>NC_141759.1:65373083-66776416 GCF_982258835.1 Parasteatoda tepidariorum
TTCACTGTAATTTTAAAACACATTTATCTCGATGATTTTGGATGGAATTTCATTACATTGATTAGATATATGGCATTTTGGAAAAGTTTTTTTTTGTTGAGGGGGGACTAAATATTGTTACAATTCTGCTTATTTAAATAACAATAATATTTAAATAAATGTTTCGAAACAATATAATTCCATGTAAATAGTTTATTTGTATTTGACGTAAACAAATTCTTCTATCGTATAAATCGACCCCATACAGTTAATTTCTTCTTTTTGCAACTTTAATCCTAAAAATTTAAAATCAATATAATCGTCACGGTAACGTGCAAATATTTTTTAAAGAAGTTACTATATAATAATGGAAATTAAAGATAATTACATCATCTATCAATTCCATATTCAAAGTGTTATATATATATATATATATATATATATATATATATATATATATATATATATATATATATATATATATATATATATATATATATATATATATATATATATATATATATATATATATATATATATATATATATATATATATATATATATATATATATATATATATATATATATATATATATATATATATATATATATATATATATATATATATAATATATATATATACATATATATATATACATATATATATATACCAAAGATAAATAGTTCTGAAAGTTTAATTTTATTTTATAAATTCTAACTGGTGTAAAATTCTTTAGGATTGTAGCAGCTTGAGTATTTTAAAAAACTTGTGGTTCTATATAGCTTTCGAAATATTGATTAAATGATGTTGCTGTCATGAAGTTATCCGATTTGCTTTCACCCGTACATACATCTAATATATTTGGTCTAGCATAGAGGGTCATACATAAATAGTTCATGAAAAGTAAGCTATTACGTCCCAATGAAACAAACGATTTATTAAATAGTTCTGAAAGCTAGAAAACGACTGATATATTAAAGTACTTACTTAATCATATGGAAAACTCTTTCTTTGGGATGATGCCCGTGAGCCAGTAGTGTATAAGACATTGAAAATGACATCGATGACCACCGTGCTTTCCGACGTTTTACTTCAAGTCAATCAATACAGAATTGTAGATTTTGACAAGAAACATATATACATGCAAACATTATGGTTTATATACAAATTCAAACCACAAATTGAGCGGGATGTTCAAAACGAGGACTTTCTATATAACACGCATTGAGAAAAATTTATGGTCAAACATACCAAACTGTGGTATAATTCACCATGTTTCTAGCTCCATGGGAACACCAAGAAACTTGATAATCTTTATCGAAGTGCTTTGGTAAAGAATTTGTAAAATTAGCAATAAAATATTGTTTGATTCCATGTGATGAATTTTGTTAATTGTCATAAATTTTAATAATTTTATTATTATGCCACAGCGCATATACCCTTCATTTGGTTAAATGTACTTTTCCGTTTGTATTTTTTACTAAATATGGCTAAATAAAACTATTTTGAAAACTAGAATTTCTGGTAAACCATTACCATATAAACAACGAAAGAAATTACTGCATATGAATATTTTAAATACCGATTATTTTCGGTTTATTACCAGAATTTTGTTACCACAAATGTCATTAAAAAACTGAATGGTAATTTTACCAGAATTTTTTGCCGTATGAGGGTGAAAATAAAACTGAGACTGGGAAAATTTCGAAAAATTCATCCAGGTTTCAACTTTAAGCTGGAAAATAGCTGCAAGAGATACCACAGTGTTGCTAGCTACAACAAAGTTTATTTGATTGCCTCTCACAATAATTATCTATTATCTAATTCATGAGTGCTGCATGCTATCAAGAGTATGTTCCTATCAGTAACACACCTACATTTCATCTAGTCTCAATGTTTTTAGCACTTAATTGTAAACCAAATGGTTGCAGTTATTAAAATATGCATAAGACGAGCGTATAGTTTTTTTATATTTTTGTTATTTGTAAATATTTATTAGCTTTAAAACACTTCCTTTAAAAATGCTTCGGTAAAAGTACTGAAAAAAGCATTCTTAAAGTTTCTGACCAGTTGTTTTCAAATTACTATTTTAAAGTTTATACATTAATTACGACAAAAACTAATTGAATAAAGATAAGTTTAATACTTTACTCTCTTACCTATACAAACTACTTAAAAATATTTAGTTTTTAGTTGCTGCAACTATCTTTGTCGAAAAACTCTTTTTAATTTATAAAAGCAAAGGTTTTAACGTCATATGATTCTAATATACCTTTATTATCATCTGCAAGTCTTGAATTCGTTTTCTACTCATTTATACGAATTGACATATTTTTTCTATAGATTTCTTCTACAGATTCTATAGACTGAGCTTACCTGATGCATGCTATTATACTGTTATTATACTGTCGCTACATGCTATTATACTGTTTTTAAATATAAACTGTCATTCTTCATTCAACTAAAAACCTATTTTAAGATGCTAATTCTAACAAATGTATCAATTAGTTAATATATGAATATAATGATATATTGGAATGTTGAATATATTAGATATATTAGTTAATGTTTGAATATACTTTAAACGATCTCATTGCTTGTACTCATTATTATTGTTAGTATGTTTTATTTGCATTAAAACAGCAATTTCTTCAGACATACTTCGTCTAAAGAGATGAAAAAAGCAATTAAAAATTTTCTGACTGGAAAATTATTTTCAAATTACTACTTTATAACTAATTTGAAGACGTCAAAAATATCCAAAAAAATATATTTGTTACTTTATTTTCTCATCTTCACAAACTATTCAGGAATATTCATTATAAAACAATTGCTGCAACTATCTTCGTCAACTTTGATTTCCGCTTCCAAATGTCTTAACTTTAATGCCTTAATCTGCATTATCTGAATTTCTTGAATTCGATTCTCGCTGCATATCCACTAATTAACATACTTCTCCCATAGGCTATGCGTATACCAATTTCTAACATGCTTCTCTTCTGCTATCGATTTTTATATTAACTATTTACGTCATTGCGATGAACCTGTGAGTAAATTTGTGTTAGGCTATAGCAACAAAATGTTTGGAATAGTAATGAAATCCGCATAAGAGAATCCGGGATTATAAATTAGTTTGGCTTGAAACAGTATTCTTTTCATTGCTCTCTAATGTCTGTGCTAGACAGATTTATGTTTATTTATCATCTTTTCCTCTTTATTAAGCTCAAAAAGAGCAGTTTTTATGATTTTACTTAAACACAGTGAATGCTTTTCGTCAGTAGCTCTTTTGCGTTGCTTAATTAAAATAGCAGTGCTTACAAAATCAAACATGTAATAATTAAAATATATGGGTGAGCGATAAGAAATTTTGAGAGATTTGCATAAATTTTAATAATAATTAACGATAGTGCGTTGAGCTAATTTCAGAAGCTACATAAATTCTATAAAATAAACACTAATTAAATAATTTTTCAAAGTCCAAGAGTTTTTTCAATACCTCCGGGGGAGTTTCCCTGTCTTCTGGATTGGATCAAAACTACAACGATACGGAGTTGAACATTAGTAGTCGTAAACCCGAAATTGGGACGGCTGTTCAACGACCGATATATATATATATATATATATATATATATATATATATATATATATATATATATATTATATATATATATATATATATATATATATATATATATATATATATATATATGATAAAAAAAGCAGAAATCTAGAGGACAGAAATTAAATTCAAAATGCTCAGCTGAAAAAAATTGAGATTTTAAGAAGAGCAATCTTTTAACATATGACTACTCTGTTGTCCGAAAAACCCTGATAAAAGTAAGTTAACTGAAACCATAATAAGGCATTAAGGTAAGCCCTGATATTGAATAAATTTGCTGTAATTTTAATACATTAGGTCTTTGAAGGTTTCTTGGTCCGATTTAAGACTCATTTTTTATCTTTTTTTTTTAGTGAAATGAATGTAAAAGTTATTTAATGATTCCCTGGTCTTATTTCGTCCTTTATCAGTTATATTGCCAAAATAATTATAAATTAACATATGAGCATGATGACTTCAACATATGAATATGATGACAAAGATAGCTGTGCATGCCGAGCACTGATGAATAGACATAGTTTATTATCCATTCAGTATAATCTGAAACAAACGAGATCAGAAATCAACGATTATGTATGAGCTACGGTTAGATTCAAATAAATCTGACAAATGTTTTTTTTCTTCTTTACAAAAAAAAGAAAGCAAGTCAATTTTCTTTGGCATTTAAAGGTACATAAAAAAATTCGTTTTTGTTGGCTAAAACCTTAGTCATACCAATTATCTGCAAGCTTTCAAAGTAGTTTTTCTGCAATCCAAACGCTCAACAAGAAAACATGATGTTGAGAATCTCGTTTATTGTTTTTGTTACGTTTCTCATTTTCAATTTTTTTGGTACTTAGCACCAACCAGGGATATTTGGACCATACTGCACCCATTTCTTGAACTCATTCATTCGATTCCTTCTCCCGGCTCGCAGATCTGTCTTCTTAGCTGAATGCAGACGCGAGATGCTCCGAGCTTTCAAGATGATCTGAAATACGCCTTTTGCAAAACTTGATACTTCATTGTAAGAAAATATTGAAATTTGCAATAAAAAGTTTTGATTTTTTTTTTTAAATTTCTAGACGTAAAAACCTCCTTAAGTTCGAGTAAATGAAAATGATGCAATGATACGACATTAATATGGCGTTTTTTGATCCATTAAAATGAGTAAATGAGTTTCAACATTTGTAAGCAATTTAGCTAAGCGAATCGAAGAGTAGCACATCTGCTGTAATTTTCACAAATTAAGTTGAATCATGATGTCGAGTAAATTTGCTATATCCTAAAAACAGTGTTTTGTTGAGCTATTATATCGAGTGAATTAACTTCTATCTTAGTAAGTACTTAAGATAAACCATGAAAGCGAGTAAATTTCTTGTAGTTTTTGTAGATCTGTTGTAGTAAGATCTTAAGGTGAACCATAATATTGAGTTGATATAGGCTTAACCCATATTTTACCATCTTTAATTAAAATTAATATTTTTTGAAAAAAATTCTATCACATACTGATGAAACACCAAGTAAAACATGATATTAAGAAAATTCACCAAAACCTGTAAACAGTTTTTACAAGCCGTCGTATATATAGGACAATGGTCCAATCTACTACTAAATGTGTTGTGATCAAGCCTCTTGGTTTACACAAAATGGCAGAAAATATTCGACGCAAAGTCTAAAATTACATTTTTGGCACACAGTCTTAGGTTCTTTTGAACAATTTTTGTAAGTTGACAACGCTGTTTTTTCCCATTAGGATTTCTTATTATTATTTGGTCAGTTTGTAATTTCAAGCAGTACGGCTTTCTTTGTTAAACGCATAAGCCTCTTTCTACATATTTCAAGATACCCTCAATTTTAGGTAATGTACTGTAATGTGTCGACGAACTTCGAGGAGTTCTAGAGTTTGTTCAGGCACAAAAAGTTTGGAAATTTTCCATGCTGCAACCAATGATATCTCAAATGCATTTATGAATAATGGCCTATCTTGAAAAGACTTTCATTTCTCATTGCATTTTGCAATTTCATTTCTTGAGTCAAACTTTCAGTCGGATGTTCCATGATCTATCTTTCCCAACATTTTAGGTAACGTTGAAGGGAATTTTTTCCCATTCTATTCTTTCTAACAGTTTCTGTATCAAAGGTTTTACATTTGAGGGTAGCGAAAAGATCATAAGATGAGAAAAAGTTATCCATATAAATTTTGTGCTTTGCTGGAGTTTCACCAATTGATAGTAAATTTTCAACAACCATTTGAGATAATGACATTTTTTCTTTCTTTATGCCAGACTCAATATCTTGCTTTGCTCCTTGATATGTCATTATATGAAAAGAATATTCATCGAAAGATGTGGGCATCCAGAGCTTGTAAGTAAATTTCACGGGCTTCCCTTTTCTATACACTTTGCAACCAACCATGTTTTCCAAAATAAAGAACTGCTCTTTCATCAAAATTTAAATGCTCCCAAAGCACACCAAATTTTTGTATAGCATTATTCAACAGTTTATAAATTAGATGAATTTTGTAATCGCGAAATGATGAATCAATAGCAGTGTTGTCATTGAAGTGTAAATACTTCTTGATTTCAAAGTACCTTTCTCTCGACATTGCTTGACTAACGTACATTTTTCCAACATCAAGGGCATTTTCCAAGCTCATTTTTTCTCTAGGAAAAATGTGATAACTGCTAAAGAACATACTTCCCAAAAATTGCTTACATTTATCAGTTTTTAGATGAAATTCTGGATTTTTCTTTTGTCTAGCATACTTGTTACTTTCATGTACTATTTATGCAATAATATTTTCAGCCATCATTCCTGGTGTACATCAAATTATGCACACTATTTTTTTAGCGATGCTCACTACGAAATAACTCAGGAGCTGACAAAAATTTTGATTAGTCCATTTTGGTCATGAAGTAGTTAGTTTTTGCCTTATAACTTCAATAGTTCCTGCAGTATCTTCTGCTGGTTTTTCATCAAATATAGCATGTCCATGTTCAATGCAAGCATCATCAATGTCTTCATCATCAATGACTACGTCTAGATGAAGTGGCAATATTACCATTTTATTGTCACCATAATCAAACCCATTGCTCAATGGCATTAAATATTCATGATCCTCTTCAATTGTTAGAATGTAATTGTTCTAAAAGCAAACTCAGTACTTATGTTCCGAGAAACCCAGATTAAATTTCTCAGGTGGATGCCTTTAGGGGATTTTACCATTGTCCTCTATATATGTTCTAATTGCTAACCAGTTTCTAAATTACTTGTAAAACCAGTTTAAATATACATTTTCCGACTCAGTTTTTACTCAAATGAAATGGTAAAGGCTTGGGGTTTATAAATTCCAAAACAAATTTGCTGTTTTCTTCTTGCAATTATTTAAAATCAAGTTTTAATTAGCGTCAAATAAAGTAGTAAAAATTAGCTATTTACAAAAGTCTAAAAAAAAATTTGAAAAACTTAAAATTAATCATAAAATAAGTTTAATTAATGTAAATGCATCTTTTAGAAGTAAAAAATAATTAAATGTGACAATATCTGCTGTAAAAATTCAACAAATTGGAGCTGTCTTCCATATAGGACGATGATAAAATACAGGTTAAAAATATATATTTTTTTAAATCATTATATAGACTAAAGTCTCTGCTATCTGGCATCCAAACATCTGACAGCCCACCTGATCAAACTTTTGGGGATCATATTTCCCAGATTGCCCTACCACTCATATTTTGAGGGATCGAAATCCAAATCTTTCAACAAAAGAAATCTACTTATTTAGTGAAATTACGATTTTGTATCTGATTTCTTAAGCTAAATTATAATTTGCATTAATTAGTTAGCATATGAAAATCTATGCCCTCAAATCATTATGTCCTAGTACATGAAAATCAGGTCATCACATCAAAAGATATTCAATATGAGATGCTTTTTTTCTTTTTGCACTCTACACTACCATATGTCCTTGCGTAGAGCATGTTTTGCAGTTAAGGTAAAGCATTTTACTAGAAACAGCTTTTTTTTTACAGCGTAATAGAATTAAAATTGCGGTTAGTCGCAATGAACAAGCAGTACTTTTTTCCTAATTAAAATATTGAAATTCTTCTCTTGCATAAAATTCAGTTGTACAGTTTTATAAGTATTATAAATTCTTAATCAAAAACTGAATATAGAATAAAAATTAAAATGCACTTTAGTTGATGATTTATTTCTGACCATTAGTTCGATAATTTTTACTGAACTTTTTTCGTTGTAGCGTCTCAATATCTTCCTAATCTAATAGCAAATCAAAATTCTTTTTCAAAGCAGTGATAACCTAGATGGTAGGGAGTTGAATTCTCATCCGAGAGGTCGTGAGTTCGATCCCGGTCGGCAGAAGACTCCCCGAGTAAAAATTGGTGACTGGTGAAAGCTAAATCTGTCGGGGTCCTAATGTTCTCCAAGTTCCTATAACAAATCATTACCACTGGAGGAACTGGATAGGAGATTGATTGTGATCTTATTCAGGTCAAAATTACGATTTTCGGTTGGAAGGTGCATGAATGTATCCTCCCTGTATAACGGGATGTGACGTATGTATGTTGTCACCGAATGTCTAATACTGGTGACTATCTGGAAAACATCCTCAGGGGCGTTTCCCAGAGAGTTGCTAATAGTACATTGTGCAGCTCTAGTGCGACGTAAGTAAAAGTACCGTACCGTTCCGAAACGATATTCTTTATAATCGAATATGTCAACTTTCATTTCTGTTTTACCCGAAGAAAAACGAGAGTGACGGTTGTAGCGCAATAGCTTTGGTAAATTTGTTTATCTGTTCTATCTTTATGTTATTGTTGGATAAATAATTAAATTTTCTCACTTCATGTGGATATATTAAGAACACGCACTCACAATATTCTACATGGTAAGGATTTAGGAATAATTAGCAACGAAATATGGTTTTATAATATAGGTAATAAAATTTGGAAAACGGGCTAAAATTTTGTAATTTCTTCATAGGTAATTGAGAACGTGGACCTTTATCGGCTAAATTTATTTTTTATTTTGCATTTTTTACTGAATGTGTGGTAATAAAAACTATTTAAAGGTAAGAATTGCCTGTAAACGCATTTCAACGGATGAATTACCATAAAATGGTTTAAATGTCGTCTATTTTGGTTTCATCAACCAGAATTATGGGGTTTTTTTTTACCTGAAATTTTACAAGGCTTTCTTAAAATGTACAGAACATTGTTTAAAATAAAAAAAATAATATCGAAAAAGAAGTATAGAAGAAAAAGAAGTATAGAATATTGTATAAAATATAAATATGAGAATAGTATATAACATTAAAAAGGGTATTTTCATTTTATACAATATATATGTGCCATTTTTACTAGTTTTGTATTCAAAAACTATTTATATACAATGATAAGATTAGTTTTATCAGTTTTTACCGAATTTCGTTATATTGTTGCTGTTAAAATAAAGCTCAAAGGTTTCAATTTTGCTGATTGATCTTTCATTAACAAAAGTGATAAAGCTTAATTCCTCTACACTCTATTTTTTATTTACTATATTAAATGCATAATATGTTACCTACTTAAAGTCTAAATATATGGACATAATAGAAATTTTATTTATGTATTGAAAAAAAATAATGAACCACATTTCAATGAAAAACTTTCATTGAAGAAATAAGTTTTATGTATATACATCAGTCACAAACTTCTTTACATTTCATTCTGATAAGCATTCTCCATTTACAGAACCCAGCAGAATAAAATCACAGCAAAACTTTCATCTGCAATATATTGAAAATAATGCTAGTAGAAAATATTTGATTCAAAATATTCATTCTTGCTTGCTTTATTTTGGATTATTTCTAGGTAATCATGCTGTTTCTTACAGTCAAACTTTTCACCTCAAGTTCATATCAATCGAAAATACAAGATTTGTATTTATAATACCGTTTTGTAAAATCGAGGTTAGCAATTTTCAATAGTGCATATGGAATATATAAATATTTACCCATGTCATTTTGTCCTGCAGTTTAATCACAGAGTTATGCTTTAGAAATCATTTTGGATATGATTTTAATTGAAACCACAATAATAAATAGAGTATTTTTAAATTTTAATATAACCTGTTTTTAAAACCATTGGTAAATACAAAAAAAACAGCTACACAGTAATTAACCTACAGCTATTTTATAAACGTAAAAATAAATTTAAACGTCTAAATCGTTCGTACTTTTGTTTTCGACCATGCATTCTTCGATAAAAATTGTTTGTCTGGGTGTGTACTATTAGTTCCTAAAATTTTTCCCATCCTTTTAGAATCACCCTGTATATATCACTAATCAAATCTGATGAAAATTGAATTTTAGGTTAGAGTTTTTAGATTATTTATTTATTTATTTTTTTTTTTTTTTTGTAAAATTTTTAAATTCCTCTTTTAAGAAATTTTTGTATTTTGCCAAAACTAATTTTTGAAAAAAAGAATTTTTGCACAAATAAACCTACTCAATAATACAAGTTGTTGAGCAAAATTTAAAACTAATGTTTTTTCGTAACATAACGAAAATTCATTTTAGTAGCTGTTATGTTTTCTCTTTCGCAATTGATTATCTGAAAAAACTCAAAGCTGACATTCCAACAGGATACTGCTCCCGCGCATAGAGATAAAGGCACTCAAAAAGCACTATAATTACTTCATTCCTTTAGTGACTTGAACAGAATAGAATTTTTCGTGTTGCTCAAGTTGCTGGATAAGGCATAGATTTTTGCTAAATCTTATAAATACTGACCTTTTTGGTGCAACTTCTACAGTAATATCTAATATATATAATTCTCTTACGTGACTCCCAAATTTTGGCTGAATTTCTTTTCCACCGGTGGCAACGTTTGCTTTGTTTTGTTTACGTTACTATTTCTCTTACACAGCGAATCGATCAATGATTGCCGCTAAAAATGTCACATGCCAAATCTAGCTGAGGTGGCTCAAAGTATAGTGCTTTTTAAAACGGAAACTGAAATAACCAGAGAGCATCAGCTGCGGCAATCTCATACTATTAAGCTAGGCAGAAGTGAGTAGTCTTTGTCGATAGATCTCTATTTTAGTATTTTGTCGAAAGCGCTTTTTTTCACGAATTCATATATTACGAATTTATTGACGATTTTTGATTTATATCACGAATTATACTACAGCACATTTCTAATAGGTTTAACGAATTACATGTCATATATTTGAATTCAAATTTATTTTAATGACTTAGTATTTACTAAACAGATGTAATTTTTTTAAAAAAAAAAAAAAAAGTTTTTATATGGATTTGAATGAGTGTTTTGAATTCTTAGAATTTTGTGCATTTGCAATGCACCTAAGTTAGTAGCGAGCGAAGCAAACCATATAAGATTACGTAGCAATTTTCGGGGGTTGACGAGCGTTAGCGAGCAGGGGTCGCAGCCCACTAGTTTTCTTGATCTATTCAGTGATTCTAATTTCTATACAGTGATTTCACGATAGTTAATGTGTAAAAATTACAGTGCATATATTTCTGTTCCGTAACATGTTCCAGTAAAAATAGATTTCAAGAAAAAAAGAAATGGCGCAGTGTGGAATAGGTCGAAAATATCAGTCGGTAAGTTTGTCCCCACCCCAGCAAAAAATTTTGCCACACGTCTGTGACTCGACATTAAGATCAAATATAGTCAATTAAAAAAAAATCAATATCTTTGAAAACATTAAACAACGGAATAATTACTTGATAAAAACTTTATTACCTTTAAAAAAATATAAATAGGAAAAAAAAACAGTCGACTTGTTTCAAACAATCAAAAACAGTGCCTATTTTCGAGACTTGCCAGAAATTAATGAGAAGAACCAAAAGGGATTTGCAATATAAAACGTAAGGTAAACGTAAACGTTGTCAAAAAAAATATGGAAAAATTAAAGTGAGAAACAAAACTAGCAAAACCAGAGTGACCGAGTGAGGAAAAAATGAGAAACAAAACAAGAAAAATCACAGTAGACTACCACAGAAAACCATCACAGGAAAGTCAGCTTCTTTCTCTCTCGATTCATGTGGTTTTTCTAATTTTGTTTCTCACCTTTATTTTTCCTTTTTTTGTTTGTAGCTTTAGGTTTTATATTTCAAATCACTTCTGTTTCCTCTCATTCCCGTCTGACAAGTCTTGAAAATAGGTGCCTGTTTTTGAGCTCTGGTTTTTCCTATTTAGATATTTTTGAAGCTAATGAAGTTTTCTTATCAAGTAATATCTTACCGTTTTGGCTTTGCGGTATCATTTATTAAAATGAATAATTATTTACTAAAGGACAGATTTTATAGAAAATTAAATTGTGAAAAAGTATATAGCATCACTTGATCAAAAATTAGATATTTAAATTATAAAATGATTATGTGTCTAAAACAAGCCACTGCATAAAATAAACAAATTTATTAAAGTGTATTTAAGAGCAGAAATTAGATTTTAAGTTTGTAATTGTCGCCATTCGTCTAATATGATTAATGAAATTTTCTTTCAATATCTTCAAATTCATCTTCATTGGCAGGTAAATATATTTTAGTACGAAATTTAACTAAAATACAATCATTGATATTATTTTAAGACGTCCCATGAAACATTTATTTTTCATCTCCTTTTTCACCAATTACGATGGAATCATGAATAGAAAATAAAAAAAAATATGTATCAATTCTTAAAATAGCTAAAATATTAAGGGTATTTTTCTTCTGTTTTGAAAAATATGGAAGATAAACTACCATGGCGTTTAAGATGACCCTTAATTCATGTAACTCTAGCTTCTTCGGTATTTTGACACTTGTTTAGAACTTTTTCTTTATGATTAATGCCTATTGCTAGATAATTAATGCACTCTTCATAATATGAATTCGTCTTTCGGCATTAAGACAAAAAGTAAATAATTTTGCTTAAAGAAAAACATTATCGAGCTGTGTAAACATTTCTAGTATAAAAAAAAATCTGGCTAATAAAACGAAAATTTACAGCCTTTAAACCAATCATTTGGTAATTTTTCCATTCATCTGGCAACGGTTTATTGAAAATTCCAGTTTTCAGTATTATATTTCTTATTACCACACATTTACTAAAGAATACAAAACTGAAAAGTAAAATTAACCTAATAAATGCTTTTTATGCCATGACCTACGATATTACGATAGAAATTACGAAATTTCACAGCACTTAGTAAATTTTATCATAAAACTATATTTTATTGTTAATTTTACCAAAGAGCTTTGATAGAAATTACCGAGATTTTTGGTGTTCCTGTAGGAATTCAGGAAGCATTTTAATTCAGAAAACATTTTCGTCATATATTTAAGAGTTTCGTCACAAATCATGTGATTTCGTGACGAAATGATTTTCAAAATTAACGAAATACAACTCAAGTATTGCTGAATCGTCATGTGTGAGAGTATACTTCAGCTTTCAGTTAAATATTCAAAAGTAAATTTAATTATAAGTTCACGATTTCATTTTCCTAAATTTAAAATCAATAGCGAAAATCAATCTTTTCCCTGCAACAAGAGGATGGCTAAACTTGTTGAAGATTAACAATTATGTGTTCAATTTTATATCCAAACAATATTATTAATTATAAGGATAAAATGCAAGATGTTCACATTTGCCTACTTTCTCCTAAACATAAAAATAATTTTAACTACTAAAAAAGTTTTATTCATTTAAATTTTTAGTTGCTATATCACATTAATGAATATATTAAAAAACGTAATTGCTCAAATTAAAAACATGAGTGCCCATCCCTATATTAAATTTAATTTCAACTTTATTTCTTGAATATTATCCCGGATTAAATCACAACTGATAAACGAAACTACATAACTTCGTGACATTAGTGTGATTATAATACGCAATTTGCTAGATTTCCACCTTTATTAGCAAGGACTTTGCCAGTTCTGCTCATTAGCAGTGAATTCATTCCTGATCAGGAATACGATGGCGCATATTTGTCTCCGAGACGAGAGTTTAAAGGCCAGACGTTTGAGGATAATTCTTGAGTGTTGAAGACGTGAATAGATATATTACTTAATAGCTGAATATTCGTTCTTTGAATGGGGGGGGGGAAACAGTGGAGAATAAATAGTTTGCGGCGGTGCCCTGGCCCTGTAATCTCACCTTTACTTGGTGATGCAAAAAAAAAGAACTTTTACTTCAACTTGCAGGAGTCACGTAAAACCAGTTTTTCTACAAGCAACCGACGATATTTTAGCTCGTGGCACGGTCGGTGAAGCATGACTGTACAATGATCCTAATTTCATTTTTAACTTTCTGTATTTATTTGTAATTAATTATGTTTAAATTAAATTTATTCTTCAAACTTTAATTGGTAATTTGCTTTAATGCTTATAAAAACTCAATTTACCAAATTGGTGACCCGGACGTGATGTGGCTTGGTAGATTCCCTAACAACGTACAAACTATTTTGGAAGCCCTCAATGATGAATTAGACCAGCTAGCTTCAGTTGCTGACAAAATCAATGATCTCACCTCGTATCAACACGTAAACACTGTCGCCGCTGATAAAACGTCTGCACTCGAATTGCAAGTCGCTCAGCTCACTAAACAAGTAAGCGAACTCACTTCTTATGTGAGACAGTCTCGAAACCCGAACAGAGAAAGAAAGAATTCTCAACATCGCAGCAATTCTAGAGCTCGCAGAAAATATAAAGAACCTGAAAACGGATATTGTTTTTATCATACAAATTTTGGTAATCGCGCTAAAAAATGCAATTCTCCATGCAATTACGCGGAAAACTAAACAGGCGATCGCACGAAGGCCATACCGATCGCCACATTAATCGTATTTTATTGGCCGATCAAAAAAGTAACCTTAATTTGCTTATTGATACTGGCGCTGATTTGTCTGTCTTGCCAAAGCGTTATGCATCTGATACTAAAGTTTCTGATGATTTAGTATTATTCGCAGCAAACGGTACTAAAATTTTAACATACGGAACAAAAATTTTAACTTTAGATTTTAACCTTCGTAGGCCATTCACTTGGCGTTTTGTTGTTGCCGATGTTAAACAGCCAATTATTGGTGTCGATTTTCTGAGACATTTCGATTTATTAGTTGATGTAAAAAGTAGCCGATTAATCGATAATCTAACTAAACTAACATCACGTGGAAAGATTGCTAATATTGATTTTCCAAGTAGTTTAACTATTAACTTAGGAGACTCAAAATTTGATAGGGTATTGTCCCGCTTTCCGGAATTGACAAACCCATCTCATGCAAATCCTACGCCTACTCCTTCGACCGTTTACCATTTTTTAGAAACTACAGGACCGCCTGTATTTTCAAAGTCAAGGCGTTTATCGCCCGAAATTATGAAAGCGACCAGGGAAGAATTTGATTTTCTTTTAACTCAAGGGATTATAAGACCATCAAAAAGCCCTTGGGCTAGCCCACTACACGTAGTTAGGAAGTCGAATGGTAATTGGCGTCCCTGCGGAGATTACCGAAAACTTAATTCCATAACAGTTCCTGACAGATACCCAGTTCCACATATTCAGGACTGCACTCAATTATTTTACGGTAAGAAGATTTTTTCAACTGTCGATCTCACGAGAGCGTATCATCAAATTCCGGTGAATCCTCCGGATATTCCCAAAACAGCAGTCACCACTCCATTTGGACTATTCGAATACGTTTACATGCCTTTCGGTTTAAGAAAACTCTGGTCAAACTTTCCAAAGGTTTATGCACCAAGTTTTAACAGGTTTAGACTTTTGCATACCATACTTTGACGACGTGTTCATAGCTTCAGCTAATGAAGACGAACACATCCAACATCTTCAAGAAATATTTACCCGTTTTTCTCAGTACGGCCTTAAACTTAACCCATCAAAGTGCGTGTTGGGAAAATTATCCGTTAAATTTCCCGGTTGTCTGATTTCTTCAGAGGGTGTTCAACCTTTACCTGAAAAAGTACAAGCCATAGTTGATTTCCCCATACCTGAGACAGTTGTCCAACTTAAACGTTTTCTAGCTATGATAAATTTTTATCGCCGTTTTTTAAAAATTGCCGCAGCCACTCAAGCTCCTCTAACTGAATATTTGAGAGATTCGAAGAAAAACGACAAACGCTTGATCCAGTGGACAGGCGCAGCAATTTCGGCATTTGAAAAATGCAAACAAGAATTAGCTAATTTTGCTATTCCTAAGAATAGCAAAATCACCTAATCAGCAACTTTCAAACACCTAATCAGCAACTTTCGTTAATGGTAGATGCTTCCGATACCTCTATTGGCGCTGTTTTAAATACTGATACTCCTAGTGGACCAAAGCCCCTCGGTTTCTTTTCCCGTAAACTTTCATTAACTGAAAAAAAATACAGTACCTATGATCGCGAATTACTTGCCATGTATGTAGCTATTAAACACTTTCGCCATAATCTTGAAGCGCAATATTTCATAATATTTACCGACCATCGTCCCTTAATTTATTCCTTTAAAAAAATTCAGATTCATGCTCACCGCGCCAGCTTCGACAATTAGATTTTATAGCCCAATTCAGTACTGAAATTCGCCATGTTTCTGGAAGTGATAATGTAGTAGCCGACACACTTTCACGATTAAACTCAATAAAGCTTCCACCAATTGATTTTCTTAAAATCGCTGATGCCCAAAGAGCTGATGAGGAACTAAAGAAACTACTCACTGAATGCGAAAACTCTACAATGACTTTGAAGTTGCAAACTATGAAATTGGACGGCCCATACCCCTTATATTGTGACACCAGCAATGACAGAGTTCGTCCATACGTGCCAAAAGAATTTCGAAAAAGTATTTTTATGTCTCTTCACAATTTGACACATCCTGGAATCCGTGCTTCGAAGAAGCTTGTTCTTTCTCGATTTGTATGGCCATCCATAGCCAAAGATGTTGTAGAATGGTCTCGCTCCTGTGTCAGCTGTCAGAAAAACAAAGTGATCCGACACACACGGTCTCCTCTGCAATCATTCGAGTTACCATCTCGACGGTTCGATCATATCCACATCGAACTTGTCGGATCGCTCGTATCTCTTGACGTGCATTGACAGATTCTCAAGGTGGCCTGAAGCTATCCCCATCCCAGAGATTACTGCCGAAACGGTAGCCCCAGCACTCGTGAACAACTGGTTTTCTAGGTTCGGCATTCCTTCTGTAATCACAACAGACCAAGGCCGTCAGTTCGAGAGTAGCCTTTTTCTTCAACTGTCTCGAATGATCGGAGCAGCTAGAGTGCGTACAACACCGTACCATCCTTCTAGCAATGGTCTCGTCGAATGCTTTCACAGAGCCCTTAAACAAGGTCTCAAATGCCACCCCAATATAAAATGGACTGAATCCCTTCCCATTGTACTTCTTGGACTAAGATCTGCCGTAAAAGAGGACCTAGGATGCACCAGTGCTGAACTCGTCTATGGAACCCCCCTACGACTACCAGCGGAGTTCTTCGATCCGTCAACTTCAAATGTTGATCCACACGAGTTCCTTCAAAAACTTCGAACCTGCATGTCAGAACTGAAACCAATTCCAACTTCATCACATGCAAACGTAAAAGTTTTCATCCACCCAACTCTTGAATCATGCTCTCATGTGTTTGTGAGACGTGACAGTGTAAAGAAACCTCTTCAAGCTCCTTATGATGGACCATATAGAGTACTCAGTCGTTCAGAAAAAACTTTTTGTCTGGGCATTTCTGGAAAAGCTTCAGTGATCAGTGTTGACCGTCTAAAACCAGCTTTCCTCCTCAAAGACATTGAGCGAACTGTGATATCAAAATTACCTCATGCTGCGATAACTCCAACGACCACACAATTTACTGAACCTTCGCAGACAACGACACGATCTAGCCGGAGAGTTCGATTTAATCCCAAATACTTGTAGTATTTGCTGGAGGGGGAGTACTGCGGCGGTGCCCTGGCCCTGTAATCTCACCTTTACTTGGTGATGCAAAAAAAAAGAACTTTTACTTCAACTTGCAGGAGTCACGTAAAACCAGTTTTTCTACAAGCAACCGACGATATCCACATTTTAGCTCATGGCACGGTCGGTGAAGCATGGCTGTACAATGATCCTAATTTCATTTTTAACTTTCTGTATTTATTTGTAATTAATTATGTTTAAATTAAATTTATTCTTCAAACTTTAATTGGTAATTTGCTTTAATGCTTATAAAAACTCAATTTACCAAAAGTTCTATATTAACCAACACTAGGAAATCATTCATAACAATGAAAGTTATATGGAGACACAATACAATCAGTTTATGTATTTTAATTTTTGAAGTTATACTTCTTATGCGACTTCCAACAAGGTTGCGTTAAACGTTTAACGCTGCATTTTTATTGGCCGGGAAATCACGTGGTAGGATCCAGTTTTCCATCATTCATTTCAATATTGTTTTGGTTCTCACTAGCATAAAAATAATAAAAATCATAAAAGTTATTCGCGATCGCAACGAACTATTCGCGATCGCAACGCTCGAGTACGCCGTCTAGCGGGAGCCTGTAAATATCGGACATTAATTTATCACGTTTTCATTTAGTTCCATCAAAGTCATTGACTGAATCAGACGCCATTTTTTAGCAGCAAATAAGAAACAAAATTTCCCTAAGGAAAAGGCCGAAGAACTTGAAAAAAATCTCCAGAATATTAGTAAATCTTTCAGGAACAGAACACGCCAAACATTTGAAGAAAAATTCCAAATAATTTTTAATTTCTATTATCAACAAACTTGCAACTGATGACTTCCGATTTCGGATACTGTTACAGATGTGTGTATTAAGGTAAAATGCATTTCTTCTGTCTTCAATTCATTACGAATTAAAGTGAAGTCAACATTGCTTTCGTCATTCCAGTGAATAAATATGAATTCAGAACATACAGAATTGTAATAGTTATAGCATATTCTTCTTCGTTATAGAATAGTATATATTTCTGTATCCATATAATTCGGAAAACAACAATAAAAAATTATCCAAGTTACTTGAAATAGTGCCATTTGTGCTGATTCTTAATTAATTTAAATCGTTTTCTTGGTAAGTTTTTTTTAATTTTGAAAGAATAAGTTCAACTAGAATTCAGCTATTCTGTTTTTAGCTACATATTCAAATTCATATCAATTATAAAATTTTGCTGTGTAGTATGTTATCTAAAAGTAATGAAGGTATAAACTATGTATCTATTATTTGAGAATAAAGTTTTCAAACAAGGAACTTATCATTTTGGAATTCTCCGGGAATCATAAATCAGGTAAGTGCAATGATTTTTACAATAAAAAATTTGCTTGTAAATATTTTTTTTTCATTTGATGATGGTTCTCTACAGAATGGTTTTTTACGTCTGATTAAGAACTATAAGAATAATAAAAAAAGAAACAATATGAAAGTTTTTATTTCAATGTTAAGAATTCTTAAAATCGTTTTTTTTATCCTAAGAATTCTTTATTTTCCGTTTTTTAGTTTATAATTTTTTGATATAAATTGTTCTCAAAATACTTTTGAAAAATTAAATGGTATAACATTATGTGTTTATGTATACTTCTTGTATATTCCAATGTTTGAAATAATATGATTCAGAAAAGTATGGAATAAAAATTCGGTACTTACGACGTATTAACGCCACCGCCGCTACAGATTTGGCGGTTTTTAAGTGCCGCCAATCTACACTTAAAATTTTTGCGACAGTTCATAAAATAAAGCACTTTATTTGAAATCAAAATAGTTAATTGGATTTCGGTGGAAAATGAGCCGATATAGAGTTTAGCATAGATTCAAAACAATCATATCGCCATATGAACTCTGATGAATAAGATTCCAAATGAAATAACATTTCCAAAACGTACGTTTGCCAAGATAAAGTTTTATGTTGTGGGAATTGGTACATTTTCGTTTTTTCGGTAAAATATTTCCCTCCTGAAAAAATAAAATTGCATCTTGTTTTGTTTTTGGCAAATCCCAAAGACGAATATTCGTAGCACTAAAAATGGCGACAAAAAAGAATTGTTCATTTGTTTTTGTTTCGTCAGCATTCTTTATTTTACGTTTCTTAGTTTCTAAATAATGATTTTTATTGAAACTTGAAATTTTTTGATAAAAATTGTTGTCAAAAAACGTTGTTTACAAAATTAAATTTCATAAAATTATGAGGCTTATGTATACTTTTTGTTCATTTTAATTTTTGAACTAATATGATTCTTAAAACTATAGAATGTAAAGTTTAAATGGGCCTTTCATGTTATATCATTAAATTTAGTAATACTATTTCTCGGGCATTAGGTTTTAACTCTTATAAGAATATATATATTTTTTTCTGTTAATGTACAAATATTTTTCCGATGTGTTTTGGATATTCCTTCTCTAATAAAAAGAGATACCATCTTGTTTTCGGTTGTACAAGAAAGAAGATCAAGCATTTTTCTTTTTTAAATTTAATAAGCCACATTAAAGAAGGAACGTTACAATGCTACACGCTACATTAACGACGTCTCCAGAGTAACTGAATGACGGTTCATATGGAAATCGCAGGTAAGCGTCTCATACAACAACGCCCCCTATAGTTCGTTGCGATCGCGAATAGGGGGCGTTGTTGTATGAGACGCATACCTGCGATTTCTATATGAACAGTCATTCAGTTACTCTGGAGACGTCGTTAATGTAGCGTGTAGCATTGCAACGTTCCTTCTTTAATGTGGCTTATTAAATTTAAAAAAGAAAAATGCTTGATCTTCTTTCTTGTACAAACCGAAAACAAAATGGTATCTCTTTTTATTAGAGAAGGAACATCCAGAACTCATCGGAAAAATATTTGTACATTAACAGAAAAAAATATGTATATTCTTATAAGAGTTAAAACCTAATGCCCGAGAAATAATATTACTAAATTTAATGATATAACATGAAAGGCCCATTTAAACTTTACATTCTATAGTTTTAAGAATCATATTAGTTCAAAAATTAAAATGAACAAAAAGTATACATGGGCCTCATAATTTTATGAAATTTAATTTTGTAAACAACGTTTTTTGACAACAATTTTTATCAAAAAATTTCAAGTTTCAATAAAAATCATTATTTAGAAACTAAAAAACGTAAAATAAAGAATGCTGACGAAACAAAAACAAAAAACAATTCTTTTTTGTCGCCATTTTTAGTGCTACGAATATTCGTCTTTGGGATTTGCCAAAAACAAAACAAAATGCAATTTTATTTTTTCAGGAGGGAAATATTTTACCGAAAAAACGAAAATGTACCAATTCCCACAACATAAAACTTTATCTTGGTAAACGTACGTTTTGGAAATGTTATTTCATTTGGAATCTTATTCATCAGAGTTCATATGGCGATATGATTGTTTTGAATCTATGCTAAACTCTATATTGGCTCATTTTCCACCGAAATCCGATTAACTATTTTGATTTTAAATAAAGTGTTTTATTTTATGAATTGTCGCAAAAATTTTAAGTGTAGATTGGCGGCACTTAAAAACCATCAAATTTGTAGCGGCGGTGGCGTTAATACGTTAGTACCGAATTTTTATTCCATACTTTTCTGAATCATATTATTTCAAACATTGGAATATACAAGAAGTATACATAAACACATAATGTTATACCATTTAATTTTTCAAAAGTATTTTGAGAACAATTTTTATCAAAAAATTATAAACTAAAAAACGGAAAATAAAGAATTCTTAGGATAAAAAAAATGATTTTAAGAATTCTTAACATTGAAATAAAAACTTTCATATTGTTTCTTTTTTTATTATTCTTATAGTTCTTAATCAGACGTGAAAAACCATTCTGTAGAGAACCATCATCAAATGAAAAAAAAAATATTTACAAGCAAATTTTTTATTGTAAAAATCATTGCACTTACCTGATTTATGATTCCCGGAGAATTCCAAAATGATAAGTTCCTTGTTTGAAAACTTTATTCTCAAATAATAGATACATAGTTTATACCTTCATTACTTTTAGATAACATACTACACAGCAAAATTTATAATTGATATGAATTTGAATATGTAGCTAAAAACAGAATAGCTGAATTCTAGTTGAACTTATTCCTTCAAAATTAAAAAAAACTTACCAAGAAAACGATTTAAATTAATTAAGAATCAGCACAAATGGCACTATTTCAAGTAACTTGGATAATTTTTTATTGTTGTTTTCCGAATTATATGGATACAGATATATATACTATTCTATAACGAAGAAGAATATGCTATAACTATTACAATTCTGTATGTTCTGAATTCATATTTATTCACTGGAATGACGAAAGCAATGTTGACTTCACTTTAATTCGTAATGAATTGAAGACAGAAGAAATGCATTTTACCTTAATACACACATCTGTAACAGTATCCGAAATCGGAAGTCATCAGTTGCAAGTTTGTTGATAATAGAAATTAAAAATTATTGAGGAATTTTTCTTCAAATGTTTGGCGTGTTCTGTTCCTGAAAGATTTACTAATATTCTGGAGATTTTTTTCAAGTTCTTCGGCCTTTTCCTTAGGGAAATTTTGTTTCTTATTTGCTGCTAAAAAATTGCGTCTGATTCAGTCAATGACTTTGATGGAACTAAATGAAAACGTGATAAATTAATGTCCGATATTTACAGGCTCCCGCTAGACGGCGTACTCGAGCGTTGCGATCGCGAATTGTTTTTCTATAAATATTTTTTCAGTTTGTTTTGATACGCATATAATTTAATAGGGTAGTATTTTTTATTTTCAAATTTAGTGGATAACAATTGTAAAAAATGAGTGAAAACAATCCCATGGACAATGCGACGGATTTAAGGTTATGTCAAGGTACGTCTCTTGTGAATATCAATTGATTGTTTCTCTTCTGAAATTACATTATGACGCATTCACATTAATACAAATACATTTTCCAGGGCGAGACGATGAGGCAACCACAAGCACTTCCACTGGTTCAAGAGGGAAAAATGCACAATATTACCGTGTTTACAGAGCACGGAAGCGAGCGGAGCAGGAAAAAGTGTCGTTGAATAGAACTACTGATCCTTCTATGACTGCTGATTCTTCTACAATTAACGTCGCAGGTTGCGAAGTTTAACTTCTTCCGCGCGGAGGGACTCCACGTACTATTTTTTTTATTACTATTTTTTCCAATTTTTATTACGAGATTTTTTTATTACTAGATTTATGATCGGTTCTTGCTTATCTCTCTGCACCGCTCAACAAACCCCACGATTGCTTCTCACTCAACATTTATTAAGATATTACTAATTAAATTACATTATGTTAAGTAATATTAATATATTAAGTAATATTGATATAATAAGTAATATTAATATATTAAGCAATATTAATACATTACTTAACAGCTGAATATCCGTTCCCTGCATGGGGGGAAAAAGTGAAGAACTACTTTTTCTGTATGAAGAACACTATGAAAACATTCACAACAATGAAAGCTATATACTGACACAATGTAATCTGTTAAAATATTTCAATTTTTTTTATTATTATTTTTTACCAATTTTTTCACTTTTAGATTCTTCTTATTGCTAAATTTCTTTTATTGATATTTTTTATTACTAGATTTATTAGCTGTTTCTTAGCCCTCTGCTCACAGTTTTCACATAACGCCATGATTGTTTATCATTCATTATTTATTCATTATTTTTTTTAAGTCATTTTCTGTGAAAAGAAAGATAAATTCGGAAATAAAGTACATAATTATCATAGTTTCACGGAAAAACACTTCGTTAATATTTTAATCGTGACGTAATTTATGCATTCCTGGATTTGAGAATGGGGTACTTGCAACTCGAAAAACAACTAAGGTGATTGTGGCAACCCATGTGATTTAAATCTGATTTCAGACACCCGTAAGCGATGTCACGAATGCCTCAATTATGCCAAAAATTATGCCTTTTATTACTCAGACAAAAATGTATGTCAAAACTGCCAAAATATGGCAAAATTCACAATGCTTCTGATTTCATGGGAACACCAAGAAAGGTCAGTAATTTTTACCGAAGCGTTTTGATAATAATTTTGATTAAATTAAGATGAAATATATTTTCATAATATGTGATAAAATTTCGTATGCGAGGTAACTTTTGGAAATTTTTTTCATAATACTTTAAATCATAGCAACAAAAAAAAAATTATTCGGTTAAATTTACTTTTCAGTTTTGTATTCTTTACTAAATCTGTGGCAATAAGAACTATAATTTTGAAAACTATACTTTCCAGTAAACCGTTATCATATAAATGGAATTTTTTTTTAAATGCATGGTTTAAATACCGTTCATTTAGATTTTATTAATCAGAAATATTGTTGTTTTTATAAGAAATGTCAACATCGTGCAGTACGTTAATTTCATCAGAGTTCTTTTCTGTGTGTATTGATTGCGTCCAAAGCAGGATTATCTAGATTTACCACAATCAAGCAATTTTCTCGATAATCTCGCAATTTAGTCAGCATCTTTATTTTATTTGTTTACCATTGATGCTTATTCAATATTTAAGTGTATATCTTTTTAAAGGCGCAAGTTTAAAAAAAATGATGTGATTTCAAACTCATTGCAACTTTTGACTAATTGTAACTTTTAAACGGAACATCCGCAAAAATTGTAAAATATCTAGGGCCTGCTCTCTAATTTTGATACTGGGGGAAAATCGGGAAATATGAAGGAGGCTTAGGGGAAAAGAGAATAACGCAGTCTCTTTACTATACGAAAAGAATTTTTCAAATGCTGTATTGATTTCCGTTTTTAACTTAGTTTTCCTCGTCTTGTTTTTATTATTTCATTATTTCCATTAATTTTTACAAAAAATTTCTCTTTTTAGGGCCAAATTTTATCAATATTGCCGACTACATGAAATGGATAATGATTTCTCTGACTACGCGATCAGGTTTCTAATTTCTCAAAATAATGCCGCAAACACTGAACGGAACATGAATGGTTTTCACTTGCCCGGTATTTCCCTAAGATACTTTGTATATTGGCCTAAATTAATGTTTGTAACTTTCTATTGTATCATACTAATGTATTTACTGACTTATTTTAATATAATTACGAATTTGTGGCTACTGAATGCAAAAAATGGTGGCAGCTACATCAATTAGTCAATTAGTGTAATAGAACAGTTTGGAAGTAATAGACTTGCGCAGAGTAGTTGCACACCATTTTTAGTATTAAGATACACGAAAATTGTTTACGGTGAATGTTCTTTTATATACACGGTTTGAAACTTTGAAAGTTCTGGAGATTTATTTCAAATTTTCTGCAGCGTTAATATGCTACTAAATTGAATCATAATAATAGAACTTCTTAAACTTACTCACACGAAACTATGGTTTAATTTAAACGTAAATATGGTTCAGATTAATACAATAATAAAATTTCAGTCAATCTTCAGAGTATCTGGGATGCCACAATTGGCATTACATATTTATTTCCTATCCTTCAAAATATCTTTGATTACTTAAACTTATTTTGATTAATCGATTTATATTTAAAATAAGTAAAAGACTTAAGCTTTTAAAACGAACATAAAATATTTATTTCTTCTCATATAGATCAATGTAATGAATACTTTTTATTTCATTACTAATGCAGACTTATTAATTCACTGTCGCACCTAATCGAAAACAAAAATCTATAACTTTTCATTCTAATTTCTAACCGAAAAAATTTTTCAGTTGCATGGTTGTAATAATTTAATTAAGTTTGTTGGCGATTCGTGATCGCCAAGGTATTTTTGAACTCTATTGATAATGCTGGGTTGGCTTTGCTTCGGCAATGTTATATTTTAATAAATCGCCAATTTTGGATCTCCATGCTTCTGTGTCCGTTGGGAACAAATACACGTACTTTTAATTTGACTTTTGATTGGGAAGGTCGTGGGGGATTTGTCTCCCAAGGCCTGTCCTTATTCGTAGTTATTATGCAAAATTTATACAACTCAAAGTCCTATGAATAATACTCAATTTTTGCATCGAGCTCTGCAAATAATTATAAATAAAAACTTTATATTAATTATGATCCGTTTTTCATTTTCATCATATCCTGTTTTCATCACAATCTTTAACTAGTCCACTATACCACACAATTTCCAACAACACCCTGAAATACCATCATGGTTCAAAGATAAATCTATTTTTTCTAAGCCGTGATTCATAGTAGCTTAATTTAACTCCAATCGCAAAGAACGTTAAGAACATAATAACTTTTAAGTCACTTATTCTGATATAATTAGCAAATTATTGATTTTCGCTTTTAGTAAATAGAAAAAAAATTAATAAAGGGACATAAAATATACAGTTTCTATTCCAAAATCAATATATCTCTAGTTTTCGTGTTCTTGTCATTAATAAACGAAAAGCAATTGAAATTGCAGTAAAATTATTGTTTCCTTCATTAAGAGAAAAAAAATTCATTATGAGTAATTTTATAAATTGGATTCTGCAATTATTTCGTAATTTAACTATTTAAGAAGATCTAGATAATAAGCATTTATCAATAATAAACACTTCTTTTTCCTTTGAAAGGAGTAAAAAACATTCTTCAAAGCTCTACAAACTACCAGTTGATACTTTTATTTCTTTGAGTAAAAGTCCTTCAGATGTCTTTTAAATTCTGGGTTTATTGAATTCCTTTTAGCCTAGAATTCAATTTGCGGCAGGAAAAGGAACCAGGAACTGTCAACACTTTCAGAATTTGTTCCATGCATTTATTTTTACTAAATTTATACTACGAATTATTTTTAGAAAGCTCAGTCGAATCATGATATTTTTCATAGAAAAAACCTGCTCTACATATACTGAAAAAATCAAAAATGCATACTGAAGAATATTTTTCTTATTACCCACAACTACATAGCAAAAATTCCAGGATAAAATTGCGGTAAGAAATTCCGACACAATGACTCCCAGTATTTTTAACCTGAAATTTTTCGTGTCAAAAAGTCTGATATACAGTTGCTTTTGCAGTGGTATTTTCTGTATCATTGTAATTAAATAAATATCACTGCAAAAAGTTGTTTTTAAAAATGGATTTTACAGATACTGCACTCAGAGTATCAGTTCTTTTTACCGTAATTTTTGACACTGAATTTCATTATGTCTGAGATTTTAGAAACAAAAATAAAATTTTAAAAAGTGAAAATAGCATACTTTTCAATAAATGACTTAAAAGCATACTTTTTAATTAATAATATGACATTATGTGGAACTACAGTCTATGATCGCTTTTACGAACTTGTAGGGACCACTAAAAAAGTTGGCGAATTCGAAAGTTTCTAGAATAAAAAGTACAAGCACTAAATTTTAAAGTTATTTTAATCAAAACTGCTCTGTCTCAGTGACTGTTCCTCTCCGATAAGCAGTCAAAAATGCTTTAGCTTAACATCCTATAATTACCATCTTCCTGATCCCGCACCTCATCGCAGTGCGCGGGTGAACACATTCGGGTAGCCAACGAGTGCAGAGGAGACCTAGAGCGAATGTCAGCTTCCAGAAAGCAGCCACAGTCTTTTTAATAGATTTTAGTTTTTTAAATTTAAATTTCAAATTTTGCTAAATCAACTAAATTTCATTATGATTTAAACTTTTGAATTTTTGAAAGCCAAGGCGGGAGAGGCTAAAGAAGAGAGGAGGGCGAAGACCCCGACAGCGAGCAGTCAATCAAGGTCTTGCCGTTGTGCTGGCTATCAGATGCTCTCTATATAAAGATCGCTAAGTCGTTGGCTAAGTCATTAGAAAAAGCCAATAAAAGCGAAAGTGCTGAAATCAACTCCAGTGTAAAGGATCTAGTAAAGGTAGTCATGAAAATAAACGAGCAGCTTCCTTCTTTAGAGGACGTGAGAAAGAAAACTTCAGAATTACTGCTGAGTTGATTAGGAGCGAGACCTACGCAGAGAAGAGATAAAGGATACACAATGAGAGCAGAAAGGGGAAGAACTCCTAAAAGAGAAAAGGAGCACATTCTTTTGATCTACCCAAAAAGTGTCAAGGAATCTATAAAAAAGATCACTACCACGCTTGACCCCAAGTGGCTAAAAATAGAGATTAAGGATTCAAGAAAATTTGCAGAGGAGAGTCCTCATTCAGGTCAACTCTGAGCGTGAATTTAGCACGCTTGATAGAACACTTGTGGAACAAGACCTTAACACTAAACATACCATCACTTTACAATACAATACAACATACAGTAACCGGTCTTTTGACCGCTTATGGTATGGTTAGTGTTAAGAAAGAGTTTGAAATTCGACACCCAAACTTTCGTCTCCAGAGGTGATCCCTTATTACGTTGAACAGGAGTACACCGAGAAAAAATTTGGTCAAAACTATCAAGTCTCAAAATTAAAACTTAAGAGGCGCCAACCTCGAGGTGTGGTACCCAATTAAAACTAAAACAGGAAACCACATTGTTTCAGCTGTCGACCCAAAGGGCCCGAGAAAAATCTTGACGTAACCAAAAATTAAGATTGGTTAAACCAAAACAGTCGTAAGGAGCATTTAAGGCCTTTATGGTGCTATAAGTGCTACAGTTTTGGCAAGGAGGGGAAAGAATGCAAAAATAAAGAAATTTGCACAAATTGTGGAAAGATCGGGCACCATAGCGAGTGCTGCAAAAAAAAGTGTTGCGTAAATTGCGCTGAATCCAATAAAAGATATAGGACGAAAATATGCGCTAATCACATTGCCGTAGGTGTGTCTTGCCCATTCAGGCAGAATGTTCTAAAACAGCCCAGAAGACGGATTGACTACGGTGATTAAGATTGAGTCTTTGCAGCCTTTGAAATTTTTCCCTTATAGGGGTATTTTAAATTTTTAGACTTTTGAATTTAAATTTTTTTTTTTAAATTTCCCCATCTTTTATGAGCCGTCCATTTTGTCCCAAGGACCCCAATTTTTACAATTTTGAATTAACTTTGGTATTCTTAAATATTTATTTTGAATATTGTAATTTTGATTTTGGTTCGAAAGCCTTTCGACCTGAGGACTGCTTAATTTATCACAAGGTGGCTGCTGTTGGCCCAGTTTTTTCAGGCCTACAGTAGATTTGGCGCTGCCACCCTGTGAGTTTGGATTGGGGGTTTGACTGTTCTCTGATGATCTCCTCTGTCTGTAGACGTGATTGTGGCACATTAAGTGGAGTGTGACTTGAGCCCTGTACCTGAGGGTCTGCTTGCTTGGTGCTTGTGCTGAGTGGAGCTGCTTCGAACAACGGGGCATCTAATAGTTACTTTGTTTATGGATCCTACAGGCCCAGGTCACCGGATTTAACTTCTTAACAAACTGTTCCCCCTTTATTGATAAAGAAATACACTTTCTATTTGAAAATTGATTAAAGCGAAACAAAACGTGAAAAAAGCGCAAATGAAATAGATATATGGACATTCTATAAATCCTGTTGTTTAAGCAAGAATCTTCCTCAATGTCTAAACACCAAATGACAGTTGAAAAGTAAAAGTGACAAACACGTGTAAAGTGGCTTAATCAAAAAGTACAGAGAAGCATGTTTTGACAAGATAATAAAAAGAAGGGTGATAAGAAACAGGTGTGAGGTGTTTTGGCAGAAGCCCAAAGAAGAAAAAGATTTAATTCGAATAGATTTTAAAGCATTGGATAAGGGTGGGATACTAGATATAACATTAACTAAATTCTTAATATTTTTCAGAATATGACATGATTTCCAAAAATCAAACTCAGTAGAAGAAGAACAGTATTGAAGGATTTGAGAAGAAATTTCAAACCTATAATTAGAACTGCAACTATGTAGAAATCGTTTAACATCCTTATTTTTGGACATATCTTTCATGTTCTTTGAGTCGAAATATAAGGGTACGCTTAGCTTAACCTATATACGCAAGACCACAATTGAATCGTTAAAGTTCGAACTAGGGATTTTGTTGGATTTCGTGATTAATGTTCTACAGATAGAATCGAAAATATCAGAAGGAAATCCACTGTAGACAGTGGTAACTTTAAGGTAAAGTATTCTTCAAGGAAGAACTATTGAAAAGAATTTTATTAGTACGTGTCTAAAATCTCTCACACCTGTTTTTCTCCACCCTTCTTTTTATTATCATTGTTCAAACTTGTTTCTCTGCACCTATTGGTTAAACCACTTTTAACATGATTATCTATTTACTTTTCAACAATCATTTGGTGTTTAGACACTGCATTGAAGAAAGGTATTGTAAAAACTACCAGAATATGGTAAGTTTTAACGTGTTTTGGTTCCATGTTAGCACCAAAAAACTTGATAGTTTTTTCCGAAGCTCTTTGATAATGATTTTGGTAAAATTAACAACAAAATGGTGTATTATAATATGCGATAAAATTTGGTAGATGAGATAAAATTTAGTAATTTTATCGTGAAACAAGAGAGCATGGTGTAAGAAACTTTTATTTGGCTATATTTACTTCAATTCAATTTTGTATTTGTTACTAAATGTGGGATAATATGAATAATAAAATTTGAAAACTAATAATTTGAAAATAATTTCCGGTAAACCGTTATCCCATGAATGGAAAAATTACTAAATGAATGGTCTAAATAACGTATATTTTGGTTTCATTAACCAGAATAATGGTTTTTTTTTACCAGAAATTTCTTTTTTATACAGTACGGTAATTTTACCAGAATTTTCTCTCCCTCAGCGGAAGATTCTTGTTTAAAGAACTGAAACTATAGTATGTACATTTCTGTTTTGCATTTGTGATTTATTGACGTTGTTTTCGCTTTAATCTAGGTAGCACAAATGGTTCCCTTGTCTCCTTTTGGACATTAAAAAGTATCTAAAGTAGAACCATATGCGAAACAAACACGAAATAAATCATATCTTTTTCAGGTCGAGCTTTAACTATTTTGCAGAAAATGCGGCGATATTTATTTAAAAATATGCAACTTAAAAAAAAAATAAGCATATAAATGTAATAAAATACTTTTTTAAAAAAATTAGTTACATAACCTAATTAGCTTTTGTATTCATTTTTAATAATTATATTAAAAAAGTTGGAGGTTATTATTATCATCGTTTAGTAGTGTTTCGTTTTACATAGTGTATTTCTTTATATTTTGGTTCATTTTTTTAAAAGATTTACTGAGCTCAAATAATAAGAAGTTGAAATGTAATAAAACTTTGTAAAATGTTGTCGAATCCAATTACTTTTTTATTGCAATTGTAAACTCTAACGAGGACGAATCCAATTATATTTTTGCATAGAAAATCACTCTCTAAAAAAAGTTAAATATTATCTTTTTAAGTAAAAAAGAATTGTGTGGAATGCTGTCCAATATATTGGAAGCTTGGTTTTAGGAGATTAAACTTAAAAACAATTATTATTTTTATTTATTTTTTATGAAGCAAAAACTGGAAAAGCAATCATTTAGTCTCTTTTGTTCAGAAACTGCATCTTTAAAAGCGTATACCGCAATTTTTTTGATGTAAAAAAAGCATTTGGCTGTTGCCTTCTTTAAGTAAATACATCTGTCTTGCTGATTATTTAGCTTATCGTTTAAGGCCATTTTCTTTTTTTCGATATCTGGTATTTCTTTTTCTCTCTCATTTATTTCGTTCGTAATAACTTCATCATCTGATTCTTCTTCAGTCCAAACTGCACCTGAGACCACTCTCCTAACATTAACATTGAAGTAATGTTTGAAAAATGTAATTAAGAAATGTAAAAATGAAAGCGCATTATTAAGAAAACGCAAATAATTTTAAAAAATGAAAATAAGTTCAGAAAAAAATTATGTTTAAAAAAAAAGTTATAGTTCGGAAAAAAGAATTAAAATAACCATTCACTAAGAAGAAAATATTTTTAAAACACCAAATACAGTAAACTTCATTATGTTTCTGGATCTATGGAGAAAAAACAAAAAGCTCGGAAGTTTTACCCTAACGCTTCATTATTGACTTGGTAAAATAAACAATAAAATGAGGTTTTATTACATTTGTGTGGTTTTATTACGATAAAATTTGGTAAACGTGGAAAAATTTGGTTATATTTCATGATACTTTAGATCACGGCATATAAAGCATTTATTCGGTTTAATATACTTTTCAATTTTCTATATTTCACTAAATGTGTGGTAATAAAAACTATAATTTTGCGGACCGGGATTTCCGGCAAGCTGTTACCATAAACGCTGAGGTCACAAAAGTCATGGATAGCAGTATGCAAAAATGCAGGTGTCCTTAGTATCGCATACAAATTGTATATAATGGTAGTGAAGTGGCAGTGCTTTCATTTGTGTTCAAGTTACTCATCTGAGAATGTTTCTGGTGTAATTATCATCGCAAGACGAGAATTAACAGACTTTGAACGTGTAATGAACGTTTTATCTAGACGCATGGGAGATTCCATTTCTCACATTGTGAGGGAATTCAACATTCCTAGATCTACAGTGTCAAAAGTGTGTCGATAGAATACTTAATTACAAGCATAACCTCCCATCATGGATAACGTATTGGCCGACCTCCTGAATTTTATGACCGAGACCACCTGCGGTGAGTAAATTGTCCGTGTTAACAGACAAGTATCATTACGTCGTGAAATAATCACGAGCATCAATGTGGGACATGAAATGGACATATTTATTAGGACAGTGTGGTAAAAGTTGGCAGTAAAGGAAGGCAGACAAAAGTACCTTTACTAACAGTACGTCGTGAAATAATCACGAGCATGAATGTGGGACATGAAATGGACATATTTATTAGGACAGTGTGGTAAAAGTTGGCAGTAAAGGAAGGCAGACAAAAGTACCTTTACTAACAGTACGTCGTGAAATAATCACGAGCATGAATGTGGGACATGAAATGGACATATTTATTAGGACAGTGTGGTAAAAGTTGGCAGTAAAGGAAGGCAGACAAAAGTACCTTTACTAACAGTACGTCGTGAAATAATCACGAGCATGAATGTGGGACATGAAATGGACATATTTATTAGGACAGTGTGGTAAAAGTTGGCAGTAAAGGAATGCAGACAAAAGTACCTTTACTAACAGTACGTCGTGAAATAATCACGAGCATGAATGTGGGACATGAAATGGACATATTTATTAGGACAGTGTGGTAAAAGTTGGCAGTAAAGGAAGGCAGACAAAAGTACCTTTACTAACAGCACTACATCATGTCTAGTGCCACTCCTGGGCTCGTGGCTATATAGGTTGGACCTTAGATGACTGGAAAACTGTATCTCGGTTAAATGAGTCTCGATTTCTGCTGGTCAGAGCTAACTGGAGAGTTTGAGTGTGGGGCAGACTCCACGAAGCCATGAACCCAAGTTGTCATCAAGGCACTATAGAATCAGTAGTGAATCCGTAATAGAGAGGGATGCTTTTTCAAGACATAGGCTGGGTCCTAGGATCCGATTGCTCCTACCATTTTAAACGCAAAAACGTAATCACACTTAAACACACTTAGTAAAATATTGTTTTGCATTTTATATATCTTCAAAGTCTAAGAATTTAAATGAATAATATTGTTTTTAATTAGAGACAGTTAATTAGGCGAACTATTTGATTATTTTAATTTATTTACTTGTATGATAAATATTAATGTATAAAAATCGTATTTCAGACCTTTAGTTTAAGCTCGATCAAAAAAAGATATACTTTATTTTGTGGGTGTATCTCACAAAATAAAAATGAAAATTACAGTGTCTATGCGCATGACACATAACGGAAATAGTTTTCTAATTTTCTGCTTAAGCGTTTATTTTTAAACAAAATAATAAAAAACATTAAAGCATCTCTCGCTCAACCCATTATTAATTATTTTTAAAACTTAAACAAAATTTAAAACATATTTTTAGCTAACTTTTATAGAAAATGTGAATCAAAGTAACACAGAATACCAGGAAATTCCCCAAAAAATAAAGAATATGAAATAAATATCTCCAGTCGACCCCATGCTCTGCCAATAATTGATTGATAGTTTTGATTCTAAAGGATAAAAATCCATCAGACGTCTTTTGAATGTTCTATTTATAGAATTCCTTTTATTTCGAAATTCAATTTGCTCTGAGAGTAAAAACTAAGGTGTGCCATAGAGTTTTAATCTTATCGTTTCTTTTAAATGTAAATTAATTTTAAAATACACTATAAAAATGTTGATAAATTTTTAACCACAGTATCTCTTTAAATTTTTGCAACTTTACCACACTGTAAAAAATTCTATAAGGATAATAATATAATATAACGATATAAAATTTGGGTTCATCCTCCATGTAATCAATTTTTAACCTAAAATAAAATACCGTAATTTTTACAGTAATATTTATTTAATTGGAGTAATTCCGGAATTTTTCGGTAAATTTGCATTATATCAATTTTTTTATTTCGCAACATATTCCGGTAAAGATGGATATAATATAACGATATAAAATTTGAGTGCATGCCAATTTTAATCGTTAATATAATCAATTTTTAACCTAAAATATAATACCGTAATTTTTACAGAAATATTTATTTAATTGGAGTAATTCCGGGATTCTTCGGTGAATTTTACTGGGAAAATTGCCTTATATCATTTTTTTTTATTTCGCAACATATTCCGGTAAAGATGGATTTCGGTAAAGATTCCAGTAAAGATGGATATAATATAACGATATAAAATTTGGGTGCATCCTCCATATAACCAATTTTTAACCTAAAATATAATACTGTAATTTTAACAGTAATATTTATTTAATTGGAGTAATTCCCGGATTTTTCGGTAAATTGCACTGGGAAAATTGCATTATATAAATTTTTTATTCCGCAACATATTCCGGTGAAGATGGATTTCGGTAAAGATTCCGGTAAAGATGGATATAATATAACGATATAAAATTTGGGTGCATCCTCCATATAACCAATTTTTAACCTAAAATATAATACCGTAATTTTTACAGTAATATTTATTTAATTGGAGTAATTCCCGGATTTTTCGGTAAATTGCACTGGGAAAATTGCATTATATAAATTTTTTATTCCGCAACATATTCCGGTGAAGATGGATTTCGGTAAAGATTCCGGTAAAGATGGATATAATATCACGAAATAAAATTTGGGTTCATCCTCCATGTAATCAATTTTTAACCTAAAATAAAATACCGTAATTTTTACAGTAATATTTATTGAATTGGAGTAATTCCGGGATTTTTCGGTAAATTTGCATTATATCAATTTTTTTATTTCGCAACATATTCCGGTAAAGATGGATATAATATAACGATATAAAATTTGAGTGCATGCCAATTTTAATCGTTAATATAATCAATTTTTAGCCTAAAATATTATACCGTAATTTTTACAGTAATTTTTATTTAATTGGAGTAACTCCGGGATTTTTCGGTAAATTTGCCTTATATCATTTTTTTTTATTTCGCAACATATTCCGGTAAAGATGGATTTCGGTAAAGATTCCAGTAAAGATGGATATAATATAACGATATAAAATTTGGGTGCATCCTCCATATAACCAATTTTTAACCTAAAATATAATACTGTAATTTTAACAGTAATATTTATTTAATTGGAGTAACTCCGGGATTTTTCGGTAAATTGCACTGGGAAAATTGCATTATATAAATTTTTTATTCCGCAACATATTCCGGTGAAGATGGATTTCGGTAAAGATTCCGGTAAAGATGGATATAATATAACGATACAAAATTTGGGTGCATCCTCCATATAAACAATTTTTAACCTAAAATATAATACCGTAATTTTTACAGTAATATTTATTTAACTGGAGTAATTCCCGGATTTTTCGGTAAATTGCACTGGGAAAATTGCATCATATAAATTTTTTATTCCGCAACATATTCCGGTGAAGATGGATTTCGGTAAAGATTCCGGTAAAGATGGATATAATATAACGATATAAAATTTGGGTGCATCCTCCATATAACCAATTTTTAACCTAAAATATAATACCGTAATTTTTACAGTAATATTTATTTAACTGGTGTATTTCCCGAATTTTTCGGTAAATTGCACTGGGAAAATTGCATTATATAAATTTTTTATTCCGCAACATATTCCGGTGAAGATGGATTTCGGTAAAGATTCCGGTAAAGATGGATATAATATAACGATATAAAATTTGGGTGCATCCTCCATATAACCAATTTTTAACCTAAAATATAATACCGTAATTTTTACAGTAATATTTATTTAACTGGAGTAATTCCCGGATTTTTCGGTAAATTGCACTGGGAAAATTGCATTATATACATTTTTTATTCCGCAACATATTCCGGTGAAGATGGATTTCGGTAAAGATTCCGGTAAAGATGGATATAATATCACGATATAAAATTTGGGTTCATCCTCCATGTAATCAATTTTTAACCTAAAATAAAATACCGTAATTTTTACAGTAATATTTATTGAATTGGAGTAATTCCGGGATTTTTCGGTAAATTTGCATTATATCAATTTTTTTATTTCGCAACATATTCCGGTAAAGATGGATATAATATAACGATATAAAATTTGAGTGCATGCCAATTTTAATCGTTAATATAATCAATTTTTAACCTAAAATATAATTCCGTAATTTTTACAGTAATATTTATTTAATTGGAGTAATTCCGGGATTTTTCGGTAAATTGCACTGGGAAAATTGTATTATATAAATTTTTTTATTCCGCAACATATTCCGGTAAAGATGGATTTCGGTAAAGATTCCGGTAAAGATGGATATAATATAACGATATAAAATTTGGGTGCTTCCTCCATGTAATCAATTTTAAGCCTAAAATATAATACCGTAATTTTTACAGTAATATTTATTTAATTGGAGTAATTCCGGGATTTTTCGGTAAATTTGCATTATATCAATTTTTTTATTTCGCAACATATTCCGGTAAAGATGGATATAATATAACGATATAAAATTTGAGTGCATGCCAATTTTAATCGTTAATATAATCAATTTTTAACCTAAAATATAATACCGTAATTTTTACAGTAATATTTATTTAATTGGAGTAATTCCGGGATTTTTCGGTAAATTGCACTGGGAAAATTGCATTATATAAATTTTTTATTCCGCAACATATTCCGGTGAAGATGGATTTCGGTAAAGATTCCGGTAAAGATGGATATAATATCACGATATAAAATTTGGGTTCATCCTCCATGTAATCAATTTTTAACCTAAAATAAAATACCGTAATTTTTACAGTAATATTTATTGAATAGGAGTAATTCCGGGATTTTTCGGTAAATTTGCATTATATCAATTTTTTTATTTCGCAACATATTCCGGTAAAGATGGATATAATATAACGATATAAAATTTGAGTGCATGCCAATTTTAATCGTTAATATAATCAATTTTTAACCTAAAATATAATACCGTAATTTTTACAGAAATATTTATTTAATTGGAGTAATTCCGGGATTCTTCGGTGAATTTCACTGGGAAAATTGCCTTATATCATTTTTTTATTTCGCAACGTATTCCGGTAAAGATGGATTTCGGTAAAGATTCCGGTAAAAATGGATATAATATAACGATATAAAATTTGGGTGCATCCTCCATGTAATCAATTTTTAGCCTAAAATATTATACCGTAATTTTTACAGTAATTTTTATTTAATTGGAGTAATTCCGGGATTTTTCGGTAAATTGCACTGGGAAAATTGCATTATATAAATTTTTTATTCCGCAACATATTCCGGTGAAGATGGATTTCGGTAAAGATTCCGGTAAAGATGGATATAATATAACGATACAAAATTTGGGTGCATCCTCCATATAACCAATTTTTAACCTAAAATATAATACCGTAATTTTTACAGTAATATTTATTTAACTGGAGTAATTCCCGGATTTTTCGGTAAATTGCACTGGGAAAATTGCATGATATAATTTTTTTATTCCGCAACATATTCCGGTGAAGATGGATTTCGGTAAAGATTCCGGTAAAGATGGATATAATATAACGATATAAAATTTGGGTGCATCCTCCATATAACCAATTTTTAACCTAAAATATAATACCGTAATTTTTACAGTAATATTTATTTAACTGGAGTAATTCCCGGATTTTTCGGTAAATTGCACTGGGAAAATTGCATTATATAAATTTTTTTTTCCGCAACATATTCCGGTGAAGATGGATTTCGGTAAAGATTCCGGTAAAGATGGATATAATATCACGATATAAAATTTGGGTTCATCCTCCATGTAATCAATTTTTAACCTAAAATAAAATACCGTAATTTTTACAGTAATATTTATTGAATTGGAGTAATTCCGGGATTTTTCGGTAAATTTGCATTATATCAATTTTTTTATTTCGCAACATATTCCGGTAAAGATGGATATAATATAACGATATAAAATTTGAGTGCATGCCAATTTTAATCGTTAATATAATCAATTTTTAACCTAAAATATAATACCGTAATTTTTACAGAAATATTTATTTAATTGGAGTAATTCCGGGATTCTTCGGTGAATTTCACTGGGAAAATTGCCTTATATCATTTTTTTATTTCGCAACATATTCCGGTAAAGATGGATTTCGGTAAAGATTCCGGTAAAAATGGATATAATATAACGATATAAAATTTGGGTGCATCCTCCATGTAATCAATTTTTAGCCTAAAATATCATACCGTAATTTTTACAGTAATTTTTATTTAATTGGAGTAATTCCGGGATTTTTCGGTAAATTGCACTGGGAAAATTGCATTATATAAATTTTTTATTCCGCAACATATTCCGGTGAAGATGGATTTCGGTAAAGATTCCGGTAAAGATGGATATAATATAACGATACAAAATTTGGGTGCATCCTCCATATAACCAATTTTTAACCTAAAATGTAATACCGTAATTTTTACAGTAATATTTATTTAACTGGAGTAATTCCCGGATTTTTCGGTAAATTGCACTGGGAAAATTGCATGATATAAATTTTTTATTCCGCAACATATTCCGGTGAAGATGGATTTCGGTAAAGATTCCGGTAAAGATGGATTTAATATAACGATATAAAATTTGGGTGCATCCTCCATATAACCAATTTTTAACCTAAAATATAATACCGTAATTTTTACAGTAATATTTATTTAACTGGAGTAATTCCCGGATTTTTCGGTAAGTTGCACTGGGAAAATTGCATTATATAAATTTTTTTATTCCGCAACATATTCCGGTAAAGATGGATTTCGGTAAAGATTCCGGTAAAGATGGATATAATATAACGATATAAAATTTGGGTGCATCCTCCATGTAATCAATTTTTAGCCTAAAATATAATACCGTAATTTTTACAGTAATATTTATTTAATTGGAGTATTTACGGGATTTTTCGGTAAATTTTACTGGGAAAATTACATTATATCAATATTTTTATTCCGCAACATATTCCGGTAAAGATGGATTCCGGTAAAGATGGATATAAAATTTGGGTGCATCCTCCGTATGCAATTTTTGCAATTTTGGGTGCAATTTTTATCCTAAAATATTATACAGTGATTTTTACAGTAATATTTATTTAATTGCAGTAATTCTGGGATTTTTCGGTAAATTTTACTGGAAAAATTGCATTATATCAGCTTTTTTATTCCGCAACTTATTCCGGTAAAGATGGATTTCACGGTAAAAAGTACCGGCACACTGAGTGATGGTACTTTTTAATGGATGGTACATTGAACCGGAAATAATTTTACCGTAATTTAATCCATCTTATCGGACAAACGAATCGTTCCCAATCTTTGCACGGTAAAGTGAGGCTCATTATGATCATGCATATTTTTTTTCATGACTCATCTTATTTTTTACATGACATTATGCGTCATGACATTTTTTTGCATCAATGTATCTTAGATGGCATTTTTACATGACATTTTTGCATGGCATTATTATGCAGGTAATATGAACAATAAACAAGAACGAAGAAAAATTTTAAAAAAAAATAACTACAAAATCAGTATCAGTAAATATTGTTAGGCCTAAACACATATAAAAAGTTTGAAATTCAGTGTTTCATCTTATTTCTACCATTCAAATATATATATTTTTTCAAATAAAAAAATTTATTATTTAAAAAAATATTTCTAAAGTCGACTTTTATAATTTGTGTCTGTAACCACATATTTTTTTATCATTCCGAGAAGTATTCCGAAACTTAGAAGACCACCTTAGAATTTTTGGCAATGGGAGTTCTTTCTAAAGACAAACTATGACACACAGCAAAGAAAATTCAGTACAGTTTTGCTAAGCACTGGAATTTATTAGAGAGTTAAAATCTTAGGTATTTTTCCAAAACAACCAAAGGTATAGTACTCGAGAACAGCTGATACTTTTCTTTTTTTTTAAATTTAAAATAAATTTTTTCCTTAATGAATGTCCCTAATTCTAACACCTATAACTAGGTTCCTTAATGATTAGTTTTAGATTATAGAATTTTAATGGACTTAATCATTAATAATGAACACATAACTAATGATGAATACATAACTAATATTGAATACATAACTAATAATGAATACACAACTAATAATAAATCCATAACTAATAATGAATACATAACTCAAAATTAAAAAGAAAAATATTTAAATATCTAGTTTAAGTACTATAATCCAATTTTTTTCTAGATAAACCTTTTATATTTGAAACATATCATTTCGTAGTGAAGATTCGATAATGAAAAAATGAGTTTGTAAGGAAAATAATTTAAAGTTTCATTCAAACTTTAAGATCAATACAAAGAAGACAAATCTCTTATCTCGCGATTTAAATGAAATCAAAATATATTTGCTAAATTTTTAGAAGGAAATATTAATGCATATTTTTAAATAATAAAAGAATTTAAAAATTAAGAAAATTTTGCCCCCTCCCCAGAACCTTCTTATATACAGAAAAAAATTATTTTTTTACAAACTCTTCTATAAATTGCGCATTTTGCAAACGCTATAAATCATGTATTTTTCCCATAGAATATTATTTAGGAGCAAAATGAAAATATTAAACCGAGCATTGTGTAATACGTCTATAATGAGCTTCCTATCTGATCAAAGTTTGAAAGTTAGTTTTGTGCTTTTCTATAGAGAAAAATATGGATTCAAGCAACACAAAATTCTATAAAAATATAAATTGAAAAGAAGGAAAAAACATCCTTGCTATGTCTAAAACCTTAGAATCTTAGTTGATAGTTTGGTGTCTTTGGATGAAATTCCATCAAGTATTTCATTTTAAATCTATAGATAGAATGCCATGAATCCTGGGAAATTTTAAACGACAAGCAATTTGTGTTTGTTTACTTTTCTTTATTGTTATAATGCTTAACTCTAGAAAAACAACATTTATGGTTTATATAAGAAATTTGGTAAAAAGAGCTTAGGCAAATTGTAAAACTTGCAAATAGTAATTGTGGAAAACTTTGTTTACCATAAGCGTTTTGTTATCATTTATTAAACCCCAGGGTGACAATTAATGAACTATATGAAATAAAATTTAAATTATTTAAAAACTACAGAGTGTACAAATTTTATTTAACGTGTAAACGTCACTTCAGATATTCGAATTAAAGTTATGACATGTTCGATATGCCAGCCATCATTAGCTATCATGTGGAGCAAGCGAATTGCAAAACTCTGCATGACTCATTAAAGTTTTGGAACATCGATGTTGACGATGACCTTTCGGATGGAAATTTTCAGCTTAGCAATGTTTTGGTGGTAATTTCTGAGCACATTGTCTTTAAAGCCCCTTAAAAATGAGTAACGTGTATTTTCAGATCCGGAGAATATGGTGACCACGCGAGTTCTATTCCAATAGTCTCTGTGTACTTCAGAGCAAGAATGCAGTTCCCAAAGTGCGCCTGTAGGATAACAAACATTCTCTTGGTCCGATGCAACAGTTCGATCCCGCAAACCATTCAGACGTTATGAAGGTTTTATTTCATACAGTTCAATAATTGTCTAGCTGAATAGTAGCCCTTAAAGATGAAATAAAAGAAAATTATTTCATTAAAGGATTCTATATATAGCACATTCGTGTCGTTAGTTTTAAATTTATTACCCACATACTTTTAATTATTTCATAAATTTTACTTCTTACAGTTACAAAATACATCTAAATATGTATTAAACAACAAAATATTCTGTAGTACTTGCTTCTGTAATTTCAAAAAGAAAAAAAATGAAGCTCTAACTTTATCACAATGTGTAAATAAAATTCAGGAATGCTCCTCAGAAATAAGATGCAGCTAATTTTTACTAGGATCATCTCTAGCAAACATTTCTAGAACTTTTTCTAAAACTTTCAGAATCCTTACCATCAAAGGTCAGTAACGTTTCCGGTATCAACCTTGAATGCCTATGAAGAATTCCGAAACATTCCGAGTAACGTCGACACTGCGAAAAATTCCGAATCAAAAAACTACGGTAAAAAGAACCGACACTTTTTACAGTAGAATCAACTTTTACCATAAGAGCATGTTACAGGACAAACAATATGATAAACCGTAAATTTTACAAGAATAATTACAGTAAAATCACTGAATCACTCTAATAAAATAAATATTACTGTAGAAATTACGGTATAGTATCTTACAGTAAAATTAATGCACCCAAGTTGTTATACACTTTCTAACATTATTTGATCTAGACTTCTTTACAGTCACATTTCAGATAAACGAAAAAAATTTCTTTGATATCCATAGTTTAATTATTAATGCATTAAAATGCAGTAAAAAATTATAGTAATTAAAATATTTATCTTAACTATGTAGAGATGTTACTATGCAAAATAACACTCAATAACTAAATTTAGAACTTATTTCGCAAAAAAACATAAGCAATTGTGGAAATCCTAAGACATTCTTAGAAATACTACATGACTTTTTGTAAGTTTATAATCGAGTATCTTTTTCAGAAAAAAAGCAGTCAGATCTATAACATTAGGAACAACATTATCTTTGAATTCAATTTACTTTGGAACCGGGTAGTTTCAACGTTAATCTCTCAAGAGACAAATGGTAAGTAATTTATATTTTAATCAAAAAGAAATCCTGTAAAATTGTATTTATTCTTAAAATATCTTTGTATCGAATATAAATAAATAATGTTAAAAAAATTAACTGCATTACAAACTACGCATAACTGTGTTAAATATGCGACCTATTTACAATTCCGAAAGAAGTTTTACATTATTGTGTTATTAAAATACAAATAATATCGTAATATTAGTAATTTTATTCAACTCGCCTATAAAAATAACTTTATATTGATAATTATTAATAATTGGAATTACAACTCAGAAGTAATTTAAGAAGTAATTTGATTTGCAATAATTCATACGCGGGGGGGAATTCTGATCAAATTACCGTATTATATAATAAATACATATCTGATAATGAAAAAAAACATGATTCTGGTTAATAAAACCAAAATATACGGTATTTAAACCATTAATTTGACAATCGGAAATTCCAATTTTCAACATTTCAGTTCTTATTACAACACATTTAAAAAGAAAATACAAAACTGAAAGGTAAGTGTAACCAAAATACTAGTTTTGAATGTCATGTTTTACGATATACTGAAAAAATGACGAAACTTAACCACATTTACCAAATTTTTTCACTTATTAGAACTATATTTTATTGTTAATTTTACCAAAATCATTGCCAAAGTAAATCGGTAAAAATTACTGAGCTTTTTGATGTTCCCCTAGAGCCAGAAGCAGAGTAAATTTAACCGTATTCTGGTAGTTTTGGCCTTACTTTTTTCTCAGTGTAGATTTAAACATAAGCTTTAAACTTATATTCTATGATATATATATATATTTTTTACTTTACATTTAAAAATAGTATTACTCTTTTTATACAAAAACCATTTGTTTATTTGTCAATACTTATAATTATTTGTTTGGTTGAATTAATATTAATTTGATAGTTTTTACCTTCTCCGTGCGAAGAATATTAGAATAAAAATCTATGCTATAGATTTAATACTATATAAAAATTCTAATTTTTTTAAAATCTAAACAAAAATTTTAAATGTTTAAATTAGACTTTTCAGAACTACTGAGTGGAGTAGGATATATCCTGATGATTCGAAATCTAATGTCAATGCAGAGTCAGATATAAATTGTTTCCAGTAGAGCTATGGTTTAAAATTTTTCACTTAAACTTTTCAGAACTACTAAGTGGAATAGGATATATCCTCATGATTCGAAATCTTACGGCAATGCGGGGTCGCGTATATAAATTGCTTTCTGGTAAGGGTGTGATTTAAGGTTTTTCCATTAAACTTTTCAGAACTACTAGGTGGGGAAGGGTATATCCTGACGATTCAAAATCTTACGGCAATGCGGGGTCGCGTATATAAATTGCTTTCTGGTAAGGTTGTGGTTTAAGGTTTCTCCGTTAAACTTTTCAGAAATACTAAATTGGTTAGAATATATCCTGATAATTCGAAATCGTATGGCGATTCAGTGTCGGATATAAATTTCCTTCTAGTAGCGGTTGGGTTTATGGTTTTTCAATTAAACTTTTCAGAATTACTGAGCGGGATAGGATATATCATGATGATTAGAAATCTGATAGCAATATAGCAATGCAAGGTCGGATATGAATTGTTTTCTAGCAAAGGTGAGGATTAAGGCTTTTAAATTAAACTTTTCATCGGGAACTTTTCAAAGAAGGAAACCATCATGAAGAAAAAGACCTTAAGTAAATATTCGTTTTATAATTGAATGCAAAAAAAAAAAAAAAAAAAAAAGAACGGGAAGAACAGAAATCAAACAAAGATGTTGAAGCGTCTTCTCTCGACTGCAATACAGACATCAAATCAATGGAGCATGGATTTAGGCCTATTCTTGTCTCATCTCGAATTTTTCCATTTCTCTTAAAATTTTCTCACAACTTTTCAACCGCTTCAACATACTCCCCCTCACTTCCGTCAATATCATGGGGGAGCTTTCGTCTGCTGTTTCTCGTGCCCGTAATATTTCCAGGTTAGAAGGTGCAAAAGCAATGCGCCAAAAAATTTTAAATACATCCATCTCTTGAGCACGGAATTTTTTTATTTCTTATTCTACACACTAGATGGCTGCACCAGACTATTTTTCAACGTAACCGGAAATAGTTTACTTTAAACTAGATGTCAGCCAGTGGTATGTGTTCTGAGATAAAATATTTTTTAATATTGTGTACATTATGGAGTAAGAGTTACATGGACATATAGAGTACATATCAAATTTAAATTTCAAACTGAAAAAAATTCAAAATATCAAAAATGAATACAGTACTATATATGAATACATACTGTTATACATGCACCTTTTTTATTTTAATTTCCTCGAATAAAAAATAGGCCCTTTTATGACCGTTTTCTTAACTATAATAAGAACGTTAAAGAGTTAAAAAAGTATTTCCCACCTACTTGCAGTTTTTTCGAGTCATCAAGATAAGCTCTAATACATCTCTTAGAAGGAAGTTCTAAAATGTTTAACTTCGGCATCTTGCATATATTTTAAGATTATTAAATTTATTCAGTGCATATGTAAAAATAAAAATAAAAATAGAAATATTAACACCAGAAGTTGCTTCTCTATAAATTTCTAAAGCTTTTTAGTGAAGGATTTGGAGAATTATAAATAAGCCTTTTTGTTTAAAATTAAATTAAACGAAAAGATGTTTTAGATGAAAGCATCACAACTCCGATAAAGGCAATATGCACCGAAGAGAAATTACATTATGACCACCTTGCTAATAACATGTAGGACCACCTTTAGTCCTCAAAACTGCTAGCATCTGCCGTGGCATTGACTCCACAAGGTGCTGATAGGTAGTCTGAGGTATCTGGTACCAAGCCCTCACCAACTGGTCCTGCAATTCCCTCACATTGCGAGGGGGTAGCGTGACAGCACGAATTTGGTTTTCCAAGTGGGACCACAAATGCTCTATTGGATTAAGGCCAGGTGAATTTGGGGGCCAAGACATGACTTGAAAGTCACTGGAATGTTCCTCGAACCAATCCATGACGATTCGACCCTTATAACATGGTGCATTATCCTGTTGGTAAACACCATCCCTCGCAGGAAAAACTGTTGCCATGAATGGGTGAACCTTGGCTGCAACTAGGTTCAAGTAGCTTACAGACGTCAGGGATTGTTCTATGAGGATCATGGGTCCTAATGTGCCCCATGAAAACATTGTTCCTGGGCGAGAAACCATGAAAACCTGGGCTAGCCGATTGTTATAGAAGGAGGGGGTCATAATGTAATGGCTCTTCGGTGTAATTTTTATCAGTACTATTCTACTATGTTGCATGAGTTATGCTGCATTATGTAGAAATTCTGAAGGTAGTGTAGAAATTCTAAAAATAATACTACACAGTCCAGTAACATAAATGTAACCACCCTTCAAAAGTGAGAATAATCACTTTTCGTAGAGCTCTGCTAAACGTGCAGGAGAAGAGTGAATTAAATTCTTGAAGATGTTCACTGGGATGTTGAGTTATTCCGACTCTAGGTAACGTGTTTGAAGATCCCGTCTGAGGTGATCCTACAGATTCTTGATTAGGTTTAAGTCCGGGGGCTTGGTAGCTAAGGAAGTATAGTAAACTAATCCTGGTGCTCTTCAAAGCACGCGCGTACACTGCGAGCGATATGATACATCGTATAGCTCTGCTGGTAGATGCCAATATGCTGAGGAAAAAATTCGCAAGTAGATGTAAACACAATCCGAAAGAGCAGATGCGTACTTTTGTTGACCCATCGTGCCTTCCACAATGGTGAGTGCAACCAGAGAATGCTACGAAATTATTCCCCAGATCCTAATTCTCCCTGTTCCAATTCTGACCCTCCTGGCTATCATTACCGGGCTCTTGTTTTCAGGCGTTTCAGGCCATATACGCCAACCTCCATTTGCCCTATAGAGCAAAAACATGATTAATCGGAAAAAAACCCCCGGTGGAAACTCAGTGGATATCAGGTTGTAGTACTGAAGTGCAAATATTTGACTTCGTTGCGGACGAACAGCTGTCAACATAGGTAAATTTATCAGGCGTCTGCTGCACAGGCCCATGCTCTTCAATGTTAACCAAACTTTTACTAAGGAGACACTATTGGTAGCTATTCGGTTCATCTGAGTGGTCAGTTGTTCAATAAATACAGGTTTATTTGCCGGAAGGCACCTCCACAACCGTGCTTACTTCAGAAATCCATGACCCGTGGGGCAACATATTTGCCACGTCGCTGATTTTGGATAATGCCATTTAGTCATCCACGGTATATTTTTAGAGTGACTGTATGCAAACAGTTTACGAAATCGTCAGTTTCAAAAATGTCTTTACCTTTGGCTCTAAAGCCAATGATCATGCTCTTTTGGACATCCGATAAATCGCTATGTATCAGTATTACGCTAAAGATTGTGATTTTTTTCGATTCCCTTGTAATGTGCTGCCACCTGCCTTCTGTGATAGGTTATTTCACGTTGACGTCGATCACATTGGCTGGGCTCTGTAAATATCAGTCGATTATAGAGAATTGACTGTTGAAATTATCGAAACGTTTCGCGTAATTATCCCCATATCCTTAAATATTATGAAATTGTATGAACTTTGAAGTTTTGTAGTTGTATTAAAATACTTGTAAAGCTTTAAAAGGAATTTTTTATAAAGCATAAAAATGAAACGTTAAATACTTATTTAAAACTTTTAAAAATAATACAAACGTGTAATGAGCAAAATATTTATTATTTACAACAAACATAGATACATGAATGATAAATATAGAATCTGGCATGCATTTTGCATTGATGCTGAAAGACAATTCACATTAAAATTAAAGAAAATTAATTAGTTAAAAATTGAAATCTGATTATAAAATATAAAGAAGTTTGCTTATTAAAATATAAGACATCATATCTCCTCTAAATCTGAATTATTAAAAAAAATAAAATGAGTAAAAATGTTTACTACGTATATCATAAATTGCTTAGAGTAAACTTTCATGAAACATTTAATAAAACTGCATGCATTGTTTCCTTTTTAACAAGAAAAATTAAGTTCAGGACAGTAAAATATAGTGCAACCACACAAGAATAAATACAAGGTTCAAAAATAATTCTATTCTTGTCAATTTTGATTGACAAACTTGTAAACAACAGCATATAAACTTCATAATTTTCAAATAAAATGTATGAATATCCATAAGATTAATATATTTTAAGTAATATATGTTAAATTTTTTACAAATATGTACACATTTAAGATTGTATCGTGTTCAAAAGTTTATAAAATATTGCGACAGTTAACATAATTGAGCCTTCTCAAAAAATAATTTTTCATATTACAAGACATTTAATTTGAAAATGTATTATATAATTCTCCATACTAATTCTGAATACATATTCCATACTTAAGGAAATATTAGAACAAGTTATAAAAGTACATTAAAGTGTGAATTTTTAAATATCACTTTAAAAATGGTTTTTATAACATTGCAAACATTTCTTTTTCATTTCATGTGAACGTTTTAAATGTCTTGCTAAAAATTAAAAGTGCAAAATATTTACTTAGAAATGCTTCACAAACTTTTGTGTAGTCTTATTTTAGTAATTTTATGCCTTTTTAAAGTCAGTTATTAAACAGTATACTACAGTTTAAATTTTTAAATAAGCATTTAATGAAGGAGTTTTAAATAATATAAGGAAATTTCTTTCTTGTTAACTGTTTAAATTTCACGAGAATTATGTAAAGTAACGATCATTTAATTACAAAATGTAACATATACGTTATTTAATAAATTATTCTAAAACTTTAAAGAAATGTCAGAGTAAGTTACAAAAGTAAACCAATAAAATATATTTTTTCTTAAATTTTTATTTATTCTGAAATGTTTATACTACGTACGAATTATTTAATATAACGAACATTTAATTGAAAATATGTTAAAAACTTTTGTACAATTCTCAAGTGTTGAAGAAATAGAATCTGCTTTGTTGCTTTATACATTGTTATTTATTATGAAAAAAAAATAGTATTTCTTTTAAGTTTAAAATTTTTGTGAACTAATTACAATAAAGTGCATTTAATTAAAAATGTATAATACATTTTTATCATACATACTTTAAAGTAATACTTTTATTATAGTAAAATGTTCATACTTCTTGTGAATTACTTAAAATAACGAGCAATTAATTGAAAACACATAAAAAATGTAAATATTATGAATTTTCAATCTTCTGAGAAATAGAATAGTTATGCTACTTTATATATTGTTTAATATGAAATTTTTTTCATTTCTTTTAGGCCTTAAGTTCTTGTGAGTTAATCACATTAAAGAACATTTTATCAAAAATGCATCATACGTTTTCATTAGACATACAAAGTGTTATAAGTTCTAAAACTTTGAATAAATGTCAAAGCCAGTTACAAAAATAAACTAAACTATAAGATTTTGCATATTATTTTTCAAATTTAATAAATTGAAAAGTTTTAACTGTCTAAATTTCATGGGAATATAAGAATTACAATAAATATCATTTAATAAAAATATAACACATTCTTTTGGACATTGTGTATTTTCTCACTTCAAAGAAACCTAACAGTCAGTAACCAAAGCACACTAAAATGTGATTTCTTTTGATATCATTTTGTTAATGTTTATAAAGTAAGGGAAAAGTTAGTTCTTTTGTACTCTTCCCTTCCTTCAATCTCCTGTAAATTAATGTCATAGTTTCAAAGTATCTTAATTTTAAAGTATACAATATTAAGACAATAGTTTCAGAATATTTTGGCTTATACCTATAGCTAAGATACAGCAAAATAAAGTATTTAAACTAACTTATAACAAATATTTAGGTATTTTCATTTTAAACATCATTTTTGATATAATGCAAGCTATCATAAAATAAAAACAAGTTAACGCTCACAAATGGTCATGATATTTATTATTAAATTCCGGGCATTAAACTTTTAAACTAATAAAAACTAATTTCATAATGAAGACATTGTATTAATTTTTACAAAGATAGTCTAAAATGATGCTGCGTAATTTTTAATAGGCAATGCCAAATATTTAAAATTAAAAAATATAAATTATTGTGGTAAATTAAAATTATTATTTTATTCTGTTACGTTATTTATGCTTAATAATAAAATTTGCATTTATACGAATACGTACTATTATCCCTATTTTTAACCCATGTCATTAATATTTATTTCTAAATTAATTTTAAATTGTAAAAATGCAGCTTGATAGTTCAAACTCATAAATAAGTCATCAGCAATGATATAAAGTTGATATTTTAAGTTACCTTTTCATCAATTCGAGCTTTTGCTTTGCTTAGTAGATTCTGTTGTTTTTTTTCTTTTCTTTTTTGTTCAAATTTTATGTTTGACAAATAAATAAAGAAGAAATCAGTCAAATAGTAAAGAGGTTTTTATCTTGGCTTCGTTTAAAAAAATAGTTTCTTTATTAGTTGTTTTGAACGTTAAACTAGCTTTTTTATGTGTCATAATGCTAACATGCAGTCATTCATATAAATATTATAACAGTTACTAATTATTATAATGTAGTTTTTAATTTGTTACAATATTTAGCTTAATTAAGAAATAAACTTGCTCATATGTATTTGTTCAACAGAGCTTTGAGTACTTAAAGCATTAGTAAAAACACTATTTGCAAGAATAAAAAAATCTAATTATAATTAGTGTATTATTCTTACTTAAACTTAACTCTATGCACATGACTGTAGAAAATTTTATTTCTCTATGCACTAATATCACATTTAAAGATGAAAGGAAAAAATATCCTCGTATGTACATTTTTTCTTGTGCTTGAACTATATCAATGAAAAATAATATACTGTATTAAAGTTGTTTAGTGGTAATGACAGAAATAACCGATCAAAACCTTATATGTCTAAATAGTAACAAAACTTTTGTATTGCAAAAGTCATTGCTAGATTGGTACTTAATAATATTTACCGATTATCAAAAAATATACATCTTTAGTCACGTTAGCAAAGGCATATATTATTTGAAACATACTATTAAACGAAACACCAACACTGGTATATTTAGTAATATTTAGTGATGGTCGGTTCAAGGCCTAAAAGATTTCAGATTTTTGCTCGACAGTCATTTTATTTTCCAAATATATTTGTACTATTGTAGCACTTTGTTACTATTGTCTTTGGTTTTTTCTCAAAAGTTATACTACAGGTAAAGTAAAAAATTTCATATATATATATATATATATATATATATATATATATATATATATATATATATATATATATATATATATATAAATTTCATATATACATATATATATATATATATATATATATGTATATATATATATATATATATATATGTATATATATATATATATGTATATATATATATATATATATATATATATATATATATATATATATATATATATATATATATATATATATATGAATATATATATATATATATATATATATATATATATATATATATATATATATATATATATATATATATATATATATATATATATATATATATATATATATATATATATATATATATATATATATATATATATATATATATATATATATATATATATATATATATATATATATATATATATAAAAATTTCATTAAATATTCACTATATTTTTTCTAATTTTATTTACGTTTTCAAACAGTTATTTAATGATAAGATCGAAACTGAACATGCAACATTAATTGCTTTATCTCATGCGTAGAGATAGCTTGAGTTGATACTGTATTAATATATATATATTTCATAAATATTCAACCTTTTTTCCTTACAAGTTTATATACAATTGACATGAATTGCAGTTTGGTATAGTTGGCACCCTTAAAATTCTATTTTCACTGAGTATATTTCACTAAAAGTTACAGTGAATTTTGTAAATATTATAATTTTTATACTATCTATTGCTTGTCTTACTTCTTCAAATCATTGATCTTTAATACAGGATGATTTTATTGTATTAAATATTTATATATATCATTTCTTCATCTAGCGATAATGGGTGCATTTTGTATCCTACTATATTATAGTATAAAAAATTAACAAATAAGCACTCATAAGTTTAAGTAACATGAAACTTATTTCAATTAAAAATTAACATGTTCATAGAAGAATTATATTACATGGTTTCAGTTTCTTCACCAAGAAATTTAAAAATGACACATATAAGAGTCTTAGACATGAAGCAAAGCTATAATTTTAAATTATATCTGACATCTTGCAGTGACTAATTATACAGGCTTTAAAATGAACAAATAACTTAAAGGTTCTATAAGTTATTAAACTACATTAAAAATCGCAAATCGACGACATTTTTCCACCTAGATGAAAACTATCAAAATTCGTTATTTAGGGCCTAATTATGAGCCCAAGTAATACAGCATTAGAGTAACTTTTAAAGTATAAAAAAATTGGACAGCAAACTGTTTTCATTTTCTCAAAACTTTGACTTTTCTCCATATTGACGTTTTGTGCCATTTTTGGAGCATCATTTCATGTAATGACAAAGCCATCGAAAAACAGCCTTAACACTTTGCTATTGTATGTGACGATGATAATTGAAAAATATTTATTTTGTGATTATTTAAACAGGGTAATGATTATTCTTTCTAAATTATCTACTCAAATTAAAATTTCCATTATCAGAATGTAGCTCAGTTATGAAACTCAGATATATAAAGCAATAATATTCATCATTCATCACCTTACATTCATCAATGTCCTTAAAGTTCTCTTTCAATATCATTTACATGCATTTAAATCAATACAGTATTTTAAAGAATAGCTACAGTTGACTCTCTTGTTGCTCTGGCTTCCCCGAAGATCTTATATAAGTATTATCATACACAGCAGATCCGTTAGTACCTTCAATCTTTGATTCTTTATTTTCTGTAAATATATGACTAAATAATGCTAATCTACATTGCCGAAGCTCCCTTCTTACATTACTGTTAAACCAGCCATATAATATAGGGTTAGTTATACTAGATGACATTGCAACTAAATGGCAAACGGCGAATGCTAAATAGAATTGATCAGCTGGCATATCAGAGAGAAGATCAAAATCCGCCATGATATTAAAAGCATTCCATGGCAACCAGCTTATAGCAAACACCACAGATATGAAAGACAATACAACTGTGGCTCGGTTATTTCTTTTCAGTTCCTTTCTTAAGCGTTCTGATGTTCGAGGAGAACTTTTTGCATCGTGTCTTCGAACACTCCTGTTCAGATATGATTTAATACGGAAGTGTGTTACAGTTAAGACAATGCTTGGAATAAAAAACTGTGCTATTAAGATAAGAATGGTATACATCGCCTTAGCATGGGTCGAAGGCCATTGTTCGATGCATTTGTTGTATAGCACCATTCCAGCTAATGAGACTGTGGTAACAGTTTTTGAGAAAAGTATTGGAAGAGACAAGAGCACAGAAAAGAACCAGAGTATAGTGGTATACAGAAGCATGTTACTCTTCCCATTTTTCATTTTCTTTTTGTTACCATTGAAATTGATAATTACTTGTTGGCGATCAATGGCAATGGCAGATACCGTAGCTGAAGCAACAAATATAGTGATACCTTGCACAAATGGAACGCCTCGACAAAGAAATGCGCCAAGGTTCCATGTACGGTTCATAAGCTCAATCAGAGTAAAAGGCATGCAAAACAAGCAAAGCATGAGATCAGAAAAGCTCAGGTTTACTATTAGAAGATTCCGAGCAACTCGTAGACGGGAATTACAAACTATTACCAAAGACACTATTAAATTGATGCACACTCCAGCAAAAACTAGGCCTACGTAGCTGGATAATAATATCGTTTTCTTCGAACCTAGAAGAGAAAAACATCAATAAGGTTTGAAAAATAAACATTAATATACACTTGAAAAATAAATTTCTTGTCTTGTGAGCTCTTAGTTATAGCGTTCTCTTTTTAATTGCAGAAAGGACCTAGATTGAAAGGGTTAGATTGTAACATTTGTTTTACAATGGCTTACAGATACCAAACATATTTTCTTTGGAAAAAAAAGGGAGAGGAGGAAAAAAACACCATGTACAATAAATACGTGAGGAGAAAATTTCAAGCATTTCAGTTAAACACGTAGAAGAGAGCATTGTTTCATGAGTTCTTCCAGACAGCAGAGCCATCTGTTGACGATCTTTACTTCCAGTTTTGAAACTTGTTTAGTTTAAAACTCAGGTATTCAAAATGCAACGTACGTTTCAGTTTCTTTTGATTTTGCTTTCTGAAGTTTTTCATACCGGTGCTTATTATGGGGCACTCGGTAGTATTTACACGCATTGTAAATCAAAAATGCGAATACCAAAACAAACTACGAGTTATTATTTTTTTAAAAAAACTAAAATAATTCCTTCTTTTAACCATTGTGCTATAAATTAAAAAAAAACATGTTCTGGAAAGTACAATTTATGACAAACATTATTTACATTTGCATTATCTAGCTTTCGCATTATAAATATAATTAAAACTAAGCAAAGAAATTTAAATAATTAAAAGTAAAGGAGAAAAATTACCCAACTTAAGAATAGATACTGTCTGAATCACAATTAAGCTAAATAAGCTGTTATTGTAAGAACAATATTGTCAAATAAATCTGTGAAACTGAACTAATTAGACTATACAGAAAACTAACCTATTGACGTTGCACTAATAATAAATCCATCTGCAAAACATTCAGAACCAAATAAATAAATTAATTAAACTATTTTGTAAATTACATACATCAATTACTATTATCCGCCTGTTATTCAGAAACTGTATTCAAAACAGTGTAAGGTACCTAATCTATTTGAGTTGAAGGCAGGGCAAAAAACGATATATTTCAATATGATGCAAAGTGCATAGTGTGAGTCAAGTTAGTATACTTACTTTTCAAATTTCATTTGAAACGAGCTAAAGTATTTTATCATTTGAATGACAATATTGTATAGCGAGATAAACGATACAAACTGAATAAAATGTTTAATTTTGCATAATTAATATACCGGGGAACAATATATATGAATTTAGTTCCTTATCTTGCGTTTCAAACATTTGAGCTGAAAAAAATCAGTAATAGAATCAATTTGCATAAGTCATCGATTAGTCTAAATATATATTAAAGACAATCCAGTTTTTCCAGGTTTTAGAGTGGAGGTAGTTAAGTATTATTTAGCCAAATATTTTAAATTTAGCGAATATATTAATAAATAAAATCGTAACAAACTTGAATTTTTAACAAAGAATAAATTTGTAATTGTATAATTATTTTAATTAAATTTTTATTAATTAATTTATTTTCTTCCATTTAATACAAACTACATTTAACTACAAACATGAAATTGTTAAAAAACATAAATTGAGAGCTGCATTAATCCTAAAATATTAATTGATTTTCATAAACTTAATAGAAATTGAAGATCAAAAAACAAACATTAATAGGAAAAACGTACCAGTACCCTGTTAATTACAGAATTTTTTCGTTCATTTCGACAATGTACAATGACTTAATTTATCATCTGCCATTTTTTTTCAGTTGAAAACACTTCATTGTTAAAATACCCAAACAAATTTAGTATTTCTATGATCTTAAAACGGAATAATAAATAAATTACGAAAATTTATCACAAAGCAGTATTTCTTTGATTTTGTGTTTCCAAATGGAGTTGAATTTCATAAATTGGTTGCATAATGCAAAAAAACGACATTATTTAAGAACACGATAATGCTTTCTCTTCAGATATCGTAAAGCATACTTTTGTTTGATGTTTAAATTCTCCTAATTTGCCTGGAATTTAAGTGGAAATTGTTTTTTTATTTCTTTAACAGATTATTTTTTTTTGTTCTTTTATTTATTAAATTTGAAGAAAAAATACGAGGAAAAAATATCTGATTTGGCATTCCTGCTTAGAATTTTCAAATCTAACCATTAGAGCAGAGAGTTTTCTTCAGACAGAAAATAGATGACAATTGATTCCACTTAACTTTGAGAATAACAAGAATGAAATCTCTTTATTTACTAAGAAAGTGTTAAATATTCATGGTTTATTACAAGAAAAAATGATAAAATATTCATTATTAAACGTGTTTATTTTTATGTTCCTGAATCTGATAGGTTTCAAAATGCGCCATTTTAAATATCTTGTATTCGTATTTAATTTTTTTCGATTGCAACGCCATCTGTGAAGCAAAATGCATAAACCTGCAATTCAAATAGGGTTACATTTTTCTGGATAATCTAAAAATTGAGGTTCATAAAAAATAGAAGTTCATATTTAAAATTTCAAAGTTCGTCCCCCCAGAGTGCCAAACAAGGGATGGAGGTAAAAGATCAAGTTTGTTATCATTGAATAGCTTTCAAAATATATTGACTGTGATTATTTCCCCTTTTTCAATCTGATGTATATTTCTCAAAATATTTGAGTGTTTCCTAACTTTTTTACACCCTTGTATGTATGTTTATTGTATTTCTCAGAGTACTGTTTGCATTACTTTCTTGTCTTCCATTAAAAACATGGTCACAGTTGTAAAACTGGATGAAAGCTTGGCCTTTTTTGATATCAAGCTACGTATAAAAATATTTTTATGACTGGCTTATATAGTTAAAGATTTGGAATTCCATCATTCAATATTTTTAAAAGCGAATGTGGAAATTAATGGAAGGTATTAAAACTAGACAACTTTTAAAAATAGGACAAAAAACTCACAATTATTGCTTATGTTTTGTCAAAAGCATATATACTCAAATAGCAGGCAACTACACGGTAAGCGTTAGATTTTCATTTTCATTTGATTTGTATAGGTTGGTTCAAGAATTAATTCTTCTTTAAACTTAGAAATATTAGTATGCAAAGATAGTTTCGTAAAAAATAAATAAGGACAGGCAAATGTTTTGCAAAAAAAATCTATTTTTTTCAGTTTTTATTTAAAGGTACTGTAAACTTTGCTTTTACCTTTTTTCATTCGAACTTTACCTAAGCTCTCAAATGCAACATTTTTCTTACGTTAAAAACTTAATGATTAGGCTAACCTTCACTTTTAAAGTGTAAAAAAGTGTATTATAGCATGGGCAAATAAACCTTGTTTCAATGATGGTCTCAAAAAGTCTTGAGAATATGAATTTATCTTCAGTTTGAGAGCGCTTTGGGACATTTTGCTAGCCGTGTTTTGTGAAATTAATACCAAAGGTTATAAGTGTTATTTATGGAAACGTAATGCGAACCTCAAAGCGCGTAAATTAGCATAGTTAAATTTAACATTGTTTTAAACCTACATGTTTTATTTTCTATTCATTAATAAATCTTGTTGGGATTTGCGATAAAGGTGATTGCTGGCATTTAAATAAACCTTATACTGTTATCTGGGGTGTAAGTGGAAAGTAGAAGAGAGTATTAAAATTAGACAACTAAGAAAAAACTCACGATTTTCGTTTTAGTTATAGTACTGTACTCAAGATATTACTTATTACATCACGATGTTACTTAATATAATCTGAAAAAGATTCATACATATTTTTTTATTTTTTGAATTGAATATTGATAACGACTAAATGCAATGTATTTTAATGCTTATTGCATGTCAATTAAAATTGTTCATTATAATCTTCAGATAATGTTTTCATTGCATCATTTGATTGAGTTCTTCCAAAATCATTCAAATTCTTTTATTATCTTCAAAAGGTTTATGAATTAAAAAAGGAATTAAGAGAGTTAAAAATGAAAATTTCCAGACAACAGTGTAAACTTGATTAATGTCAGCAGCAACCTTCATCACAAAACCCAACAAGATTTATATGTAGTAATTAGCAAATAAATCATGCAAGCTTGAAAAAAAGTAAGATTTAATTATACTAGTTTATGTACTATAATGTTCTCTATAAGGTTGCGTAAACAATCCTTTTATATTGATATTGGCACTCCCTTTACAATGCAAGGATAGAAAAACCTCCTAAAAACAATACGTAGACATACTTCGCAAATCAGGAGCAGAAAGCGTTCTCAAACTGTGAGTAAATTCATCTTCTCAATTAAGATTTTACGGCCATCACTGAAGCAAGATTTATTTGCTTAGGCATCTCTATACTTTCTTTAACATTTTAAAACTGAATGTTGACCTGATTATTAAGTTTTCAACACAAGCAAAATGTTATCTAGGCAAAACTGAAATTAAAAAAGACAAAAGCAAGGTTTACAGTAAAAACTGAAAAACAAAATGTTTTTTTGCAAAGCTTTTTGTATGCCATTATTCTGTCCTTAAAGAAACATGCTTGGTATACTAATATTTCTACTAAATTTTTAAAAAAAGGAATAACTAGACATCAAAATGAAAATACAACGTACGGAAATATTAATGACTCATTGTATTAAAGTGAGTAATCATGATTACCACTGTAACAATTAAACGCTGATTCAGCTTCATTATTTTGCTCAGTTATGCATATGTATGCATTTCTTTAAGAATAAATAGTTTGATTGTTATATCTTACCTTCAAAAACATGATCACTTAGATGTTCTTCTAATATACGAGCCACTTGACTCCAGTTAAAATTGAAAACGTCCATTGAGGAGTTGGATGAAGAACTTGCAAATACTTCCATTTTGAAGATATCCCTGAATTTAATTTCTTGAAAAATACATTATACCTTCAATGCACTAAGTTTTACCATTACGTTAGTAGACTTGAAATTTTTCATGCCTTAGAAATATACAGCCATCTTATGTATCTGTAAAATAATTAGATATGAATATTATAACCTTTCATTTTGATTCAGATTAACGTTTTTTAAATAAAAAAGAAAGTAAAATAATTGTATCTGAATATTACAACCTTTCACTTTGATTCAGATTAATGTTTTTTAAATAAAAAGGAAAGTGAAATAAGTGGATCTGAATATTACAACACAGTGCCAACTGTGTGGTTCTGGAGCACCAATGAATAGAGAGCACCTTCATTGCTGTAGGAGGCTCCACGGACTTGAATCGGAGACCGCAAGATATTAGCGTGCGAGAGAGCTTTTGGGAAGATGACTTCGGTCTTTTGTTATTTTCTATTTTTATTCTTCCTCTGTGTTATTGTTTGTATTCCCTGCCATTGAAAATTTAAAAAAAAGTATTACAACCTCTCACTTTGATTTAGATTAACGTTTTTTAAATAAAAACGAAAGTGAAATAAGTGGATCTGAATAATACAACCTTTCATTTTGATTTAGATTATCGTTTCTTAAATAAAAAGGAGTTAAAATAAATTATTACAAGTTTTATTCTCTTAAATTTACTTTTTGAATTTTTAGCGTTATAAACAATAAAATATGCGAGGTATTCTGAAAATACTACCCTTAATAGATGATTTTTGATTTTTTTTTAAGAAATGAAGTTAAAAAAAAAATTATGTAAAGTAATATTTAAGCCAGAGAAATCAAACTTTCTATCGAAATCCATCGAAGTACTAATGAAGATAGCTGGACCAAAAACATCTCACTGCGTGATTGGTGAAGGAAACATATGGAAGTTGAAATGTTATTATTGGAAATAACACCAAGTTTCATACAGAAATCAAACTGGTTTTGATGTTTTTCAACAGCATTCCTCACTAGTGATTCGACTGATTTCGATTGTGTTTTACTTTCTTCCTCTCTTAAGCGTTGATATGCGACTCCGAATGTGCATAAATTTTTAAAAAAATTTGAGCAAGATTTAAGAATTTTATATAAAGGATTGTGCGAACGAAGCATTTTTTGTATGAAATATGAAATATGGGAAATAAGGGGAAGTATAACTAAGAAAACAATCAAACATTCTTTACATTAATCTTTTTCTTAATTTTTTTAATGATTATATTTCAAATCAATGTACAGGGATATGTATATATTTTTTAAAACCTAGCTTTATTTTAATTTTAACATTATTTGTGAGTGAAATATTTACTAAGATTTAAATTTTTTAATGCATTTTCTTTCTTTTACTTCATTATTTCCACATTTCTTTTTTTTCTAAGGGCAATTAGGGCATTTTCTTTCGTTTTCTTACTTTTATTTTTCTGAATATTTACGTTCTTTCATATGAAACACAGGAGACTAACTAGATTAAGGTCACTGTGTACTAAAGTCAATGAATAGTGAGTTCGTCCAATTATTTTTTGTTTTTATAATGATTTTTTTTAATAATTTTCGATGAAATAAGCTAGTTTAGAAACATGTTATCGACAGAATTAATAGTATTTTCGATCGAGAGTAGAAATTTCTGGAGAAAATATAGTTTTGTAGTTCGTTTCGAAACTTAGTTATTCCCTTGTCATCATTAAAGGGAATACTTTGAACAAAAAACTCCTAATCATTGAGTTTCAGCTTCATACACTGAAAACAATAAGGCATAGTATTTATATGAAATTGATGTTGAAAAACTCCAAAATTGTGTTATTTAATATTAATCCCGAATTAAACGTTCATACTCTCTTTGAAACGTGTTGTCAAATCTAACTTCCTATAAATGAGAAATCTTACACCAAGTTCGAATGCATTTACTCAATTCACGAATTATTTTAGCCAATTCTGGTCTAAGTTTGAAACCTTCAGAAGATCTATATTTCTTTTTAAATCGAGAGGCTAAGTTGAAAGTTTGTTTTTCACCTCTCTCGATGCTGAATATTCCACAAAAACAGAAAAAAACTAACATAAAAGGCATGCGTGTTTTTAGTTGTTTAATAAAGGTAATTATGTTATCATATGAAGATTTATATAAATCTTCAAATTGTAGCAAATAATTTTATAATATTTATTTTCTATCCATTTCGGTATAGTGAAGCTTTGCTCACACTCATATCAAAATTCTCTTTGAGCTGCGTGTGTCTTTGATTAACTAACTAATTTTATTTTAAGGCACATATTGCATAGATAAATAAATTAATAATTCCTACATTATAACCCAGCGTAAAAATAACCTTTATGACTCGCATGTAAATCATGTCTTACTGTAACTATAAATTTTGATGTAACTTCATTAAAAATTGGTGGTGGTTACTTTATACCAAGCAGTGTAAAAGTACAATCTTGGTGAAGGGAAGCACCTAGATTCAAAAATTATGTACAATGATTCACTACACCTTTTAGGTTAACCATGATGGCTCAGGTGATAGAGCGCTTGCCTTCCAATGAGGTGAACAGTTTTCGAATCCCAGCGATGGCTGGTCGATATGAATCCGCATCTGGCTTGCACCAACTACAGTGCTGACGAGAAATATCCTCAGTGGTAGACGGATCACGGGTCAGAGTCCCTTTGCCATCAGGCTACCCGTGGCAAGTTCTCGCGGCCTTTCTCTCTATATAACGGAAATACGGGCTAGTTCCGTCAAGAAGTACTCTACAAAGGCAAATTTCTTCCAATACTTGCTCCAGGAGTTCCCTTGTCCTCTGGATTGGGTTCAAAATTAAAGAGTTACGGAGTTGAACATTAATAGTCGTAAGCCCAAAAATTGGGTCGGGTGTTAAACGACGGTTATAAATTAAAATACAATATCACTTAGTTGTAGAGTAGATGCCATCATCTATGGTGATATACTCAACAATTTACAGTATTGTTTTTTTTTAAACATTAACTACTGAGTAGTCAATAAAAATTAAAAATTATGCAAATAACTGAAATTCTTCTGCTCACTGGACATTATTCTAGAACGTAAATTAATCTCCGAGACACGTAACTATAAATAGTGTATAATATATTGCTTATTATCCAGTTCTTAATATTACATGAACCATGTAATGTAGCTTAAATATTTTACCAAGTGGTGTCATCTAACATGAGGGATGGGTAATACCTGACTTTTTTGTGTTACAATGCTGTCATCAATGTGTTAATGAGAGTTTCGTGTTCCAATGTTCCAGAGTCACCAATGGAAAAGTGCAGGATGCTAGAAACTTCGAAACATTGGAGTAATGGAAGAAATATCGTGGTGTCAACGTTGAGTATAGTAATTTCGCTCAGACTGTCATGACAAAAAAGCCATATAGACTAAAGTGTGCAGTCAGCTTCAGGAAACGAAGTAGCTTCATGAGTTTTTCACCTTATTACTATTACAGCATTAGCCATCCGCTGCTGTGTTAGTAAATATTTCATTTCTTAAGCCGTAAGCCTATTTGACACGAATAAAGTTCTGGTTGTTTAACTGTATTTAGTGAAAACAGTCGATAAATGATTTTTCGCACAGTTAACAGTTTGAATACCATCTTTTTGAAATTATTTGACTGTTTTAGTTGAATATGGTAAAATAACAATTAAATAAATTGTTTTTTAGCCATTTTTGGAGAAATTTTTATCAGTGAGAAAAAATCAAATATGCTTCTGTATTGTGTTTCTTAAACTCAAAATGATCATTACAGGTATTTCTGATCATATAAATTTCACGCTAAAAATTTCCTCCAAATACTCTCAGAAAAATCCAGGAAAATCCGTATTTTTCATACTTTTTGCACGAAAGAAATTATTTTTACACCATTCAAAAAAGTTTTACTTTGAAAAAGAAAACTAATATTAACATATTAACATAACAAAATACTGCACAGCTTTTACAGAAAACTTTGCCATAAATCTCAGATTTATAATTAACAGAAAGGTTTGTGTAAATCAGCAAGTAAATGTAAAAAATAAATAACTGCAATTTTTAACATATTCTTTTTTTTTGTTACATATCAAGCCAGTCGGTACCGAAAATATTTTAGCCGAATACAGAATTAATATAGTTAAATAAGTTAGATAATTAATACAAGCCAAACTACTTCTTTTGGAAATAAAATACTTGAGCTAAAAATTATTTTGCTATCACAATGAATTCTTTTTTCTATCATCTCTTAGAGAAAGAATATTTCTTAAACACTTTGACTAATATTTAAATTTTACCAATTAAATAATTCCACACAGCTATTTTTCAGTATCAACCATTTGCTATTTGATTTAATTAAGGATTATATAATTAAGAAATCAATTTGGGTGAAACAAAATATAACAAAAATATCCAAATCATTTGTTAGGGAAAATATTATTTATATAAAAAAAAGAAAACTATTATTGTAGAACTCTTACTTTTTCTCAATAGAATGTTTTATTTATAAATCCATGTTTAATAAAACAGCAGGTGAAGTATGTATTTCTACGCTCATGAGACATCGTCTGTTTTTGACATCCATATAATTGTATCATGGAAAATAAGTATCGCTGTGAGAACCAAACTGTGCAGAAAAAATCGTTTGCTGTCTCTATTATTATAGGTTTATTAGGCTTCCCTCGAATGGCAATAGATAAATATACGGAAATTTGAATTGCTTTTACTGCTTAACAAGTTGAGACGATTAATTTAACTTTCTAGAGCTCGTTGTAATCACACGAGCATTGATTTTGCATAATTGAATTTTTAGCTTAAGGTTAGGTTCAATCACGATGATATATTAATATGCTTTCCCATGAGATGCAGTAAAGCCTAATTAAAAATAAAACTACCACAATGAAAAGTTAAGAGTAATTTTAAAAATTCCGAGCTTGGGAAATAAACAATTTTACATTTCTCAAACATTCGATTTAATAATTATATGCGAGTAGCTTTACATAATTCCAAATTTTTGATTAACTTTTTATGGTTATATGTATTGTTAAAATTATATTAACATAGTTTGATTTGAAAATTTTAGTTTTAGACATTGATTTGCTCTAATTCTGACTTAACTAAATCTATGAATTAGATATTTTTTCAGTAATGTTTTTTTAAACAATGATGAATTTTAAAATGTTATTCATATCAGTCTTTATTTTATATAAGGAAAGAAATAAAAATTGAGATTAAAAGCCATTTCTTTTTCTTTCAAGGATTTCTAGCCTCTAATTTAATTGCTCTCTTTTTTCAAGTACTCTAAAATTTAACCAATACTATTTGACAGTTAAAAAGTTTTAAGTTAGTGATAGAAAAAAGGCAAAAGTACTTAAGTTAGTGATGGATTATAATTAATAATATATCACTGGCAATTGCACTTAAAAGCACGCTCAAATTAATTAGGTATGTCTGAATAAATTCTAAATAAAGCATACGCGCAAAGAAACATATTAAATAAAAAAAGCTTATTACTCATTGGTAATACTAATAAAATTACTATCATGAGTTATGATGCATTTGACTGATTTATAAATGTTTTCAAGCAGTTATAGGCATTAAATATCTCCTAGTTTGTTTTATTTTATAAAAAAACTTTAAAAGTTTAAATCTATAATTCTTTTTTTAACTATTTTTCACAATACAAAATTTCTAAAATATCTGATAACACTTATACCGCATAAAAAAATTCTTACTCAAATTACTGTAAAAAGCATTCCAGGCATTCCGGGTTCTGGTAATTTTTATCGTAAAATCAATCTTTTTCCGGAACATGTTACGGAGCAAAAAATCTGATAAACCATGATTGATTTTCACATGATCTGATAATTACATGATTTTTACAGTAATAATTGCAGTAAAACCACAGAGCCTCTCTATTTAAGCAAATATTATTGTAAAAATTACGGCATTATATTTTACGATAAAAATAGATTTTATGGATAATGCACTCAAAAAGCCGGTACTTACACTGTAATTTGAACCGGAATTTTTTTACAGTGTGAGCATCAAAATTTATTAATAGATATTCATTCTTCATATCACCAGCAAATTCAAAAAAAAAATATAAGTTCTCTAATGTAAAGCAAAATTTCGTATCTTTTCTAAGAGTTATCTTTCGCCAAATAGTTCTGAATTAAGATAACCTTTTTTCACTGCAAATGAGACTTCTAGAAAATCGCAGAATAATGAAACTATAAGCTTAGTTTCTAATATTTTAATAATTTCGCGTTATTTTTGAATAAAAATTCAATCAAACAGGTTGAAGAGGCCATTCAGTTGCTGTAACTTCATTTTTTAAATTATTTCATTTTTAAAAAAGGATACGTATAATTTACAAATCATTTAAGTTAATAGATATTCAAATGTCTGAATACACTGTAAAAAATCCCGAATCAAAATACGGTTCAGATCGCTGCACTATAAGTGCAAATAAAAGTGTAAACTATTATAGAGTAATTTTTACAATAATAGCTATTTAATCACAGAGATTCAGTGATTCTACGGTAGTTATTACTGTAAAAATTACGATGTACCAGTTTTATGCTCTGTAGCATGATCCGGTAAAAGACATTTTACTGTAAAAAATACCGGCACCCTGAGTGCGGTAATTTTTCTCACAATTTGATCCGGAATATTTCACAGTCCGCATAATATTCTTTAGAGAGATTTCCTAGAATTATACTGATTCGGAAGAACCTATATTGAAGGTGATTTAGTAAAAGCAATTTGCTCCACACTTTGAAAACATCCATATCAAATTAAGGTTAAAGGTACTGACCATCAAGGTATCGGTACTTTTTACTGTAAAATGTTACAGAACAAGAACATTTGATTCACCGTAATATTTACAGTAATATTTACGGTAAAATCACTGTAATTAATAAATGTTACCGTAATTTATAATGTAATATTTACTATCAAATCACTTAACCACTGCAATTAAATACAAATTTTGCGGTAAAATGGATTTTACGAATACTTTACTCAGGTTGCCAGAACTTTTTACAGCAATCTGATCTGGAACTTTTCACAGTGTAAAGATGTTATTCTTTTCATTGTCTCTCTTCAAAAACCCTTCCTCTACACTTAAATATCTCAAATATCAACAAAAAAGATTTTTACTATGGTATTAATTGCACATATAGTTATCGCACCTAGAATATATTTGCACAAATATATTTTTTTTCACCCCAATATATAGTGCTTTGGTAACTTTTTAGTAACAAACTTTAAAAGCTTAATGCTAAAAAAAAAAAATCCATTTTTATTCAAAACTTTACAATGCATTCCCATATTGCAATTTCGCTTGTACATTTAAATGCATTCAAATGCAATTTCAAGAGCTATTTTTCACCAAAAATCGCTCTTGAAATTTTTTTGAATGTAATAAATTGTAATAAATTTTGAGCAATTTTCAATCATTTCAAAAGCAATTTTTCACAATTTTTTTTCACCAAAATACTTAATGCTTTAGTAACAAACTGCAAAAGCTTAATGTTAAAAAAATTTATTTTTATTCAAAACTTAACAATGCATTTCTACCTTGCAATTTCGCTTGCATTTTAAAAAGAAAAGACACAAAAAAATTATTGCATTCAAATACAATTTTATGAGCACAAAATTGTCTGTCCTACTATTGTGGCAGTAAACAACGTCAAATTTTTTTAATACGAATCAAAAGTATATTAGTTTCCAAGAATTTATTTTCCTTTGACAAATTTACAAGCTTTATTGATTAGTTTGAGTGCTGCTAGCTATTAAAAGCATCAGAATGCATTCAATAAGATTTAAAGGTTTTCAACATATTTTTTTTTTAACAATTTCCTTTGTGATACCCAAAAACACAAAAAAGTAACTTGGGTTTATTATTTCAATTTACCAACATTATTTTCATTGCATCACGCAATAAATTCGATTTTTTTACGATTCTATTTCCAGAATTCTTTGGAGTAACCTAAGATGGCTTTTAATGCAGTTGAAATGCTATTTCTTTTTCTAGTCAAATTACTTTGTTACCATAGAAACTAAATAAAAAATTTATTTCCCGAAGCTCAAGCATTATTTATTGTAAAATGGCTAATGCTGTTTTCAAAACATGAAAAGATAAATTGTCATAAGTATGCAAAAAAGAATCAAAAACAGTTCTAACGATTTCATTTTTTAGTAAATATTTTGATTTTTAAATTTTAAAAGAAAAATAATGCTACGAAAGAAAGATAGTAATAACTGATAATTTTTCTGAGTCATCACAGATGAACAAAGAATTTAGTATTTGAACTAAAAAGAAAACTTAAATATTATGTTTAAAGTTTGTTAATAAAATTAAAAATAAAAAAATTATCAGTTTGAACTCTCTAATTCTGAAAATTCTATTTATTTTAAAAAATGCACGATTGATCAAATAATAAGTAAATTCATAAATTTGTTTTACCAATTTTTCCACACAATAATAAATACAACATTTATGCTTCAAATATATCTTTAATGCACAACATGTTTCAATATAACAATCTTGGATATATAGCAAAAATGGAATGCATAATACGTCTTATGCTCTTTTATTAAAAACTTTTTTTTGAAATTTGTAAAACGTAAATTTAAAATAAATGTAATAATTTCATGGATAATAAATGGAAAAAGACTTTTAGGGTTTAGATAGAAGTTTAAAATTAAACCAAAAATAAAAGTTTAAAAATTTATAACAGTTTGAAGTCTCTATTTTGAAAGATTCTATTTATTTTTCAAAACTTTATGCCTAATTATACACGAAGTCAGTTGTCATAAAATCATTTTGCCAATTTTCTACTCAATACTAATTTAAGATTTAAATATATCTTTAAATCCCAATTTGTTTCTATAAAATCTTGGATTTATAATAGTTAGGTAATACATAATATTTCTTGCTCTTTTTTTTAAAAAAAAAACTTTTTTCGAAGTTTAAGTTGAGTAAATATGAAATAAAAGTGCATTCTATATCAAAAAAATCGACGCACCTAGAAGCAATCATCCGATTGCTTTGAAATTTCGTATGCATGAATGTTTTGAACTGATATGGTTGGAATGATGCCGACTGGGGACGTATAGTCTTTAGCGACGAATCCCACTTCCAACTGTGTCCTGACCATCATCGAAGACGTGTTTGGAGACGCACAGGGCAGAGGGGGGATCCTGCGTTCACTATTGCACGCCACTCCGGCCCTCAACAAGGCATTATGGTCTGGGGTGCCATTTCCTTTGACAGCCGGACCCCTTTGGTCGTCATTAGAGGTACACTTACTGCACAGCGGTACGTTGACGACATCCTAAGATCTGCTTTGCTACTGTTCCTTTTGCAGAACTCTGGGCTGGTTTTTCAGCAGGACAGTGCCAGACCACATACGGCACGTGTTGCTGTGAACTGTCTGCAAGCTCGTCAAACTCTTCCTTGGCCTGCCAGATCACCAGATCTCTCTCCCATCGAGCATGTCTGGGATATGATGGGAAGGCGATTGCATCCGGCACGGAATGTTGATGACCTCGTTCGACAATTGGATCGAATTCGGCAGGAAATTCCGCAAGAGATCATCCGGGAGCTTTATCGGTTTATACCAGTGTGGCAGTTTGTATCCAGGCTAGAGGCGGGTCAACACCTTATTGAACTTGTTACTGTAACTCTGCAATAAATTATTCAATTGTTCTGAAATTTTAATCATTTACTATTCTGTACATTGTCTTCCTATCCACCAATTTTCGTTTCAATCGGACAACTCCTTCTTGGTGCGTCGAGTTTTTTGTTATAGAGTGTAACATTTTGCTAGATAAAGAATAAAAATATGTATTCTGAAAGTTCAGATATTGGAAAAAATTTTATAGGACATTCATGAACTTGGCAAATGTTTCAGAAATTAAGAAAGGTATTTTTTATTTTCGATTTTTGGCAATCATTTATGTTATTATGTTGGGAGCCATAGTAAGCTTGCTAATAATCCAATCCCCCTTATTACGGGATCCCTTATTATGTTGCAAAGCGTATGTCAAATCAATACAACGTGACGTCTGATTCAAAACACTTCAACTAGTTAAAAAGTATACTAGATCAAATGGCTGATAAAATTCAGAAACTTCAAATGAAGAGGTTAATCTTATGTCACATTTACCATAAAACGATATTGCTCGTAATAAAATTTTTAATGGATTGGCTTCATTCGTTTCTCGCAAAAATGTGTTGAATTTCTTTAATCAAGTTCATTCACTGTTTTTAATGACGCCTTTTTCAAAAATTTCATTAATGATGCCAGTTTTACGTTATTTTATTTTGAATATGCAATTATTCTTGTTTGCGTGTTCTGACAATTAATAGTCAAATCAAATAGTTACGCATTCTGTTTTAAATGCATATCATCATTTCTTTCTGACATTTTGATAAATTCAAAATCCAAACATTTAAAAAAGTGCGGTTTATTTAGTGATTATCTTTAAAATAAATTATTCAAGAAAAATGCAACTGAAATTTTAAATTATGTTTCTTAATTCTTTTTATAATATTTCAATTTTGAATGTCTCATTTAATATCTTTTTTTTGTGAAATATGTTTTTTATTTTTGTTTTGCTAATTTTAATTAACCGATTTATTTATGAGATGTCACAACGGGCTAATTAATTATAAATTATCAAATATAATAAAAAATACATTTTCATGTTCTAACATACTTTTTCCATATTTCATATTTGCTTAAATGCAAACGATTTTCTAAAAATTTAAAAACAATTTTGCGATCCATTCCTTTTTTTAAAAAACATCGAATGCTTATTAAAGATTGTTAAAGTAAATAAAGAAACTCGCATGGGACAAAATTAATTGTAGTACTTAAAAACACTAATAGCAATAATCTAAATTTTACATTAGTTTGGAACAATATTTTTTGTAATTAAGATTATTAATGTAATTTGCAGTGTAGAAATACTTTTTCATTTATGTCTACCCAACACTAAATTGCATTTTTTTTTTTACAATTTATAAACATACACCCATAAAAACATCTCTGCGAATACTCCGCAAATTCTTCCTGTGTTGAATTTTCATTCAATTAATTCTTTTACAATTCAAGATTAAGACAATTTAGAATATTTCTGAAACATTCCCCTGATAAATTTATAATTAGTTTGTATAAGTAAGTGCGAAATATTAAAGGGAAAAAAAGTAATTCCATGAATTTACTATTGTTTTGAATAATTTACAACAATACAACATTAGATTCTTATTAATTTTAATTAATAATTTATGAAATTTGGATCTTCAGAATTTGTTTTCTGTATATATATATATATATATATATATATATATATATATATATATATATATATATATATATATATATATATATATATATATATATATATTTATATATATTTTATATATATATATATATATATATATTTTATGTTTTTATGCTTCTTTCTCCTAGATACAAATTTTCCCCTGTTGCTTATGCACGCGGTTATTTGTTAAAGAGATATTTTTCTTCCAAATTTTGTATATTTTTTTATATAATTTTTTGGTCCCCTGCTGATTTAGGTTAGCACCCTGCTTCAGTTTAATCAAATTGCTAATAATTCCAATGATAATTTTAAATGTAAGGATAATAGATGATTAACCTGCAAATCGCTCGTCAGTGCTAATTCTTCTTTAAATTCCCCTCTTTGAAAGGCTACCAACTGTATTTATAAAATTAAATGTTTAATTTGTGATGTTATATATATTGGACAAACCTCCCAACCCCTTCACAAAAGAATTAATTTACATAGGTCTTTAACAAATAAGTTTAACTGTAATAATAACAATAGCCTTGAAATTAAACATTTTTCTGAACACAGGTTTAAAAATATTTCAATAGAGGTTCTGGATTTCGTAAAAAACCCTAAAAAACGTCTTGAGGCTGAAAATAAATATATGATTATTAATGAATCTATTTTTCCTTACGGTCTAAATACTAACTTCAATTTTAAATCTTTTGATAATAATGAGTGTATTTATAATATTTTCAAACTTTTTAAAAATTACAATAATAATAATAGAGGAAAAAGAGGTAACAGTAAAAATAAAATTAAATATAACTTAAAAGATTTTGTTAATGATTGCATTAATTGTTATGATGAACCCAATGCTATTAAATCTATTAAAACTAAAATTCTAGGGGTTAAACTTAATTTTCACAACAAACTTTTAAATTTTTTAAAGTTAGATCAAGTAAAAATTAATTCAAATCAATATTTTTCTAATTTTTTAAACTTAGTAGAAGATCTAGCTAGATATAGGTTTAAGAATAATTATAAGCACAAGGATTTACCCAAACCAGATTATTTTGTTTTAGATTTTACCAATAAAATTTTTAATCATCTTAACATAAATGCCATTATAGGTAAAAATAAAAACCTTCTTCCTATCCAACTTAATTGCAAACCAACTTTCAGATACACTAAGAGTCTAAAAAATTTAATCTGTAATTATAGGAATATAGCTACAGATAATTTCAACTATGTATGTAATTGTGACGATTTTAAAGATACTCCTTTTTTTGATAACTTCCATAAACACGTTATTACAGGGGATTTAGATATTATTGACAACGATAATATTAAAAAATTTATGTCTTTAGGTTCAAAATTTAGACCATCTTTTCCAACTTCAAAAAACAAAGTTATTTCCATTTTTATTAAAAATCTCGATGATTTTATTTTAAAATTATCTTACAAACATAATTTCCCAATTGAAGGTTTCTTTGAATGGAGAGAGAATATCATTAAAGATTTTAAAATCAATATTAAAAGGGACAAATTAGTTTTTCAAAAGGATTTAATTTTTAACTCTGTTTTAAGACAAGATATTAAAAATATTCAAAATAAATTTTGTATAACCACTGTTGATAAAGCTAGTAATAATTTTGCAATTATTTGAAAATTTTTTTACAAACAACTTCTTTCCAATGAACTTAATAGCAATATTACCTACAAAAAACTTAACACCAACAGTGATATTATTATTAATAAAATTAATGCTATCTATAAAAGACTTAAAATTAAACCAAATAATGTTAACAATTTTCCTTTTCTTTTTGCCAATCCAAAATTCCATAAGACTCCAACCAAATTCAGGTTTATTGCAAGTGGCGTTAATAGTAACATGAAAAAAATCGGTATTTACTTTGAGAACATTCTTAAAAAAGTTTATAACAAAATTAATAAACTTACTAAAAATAATAACTATTTAAATTGGAATATTAAAAATAGCATTCAGGTTTTAAATACACTAAAAACTTTAAAAAATGTAGATTCAATTCACTGTTTTGATTTCGAAAACCTCTATACTTCCCTTCCAACTAATAAAATTCATGATGACCTTCTTCAAATTCATAACATGTTTAATCTCAGTGATATTATTAATGAAGATAACTGGAACTTTCTAGTACATATTAACCTTAACAACAATTATATTCTTTTCAATGACCACCTTTTTCAACAAATTAATGGTATTCCCATGGGAAATAATTTTAGTACTAACATCTGCAATATTTTTCTTTTTCTACAAGAATATAGATTTGTAAAATCACATGTTAATCTTCCAATTGATTCTCTCTTTCTCAGATTCATTGATGATCTATTAGTTATTAATTTTAATGATTTCGATATTCTAGCAAAACATATTTATCCAAATGAATTAATTCTTAATAAAACAAATAATAGTAATTCTTCAGCAAATTTTTTAGATTTGACTCTTAATATTAATGCAGATAAAAATATTACATTTAAACTTTTTGACAAAAGAAATGAATTTAAATTTCCAGTTAAAAAATGCATAGATTTCAACTCTAACTTAGCCAATAAGGTTTTTTCTAATATTATTGCCAATCAAATTCATAGATTTTACAGGAATAATTCTAACTATAACGAGTTTTTATTAGATACTGATATATATAAAAACGATTTAATTAATAGCCATTTTCCTAGTTCATTTCTTAATTTCTATTTTAAAAAAATCTTAAAAAACTTGGTACATTAATTTTTAATTTTTATTTAATTTTTCTGTTTTAAGAATAAGCTCTGATTTTTTCAAGGTAGGAACTAACTATGATAAACTATTCCTAAAGCCACTGGACGGAATAGTTTGGATGTATGACCTTTTATACTGGATTAGTTAAATATTTTTTAGTTACTTTTTAATATTTGTAGCCTCTTAAAATTAATTTAATTTTAATTGTCCAGTATAATAAACAGTTTATTTATTTATTTATTTATTTAATTATTTTTTATTTTTGTATAAGTGGAATGGGCTCTGGTTCATAAAGAACCACCCCAAATAAATGCAGGTGATACGTGTATACTTTAAAATTATGTAAGGTTGTATGAATGAAGAATAAAACCTATAAACGGTTTTCTATTCCTGTATGCAGGCTCTGATTTTTAAATAAGTCACCCTATGAAAGATGGATATGTGTATTCTGTAAAATTATGAATGAAGGATGAGTCTATAAACGGCTTTCTATCCTGACAGACTGACTTTTAAATTAATTTCCCTATTAATGATTTTTTTAATTTTTTAAAAAAATTTTTTTATTTTTATATTTATATTTTTTTATTTATTTATTTATTTATTTTTTTATTTATTTATTTTTTATTCTTTTAAGACTGCTAATTTATTCAATCCGTTAAACATTTTTATTATTATTTCAATTTTATTACCTTTTTACTAATTGTTTCTCATAGATGGCAGCACTAATATTTTACCTAAACATTTTTTCTTCTTCTTCGATCAAATGTTTTTTTAATTTTATTATATTCGATTCAAGCTATAAGCAATATTTTACATCTTCGCGATTTTTGTTAACTGTTTTATTATTGTACTTTTAAACCTAAACCGCGTTTTAATTCACGCCGGTAAGTTTGATTTCCTATTACATTTTTCTTTTATTTCATGATTTTTTTCAAAATAAGGTTTTTTGCGATATCGACACATATAAAGAATAATTTTTATCTTAGGATAATTATTCTTTATTCAGAAATATCGCATTATTTATGGCAATTAGATGTGTCTTGACAACGACTATTTGCTTATACCATTCTTGTTTCTCTACCATTTAGTTTTTTATTTTTATTTTATTCATGTTTTTCATGTTAATTTGTGTATATATATATATATATATATATAAGGCAAAAAGGATAAAAAGAAAAGCGAGATTAACGAAGAAAATTTTAAAAATAATAACAAGCTTTATTTACTGCGCAAGAGCTGCAAGTACATCGAACTCATAAAAGTTAAAAATATGGAGAAAGACATAAAAAAATTTATAAGAGATCGAAGGAATTATTAAAAAATGTTTTTAAAAAAATTTCACAAATTCAAAAATTCTTAAACTTAGACAAAATATTGGGGGAAAAATAAAATAAGGAAAATGTATAATCTTGTCATCAGCCTCACAAAATTGATGATTAAAAAACAGTGCTTGCTAACATTGTATTAATATAGCCAAAGCAAAATGTATCACTACAATACTCACTATTGTATTGAAATACATATCAATACATCTCACACTATTGTATAGTCTTAATGCGTAAAAATCCGATCATTAGAATAAAAATTTCTCAAGGTGATATTTATTTGGGCTTTACATATACTTATGATACGTATACACACATACGTCTACATGCATAAGTACGTACATTCTACGTACATAAAAACATGTTTGCTAATACATGCCATCAAACTATTTACCTATAGAATGCTATCGTAATTACTTGTATTCGTGTATTTTGATTACATGTAATCAAAATTATTTGTAATCACGATTGCATGTATTTATGATGCTACAGTAATGCCAATGCGCGATCCACACCTAGGCCCCAGAAAAGGCATATTTCGGGAATATGGTCGTGGAAGGGAGACAAGTGGCGAAAAAACATTTTTCCACTCATTCTTCGTAAGGCATCCAACCATTAGCTCTACCCCTTATTGGACCATGGATTTAAATTTTAAAAATCTTGAAACCTTATTTAAAAAAAACTATTACCGTAAACCGGGGCGAGTCTACCCATTTTAGTTTTATTTAATTTTCACTATTTTAAATTGCAAATAAAAAAATTTTTACCGACGGAGGACTTAGTTCAGACTCTAAGGAAGATGGCGCTGTAGTAGATTGATCCGTTTTTATTTATTTGGTGTCTTTTTAACCGACCTGTCCAAACTTCTTTTGAGAGATTTGTATTGAAAATCAGCAAACTTTTAGTTGGTGCTCCGTAAGTATATTATTACTATTACTTTTTTCACTTTGGTTAAGTGATAAACTTGTCTAAGACTAAGATTACATTAATTTTATATGAAAAAAAAACAGAAAGAATGTAAGTTTTGCTGTTGTAAACAAAAAGCCAGAATTCGCGGGGCGAGTCTACCCATTCGTATTTAGTTTTAATAAAGCATAATAATATAATTTAGAACTTTGTTTATATTAAAATTAAGTCATTTTAAATGAATTTGAGTATATTATTTTAATTCTGCATTGATAAATTTATCATTAATAAGAAAATTTATAGGTTAAATATAAATGTAAATATAAAATATGTTTATTTTACCTATTTTTTCAATTTTTATATTACAAAATTAACTTTTTTTATTTAATGCAAGTTAAATAAATTATTATTTATAAATTATTATTACCTCCCAAAAGAATGGGAAAAGGATTTTTCATGATTCCCAATGTTTGAATTTCGATTTTGTTAATAATCTTTAATTATTATTATTTATTAATTATTTAATTGTAAATTTATATTAATTTTAATTTATTTTTATCAACAATAATCAGAAAAATTTTTTATTTTATAATGTTAATGATTATAAAAACAAAACTGTGATCAAAATGTGATAATCGATCAAATACTCAATTTGTGTTATTTTATGAATAAAAAAATGGAATATATAATAAAGTTATGAATTTTACTTCATAAATATCCTATATAGTAACTAAAATAACAATTTAATAGTAAAATTTGATTATTTACAATGTTAACATTCATTTTAGTAGAATGGGTAGACTCGCCCCATACGAGAGATTTGTCAGCAGTTCTATAAAAATATACAGTAACAGCGTAACTGTAAATATTTACTTAAATCGATTTCACAACTTTAAAGAGCGATAAATAGCGATTCCGAAACACCTATTAAAAGCCTTTTGTCTTTAATATTTACAAAAGTTTGACCACTTGAAAGTTGACAAACTGAAAAAATGGGTAGACTCGCCCCAGCTTACGGTACTTGAAACCTTATAAGAATATTTTTAGTTGACACCTTATAAAAAAGTATTATTACTTGAAATCTCGTAAAAAATTAAACATATTACATGTTATCATATCACATACATGCATCATATCATATACATGTTATCATATCATATACATATATCATATCATATACATGTATCATGTCATATACATGTATCATATCATATACATGTATCATATCATATAGTACATGTATCATATAATATACACGTTATCATATACATGCAATACTATTAGTTTTTATTGCATGATTACATGTCATAAAAATGTACGATTACTTGTAATCACGATAACATTTGTTCAGTTAAATGTAATCATATATTTTAATACTTATCATAACTAACCTTAATCGTTTATTGTTGTGATTAAAAATTATCGATTACTGGGAATCACGACTACAGTTCTAATCAAAATTAGGGAGAATTGTAATCCATGTTAGTTATAATAGATCACTATAATCAATTATTGTAATCACTATTACAGTCGCATTGGAAATTATGATGAGTTGCTAGAAGGATTACAATCAATTTATGGTTGTAATTTAATGTTATATCATAATGCAGGTGTAATCAAAATTATTATGTCTTGCAATCATGATTACGCGTAATTGATTACTTCTATCGCGAAGTGTAATCGATTACATTTAGCCTCAATTTTGATCTATATGCCATTAAGTAATTATAGTTATATTGAATTTCGTAAAAGAAGAAAAACAATCATCTATAAGAAACTGATAAGCATCTGCAAGAAGAGATGGAGAAACATTAAAACCTATTTTCTTCTTTTTAAAGGATATTTAATGTTACATAAGAGATTATGACATTTTTTTTTAAAAAAAATACTAGCTTCTTCGATAACAACCCAAGTAATACAGTATGTTCATGTATTGCTGAATTCTCAGTTTACTGCATCATAAATCATTTTAGTAGATTAATAGTTAGTGGAACAAAAAAGTTTTTTACTGAAATAAACGAAAAAAGTTACTCAAGTTTAAAGAATTAATAAAGTATCGAAAATGTAGATTTTTGAAGTGATACTTCTTATGCGACTTCCAACAAGGTTTCGTTAAACGTTTAACGCTACATTTTTATTGGCCGGGAAATCACGTGGTAGGATCCAGTTTTCGCTCATTCTTTTCCATATTGTTTTGGTTCTCACTAGCATAAAAATAATAAAAGTATTGTTTTTCTATAAATATTTTAGTTTGATTTGATACACATATAATTTAATAGGGTAGTATTTTATATTTTCAAACTTAGTGGATAACAATTGTAAAAAATGAGTGAAACCAATCCCACGGACAATGCGACGGATTTAAGGTTATGTCAAGGTACGTCTCTTGTAAATATCAATTGATTGTTAGGTTTTCTTTTTTCCAATTGCCATTTATATTTCACCAAATACAGCCATGAGGGATATTAAATTATTCATTGCAAAATCTTTATTGCCACTATCCACTGCAGGTTCACAAGCTCTGGCAGACGTTACTGGTGAAGAAATTGATTATTGTGAGCGACCTGTGATCCTTGCAGGAGATTTTAATGCGAATTTCTCGGTACCTGAAGCTGAAACATTATTAACCTTCCTTAAAGACAAATTTGGATTGGAAATGATAAATGGTAGGAATGATCCAACAACCAAAGGGGTAACTACCATTGATGCAGTTTTTGCAAGAAATATGGAAAAAATAGAACTCAAACATTTCGTATCTTACTTTAGTTATCATAATCCCATTGTAAGTGTTATAGATTTGGATATTTCTCCACTCGAAAATGATAATTAAAAGATACAATCAATTTAGAATTGTAAGCATTGTTAATAAAGTTTGTCTTAAAGAAACAATATTATTTCACTAAAAATCAATTTCTACCCCTTCCTATTTTCATTTCCACACAACGAAGTTTCACTTCTTCCGCGCAGAGGGACTCCACGCACAACTTTTTTTTTATTCCTTGTATAAAATAATTAGCAACTGAAAATGTGTAATTTAGATGGGACCAAGAATATAATATTTCATTCCTGAAATAAATAATGCATTTAACATCTAAAATTGTTCCCCGGTATCGAAATTAATGTTTCTATATAGATTTCTTTGATAATGCAATTTTGCTCCCAATGGATTTCTTCAGCCAATTTCTTATAGAATACAATAAACTCTCTCTAAGCACAATGAAAAGTATATAATAAATAATTGCGGAAAAATATACGACTTTCACCCTATGGTTATTGTTTTTTCTGCTGAATCCATTTATATAATAGAATTTTCAAAACATTTCTTTGAACCATTTTAAAAGAAAGAAAGGATTTACTGCTGGTAGACATTAAAACAACCAATTCAAAAATATATGCTAATTCAATAAGAAACTCCTGTAAAACCAATTGAATTATAAATAAGGATACTTTTAATCTCATTGAAGAACTAATAAGAGCAAAAGTGATTTGAAATATAAAACAAAAGTCGGCAACTGAAAATGGAAAAATAAAGATTAGAGACAAATCTAGAAAAAAGTACAGTAGCCAAGAGGGAAAAAGAAGATGAAAAACAGAAAAAGAAAAACCATAGTGACAGAGAAAGGCAAATCAGGGTAAAATGCATTTCCAAGTGCTATGGAGAGGTGGTGGGGAATTAATGTCGTTAACAGAGGAATCAGATTCCAGAGTCACAAGTTGAGCTGGTGTGAAAGGGGTGGAAATAATTTTGGCATTGTCGAAATTAAATTTAATATTCAAGGTACAGCGATTCCAATAATATACAGCAATTAATGATTTCTCGCTGATTGTTTTTTTTCTTATTTATAAATCTTCGAAGCGAATGAAGTGTTTAATGACATAATATTCGACCGCTTCAGCTTCTTAGGATTACTTATTTAACATGAGAACATTTATTATATGATCTTACCATATGAAGCTTTATAACAAATTATTTGTGTAACAAAATACGCTGATACGAGAATATGCTTTTGAAAAACATTGTCTATTATTAGATCGAAAAATACCTTCTGGTAAAAACACCGTACTGTATGGTAAGGATATTTTTGGTTAGAAAAAAAAACATAGTTCTGCTAATGAAAGCTAAAATATACAATATTTAAAACACTTATTTGATAATTTTTCCGATTATATGATAACGGTTTACCGGAAGTACTGGTTTGAAAAATTATAATTCTTATTACCACACATATAGTGATAGATACAAAACTGAAATGCAAATTTAACCACATAAATGGCTTCCCATACCATGCTTTAATGTATCATGATAAAACTAACAATTTTTACAGCATTTACCTAATTTTATCACACATTATAAAACCATATTTGATTGTTATCTTAACCAAAATCAATACCAAAGCGCATCGGTAAAAATTACCGAGACTTTTGTTGTTCCCACAGAGCCAAAAACATGGTAAATTGTACCATATACTGGTAGTTCTGGCTTTCCTTTTTTTTTTGTAAGTTCAACAAATTTGTGACATAATGCAATTGTTTTAAGCGTTTATGCATTTAGCAGTATATTGTCCGCATTTTGCTAAGTTTGAAATATTGATATTCAGGTTGACTTCGTGAAATTGCGTAGGTATATCTACTTAAGAGTCCTCAATTTCGTATAAAAACATTTGATTTAAACATATTTTAGAAAATGTTATGTTTTGTACATTTTTTGCTGCAGCGATCACTTGTTAAGTCTGGAATAAGATGGCAAAACAAAATGCCTCGCAAATAATATTTTTTAAGCATTAGTATGCAGTTTATTCTTCTTCAAAAACTTTTTATCTGAAAAAAAAAACAGGCATCAATTTTATTGAAAATAGCACGAACGTAAAATCACCAATTTTATTCAAAGCTTTTAAAAGCAATAAAAAATTGAAAAGATAACATAATGTATAAAAAGGTATAATAAAAGTAAACTGCAAAAATGCTTTGTAAAATATTCAACATAGATTTTCTCTAACATTTGTATGAGCATTAAATGAATTGTAGCTTAAGATTATTGCGGAAAAAATTGCTAAAAAATCTTGAAAAAGATTAAAGATATTTAATAAAATTTATGTAATTATGTTGTAAAGTAATTGATCATTAGTAATAAGAACACTTTAAAAATTAAAAAAAAGTTTGATTTGATTAAAAATTTATAATTCAAATTAAATAAAAGAGTGCTTTAAACAATATCGTAAACTATTACACCAATACATCTCTAAAATTAAATTTTAAAGTATTTTAAACATTTTTGAATGTAATAATCTTGAAAATAAAGAAACTTATTGTTTTTATACAACTATCAAGAACTTCAATTCTTGTTTCATTTATTTTGATCGAGAATAAATCTAATTAAGCTATATAAATTAGTAATTTATGCGTTCTTTGATCTAATTATAAAGTTTTGATTTCGATGTTTGCTTTACGATGACTAACTTTGGATGAACAATTAACTAGTTTTTAAACTAATTAGATTTAATTTGTTTAATGAAATTCAGCAAATTAACAGAACTAAGCAAATATTTTCTTTAATATGAATCGAGGGCTTCAGATTTAGGAACTAACTCTATTTTTATAAAACATGTAATCGTTTTCAAAAATATAAAGATATATAGATGTATATAAACAAAAATGAAGTATATATGTTACGGTGAATGACCGAAATCTGGTGAATGTCCGACACTCACCGGTGAATGTCGACAATCACCTAGTCGTTTGGTGCATGTCCGAAATATTTGCTAAAAACCCTTACTTCTGACTTTCACCGGTGAATGTCAACAATCAAATAGTCGCTTTGGTGAATGTCCGAAATAATTGTTACATTCGATTTGATATGAATTTATTCGTGGGTATAATTACATTTATTCGATATTTTAATACTTACTGACGATAGATCAGAAGAAACATCAGTGTTTGGAGTATCGGGCCATACATTTACATTTGCCCGGTATACATTTGCTCGGTATACCCTACACTGATGTTTTTTTAAGGTTAAATACCACTGCCCGGTATACACCAAGTATCGGGAAAATATATACCGGGCAGTGGCACTTAACCTTAAAAAAACATCAGTGTAGGGTATACCGGGCAAATGTATACCGGGCAGTGTCACTCAACCTTAAAAAACATCAGTGTAGGGTATACCGGGCAAATGTAAACCGGGCAGTGGCACTTAATCTTAAAAAAACATCGGTTTAGGGTATACCGGGCAGTGGCACTTAACCTTGCCTAGCTCGGTATACCCTACACTGATATCCAATCTATCGTCAGTAAGTATTAAAATATACAATAAATATAAATATATCAAATAAATATAATAATATTAACGAATAAATTAATATAAAATTGGATATAACAAATATTTCGGACATTCACCAAAGCGACTATGTGATTGTTGACATACGCCGGTGAGGGTCCGAATGTACAAGAATGTAATGAAATATTTGATCTTTCACTTGCGTTTTTGGTGTTTCTCCAAATTCACCGGTGAAAGCCAACAATCACCTACTTCGATCATTCACCGTAACATATAAAAATTTCGTAAATTAACAGTTTTCTGCATTCTGAAGAAGAAAAACAACTATTGTTCAAAATATTTCGTTTTGATCTGCTCACCTGGATTGATTATTTAAATCCCTTCTAGTAAATTAAGTCATTTAACAAAAACTTCTCCCTCTTATATATAGTATTGATATGGCAAAAAATTAGTTCAACTGAAAATTTAATTAATTTAATAAATGTAAAAGTTGAATGATTCAATAATTTAAACTCAGCAAAAAGAGTTAAATAATAATTTTTTTAAATGAAATAAATTAACTGCAATTTAACTTATAACGAGAGCATTTGTATTTCAAAAATAAACATTTTACATAAAAATTGTATAAAATAGCACTAGTAATTTAAATGTAAGAAAACTCTTTAAGACCGATAAAAAGTTGTATACTGTATTTACAAAAAATGTCACGCTGACAACTTTATTTTCCAATAAACAGTAAAGCAGTAAGAACATTTTTTAACTTTACGATTTTGAAACCGTTTACGACAAGCATGGTTGAATGACCATAACAAAATTTAACTGGACATTGTAGTTAAGCCTTTTGTTAGGTAATGGGCATTAGAGTTAGACTGTTATGAGTTGTGTTTTACCAAATGAACCGTGGAATTTTGTTTAATTATCTTATCTGATTGTTTCACCTATCGTAAGAGATGGGAAGTATTAGATTTTGTGAGTTAAGGATTATGGTGCTGCCCTCTATGACTGCATAAGAGTATAATATTCTAATCATTCACGGTTACAAACCGGGGAGTACAGGGCACTGGAAAATCTTCATGTGTTCAAGGGAATTGAGGAAATAATGAGAGAGATGGGAAGTACTAGATTTTGTGTGTTAAGCATTATGGTGCTGCCCTCTATGACTGCATGAGAGTATCATCTTCTAATCATCCACGGTTACAAACCGGGGAGTACAGGGCACTGGAAAATCTTCATGTGTTCAAGGGAATTGAGGAAATAATGAGAGAGATGGGAAGTACTAGATTTTGTGTGTTAAGCATTATGGTGCTGCCCTCTATGACTGCATGAGAGTATCATCTTCTAATCATCCACGGTTACAAACCGGGGAGTACAGGGCACTGGAAAATCTTCATGTGTTCAAGGGAATTGAGGAAATAATGAGAGAGATGGGAAGTACTAGATTTTGTGTGTTAAGCATTATGGTGCTGCCCTCTATGACTGCATGAGAGTATCATCTTCTAATCATCCACGGTTACAAACCGGGGAGTACAGGGCACTGGAAAATCTTCATGTGTTCAAGGGAATTGGGAAAATAATGTGAGAGATGGGAAGAGATGGAGAGTACTAGATTTTGTGTGTTAAGCGTTATGGTGCAACCCTCTATGACTGTATGAGAGTATCGTATTCTAATCATCCACGGTCACTAACCGGGGAGTACAGTGCACTGGAAAATCTTCATTTGTTCAAGAGAATTTTAGAAATAATGTGATATTAACACTGGGTTTCGATCCTCCATTCTGCCAGGCATGAGATTGATAGATTAGCCCTCTCGTCTATAATATGTACAAAGCTGCAAGAAATTAATTGGTCTTATTTTCCTTCACATTTAACAGCTTGAATACCATCTAATTTATGGAATATCATCTAATCCTCATCGTCATACCATCTCGTCCCTACCTTTTTTCTAAGCGTTCTACTTTTTGTATATGTCTATTAAATATCTATATTGTATATGTCTATTAAATATATATATTTGTATATTTTTTGATAAAAGCTGGATTTTGAGGAGATTTCTATCCTCAAAGATTTTTTTAAGATTGATTTAACCATGTTGTAGTTCTATATTGTATCATGTTCATAAGTTTTCGGAAAATACTTATATGTTTTGTCTTTGTCCTTTAAATAAATATATTTTTTAAAATTATTTCGCTTTAAGCAATGCTTTTTTATGTTTAAATAATCATTATCTTCTGAATTTTTAACCTACATTAATTTTTATTTTCCTCTAAGCTATTGCCAAAAACTCCTAGTGTCTTTTTTTTTCTGAAAAATAAAATTAAACATATAAAAAAGGAAGCAATCTTAAGATTGAACTTCAAGAAAAATTTTCTACCGAAAGAAAACTATCTGAGAACTTTCTACCAGAAGAAAGGACTTTAAATTTATTATGCGCACTTACCAAAATTTATCTCCACATAACATGATATATTTTTCATCATAAAAGTAAAATATTATCATCTTTATCAATTAGATGGAGGTTCTAAATAATTATTTTCATACTGATGCTTTAATTATTCACTTTTTACAGTGGTTATGATTATCTATTTTTTTGCAATTATTACATTTATTACTCAGGATCCGATGTTATAAGCATTAATCTATTAAAGGTATTTTAATTATTACAATAGTTTAAATATTACAGTTATTTCTCTGTTACATGTTATAATTTTTTCACAAATGTAGTTTTTCTTTACTTAATAATAGTTTTAGTAATCATCATTAGCTTTTAGTAATCATCATAACATCCAGATCAATCAGAATTATAAACTGGCAACAATGTGTGATCCGTTGTCCGGTACTAATGTTCTTTTAAAGTAAAGGGTGAAGGGTCATTCTCAAGTATAAACATATTCATACCTGCTAAAATAATGTTTCGGGTATTTATTTTTGTATATTATATTTTGATAAAATCACCGTACTCTACGTTAATGAAATTTTTGGTAAAATGAAGGATGATTCCGGCTAATGAAATCAAAATAAGTGATATTTAAGCCATTCATTTGACAATTTTACCTTTCATATGGTGACGGCTTACCAGAAATTCTGGTTTTAAATATGTATGGTATATTCTTCTACTGGTATATTCTTCTACTGGTATTTCTTATTACTACATATTTAGTAAAAAATATAAAACAGAAAAGTAAATTTAACCGAATTCACGATTTTTATACCATGTTCAAAGATATCATGATAAAGTTGCCTAATTTTATTGCATATTATAAAAAAAATATTTTATTGTTGGTTTTGCAAAAATCATTACCAAAGCGCTTGGGTAAACATTATCAAGTTTTTAGTGTTGCCACACTGTTAGAAATTTCTCGGAAGAAATGGTTAAATAACTATTTATTGAATGGTTATTTTGCCATATTTAATCAAAACAGTCAAATTACCATAAATGAAATGGTAATCAAACTGTTAAGTTTAAGAAAAACTGTTTATTAACTGCTTTCATCTAATACGGTTAAACAACCAGAATTTTATCGCATCAACTAGAACCACCTAATGAAGCTACTTAGTTCTTCGCTACTGTGTGCATATCATAGCCGAGCGGGCTCATCTGTCAATCTCATGACCATCAGAACTGGAGTTCGAGTCCTAGTGTTGACACTACAATATTTTCTCCATTCTGTTCAACACGTGAAGAATTCCCAGTGTCCGGCACTCTCCAATGACCATTAACTTACGAAAAGCCGATCTTCTATGTCTAGTTAAAAAAATTATTACGTTTTTAAAAAATGCTAGTTGTAAATGGTTAAAAAACCGTATAGTTTTGTATTCATGGTTTTATAACGATATTTTTGTAAATGGTTATAATACCATAAAGGAAAAAAATGTTCTTTCCTTTCTTAACTTTATGGTTAATCGGATTAATAGACAGCTGCCAGTTATATTACCGTAATTTTAGAAGGAAAATTTTAACAGTGCATAGACCCAGAAAAGCGGTAATTTTTTTTTTTATATTTTGCTAATATTGGTAGCATAGACATTAGGACCTTACTTTTTCCACAGTATACAATGATGTTTTTTTTCTAACCGAATTTTATTAATAATTACAAGAATTTAGCAGTTAAAAAAATTTTGCTGCATAAAAAAAAAAATTATTGACCTTTAGTGTCAATTCAGTACTATTTCTTCCTTTTTTTCCAATTTTGTTTGACAGCCATTTTTAGATCAATCATGGAAGTCCGAGTAACTGAAAAAAATGAAAAAAAGTGCTTGGAGTCCCTTCGCGCGGAAGAAGTTAAACTTCGCATTCTGCGACGTTAATTGCAGAAGAATCAGCAGTCGTAGAAGGATCACTAGTTCTATTCAACGACTCTTTTTCTTGCTCCTTGATAAATTATACGTGTATCAAAATAAACTAAATAAATATTTATAAAAAAAACAAAAGTTTTATGACTTTTATCGTTTTTATGCTAGTGAGAACCAAATCAAAATTGAAATTAATGAGGGAAAACTGGATCCTACCACGTGATTTCCCGGCCAATAAAAATATAGCGTTAAACGTTTAACGCAACCTTGTTGGAAGTCGCATAAAAAGTATAACTTCAAAAACAATCTAATGAACCTTTTTCACGCGAAGTACGAGTTCAATTAAAAAAGAAATTTGTTGAAGAGCAATATATCTCAATATCAATTTGCGTGCACTCTTAGAAAAAATCTCGGAAAAAAATGGTTAAATAGCAATTTATTTAATGGTTATTTTAAAATATTCAATAAAATGAGTCAAATAATCATAAATAAAATAGTAATCAAACTGTTAAATGTGAGAAAAATAGTTTATTAACTGCTTTCACCCAATGCGGTTAAACAACCAGAATTTTATCGCACCAACTAGGACCACCTAATGACGTCAATAAGTTCTATGCAACTGCCTATTTATCATAGCCGAGAGGGCTAATCTGTCAATCTCATGACAGTTTAGACTGGGGTTCGAGTCCCGGTATTGACACCACAATATCTCTTCCATTCCCTTCAGCACACGAAGAATTTCCAGTGTCCAGCACTCTCTCAAGCCCATTACCTTGCGAAAATCCGAGCTCCTATGTCCAGTTAAATATTTTTTTTGACGTTTTTGAAAACTGATAGTTGAAAATGGTTAAAAAACAGCATAGTTTTGTATTCACGGTTTTATAACCATACTAATTGCAAATGGTTACAAATCCATAACGGTAAAAATGTCCTTTACCGTAAACTTTACTGTTAATCGGATGGACAGACAGCTGCCTGTCATTTTACCATAATTTTAGTATGAAAATTCTAACAGTGTGTGGAAGTATGTGTGCTATCATTGTGACTTCATTAAAGCATTGTGCGTTCACATTTATATGAAAAAATAGACAGCTGCCTGAAATATAGACATTAGAAAACTAGGCATTATAGAAAAATAGGCATTTATATGAAAAAACAGACAGCTGCTTGTCATTTTACAATAATTTTAGTATGAAAATTCTAACAGTGTGTGGGAGTATGTGTGCCATCATTGTCACTTCATTAAGCATTGTACGTTCACATTTAGTATGAAAAAATAGCAATTATATTTACACTTATAGATGAAACAAATTAACATATTGCGTGAAATCTCAAGCAATTATATACCTCAAAGAAAGGGAATTTCAAAAGTAAAAGCAGCAATTTCCGGATGAGTTGTAAAGTTTTTAACTTATTAGATTTTTCAGTTTCCGAAAGAAAAGAATTTTCCAGGTTCCTAAGTGCTTGAAATTCTTTCGAAAACTCATCCAACTCGAATGCAATTTATCACATGACAAAATACGTTCCAGGGCTTGCTCTGTGAAGTGTGTTAATTGAACATATTCGTAGTTTGTTCGAATTGCAAAAGAGCTATTATAAATATTTGTTTATTTGTATATCGAAAGAAAATCATTTAATATTGATTTAAATACCTCCCCTTTTAAGCATTCTAAAGGTATACATGTAATTTGTATGCGAACTTTTTGTTAATTAAGGCAGTAAAAGTGATATTAGCACTCTACATCGCAGTGTTTGTATTAAAATTAAATTCTTCCGACATTAGCCAGAAGCAAACAAATATTCAATTTGATGGATGTCATTATGATAGATTTATGCTTAGGACAACATAAACTGTAAGAACTTTTCACGTAATCTTCACATTAAAAATTGTTTTAACTACTTTACACAAAAGTAATTAGCAATTAAAAAGTAATGAGGTGAAATACTACTGATAATACTTAGAGTTAGACTGTAGTGAAACACCAGGAAGATTCCATTTTATTACTTTTGGGGACGAATAACAATTCACCATAATAATTCTTAAAATAATATTGAGACGAATTCGCATTCGGATTAACAGAACTGTAGCGGAAAAAATTATATATTATAAAATTACTTAAAAACGTTGACAAATATTTTAAAATTTATATTAAAATTATAATTATAACACTGCTAATAAATTTTTTTGACTGTGTATAGTAGAAGACCGCAGCAAACTCGCGCCATCTCGCACTAAATTGTGAACAATCTTCTGAAGTTATTGGCGTGGTGGTTAAAGGTGTTCATGAATGGTGTGAATGCGCGTGAGCTTGGTGTTAGCTTTTTTCTTTTATAGGAATTTAGATTTAGCTACACTTTTTGAAATGTAAATTGAAGCTCAATTTGGTGTTAACTTAAAACAATGTACTCTTTCAAGCAATTTTTTGGGTTGCTTTACCGTTTTCACAAAGTAAGCAGAACAGAAATGTCGAAAACAATATGTCAGATATGAGAAATATTCTGAGAAACGTAGGGCCAAACTAACCAGTGAAGGAACACTTAAGTATCGCTTGCCTTTTGAAAAATCATATTAATTTCGAAATTCGTAATTTTAGTTAAATGATAGTGTCAACATATTTGTTACTAATTGCAAATTATGTAAAAAAAATTGTAGAGAACTTACATAATATTGTTTTAAAGTTTTGAAGGTTCAAATAACAAGTATTAAGAAGACCAAGTGAAGGAATAGCTCTTACCAGTGAAGGAACACCCAGTAAAGGAACACATAATTTCGGTTATTTTTTAATGCTCTATATGAATTTATAAGCCATACAAATATTTAAAAATAAGCCTTTTTTTGAAATTATAACATATAAATACTTGGAAAAGGTTAACTTTCTTTTTGTAATCATGAATTGAAAATCAACGTGTCAACATATTAACACATACTGTTCATTCAATGGGAAATCTATGCCCAGTAAATCTATACCTGTTCCCTCACTGGTAAGAAGTTGTTTTTCGTATTTTTAACATACTTTTGATGCGGAACATCACTAAAAGTACATGAAAATTAAAGTTTATCTTTTATTTTCATTAACTTAGAAAAAAAAACAGTAAAGGAACACTTGTTCCTTCACTGGTTTTTCATCGTTTGGTGATCCAGTGAATAAACACCCCCTTATCTCAGTACTTTATTATGCTATCATGTTAAAAAAAATTAAAACGTAACTTCAATAACTATATTTTGAATTATCTTTTTCACAGTGAGAAAAATAAAACTATTACATGCAATTAATTCCACTTCAAACATATAAATGCAAGCACTCACCTTATAATTTTTTCAAAGAAACAAGGTGTTGCAGGCATAATAACAAATTCAAAAATTTTTCCAGAGAAGTCTATTTGACCAGGTAATCCAAAACATTGCTAGATGACTTCCTATTGTTTGGCAGTAAGCTAATGTTACCAATCAATCTAAAGAAAAACTTTCAAATTCTTATTTTTAATCAATACATATGAAATGTTCCTTCACTGGGTAGTGTTCCTTCACTGGTTGGTTTACCCTCTATCAGAGTTTTGTTCCGTTAAATTTTATGGAAAAAAATGGATTTTACGATAAAAAATACTGTCATATAGAGTGCCGGTATTTTTTAAAGGAATTTGATCCGGAATTTTTTTACCGTGCACCGACCATTAAACGGAAAGAAAGGAGACTGTTCAACAAGAAGTTCAAGTCCACGCAATGTTGATAAATGATTGTTGAAAAAGATGACATCAGTGATCAAAGTTCAATCTAAGATATGAAGATCTACCAGTGCTTTGTTCCAAACTAAGCAATCTATTAAATATTCAAATGCTTACTAAAAATTACGGGGTTAGAAAAAATGTTAATAAGAGAAAATTTTACTACTATTTACAACAAAATTTAAAAAAATTAATTTAACGATCAAAATGAGTAATTTTGAACTCTGTCGATAAAACATAAAGTGTTCGAGTTCAAAGAAAAAAAAGTTTTTTTTTATATTGTACAAATATAAATTTATTGTTTCTGAATTCAAAAACACTAAATAGGGTAAAAGAACATTGTAGTAAAACATTAGATCCAAGAGATATGTATGCGTTTTACTACACCACTTTAGTGTAAAGTAGTAGCTACCATTTTTGTCGTTGAGACATAGTTTGGCGTTTAGTTTGGAAATATACTTGCAAATCTTTTTCTCGAATTAACGAATACATTTCAATCTAGTTAACCGGATCTGAATTTTTATGACTTCTGCCTATAGGATTTGTTTGAAAATTGTTTTCCGAAGTCAACATCATACATCTTGTGTCTTTGTCCGCGTGTATCATACCTACCAGCATGGTTGCTTTCAATTGTATAAAAAGTTGTGACTATATTTCCCATGCGTTTTTGAACAACTACTGAATATTTTTAAACACAATGTATGTTCCCAATAAAATACTAGTAAAATCTTGAACGATGTAAAATCTAGTACGATGTATAACTAGCATTTATGCGTGTTATTTTATAATAATATTCCCGACATATTAAAATAAATTTTCTATTAGTTGTATTCAATTTCGTAAAATGAATTCTAATTTGAAGCTACGAAATTTATCCCCTATATTTAATTGAACTTAAATTATATGTATTTATTTTTCTTAAAACAAGTTTTAATTTTATTCTACTGAGGTCAATTTTCGTAACTTTTCGTTTTTAATTAGTAATTTTGTTTCATCAAATCGATCATCATATACTTCCCCACCCCCACCCTAAGTCTCAGATAAAAAAAAGATGATTTTATTCGCTATTGTTTGATTTGGAAAACTTTCAAACTAGACACCCCCGAAAAAAATGCGTTAAGTGGTTTTTAATATTCATAAAAAAAGAAGATTCTCTCTTGGCTTTTAAATGCTTAAAAAGTCTACGGAATGATATTTGTATTGATATTACTGTTGCGATTAATGCAAATAAAAATCCTATTTGTTGAAAGTGATTGGAATTCTGTGCCATGAAACTTTTTTTTATTAAGTTACATATATTACAGATCACGTTTAATTACCAGACTGTGGATGAGTTGCATATTCAAAAGTAAACAAAGAGTTAATACACTAGTTTATAAGATACTCGTTCTTGAATATGTAAAATTGTTTTAAACAATTGCCAATACTAAACAACTTCCAGCTATAAGTAATGCATATAAAACCTAGTTATTACTTGATTTTAAAAGCAGTTTTGTTAGAAAATAAACAATACGTTTACTAGCATTCAAAGTTTGCAACTTTTCAAATAGTCTAAGATCGTTATTGAAAGGAATTCTGCTTACATGATTTTTTTCAAGCTGAAATTATGCAAGTTTTAAATCTATTTCCTTAATTTATCTTATACTATAATACGAGGAATGGTTGCCAAGTCGAAAATCGCCCCAGAATTAATAAACTCCGGTAAACTTGGGGATGTGGGGTTTTTGGCCACGAGGAATCGATTGGCGCCGGTTTTGAAGCGCTACGGTCGAGCAGTTCGGAGTTACAGATAGGATATTTTCAAACTTTATTAGTTCGCCATAATGGCTATAGATACTTTTCTCCACTCTTATAAATATATGCCAATGCGAACCTTACAATTGAAATATTAATTTTCGGCAACTTGAACCAATAATATACGAAGGAATTAATAATTTAATTGTAAGGTTCGCATTAGTTTACATTTATCAAAGTGGAGAAAAGTTTAACTTTTGTGTTAAAATCACCGTCAACAAAGTCCGACATTTCAACATACGTCAGATTTCTAGCTACATTTTCAACATGCAGAACGCACCTCTACATGAAATTCTTCAAGGAGCCGGAATTTTGGAACAAGCCATCAACTCAATTCTACCCGCAAATGGACAACTAGAAGATACCGTCATTGTCAGAATGCTTCTCCATTACGCCGCACAAGCTTACCCGACCGTCAAAGTTGCCGTACTTCACCCTGAATTTGTCGCACGCTTCTACGTTACAACAGCGGATGGCGCTTATGAAGGAATGGCTCTTCTCAACGATATCAGCGCCCAGAACAAGGCCTCCAACTATCTATACGGCGTTCAACAAGGATTCGACGTGCTACTCATTCCCATTCACAAGAGAGCTCAAATGGATAGAGGCGAGCACTGGATGCTAGGAATTTACGAAGCTATGGAGAACGTCAACTATTAGTCTGCAATCCAGTCGACAACCCGCTGCCCATCGATGCTGTTTTGAGAAAAATACTGCGACACGTTTTGAATACCGTTGTTACGAATGAAAAGCTGAAAGGATGCATCGTGAAACCTCGCAACGCTTACAACCACCAAGATGACGCGTCTTCCTGCAGAGTTTACATCGTCTTTTATGCTCGACAATACTTCTCTCATCGACGCCTTTTCCTGGACAAGAATTTTCAGGAAGCGGATGAACGGAAGCAAATTTACGAATTCGTTGTGAACAGTGTCTTTAATTGTATAATTTTTTGTTATCAATTACATTTTATTTCCTATGACTTTTCAAACTTTACCTTTGTATAGAATAGTTCCCTTTCCAAACTCTAACTTTGTTTAGATAGTTTACAATGGTGCACTTTAACCGGTTATCTTTTCACCAATGGTTTCACAAATTTTCTTATGGCATGTATTGTTTTGATAAATCACAATAGAAAATTTAAATCTTCGAGTTAGCTTCGATACCTGTTTTCTCCGAGCGGAGCTCGGTCACCCGCTGGTCTTATACTATAATACGAGGAATGGTTGCCAAGTCGAAAATCGCCCCAGAATTAATAAACTCCGGTAAACTTGGGGGTCTGGGGTTTTTGGCCACGAGGAATCGATTGGCGCCGGTTTTGAAGCGCTACGGTCGAGCAGTTCGGAGTTACAGATAGGATATTTTCAAACTTTATTAGTTCGCCATAATGGCTATAGATACTTTTCTCCACTCTTATAAATGTATGCTAATGCGAACCTTACAATTGAAATATTAATTTTCGACAACTTAAACCAATAATATACGAAGGAATTAATAATTTAATTGTAAGGTTCGCATTAGTTTACATTTATCAAAGTGGAGAAAAGTTTAACTTTTGTTCTAAAATCACCGTCAACAAAGTCCGACATTTCAACATTCATCAGATTTCAAGCTACATTTTCAACATGCAGAACGCACCTCTACATGAAATTCTTCAAGGGGCCGGAATTTTGGAACAACAAGCGATCAACTCAATTCTACCCGCAAATGGACAACTAGAAGATACCGTCATTGTCAGAATGCTTCTCCATTACGCCGAACAAGCTTACCCGACCGTCAAAGTTGCCGTACTTCACCCTGAATTTGTCGCACGCTTCTACGTTACAACAGCGGATGGCGCTTATGAAGGAATGGCTCTTCTCAACGATATCAGCGACCAGAACAAGGCTTCCAACTATCTATACGGCGTTCAACAAGGATTCGACGTGCTACTCATTCCCATTCACAAGAGAGCTCAAATGAATAGAGGCGAGCACTGGATGCTAGGAATTTACGAAGCAAGCTATGGAGAACGTCAACTATTAGTCTGCGATCCAGTCGACAACCCGCTGCCCATCGATGCTGTTTTGAGTCTTATACTATAATACGAGGAATGGTTGCCAAATCAAAAATCGCCCCAGAATTAATAAACTCCGGTAAACTTGGGGGTCTGGGGTTTTTGGCCACGAGGAATCAATTGGCGCCGGTTTTGAAGCGCTACGGTCGAGCAGTTCGGAGTTACAGATAGGATATTTTCAAACTTTATTAGTTCGCCATAATGGCTATAGATGGCAGCACTTAAATTTTCTTTGTCTATTGCCTAATAAGTTTCAAGCGGTAACGTGCTCTTCGTGCACAGAATGCTCTACGTCGCGTTTTCAAGAGTCAAGCGTCAAAGTGCGTTGAAGGTCCTGCTGCCTCCTGAGAATCCAACCCACACCCGAAACGTCGTATGGAAGGAAGTCCTGAACAAGAGAAACTCACCAGCCGCACCTGCCTCTCCGACAAGAAACTACCTGGACAACATGGAAGACTTCGCAATCGATGATTAATGTTTATTATGTTTATGCTGTTATAGGTTTATAATATGTTTCTTATGTATGTATATATGTTTGGTTTTTCTAAATAAATTTGTCAAAAATATTGAACTTCAACACACTTCAATCTTCACACTGCTCACTTTGTACCATTTCTTTAATTGTATAATTTTTTGTTATCAATTACATTTTATTTCCTATGACTTTTCAAACTTTACCTTTGTATAGAATAGTTCCCTATCCAAACTCTAACTTTGTTTAGATAGTTTACAATGGTGCACTTTAACCGGTTATCTTTTCACCAATGGTTTCACAAATTTTCTTATGGCATGTATTGTTTTGATAAATCACAATTGAAAATTTAAATCTTCGAGTTAGCTTCGATACCTGTTTTCTCCGAGCGGAGCTCGGTCACCCGCTGGTAAAAATAATATGCAAATATTTTTTACATTGAGAAAAAAAGGTGAAAACTCCCAAAATAGGGTATTTACCGTGTTTTTGTCTCAATGGAAGCCCCAAAAAAACTCAGTGTTTTTTACCGAAGTTCTTTAATAATTATTTTGTAAAAAAAATTAACTATAAAGTATGACTTTATAATAAGTGATGAAATTTTGTAATACTTTCTCCTTAGCACAAACTGTGAAGAGTGTAACTTGATTGCGTGATCAATAAGATGATTGTACTTCATTCTAAAGTATAGTCATGTAAACTTATTATTATATATATACTGGTGAGATCAACTTCATTTACAATTGATTGCACTTCATTTAAATTAATTTCAAATGTAATAGATATTATCAATTCTTAGGTATGAAACCATTTTGTTACTCGGTATAGTTATCGAACTAAACTCGAAAAAAAAACTAAACCAATAGTTTAAATTTGTGAGAAAAAGGAAGAAGGTAGAATAGAATTAAAACTACAATACAAACATGATTTTTTAATGCATCAAAAAGATTTGACTAAAGTTTTAAAGGCATGTGCATCTTAATATTTTTCTCAAGACACAAGAATTAGTATGCTCATTTAAATGAATGAAAATATAAGTAAATTGCATTGAATTAAGCAAATAAATTAAGTATAAACAAATAAAGGTAAAGTGAATTCCAAATGGGTATAAATTTGCTTTTGCTGTATTTTTATTAAAAAAACTTACTAAGTGTAAAAAACGTAATTCTGTATGTGCTTCCGATACAATTAATTAAAAGTAAGTAAAAACAGATTTTAAAAAACAATGTCAGCTTATATTTTCTAGGTAGCATTAAGGAAAACCAGTATGTTTAAAATATTACAAGATTATTATTTATGTTACTGATTTTTTATATATTTTTTTAAAGTATATATACATATACATATACACATATATTATATATATATATATATATATATATATATATATATATATATATATATATATATATATATATATATATATATATATATATATATATATATATATATATATATATATATATATATATATATATATATATTTATATATATATATATATATATATATATATATATATATATATATATATATATATATATATATATATATATATATATATATATATATATATATATATATATATATATATATATATATATATATATATATATATATATATATATATATATATATATATATATATATATATATATATATATATATATATTCATTAATTAACTCTAACGGACAAACTAACTAAGTACACTCAATGAAATATTTTTTTCAGCTATTATCAACTCATTAAGTAAAGTCTTATTTCTCAACCTGTATTTAATTTTCTAAACCTTTTTTCCAAACTTTTTAAGGTATTAAATTAATAGGATTAGCATAAGTAAAAGTTCCCAGATGCAATAGAAGACGGAGGATTTTTTAATGTTTTTTTTTCCATACATTAAATATTTAAGGAAAATATGGATTATTTATTTGATTTAATTAAATAAACATATCATAAAAATAGATGTATAAAACCCTCCTGCCAGGTAAGTGGTTTTTTAAAGAGAAGGATTTGTTTGTAGACGCACCTAAAGAGTGATAAAGAAAAATTTAATTAGTGTAAAAACGACAAAAGAGGCATTTTTTTATCTAAGAGGCAAATAATATTCTTCTTTCTAAGAGGCAAATAATATTGATAGAACATAATCAAATATTTCTCTCTAATTCCCTAAATTTCTTATTTTATGAATCGATTCTTTTTGTTACATAGATTGTTCTAATAGACATAATGATAATTATGCAAAATTTGTTGTGTACAAACTTGCGATAAATTGTTAAGGGATTATGTGGCATACATTTAAAAGAGGTTTTTATTTCTAGTTTTCATTTGATTTTCTTATTATGGTGATTATTATGGTAATTATTATGGTGAATTATTATTCTCTTGATGGTTTGATAACAAAGATTTTAAATATAATTAATAGGATTATTATAGTGATAATTTAATTAAATGTGCTTAAAAGAAAATAAATATTACATAAAGGTATTTCAATAGAAATACGATGTATCAATTTTCAATTTCTGAAAGTTTTTTCTTCCAAAGCTTACATGATTTAGCATAAACGTTATAATTTATTTTGACAGTGTTTTTCCTGCGCAATGAAAGCAATGTTTATTTTTACAATAAAAATGCTTTTTTATAGAAAAAAACATTGCTTATCGGATAAAATTTTAAAAAAATTCGGTTTAATTTAATGCAAACTTATTAATTTACAATACGGAAACTTTGCTAATTTACATTTTTTTATGTATATTTTTTAATACTTTTTTACCAGCAAATATTTTGTAGACGAGACAAAAGCTACTAAATTTTTAAACAGTTGCAAATATGCATCAAAAATTTAAAAAAAATAACCTTTCATTTTTCTTCTAAAATGTCGAATATCGTCATTTCTGAAAGGTTTTATTACTCTACAAATTTCCCATTTCAGTGACGTAAACATTTGGTGGAGGCATCTTTTATAGAGCAAACAAAATCTTTAAGAACAAAACTGAGAATAGAAATATTCCCTCTTTTTTATAATTTTAATTTTGTTTAGTATGGAAATAATGTATAAATTGGCCTGCGCTGCTAAACTTCCGGGAAAAAAAACAGTATGAAATAAAATCCATCCCTAAAACCCATTTTACCGTAAAATTTATTTTTACCATTAAATATTATACCGTTATTTTTACAGTATAATTAATTTCATTATTTTTTAGGTGCAACTTGTTCCAGTTAAAAGTACCGACCTCCTAACTACCGGTACATTTTTACCGTAATTTTCTTACTATGTAACCATCGAGCACAATTAGAGATACATAATGCTACACAATAGCGTAGCGCTGTCCCTCTTTTCTACGCACGTTAACAACAGCATGTATACTGTGTTTTGTTGTTTATTAGTTGTTTCAGCGGTCAACATGGCTGAAACTTTTGAATTAACGCCTTAGATTGAGGACAAATACAGTGAAACCTCTCAGGAGCGACTACTCTGTGCTCGACAGTAAAATGACTGTTAATGGAGGTTGGTCGTTCGTAGAGGTCACCTCCATTAACTTCAAAATGTTATCGAAGGTACAAGATTCATTGAGAACGATTTTAATTTTAATAAGTGTCATCTTCTTTGCTATTAACTTCAAAATGTTATCGAAGGTACAAGATTCTTTGAGAACGATTTTAATTTTAATCAGTGTCATTTTCTTTGCCATTAACTTCAAAATGTTATCGAAGGTACAAGATTCTTTGTGAACGATTTTAATTTTAATCAGTGTCATTTTCTTTGCCATTAACTTCAAAATGTTATCGAAGGTACATGATTCTTTGAGAACGATTTTAATTTTAATCAGTGTCATCTTCTTTGCTATTAACTTCAAAATGTTATCGAAGGTACAAAATTCTTTGAGAACGATTTTAATTTTAATCAGTGTCATTTTCTTTGCCATTAACTTCAAAATGTTATCGAAGGTACATGATTCTTTGTGAACGATTTTAATTTTAATCAGTGTCATCTTCTTTGCTATTAACTTCAAAATGTTATCGAAGGTACAAGATTCTTTGAGAACGATTTTAATTTTAATCAGTGTCATTTTCTTTGCCATTAACTTCAAAATGTTATCGAAGGTACAAGATTCTTTGAGAACGATTTTAATTTTAATCAGTGTCATTTTCTTTGCCATTAACTTCAAAATGTTATCGAAGGTACATGATTCTTTGAGAACGATTTTAATTTTAATCAGTGTCATCTTCTTTGCTATTAACTTCAAAATGTTATCGAAGGTACAAGATTCTTTGAGAACGATTTTAATTTTAATCAGTGTCATTTTCTTTGAGCAGAAATGCCACTTGTGTTGGCGTTATGAAATGCAGATGCCTACTTATATAATTATGTGCAAAAGCAAATTTACCAATTTTGAATGATAAAACTATTTGGAATGAATAAACAATTATGTTATTTGCTTCAATTTGTATTCAACTTCACACCATAAAATAAGTTAGCTTTAAAAGATGAGAAGTGATTTGTTTGTCTGAGATGCTTAGTTTTTTTTTTCTAAAAAAACTTTTTTTTTCTAATTTAACGAAATAAATCATTGATAATCGTCTTTAATGTTTTTCGACTGCAACATGAGATTGTAGATCTCTTTCAGAGATTGTCAAAAAGATCTCTCTTAATCAGTGTTTCCCAAACTTATGACTTTTGTGTTATGTGTTTTGTGTTGTGTGAATTGTTTCTAAATTTCTCGTAACGTTGCATGCCACTAATAAAAAAAATGAATGTATTTTTTTAAAAATATGCTTATTTTTCTTTTTCGGTACCAAGTTTTGTTAATATATTTATTTACATCAGTGAGAAAGATGATATTGTTTTTGCTGTGATAACAGTTATAGAGATAAAAATTATATTTTATAAAAGTAATCCAAATAAGCAGAATTTATTACAAACATTTATTATAAAAAATTGCGTAAAAGTTAAAAATCACAACTAGCTGTTGGCACCACTAATTATTAACTGTTAACTCTGCAAAAAATATCCAATCGAAAAATTCGTAATCGTAAATTTTCATCTTTGGCTAGCTTTGTTTTTAAATAAAATTGCTTGAAATTTTCGTTTGTTGCAAGATGTTTTGCATAAGAAAGCGTACCCCTGCTTAACTGTTCCTGTACCCCTGAGGGTACGCGTTCCCCACTTTGGGAAACACTGCTCTAGATTAAAGCCTCATAAAAATATTTTGAACACTTTTCAATGCACTTATATTTTTTATTTTGTTATTTTTTCGTGTTTCCTTATTTCAACTTTTCTGATTTGGTGCAGAGGTTTTGTTCGGTAACTGGGAGAGGTTTTAACGGTCTCTCCTAAAAGTGATCTTCAAAATTAGGCCTATGGAAAAAATTCCGTGCCTCACAAAAGTGGTCGTAAATAGAGGAGGTCGCTAAATAGAAGTGATCTTTTCTGGAGGTTTCACTGCAGCATGTGCTTGATGCTCAAGCTATCCAGTATCTAAAATTATTAAAGAACTAGAGTGCTTCATGTGAATGTCTAAGTCTAGATTATATTATAAGTTAAAAAAACACCATTACAGGGATTAACTTCAAAGAACAATTAAAACTTTGAACGAGTCTGACGAAAGTAGAGATACATGTTGTTTATCGCGATGCATTTAGATATACACTCTGTAACAAAAAAATCAACGCAGCAAGTAGCAATCATCCGATTGCTTTGAAATTTCGTATGCATGAATGTTTTGAACAGATATGGCTGGAATGATGCCGACTGGGGATGTATAGTCTTTAGAGACGAATCCCGCTTCCAACTGTGTCCTGACGATCGTCGAAGACGTGTTTGGAGACACACAAGGCAGAGGAGGGATCCTGCCTTCACTATTGCACGCCACACCGGCCCTCAACAAGGCATTATGGTCTGGGGTGTCATTTCTTTTGACAGCCGGACCCCTTAGTTCATTACACTTACTGCACAGCGATACGTCGACGACATCCTAAGACCTGTTTTGCTACCATTCCTTTTGCAGCGCCCTGGGCTGGTTTTTCAGCAGGACAATGCCAGATAACATACGACACGTGTTTCTATGAACTGTCTGCAAGCTTGTCAAACTCTTCCTTTGCCTGCCAGATCATCAGATCTCTCTCCTATCGAGCATGTCTGGGATATGATGGGAAGGCGATTGCATCTGGCACGGAATGTTGATGACCTCGTTCGACAATTGGATCGAATTTGACAGGAAATATCTCAAGAGACCATCCGGGAGCTTTATCGGTCTATGCCACGCCGTGTGGCAGCTTGTATCCAGGCTAGAGGTGGGTCAACACCTTATTGAACTTGTTACTGTAACTCTGCAATAAATTATTCAATTGTTCTGAAATTTCAATCATTTACTATTCTGTACATTGTCTTTCTATCCACCAATTTTCGTTTCAATCGGACAACTCCTTCTTGGTGCCTCGATTTTTTTGCTATAGAGTGTATTTTGTACAACGTTACAACGCTATTTGAACTATACAGCGCATGCACGATTATTTGCTTACAAATCTCAGTAACGTTAAGGAATAAAAAATAAGGTTAACGTTATGATTAATGTAAGGTATGACAAGCTTCATGGAAAAGCTTTCTGTAGCTTAATAAGAGTATGAATTATAGAATCAATAAACAAGCAATGCTAAGCTTATTTTACTGTACGCTGTTAGAAATTTCTCGGCAGAATTGGTTTACAACGATTTATTTAATTCTTATTTTGCCATATTCGACCAAAACAGTCAAATAGCGATTAAAAAATTTGATATTCAAAATGTTTAGTGTGAAGAAAACGTTTATTGTTTGTTTTTACCTACCAAATAAGATGTAGCAACCAGTTTCCTATCCACGCCAACTAGGCCCACCTTATGAGCCTTTTATTCCATGCAGTAGGGAGTACTAAAGTCAGTCTCATGACCGGTTGTACAGGGGTTCGAATCCCACTGTTGACATCACAATATTTCTTCCATTTCTTCAATACATAAAAAGTTTCTAGCGTTTTGCACTCTTCAATCGGTGTCCCTAGACTACTATACGAAACTATCAATACAGATAAATGCCGCAGCCTCCACAGAGCTCCAATGTCCGTTTAGCTTTTAGCATTTACAGTTTAGAAACTACGTAGATGTAAATTGTTAAAATCCGCACAGTTTTGTGTTTACGGTTTCATAACCTTATTAGCTGTAAACGGTTCCAAAACAGTAAAGTTAAAGAAATGCTCCCAGCAATAAACTTCATGGCTATTCAGTTGGACAGGTGGGTAATTTACTTTTCAGTTTTGTATTATTTACTGGTACTGGGTGAATATTAAGAACTACATTTTTGAAAACCAGAATTTCCAAAATGATTTTTTAAAAAAATGAACTGTATAAATATCGTATACTTTGGTTTTATTAACCAGAATTATAGTTTTTACCAGAACTATCATTACCACACTGTACAGTAATTTTACCAGAATTTTTTTTCTCCGTGGGGAAAAATTAATTTTTTTAACCTTATTTTTAAATAAGAAAATAATGGTAAAATATGTTTTGCAAAAAACTTCTTGATACCTTCATTTCTTTTATATCAATTTTTTTCTAAACTCGCTCTAGAAATTTTTTTATGCCAAATTCTTCAGATATCTAAGAACTAATCGAAACACATTACAAAAAATTTTTATTCTAAAAAAAAGTGTAAAAGAAGCAATATAAGTTTTATTTCTTTCTCTTTCAAAGAATATATAAAAATGCAAGCACGGAACTTCAACTTTCAAATAATATAATTTCCGGGAAGAAAATATTTGATTTGATATACTGCAAAAAAAACTGTTGAAAAAGAAATGAAATATGTTATGTTTAAAAATGTTATTTGAATTCAATATAATGGGTATACGAGCATACACCAACATTATTTTTTTTCAGATCCTCTACAAAGATAAAATGTTTAAACATAAGTCATGGTACTTATAATGCTCAAAGCTTTTAATGTCGTTTGTTTTGTGTATTTGTGTCATATTTTATTTTAAATATAAAAGATTTAATTTGAATCACTCCAATGAGATAATCGAAATAGTCTAACTTTTCTTTCTATATAAAAAAATCGTAAGGGTTGCCACCGTTGTTTTAGGTGTTTAACTTAACGTTGGAATTCATTTTGTCACGCGAACGCTGTTTCACTTGAAACTGTTGTTGACTGTGTGTTGAAAAATGTACTGTAAGTGCAATGAAATAAAAAAATAACATTCGATTCTTAGTTAGAAAATTATAAAATGTTAAACTTGAAGTGAAAAAAATTTGGCCGTTTTACAAACTGCTGAAACACAAGTGCTAGTTAAAATTTGACGCACTTATGTCTTCGTCGTTATGTCTAAGACCGTTTTCGATTTAAAACTGATTCGATTTCGATTTAAAGCTTTGGATTGCATAAAAATTCCACTTTGTTCCAAAGGTAATGCAATTTAAAATGATTTTTTCATACATTTTTTCTGCTTTAAGTAGTGATTATTGATCTACTATTGGCAAAAAATTTATCACTCTCGATATCATCATTTTATTAGCTCGCACTTGAACAGATGTCTAAAGTAACAAATGAATCAATAAAATGCAAGAATAATGAAAAAATGATCAAGTGTTGTCAAGTATGAATCATAACATTTGTACCGATTTATTAATATTGTATCGAATAATTTATAATAATAATGTCTCAAACAAACTTAAAACGTTTTGCTATTTCAACAGTTATACAATTGAAGGTAATTGTTAAATTGCTAACAAGTAAAATTACTTCTTATTTATTATTTCTAATTGTGTCCGGCATTCTGTATTCTGATGTTTAAACTTTTTTTCAAGTACTGTTGAATATTTTTCAAAACCTTATATAATCGTTCATTTTCTAAAGATTAACAAATTTAAAAGAAAAAGTTCTTAAATAAAATTATATATTTTGTAAACAAATATCAAAGAATCAATAGTATCAAATTTTAATGAAAACTAGTTAGCGCACCCCCTGCTCGCTAACGCTCGCCAACCCCAGAAAATTGCTACGCAATCTTATATGGTTTGCTTCGCAAACCAAGCTCGCTTTGCTCGCTACTAACTTAGGTACATTACACATGCACAAAATTCTAAGAATTCAAAACAATCATTCAAATCCATATAACAACTTTTTTTTAAAAAAAAAATTTCATCTTTTTAGTAAATACTAAGTCATTAAAATAATTTTGAATTCAAATAAATGACATGTAATTCGTTAAACCTATTAGAAATGTGCTATAGTATAAAATCTTAAAGCGTAACAGCACGACTGAGACTCATTTTTCAATGAATAACTAATAACAGTAATAAAACAAATAAATTCGTGATATATATCAAAAATCGTCAAATAAATTCGTGAAAAAAAAGCGCTTTCGACAAAATACTAAAATAGAGATCTATCGACAAAGACTATTCACTTCTGCCTAGCTTAATAGTATGAGATTGCCGCAGCTGATGCTCTCTCAGGTTATTTCAGTTTCTGTTTTTAAAAGCGCTATATGTTGAGCCACCTTAACTAGATTTGGCATGTGACATTTTTAGCGGCAATCATTGGTCGATTTTCTAGCCTTGCCATTCGGGGAGTTGTAATGAGGCTTTTTTTTGTCGCCGTGTAAGAGAAATATATATATAAATAACAATGGTGAATGAGAGATCACCACAGGTATTAGTATTTTAACATATGTATTTTAATCATTGTTCGGTTTGGATGCTTTAAAATCAGGTCTGAATGTTTTAAGATCAGGTCTGAATGCTTTAAGATCAGGTCTGAATACTCACTTTTAGTGCAGGTGACTAAGATTTGAACCACTCACTAAGAAAAAAAAATATGGTCAAAACTACCAGAATATGATAAAATTTACCCTGCGGCTGGTTCTACGCGAGCACCAAAAAGCTGGGTAAATTTTACGGATGCGCTTTGATAATGATTTCAGTAAAATTAACATTAAAATATTGTTTCATAATTTTTGATGAAATTCGGTAAATGTGGTAAAATTTGGAAAAAATTATCAAATTACAAAAAAAGTTATACAAGGATAAAATTACCAAATAAGTAGCAAAATAAACGACAGTCCTGAAGAACTTTTCAATTTGCCAGGATTACAAAGTCCTCTAAATTCTCAAAACAAATCAATGCCTTTGAGGTACTGGATTCGAGATTGACCGTGACTTGGTTCAGGTCAAAATTACGGATTATAAAACGGGATGTGACGTATGCCTGTTGTCCCCGAATCCTCCTCGGAGGTGTTTCCCATACCGTCGACAATAGCTCATTGTGCAGCCCTAATGCGACGTAAATAAAAGTACCACACCACACTGTGGAACAAAAATCATTTTTCGCGGTCAAAAATTAAAAAAAAAAGAAGTTATAAGAAAAGAAAATCTCAATATGGTTTTTTGTAGTAAAATGTCCAAGGAATATGACGGTTTATTTTGTTTTTTTGGTTTATTAATGGAAACAGCAATTAAATGGAAACAAAGTCGAAATAAAAAAAATTAAAATTTTCAGTTAAATTTTTATTAATATGATAAATCCTTATAGTAAATAAAAATATTAAAACTATGCATGATTTATACATAAATGTATTTCGAAGATATATATGAATTCATTATTTTATATAAATACTATTAAAACCAGAGCCATTTCCCTATTTCTGTCCTGCACAATGCAATTGTAACTTTAGGGTGCTCTATAAAAAAAGCCTTACGTTGCCGTGGTAAAAAAAAAAATTTACGTTTGTTTGGTATATATACTCAAGAACTAAAAAAAATTAGCTGTGAATATTTGCGAATTTGGCTGATATATCGATTAGTTTGTTTATATTAAATATAAATAAAGAACGTTGTTTAATAAAAAAAATACTTCGTGAATAAAAAAATTATAAAAATAAACTTGAGGTTATTATTTTTGTTATAACATTTTCAAAATTTTTTATATCCATCAAAATAGATTCATTATTTTTTTTTAATTCAATAATCGAATTTGTAATTAACAATCTTAAATATTTTTATTCAATTTATTTAGTTCGAATTTGTTTTGATAAATATTTGCGATTGTACATCCATTACTTTATTTATTAAAATTATTAACCACAAATCTGTAATCAAAGATCTCAAAAACTACTAGCAAATAATTTTAATTTATTTATTTACAATTTTTTCAATAATCATCCGCCATTTTGGATCCGCCATTTTGTTTTGTTTTTTGAAATTTTGACTTCATATTTGAAATCAGGGACCCTTAAGACCTATTGGTGATCAATTTTTAGAACATTGAAGTTAACTTTCTAATTTTGGCCGCATTTTTCTGAATTTGTCCCACTGTGCACCGTGCCTTTTGGTAATTTTATCTCGATACTTTAGAGCAAGGCATCAAAAAACATTTATTCGGTTAAATTTACGGTTCTGTTTTGTATTTGTAGTGTGTCATAATAAGAACTAGGAGGCTTCACCCTCTGCTCGCTGGCGCTCACCAACCCCCGGAACTGCTTTCACAGTTCATTTCGGATTGCTTCGCAATCCAATGCTTGCTCATTGGATACGTTCTTAACGTCTAGTTTTTGTATACTTTTTTGAATACTGAAGTTCCGGAAACTTTTCAATGTAGAAAATTCTAAACTTGTACATTTCAATATTAATTTGAAATTGCAAACAGTTCACATATTTTTCTTAATCACACTATTCTAAATTTCAGTTGCTGAGAAAAGTAACTGTTGTAAGTTTTGTTTTAAAGTCTTTCTCACCAGAGGGCTAAAGCCATGTGTTGTGAAACAATATGAAATAGTAGTCTGCCACTGAACGCCGGATGTGAAACATCGGCTTTGATGAAGATAATTTTGTATTTTTAATTCTCTCAAGGGCGCCACCCTAATAATATGGAATTTGTAAAATAAATGTAAATATTTTTGATTGTTGATGAAGCCCATCATTTTGTGTTTTCATCAGTGTTCAGAAGCAGAACAACTATAAGTTTTTTATTTTATCACAAAAATATAAAATGTATAAAAAACAAAGAAAAGAGTAAGAAAATGAGTATAGTCATAGAAAAAGTTAAAATTATAATATAGTATTTGTCAGTTAAAATAAAACTTTTCGTTTAAGTCATTGCTAACAATTCAAATTTCTCCGAGGCAATTCTAAAGTATAAATTAAGGTAGTATTGTCAAGTTGAAACACAATATTTTTAGTTTTGATGTCAACAATACAATTCAATTTTTCACAAAAACGATTGTTTCCATTGTTAAATTCAATGCCAACAATTCAAATTTTTCTGGGGCAACTCTTAACCTCTAAATATTATTTTTTTACGTACACATTTCTAAATGTCAGTATTCAACCACAAAACAACTTGAAGTCCTCAAATTTAGCATGAAGTTGTAAAATGTAATGAAAGAAGGTCATAGCAATAATGAAAGTAGAAGTAAAGTTAGTACTGTAAAATTAAAACAATATTTTTAATCAATGAGCCAAGTTCTTCAAGAAGCAGTTGTAGAAGTAGGTTGTTTATTTAAAACTTTTTATAGAATTCGTTAATTTGGGCATTTGGCGATACAACACTTATAGAATTGAAGAATTTGTTACGTGAAGTGCTCAGGTATCATAATTTTGATCTAGTTACGCTTCGATGTCATTTTGATTTATGTTGCTAAGTTAACTTTCAAAAAATTCCATGGCTGTCAATAGCATTTCTATTTTTCAAGTTGTTAATTTTTATTTCTTTTAGAATTCGTTATTTTTTTAGCGAAACGTTTTTTAACCTAACAGAATTCTTTGCCGACTGTTTTCTCCATAAATGAAGAAAATAAAGTAAATATTTAAGTGTTGAGAAAAGAATCTTATTTAGTTGTACAAAGTACTTCAGCCAAAATTTGGGAGCCACGTAAGAGAATTATATATATTAGATCAGAAGCACATCATTAAAAGGCAGAATGCTTTGGTGTTTTCAAAACGTAAACAAAACAAAACAAACGTTGCCACCGGTGGAAAAGAAATACAGCCAAAATTTGGGAGCCACGTAAGAGAATTATATATATTAGATTATACGCTTAAAACTGCTATTGGTTACCACTTTCTGGTAAACCGTTACCATATGAACAGACAAATTACCAAATGAATAATTTAACTACGGTTTATTTTAGTTTTCTTAACCTGAATTATGGCGCTTTTTAATGGAAACGCCATTACCACACGATATGGTAATTTTACCAAAAACATTTTTCGCCGTGCGGCTTAGCCAATCTTCATGGGCAAGGCTTATGTAATGTAATTTATACTTTAAAAACTATTTTAAACAAAAAAATTCCCGAATTTAAAGCGAAAAAATGTCATTTATATTGAGTTCAATACTGCCATCGGGCTAATCATCGGATCGGAGGATTTCTTGGTTTTCCCCTCCTTATAAAATGCAAATTCGCTTCACTTTAAAGTTCTAATATTTTATTCAAGAAGTACTTAATCTCCATTACTTCAAAAATACTACGTGGATCTGAGGTTTATTAACCAATGATAAGAAGAAAATTATTTAGAACTTTTTTAGTTCTTTTAAGTATTTTTATGGCAGTAAATCCTTTCCAGGCAGCAAATTTCTTTTTTTTTTCATATTTAATTAATATTTTTTTTCTCTAAACTGAATTTATTTATCCAAATTTTACGAAAAATAATTTGATATGTAGTAATGAATGGAATAAATCAAAAATTAGTAATTAGCAATTTTTAACTTTTAAAAATTGTCTGTATTAAGAAATATTTTTATTGAGATAATTAACATTATAAATGGGTTATTAAATATCGTAAGTTACAATGTTTCAAACTTAAAATTGTTTTATCTTTTTCATTAAATACTTTTAAAATATTCCGACGCTTGACATTGTAAGATGTATGTATATATATAAAAAATGCGTCACTGGCAACAATTAGAAATTGGTTTGTTTTACAAATGTAACTACGGTTTGTTGTTAGACTAATATTAATTGAATAATCAAATTGATTAAAAAGATATCCTAGACGTGAAGATTAAGTTTTGAAGACTGAACAATAAAATGTTGAAAAGTATAGCACTAATTAACGTTAATAAGAGCTTCATTAGTCTATTTGATCTGCATCTAAATTTTTTTCTACACTCGACTCAAAAATTAATTGCCAAATGGAATTTTTAAAAATATTGAAAAAGTTGTTATAACTAATTCTTAAAGTTTTAATATAAATTAGGTATGTTGCTTAAAATTTTTTTCAGGATTAACTTTTAAACATTAAATTTAAATTAAAAGAAAAAATGGGGATTAACACTAATGTTCACAAGTTTTCTTGCACATTATTAAATCTCAACATAACTTCAATTTTTATTAATTAACATTCGGTCGACAATTTTAAACCTTAATGAACTTAAACTAATTTTGAATAATATGCTAAAATTTGAATAATATATGCTTAGATAGCCTTTTTAATTAATTATCTATTAGAGTTTAAAATCATATTAAAATAAATGAAATGTATATAATCAATGTTAATGTTTACAAGTATTTACAATTTATAGTAATATAATTTATTTACATTAGTTCTTTTCAATAGAAAAGGCAGAGGTATTTATTAAATTACTTAAGTAAGGGGGGATAATTGACTTTATAAAATAAATTACGGTTTTTAACTTTTAAGAAAAAGGCGTAAATGTGGTGAAAAACACTGAAGTTTTTAATTTGTTTTGAAACTAATTTGTCTGTGCTCATTCCATACATCAATTTTAAATCTAATTATGCTTAAAAAAACAATAATTATCCACATGCATAATTTTAAATTACTAGCTATATGTTCTAATTAATTTCCTAAATTGATGAATTAAGTAGTGGCAGTCTTTGAAATAAATATTTTTAATTAATTTTTAATTTTAAAATAAATTTAACTTTCCCTTTTTCCTCGAAAGAACAAAATAACATTTTCCAAATTCAAAGAATGTTAAGAAAGGGGAGAAATAAATATTAGGATTATAATTAAAATTTGTCTGGCTATGTGTGTTAGAGCCTAGGAATGATGCAAAATTCATCATCATTTCCTGTTTGAAAGGATTTAATTCAGAAATTAAAATTAAATTAATCAAATCAACTGAATTATTATTTTTACTGATCCATCTTGTGAGGTTGTTAAGATACGCCGAACCACTTAGTATTGTGGTATTATACTTTAAATATATTTGTAACTCTGGTAATACCTTAATTTGGTTGTCTTACATGATAATAAAGGGAATGTGATAGCACACTGTGAAAGATTCCGGATCAAATTACGATATAAAATATCAACACTTTGGATGCATAATCCGTAAAATCCATTTTTACCATAAAATATTAGACCATAATAATTAAACGATTCAGCGATTTTGCAATAATTATTTCTGTAAAAATTAAGATATATCAGATTTCTTATTCCATAACATGCTCCGACAAAATTGGATTTTACTGTAAAAAGTGTCAGTACTTTTTGTCGTAATTTGATCCGGTATTTTTTAGAGTGTAGTGTCTTTACATCCTCTCGAAATGTAATAATATCGTTAATTTAAAATATTGGTTTCTACTTTTTATTTTATTTTATTTAATTTCTTTGCATTTCAAAAAATATTTAGTAAGAACTAGTTGTTATATATTATTTCAGTGATTCTCAACCTTTTTTTTGTGGTGGCACACTTTTAACGATTTCGAAATTTGACGGCAGAAAATGCAAAAAATTAGTTTAAAAGTTTTTTACTTACCTATGCTAAGTAGTTTGTGAGAATAATTTTGAATGTGAAATAAAATAATATGTACTACAAAAGCACGTTTATTAAGGGATTAACTATTTCTACCGACTAATTTTTGTTAGTTAGTAGCAGTTATTTATTTTTTTGCTAGTTATTAATTGTTAGCTTGTTTTCTATGGTAATTATCCGTTCGTTTTTTTACATTAATTCGTATTTTTTCGCAATTTCCTGCAAACTAGTATTTTTGCTAATTATTAATTGTTAGCTTATTTTTTGTTAGTTGTCCTTTGTTAATTTATTTTTATAACCATTTATTTCATAGCTTTCTTCAATGATTAGTTTTCATTTCCGTTTGAAAGTGAATATTTAGCTTGCTTTCCTTTGTTTATTAATAATTTTAATAGTCATTAAATTTCCTACACATTTTTTAACTTAAACTTTACTCGTAATAAAAAAATATTTGGCATTCAATATATAAATAATTATCATAATTTAATATATAACAATTTATAAATAATCATTTCCAATATTTGACGGCACATTTTAAGAATTTGGCGGCACACAAAAGTACTGCGGCACAGTGGTTGAGAATCACTGTATTATTTACTCATTTTTTTAGATTAGTCGTAAAATTGAATGCATGGCAGTTATATTCAAAATACTTATATATGCTTGCTTAGTCTATTTCTCTTTGAAAACAAAAGAACTCCGTCATGACTGCAATTTATACATTTAGGGTTTTTATAATTATACATTACATACATCGCTATTTTAGTAGCTTTTCTGTTTTAATTTTGAACGTAAAACATCAAAATTACTATTCGACAATCAAATTACTTCATTGCCTTCAAAAATAACTAAAGATTTACACGTTCCGACAACAAGGTGCTTCCCTGCAGAGATAACAGAGAAAAACAAAACTGACTTGAAAAAAGAAGGCGAAAAGTTGCCAACAAAAATATATAAAATAAAATAAAAGAGGAAAAACAAACAAGAAAAAAACCACAATAGCCGATATACTACAATAGCCAATATACCACAATGTAGGTTATTATGCATTTTAAAGCAGTATGGTATGTAATGTAATCATGTCGGTAACTAGAGAATTGATGTAAATGAAACAAGATTTCATGACGCTAAAGCGAGCTAATATGACAGAGGAATGGAAGGAATTTTGTTTTATAGTAGTTATACTTCTTAAGCACAAGGTTCCTACAATGTGCAGCAATAGAAAGGGTTCCCACCAGATCACCGAAGCATCACTGGCTGCGGTCAGTGTGTGGGTGAGTGACCACTTGGATCAGTCTGGGAATGGACCGAAGGTGAGTCCTCGTTAAACTGTTCTACCGTAAAGTGCTCGACTTCACGCGTAGGTCGTCGGGCTACCGAAGCAGGGGTGCCATCCCCTCTCCAGAGGATCAAACTTGAGATGGAATGTCTTCTGATCATCCTCAGAGATATTTCCCAGACCGTCGCCAATAGCCCATTGCCAAAAGCTCAAGTGCGACATAAATAAATAACAACAGCATTTAAGAGAGAAAGGATTTTTAAGATACTTAAAAATAATTTTGTTAATACCCCTAAAAATAGCTTTAAAACCAAAAGAGGTCAAAAATTAGCCATTTTTCCAGTTTTTTAGCATTATTGGCAATTCCTAAGAATTAAAAGAAGAAGAGCGTTTCAATATAGTTAATTAAGCAAAACTGGTTAAGTCCACGGTTAACAGTCAGGGAAAAGAAAAGTTTAGTTCAGAATTCAAAAAGACGGATTCATTTTAAAAGTGAATTGCGCGAAAAACATAAGTATGAAATTCAGAAATTTTATGGCAATTAGGATAATTAGAATTAACATGAGGGAAGTAAAGAATTAGTAAAATGCTTACGATAAAAAGAGGATGAAAAATTATCAGGTTGTCTTGTTATTATAACATCTACAAAAAGATAGGGTCCAATTATATCGTTAAAGTTAATTGAATGTTGAGTGCAATTGAGTTGACAATCGAAAGTAATTTTTGATGCTAATAAAATTATTCCACTATCACGCAAATAGGGTAAACCAACCAGTGAAGGAACACTACCCAGTGAAGGAACATTTCATATATATTCATTAAAAATAAGAATTTGAAAGTTTTTCTTTAGATTGATTGGTAACAATAGCTTACTGCCAAACAATAGGAAGTCATATAGCAATATTTTGGATTACCTGGTCAAATAGATTTCTCTGAAAAAATTTTTGAATTTGTTATTATCTCTGCAACACCTTGTTTCGTTGAAAAAATTATAAGGTGAGTGTTTGTACTTATATGTTGGAAGTGGAATTAATTGCATGTAGTAGTCTTATTTTTCTCACTGTGAAAAAGAGAATTCAAAATATAGTTATTGAAGTTAAATTTTTTTTAACATGATAGCATAATAAAGTACTGAGATAAGGGGGTGTTTATTCACTGGATCACCAAACGATGAAAAACCAGTGAAGGAACAAGTGTTCCTTTACTGTTTTTTTTTTAAGTTAATGAAAATAAAAGATAAACTTTAATTTTCTTGTACTTTTAGTCATATTATACATCAAAATTCTGTTTAAAAGACAAAAAACAACTTCCAACCAGTGAAGGAACAGGCATGTTCCTTCACTGGATCACCAAACGATGAAAAACCAGTAAAGGAACAAATGTTTCTTTACTGGGTTCATTTCTCAGTTAATGAAAATAAAAGAAATTTCGTAATTTTCTTGTACTTTTAATCATATTATACATCAAAATTCTGTTTAAAAGACAAAAACCAGCTTCTAACCAGTGAAGTTCCTACACTGGGAATACTTCCAGTGAATGAACAGTAATGTGTGATATATGATTTTACATGACTCTAGGATAAGTAATTCTGCTATATAGAGGACAACCGAAATTTTGTTAAAAATTGTATGAATAATTCCTGAAATAATTTCAGTTCAAAATGTTAATTTAATAGCTTAATTTATGAAAAAATTATAATTTATACTTATTAACGGGGTGTGTAGTTACATCAAATGTTAGGCAACTTAATAAACTATGTTTACAAATCGAAAACTAATTAAATATAATCATAAAAATAGAACATTTTTTCGCTGGCTTTTGCACCAAGAACTCCTAATAAGCTATCATTATAGGATAGCAACGTGATTATATAATTTATAGAAACTACTTTACAATGTTAGAATTTAGAAGTAAGTTCCTCAACAAAAAACAAAGTTAAACAGAAACGATACTCAATTTCTTCAGAAGCTTGAGAGGGAAATCCCTCAAGATATGTTGTAAATTTTTAACACAGCATTGACGGAAGAGTCTAATATCGAAAATGTCCAAGAGCCTGTACTTTTTCCAATATGGAAGAAGCACGTATTAAAAGAAGACCACTTGGTTAAGTCAAACTTAGGAACTGAAGCTAGTATTGATAATGAATGCATATTAGATATCGAATTTGAAATGAGTCCTCATGCTGATTCTCTTAGTTGAAAAAAGAAATGATTCTGTAAGTAAAATCAGTACTTCTAAAGATCCTCTAGATATAAGTCAACAAGAGATGGATTTGCCTCAAACTTCAAGACACCTTTCCCCCGTCTATTTTCGAGAAAGGCATTCTAGAAATGTTGCTGAAAAATCAGAAGAAGTTTGGAAGAGCCATTTACATTGGCCAAATATTGATGATAAAAAGAAAGGTCAAATAAGAAGAAAAGCGAATAAATTACCTTTTGCACTAACTTCAGAGAAATGGCAAAAATTTCAAGAGGCTGAAAGATCTAAAAAACATTAAAACAAGAGAACATGGAAAAGAAAAAGAAAGAAAAAATACTTAAAAAAGAAAAAAAGCTTCAAGAAATAAGAGGAAAAAGAGTAAACAAAAAGGTGATAAAATAATAATGATAATAAACAGCATCGGATGACACAATGATTTAGATTTGACTGTCAAATTATAAGAAAGAACGATTTTTTTTAATTTATTTTGTATTTAACATCACTTTAATTTCTAGTTCATGATTACAGAAAAAAGTTAGCATTTCACAAGTACTTGTATCTCATAATTTCACAAATAGTCTTGTTTTTAGTCGGACCTCTATTTAACAAAATCACTTAATACCAATAATAAGCTCGTTATATGGAAAATTCGTTAAATAGAAAATCACCTCTTAAAATACTTAAACAACACAAAACAGGTTTTAAATTCTTAAACACTAGACATAATTAAAATAGCAATTGATACACTTTTATCTTGTAAACTAGTATCTACTATTTATCATATAAATCTCAACCATAACAGAAATCTGCATGGAAAGCAAGAATAGAGCAAAACATTATCCAGTGTTACACTATCATGCTATATACATTTTCAACTAAAAAAAGTCTAAATTTATGTATAAAGATATAGTTGCATTTATTATAAAAGTAATTTTAAGCATACATTACCACTTGCGTTAAGTTAAATTGCTACGGATGAAATCCGTTAATTTGAAGTGAGTTTTTCGTTTGAAGTGCAAACAAAAAGGGAAAGGGAATTTACTGCTTTCTCTAAGATAATTTTTAGACAAAACAGTAATACATTTCATAAAGCAGTGGCTTCGAAAATTAATTTAATGTCATTTCCCCCATAAATTGCTTTAACAAGTTTAAAATGTTAAGAAATATTTTGGAAAATAGGGAAATTGGATCTCAATGAAAAGTTCGTTAAATAGAAAATTCACTTCGCTATATGGAAGTTATTTTACAAAAAAATTTCCAAAATGCTCTTGGTTCCTCGAAAAAATTCGTAAAATAGGGAAATTCGTAGAATGGAAGTTCGTTAAATAGATGTCCGACTGTATTTGTATGGCTAAAAAATTCATAAAGAGCATTAAAAAATAACCAAAATTAAGTGTTCCTTCACTGGGCAATTTTGTGTTCCTTCACTGGTAAGAGCTGTTCCTTCACTGGGTATTCTTACTACTTGTTATTTGAACCTCCAAAACTTTAAAACAATATTATGTAAGTTCTCTGCAATTTTTTTGCATAATTTGCAATTAGTAACAAATATGTTGACACTGTCATTTAACTGAAATTACGAATTTTGAAATTAATATGATTTTTTAAAAGACAAGCGAAGCTTAAGTGTTCCTTCACTGGTTAGTTTACCCTATATCTCTTCTTTTAGTTTAATGAAATTATATTAGACACATAAGGAAACTAAACTTTACCACAATTACTATTTTTTTTTCTGTATTGTTTCTCATTTTTGTAATGTTTCTCTTTTTTTGTAAATTTAATTATTTATGTAATGTAATTATGTTATGTAATGTGTATAGTTTATTTAGGAAAACTCAAAAATAACTCTAGATGCGTGTACATCAATGAAATTGTCAGCAAACAGTCATGATATTTAGTTAAAATAACTTTCTTTTAATGACGTTGCTTCTTGCTACTAAGCACTGTTAGAATTTTCGTTCTAATATTACGGTAAAGTAACCGACAGCAGTTTGTTCATCCAATTAACCGTAAAGTTTAGGGTAAAGAACATTTTTCACCTTTAGGGTTTTGAAACCATTTACAAATAGCATGCGTAAAAAACCATAAGTACTAAACTGATCGGTTTTTTAATCATTTTTGACTACCATGGACTCAAAAAAGATATTTTACTTGACATTGGCGCCAGACGTTTTTTAGGTAATGGACATTGGAGTTAGGCTATGGTTTTATTAAATGAACCGTGGAATGTGGTTTAATCAGTTCATCTGGTTTTCCAGCCATCGTACGAGATGAGATATGCTATATTTTGTATCAAATTTCTGTATAATGTGGCCACGTGAATGCAATTGAAAAAACAGCGTAAGTGCTACGAGGAAATCTTATGACAAAAACAATTTAACATCTAGTTTTCTTGCTATTTCAGCACTATCGATTCAAAATATTTCAAACTTTTTTACACCTACCTTGATATTACATTAATAATATTGTGGGAAAAAAATACTAATCTGTTACACATAAATAACTTTAAACAAATTAGGAGTTACGATTATTTTCTTTTCTTCACTTCGCAGCTCATCACCTATTAGAAATAAACGCAACTCACACATATTTCAACCCTTTAAGAGTTGCGAGTGCGTTGCAGGTTGTTGGAACGACGTGATATTAATTTTACTTTACGTTAGCTATGCCACCTTGTTTTTTCACACGTTTACACACGCTGTTTCTTCATTACATTTCACACGTTTTCATAAGTTGTTTTTTCATTACATTTCACACGTTTTCATACGTTGTTTTTTTATTACATTTCACACGTTCTCACACGCTGTTTTTACATTACATTTCACACGTTTTCATACGTTGCTTTTTCATTACATTTCACACGTTTTCACACGCTGTTTTTTCATTACATTTCACGCGTCTTCTCACGCTGTTTTTTCATTACATTTCACATGTTTTCATACGTTGTTTTTTCATTACATTTCACACGTTTTCACTTGCTGTTTTTTTATTACATTTCACGCGTCTTCTCACGCTGTTTTTTCATTACATTTCACACGTTTTCATACGTTGTTTTTTCATTACATTTCACACGTTTTCATACGTTGCTTTTTCATTACATTTCACACGTTTTCACACGCTGTTTTTTCATTACATTTCACGCGTCTTCTCACGCTTTTTTTTCATTACATTTCACACGTTTTCATACGTTGTTTTTTCATTACATTTCGCACGTTTTCACACGTTGTTTTTTCATTACATCTCACGCGTCTTCACACGCTGTTTTTTCATTACATTTCCCACGTTTTCGTACGCTGTTTTTTCATTACATTTCACACGTTTTCATACGTTGTTTTTTATTACATTTCACACGTTTTAACACGCTGTTTTTACATTACATTTCACACGTTTTCATACGTTGCTTTTTCATTACATTTCACACGTTTTCACACGCTGTTTTTTCATTACATTTCACGCGTCTTCTCACGCTGTTTTTTCATTACATTTCACACGTTTTCATACATTGTTTTTTCATTACATTTCACACGTTTTCACTTGCTGTTTTTTTATTACATTTCACGCGTCTTCTCACGCTGTTTTTTCATTACATTTCACACGTTTTCATACGTTGTTTTTTCATTACATTTCACACGTTTTCACTTGTTGTTTTTTTCATTACATTTCACACGTTTTCATACATTGTATTTTCATTACATTTCACACGCTTTTATACGTTGCTTTTTCATTACACTTCACACGTTTTCATACGTTGCTTTTTCATTCCGGACTGTTTTCTTCTTCTAGGAAAATGGCAATTTCTTATCTAAATTCAAAAATACGTTGCAAAAATTTCTCACGTGATAATCATCTTGCCTCGCAATAAAGTAGTAACGTTGAATGTACTGAACCCATGTTTTTACAAAGTGCGGAAAAGATTCTAGATTTCAGGGTTCTCATTTTTATATAATTTACTACGGTTACGACCGTAGTTAACGCATTATTCAGATAAGGACTCATTTCTATCGAAGACAAAGCTTCTCTGCGGATCATACAATGTGTCCAAACGCACTGAAGCGATTTTTGTTTTACAAGTGCTTGTATACTTTGGAATCTTCCAGAAATTGAACAAGCACCATCAGTGCATATTCCGACGCAATTTTTCCATTCCATGTTTCCCTCGTTCATAAAATCATTTGAAATAGCAAATAAAGCGAGCGCTGTTATTTTGAGTTTTATTGGTTCGTAGAAAAGTAGTTCTTCTACTACTGACACACTATCACGAAATCGAACATAGACAATTAAATTAGCATCTTTATTACTATCTGCTGCTCCATCAAGCTGTATTGAAAACAATTTGTCACGCAACTTCGAGAGAAGCTGACACTATACATCTTCAGCTGTATCACCTATTCGACGAGCAACAGTATCATTTGAAAGAGGAATGAACTGCAATTGTTTTGAAAAATTACCTCCTAATATATTTGTACAATCTCAATTTCTGCTAGCAAAATTAGTGTGGTGTTTTACATTTGGTTATTTTATATGAAGCTTTGTGAAATGCAATTAAAGCTTGTTTATTCACAGACAAAGTTTCTTTAAGAAATATTTTTGCGTTTTATATGATTTTATTTTTAATTCGAAGTAATCTTCGAAGTAATATTTCATCTCATTCACGAGCTCATTTACTTCAAAACTGCATATTTCTAAGTAAAGATCGGATATTTTGCTAATTTTTAAGGTTGAGATCTCAAGAAGCTGCGAAATATTCAATTATTATTCTTGTTTTTTTATTGTTACGTCTTTATTTGTCTTTATTTGCCTTTATTTAAATTAATTTACTATCATTTATCGCTTTAATGTTAAGGAAAATGGAATATTGATTATGAATATTAATAATGAATTTTACTATTGTTCAGAGCTCGAATGTTTAATGGATGTGTGAATTTTAATATTCAATTATTCCTGTTTCATATATACATATTTAATTCATTTAATTTAATTATTTTACAGTCATTCGCTTTAATGTCAATAATGAGAGAATCTTTGTAATGAATATTAAAACAAGGAATATTGCCATTATTTAAAGCCCAGATTTCTAGAGGATGTGTAATATTCAATTATTATTTTTGTTTCATAATTATTTATAACTTTTATTTTAATTTTCTTAAAATCATTATTCATTTTAATGTTAATTATAATCATACATTAATAATTAATATTGAATAATAAATATTGCCATTATTTATAGCTCGTATCTCCAGCTGAAGTGCAATATTCCATTATTATTTTAGTTTTATGATTATTTATTACCTTTATTTTAATTATTTAACAATCATTATTTGGTTTAGTGTTAAAGAAAATGGAATATTGATAATGAATGTTGAATAATGAATATTACCAATTTTTAAAGGTTGGGTCTCTAGAGGATTCATAATAATCAATTATTGTTCTTGTTTTATACATCTTTATTTCTTTTAATTTAATTACTTTAAAATCATTCTTCATTTTAATGATAATGATGATGTTCAATGATAATAATGATAATGAATATTTTTTTTATTTAAAACTCAAATTGTTAGATGATGTATAATATTCAATTATTATTCTTGCTTTATAATCAATAATTGTTCTTATTTCAAATATTTTGCAATCATTATTCGTTTTAATGTTAACAAAAAAAAATATTTAGGGGCCGGAAAAATTCATGAAAATTGAATAAAATTGTGTTACTAAAAATCCGGATGAACAACAGATTTTGTATGGACTCTTATTCTTTGATTGCAGTTTCTATTATATGTATTATTCGATTTTTGTTTTTATTTTGCGATGAATATTCTTTTAGTTTTTATTTTTAAAATGGAATATTTGTAAAATAGAGAATTTTATAGAAACAATTGAAGTTGTTACGAAAATTCTTGATAAAAATAGATTTCTTAAAAGGAAAACTTTGTCAACCATCATTTGCAGTTTTAAAAAACTATATATCTAGTATATAGTTTTATTTCATTTCTATTTTATTTTATGTAACCGTCGTTGAACAATCGACCCAATTTTACGGGTTTATGACTATAAATCTTCAACTCTGTAGCCTTGTAATTTTGAGCCCAATCCAGAAGACACGGGAACTCCTGGATCAAATATTGGGAGAAATTTTGGCTTCGTGGAGGACTTTTTAATGGAGCTAACCCGCAGTTGCGTTACACGGAGAGAAAGACCACGAGAACCTTCCACGGTTAACCTGACTGCAAAGGGACTCTAACCCATGATCCGTCTACCTATTGCGGATATTTCACGTCAGCACTGTGGTCGGTGCAAGCTGGATGCGGAACCCGATTCCCCTCATTGGAAGGCGAATGCTCTATCCCCTGAACCATCGCGGCTCTAGTATATAGTATGGTCACCACAGGTGGCCAATCTAATATCTCTACATATTTAGTTACTTAGTTTGATTGTTGTGGTTGTGGTTCATTTACGTCACACTAGAGCTGCACAGTGGGCTATTGACGACGGTCTGGGAAACATCCCTGAGGATGATCCGAAGACATGCCATCACAATTTTGATCCTCTGCAAAGGGGATGGCACCCCCGCTTCGGTAACCCAACGACCTGCACTTGAAGTCGAGCACTTTACGATAGAACAGTTTAACGAGGACCAATACCGCACACCCTCCGTCCCTACGCAAACTGATCCAAGTGGTCATTTATCCGCACACTGACCGCAACCAGTGATGCTTGACTTCGGTGATCTGCTGGGAACCGTGTCTTAACAATCAGTCCACTGCGGGACTACTTAGTTTGAAAAGATCTATCAAAGTGTTCTCAATGTTATAAGCATTTATTCACCGACCGCCATGTGCAGGGGTCTGGGAACTGACCTTGCATGAAAAAGGCTTTTCTGGGAACGCAATCCCGGGCAAGACATAGAAGCTCTTTCATTCTCTATCCTGTCTGTCCTTACTATGGGAGCAATGTTGGTCCACCTAATATGGTGCCCCAGGAAAAGTGGCCAACAAATCTGCAATTCAAATGCCTGTATGACGTAGGTCATTCCCCAGGAGGGCATTGAAAAAAATAAAAATAAAAGCATTTAATCCGTCATTACACTACTTCTAGTAAAACTGCTTTAAAGCGCTTTTCTTCATTGTTAAATAAGTTCTTTTTAATTATTTGCTACGACATTTTCTTTCCAAGAATATAATAAAAAATGCAATGAAAGACAAAAATATTTAAGACTTTCATTGCATTATTGATTTACTTATTCTAATTCTTTTTCTATTTTTCTTCTGAGTCACTTATCTCCTTAGCATCAAATCCTCATTATTGAATAATCGATCCAATTTTTTTTTTCGATTCTCTATTCAGTTTTAGGTGGAAATCCTGTAACATTCTTTATTTGGTTTTCGAAATTATTATTTGACACTTTTAAGGGCTTTACATTCTAAAAGGCTACTTCACTTTTATTTGTTTTAACTTCGAAATAAGTTACTTCTGCTTTTAGCATGACTCAACAGACGTATGAAATTACGAGAACTTGTAAATGCAATACTTTTTTTTAAAAAAAAATAAAAGAAAGTGCAATATATTTTTCCTTTTTTTTTAAAGAAAAAAATAGAAAGTGTCACAAAAAAACGAAAATCATTACGTTACAGTTGAAATACTTCAAGTGTTTGTTGCGAATGTTGTCGTGAAGATATTTAGAATGATAATATTTGAAAAAATAAACTGAATATTTAGGTAATGTTTACGAAAGTCATTAAGAAAACAAGTATAATTATATATTTCGAAAATCTATACTTGTTTCGTATTATTCAAACAACTATGCAAAATATTGTTAAATTTATGATTTTTATCATCACTTTTGATGGCACAATAACCTAAAGTGGGCCTCGGCCTTCTTTAAAAGATTTTTCAGCTCACTCTGTCTATTGTTATCCAGTTCTTTACATTAATTACAGTGGGTTTCGAACCCGTGATGTTCTAAAATTTGGCAGTTGGAAGCAAACGACCAATCGGCTTGTCTTGTCATTCAATTTTCAATCATGTAGTCTTTATTCTAGTTTCGTCATTTTAATTAACAATCTTCCACAATGCACTGCATGATGTTTCAAGTTAAGAAAACATTTTCATAATACATATAAGAGTTAGAATTTCGTTACAAAATGACTCCCAGTGAGATGAAATGATTCTCAAAATAAACTAACTACAGCCCATGGATGGCTAAATCGCCAAAAATGATAATTTTATTTTAGAGAATGTATGAGCAACACCTCCTAGAAGAAACCAGGCAGCAGCACGGGTTACCATAAATATCCTTTAGTAGTCCAAACGTAATGACATATTTCGTATTTTCAACCACTGCGCAGCTTAGTACCCCGAACGTAATGACATATTTCTTATATTTCATCTACTGCGCAGTTAACTTCGTCACATCGGACTACTAAATTGATCCGTGCTGAGGCAACGCCTCCACACGGTTTTTTATAGGTAGTCCGATCAGACCACTATGAAGGATATCCACTTTCCGAACGAGTCATTTAATACAAAATTTAGTTAAAATAAGAAAGTGGTAGCAAATATATGACTAAACACTTGTTTTATTTATGAATATTATTGGTTTGAATTATTCACTTGTCAACCACTACAGATTCAATTCTCAAATATATATGATAAATTTCTCTCGATTACTTTTATAAAAGGTTTTGGGTTCTTGCGCACAACTGGTTCACTTTTTAAACAGTCTGCGCGGACTACTTATAAAAGACCGTGTGGAGGCTTTTTGATGTAGGAGGTAATGGCTGAGACCTTCCTTCTTCTAGGAGGTGTTGGTATGAGACTCATTTTATAACATTACCTCGCTATATAAAGAACAGCAGGTAAAGCATTAAAAAAGAATATTTCTGAAATGGACACACAGTTAGTTAAAATTCTTTACTAACATAAATCAAAGCTTTTAAGAGAGCTAAAAATTATGCAGTTATGCCAATTTTTGATTTTAAACTCCATTATTATGTACGATGATTCTAAAAAAAAACTTTTTTTATATAATCATCTTTAATTATAAAAAAAGAAATTAATTTAAAATACACTTTCCAAAATTCTCATTCCAGTTCCGCCGAACTAGCATTTTATATAAAATTCAAATATATATACGCTCCATTTGAACAAAGGAATTCAATTTATTTATTATCCTTAAAAACTCAAAGGTATTCGTTTCAAAACACCCAACTCCAGAGAAATAGTTATTTTAATGCTACATTTTCGAGATCGAGTCATATCTAGGTCTAGATAAAGAATATCTTTGATCCCTAGGGTATATTCTACCTTTTGATGAAATAGTGATCGATAGGTGAATAATATATGATGCAGAGACCTCCGGGAACTGGAAAGTTTATATTTTAATACTGAGAATAACTTAACTGCACTTGGTACATATGGATATCCATATATGAGCGGTGCTGTGTAACTTGAAAACTGTGTAGCTGTGTTTTGTTTCTTAGAGGAACATTTTTATTGATATAATAAACAATGTTCAACTTCATTCTAAAATTACGGTAAAATAACGGGTGGCAATCTACCCTTACAATTAACCATAAAGTTTGCGGTTACCATAAAGTTAACCATAAAAGAGCATTTTTTACCTTTACGGTTTTGAAACCGTTTGCAACTGGTATGGTTAAGAAACCATGAATAGGAAACTATACAGTTTTTTAACCATTTGCAGCTAGCTGATTTTAAAATCGTAGAATTGAAATTTAACTGGACATTGGAGCTAGGCCTTTTGTTAGTTGATGAGCATTGGAATTAGGTTGTGGTTGAGTTGTGTTTTATCAAATAAACCATGAAATGGGTTTAATTAGTTAATCTGGTTTTTCACCTATCGTTAGAGATGGAAAATACTAGTATTTTTTTATTTTAAGCAGCTTATTTGCTTTAAGCTGAATTTTTTGTTTTAATTAGTTTGTTTTAAGCTAGTTTTTTTTTTACTTTATTTTAGGATAGCTTATCTATGCGTGAATGAAACTATCGTATTCTAATAGTCCAGGGACACAAATTAAGGAGTGCAGGATACTGGAGACTCTTCATGAGTTAAAAGGAATGGAGGAAATAGTGTGGCATCAACTCTGGGTTTCGAACCCCCTTTCTGAAGTCATGAGATTGAAATATTAGCCCGCTCGATTATAATATGTATGCAAGGAACTTAGTGGCTTCATCAGATGAGCATAGTTGGTGCGAATAAAATTCTGGTTGTTTCAGCGTATTAGGTAAAGGCAGTTAATAAGCGGTTTTTTTCATATTTCACGGCTTGAATATCATCTTATTTATGGTTATTTGACTTCTTTGTTTTAATATGGCAAAATTACATTTAAATAAATTATGATCTGCCCATTTTTTCCGAATAGCAATCTTTCTGAACATTATGAATTATTAAACATTTTCTATGATGGTTTGCCGTAAAGGCTGCTCTTAAGTCGCTATTTTAAGAAGTCTTATTAAAAATTAAAGCAAAAAAGTGTGCTTATTGGATGGTCTCAAATTAATATTTCAGCGAATAAAAATATAAAAACGCTACCAAAATCTGACAAATCACAATCTGGTAAGAAAGTGACGGATAACATTAAGGGAGGAAACAGAAATAAAGAAACTAGAAACACCTTCAATTTACAACCACCAACTCAATATGTTTTAATGTTTAATCCGAATTCCTTAATTGTAATTTTCCAGATTATGATAGCGATTTCGTTTTTTCCTAGTTTAAATACTAATTTGCGTCCTCCAGTGGCATACTTTGTGATAAGTACTCTAAACTTACGCATTAAGGGCGGTTTCTGTGTATCACCCTGCATTCAAGCATTTATAATTCATTGTATTACATTCTCCAGACAATATTAAAAATTTAATTTGCCTGATATTTCATCTCATAAAATAACGCCTTTTAGCAAATAATGCTAGCCGTAAACTTTTTAATATGTTGGATATTTGGAAAAAAGAAATAAACAAGCGAATTCGCGTTAAAATAAAAGTTTAACTGAAAAATTTTCGGAAGTGTAAGAGATATTTAAAGTTTGTCACAGATTTACAATTTAATTAGACTATAATTTAGTTTAACAATGCATATTATGTATACATTATAAATTATAATTTAACATAGGGTAAACTAACCAGTGACGGAACACTTAAGCTTAGCTTGCCTTTTAAAAAAATTATATTAATTTCAAAATTCGTAATTTTAGTTAAATGACAGTGTCAACATATTTGTTACTAATTGCAAATTATGTAAAAAAATTGTAGAGAACTTACATAATATTGTTTTAAAGTTTTGGAGGTTCAAATAACAAGTAGTAAGAAGACCAAGTGAAGGAACAGCTCTTACCAGTGAATGAACACCCAGTAAAGGAACACTGAATTTTGGTTATTTTTTAATGCTTTTTATGAATTTATAAGCTATACAAATATTTAAAAACAAGCCTATTCTTGAAATTATAACATATAAATACTTGGAAAATGTTAACTTTGTTTTGTAATCATGAATTGAAAATTAAAGTGTCAGCATATTAACACATATTGTTCATTCACTGGGAAATAAATCTATGCCCAGTAAAGGAACATGCCTGTTCCCTCACTGGTTAGAAGTTGTTTTTCGTATTTTTAACATACTTTTGATGCGGAACATCACTAAAGGTACAAGAAAATTAAAGTTTATCTTTTATTTTCATTAACTTAGAAAAAAAAACAGTAAAGGATCACTTATTCCTTCACTGGCTTTTCATCGTTTGGTGATCCAGTGAATAAACGCCCCCTTATCCCAGTACTTTATTATGCTATGATGCTTAAAAAAATAAAACGTAACTTCAATAACTATATTTTAAGTTCTCTTTTTCACAGTGAGAAAAATAAAACTATTACATGCAATTAATTCCACTTCAAGCATATAAATACAAACACTCACCTCATAGTTTTTTCAAAGAAACAAGGTGTTGCAGAGATAATAACTAATTCAAAAAATTTTCCAGAGAAGTCTATTTCACCAGTTAATCCAAAACATTGCTAGATGACTTCCTATTGTTTGGCAGTAAGCTATTGTTACCAATCAATCTAAAGAAAAACTTTCAAATTCTTATTTTTAATCAATATATATGAAATGTTCCATCACTGGTTGGTTTACCCTACTTTTTTTAAAGTTACAACAGAGCGTTAACGAATGGTGCCAGCTCCAGAATTGTTTACATCACTTCAGTATAGGAAATATTAATTACATACATTTTACATTGTTAGATGGCTGGATAAATTATATGATTTTCAAGAAAACGCCTCCTTAACCTCACTGCAAAAACTAAAGTTTGTTTTGAAAAAATTGTGTGTCATTTCAAGCTAATACCAAATCGAGCAGTGATACACACTTAGGGGGCATTTCAATCTAACATCCTTCTCTTAGACCAAGATCAGACACATTTTCTCCATTCATTAATTATTTTCGCCAATTTTGACGCCAGACAATATCTATATTTCTTGTTTAAAATTAAGTTGAAAAGTTTAAAGTTTGATTTTACCTCCACGATGCTTAATAATAAGCAGAAGTAAACTGTTACAGAAAGGCACGTATGCTTCAAGTTGTTTTATAAAGATAATTATATATTCTTATAGAAGATAATAGATTATAGCATAGATAATTAAATTTTTGCACAAATCTGTCAATTGTATTAAATAATTTCATAATATTTACTTTTTATCCGCTAAATTTGTTAATTTTAGCTCAAATTTTTATTAGCACTCTCTCTGTTCTGTTTCTTTATTTGATTAACAAAATTATTTTATTCTTAAAAAAAATATTGTATATAAGAAACCGAAGTGAACGTTATCTATATTGTATCGTAGGGCGTGATGCGTTTAAAGTGCGTATAAAACTCATAGTGCATCGCAATGTATCTAAATTTCTTAATAATCTTCCTTTAACAAGGGCAACACATATCTGGATCAATGTCACCTTAATAAAAAACAAGAAAGACTAATAAAACAAAGAGATAAATTACATCCATGCCGAAGCAGGATTCGAGCCCGGTATCTTCACAGTACGAGGCCAACTCTTTGACCACCATACAGCCCGATCGGCTTTCTTTGGCACTTTATTTCAGATTATCTAGTCTTCATTTTAGTTACGTCATTCTAGTTAATATCTTACAATGCACTATGATGAGATTTCGAGTTGAGGAAACATTTTCGTCATAGATTTGAGAGTTCCTGTTTCGTCCCAAGCTGAAGAATTGTCGAATCGTCAAAAGTGAGAGTTATCGAGAAATATACAAAATAAAGTATTATATTTAATATATTATTATGTATATTTTTTATATATTGTTATACATATTTTTTGGTATCTCTGACAAAAATTGAGTACAAAAGAATGCACATAAGATATCACATATTAGTATTTAATCAAAGAAAACATGAAAACGCTATCGAAATCTAGCAAAACACTTCTGTGAAGCGTGGTACAGAACACTGAAACCAGTTTTATTGCTTTATAATAATAAAAGAAGTTTAGAGAATCAAACACGTTTTGATGTCTTCAATCCTGCCTTCCTCTGTGGAGATTAGCTATATTTTAACAGTGTTATCATTTTTCTTAAAATAAATTACAATTTGTTACCTCTAATGCGTATAGTTTTTTAACATCATATTTTAGAAGCATTGTAAAAGTATATCTTAATTATATTCATTATTGAACCTGATGTACATATATTAATTCATTTATTTAATATAACCTCGTGTTACATTAGAAACTTAAATACATTTTCTCATTACCGTCATGAACATCTTAAATATCATTCTAAATATTTAATAATATTCACAGAAATGTGCAATTATGATATTCTCTATTTACTAAAATTAAGACGTCCAATTTTAGTTAGAAACTGATATACAACTCTATCTCTCTAAATCACAGAAAATTAATTATTTCAGATGATTAGATTTGCTTGTAAGACAGGAAAATGGTTTTAATTTCTCCAATATTAAACTAGAACAACTTTACATTAAATCTAAATATCATGTAACTAGAATTATATGTCCATTCTTAACAAGTTACACTAGCAATATAATACAGTTTATTTGAACTAGTATAGATATTATTAAAACTGAGCAAAATTAATGCTTAAATCTTTTGCAACTGACTGTTTGAACTAATTACGAAGCAGAGTTGGCCAAAAATGTAATCGATTACATTTTTTGATTACAGTAATCAATTACTTGTAATCATGATTACAATTTTCAAAAATTTTGATTACAGCTGTAATCATGATTACAATATTGATTACAGTAATCAATTACTTGTAATCGTGATTACAAAGTTTGATTACAGCTGTAATCATGATTACATAGTCGATTACAGTAATCAATTACTTGTAATCATGATTGCAATTTTCAAAAAATTTTGATTACAGCTGTAATCATGATTACAATTTTGATTACAGTAATCAATTACTTGTAATCATGATTCCAAGTAATTGCGATTACAAGTAATCACAACAAAAACGATTACAAGTAATTATGATTACAAGTAATCAAAATATCTGATTACATGTAATTTGATTACATGTAATTTGATTACATGTAATCATGATTACATGTAATCTAATTACACGATTACAAGACTATTGTATTCTTATAAATGATTATATTTTACAGTAGATAGTAGAATGTATTTTATAATGATACATTTTGCACGTATTAACATGTACTGCATTTTGTACGTATTTGTATACGTACAAATGAATGTAACTGAAATGTATGTACATATGATTTCATCTAGTGCTTATGTTCAGACATTTTAGTATCACACACATGTACATACACTTATATTGTAGGTATAAAATATATGTACGTATGTATATAGATAATAATTACGTATGCATGTGCAAACAATGTAGGCATGTACATTTATACACAATGAATATATGCATTTTATGCAAATATTTGTGTATGTAAAATGTATATCTATGTTCATGTATGCATGTATATACAAGTACTTGTGTTTGTACGAACATACATACATTGTCTGTACAATGTATGTCCCATGCATGTATGTGCAATTTATTTATGAACTGTACAATATATGTATGCATGTACAATATAGGTATATCTGTTGGATGTACAATATATGTATGTATACATGTACATGATATGCATGTCCAGTGTATTTATGTACGTGTACATAATATGTTCATGCTCAATGTAAGTTTCCAAATACGCATAATACATTTGTGAATTATTGTACGTACATTGGGCGTATTTATATTTCACATATATTCATACATGCATTCGACATGCATAACATACGTACACACATTTGAGATGCATATATTGTACAGATGTATATACATATAGCGTACAGATGTATATACATATAGCGTACAGATGTATATTCATATAATGTACATATGATGAAATGAACATATAATGTTCATATAATGTACATATGTGTGTACATATACAGTACGTATGTGCATAAATATATTGGGCATAATTCTTTCGTACAAATTTTACATGTGTACATGCATGCTATCCCTATCTATGCATATGGTGCAATGTATATATGTACAATGAATGTATCCACACATGTACAATACACGTATGTTCCATGTATGCATATCCATATGTACTATATATGCACGTACAATACATGAATGTATGTACATACATTGTACATGCGTACATACATTACACGTATACATATGTACATTACATTTATGTCTAAATATGTGTACAATGCAATAAATAAAATGCATGTAAGTTAACTTTTAATGACTCAAGGAAGTTAAATGACAAAATCAAACGATATTTAAATTTAGTTTTCAGCTTTAATTGTTCTATATCATTTTGAAATTCTCTGAATAAAAAATTATTTTCAGGTATTTTCATGAAATGTTTGACAATACAGATTTATTTTTTTTATAACATAATGCATGATTCATAGAAATTTTTTAAATGGTAAGAAAAACGGTAAATTTTATGTGTGGAATTAATATTTAGAAATTCCAAATAAAATTATCGTTTGCTTTCTAAAAAATATGAGGTCGAGTAGATTAATTTTAAAACAAATTTTAGAATAATTTTAAAACAAATTTTAATAACTTTACTCATATAAATTTTTTTAATGTATGCACAATGTATGTGTATATTGTAATTACATAAATGTACGCACGTATTTGTACATTACTTGTAATTATGTACATGTATACGTTGTATGCACATGCATACATTGTGCATATAACTATTTTTTGTACATCCATGCATTACATGCGCATAAGTATTAACAAAGTATGTAGTTATACAAGTACATACGTAAGTTGTACATAAGTACATACTTTGCGTGCACATATATCGATGTACATATAAATATGCATGTATACATGCATGTATACATGTACGCATTTTATTTACGCAACTATGTGCATATATTATACCTTTAAATAACATTTTTACATATTGTACGCAAATACGTACAATTTTATATACAAACATGCGTGCTATTATCGTAAATTTATACAATATATGCTCTTAAGTACATAAAAGCATGCAAACGCATAAACATTATTTTCATATACGTTCATACATACATTGTCTATGTATACAAAGATACAAAACATTGCCTTTTTGTACAAACTAACATACATGCGTACATGTATCATAAAGGCATAATTATATGTACTAAGCATATGCGTATTGCATTAAGTATATTACAATATAGTTATGAATATTGTACGTACAAACAACGTTTGTGCATACATTGTATGAATAGGAATCGCAAATTGTACGTTCATGCGTGCGTACATTCTATGTACAGAAAAATATGTAAACACATGAATACTTACATAAAAAATTTGACTATAGTATACAATCGTAATAACTTGTAATCGTATAGTTTGATTACAGGTAATCACAATTACATGTAATCACAATTACATGTAATCAAATTACATGTAATCATGATTACATGTAATCATATATTTTGATTACTTGTAATCATAATTACTTGTAATCGTTTTTGCTGTGATTACTTGTAATCGCAATTACTTGTAATCATGATTACAAGTAATTGATTACTGTAATCAAAATTGTAATCATGATTACAGCTGTAATCAAAATTTTTTGAAAGTTGTAATCACGATTACAAGTAATTGATTACTTGTAATCGTGATTACAAGTAATTGATTACTGTAATCAAAATTGTAATCATGATTACAGCTGTAATCAAAATTTTTTGAAAGTTGTAATCACGATTACAAGTAATTGATTACTTGTAATTCTGATTACAAGTAATTGATTACATAGCTGTAATTATCTGTAATCAATTACAGTTGTAATCGATTACTGTAATCAACGGCCAACTCTGTTACGAAGTAAGTCATTTCCTTTTGAGTTGATATCAAAATTACATTTAGACAAAAAATATCTAAAATTCATTAATACATTAATTATATTTAGACTATTTAAATATCTAAAATTTATTAAAAAGTCAATATATAAGTAGCATTACAATTTTTTCCAAAAGCTACTATAAGTATATAAAGTAACTATAGTTATGCATCCATTATAGTATAAAAGTTACAAAAGTTTTCCAAAACAAAATTTAAAAATTTATCATTAAAATTATTATTTCTTTTTCTAATTTTTTGTTTAAATTCTAATTAATTAGTTCAAGGAAGTAAATTAAATTCAATTTATCATGTTTAAGTATCCTTTCAGTAACACAATCAGAAATCTTTCCTCTCTTTTAAATTTAGCAGTGACTTTAATGATTAATTAGATCCTCTAATTCTTTTATTCAGTGTTTAATCTTTTTTAATGTTAGATTTGGGGACAAATTTTGCATACCTAATGATACAAAACTAGGCTAGGAGACTAAAGAAAGGGGTAGCGGGAAATAAAGGAGACTGAATAAGAATTCGGTAAAGGGGTAAAGGAGACTAAAAAAGGAGAAAGAGAAGACTGAAGAAAGGGGTGCACTTTTTTTTAAGAAAAAAGGTCTCATAAGTGTGTTCTGAATCCAATTAAGTGAATTATTTATTTTTATAATAAAAGAGTAAAAAGTTTCTTTTTCATTTAAATAGACTAGGAGACTTTTCGTACACTGTTGAAAAAAATAAATAAGCGTTTCACCGTAATATACGGAAAGGCAAAAACCAATAGAGGGTCGCATACCGATTTCACGAAAATTTCAGTTCAATCGAAAATGATTCGAAGTGATTTTACAACATTCGTAGTTGAACTTGACACAACAGTAACCAAATTCAAGTTAAGGGAGGACGACCGGCATGTTTCAACAAACGACGCATAAATCGAAGCAGGGGAAAGTTAAATCCAATTTTAAGTTAAATCCAACGTGAAACGAAAGTTAAATCCAACGTGAAAGTTAAATCCAATTTTTATACTTTGCAAGGTAAGTGGGAGCTTTTAATTATTGCTTCTACAATATAATATTTCTTTTACCCAATGGCAAAATGGGTCTTAGCTTGGATTTGATGGCCCCGCATACTTTTCAACTGTGTTCAAGAGTAATAGTAAACAGTGCGCATGCGTCGTCATTGCATGCGTTGCTATGGCGACCACTCTATTTTTATTTTTATTTTCCCTTGCAGGCATTTTCAATGTATTTACATAATAATAGCTTCAAGTATTTTTATATTCTTTTTATTATTAACGTATAATTACTGTCTTGACGGTAATTTCAATATAAATATGAATGCTGACGACGAAGAAGTATTTTGTAACATCTTGAAACACGTACGTAGGCAGAATTTGAAAACCTATCCAACGACTAACATCAATTGAGACAGTTTTTGCAAACCATGATTTGAAATGTAGTGGCGTTAACGAAATCAATCCGTAAAAGAAAAAGCACTTGACCAATAGGTAACCAGTGATAGTAATAAAGCGATCACAACTTTTTATTTATTTATTTATTTATTTGTGTACTGTTTTTAATACAAAATTCCTAATTGAGTACACGCCTTTAAAATGATTGCTCAGCTTGTTCCATTTGTTAGTTGATTCGCTTTTATTTACTTCCCGAAGAAACATATTTTAAAGTGCGTTACTTTAAAAATGCCTGAAAAACAACGTTGTTATTAACATTTTAAGGATGATGATTGTAAAGTGCAAAAAACTTCTTAGAAAGTCGATAACAATGTGATTTTTTACATTTGTAGTCATTAAAGCGTTCTGAAATAAAATAAAATTTCTGATTTCTTAAATCGACATTTTGTCTAGTAATGTCAAAGATGACGTGAATGTTGTGTTTTTATGCATTTTTTTGTAATTTTTATTTTTACTTTCAGTTCAGAACACATATTAAAATTAAATTAGTATTTATTGCAAAACCATTATGCTTTCTTTCTTATATTTTAGTATGTAATGCTTAACATAAGTAAGCGTTAGAATGCATTTATTTTACATTAAAATTTTCAACAAATTTAAATATTTAATCATATTTTACTGAAAAGTTAATTGTTTATTATTCATTATTATATATAATTCTAATCATTTCTTTTCCAATGCCCACCTGGGGAATGACATTCCGTCAATACAGGCATCTGAAGGGCAGATTTCATGGCCATTCCTTCAGCGGCACCATATTAGGTGGGCCAACGCTGCTCCCACAGTAAAGGCAGACAGCACAGAGAATGATAGAATATCCATGCCTTCTCCGGGATTCGAACCCAGAACCTTTCTGATGCATAACCTGTTCCCTGACCCCTACACAAATTGGACGGCCTATAATTTGAATCATATATAGTTATTATTGGTGGATTCTCCTTTGACGCTTGACGCGATTTTAAATGTTGGAGCCAACCAAAATGACGGGGCATTATTGTCATCAGAACCAAAACGAGACTTAAATGTCTGCAGAAAATAAAGGTATTCAAAACAAAAGGAAGCATTCTGGCAATGAAAATAATTTTTAATCACATGTAAAAGTATTAATATCAAAAGATAACAAGCATTATTGTAATTAAAATACTCGATTACAAATTATTAATGTGACACTTAATTTGAATTAAACACAACTGAAAATAAAATGACCAAAAATAGAAAGAGTGAGCTTTTTTGTCTCTAATGTTGCGCGCCGTCAACCAGAGAGCTTTTGCCTGCTAATACGAGTTTTAGAACGAATTAGTTAACTTATCTTTTTGCTTACTTGTTGTGTAAATAAATTACTAAAAGTTAGAAACAAAACAGGAAAAAACCACAGCAGCCGAGAAGGACAAATCAGGGTAAAATGCATTTCTAATCGTTGTGGAAAGGTGGTGAGGAACTAATTTCGTTAACAAGGGAATCGGCATTGATATGGATTCTACAACAAGATTGAATGATATGAAATATTGGCACTGATATGGATTAAAACAAGGTTCAAAGGCATCAAGATGGGCCGACGATTTTTCTAATTCTTGATAACGGACATATTTATCGTATCGGAACTAATATGGTTAACAAAGGAATCAACATTCATACGTATCAAACAAGATTCAAGGGCATCAAGATGAGCTTATGTGACTAAGGCAGAAATAATTTTGGCATTGTTAAAATTGTATTTAAGCCCAAAATTTCAACAATGTGCATCAATTGATGATTTTTTGAATTGATGAACATAATTGAACATAATTGATGAACATAATTGATGAATTGATGAACATAGTTTATGAAAATTGAAACCATCTTATTATATATAATGGTTTTTAGTTAATTTAATGAAAAATATATTTAATTTATTAAATATCTATAAATTCGCAAAATTTAACTTTTAAAAATGTTTTCCAATGTTTAACTATAGGATTATGTGTAAAGAAAATAATATATATACATTTGGAAATTTGGTTTAAAGTTTAACGAAATAAATTCAACTTCAAACCGATATAAAAAAATTTTGAAGAGAAATTATACTGCCGTTGTGGCACTATTATGTTAAATGTTGAACTAAATCATTGGTTTTCTTTTCGACAAATTTTTCTTTAAAACTGGTCTGCATTATTATTCGAAACGTATTATATTCATTTTCACTTCAAACAGTTTGTAAAAATCGCTGAACCACGTACTTTAATCAGTTAGGGAACTTTTCCCGTCCTTCAAAAAATGCGATAGTCACACACGAGATTAAATATTTTCTGCTTGGTGGTCCGTGGCGTTCAAAATATTGGTAACCGCTATTAATGAGCAAAGCAGTTTAAAATTATTTTAAAACCTATATTTTCTTAATTTTTACTAATTAATTAAAATTTCAAGAAATCTTTTTTTTTACTCCAATGAGTTTACTACTAACAATTAAAGACGTTTTTAAGTAAAAATATAAAATTTTCTGCTTTAAACATAGCCTTAGATCTTGGAAAATTAAATTTGTAAAAATTAATAAAGATTGTCAACAGACTTTTAAGCGTTTTTAAGTAAGCAACATTATTTCTAAAATAAAATAGCTTAAAGAAAAGAATTATATAACAGCAGATGCAAATGAAAAATTCTATTTCTAAACTGGATAATACAATTTTCCTTTTTATTATAGCGAAAGAAATTCATCATCAGAATATCCAAAAAACTAAGATATTTAAATAAAATACTTTTATTCTCAAAAGGCTCCTAAAATATTAAAAAAGGTAGTTAAAATTTAATTTTTGTAAGCTTTTAGAGCGTATCTTAAATTAAATTAAAGAGAAGTTTATGAAAAGATCAAAAGTGATAAGGAAAAAGGTATTTTTTTATTTGTTTACCCTCCTTCATGCAGCTTGAGGGAAAAAAATTGAAGTTGTCACAGTATTACATAAATAATTACTTATTACGACAAGTTTTTAAGAGAATTATTAAAAAGTACATTGGGAATATCTATCTATCTATCTATCTATCTATATATATATATATATATATATATATATATATATATATATATATATATTCATTTTAAATATTTATATTCCTAAAGCAAATAAGTATATCATGTCCCGAATACATATTTTTTTAAATTTTGTCATTAGAATTTTTGTAAGTAAATTATTAAATTTCTTTTAGTACACTTTTAAATTCTTAATGCTTTCAAACGAATAAGAAAATTTCAAGAAAAAATGCGCAATGAATACGTTTTTATTATAAGCTAAGAATCTGTATTATCTGTATAATTAATACAATGTTAATATTTAATACAATTTGTTAAATATTTGAAAAGTTGTGTTACAAATATACAAAATATTTAGTACAATTTTAAGATTTAATAAAATTTTTTAAATATTTTTACCAATAGTCGTGTTACTATTAACCAAATTTTTAGTGCAATAGTGTTATAGAGTATCTATCAAACATTTCATATCATAAAAAAAATTCTTTTTCTTTAATGTCTTACATATAGAGTGCTTCATGTATTCATTTCTTTAAACTCTTATATATAGAGTGCTTCAAAATAATTCGTCCAAACAGAAGGGACAAAATACGCAACAGAATTTGTATCTTTAATAAACACGTTTTAAATTAAGTCAAATAATAACTGCAGAAGTTATCAAGCCCGTTGTTAGAATATGTTTTTCTAGTTTTTCCATTCCTAAAGTTTTTACAAAACTGAAGTAGGAAAAAATACTTTCAACAATATAAATCAGGAATTGAAATTTGTTTTCATTTTTTTTCAAAGATTTTTATCTCTGTAAACAGAAAAAAAAAACAATTTAACCTTGAAATGAAATATGAACGTTTGGCGGTTTTTTACTTTATTGAAACCATTCGACTAAAAAATGAAAATCATTTCATCTGAAAACCCACTCAATGCAAAGTAAATTTTTAATATGCATTAATAAATAATTGTTTTTAAAAGTAAAAGAAAACTACGGTGCTTAAGAAATATGTACAATAACACGAAATATTTTCACGAATATTTTTTGATATTTATGACGCAAAGCTAACTGTAAAACTAACTAAACTTCCTTTTTGGAAACATCGTTTGCTCTTTTAAAGTAATCATTCTTAAAGTATTTTCAAATCATTTTGCATCCTATAATTTCTGCTTCGATTCCAGACATTTTTCACCATTCCATACCGACTGAATGTAATGCTCAACCTCTTTAGACGTCAGATCAAATCATGGAGCATCCTGTGTAGATAGATTGCAAGCGACACTCATACGACATACCTACAGAAGATTATCAAACTCTTAGTCCAGACGTATGGGAACACACATTACATCGACATTGCATCGGATGGTTCTGCAAAGCATTCAGCTGCAACAATCTGGCTAAGCCTTTGAACTTCCAATGAAGAAAAAGTGGTCATAAGGGTGCAACATGCTACGTTTCTATGGTGCTCAAACTTTCAGCTTTACGTTTAGAGACACGACTCATGCTGAACGGTCACCCCATTAAACAATGCACCTATGCAAACATACCAGATACCTGATGTATCTCAGACGTGTCCTACTCCTTCTGTAATACTCTGGGTAGAACTTTAAGCATCGATCGCAATTGATAGTAAGGGTGCAACATGCTACTTATCTACTGGTGCTCAACATTTAGCCCAACGCCTGAAGACACGACTGCAGGAAATACTCAAAGCTCTAGCCAGATTGTTACAGAAGGAGGACGTGTTTGAGATACGTCTGATATGTATGCATAGATGCACTGCTCAATGAAGGGTCGCTTCATTGAGCATAGACAATAAAAGAAAAATCGAAACTTCCGTTGAAATTGCCGATTTTGGCCCAGTCGGATACCTAAATTCACACAAACAACCGTAACTAAGACTCCTTAGAATGTTTCAGTATAGTAGAATGCGTAAATATTAAAATTATTTCCATATTTGCCATGAGATAAGACAGAAAGCTCATCCCAATGCTCTATTACTTCCTTACGCACCTCTCGAGTCATTATTTGAGTATCGTATAATATACAGGGTTATTCATAATTCCCTCTGTTTACTACAACCTCATGTTTACTACAACTGGCTATATGTTAAAAAATTTTACAATCATTTTAGAAAGGATTTAAAGAGCTACTTCGTAACTACGCATCGTCAACTTCGTAATTTATAACCACCTATACAACACTACTTAAATTATTACTTAGGACAACCTAACAAAATGAATAATAACTATAGTGTTGCCGTAGATAGAGGAATACTTTATTTTATGGTGTAACACAAGAGAAATATATACATATAGATAATAAAATATTTATATGGCATAAAACTCTACAAAAGGCTACTTGAATTGAATTTCTTGCTTTTTTTACAAGTTTTAATTGAAATAAAAAATTTGGAACAGCGAGGCAGAATCAAATTTTATTTTTACCGAGAGAATCTCCTTTTAAAGGAATACAAACTGAAAATAGATTTAAAATATTATTTCTGTTGATAAAATTTTCTAAAAAATTTTTCAATACATAAAGCTCTTTTTCTTAAGATGATAATACTCATATTTTGTTAACTCTATAGTTCCAAATAACGATAGCAACCAAATATTCACACGTGTTTTTTATTTTATTCTTTTTGTATGCCTGTTTTGAGCTTTCATTTTTGACCTCGAATTTTTGAAGTACTTGTATAGAATACCAGTGTCCCTTTCTTCTTAAGAAACAGACTTTCTTATAACTTTATCCATCGAGAAATTATTATAAAAATAGGACAATTCCTTGACATGATTCATGAAGTCATGAATTTTTTCTGCTTTATTTTATATAATTATTAGTTTTTAGCTGTTAGTCAGTTAATAATTAGAAGATTGGAAGCTATTTGAGAAAAGACCTATTTTTTTGCTCGTTTATTAACTTATTTATTGGTTTTAAGTGTTTAGATTGTCGATAAGTAAAAGAGAAGAAATTATGTAAATAATGAGCTTATTTTATCTCCTTTATCTAATATTGGTTTTTGTTTTTTCAACATTCAGGCAATCCACAACTAGAAGATGAAAAGGTATTTAAATAATGAGTTATTTTATATCTTTCTTTCATTAAAGAGAAGAAATTATTTAAGAATCAAATCTTGTCTTATTTTTACGATTTTATTTTTTCAACTTTTAATCAATCGAGAATTAAAAGTATCACCTCAGTAAAAAACGATAAATTTAATAATAATTTACTTCAAACATCTGAGAAACAAGCATCACAATTTTTTCTTAAGCATGCACTAAATTCCGTTTTAGAAATAGGACAGAAAAAAACTTGTTTATTAACTTCCTTGTTAGGCAAACTAGAGTATCGAAAAAGTTTTAATTAATCTCAGGGTATGGGTGGACTGGGTTCGAATCCTAGCGATGGCTGGTCGATACGAATTTCGCACCCGGCTTGCACCGACCACAGTGCTGACGTGAAATATCCTCAGTGGTAGACGTATCATGGGTTAGAATTTCCTTGCCATCAGCCTAACCATGGGAGGTTCTCGCGGTCTCCTTCTCCATGTAACGCAAATGCGGGTTAGTTCTATCAAAAAGTCCTCCGCAAAGTCAAATTTCTCCCAATTCCTGGAGTCCCCTTGTCTTCTGTATTGGGTTCAAAATTACAAGGCTACGTAGTTGAATATTAGTAGTCGTAAGCCCAAAATTTGGTTATAAAATAATTAATTCTCAAATAATTAAATACTTAATTATCTATATGTATATAAATGGATGTTAAGGAAGCAATTACATTTCAATTATGTCCTCTTCATCTGAATTCTATTTTACTGAAATCAATAAGAGCATAAAACGCAATAAAACTTTGTCAAGATGATATTGAATATCAGAGAAAAGCATTCACACACCCATGCTGAAAATCTAAGCTAAGAAATTTATTCACACTTTCAAGCATTCCATTTGAGCACGTGGCTGTCAACAATATATGATATCATAAGCAGTTTAATACTCCTCAACCCTTGAAAACCATTTTCTATGAGAATCCTGGGCTTAATGCGTATCGTATGAGATTACAAGTCTTTAATATGACTCGCTTCACAACAATGGAGCATTGACATCAACTCTTAGTGATTGCTTTGCCATTTCCACGCCCTACAATGGTGTTTATATCTTAACAAGAATATCAATTTGTTTTCATAGATATGTAATAAAATGATATAGTTAAATTCAAAGACAGTAGCACTTAAGGAAAATAATAATAAATGTTTACTGGTGCAAGGCATTTGCGAACGTATTTTGTAGAGTAAAAGGGTGTGCAGTGCGCAACAAAAAAACGGATCATCTTAAATAACTTTTGATCTAATGATTGGTTCTTCTCATTCTAGGACTGAATGTTAAAGGTTCAAGGGGTATATGCTAATTAATAAGTGCAGGACGATATATTAAGCTACGAAATCTGACACAAAACCGTACTTTCTCTGAATAAACCTGCCTTTTTTTGACAAATTCAGATTTCCGAAATCTGGGAAATATTGTCCCAATAATGTGGTCAGGAGAACATTCTTAAGCTTGGACACCTTAATGCTAATTTTACTTTTGCGTGTTTCGCTATATCTCGAAATCTTTTTAAACGAATCGAAACATTTTTGCACACAATTATAAAATTCGTCAATCTAAAGATAATTTTAAATAACACTTTTCTTGATTATTAATAAATAAAATTATATATTACAAAAAAATATATTTTTCATAGTTATGAAAAATTATTTTCTGCGTGAAATTATTATTGGATAAATGAATTTCATAATTGCGGGCAAAAATTTTTCTATTCGCTTAAAAAAGTTATATACTTAAAATTCAATTCCTCAGGAACTATTGTGTCAGGAGTGTTATTTAAAATTATCTAATTAACCAATTTCGGTTGAATTTTTTATTTTGCCATTTTAAATTAGGTACTTTAAAATGATGAAAAAAATTTTATACCTTACAATTCAAAAGTATTTCGACCATTACTAAATAAAATAATAAAAAACTAATAAATATTTAATAAAGGTTATTTTTTGCCTGGAATTGTCTTCGGATAAATGAATCTTATAATTCTGAGCAATTTTTTTTCAAATCTATTAAAAACTTCTCGAGATATAACAAAATACACCAAATGTAAGATTAACATCACAGGATTCAAACTTTTGATAGCTCTCCCAACCAAAATATTGGAACCATATTTCCCAGATTACTGTTATTGTGATTTTGTACAAAAATGAATGGAATATTGCATGTCAAAAAACTTTATTAATAAATGCATATTACCATATTTATGTACTAAATTGTAATGTTAATGCTTTAGGTTTCAATATATTATTTTATTGGTAAAGAATAGTTCTTTAGTTACGAAATAAGCATGAGATATTAACGAATAATGTTCCATGAAAAATGTGCTAACTGGTGTAGAGGATTTATTAAGTTACGAAATAGGCAAAAAAAGTAATGATTTCGGTACAAAAATATACTGAATAACTTGTGCATTTACACTGGTAAAAGATTTATTAAATTTCAAAATACACTCAAAATATAAATAATCAACTGTTACAACAAAAATTATGCTTATCAACTGATGCGGAATATTTATTAAATTGTAAAACAGAAACAAAACATTAAGGGTTTGAGTTCTCCAAACTAATACGCTCATTTAACTGGTTTAGGAAATTCATTTAATTACTAAATAGTTATAAGAAGGATTTTTTTTCTGCATTCAATCATTCATTTCATGCATTCAATTGACAAATTAAGCATTTTGACCCTTTAAACTATTGAAACGGGTAACTGCAATCTCGAAAACGAGCACGGTAAAAAATCCCGAATCAAATTACGGTAAAAATACCAATATTCAGGGTGCAGCTATTTTTTTTATCGTAAAAACCATTTTTATCTGGAACATGTTACGGAACAAAATGACTGATATACCATAATAGTTATAATTCCCGTAAAATCCCTGAATCTATGAGTATAACTGTAAAAATTATGATATAATATTTTTACGGAAAAAATGGATTTTACGGTCAAATTGACTTTATGGATGATGCACACGAAGTTCGGGTACTTTATCCCAAAATTTGATCTACTTCACCGCGATTCCAATAATTGAAGCAATAAAGAAAACAATGAAAATAAAAATAAAAATATGACCACCGAAGCCGACGTCTTCAGGGGGTACCGGCGTCAGAAGCCACAAAACAAAACCTTTTCTGTTGAGAGAGAGGACAAATGACAAAATTAACTCTCTCAGTACCCCGAAGGTTTTGTAGAAGTTCAAGAAAAAATACATGAAATACATAAAACCAAATCAAAAAATAAATTTGTTTTAGAGTTTCCTTTGCATTTAGTTTGTTTGTAAAATCGCTGTTTGACCGGTTTAATGTGAGTTTTCATTTTTTTAAGATTTTGTTGAATTTTTTTTCTGATTTGGTTTTATGTATTTCATGTATTTTTTCTTGGACTTCTACAAAACCTTCGGGGTACTGAGAGAGTTAATTTGGGCATTTTTCCTCTCTCTCAACAGAAAAAGGTTTTGTTTTGTGGCTTCCGACGCCGGTACCCCCTGAAGACGTCGGCTTCGGTGGTCATATTTTTATGTTTATTTCCATTGTTTTCCTTATTGCTTCAATTATTCCTTCTTTTGAAAATTTTGCTGCTTTTAAGCGCGTTTCTCTCAAAGATAGTTTTGTCAATTTAGAATTTAATATTTTGTATTCTTTTACTAGTGTTTCCAATAATTCATCAAGAAGAACCCACATAAGTTAACATTTTTAATGTTATTTTTGCTTTTAAGATTTTCCTCTAATGTTTCTGCAAAATTACGTATATGTTTTCAATTATTTTGTGTTAACATTCCAAAAAGTAAATTTAAAAGTTAAAAACTCATTAGTTTGAGCAATATTTTACAAAATTATTTCAAAATTAATAAAATATTTTTTTGAATCAACCTTCTTACTGATACAAAAAAATTATTGATAGGAATGTATTGAAACGATAAAACTCATCAAATATAATAGATATCCCAGCTTTATTATTTTTTCGGTGACAAATCAGTAGGCTCTTCTAAACAAAAGACTTTTATAATTAATTTCTGGGAGTAAATATTAATCAATTTTTTAGCCACTCAATAGAAAAGTTATTAAATACTGAAGATTAAAAGTCTTTGTGCCCACCGATATGAAGGTATTAAATAAGAAATTGGTCTGAAATCGAAAACAATTACTGTTGAACGAAACATCACATATTTTGTTGCAAATTACTTTCTGAAAAGGTTTTTATGTAACGTAACTGCAAAATAATGTGTGTTATAAATCTTTCTATTCAAAAGATTTTCAACTCTGCACGTTATTTTTAAGCTATGATCGAAAACACGTCAACTTTACATGATTTAGACTGCTTAAATGCAATTTTCTTTAAATATATTTACTAAAGGACTTATCAAATCTCCATTATAAAGTCTGAATTGTTCTTTTCATTAATAACGATATTAAAACAATCTAAGGAGCTATTTTCTTTAATATACATCTATAATATCTCGTTAATTCTATAAAAGATGCATTTCAATTAACAAGCTTTAAAAGCTTATTTAAGAGCTTACATTGCATTAGAATCGAATATAATTTCTGCTTTAGAATAAGACTCCTTTTCGTTTAAGAAACAAGCTGAATATAAACAAGCCTTAATTTAAACGGATACAGCAAATAATGTATGAAGTTATCTTGGTAATTCAATTTGTATAATTTTACTAAATAGCTTAAAATATAGCTCAATACAATGTTAAACTAATGTGTACATATCTTATATTAGATTAATGAGATAGAAAACGGATTTACTTATTCTTAGAACTAATCATTCATTTTTGTTTTCTGTTTAGCGATTCATTATTGTTTAACTGTAGGAAACAAGTCAGAGAAAAATTTATAAATATGTAACAAAACAAATAAACTTTTAACTTGAAATCAATAAAAAAATATTTAATATGAAAAATACTCTTAAATCTTCAATTAAAATATACGTTCTGCCTAAAATAAATAACTAAATGCAAAGTGACAGTCCCAAGTACAAATTTGGACTTATAAAATTACAATAATTCAAATTATTTATTCATGAAATTCGACGTTTAACTAACATTTATATTTCTACTAACAAATTGATTAAATGTAAAGCGAGCTTGCTTATTCCCAGAACAAATTTATTTTTTTAACCACCTTGCAATGCACTATTGCTTAACTACATAAAATAAATGTAAAGATCTATAAATACTTACTAAATGCACTGTATGGTAAAAAAAGTATTGTCAAACTGCCAGAATAAGGTAAAACTTAACGTGCTTCTGGCTATATCGGTACAACAAAGAACACGCTAATTTTTACCGAAAAGCTGTGGCAATGATTTTGGTGAAACTAACATTAAAGTATGGTTTTATGATCTGTAATAAAATTTGGCGATTGTGGCGAAATTTGAAAAAAAAAATATAATGATATATTAGAACAGCAGTTTCTAAATGATATTCCGCGGAACCCTTAGGGTCCGTGGAAGAGTTAAAGGGATTCCGCGAATAAGTACTCCTTATAAAAAGTGATAAGCTTTTGAGCATCAGATTATATTTAGATCCAACCTATAATTCATAATTTATTTAATCTTTCCCTTATGAAATTATTTCAAGTCAAGTGCCGAAGAAATAGAAATGATATTTTTTAAAGAAAATATAAAATTTCTAATAACATTATATTGAACAAATTATGAAAAGAACAAGTATTTATAATATATTGCATTAGTATTTCCCATAACTGTTTTTAAATTAAAATAAAATGACTAAAGTCTCTAATAACGAAATATGTTTCATTATTATCCATTTTCAATGTTTATGGCAGTTCTTTTAAGTTTTCATTTCAAAGTAAACCTTAATTTATCTTATTTTATTCATTTTCAGCTTATGTGTATACACCAAAAACAAATTTCATAACTAGGCTAGATGAAGCACAAGGTCTGCAAATTAAACTGTCGGGCATAAAACATAATTTAAGATTATTAATAATAAGACTATTAAAAATCCTCCTACCTCTAATTAAATATTTAAAAATAGTCTTTTACAGGTTTTAAAATACACAATTTACCTTATTAATTAAATCGGGCTCCGCCGAAAGATGGCTGATTATTTAGAGTTCCTTAGCCACAAAAAAAAAATGGGATCTGCTGCCTTAGATCATGGTGTACGAACTATTTATTCAATTGAGTTTACTTTTAAGTTTTTATTTTTTACTAAATTTGTGGTACTAGGAACTATAATTTTGAAAACCCTAATTTTAGATAAACCATTGCGTTAGGTAAAATAAACAATAAAATATGGTTTTATAATCTGTGATAAACTTCAATAAATGTAGCGAAATTTGGTAATTTTATTATAATAAGACTTAGAAACAACATTTAGTGAGTTTAATAAGTTAATACATTGTACAACAGGAATAAAATTTAAATTAAATATTTTAAGGAACTAATAATTTTCTAATAAATTAAACTTTAATAAATAAAAAAACAAATATTATGACAATAAACAAATGTAGCTAACAAATGTATACTTAATTAAGGAACAAAAAGGTTTAAATCAATACCAAGTCCATTAAAGCAAAATCTGATTCTTTTTGTCCCAATTAACATCCGATTTTCCTCGAAAACTGATCTTTTAATGGTTAATAACAGTAATAAAATGCAAAAAAATTTATTATTATTTGGAAGGTAAAATTATATGACATTTATTCTTAATGTTAAGGAGTTTTATCATATCCTAATCCACGGTATCTTATATCATCGATGATTAATATTTATCCACTTATTCAAGAAATACCAATATTCAGCAGACTATAATTTTCTACCTCATATGACGCAATTGATTGAATTTCGGAAAAATGTATAAAAACGAAAATACTTATGGGTCTTCATTTCTTGATTGAGCAAGCATTCAATTATTATCCTCTTTTTTAGTTCATTAGGTTCTTAAAGAGAAATACCATTACAATGTTTTCTGATAGTTTATTTTTATTTCAGATTTCGCATCTAGGCTTCCTACCTAAAACAACGTCTGAAACTTGTCATTAAACCTAAAGAACACAACGAAATATTTTAAATAAAATGGATTATTGTTGAAAAAGTTATAGTAATGTTCCATGGAATTATAATAATTCTATACAATTAAATTAATAATATTGTAGCGAATAACTATGAAATTGATAAAGAATATTAAAAGTTTTAATCTCTACTTGAGATTTTATTCAATTGAATTGAATTCTACATGTGCTCATAAACAGTTGTCTCACTTTCTCAAGTAGAGTATTTCAAAATCCAAATATTCTATACAGCAGTAGACAAACTATACATATCTTGCATTACTATCTAAATATGGCACTACAAGTAGTTGTACTTTATTTAGGTCGCTTTAGAGCGACAGTGTGGAAAGCAACCCTGAGGATGATCCTAAGACATGTCATCGCAATTTTAATTTTCTGCAGAGGGTATGGCTGATCTATTTTGGTAGTCCAACGACCTGCTTGAAGTCGAGCACTATACAGTAACGCAATTTAACTAGGACCCTATTACGTGCGTCCTCGGTCTCTAAACATACAGAGGGAAAGTGATCACCCAACCGCACACTGACAGCTGCCTGAGATGCTTGACTTCGGTGGTTTTCCAATAACCGAGTCTTTCAATCAGTCTCTAAATATTGAATTAACCGATGCCAGTATCATTTTGTCATCAAGCACCTGTAAATTCATTTTATTTCCCGACGTTCGAAGTGAAAAGAAGTAAATTTTACTCACTATTTTACCTCCTTATAAACTTTAAAGTCATTATTTTTCTTGAATAAGTGCCAAAATTGCAAATGAATGCGTTACTAAATGTATTACGCGAACTCTTAGAAATAAAGCTCTTGAAACGCCAACATTCTGAAAATGGAATATTCGATTTGAAAGTCCCGCAGTGGACTGATCGTTAAGACACGGTTCCCAGAAGATCACCGAAGTCAAGCATCACTGGCTGCGGTCAGTGTGCGGGTGGGTGACCACTTGGATCAGCGTGCTTAGGGACCGAGGGTGTGCTGTATTGGTCCTCGTTAAACTGTTCTACTGTAAAGTGCTCGACTTCGCGTGCAGGTCGTCGGGCTACCGAAGCGGGGATGCCATCCCCTCTGCAGAGGATCAAAATTGTGATGACATGTCTTTGGATCATCCTCAGGGATGTTTCTCAGACCGTCGCCAATAGCCCATTGTGTAGCTCTAGTGCGACGTAAATGAACAACAACACCGATTTGAAAATAATATTTTTACTTTAAAATTTTAATTCTGGTGTCTACAACTGGGTTATATTGCCGTTTTTAAAAAATTGTAAATACTTCATTTTTATAATAATTTTTTTTTTATGAAAATGCAAGTTGGAGCAAAATTCAAATGGTAACAAATAATTTAAGTTACACAAATATTAATATTTTAAATAAAGGGTACAAAAAATATATCATAATGTAGTTTTTAAATGCATACAATAATTTTGTTAATCGTGTATTAAATTAAACTGTTCCATTGTTTTCATTGTTCCAATGTTCCATTCTAAATTATCAAATTTTAAAAAAATCGCATATTTAAAGTTTGATTTCGCACGAACTAATCGACCAATTCCATCCAAATTTTGTATTTTTCCATATAAAATTGCATTTTTTAGAATGGTGTAAAGATTTGCATGACTTACTGTTCTATTTTTTTTACTATTATTAAATGAAATAATGATAAGTAATTATTAAAATCTTTTTTGCTTGAAATTTTCTTCGGATAAGCAAATTTTAAGATATTGGCAGAATTTTAGCGATTAGCTTTAAAAGTTCTCCTGATATGGCGAAATACGCAAAAAGTAAAATTAACATTATAGAGTCTAAACTTTCGACCATCCTCCTGACCACACTATCTGGGCATATCTCCCTGATTACAGATACCCCCGTATTTTCAGGGTTAAAAATCTAAACCCCTCAGAAAGTAAAATTTTTATCCCATTTAGTTGCTCAAAATTTAGTGACTACGTTTTTTGTCCGATTTAGTAACATAAAATTTCGTGACTTAAAATATAAATTATTAAAAATAATTATATAAGGTTGTATAATAATAATTATTTAAGGTTGGGTACTCACGCCATTAAGAGATTTAGTAGGTGAAAATCCGATGCTTAGATCTGAAGTTATTTAGGGTAATGCAATTTTTTTTTCCAACTGTACACCACCGAATTGAGTTCGCACGCTTTATGTTATAAACGTTAAATTTGCTGAATTCGCCACAATTGTAGACAATTGTTTTGATTTTGATTCTTTCGTCAAATTATGACCTGGTTGACTGTAAATAAGTGGTTAAATTAATTTATTTCTTTGAAGTTCGTTACATTTAGAAATTAATAGGCGTTTAAAAAAAGAAAAAAAGGGATATGGTCAATTCTTTTTTTCCGAATTGTTCGGAAATTTCTTAAAGTGAATCCATGCCGCGTTACATGAATATTGTGAAAAAATTATGTTTTAATCTTGTTGTCCTGTTATTAACTTTAAAAGTTGCGCAGGTCTTAAAAAGATACCAGGTCCAGACCATAATTCAATTTTTGGGCACCCTATTAATCTATATAAAAAGAAATATTTAAAAATTTGACGAACTTTAAAAAGTATTCAAGGAATATTGCTTAAAGAATATTTATATCAAAACCGTGATGAGTGCGAAACAAATGTATAAAAAATAAAGGTGAGTTGTTTTTGTTTTGGCTATTTCATAATAAAAGACTCTGTTAGAAGAATTACAAATTTTCATTACATCATGATAAATATTTTCTGATACTACAGATGGATTATTTATATTAATATTTATATTCATAGAAATTTTGTTCGGTTTATCAAACAAAAATGACGTCATTTTATTAATTTTTATTATCAATTCTACTTGCGCCCTAGAGCACTATATTCGTCCTGAATGCATGCATTTATAATATGCAAAACATATATTGAATTCTAGAAGTATTCCTAGAGTACAAATCGTTGAAAGGAAGATATAGAATATTTTAGTATCATTAAGATGTATTATTGATTCCATCTAACAATCAATAATACTATGAATTACACTAATGCATTGCATGTTTGTTTAGTTTTATGCGGTTTTAGCTTATACATAGGGTGTCATAAATCCTATTCTAGCAGAAATGCCTTCGAATGTATCTAGCAATGCAATTTATAATTGATAAGTTTTAAAGCAAACATCAGCGTTAAATTTTTAATTAAAAAGGAAAAGAAAAAAAAAGAAAACAAGAAAAGAAATAACAGAAAAAATAGGAAAAGAGAAGAAAGAAAGGACATTTTATTGTTCGGCAGTATGTTTACTGCGAAAACAATTAGGAGTAGTTCAGTTTTTAGGTCTGAGCTTATTGCTATCAGAAAGGGCTTGCAATTTGCTGCTTGGGCAGATCATTTTCAAGATATTTGGATATTGACTGATAGTCGTGCCTCAATCCAGCATATCTCTAATTGGGATATTGTCGGAGATCAGACCAGCCTTGATATTTTAGACCTGCTTGACAGGCTTTCATCCAACCATTCTATATACTTTCAGTGGATTCCCTCACATGGTGGGGTTGATGGGAATGAAAGGGTTGACTTCCTGGCCAAATCCGCTGCCGAAGAAGACACTGTTCATTGTGGGAAGCTTACCTTTAGTGAAATTTCTTCCCTGGCGAAAAGGAAATTAAACAAGTCCATAAGAACTCCACCAAACCATTCTTGGTATTTTGCAAAAAAACCGTGAGAATCTTTCAATCTTAGACTGAGAGCCCATCAAACTGCCTTTTCACGCTTCTTGAGTGGTCACACTAGATCCCTTACTTTCAAACCAAAAACCTTATCCTGAATATCATTGGTGCTCGACAGACATGGCCTCCCCTGCCCATATTCTGACTTGTTTGGGGTTCGGTAAAGATGAGATCCTGCGAGACTCCAGTCTTTTTTTATGGACTTTTTGGATGTGTTCGGACTCATGGAGTCATCTAGCGCAGCTAGACGATTCCGAGATTAGTAACAACAACAAAACAATTAGGAGTTTTATGAATACTTATTTTTAATAAGCCTCTAAAAATTCCTTAAACATTTTAATTAAATATCTATATATCGTATGAGGTACGGTCAGTGTTGCGTTTTTAATCCGCAAAAAAAACCTGTCAACTGCAACTTCCATGACATTGACTCTCTTCACAGCTCAGTCTCGATTTTTATTGAACTCCTTCGGCAGGGAAGTTTTGGACCACCCCTCAGTACAGCCCAGACCCTGCGCTAAGTGATTTTCATCTTTTCCGATGTTTCAAACATTATTTAGGCGGCAACAAGTATAACGATGACAAAAACTTGAAAATGGTCGTGACCTCTTGGTTATCGGAGTAGACGGTAAGTTTGTATGAAGAAGGTATTCTATATCTAGTTGCAAATTATTATAAGTGCTTAAGAAAACTTGGCAACTATTTTGAAAAAAATGAGAAACGTATGTAGAATCAAAAAATAAATTTGCTTCTTGTAAATTTTCCTTCGTCTTTACTTAAAAAACAGCCAACGCACTTTTAAACAAACGTTTGATTCAGCTAAGTATAAAAATTTAAAATTTATCAATTAGTTGTAAAAAAAAGTTTGAATAACTTTGTTTATATATTAATGGCTGAGTGGCGAGACCATAAAACTTATCAGACGTATATCGTGATCTAAGACTGACTGGGGCGCTGTGGTGGGTTGGGATTAAAAATTTTCAGACTCGGGTGGCTATTACCTCCAAAAGCAAGGCAGAACTCATCTTTAGCTTACAGTAGTTGGTTATTTATCATATCATTTGAGTCTGTGGCGTAACTACCACTACAAATATTAAATATCGAATCATTAGTATATAAGACATGTTTTCAGGGTTCCATCTTGCGGTATCTTTTGATAGAAGAAGGTTGGCATAGTCGATACTTAATTCCCTTTCAATGGTGACCTGCGGACCTGGTATGAACTTAGCAACAATGATGGACGGTTCCCATTTAAAATCAGTTTATTTGCTAAAAAATATACTGTTCAAAGAAAGAAAACCGGTGAAGTAAATAAATTCTCCCGATCAATAAACAATATTGGAATGTAAAAATAAGCAGAATGCTATAAACAAAACAAAAAAATATAATGAGCAAAATTATATTAAATTTTTTTTAAAAAAACAGCATAAATTTATTATTGGTTGCTGTTCATCGAATCCTGTCACTGATAAAATTCTGAAAGGGGAGTAATGTGTCATAACTACCACTACAAATATTAAATACCAAATCACTGGTATATAACACATGTTAACATGATTCCATCTTGAGGAACCTTTTGATAGAAGAAAGTTGACAATGGTCGATAATTAATTCTTCTAATCAGGTCTTTCATTAGGGGTGGCTAAAGTTTGAATTCCTTTTTTTTTTTTAGAATTTAACATGACATTTAAAAAAATTTTGCTTGTTATTATTTTATATTTTTGCGCCAAATCTTTTACACACGTTTCAATTAAGTTGAAAAAGTAATAAAAGCTCTCAGTCACCAGTTTTCATGCAAAATTCGATATAACTGCGCAGGAAGTGCTTTTTTTTATTTTTTTTTATTTCCTTATAAAGCCATATAGGATTCTAAATAGATTCTAAGCTCTAAGACTTGTCCAAAAAATGAATATCGGCTAACAATCAGCGCTTTTAAAGAAACTAATATTATTGAAAATGTCATCTGCATAACCAGATTGCGGATGTATTAGGGCGGATATATGTATCACTATACTAGTGCGGATATATCATTAAGTAGGGGAGAGTGGGGTCAATTGTAACATTTTTTACTTAACTATTTTTAACTAACACAAAATCCAATATATTATTAGTATTAGTTGACAGACGAGTAAACTAGACTATCCTCTACTAGAAAAAAAATACCTTATTTTAAATGTTATTATATTAGTTATTAATAATTTTTGACAATAGTGCACTTGTTACAATTGTCCCCACTTACGGGGTCAATTGTAACAGTTCATAAAATCAACTAAAACATAGTTAATTATACATATTATCATAGTTGTTTACATATTGCATTGTTATATACATATTGCAGTTGTTTACATATATACATTTTTTTATTGATCAAAATAGTAGTGATATTTTAGGAGTAAAAATAACAATGAGCAGACACCTAAAGAGTTAAACTTTTAACTTTAAGGGGTTAAAAATTTTAATTTATGCCGTGAAAGGTGACAAATAAAATTATGCACATGCAACATAATATAAATGATATAGGAAACTATTGATGGTTCTTAAGGAGTTAAGTAATGGTCTGTAAACATAAGATTATTTATTTTCAGCTGTTACAATCGTCCCTTTACTTATAGTTACAATCGTCCCCAAGACGCCATTTCAGCTTCATTTGTTAAAAACAATGCTAGTTAATTAACAAAACTAATCTTTCTTTTTTAGATGTTAATTAAGGTGTCCACTTACATATTCGGTTAATAATTTTTATTTGTTTATGCAAAATTACTTTGTTACAATATAATATTCTAATACCAAAAAAAGTACTTACGTAGCGTGAAAATATCTTTTGGTATGTAACTCTTTCAAAAGTACATAAAAATGGTTGCCAGCAGGGGTGTACTTATAGATTTGCTAAATACACCTTGTGCGCCACCTAGGAATCAAATCTAGAACCCGACACTCGAAATTTTTGCTCTGTTACAATCGTACCCAGTTACAATTGACCCCACTCTCCCCTATACGATATATAACATGAAGTTAAATGAATATAATTGTTAACAAATTACAAAGCCAGATTTTCAATTTTTAATGGTATTTTTAATTCAGAAAAAACTAAAAAACGGGATTATCTCATTGGTTTAGCGGAAGCTATTGATTTAAAGTAAACTATAACCGATAGACAAGTATAAGCTGAAGACTTTGCATTCCTGTTCATCACTAATTCATCAATGATCAATCAGAGCTCTGGCTTGGATATCTCTTTTCTGTTTTTTCATATATTTGAAGATAACACCATTGATGTTTGCTAGTTCATAACTCTAATTACGAAAGTTGCTTATTGTGTGTTCTGTAATTGTTCGTTTTGCTAGAATATCAGAATGATCAATAAAATCGTAGTAGCATAGGCGAGCTAAAAAAAACACCACAGAATTAGTATTCCTGAAGTTATCTGAAATCACGTGTTTATAGCGAGTTTACGAACATTCATACTAAACGAACAATTACTTTCCACTGTCAGTTAAAACTGGTGAATCGATTGCTGTGATCAGCATGGCATTATTTGTGGCAGAAATTAGCTCACATGATTTGAAATAAAAGTTTTATTTGTGAATAAGAAAAGGCATATTCGCGATCGCAACGAACTATAGAGGGCGTTGTTGTATGAGACGCATACCTGCGATTTCTATATGAACCGTCATTCAGTTACTCTGGAGACGTCGTTAATGTAGCGTGTAGCATTGCAACGTTTCTTCTTTAATGCGGCTTATTAAATTTAAAAAAGAAAAATGCTTGATATTCTTTCTTGTACAACCGAAAACAAAATGGTATCTCTTTTTATTAGAGAAGGAATATCCAAAACACATCGGAAAAATATTTGTACATTAACAGAAAAAAATATGTATATTCTTATAAGAGTTAAAACCTAATGCCCAAGAAATAGTATTACTAAATTTAATGATATAACATTAAAGGCCCATTTAAACTTTACATTGTATAGTTTTAAGAATCATATTACTTCAAAAATTAAAATGAACAAAAAGTATACATAAGCCTCATAATTTTATGAAATTTAATTTTGTAAACAAAGTTTTTTGACAACAATTTTTATCAAAAAATTTCAAGTTTCAATAAAAATCATTATTTAGAAACTAAGACACGTAAAATAAAGAATGCTGACGAAACAAAAACAAAAAAAACAATTCTTTTTTGTCGCCATTTTTAGTGCTACAAAAATTCGTCTTTGGGATTTGCCAAAAACAAAACAAGATGCAATTTTATTTTTTCAGGAGGGAAATATTTTACCGAAAAAACGAAAATGTACCAATTCCCACAACATGAAACTTTATCTTGGTAAACGTACGTTTTGGAAATGTTATTTCATTTAGAATCTTATTTATCAGAGTTCATATGGCGATATGATTGTTTTGAATCTATGCTAAACTCTATATCGGCTCATTTTCCACCGAAATCCGATTGACTATTTTGATTTTAAATAAAGTGTTTTATTTTATGAATTGTCGCAAAAATTTTAAGTGTAGATAGGCGGCACTTAAAAACCGCCAAATCTGTAGCAGCGGTGGCGTTAATATGTAAGTACCGAATTTTTATTCCATACTTTTCTGAATCATATTACTTCAAACATTGGAATATACAAGAAGTATACATAAACATATAATGTTATACCATTTAATTTTTCAAAAAAAGTATTTTGAGAACAATTTTTATCAAAAAATTATAAACTAAAAAACGGAAAATAAAGAATTCTTAGGATAAAAAAAACGATTTTAAGAATTCCTTACATTGAAATAAAAACTTTCATATTGTTTCTTTTTTTATTATTCTTATAGTTCTTAATCAGACGTAAAAAACCATTCTGTAGAGATCCATCATCAAATGAAAAAAAAATATTTACAAGCAAATTTTTTATTGTAAAAATCATTGCACTTACCTGATTCATAATTCCCGGAGAATTCCAAAATGATAAGTTCCTTGTTTGAAAACTTTATTCTCAAATAATCGATACATAGTTTATCCCTTCATTACTTTTAGATAACATACTACACAGCAAATTTTTATAATTGATATGAATTTGAATATGTAGCTAAAAACAGAATAGCTGAATTCTAGTTGAACTTATTCTTTCAAAACTAAAAAAAAACTTACCAAGAAAACGATTAAAAATAATTAAGAATCAGCACAAATGGCACTATTTGAAGTAACTTGGATAATTTTTTATTGTTGTTTTCCGAATTATATGGATACAGAAATATATACTATTCTATAACGAAGAAGAATATGCTATAACTATTACAATTCTGTATGTTCTGAATTCATATTTATTCACTGGAATGACGAAAGCAATGTTGACTTCACTTTAATTCGTAATGAATTGAAGACAGAAGAAATGCATTTTACCTTAATACACACATCTGTAACAGTATCTGAAATCGGAAGTCATCAGTTGCAAGTTTGTTGATAATAGAAATTAAAAATTATTGAGGAATTTTTCTTCAAATGTTTGACGTGTTCTGTTCCTGAAAGATTTACTAATATTCTGGAGATTTTATTCAAGTTCTTCGGCCTTTTCCTTATGGAAATTTTGTTTCTTATTTGCTGCTAAAAAATGGCGTCTGATTCTGTCAATGACTTTGATGGAACTAAATGAAAACGTGATAAATTAATGTCTGATATTTACAGGCTCCCGCTAGACGGCGTACTCGAGCGTTGCGATCGCGAATTGTTTCTTGAGGACGAAACTATTTTTTAAAAACCTGTTGTTGTTACAATTATACAGATCTATGTTTATATGATCTCAGATGTTTTTAAAATTATTCATTTAAAAATAGTTTACATAACATTAAATCTGCTTCCTCAAAAAGCTGTTAACTTAATATTACAACAATTTAAAAGCATCGTTAAGGAGCTTGAAATCTCAATTTTGGAAAAAGAACAAACAGTAATGCTTTTACATGCTTTAACTAAGAAAGAAGTTTCAAAATTTGATCAAGTGCTCTCTAAGAGATATAAAGAGAAACTAAAAAAGTTTCATTTTTATATTTTGCTATTATTGGACTAATTGGTCTAATTGACCGTAAGGCTAAACAACGTGTTTTTGCCACGATAAAAGACACAAATTTGGCACATGTGTTCTTTAAGGAATGTGTTCCTTGTGGAATGTGTTATTCTACATATCTATCTAAACTATTTCTTAGTTTCTCAAAAGATAAAAACTCTTATTCTGATATTTTGAAAGATATAAAATCTTAAGGTTGACCACACATACAACTCTTAGATCTTTTGGAAGGTATAAAATCTTTTAGTAGATTTTCGGAAAGATATAAAATTCTTTCTTAGCTCCTTTGAAGATAAAAAAAATTCTTAGGTTGATATTTTTAAGAGATATAAATTATGAGGTTAAAGTTTTGAAAGATGCGAAATTCCATGCAAGATTTTTTAGATGATATAGACAAATTTAGTAGTTTTTTTTGAAAGATTTAAAATCCTAAGGTTGTACTTTTGAAAGGTAAATAAATTCCTCGACGGATCTGCTGGTTAATATAAAATATTTAGTAGATTCATTTAAAAATATAAATCCTTCCTGTGCTTCCTTGAAAATATAAAATTTTCAGCTTGATACTTTGGAAGGTATAATAGCCTTTGTTAGATCATTTATCAGATTTAAAATCCTCTGACTGATTTTTAAGAAAGATACAATATCCTTTGTTTCATCTTTTAGAGGACATGAAATCTTAAAATTGAATGGTATAAATCCTTAGGTAATTTAAATTTTTTAATTCTTTTCTTAAGACAATTTTACAATCAATTCAATTTATAAAATTTTTCTTTCCTTTGAACGTTTTTTAAAATGTTAAAAATTCAGCTTCCTTAACGACATTAAAAATGCAGCAGTTGATACATAGCCAATCAGTATTCTAAAAAATACGGTTATTCAGGAGTTATTTATTAAATTTCAATAAATGTAAAATCAAAATACGAGCTTCTAGAAGTAATAAAATATTTGATATGATCATAGAATAAAGTAGAAATCGAAGGATAATAATAATAAATAAAAACAATTTAGAACCTACTTTAAAGTTAAATATAGATTTTGAAGAACAGGGAGGACTTTTATTTTTTATAGATATAGAATTAAATGAATATATTATTAGTGAAATGAATAATAAAGTAACGAATACATTTAAATAAAATCTACTAGAAGTGAAATCTGAATTATAGTTCTAAGAACGTAAATTGAATTTGGAGTGTATACTATACCTATAATTTATAATCAGGAAAAAAAAATATACTATCTGCGTAATAAAAAGAGGTGAGAAAAAGCTTAGGAAGTCTAGAGGAGAAGCTTAGGAGGTCCCAGTCAAAAATATTGATTTTTTGAAAAATAAAATATATGTTATAACCTATTTTATTCTAAGCAATTTGACACCAAGTGTAAGATAATACTCAAAAAACCTCCACTGTTACATAAGAATAAAGTCCACTCACTGAAAACAAAAAATAACACACCCATTTCTTAAATTGGTATCATCTCCGAACTAAAGTATTTTGTTTAAAGTTATTTGTTTCTAAGTTTTTACTTTAGATTTGTTTTTCTCAATTCACATTTCCATAGCCAGGCGCTCACGATTACTGGGCTTCTAATATACAAAACAAGTTAAAACTGAATGAGCTGATTTGATTGAGTATAGCAAACTGTAAAAAAATAAATACTTAAATTTCAGGAAACTCTCTTTGTATTTGGCAAAACCGTTTCCTGAACCGTTCGTTTTCAAACATTTCGTCAGAATGACAAAATAACTATCGTCAATTCTTCCAGGAAACTAATTTCGTCAGTAGCAAAGAAATACATCAGAAAATGTAAAAAAAAAATTTTAGTGCCTAGTTTATTAAACTTTTCTAATACTCACTTTATCCTAGTCACCATATAGCTGGGTCAATGCCACCTTAATAACACACTAATGATTAACGAAACAGAGATAAAAATTACACTGATACCAGAAGCGGGTTTGAACCCGGGATCTTGCTGACACAATGCTAACTTCCTGACCACTATGCAGCACAGTCGGCTAAATTCGAAGTTTATTTTCGATCGTGTAGTCTTCATCTTAGTTTCGTCATTTTAATTAACAATCTCCCACAATGCACTGCGGGGAGATTTCAAGTTGAGGAAACTTTTTCGTCCTATATTTAAGAGTTCCCGCTTCGTAACAAATATATATATATATATATATATATATATATATATATATATATATATATATATATATATATATATATATATATATATATATATATATATATATATATATATATATATATATATATATATATATATATATATATATATATATATTTAAGAGTTCCCGCTTCGTAACAAATGTATATATATATATATATATATATATATATATATATATACAACAAAATAAATAAGTAAAAGGAAACACAAAGAATGTTAAGAAAAACAATAAGTTTTATTTATTGCGCATAAGCTGCAAGTAAACAGAACTCATTAGATAAGTTCAAAATGAAGATAAAGCAAAGGAAAATTATAGACGTATGAAAAAAAAGGGGGGGAAGAAAAATAATAATAAAAAATAACAAACAACTGGGGCGAAAAAAAAGGATAAAATTTCTTTTAAAAACGCACTTCAGCAATGCAGTAAGAACGGTACTTTAAAACAAAACTACACTAGTTACGCTCAATTTGCGTTTTTGTTTTCATGTTTTGCAATCTGGCAATCTTGTTACGAAAATAATCATTCTTGAAAAATTTTCTGTTCATGTAAGTACATTTGAATTCATTACTCACTTTATAGATTTTGTTTTATTCTGTTTTTTCTTTTTATTTTATTTTAGTTTCTGTTTTTACGTGTTATTTTTACTTATTGTGTTCTATTTTATTTGCTGTAATTTTCGTAAAAATTTTTTTGAGTGCTCCTCACGCTATTGTATTAATATATTTTGCTTGGGCTATTTTGATACAATATCAGAAAGCACTCTTTTTTTGCGGATATAATCGTGTGGGATGATGAAAAGATTATATCTTTTATTTTCCGGGTTTTTTTATAAAAAATATTTTATCCTTTTTTTCCAGTTGTTTGTTATTTTTTATTATTATTTTTCTTCCATACCCCCCTTTTTTTTCATATGTCTGTAATTTTCCTTTGTTTTAGCTTCATTTTGAAATATATATATATATATATATATATATATATATATATATATATATATATATATATATATATATATATATATATATACATCCATAAGCTTTTTGCAACCAAATTTATACTGAAAAGTGTACAGGGTAAACCTTTAAATGTCTAATTTGCTAAACATTACTATAAGATGCATTCATAACAAAACGATTAATCTTTTCCAGTAAATTATCCCTGAAAATTATGTCATAGGAAGATAAGGCAGCTTTTTTCGATATGAAATGCAAACTGATTTTCTTAGAGCAATCATTTTTGTTTTTCCATCATTTCCACAGCATATCTGAATGGACATTGATTCAATGAATGATTCATGGAAAAGCATTCTTCCATGCAATTTATTCTAAATTTGCTACATTTCATCATGCCTCGATGACTCAGGAGATAAAGTGCTTCCGAATGAGGTGATCCAGCTTCCAGATCATACCAACCATAGTTAATTGACATAAAATATCCCCAGTTATTGATAAATCATAGATAAAATCACTTTGCCGTCAGGCTAACCATGGGAGCTTCACACAGTTTCCTTCTGCGCGCAACATGAATATGGGTTTGTTGCTTGGAAAAGTCCCCCACAAAAGCTTTATTATCAATATGCTTGATCCAGGAGTTCCCTCCTCTTTTACATTAAGTTAAAAATTGCAGGGCAACGGAATCAAAAAAATGATGGTCATAAATCTGAAAAATAGATGGGCTGTTCAAAGCCGATTATAAAATAAACAAATATTCCCTTCAAATTTAACAATAATTATTGGTTTTACAATAAACACTATCGACACCTAATACATTTAACAGCAAATATTTAAGACTTTTTTTTTTGGTACAATTCATCTAAATTTACGAAGCAATTGGTCTAATATTTCTTAAACAATTCTGAAAATATCCAAAACTTAAAAATATCATTACATTAATATATGTTTGAAACTAGCATTATTTAATTCAATTTAAATTATATTTTATCCTGATGGATTAAAGAAAAGATACATGCACTAATGTGTTCATTTAAAAAGAAATTAAAAATATACATTTTCGTGTGACTTTTTTTTAAAAAAAAATTAAAACAACTCCATGTAAGTCTTAATATTTTAAACCTACTTATCTAAATGTGTCTGATAGAATCAACAGAATAAAATGTTCCTGTAGTTTCTTCTGAATTTTAGATGAATTACCAAAAGACGTTTAAAACACACATTCGCCTTTTTCAAAAATCTTTTTACCAAATATTTGGTGCTTACATAAAATTTTTATGTTATTGGATTGATTTTATCTTTATTTCTGAATTTGTCTGCAAACTGCAATTTTATTTCCCAAAGCAAAGAAGGAAACTGCATTTTCTAATAGATTTTACTTGTATAACTGTTTTAAAGATATTTTTATTAATTTTATTTCGTTTTATTGCTTTCTTTTACATAATTATTCATTGTAAGATAAAAATTATTTTACAAGATAAGAATTTAAGAGCATTAATTTTCTATTGTTTAACAATCATTTGAAATGTAAATTCAGAAAATAATTTTTTACTATTTATTTAAAAAAAATTAACTATTTATATTATTGTTTACTAATGAAACTTTAAATTGCTCAAGTAATGAACAGTGGAGCTTAAAAATAGAGAAATAATAGAGATATCTTTTTGAAGTTCCAGTACTTTGTTAAAATTTTTAATTCATATCAATTTCATAACTTTTTAGTATTCCCTTGTTCAAACTTTTGACTCCAAGTACACAACATAAGCAAAGAAGACAACACAAGCAAAAAACATTTAATCGCCTTTTACATTTTATCTTCATTTCGTTAGAAAATTAAGGTAAATTTAAAAAATAATGTAGCAAAGATCAAATGAAATGGTCAATATTTAATTCAAACAAAAAATATCCTGGACTTCTACACGGAGAAAAAAAAATTTTGGTAAAGTTACTGTACTGTATGATGATATTACTTGAAAGAAAACAGCTTTGGTTAATAAAATTAAAACATACGGCATTTAAACAATTCATTTGGTAATTTATCCGTTCATATAGTGATGGTTTACCGGAAATTCTGGTTTTCAAAATTATATTTCTTATTACCATATATTTAATACAAAATACAAATCTAAAAAGTAAATTTAACCGAAAAAATGGTTTTTGTGCCAAGCTCTAAAGTATCATGATAAATTTAGCAACTTTTACCTCATTTACCAAATTTTATAACATATTATAAGACCATATTTGATCGCTAATTTTAATAAAATAATTAGCAAAGAAGTTTGGTAATAATTACTGAGCATTTTGCTGTCCGGTACACTCAGAAACACGGTAAATTTTAACACATTCTGGTAGTTTTAGCCATACTTTTATTCTCAGTGAATTGGTAAACTTCAGTTTAAAAAAAGAAATTAAAAAATTCTGTTTTAAGTCAAAGTGCTGAATAACTTAAGAAGCTAGTCGCCTTTGACGATCAGTCGTCCGCCTTTACAAACTCTACTTTCTGAACAATCACTTCATGGTTTTTATTTGTGTCAATATAACACTTCCATAATAAATAACTGAATCAGAAAGAAATGCTAATTATACTTTAGCTCATAACGTTGAAAGCTCTGCAGAAATTAAATGGTTTTTAAACCATTGGGTGATGATCTAAATTGAATTTTTAAAGTTTGCTTCCCCTAAAATATTACTACAAAATTTGCAAATTCTGGTATATGAAGGATCAAACTAATACAAACCAATGAATTTTAAGAGCTCCGGTTGCCACCAAAATATTATTTAAGTAAATTCAATGAAGTTTAACTGCTTGCCTTTTCCTTAACAATTAAGACAAAAACTACCCGGAGAAAAAATTCCTGGTAAAATTACCGTACTCGTATAGTAGTGGCATTTCAGGAAAGAATAAAAAAAGAATAACTCTAATAATAAAACCAAAATATAGAATATTTAAACCCTTCATTTAGTAATGTTTTTTTCCATTTCTATGGTAACAGTTCACCAGAAATTCTGGTCTTTCAAGTAATTGTTCTTATCATCGCACATTTAGTGAAAATACAAAACTGAAAAGTAAATTTTACCGAATAAATGCTTTCCATCCCGCGGCTTTAAGGTAGAATAGTAGGAACAACTAGCTTTACCACATTTACTACCAAACAGTATTGTAAAAAAAGCAAATTTTAGTGTTAATTTTTCTAAAATTCAGCACCAAACCTCTTCGGTAAAAATTAGCGTACTTTTAAGCATTCCCATAGAGCCAGAAACACAGTAAAACTTACCATACTCTAGTAACTTTAACCTTACATTTATTCCCATTGTACTTTAATCTTAATATAAGTGCTAAAGCAAATTGAATATAAAAGATATATTAAGTATTCATTTAATATATTTATACTACATATATAATAAAATATGTCTAATACTTTGTAAATCAAATTGAAAATATCTTTACAAATCTAAAATAGTTGTATCCATGCTGTTTTGTTTACACAATAAAGCGTTTCAGCCAGCAGATAATAATCCTACATTTATGACTACAAAAATATCTAATGACCAATAAATGTGTATAGTGCTCAAAAAAACGGACCACTTTAAATCACTTTTGATCTAATGATCGGAACTACGCGTTCTAGCCCTCAATCTTAATAGCTCAAGGGATTACCTCAAATATGCTAATTAATAAGGGCTGACGATATTTTAAGATGCTAAATCAGACACGAAAACGTACTTTCTCTGAATAAACATACCTTTTTTTCGACAGATTTAGATTTCTGACCCCCAAAATATAGGAATTAAAATTAAATTAAGGTCCCAATATTTAGATCAGAAATATGCTCCAAAGTTTGGACCCCTTAATATTAATTTCACATTTTGAATATTTTGATATATCTTAAGTACTTTTTGATAGAATTGAAAACACTCTTGCACACAATTATAAAATTCATTTATTCAAAGATAATTCCATGCAAAAATAATTAATAATAAATATTAGTTTTATAATATTGATTATTAATATTATATTAATATTATGTATAATAATATGATAATTTATACTTATTTAAAATTATAAGTATATATAATAAGTATATATAAGTATTATATTACCATATAAGTATAAATTATTATATAATAAATTATAATATTATTATTAATATTATAATTTTAAAATAAATAATAAATAATTAATATTAGTTTTTCATTATTTTATTTAGTAATGGTAGAAAAAAATTTGAATTGTAAGGTATACAATTTACTTGCATCATTTTGAAATACCTAATTTTGCGTGGCAAAATGCGAAATTCCTGAAAAATCAAATTTATAAATATATGACTTTTTTAAAATTCGATTTCTCAGGAACTGCTCGACCGATTTCGCACGAGTTTCATATTTTGCCATGTAAAATCAGGTACTTTAAAATGGCACGAAAAATTGTATACCTTACAAAAAATTTTCGATTATTAATAAATTAAATTATAAAAAATAAGAAATATTTACTAAAATTTATTTCTTGCATGGAATTATCCTTAAACAAACTAATTTTACAATTGTGTGGAAAATTCTTTTTAATTCACTTAAAAAAAATCTCGAGATATAGCGAAATACGCAAAAAATTTAATTTTATATTAAGATATCCAAACTGTGCGCCCCACTCCTGACCAAACTATTGGGATCATATTTCCTAGATCAGGGCTACTTCCTATATTTTGAGGATCAGAAATCCAAATCCATCGAAAAAAAGATAAGTTTATTCTGATAAAGTACGTTTTTGCGTCTCATTTTGTTACTTAAATTATCGTATGCCCTTATTCTGTAGCATATTTGAAGGCACCCCCTCGAACCATTAGGATTGAGTCCTAGAACATGAAGATCCAATCATTAGATCAAAAGTTATTAAGGGTGGTACATTTATTTTTTCGCACACTGCACATATGATATCAACATATATAATTTTTACATTATATAATTTTAACAAAAAAAGTTACTAGTATTTATTAAAATCATTTGCTAATGCATTTCATTTGTAAAAGGAGATGTGAGTTTAAAAAAAATTCTGAAGTTATTTCAATTAAAAAATATTATAATAGAATAAATAAATCATAAATTACATACAGCGTATTATCTCAAACACAACGGAAGGATTACAGTGCTACTAAAATTTTCAATGAAATAACTTACAAGATTAATTTAGCTTAAAACTTAATGAATATAAAGGAAGAATTAAATTACTTTCTGATCCCAGTTACAATAAACCCTTTAAGCATAACAAATAGTTATGGTTTGCTCACGGGATCTTACCCTTTCTTCTTAAAAATAACTAGAAGTCAAAGTTTTTTCGAGGCCTCTTGTTTTTTTGTTTAACTTTATCTTTAAGACGATAATTTAGAAATACTTCTTTATCCTTTTTTTATTATTATTTTCGCAAAGGAAAACTCAAACCACGGAAGAAATTTTTTGTTTCTAAAACTATTTGATAGCATATTTTATTAAATAAAATAGCGACAAAAAATATACATTACTAAATGTACTTGTCCAAATAGGAATAATATTAAGCGTAATTTGTTTTGCATTATTCGAATAAGCAAGCACCTCTCTTTTCAGTCTTATTTAAAGATCTCATTTTTCTTTTTTCTTTTTTTTTGTCGTATGGGGTGCGATTGTTCCTGCTTTTCAGTGGCGCCATCTATGGCCAGGAATTCGACTTCTGCCAGGCCATGCACACAACTGCAACCCGTTTATAGGGCGGGCCACATTCACTCACAAAGGAGAAAGGACATAGAACACAAAGAGAGAGAAAGAAACATCCATGCCTTGCCCGGGATTCGAACACAGGATCTTTCTGATGCAAGGACAGTTCCCTGCCCCCTACACAGGCCGGTCGGCAAAGATCTCGTTGTCACTCAAAATTAACAAATGAAAAAAAAAAGGTGTACAAGCGTAATTTTTTAAATTTTTGCTAAATCCATTATTCTTGATAGATTCGAGATATTTAACGCATGATTCATTGTAATACACATAGAATAAAAAAAAAATTAAATTCATAGAATCCAGCATCATTTACTGCCAGTGAAAGCATAGAAAAATCATCGAATTTAAAAACCCTTCAGCATTATAGAAGCCATTTCGAATCACTTTATTGTTATATGTAAATTTCATGAAAAAAGCCTTTGAAAAATATCAAGCTAATTCATAAAAGGATAAAATAATGTTGCTAAAAAGTTAAAAATTTGTCGGCAATCATGTCTGAAATTTCTCGGTAAAAATGGTTATATAACAATTCATTTAATTTTTACTTTACCATATTAACACAAAACAGTCAAATAGCCATAAAAGTCTGAGAAAGAAAAAAAAATTATTTGATTTTTTTTTTGCCTGATGCAGTTCATTAACGAGAATTCTATCCTAGCCAATTAGGTCAACCTTATGAAACTATTTTATTTCCATGAGCTGAGTACGTACTGTAGCAGAGAACGCTAATTGGTCAATCTCATGACCGGTGAAACTGGGTTTGAATTCCAGCGTTGATACCACAATATTACTTCCATTCCTTCAATACATCAAGAGTTTCTAGTATCCTGCACTTTTCAATCACTTAAACTGGACTATTGGAACAAGAAACAAACATTCACTCATATATTGTGCAGCACTAATAGAGCTGTCCTCTTAATGTTTATTTTTATGGTTTAAAAGTGGTTACAAAAATAACCATTTGTGAATGGTTATTTACCCAGCTGTAAATGGTTACAAAACAGCATTGTCTTGTAGTGGCGGTCTTTTTTTTAACCTTTAGTTTAGTCCTTTTAGTTTCCGAATAGCAAATATTTTAGACGCAACAACAGCAAAACTAGAAAGTAAGAAGCGAAATGAGTTTGAAATATTATTTTTATAATTATTATTTTATAATTATTATTTTTATAACAATTATTTTCATAATTGTTATATTTTTTATTATTATTTTCATAATTATTATTTTTCTGATTATTATTGTTATAACAATTATTTTAATAATTATTATTCTTATAATTATTATTTTTATGACTATTATTTTTATAACTATTATTTCTATAATTATTATTTTTATAATTATTGCCTCAAAAATAGATTTATTGCTTTAGGAATTTTTGTCAACTGGTTTCAAGAGTCATGCGAAATCGTATCGGGAGCTGATAAAAAGGAATAAAAATTATTGCAGTGGAATAAATAGGAGTGAAAACTATGAAAACAATTCTTCGATGACCATATAAAAATAATTATTTCTTTTTTTTTCATCTATTCACCAATTTAAAGTAACGTATTAAAATATTGAATTTTAAAATATGGAATATGGAATAAAAGAAATGGAATTGCTGCTTACATTTCATTCAATACGATAAATATATTTCCAGAATCACCTTCATTCGTCTACGAATATTGTAAACGAAATATATTCATAAATATTATTCTCATATATTAAATATATATTGCGAATACCAAAAGCTTTCTAAAGGTTTGTTTACGAAACCTATGTTAGAATTTTAAAAAAAAGTTCCTGAAACTATATATTCTATTATAACGCAGTAAAATAGAATTCATTGATACTTGATCATTGTTTACAAACATTGTGAAGGGAACTTTTCATATATATTTAAATCTATATTCTAATATGGCCCGACAAATTTGAATGAAAACAAATTAACTTTAGGAGATCAATAGCTGTCTGGGTGTCTACATATTTTCATGCATCTTCTAAACATATAAACAAATACAACTAGAGAAATTTTCATGAAAAAGAGTCCTTTATTCGATCTTTATGACTTTGAACAAATTCCAATTAAGATTTTTTTGTGTTTTTATACAGCAAATGTAAAATAACTAAAATTTCTTAAGAAATTAAATATCGAATAAACTTTTTGTAGTTTCAATCTAAAACTACAGTAAAATAACCGGAAGCAGTCTGTCCATCCAATTAACCGTTAAGTTTACGGTAAAAAACATTTTTTACCTTTACGGTTTTGAAAACGTTTAATACTTGTATGGTTAAAAAAATATGAATACAAAACTATACGGTTTTTTAACCATTTACGTCTAGCATGATTTCAAAACTTTAAAAAAGCAATATAACTGGACCTAGTTTAGCAGCTTTATGATGCTGCCATCTAAAGGCCTGGTTTCTTAGGAAATGTCGGCGTCAGCTTGAAACGAACATTTACCTCTGATTGGTTAGTTTATGAGTTTGACAGCATACGTCATCGAACGCTCAGCTTGAACGACAACTGCCGTCCATATCAACTGCAGTTAGATTACAACGTGACGTTAACAACAGAAGCAATGGCGGACAACAGCCAAAAACAGAGCATTGAAATCAGCCAAGATTTTAATTTTAACATTAAACATAGCTTCTTTTTCCTCTTCTTCTTCATTTAGCTAAGCTATAATGTGTTTTTTCTTGGACAAAGTCATTATTTGTTCTTTAAAGCGTTGGTCGACAATCGCAAAATCAGTACAAATTCAAAATAAATATTTGTTTACGTTATTAACGCATGCGCAATGCAAGATAATGTCTGTGTTGGAACCGACTGCTCACGCTGAGCTAACAAAAAGGTATTTTTATGGCGTTAAAATTATATCAACTTAACGCTGACGCCCAGTTAAGACGCTTCTCCTATAAGAAACCAGGCCTTGAATAAACCAGTATTTTGTTGGCGTCAGGGTAACGTCAACTTAACGCTGACGCCCAGATAAGGCGCTTGTCCTTAGAAACCAGGCCTTAAGCGTGCTTGAAAGTATCGTAATCTAATAACTCAGGGTTTTGAATCGTCCAGTGCATGACACTGGTAACTCCTGAATGCATGACAGTGCATGACACTGGTAATGTGCTGAAGGGAATGCAGGAAATATTGTGGTGTCCACGATGAGACTCGAATCCCCTGTCTGCCAATCATGAGATTGACAGATTAGCCCTCTCAGCTATTAATATGTACCCACCTACAAGGGACAAAGTTGCTTCATTTTATGAGCTCAGTTGGTGTGATAAAATTCTGGTTGTTCAGCCGCATTAGGGGAATGAAGCTAATAAACGGTTTTTCTCACAGTTAATAGTTTCAATACCATTTTATTTATGATTATTTGACTGTTTTGTTTGAATATGGTGAATGAACAAATAAATTGTTATTTAAACATATTTTCCGAGAAATTTACAACAGTGTATAACTACCGTAAGAAAAAGCTTCTTTCATTATCTCATACTAAATACTTTCAATATTGTTAATATTATAAAGCATGTCTTGTGTCAGAATGTTTAGTTTTCCCTAGACAATTATAACATAAATTAGAATAGCGTTTTAATGCTTGTTAGACTAACGGGGTTTTAGAATATTACGAAAGCTCTTTCTTCCCCATGAGTACACCAGTTGAGCATTAAAATACACGTTTTTTTTCTTTTAAATTAGATATAAGCATAAGAATTTAACTGAGAAGGAAAAGCTTTCTTAATAGCATACAACAAATTTAAATGGCTGTTATTCTCAGTTCTTTAGTTCCATTTTGTGCAGTTAATTTATTTAAAGAATTAAGAAAAAAAACTTCGAATAATCTCTATGCTTACGTGCTTATTTTTGATGTGAAAATATTTACATTTGATTCACATAAGTACGTTAATAATAAATATAATAGTATGAACATTGAAAATAAGGCTTAATAAAAACATTAAATAAAACTTAATCTAAACATTAAAAGATAAAAGCTTGATATCAATGTTTAATTTATAAATGGATAATTTTATGCAGCTTGAATAGTCTTACACATAATTTAAAAACTGTTCCTTTGAACTTTTCAAAAAATCGTCATAGAGGCGTTTTTATTCACTTCTAAACTTTCTTTTTTTAATAATAACTATTTCAGCTATATCTAAAATGTCTCACAAGATAGAGTTTTCAAATGAATAACTAAAATATATCTCTAGATGTGTCGTTGTATAGATTTTCGAGAGTAAATATAACTCGAAAGCTTCTTCATAAGCAAAATAATACCTTTACTTCATACTTAGAATACTTACCATTTCTTCTAAAATTTGAATGCCATTTTATCATGCTTTTTACCAGTTAATATAAAAATATCATATTTTTTACAGATTATTAATAATGTATAATGGCATATTTTTTAAATGATTTTATCTAAAGATAAGTATGATATTACATAATATACGGTAAAATGCACTATGTGTAGTGTACAAATGAGAGTCAGGGTGATTGATAGGCTAAAAGTGGCATAAATCATAATAAATATGTAACATGCTAATGCATACATTCATTAACATTTATTTTGAAGACTATCACAGAACTGATGCGATGGTTTGTTAGCTTGCAAAATTGTTCAGAACATGAAATAAAAAATTTAAGCTCGTGCATCGTGATTTTTGAACATTTTGGATGGAAAAAAAATTGAAATTTAAAAATTATGTTATTTGGAAAATCAAAACTTTAATAGGTTTTACCCAAGATGATTGCAATTTTTTTCATTTTAAGAAAATTAAGATGATTTAGACTCGTAGATTTATTTCGCGTAAAAAATATTTTCTTCGTCAAAATTCTAAAAAGTAATAAAAGTTTCTTCGTCAACATTCGATTCAAGATATACTTTCATTCAATTCAATTAATTCTAAACACTAGCGGGCTGTCCCCCCTGTCCGCTAACGCTCGCCAACCCCCGAAAATTGCTACGCATTCTTATATGGTTTGCTTCGTAAACCAAGCTCGCTTCGCTCGCTACTAACTTAGGTACATTGCGAATGCACAAAATTCTAAGAATTCAAAACAATCATTCAAATCCATATAACAACCTTAAAAAAAAAAAAAATTACATGTTTTTAGTAAATACTAAGTCATTAAAATAAATTTGAACTCAAATAAATGACATGTAATTCGTTAAACCTATTAGAAATGTGCTATAGTATAATTCGTAATATGAATCAAAAATCGTCAAATATATTCGTAATATATAAATTCGTGAAAAAAAGCGCTTTCGACGAAATACTAAAATAGAGATCTATCAACAAAGACTTCTCATTTCTCCCTAGCTTAATAGTATGAGATTGCCGCAGCTGATGCTTTCTGGTTATTTCAGTTTCCTTTTTTAAAAGCGCTACATGTTGAGCCACCTCAGCTAGATTTAGCATGTGACATTTTTAGCGGCAATCATTGGTCGATTTTCTAGCGTTGCCATTCGGGGAGTTGTAATGAGATTTTTTTTGTAGCCGTGTAAGAGAAATAGTAACGGAAACAAAGCAAAGCAAACGTTGCCATCGGCGGAAAAGAAATACAGCCAAAATTTGGGAGCCACGTACGAGAATTATATATATTAAATTATTCTACTTTATTAAAACCAAGAAAAAAATTTAATATTTAAAGTAAGGTATTTTATTTAAGAATTCATATCAGTAAAAATTTATAGTAAGTAATATCTTTAAAAAATTGTGTTGTAATATCTGTTGTAAAATTATGTTGAATAACCCATACAATCGTGTGAAGGAATACTTTTTTTCAAGTTAACACCATATTAAGCTTTCGCATGCAATTTCAAGGGTGTAATTTAAATTTAACGCTTAAAGATTAATAATACACCAAACAATCATGTTTTCACACCATACGAGAATTATTTTTATTTCCGAAAGCACAAATGTTGGATCTCTTTGAATATCAAAAATTCAAGAAACCTTAAGTAGAATATCGCAAAAGTTTGCTTACAATCTCGAAGGAGCTGGCGTGAGTTTGTTGTTATTTTCAACGTAGTTATTCATAAACAAAAATAAAAATTCGCCGTTAAATTAGCATGCATGCTTTTAGTTATGTAATAAGGATAATTATATTTTATTTTCCAAATCTTTAAAAACTGTACTTACTGATTTTATGATGTATAATTTCTATCCGTTACCTTTCTCTTGCTCTTACTTCGATTTTTTCTTAATCTCTGTGTGCGAAGAGAATTTTTGATTTACGTGCCAATTTCATTTTAAGATTTTAAATTAAAATAAAATTAATTTTATTTTAATTTTATTTTTATTTTAATTTATTTTATTTTATTTTATTTTATTAATTTGATTTTAAGAGCTAATTTTATATATAAGTGTATAGATGCATTCTAAATCAATGATTTTTGCCTTATATTGTACTGTAAAAACAACTTTATTATCAGTGTATCTTATTTTAATGTGATTATAAATTCTAGTGTTTTCGTATAGCAAAAATGGTAGAGGCTAATTTACACTAAGTAGTACAAAAAATATAGATTACAAAAAATATAAAAAAAAGTGTTAAGGAAACACTTGGCCCCGAGTTATGTGTAGCGTTTCACTATTACACTTTTGTTTTAAGTAGTTGCTCGCATTTTTAGTGTCGATACACACTAAAACTTTTTATAGTGTAATAATTGTAATCATGTATCTGAGAAGATGAAAATATCAAAGAGAACACTTATATTAACAAAAACCATAATAGTTGAGGCATAATTATTTCCACTCAGGATAAAAATAAATATTTAAATCACTTCTATATTTAATAAACGTTAAGCACTAAAATTTCAACACTTTCCTTCGGTCAAAATATCACGGAAAACAGACAAGGTGGCACATAATATTACGTAAACAATAAAGTTCGTTTATAATTTTGCAACCAATATCCACTGACCTTTCATATTAATACAGAAAACAAACAAGATTGTTCCCACTCAAAAAAATGAAATAGTTTGAATATATCGTATTACCAAAAAAACTCGGTATTGAGTACAAGATCAAAAATCAACCAGCAAAATATGAAATGATTAAATACTGCTAACATTACCTAGGAATCATATGCAATATTTAATAACCAAGTAAGCAAGACGTGAAATATAATTATTATATTCTTATAATTATTATTCTTATAATTATTATTCTTACGCTCTATTAGTAATAAATCAAAAATTATTTCTAAGTGTACTAAGTAGATTCATATTTTATATTGTTTTCTTTAATGATAAAGGCATACATTGTAAGTTAAACCCAATGTTACAAATAATAACTTGATTAGGAATGATAATAATCAGGCAGGCCTTTGCCCGGTATTCTCCACTTTAATTTTATTTTTTAGTTCTAAAGCAATTGCCCGAAATTCTCTATGCTCTGTTTTTTTTCTAACTAGATATTGATTAATATTAACAAATGAACGGATTAAGTAAAGTTTGTATTTCATGAAAAAAATTATTTATTGAATGAAGAAAATATTTTTTGGTCGTCAACTCGATTATATTATAATTCTTATGTTTCCTACTTTATTTAAAGAGCATTTGTCATTGTACACAGTTTCTAGGTAAAATATATATTAATTCTCATGTCTCATACTGATTAAGAACGTCTAGAATTGTATACATTTCCCACATTTTGAGTCACAGATATAACAGAAAGCCCGCAGCATAGATCATAATACAGATAACAGATAATATTGCTTTTTTATATTTTTGCCAAATAAAACGATGAAAAATTTTTTTAAAATGGTATTGAAATTTTAAGCTTCATTCCTTTTTTAACACCCATTTTGTCTCAGATTCCTTTGTTAAGTTATTTGACATTTTTTTTTAATTTATTAAACTTTCCTCTTTTTAATTTAGCGAAGTGTATTTTTGACATTATTAAATAGAATTGAGATTGTTTTTAAAAAAATCAAAAATTAATAATAGGAATCTTTATTTGAATTTTTATTCAGAAAACAAGAGATATTAGTAAAAATTTTACAGATAGGAAAATATAGACAGATGAAAATATTTTATTTAACATAAAATCAAATCATAATAGAATCGAAAACTATCGGCTAATTTAACTGATAATATTGATTTTATGTTTTTAATAATAAAGGAATAAAAACCTAGCAAAACTGAAAGAATAATTTCATTTTAATATATCACTAACATTTAAGGATTAAAAATTTTTAATGTTTTATTTTGATTATTGTTTATCTCTATATTTAAAAAATGTTTCCTCAGCCATTTAAAAAAGTAACAATTATCCATCTTTTAAATTTTAGTTTCTCAAAATATTAGTGAAAACAAACAAAATCACTCATGATATTGCAACTACAAAATCAACTTATCTACTTATTTTATCTACTTATCTTCTTTCAGAATTATCAACTTATAAACTACATAAATTGCTTATATTACAGTAAAAGTTCCCTTATCTATCACATCATGATTGCTGCTAGTTTTAGAGACAGAAAATTTAATTTATTTGTTAAATTAGTAGTTTATGTAAATTTTGTGAAGTATATATTACGATTACTTTAAAGAAGTTTCAAGAAGGAAATAAAAAGTACACTTTTGAAAATTTTTAACCCATCAAAGAAATAGAAAAATAAGCAAATTTGTACACAATTTTACACATAATATCGTCTCTATGTACCAGAAAATCGAACAATAATAATATCGAAAACAGATATTTAGTACAACCTGACAAAAAGGATGACTCATATTAAAATTGGGAGGAAGATATCGCTTTAAATTTTTTTTAAACTAAGGATGCAAAATGCTTAAATATTATTTTATTGTTTATCACTATCATTAAAAAAACTTTAACAACCGTTATACAGCTTTTGAATTAATTGTAAATAGTTTCCAACCTTAACCTTTGCTTCTCGTAAAACAAATTCTTTAAAAGAAAGAAAAAGTTAATCACTTTATAAAAATCGAATGTATGAAACTGACTTTAAGTTTTATATTTAGATCAAAGCAATACTGTTAAATTTCAAACTACCATAGAATTTACAGCACAAAATAACTTACAGAACTTGGACAGGATTAAAATTCTCAGCAAAAATCCATGTTTTTATTGTATTAAGTTTCTGCTCTTTTTTTATGAAATTTTTCTATGTTTGACAACTTTTATTAAATTTCATTACAATTTGTCACAAAATAAAAAGACAAATTCTTTCTTTTAATTTCAAACTGTCAAATCAATACGGACAAAACAAACAAGATTGCTTTATATTACGTAAATAAGTTGAGCAAAACCTAGATAGAGGAAAATTTAAAAGAAACAAATTTATATTACAATAAACATTTCATTATTTATCATTACATGACAAAACAACTTTCAAGATTGTCACTTGTTTCACAGAAAAGAAATACATTTAATTGTTAAATTATTAAACATTTATTAAATTTAGTTAGATACATTTTCAAATTTTATTAAGTTTTTATAAAATAAACTGATGATAAAAAAAATGATATGTGTCCACTTCTTTAAATTTTACAACAGATAACAAAAAACAAGTTTTCATCCAACATTTTTTCGTAGTTTCGTGCATAATATGTTTAAAAAATTTTAAAAAGTTGTTAAAAATGATATTCATTAAAATAGGAACGTTTCGAAACACTGAATATTTCGAAAAGGCGAAAACTTTATTTAGAAAAAAAAAAAAATTCTTCCTAACTTATTTCAAAAGCTATAAAAAAGAATAATGCTTATTCCTTATTTATGTTAAAATAAGAAATCTTACAACTTTTATGTACTTACGGCTTCTTCTTTAATTTGCCTCAGAAACTTTTTGGAACACTCTTAAGTGAAAGACCAAATATCGGAACTGGAACTCTGGAACTAAGTTTCGGATTCATATAGTTTCAATGAAAACGATTTTGAAAGTGCTGGGACTTACAGAGAGAAGGCTTTTGAAACAATAAGCTTTTTTCAGAGCATGCGCACTAGTGTTTCCCACGTCTTGCGCAAACTCTACTTTCTTCTGTGATCTTACTTCAATTCGTATTTTCGTATATCTTCTTACTTTCATTCGGACATACAATTCAGGATGAGGACGATCTAAAATATCTTCTCGATTTTTGGAAATATCTTATACTGTTAGTTCGTACTTCTTGAATAAAATATATCGCACTTTATACCGGCATTATAATTCTTTTTGTAAAAGTAGGTCGTATATACGAAGTATAAAATAAATATCGTTTAAAATCATTCCCGTTTAAAAGGTTTAAGATAGTAGCAATATTGGAAACGGGGAAAAATAATAACTCTACTAAAACAATTATTTTAAAATTAATAAAATCTATCATTCCGTATGTCTTCCTATTTATTTATTTCCAAGAAAGGTAAAAAGAAAGAGATACATTGCTGAATTTTAGAATGTAATTTAAAGTATTGTTTTTATTTGGAATTTTAAGATGGCATTTATATCATAGTTAAGCAATTTATTGTTATGGTTTCTTTTAAATCTGTGCAAACTATTAGAATTTTAAAATATTATTAAGAATATTCTTCTTATAACTTTTATTCTTCTTTTAACTATACTTAACCTTTTTTCTCTCTTTCTTTATATATTTAACTTTTCAAATGTAATTATCAATTAGTTAAGCTACATGAAACAGCGTACAAGATTATTATTGATTTGAATTTTTAAAATTGTATGATTGATATTAGATTTAAAAAAATTATTGCAGTTATTGAGTAATAAAAGTAACATAATTTGAATAGCATTTAAAATGTCTTCTTTTAAATGAAAGTGAGAATCATACAACAAAATTCTGATCTACAGTCCGTAAAATTATTTTTATTTAAATCGATTATGAAAGAAATAGTACTAGCTTCACACAAATATCAGTAACGGTTTTTATTCACAATTTGAGAAAATTTCAAATTTCTACTACTTCGCTTAGTTTTAAAAATTTAAACATTATTCCGATACATTTAGTTTTGTAAAAATAAGCCTTGCATACTTAAATCAGGAAACACTTGATTATTTTAATTAAATCTTTCTTAAAAATTATATCTCTTAACAAAATTTAAAATAATATCAATGATGGATGGGTAAAAAAGCTAATAATTCAATAACTCTTAACCAATAGCTCTTTAAATCTTTTAATAATCCATGAGTATCTTTTAAACTATTATTACTTACAATACAAAAATAAGTATGATGGAAGTTAGTTTGATGATTGTGAAAGTTAGAATTATGAAAGATATCAGTAACGGTTCTTATTCACAATTTGTAGAATTTCAAATTTCTAATATTTCGTTTAGTTTTAAAAATTAAAACATTATTCCGGTACATTTATTTTTTTATGAAAATAAGTCTTGCATACGTAAATCTGAAAAAAAACTTGATTATTTTAATTAATTGTTACTTAAAAATTATATCTCTTAAGAAACTTTAAAATAATAAAAATGATGGATGCGTAAAAAAGCTAATAATTCAAAAACTCTTAACCCATTGCTCTTTTAAGGTTTTAATAATCTATGAATATCTTTTAAACTATTATTACTTACAATACAAAAATAAATATGATGAAAGTTAGCTTGATGATTACGAAAATTAGAATTATGAAAGATCATGAAAGTTAGATTGAATGACAATTACTATTTGTCCCGCAGTGGACTGATCGTTGAGACACGGTTTCCAGCAGATCACCGAAGTCAAGCATCACTGGCTACGGTGTGCGGGTGGGTGACCACTTGGATCAGTCTGCGTAGGGACCGAGGGTGTGCGGTATTGGTAATCGTTAAACTGTACTACCGTAAAGTGCTCGTCTTCGCGCGCAGGTCGTCGGGCTACCGAAGCGGGGGTGCCATCCCCTCCGCAGAGGATCAAAATTGTGATGGCATGTCTTCGGATCATCCTCCGGGATGTTTCCCAGACTGTCGCCAATAGCCCATTGTGCAGCTCTAGTGTGACGTAAATTAACAACCAACCAACCAACTATTACTATTTGGAACTTTTAAAACGGTATTAAAAACTGTTACAATTACGTCAAAATTTGTAGGAGATAAAAATATTTTTATAAAATTAGTTATTTAAATTTATAATCCATTTTACTTGATTAAAGTATCACACAATGGAATTATATCAGAAAGCTTAAGAATAATATTAACTCTTAAAGTTCAATATCAGAAAGCTTAAGAATAATATTAACTCTTAAAGTTCAATATCAGAAAGCTTAAGAATAATATTAACTCTTAAAGTTCAATATCAGAAAGCTTAAGAATAATATTAACTCTTAAAGTTCAATATCAGAAAGCTTAAGAATAATATTAACTCTTAAAGTTCAATATCATAAAGCTTAAGAATAATATTAACTCTTAAAGTTCAATATCAGAAAGCTTAAGAATAATATTAACTCTTAAAGTTCAATATCAGAAAGCTTAAGAATAATATTAACTCTTAAAGTTCAATATCAGAAAGCTTAAGAATAATATTAACTCTTAAAGTTCAATATCAGAAAGCTTAAGAATTATATTAACTCTTAAAGTTCAATATCAGAAAGCTTAAGAATAATATTAACTCTTAAAGTTCAATATCAGAAAGCTTAAGAATAATATTAACTCTTAAAGTTCAATATCAGAAAGTTTAAGAATAATATTAACTCTTAAAGTTCAATATCAGAAAGCTTAAGAATAATATTAACTCTTAAAATTCAATATCAGAAAGCTTAAGAATAATATTAACTCTTAAAGTTCAATATCAGAAAGCTTAAGAATAATATTAACTCTTAAAGTTCAATATCAGAAAGCTTAAGAATAATATTAACTTGACAGAATAATCAATATTGGATACAATTAATTATTAATTGTAATTGTTTCTTAATTTTACAAATCTCTAAATAAATAAAATGTTAGTAACAGTTATTGAAAATTTCTATTAACCTATTTTAAGTAAAAATAACTATCGACTACGCAGCATGTCAAATTATATTCCTTTGAATATGCAAAAATGCAAAATAATGTAATTAAAATAACTAGAGTAAGGAAAAAGTTAATAAAATTATTATAATTTTGAACTTTTATGATATAAAATTAACATGAACATACAAGATTATTAATTTTAGATGTCAAGATATTTTAAATATTAATGTATTTCTATACGTTTATTAAACAATTATAATATAATTTGGAAAAATTTGAATCTCGTTTATTACAAATAACTTAATTTAGTATGAATATTGCGATGTAATTTATTGATTTTGGTTCATCAATATATCATAACAAGCACAAGTTTGAAAATACTGATAAACATCTCTTAATACTCCACAAAATTTAAATTCGCTTGCAATCGGAGATTACTGCAGAGAATCCGTAGTTTCACTGGTTGCAAGGGTAATGTATTTATATATTTTAATAAATTAGAACAAGGGTATTTATTTTAATAGATTAATGAATTAGAATTAAAAGAATTTTGCCAGCCAATAAACTCAAGTAATTTATATATAAATTGAAGTTTTATAAATATATATATTCTATATATATATATATATATATATATATATATATATATATATATATATATATATATATATATATATATATATATATATATATATATATATATATATATATATATATATATATATATATATATATATATATATATATATATATATATATATATATATATATATATATATAAGGCCACATACACTGTAAAATATACCAGAACAAATTACGGTATAGAGTACCAGATCTTTGGGTTTTACCTTAAAATATTATACCTTACTTTTTACAGTACCGTAAACTGGGGCGAGTCTACCCATTTTTTCAGTTTGTCAACTTTCAAGTGGTCAAACTTTTGTAAATATTAAAGAAAAAAGGCTTTTAATAGGTGTTTCGGAATCGCTATTTATCCCTCTTTAAAGTTGTGAAATCGATTTTAGAAAATAATAACAGTTACGCTGTTGCTGTATATTTTTATAGAACTGCTGACAAATCTCTCGTATGGGGCGAGTCTACCCATTCTACTAAAATGAATGTTAACATTATAAATAATCAAATTTTAGTATTAAATTGTTATTTTAGTTACTATATAGGATATTTATGAAGTAAAATTCATAACTTTATTATATATTCCATTTTTTTATTCATAAAATAACACAAATTGAGTATTTGATCGATTATCACATTTTGATCACAGTTTTGTTTTTATAATCATTAACATTATAAAATAACATTTTTTCTGATTATTGTTGATAAAAATAAATTAAAATTAATATAAATTTACAATTAAATAATTAATAAATAATAATAATTAAAGATTATTAACAAAATCGAAATTCAAACATTGGGAATCATGAAAAATCCTTTTCCCATTCTTTTGGGAGGTGTGATTTTTCTTACAATGTTTTCTCGTTGAATGAGCTCTCGTAATATAAAAATTGAAATATAAAAATCTTGTAATATAAAAATTTAAAAAATAGGTAAAATAAACATATTTTATATTTACATTTATATTTAACCTATAAATTTTCTTATTAATGATAAGTTTATCAATGCAGAATAAAAATAATATACTCAAATTCATTTAAAATGACTTAATTTTAATATAAACAAAGTTCTAAATTATATTATTATGCTTTATTAAAACTAAATACGAATGGGTAGACTAGCCCCGCGAATTCTGGCTTTTTGTTTACAACAGCAAAACTTACATTCTTCTTGTTTTTTTTTCATATAAAATTAATGTAATCTTAGTCTTAGATAAGTTTATCACTTAACCAAAGTGAAAATAGTAACAATAATAATATACTTACGGAGCACGAACTTAAAGTTTCCTGATTTTCAATACAAATCTCTCAAAAGACGTTTGAACAGGTCGGTTAAAAAGACACCAAGTAAATAAAAACGGATCAAACTACTACAGCGCCATCTTCCTTAGAGTCTGAACTAAGTCCTCCGTCGGTAAAATTTTTTTTATTTGCAATTTAAAATAGTGAAAATTAAATAAAACTAAAATGGGTAGACTCGCCCCAGGATGGGTAGACTCGCCCCGGTTTACGGTAATATTAATTTAATTTGTGTGAGTCAGTGATTTTACTGTAATTATTAAAATAAAAGCTACGGTATCTAAGATTTTTGTGTTCTGTAATATGTGTTCGAAAAATGGATTTTATGCTAAAAAAATACTTTTTACTGTAATTTGATCCAGAATTTTTCACAGTGGAAAAAATCTTCTAAGTTCTAATATTTTTTTAAAAGTCTATGCTATGAAAATTTCCGGATCTACTTCCGGTAAAAAGTTCCGGCACTCACGGTGCCGATACTTTTTCCATAAAATTCATCTTTATCCGAACATGTTATGCACCAAAAAATCGGATAATCCGTAAATTTAAATGTAATAAATACTGTAAAACCACTGAATCACCATTATTAAACAAATATTGCTGTGAAAATTACGGTACAATATTTTACGTTAACAGTGGATTTAACTGTATAATGCAGTTTACAAAATGGATTTTACGGTATGATGGATTTTACACAATGTACTTTACGATATAATGGATTTTACTCAATGGATTTTATAATGTATGCACCCAAAGCGTCGGTAATTTCATCCGGAGTTTTTTGACATTATATTTGTTTCAAAATATTCTACTTTTGCTCAAAACCACTGAAAAAAATAGTTTGTAACAGCAAAATAAATAAATGATATTAAACGAATGACATGTAGAGTAAAATAAATCACATGTAACGAATTTCTTCACTTTCACAAAGTAAATATTTAGCAATATAAATTCCATGCATTGTCTAGACATATGTAGTTCGTTGTGTGAAAATTAAACAGTTAATATAATGTGTGAGCACAAGAAAAAACTTATTCTAAACATCTTATTTTTACAGATATAAACAAGTATTTATGCAGGGTGTTACGAAATGCGCACCCTTAAACTATAGATTTGTGACATTTGTAAGAAAAACGGCAGTAGATGGTAATGAAAATGCGAGGACAAAATATTAATTTTTTTTTTAATTAAAAGAATTTAAATTTAATAAATCTTAACAAAGGTCAATCACAGGAAAGCAGTAATTAATCTCGGTAAAAAAAACATAGCGAAGCATTTTACGAAACGGAAAGCAGATTTATTCCATTCCCTCTAGAAAAATATTCTCTTTAACGCGTATTTTAATCTCTTAACTTTAATTTCTCTGGATAAGGGATAGCCAGAGTTTAATGATGTCGTTTTATCTTTCGTTTTTCCACTAATATTCTAATTTCTTATTCATGTCAGTAACTAAAGTTATTCTGAGAAACTAGACTCGATGAAAAGTGATAACACGGTTCTTAGATAATATGCTTTGTCTTTTTCAGCTTATTTAAATTTCAACTAATTATCTTAAAACTTCAGCAGCATACACATATTTTATTGATGTAGATTTTCTTTCATTTAATATATTTCTCAGACACCTTTATTATCAAAGCTTATTGAAATATAACTTTATCAATAATTTAAAAATTCTTTATGAATGCTGTTAAAAAAAACCCGAAGACACGGTGAGAAAAAGTATTTTCAAAACTACCTAAATGTGGGAAAATTTACGGTGTTTCTGGCTCTGTGTGAATACTAAAGAGAACAGTAATTTTTACCAAGGCTCTCTGGAATTGTCTTTTGTCAAATTAAAGAAACAGAATTATTTTATAATATGTGATAGAAGTTTATAACTGTAGTAAAACTTAGTAATTTTATCATGATACATTAAAGCATAGAATAGAATTTTAGAAGCAGAATTTACGGGAACCGTAATTATACGAATGTAAAATTTACCAAAAATATGAAATTTCACCGGCTTTTGAAAAAAATTAAGTTTCTAAACAAGTAATACTCATAATGCTGCTGATATTTTGAATTTAGTAGATTTAATTAAAGAAATAATTTTGAAAAACACTACTTAACGAAAACATTTTGCTTACCTGTTTCCACATGGACTTATACGTTAATTAACATATAACCTAAAACAATATTTTAATTATATTTATAACAGAAAATAAAGAGACAGCTCAGATTTATACTTTATCTGCTTTTTGAGAGCTTGAAACACGTCAACCTCTATTTACACTTTATCTGCTTTTGAAAAAAATTGTAAGTTTCTAAACAAGTAATACTTATAATGCTGTTGATATTTTGAATTCAGCGGATTCAAATCAAAGAAATAATTTTGAAAAACACTACTTAACGAAAATATTTCGCTCACCTGTTTCCACATGGACTTATACGTTAATTAATACATAACCTAACACAATATTTTAATTATATTTATAACAGGAAATAAACAGACAGCTCAGACAGAATAGAAAAAAATAATGTATGCAACTATATACTTATACAATGTTTGAATTTTCCTCCGAAAATTTTAGTAAAACAACCGGCAGCAGTTTGTCCATCTAATTAACCATAAAGTTTACGGTAAAGAACATTTTTTACCTTCACAGTTTTGAAGCCGTTTAATAATAGTATGATAAATAAAACATCAATCCAAAACTATACGGTTTTAACCATTTAAGACTACCATGATTTCAATACCGTGAAATAAATTTACTGGGCATGAATTCGCAGCTTTATGGGGCTGCCATCTAATGAGAGTATCGTATTATAATAGCCCATGGTTACAAATTGGAGAGTGCAGGATATTGTAAACTCTTCAAGTGGAAAAATGGGGGAAATACTGTAGTGTCAGCCCTAGGACTCAAACCCCCGTTCTGTCGACCATGCGATTGAGAGACTACCCCTCTAGACTATAACGAAAACGTAGTTACAAGGAACTAAATGGCTTCATTTTATGTGGTAAGCCCACCTAAAATGATGCGATAAAATTCTGGTTGTTTAATCGAATGCAGTTAATAAATCCACGAAGTGAAATATATTTCAGCGTGAGATAGAAGATCTCAAAATCATTACCGAAATACTTCGATAAAAACTACCAAACTTTTCAGTAAACACATAGAGCCGGAAACATGGTAAATGTTACCATATTCTGGTAGTTTGATTTTTTTTTCCTCATTGCATTGCTTTTTTTTTGTATCCTCAATCATTAATTGAGAATATAATGCTCAAAAAATACATTCACGTCTCAAACCTTTGGAGCAAGAAAAACATATTCATGACATAGATTATTCCGCGAAATAAAATATATTTCAACGTGAGATAGGAGATCTCAATATCATTACCAAAACACTTCGATAAAAATTACCGAACTTTTCGGTAAACACATAGACCCAGAAATATGGTAAATGTTACCATATTCTGGTAGTTTGATTATTATTTTTTTCCTCATTGCATTGCTTTTTGTTTGTATCCTCAATCATTAAATATTAATAATTGAGAATATATTGCTCAAAAAATGCATTCATGTCTCAAATCTTTGAAGCAAGAAAAACATATAGATTATTCCGCGAAATAAAATATATTTCAACGAGAGGTAAGAGATCTCAAAATCATTACCAAAACACTTCGATAAAAACTACCGAACTTTTTGGTAAACACATAGAGACAGAAATATGGTAAATGTTACCATATTCTGGTAGTTTGATTATTATTTTTTTCCTCATTGCATTGCTTTTTGTTTGTATCCTCAATCATTAAATATTAATAATTGAGAATATAATGCCCAAAAAATGCATTCATGTCTCAAATCTTTGAAGCAAGAAAAACATATAGATTATTCCGCGAAATAAAATATATTTCAACGAGAGGTAAGAGATCTCAAAATCATTACCAAAACACTTCGATAAAAATTACCGAACTTTTTGGTAAACACATAGAGACAGAAACATGGTAAATGTTACCATATTCTGGTAGTTTGATTATTATTTTTTTCCTCATTGCATCGCTTTTTTCTTTGTATCCTCAATCATTAAATATTAATAATTGAGAATATAATGCTCAAAAAATACATTCACGTCTCAAACCTTTGAAGCAAGAAAAACATATTCATGACATAGATTATTCCGCGAAATAAAATATATTTCAACGTGAGATAAGAGATCTCAAAATCATTACCTAAGCACTTCGATAAAAATTACCGAACTTTTCGTTAAACACATAGACCCAGAAACATGGATTATTCCACGAAATAAAATACATTTCAACGTGAGTTAGAAGAAAACGTGTTTCACAATTTTCTAAGTGAAACGAAACATATGATACCACAGTTGTAACAAATGAAGCTAATTTCTTTCTCGAAATCCTTCGTTACAAGTATCGTATTCTATCTAAACCTAACTAATAATGATAAGTGCTTGAGGATCGTTACCTGAGCTTTCTTTTATATTTGTTATCAATTTTTTTCTTCTTGAAAATAAAGTACTCTCGAAAAAATTCACAGAATTTTAATGATCATTGTTTACACAAGTAATCTATGTTAATACTGCTATCACTTAGTATATGCTAATACTGCAAATATAAATTTCACAACAAACAAGATTCTTTACTGAGAAGGAAAGCTATATTGTAATTTGGTCTCGAAATTGAATAATTATGTTTAAAAATATTTCCGTTTATTTCAGTTTTAAACTTCATGAAAGATGAATAGATCTATGATGATAGATGTATGTATGAATGTTTTAAATATTTATTATAATTACAGTTAAACGTTATTTATGTAAAAATTTCTAATAAGTAATATTTATAAAATATTTTACACGTTTAATAAGATGTTAATTCATTTGAGCTTAGTTAAATTACTAACACAAGACTGTGGTAGCCCAGAGTTTTGAGAATCTGACTCCGGTCCGGATTTACTGAGGTTCGATCATCGTCTCCGCTAAGGCTTACTGAGTACGTACGCTTAAAAACTGTGGAATTGAAAATCCTAAAGTCTGTAATTGGCATACATGCCAATATTTTTACTTTCGTTACATGAGACAAAAGTAAAAGTGAAAAGTACGTAGTTTTACTAGCATTTCATTACTTTTTAAATTTAGTACTTTTACTTGTTTTTCCGTTTGGCGAAAAAGCACACTCATTTATAATGAAAGTGCCAAAAAAATCGTTACTTTCTTCCGAATTTTTTTTAAAAAATTCACTAAAAAAATTTTTTTTCTAAATTTTTGAATTTATTTTTTTAATTTATAAATTTAGTACATATATATATATATATATATATATATATATATAAATATTCTGTTGTTGTTGCTAATAATTGCAATAAATCCGTTGACATTTAGGAAGTCCGAAACTAAAAGGGGAGAGGAATGAATGTCGTTCCAGTCCAGCCCTAAACAGTTCAGGATGTGCTCAGGTGATGCCTGGGTTTGTTGGCATTTAGAGCAAAGAGGAAAGCAGAAAAAGTGAGACTTTTCAGGTGTCCACTGGCCAGTCGGGATAAGCAATTGTTGGTCTACCTGTCGCCAGGAAGAGATAGAGAGAGTCCTGGTCTTTTATATACACAGTCCAGTCACATTAATGTGACCACCTGTCAAAAGCCAGAATAACCACCTTTGGCAGAGCGGACTGCTACGAGACGTGCAGGAAGAGAGTCAATTAGGTTTCTGATAGTGTTCGCTGGGATGTTGAGCCATGCCGACTCCAGTGCCGTGGCCAGCTGCGCTAGATTACGCGGTTGAGTATCCATGGCACGAACAACCCGATCGAGGTGGCCCCACAGATTCTCGATTGGGTTTAAATCCGGTGAGTTTGCTGGGCAGGGGAGTACGGTAAATTCTTCCTGTTGCTCTTTGAACCACGCACATGCACTGCGAGCTGTATGACACCTCGCACTGTCCTGGTGGTAGATGCCATCATTCTGAGGAAAAATCATTTGCATGTAGGGGTGGACATGGTCCGCAAGGACAGATGCGTACTTGTACTGATCCATCGTGTCTTCCACAATGATGAGTGCACCCAGTGAATGCCAAGAAAACATTCCCCAAACCATAACGCTCCATCTTCCAGCCTGCATCCTTCCGGCAATTGTTGCAGGGTGTTTGATTTCAGACGTTTCACGCCGTATACGCCAACGTCCATCTGTACAATGGAGCATAAAATGTGATTCATCGGAAAAAGCCACCTGTTGCCACTCTGTGGACGTCTAGTTGCGGTACTGGCGTGCAAATTCCAGCTTTCGTCACAGATGAACAGCAGTCAGCATAGGTGCATTAACCAGGCGACTGCTGCGGAGGCCCATGCGCAGCAATGTTCGCTGAACAGTTGTTGAGGATACACTTTTGGTAGCCCCTTGGTTCATCCGGACGGTCAATTGCTCAACAGTTGCACGTCTATTCGTCTGAACGCATCTCCGTAGCCTTCGTTCGCCTCTGCTATCTTTGGCCCGTGGTGCACCACATGTGCCACGCCGCTTGTTTTGTATAGTGCCATTTTGCCATGCACGGTATACTTTTACCACGGCAGCACGCGAACAGTTCACAAAATCAGTCGTTTCCGAAATGCTTCCACCCTTGGTCCGAAGGCCAATAATCATGCCCTTTTGGAAGTCGGATAAATCGCTACATTTCTGCATTGCGCCAACGACTGAAATGCTTTTCGATGCCCTAGGACATCCAATATGTACACTACACTGTAATATGCTGCCACCTGCACTCTGTGATTGGTTATTTCACGTTGACGTCGAAAGTAGGTGGTGGTCACATTAATGTGACTGGACTGTGTATATTCTTTAATAGCTAACTTCATTTCCAAATACCTTTAAGGATTGCAATTTCCTGAGAGGAATACGTCGACCTTTTTGAACATTCAATGACTTTTTAAGTCATTGAATGATAGATTATTCCAGTAGTTTTAGTACAGGCATTATCTATTTTCCAAATTTCACCTGTGTCATAAGACTTGTGACATTTGACAGGCATTATCTATTTTCTAAATTTCACTTGTGTCATAAGACTTGTGACATTTGACAGGCATTATCTATTTTCTAAATTTCACTTGTGACATAAGATTTGTGACATTTGACAGGCATTATCTATTTTCTAAATTTCACTTGTGACATTTGACAGGCATTATCTATTTTCTAAATTTCACTTGTGACATAAGATTTGTGACATTTGACAGGCGTTATCTATTTTCTAAATTTCATTTGTGAATGTCTATGGAGATGAACGGGAATAGTTCAGCCCTAAGGGTTCTAAAAAAAGTTTTAGAAAAAAAATGTGCATTTAAACACGGTAAACTCAGTATGATGTATGTATACTATTTTCAGAAAGATCCAACCTTTAAGTATGACAATAATTGTTCTGACATCGGTGTACTATCTACTTCGACACCTGTCCTGTATGAACTATCTCTGTGTGTAGTGTGTTTCCGTGGCTTGCTTCCACAAATGCTCTTATGTATTTCCTAGAAATATTTCTTGGTATTAGTAACCTGAAAGCCACGGAGAGGGAGGGCGAACTAGTGATATTTTCATGAATTCGGATCGATGACGGAAGCGGCACTTTTCGTTTGGTCGGGGCAAACGTTTTGTTTTTGTTTTTTGTTTTTTTCCTGAGAAAATAATTTTGTTTACGCAACAAATTCGATGCATTTTTGATGTCTTATTGATGTGTTTTGATTAATGCTACGCCCATCAATCTTTTTCTTTTTCATATACGAAGCTGTAGACCCAGTTTGAGGTTCCTTCTTCATATTACATAGTGTAGTTTGGTTTGAGACGAGAAGCGGTAGTAAAATTTGCTGCCGACTTACTTTTTTAAAATATGCGTAATGATACAAAATTTAAATGTTTTCGATTTAGGAAGTGCCTTAATCCATTTATTTATTTCGACAAGCAAAATTTTTCTCAGCCATCAGTACGTTTCCCTAAATAATTTCACTGATTCATTCCATGTATTTTTTCGTAGAAAACTTAATTTTCGTAATAACTTAATTAATTATTCTTTTAATTAAAATATAGGTATTTAAGAAAAATACAAAAATGCGTGCATTAAATATGTTATACATTAAAAGGATTCTATAATTTTATTATTGCTTTGATTTTGAATAAAAATAATTTTTTCTTCTTTTTTCGAATTTTACCATCTAAACATTTAGTTCCTCATATAAATAAATTTAAAAATAAAACTTTCAAGCTCAATTTTCAATTATGGGTGGATCTTATGAGGAATGTTTGTGTCACAAATTAAAGAATCATCCTTATTTAAAATTTCCAATTTTTTTAACTATCATATATAAAAAGGAATATATCTTTTAATGGATTTCAAGATTTCCCAGTATCTGAATACATTTTCTTTTGATTACTTTTTTCTTTAAACGAAAATTATAATATTTATCAAACTTGTCAAACAAATTAATTTACTACTACAAATTTCGATAATAAAAAGAAATTTTCTAATTTGATAGTTAATTAACATAAATTAAAACTACTTTTTTATATGCAAACATGGAATTTTGAGATTTGGTTTGGTTTCTAGATATAACATGCACTATTTCAATGAATTTTGTAACATTTCTAAATTTTATACATGTTCTTGAATTGAAATTTAATACATTTTGAAGTAACCGAAAAATCTTTTTCTTCTTACATTTTTTATTGACATTTAAGATTACTTTAAATTTTCGATTTCCTAGAAATGTGCAGTAAAGTACTTTTTTATTTCGTTTTGCACTTGTATTTTTACTCGTATTTTTATTTTGCTTTTGCTTAATGTACTTGTACTTTTACTCGTTACTTTTAAAAAGTAACGTTCCTATATGTGGTCACTGAGCAGTACCATTGATGCAAGGATCTGGAGAAAATTTCCTTCCCCTTCAGTTTTTTGTCTTACTTGAAGAAGAGTCCCCACAAAGGTGTGGTGCTGTCATCTACCCGTGTGGTTCTGAGTTAAGACAAAATTTCCTCTTGTAATACGAAAGGCGTATCCTCATGAGTTAATTCGTAAAAGACGAATGGTTGATGAGCTTGACCTCTCTAAGCGTCATTAGAAACTAACACAGAGCTGTGAGCGGGAAAAAATTTCTTAAATAGAACTAGTCTAGCAATAATATTTCCAATAATGGCTCAGAGGATAGAGCGTTCGCCTGTCAATCAGGTGAACCGAATTCGAATTGCAGCGGTGGCTGGTCGCCGCATCCGGCTTACACCGACCACAGTGCTGACGTGAAATATCTTCAGTGATACACGGATCGTGCGTTAGAGTCCCCTTGCCGTCAGGATAACCATGGGAAGTTCTCGTGGTCTTCCTTTCCATGTAACGCAAATGCGGATTAGTTCCATTAAAAAGTCCTCCACGAAGGCAAATTTCTCCCAATACTTGATCCTGGAGTTCCCTTGTCTTCTGGATTGGGTTCGAAATTACAAGGCTGCGTACTTTAACAAACAATAGTAGTCATAAACTCAAAATTTGGGTCGGCTGTTCAACGACGGTTATAAAATAAAATAAAATTTTTCAATGTATATAAAAAAGCCGTGGCGACTCAGTCAGGAGATAGAATATATATATATATATATATATATATATATATATATATATATATATATATATATATATATAATCTCTTCATCAGCTCACACGATTATATACGCAAAAAGAAGTGCTTTCCAATATTGTATCACTATGGCCAAAGCAAAATATATTAATACAATAGTGTGAGAAGCACTCGAAAAAAAACATTTCTGACAAAATAGAACACATTAAGTCAAAAAATATTTCACGTAAAAAACAAAAAATAAAATGTAAAGAAAAAAACAGAACAAAACACAAAACGAAATCTTTAGAACGAGTAGAGAATTCAAATGAATTTGCATGTATCTGAAACTTTCAAGAATGATTTAAAATATTTTTGTAATAAGTTTGCCAGATTTAAAAATAGGAAAACAGAATCGCAAAAGGAGCTAAAAGCGTAAATAGGGAGATTTTGTTTTATGACGCGTTTCTACTGCAGTACTGAAATGCGTTAACTTTGTTACTTACGAAGGATTGGCCTGAAAATTGATGTGCGCATGGTAATAATATTATACTGGATAAATTAAAGAAGTTTATATTTAATAAGAATGATATTTAACTATGCAATTTTTAATGTATTAATACAATGTTTTTAAAAAATTTTAAAAAATATACATGATTGATCATTATTTTTTCATTATTAAAACATCTAATTACTTTATTTCAATTTCGAAGTCATCCATACTCTCTTAAAATGAACGAGTGAAAATAACTCAACTTGAGTGCTATTTAACTCTTTCATCTAGAAAAAACCGGCCTTCTCATCTTGAGTTAAAATCACTCAAGTGAAAGAGTTATATGGAAATAGCTCAATTTGAGTGAAAAAAATTTCACTCAAACTTTAGTTATTTTCACTCGAGCTTGAATGATTTTCAGTATTACCTGAGTGGATCGTTTTCACTCAAACTTGAGTGATTTTAACTCGTGTATGAGTGATTTTCAGTATTTCAGTTTGTAAATTGCAGTCAAAATTTTTATTATTAATATACAAAATGTTTGTTTTTAGTGGTGCCATCTATCGTAAGCGATAGAAAATAATATAGTTTTTGTTTAAACAATTTTCTTTTGAGTGGAAAGCCTTAGACAGGAATTTTTTTTTATCATAACTTTTGTTGAATTTAAATATCGAATTAGATAGTATAGTACTTGTGAAAGTTTTCGCTGTGAGCATATCAACTCTGTGATTCGAACTCGCTTCCCGTCTGTTGTGAGATTCACCGATTAACCCTCTCGGCTACAGTCCTGTGTCAAGACTGCTACAAAGAACTAATTACTTTCATGAGCTGGGTCTTGTTGGCGAGGATAAAGCTTTTATTTGTTAATTCAAATAAGGTGAAAACACAGTTAAAAAAAATTTTCAGAGTTAACAGTTTGAATAGCATCATTTTATGGTTATCCAATTGTTTTGATTGTATACGGTAAAACGACAATTAAATAAATTATTACTTAAGAGTTTTTTTTTTAGGAAAAATTCCTAACCACTGTAGATTTGAGTTTTTTTTTTCCTTCTCCTGTGTTTTGTCATTTTTCTTTTAAGCTTAATTTTTAAAAGTAAGGAGCTCTGAACGAATTTTTAAAGTAAGCAGTTTAACAAATATTATGCTCATTTAGGTTCAATTGAAAATACTATGAGTTATTTTTTCTCGAACAAGTTTATTCGTTTAATTTATAAAGCTTTACTTTCAAGCAATAATAAAAGTATATTGTTTTAAATTGCCTAAATTTTTTTAAGCCAAATTTCTGAAACTAAGTGAAATTAATAAATTTTTGAAAAAGACGATTGAAGCTAAAAAATCTGGATTAAATACCCTTTTTCAAACTCAATTTTGCAAACTCTTTTGATATAAATTTGTTTAAAATCCAAACTATATATTTGTTTTGATTAGAAAAAAATAAGTATAATTTTTGTTCTGCAATAATCCTTGCTTTGTATGAATTCGAATAAAAAAATTAACTAATTAACATTAACTACTAGACTTTACTTTAATATTGTTTTTACCATAAACTTTGCTCAAACACAGTTTTCTTAAGTCAAAAAGAAATAAATAATAAAAATTAATAAAAACGACACTTTTATTAAAATTACTAAAATACAGAAATATTTAAATACCTAATTTTAGGCATATTTTAAACTAATTAAATTGTATCGCTTCTGAATTATGAATAATTACAATTAAATCAAGTATGTATTTTATGAATTTTAACTATTATGAATATAGATAGTGTATGTTATTTCCGTTATCAATATATATGTTTTGAATTTTTACCAAATTGTAAGAAATTAATATATAATCAAAAAGAAAAAAAAGAAAAAACATTATAAAAATTTAATATACCAGCCAGGAAAGCAAGATTGAAGACATCAAACTCTTTCAATTTTACAACAATGCAAAGTAGCTGCAGTTTTTCTGCAAATTCATCAGAAAGTATACTTCTGAAACAATGACTGCATAATTTCTTCAAATTTACTGCAGAATGACCACGGATTTAAAGTTTCAGTTTTTTCTAAATTTATGATTTTAAAGTGACCTCACTTAAGCTACAGTAATTTTGTAGACAATAGCTAAAAGTTTTTTCGAAATAAATTACTGAGAAATTACTTCGCATTAACTGCAAAATAACTGTGTTTTTGCACTTAAGATTGCACTACAGAAAACTTGCAGCTAACTCTAAAAAAACTACGAAATTACTTCAGTTCTGTAGAAAAACTGCAATTTATTTTCAGCTGGGTATAGGAATATAAATTCAAATTAAACTATGTCTCATAATAAATATTATTTTTAATTCTGCTCATATTTTTTTACTATTAATCTATAACTGTTGTAAAATTCTCATTTATTTGCATTTTCAAGAACTTTAATTAGCATTGTACTTTTAATTAAATATCAATTTGGCCTCGAAAATTGAACTTGTAGAAAAGTGGTAAGAACTTTTATGCTAGCAACAAAGGAAAAATAGTTTGTATAAAGTGATAAATACTTTATGAGATATGAAGATAGTATTAATTCTGAATTCCAGTTATATAAAAGCTAGAAACAGGATAAAAGCAGAAAATTTCAAAATACTGCTTAACTTTTTTAAATATAATATTTTCCACTTTTTCTTTGAATGATATATTTATAATAAAATGCATTGAACATCTGAAGATTCTGATTTGAATGAATGGATGTTGCAAATGTGAACTTTCATAAATTAAAGACAGTCCACTTTATTAATAGAAAGCAATTTAAATAACAGCAGTTATAGTCTGTATGAACAATAATTTCGTAAATATCTTTTATAAAAGAAGTATAGAATGATATGAAAATAATTATCCAGAAACGTTTTGTACCAAAATTATGCATAAAAAAAACTAAAACATGGATATAAATTTATTATATTAAAATAAAATATTAAAACTTTAATATGAAATCTGAAAAAATTCTAGAACTCTTATCAGATATAATATATTCCCACATGCTTTGACAAAGATTCTAGCATGGAATCAGGTTTTCTTAATATTCCATAATCATCCACATTTAACTCTTTCAATTTTAATAAATTTTTTTGACAAATAATTTAAATGAATAGTATTTTATTAAAAAACGCTGAAAAAAAACAGCTAATTTAAATGGAATGTGTATATAACACATTCAAAATAAAAGTATTTTTAAAATAAAAGCAACAAGGTATATCTACTTACTAAAAAGTAAAACAGCGCCTTCTTCAGAAATACCGCTGTGAACTAAAAGTTGTTTTAATTCTTCTTAATTCAAAATATTAAATGACATATTCTCCAGAAAAAAAAATTTAACGTAAAATGAAAACGAAGACATAATCTATTTAGATCACAGAACATAACAATTTTATTTAGATTTATTATTGTTTGCTTTTTAAAATAAAGCGATGGAAATTCCAGCTTATATTTTGCCCGCAATTAAATATTAAATAAATCACTCAAGTTTGAGCTAAAAGCACTCAAATATTGCTTAATAAATACCACTCAAGTTTGAGTAAACGCAAGGTAAGAATTTCGCTCAAATAAGAATGTGTTTCACTCAAGTTGAGTTAAAAAAATTTAACTCTTTTTTGAGTAGGGGAAATAACTCTTTCATTTTAAGAGAGTACAAATATATTAATAAACATTAGTCATACATAAATATTACTATGATTTTAAATACAGTGTAGAGTAAAACCAGCTGAAAACCATTTCTTTGTAAGGGGTGAAAAGAAAAGAAAAGAAATAATAAATTGGATATTAATCAACTCTGCACAACAATGGACAAAAATAAAATGCATATCAAAATAAAATACATCCAAAATAATATTTAAAATATTCACAGAAAAAAACATTTTGAAACAATTAAATTCTTTTATAACAGTGAAAAATTAGGAAATAAAATAAAAATATTTATTAAAATTTGTTAGAACCCTGTTCTGAAATCCCTTTAAATTTTTCATGTATAAGCAATTCATATTTATAACACAATTGACGTTCATCCTATTCTTCAATTCTTCTCTCCGTCAAAACTACGCTACAACACACGAAGCCCAAATTTTCTCATTTAATGTTTGCTTATCAATTTCAACTTTTTTTAATGTTTGAAAATAGCGTCTATTTTCCAAAAAAAGGACAAAATAAGAAGCACTTTTGAATTTGACAAGTTTATATCATTTTTTTCGACCTCGTCATTTCTTTAAACATGAAGTCATGAAGCCGGTGTCATTTTAAATTCACGACCTTCAATGTTCAACTCCATAGCCTAGTAGTTTTGAACCCTATCCAGAAGACAAGGAAACTTCTTCTTCTGTCATTGGGACAAATTAGCCTTCATGAAAGATTTTTTTTAGGAATCTGAATCACATATGCGTTGTTCGTAGACAAAAACCACGAAGACAACCCATAGATAGCCCGATGAAAAAGGGACTCTTACACATGATTTTGTTTATAAATAATTGGAACGAAAACGTCTAATGCAAAATTAGGAAATTTTGCTATTGGAGTGCATTTTTAATGATGGTTAAATCGATATTATTAAGCTATAGCATTCTTTTTTTAGCATTCCTCAAAATATGGTAAACACTACACAATGTTGGAATTTTCAATCTACAATTATGGCTAAAAAAAAACCGAGATCAGTCTGTTCATCCGATTAACCGCAAAGTTCACGGTAAAAAATATTTTTCACCGTAACGGTTTTTAAACCGTTTGCAACCCGAATGGTTATAAAATCATGAATAGAAAACTGTACGTTTTTTAAGCCATTTATAGCTATCATGGTTTCAAAACGATAAAAAAAAAATTTAACTGAACATAGGAGCTAGGCTTCTCGTTAGATACGAGGGTTGCTATTTATATTTCTGGCCTAATAATAAAAAAACAAATATGTAGGATCGAAATTGGTTTTATTGTTTTTCAAAATATTCTCCATGATGATCAATACACTTTTGCATGCGTTTGAACCAATTTTCAAAGCACTTTTTCCAGTCCAATTGAGGTAACTCCAAAACACGCGTTTTGAAGTTACCTCATCAACCGCTTCTTCGGGGGTCGAAAATCGTTGTCCACGTAATTTATTTTTGATGTGTGGGAATAAGATGAAGTCATTGGGTGCCAAATCAGGGCAGTACGGTGGATGACCCATCAGTTCGATCTTTCGCTCCGTCAGAAATGCCTTTGTTTGAGTTGATGTGTGAGAGCTCGCATTGTCATGATGAAGAATGATTCGCCTGTTCTTCTGCTTTTTTCGAATTTCTCCGATGACTTCTGGCAAACAAATGGTCGTGTACCATTCAGAATTGACCGCCCTGCGCTGCTCTAACGCCACTGTTGCCACATGATCGTTAATGCCGAAGAAACAGGCAATCATTTGTTTCGATGTGCTTCTTCCTCGAACAACTTTTGCTGGTTTTGCCTCGTCTTGGAAGACCCATACAGTTGATTGCTGTTTTGTTTCCGGTTCATATGCATAGATCCATGATTCGTCACCTGTGTAGATTTTATACACAGCCTTTGATGTACCTTGAACGTATTTTTCCAATATTTCCTTGCACCAATCGACACGAGCCTTTTTTTTGAGCGTTTGTCTGATTATGCGGGATAAAACGCGAACAAATTTTTTTTTACGCTCAAATGTTCATGCAATATTCTATTGATGCTAGTCATACTAATGTCCAAAGACGCCTCTATCTCACGGTATGTCACATGACGATCTTGCTTTATCAGTTCACGCACAGCATCGATCTTTTCTGGCACAACAACGGATTTTGGATGACCTCAACGGGATTCGTCCTGGATCGAACATCGACCACGATTAAATTCGTTATACCAATTTTTTACAGTGCTGTAGGATGGCGCTTTATCGCTAAATAAAGAATTAAGTTCATCGAAGCACTCTTGTCTTGACAATCCACGTCGAAAGTTATGAAAAATAATGGCACGAAAATGTTCACGATTCAATTCCATTTTTTGAAAGAGAAGAACTTTTCAATTTACTGTCAACAACACAAATGAAGCTATAATGGTAAATCGTCTGCTGAATTTATGTTTAAAAATATCAAACTTTCGATTAAAATCGTCAGCGGTCGCCTAGTAACAAATACTGTTGCCAAGGCCAGAAATATAAATAGCAACCCTCGTAATGGGCATTGGAGAGTGCAGGACATTGGAAATTCTTCATGTGTATTAAAGGGAATGGAGGGGTCAACGCTGGGACTCGAACCCCCGTTCTGATACCCGTTCTGTCGGTTATGAGATCGAGATGTCGTGAGATGTCGTTCATGAGAAATTAGCTCTTTCGGCTATAATATATACACAGTTACAAGGAACTAAGTTGCTTCATTAGGTTAGCTTAGTTGGTGAAATAAATTCTTGTTATTTGACCGTTTTATGTAAAAATAGTTAATAAACGATTTTTCTCACTGTTAATTGTTTACTTACCATTTTTTACGGTTATTTGACTGTTTTGTTTAAATATGGTCAAATAACAATTAAATAGATTGTTATTTAGCCATTTTTTTCTGAGAAATTTTTAACAGTGCATGGCTCACTTTTAAACGAAGAAAAAAATTTCTGATCTCTCCGAGTAAAACTTATATATTGCATACAAAGTTTTCAACCAATGAATTTTAGAGTTTGATATTTTGGATTATGTTTATCAACCAACATGAAATATTGTAATTACAAAATAAGTCTTAAATAAAAGTAATGATAATGGTGAAAATTATATCAGTTAGTTAACTTTTAAATATCAACAGCTCTAAATTTAAAAAAAAAAAAAAATAAGTGATATGAATTTATTTTTAACTCGAATGGGATCTTTTATCACCAAATTCAGACCTGAAATATTGAACTAGCATAAGATAAACTGCACTTACCAGGGATGATTCAGCTTTCTTTTACTACACATAATAAAAGAAGTTGAAAGTGTTTCGGAGCACAAAGTTGCATTTTTACGGTGAAATTAATGAAACCAGACATGAGAATATACTACACTGAGAAAAAAGTATATATTTTGGTAAAATTAATTAGTTTGGTATACTTAACAAAGAAATATGGTTTTATAACTCAGAATAAAAGTTAGTAAATGGGCTAAAATTTGGTCATTTTATCATGATACCTTAGAGCAGAGGTCGCCAAAGTGGTCTATATAGACCCCCAGGGGTATTTTTAACAAAATTGGGGGTCGATCTGAGCCAGGGGGTTGAATGGGGGTCGATCCGAATCGGAAGGGTCGAAGAAAAAACAGTTCTTATTACGTAAATCCCAAATATCTAATTGAGTATGCAAAATTTGTGATTTTTTTTCTAATTTACTTAATATCAGTTTCTTTATAGAACATAAATTAATAAACGCATCATCAAAAACGTGGACATCAACCTACAAGATGAGTTTGCTGAATTATTATCGGATCTTGAAGCAAGGCGCTTTTTAAAAATTTAACAATAAGTAAATTTTGAACAAATATAAATATAATGCAAAAATATGTAGAACTTTATGAAATAGCTCAGCCTTTTTATGCTATCTTTTCCAAGTTCCTATATGGTTGAAGCCGGTTTCAGTCACGTAAATTCAATTTTAACTAAGTACAGAAATAAATTAAATGTGGAGTTACGAGGGGATTTAAAATTAAAATTGACCAATTTTGAACCCAAAATAGCGAACCTTGCAAAAAAACACCAGGCACGCTCATCTCATTGGTTAAGAAGCAATAAATATGTAATTACTTTACTTATTATTTCTACTTATCTATAATTACTTATTATTTAATAAATATTAAGGTATTTAAATTTCAACATTAATATATTTTTCATAAAACAATTGTAACACAATGTATTATTACCTTAATAAATGTTTAAATCATGAAATAAATGTACAAACACAGTATCTAATAGAATTTTATCTTAATTAACGGAAAATTACTTTTATGGGGGTCGATGGAGATTTCGAAAAATTATATAGGGGTCGATGATGAAAAAAGTTTGGGGACCCATGCCTTAGCGCATGGCACAAATCCCATTTATTCATTTAAATTTACTTTTCAGTTTTGTATTCTTTACCAAATGTGTGGTAATTATAACTGTAATTTTAAAAACCAGAATTTCCAGTAAACTGTTACTCTGCAAACGGAAAAATTATCAAACGCATTCTTTATATATTATGTATTTTAATTTCATTAACCAGTGTTGTTGTGTATTTTTTTTAACCAGAAATGTCCTTTTCATACAGTACGGTAGTTTCACCAGATTTTTTTTCCTTCGTGCAGATAATATAATTTAATTTTAGAGCTGAAAAAAATTTTAATAAAAGTTTTTTATTTAAATATAACATTTACTAATGCGGTGTATTGTAATTACTTGAAATAATAATTAAATGGACAGTCATTCAAATTTAATATTAGTAATTAAACGTCATGGCAAAAACTCAGATCTAAACATCATAAACTAATTAAAATGTTCTTTAACTAAATATTTTCGCCTTTCAGACTGTAAATAAACAGTCATTTTAATCATTTTAATTAGCTCCATTTAATTCCTGTTTCTTAACAAAACATTTTTTATGTAGAGAGATTTGTTTCGTTTATTTATTTTAAGCTTTTATTTGGCATTCATAGTCAACGAGTTTTTGTATTAAATACAGATCAATTAATAGGAGAACAAAAAAGCATCCATCTTTATTTAACTAATTAAAACAACAATTTTTTTTTTATTTAGTTTTTATTATTTGAATATTTCTACAAATTAAAAGCATTTGAAGAGATCTCTAATTGTACTTTATAATTAAAGAGCTTCTACCATTTATTTATTTGATGATAATTAATGTATTATAATGTAATTATTTTAAACAACTTTACGATGCATATTCATTTGAGTAAAATTATCACTGAAACGAAAGCTACTTCAAAGATAAGACTTTAATTTTAATTACAATTTTATTTCACAAATATTTAATATTAGATATAAAATAACATGACGAACAAATTGTGCACCTTTCCCTCGATTCGAACTAAAAGAATCATTCTATCTCCCTCTAAAGTGGGAAGATCACGCATTTCTGAAAAAAAGTAAACGTTATCGTATGAGAATTTGGAAATCCTAACTGTAAGCATGAATGCTCTATAAGATTTATGGTAAAAAGTCTCAGTATCATGAATTTTGGTACTTTTTACGGTGTAAAATTTCATACCATGATTTTTACACTAATATATACTGTAGAATTCCAGAATCAATGAAATTAAGTAAATATTATTGTAAAAACTACGGTATGAAACTTTACAGTAAAAATGCATTTTATGTAACATAATGTATTTTACAGATACTGTACTTAAGGTGCCAGTTCCTTTTTACCGTTATTTTATTCGGAATTTTTGCAGGATTATCGTTTTTAACACTGTTTTAAAGTACATATCCTATTATACCTTTATACAAAATTTCAAACCTTTCTGATTAAGGGGGTTTTCGAAAATAGGATTTCATGTTATTTATGTCACCAAGTTATTTATGTCATTTTATGTCACCTCCATGTGTAAATTATGAAAGTTTTTTTTTCTGGAAATGGCCTAGATAGTGTGTTTTATTTTTCATGGGGTAGGTGGAATTTTAAAAAGAATTTTATGCTATAAACCTAATTCCTTGTGTATAAGCTAAAAGTATATACTAACATATTTCATTAAGTTCAATATAACCGTTGATAGTTGACAAAGATATCAATTAAAATACATTTTTAACTGTATCTCATTAAAAAAAGTTTTGCAATTTAAATTTTAAAAAAAACAATTTTAGTTTTTAAAAATATTGGTCATAAGAAATGTTTGGAATAAATGTTAATTAAATTATTTCAAAAAAATATATTCACATATTTAAAAAAAAAGTAAAATGAAGTATTTTCATAAAATTTAGAAACAAACAGAGTCAATTTCAAAAATGTGTAATCTAAATTTTCTTCTATATTATATAAGACGCAAATACGTATGTATCAATAAAACATATGATACTTCTTTTCTCGCGTTGGCATCAGTTTTCATTTTTAACTAGGAGGCTTCGCCCCCTGCTCGCTGGCTCTCGCCAACCCCCGGAACTGCTTTCGATGTTCATGATACTCGCTTTGCTCGCTCATTGGATACGACGTCTAGCTTTTATATACTTTTTTGAATACTAAAGTTCCGAAAACTTTTCACTGTAGAAAATTCTAAACCTGTGTATTTCAATATTAATTTGAAATTGCAAACAGTTCACATATTTTTCTTAATCACACTATTCTAAATTTCAGTTGTTGAGAAAAGTAACTGTTGTAAGTTTTGTTTTAAAGTCTTTCCCACCCGAGGGATAAAACCATGTGTTGTAAAACAATATGAAATAGTACTGTACGCCGGATGTAAAGCATCGGCTTCGATGAAGATAATTTTGTGAGAATTTTTTTGATAATTCGGTGAGAATTCACCCGACTAGACATATGATGTGCTCTAGACGTGCTCTTGCGTGCCGAAGCCTATCAATTAAAACGTATTAGCGTTTTATATAATATAGATTAGCCATATGATGCTCACTACGTGCTCTTGCGCGCCGAAGCCTATCAATTAAAAATGAAAACTGTTGCCAAGGCGAGAAAAGAAATATCATCGGTTTTATTGATACATACGTATTAGAGTTTTATGTAATACTAGGAGGCTTCGCCCCCTGCTCGCTTTCGCTCGCCAACACCCGGAACTGCTTTCGCAGTTCATTTCAAATTGCTTCGCAATCCGATGCTCTCTTTGCTCTCTCATTGGATACGTTCTTAACGTCTAGCTTTTGTAAACTTTTTTGAGCACTGAAGTTCCGAAAACTTTTCACTGTAGAAAATTCTAAACGTGTGCATTTCAACATTAATTTGAAATTGCAAACAGTTCACATATTTTTCTCAATCACACTATTCTTAATTTCAGTTGTTGAGAAAAGTAACTGTTGTAAGTTTTGTTTTAAAGTGTTTCCCACCAGAGGACTAAAACCATGTGTTGTAAAACAAAATGAAATAGTACTGAACCCCGGCGGTAAAGCATCGGCTTCGATGAAGATAATTTTGTGAGAATTTTTTTGATAATTCGGTGAGAATTTTTTTGATAATTCGGTGAGAATTTTTTTGATAATTCGGTGAGAATTCACCCGATTAGACATATGATGCTCACTACGTGCTATTGCGCGCCGAAGCCTATCAATTAAAACATATTAGCGTTTTATATAATATAGATTAGCCATATGATGCTCACTACGTGCTCTTGCGCGCCGAAGCCTATCAATTAAAAATTAAAACTGTTGCCAATGCGAGAAAACAAATATCATCGGTTTTATTGATACATACGTATTAGCGTTTTATATACTATAGATAGATTGTAGGCGTTTTGCACAAATCTCTAAACTTTTTTTCGTATTTATCCACATAATTAAGATGTTGTGAACTCATTACATAAACACAATAGCATTTGTCTTCGATTCTCGCCGAATTCTAACCGAACATGGGTGTGCCACATCTCCGATTGTCGCCGAGAACAAAACGGTTGGTTGGTTTTGAGTTCTGAAATAGTTCCTTTTCATCGGCAGAAATGAGAAGTGTCATGCTATTGCTATTTTATTTTGAGTTGAGCGCTTTACTATTTCACGTTTGGTTATATTATTAGATGCTAACAGTTACTTTTCGCAACAACTGAAATTTAGAATAGTGTGATTAAAAAAAATAGGTGAACTGTTTGCAATTTCAAATTAATATTAAAATGTACAGGTTCAGAATTTTCAACAGTGAAAAGTTTTCGGAACTTCAGTGTTCAAAAAGGTATACAAAAGCTAGACGTTGAGAACGTATCCAATGAGCGAGCAAAGCGAGCATCGGATTGCGAAGCAATGAAATGAGTTGTGGAAATGAATGAATTGTGAAGCAGTTCCGGGGAAATGAATTGCGGAAGCAGTTCCGGGGGTTGGCTAGCGCCAGCGAGCTGGGGGGGGGAAGCCTCCTAGTATCATATAAAACACTAATACGTATGCTGTTAAAAACCGGAGAAATTTCTTTTCGGCGTTGGCAACAAAGAAATGAAATATCAAAAAAAAGAATCAATCATAAGCAAACGTAACATACTCTAATTTATATCTTTCTCGCATGGGATACAAAAAGCTGAAACAAGCTGAGTTATAAGTTAGACAAAAATTATAAGTTAAAAGTGACCAGGTCCATAAAAAAAGCAAGTAGTTCTATGTATTTTATATTATATAAAACACTCATGCGTATATTGTTAAAAATGCGATAAAATTTCATTTCCGATTAAGTTACTTTTGTGATAAAATATCAAGCGAGTGATTAAATATAAACAAGATCAAATTTAAGAGTTGCTCACTTCCATCCATTTGGTTGTTCGGAAAGTAATTTCGTTTTTTTTTTGGGGGGGGGGATGAAAGACAATTTTCGTATAATGAATAAAGATTTTATTAAATTATTTATTGACCATTCTGGTCCTACACCTTTTGTCATCTTTCTGGTAGTAGCATGATTCCACGCTCATAATATTTTTGGTCTTTGCTGGCAGGTGACTTTTGACCTCTTCATTTGAAGTAAAAGTTTTACAGTCCAAAAAAGTTTGTAGTAACCGGAACAAGCAATAATCCGAAGGCGCCAGATCAATAGAATATGGCCGGTGTGGCAATGTATCCCATTTAAGCTGTAAAAGCTTTTGACGAGTGACCAAACTTGCATGAGGTCTCACATTATCTTGATGGAACACTATACCTTTTCTGTTGATTAATTATGGCCTTTTTCTGCTGAAGAGCATCATTCAGTCTGTCCGGCTGATGACAATAGACTTCCAAATTAAGTGTTGTGTTATCCGGTAAAAGCTTAAAAAAAACTATTCCTTTAAAATCGAACCAAACAGACAGCATCACCTTTTTTTTTATGGATATTGGCTTTCGAAATGCTTTGAGCCGGTTCATCTTTTTTGCTCCATAATCTCTTGCGTTTGACATTGTTAAAGACAACCCACTTTTCGTCCCCAGTAATGATGCGATTCAAAAATGGATCATTTTTGTGACGTATGAGAAGCGAATCACAGACGTCAAAACGACGATGCAAATTTCTCTCCGTGAGAACACGGGAAACCAATATATCGAACTTCGAGATTTAAACCCAGGCCTTTCAAGTGATCACAAACAGTTGCATTCGATAAATTTAACCTCTCACCGATCTCACGTGTTGTTATTCACTGATTTGCATCAACTAATGCCTTTATAATGTCCTCATCAGCTTCAGCGGGCCTTCCAGAACTTGGTGCATCTTCGACTTCAAAATTGCCGTATCGAAATTTTGCGAACCAATTCTGTCACTGGCGTATTGTCTTCACATCTTATTCATACACATAAGTGAATATCTTTCTGACATGAACAGCATTTTTACCTTTTCTATAGTAAAAAAGTAAAATATGACGAAATTTCTGTCTATTGCACTCCATATTTAAAAGGGCGCCAACCAAAACCTACTTCGTAGAATAAATTGAACCTTTTCACACACCAACCTTGCTATATCAGCTCTCAAAACATATAATGATAATGCGGCTTAAGTGTGAAGTTGGGTTCGAAAGAAAAAAAACAATTAAATCCTCTGTCGGAAAAACGAAATTACTCTCCGAACAACCCGATAGATATTTTTCGCTCGGACTGCGCAAAGCTAAAACAAACTGAGCTATAAGTTAGACGGAAATGATCGGTTAAAAACATGAACTACTATAATACTTAAAGACGATTTACTCTGACGTCATCACGTTACTTTTCCAAAAGTATCTTTCGGCTCATAGGCCTCTGAACTCACTAGTAACACTTAACTGAAACGGTTAGTTGATACAGTAGAAATAGGACACTCTATGGCAATAATTTAATGCATCTGTTATATTTTTATTTCTGTAATATTATATTCCAGCGTTGGTATTGTAGCATTCATTACTGATATTATCCCCACTGGAATATTTTCGATTAGAAAACTCTTACAGCTTAATTAGTCAATAGAGTATCTCTTTTACCCTCACACCCTTTTCATAAACCAGTGAGAGACAGACATGCTCTCACACTCAAAGATAGCAGATGCTATTCTCTCTGTCCTTTTAATTTATATATTTTTGTTTTTGTTCTTTTAAATATTGTTAAATTTGTTAAACTGGACTATCTTTATTTATCATCCTTCAAATCACTTTCTTCGAAACATCAAACCATCCCACAGTGGGCCAGCATCCAAGGTTTCGTGGCCAAAATTAGTATTTCGATCAAATTTGTTTCAAAATTTGGGGGGTTTTATGTGCAGGTAAATTGAATTCATAGCAGAAATTTTGATATACACTAAAAATTCCGAAAAACAAACAAAATGGCGGCTGAAATATGGCGAGCAAAAATAAAGTAAAAATAATATAGCACGTTTAAATAATTAAATATAGCAATGAAAATAGAATAATTTTCGTAATTTTATATTAAAGATGAAAAGCAAATTATATTTCCGAAGTAATATTACAAAATAGCGTTAATTAATTACAAAATAAAGCGAAAACATGAAGAAAAAAAACATAATTTTTGTTTTTCGGTATATTTAGTTCACCTTTGCAATATGGGCAAAATGGGGCAGGTTTTTTTGAAAGAAGAAACATCAAAGAAGACAACAAAAAAAAGTTTAGCTAATTACCTCGTGGAACTTTTTGGAGATAAGTTTCGAAAGTGATTCAAACATTGTAAAATGTCAAATGATAAGATATAAACTATAAGTTTGTCAAGAGTATTACCTAATCCAACAAATTGAAAAATTGCACTGTAATTTCAGACTAATTACTCTGATAAAAATGCAACAGTAAGGTGAAATTCCTATATATATTTCCGAAATATAAATTTAAGAGTTGCATTTAAAAAAAATGTTTTTAACATATTTTTCACTACATTGTACTCTCGTTGGTACAAAAAGTAAATTATAATGTTTGGAATGATTATGAATACTTAATTTGGGCGATATTTAAACTGCCTAGACATACTTTAATTGAAAATTTAATTTTGACTTTTGGCCAAAGATCATGGTCTTCTGGCCCACTGTGTAGTGACTTTCGGACGTGATTTGAACACGCCTACTTTGATGGGTCGAACACAGTGAACCGTTGACTCACTACTTGTGACTGTGACATTGTTCTTCTTACGCTGTTGCTACTCAGTCTCGATCACACACATCTGAAGCCTATATACACTCGACTGCTAATAGCAACACAGGTGTGACCAATGGAGTGATTTTTTCTCCGTTAGGATTGAATTTGCTATGCCTTAGTATGTATATACTTGTTTTTTACTTTACTTTTTAACAAAAAGTTTTATTCTTTTCTAATTAACGTTAACTTTATTCGTAATGATAAAACTTATAAGAAAGGATAATGATACAATTTCCTAACTTGCAATGAAGATAATTAAGAGACTAAACTTATGGTAAGTCTTTCAAATTTAATACATATTCATTTTATGGTGCCAAATTTAAATTTAAGTTTAATTACATTAAAGTATATTTTTTAAACGTAAGCATAAAAAAAATCATGAATATTCATTTTTGAATTCATTTTTATACACTCGTGTAAAATTTAAAAAAAAAAAAAAAAAAAACTAAAAGAAGTAGACGAAACAATCAGAGTTTTCCCGATTTTGGAGATTAGGGAAACTTTATAATTAACCTGCTAAATGCTCGAAATTAAAACTGTTCATACTCATTTTTGAAGACTTTTCCGCATCAAAAATGAGTGTGGAACTAAAATATGAGTATGTCATGTAGTCATATTTGAATATGTTACTGAATCAGAAATGAGTGTGAAACAGGAACAATGAGTCTGTCATGCATTCATTTTTGAATCTGCTACTGAATCTAAAATAAGTGTAGGACAACAAAAATGAGTAGATCAGGTTTTCAATTATGAATATACTACTGAATCAACAATGAGTGAGGAATAAAAAAAATATGTCATGTATTCATTTTCAAATATATAACTGAATCAATAATAAGTGTAGAACAAAAAATATGAACGTCATGTCTTAGTTTCTGAATGCATTTTTGATTTAAAAAATGACTGTGGAACAAAAAAATATGAGTTTGTTATGTATTTCTTTTCTTAACATGTTGCCGAATCATAAATGAGTGTGGAACAAAAAATATTAGTATGTCATGTGCACGTGGCTATTAGGTTATTTTACAAGAAACATTTAATTGGTATAATGAAGCATTTTATGTTTAACAAGAGTTTAAATTTTAAAAAAAAAAAATTATATTTTGACTAGAGAAAAAATTTAGCAAAAGCCTAATAAATATATTTCTCATAGGGTTAATATATATATCATTTCTTTAAATTGCTCATAATAAGAAAACATAAATAGAAGTAACATTAATTAGCTTCAACAACAAATTGAAGTAACGTAAAATAGAAAATAAAACATTTACTTTCAAAGTCTGGGATAAGATCATCGAAATTATAAAATGCTTCAGTTGTCTCTGAATGAAAGAATCCCTTTCAAACTTAACTAACGAAATATAGTTGAGAAGATTTAAGCGAACGAAATTCGTCTTTGAACTTTTTTTTTTACAAAAATACATGCAAAAAGCTTATAAAAAAAACTCTTTTTGTCCACAATATCTAAAATAAATTGTTCGAAGAAGTTTTCATTTTGTTTGGTTTTGAATACATGTAGAGTATATTTGATAAAGGCATGAGTTCAAGTTTGATGCAAAAATACTCATTTCAAAATAAGTGCATTTCTGGGTAACTCTTTTTTGTGTATGTTTAGTTTTAAAAGTGGTTAACTTTTCTCAATTTTATATTGGTACTCTAGCTAGAGTATGGCATAAAAAGCATTTATTTCATTTAATTTACTTCTCAGTTTCGTACTTTTACTAAATGTGGTAATAGGGACAATAATTTAAAATTTAATACCATACATTGAGATTTTATTACCAGAATTATGTTTTTATTTAACACGTTCACGCCGGGGTGGCCCACCGGTGGGTCACGCTAGATTGTCTCATCTTGGCAGCGCACCGGAGTAAAAACTGGTAACAATAAATTTAATTTTTTAGTTTTTTTCCGGGAATAATAAAAATCCATAACTACCAATTGTTTTTAACGGATGCAATTTTTATATTGAATTGCTTCTTCGCCGTGATAAATTTTCTTGCAGTGAATTGTTATTGTTGAGAATAGATTAACTCCTCCCGAATATTATCTAATACTGAAATAGTTCTTCTACCAGTATTTTCTCTTTTCCCGTATCAGTATTTTCACTTTTCCCGGCGTGAACTAGTTTACCAAAAAAGTCATTACAAGCTAGGTAATTTACCAACTGTATTACCAGAACTTTTTTTACCGTGAATTAACTAAATCACTCGACAGGAAAAATTTATATTTTTTTTAATCAATTCTACGTCACTAACTTTATTCACAACTTGTTACCTTTCCTTCAAAATTTTGATTTAGATATTTTTTTATCTTATATAAGTATTGAGGTTAACTCTTACCCACTGTTATTTACTACCTCCTTGATTCCCTTTAAGATTCTAATGGATCCTTTAGCACTCCTACGTAGTGTTTGCCTTCTTCAGATAAACAAGGGTCACAGGCCCCCCGGAGGCCTTAGTGGACTTAGCACTGTTTGATAAGCGAACGTAGACAAGGCTTATATATTCTACGTGTCATTAAGCTCCATATTAGACTGAAGCGGGAGCTCTTACAATATCAGGGTAAAATGGCTTAAAGGTTAGTACAGGTTAATTTACGAGTAGTAAAATGATTTGAAATGGTTGGATACAAAACAAATGAAATAAAACAAAATAAAAATATGACCATATGAAGCCGACGTCTTCAGGGGGTACCGGCCCCGGTAGCCATTAAAAACAAAACCATTTCTATTTGAGGGAGAAGCAAAAGCTTAAAATATCTCCCTCAGTACCCCGATGGTTTTGTATAGAGGTCCAGGAAAAACAAGATACATTCAAAAGAATAAACAAATTACGAAAAGAAAATCAATAAAAATCATCAGAAAATTAAAAACTCACAGTCACAGGTCAAGAATAAACTTCAAAAGCAAGTGGAGGAAAAGAAAACACTAAAAACTGAAAAACAACGCCCCCTATAATAATGCGCAGTAGAAGTTTAAAAATAAAATGAAAAAGGTCAGGAGAAGGAGATACGTAGATAAATTAATAGAATGCTTAACTGGGGCTGCTCAGTTAAGACTAGGTTGGACTTAACTTGATAAAATGACCTATGGTTGGGTGCCACATTTGGTTTTTAAGGGTACAGTAAACTTTTAAAATCTTAGAAATGAATTTTTAATGTTTTGTAAATGCTGGAAATCTAATTATTCTTGCATCAATTATACAGATCCAAGATGTTTTATATGCGAGGTGTCATAAAAAAAAATTTTAAAATTAGAAAGATATTAATTGATGTAATTAAAATTGGTACTTTTCGGTTAGCCGAGAGCAAGTAACTTCATTTTTTTTCAATTTAGAAAAAAAAATGACTTTTTTTTCATTTAGTCTGTCGCAAGCAAATGTAACTATTTTATTTAATTTTAAAAAAAATAGAAAAAAAATATTTTTCAGTTATCAGGGAGTAAGAAAATTCAACTATCTTTTTTTTAAATTAAAATAAATATTAAAAAAAGCTGGCTGTGATCTACAATTTTTGGCAACTTTTCGCTTTTTCTCCCGGCTAACCAAAAAGTAGCCTTTAAATTAAGGTAATTAAAAATGTCCTTATCATTACAAATTATTTAGTTTTACGAAAACTAAAAATTTTAAATTTCTTGGTTAAAAGCTCAAACAAGTCACACCAAATAATATTATTAATAATTAGAAGGCTCTGTCACCTGCTTGCTTAACACTGGAATTGCTTTCATGGTTTCCTTCAGATTTCTTCACAATCCAAGATTGCTTTACTCTCAAGCTTGCTGTAACGGAGGAAATCTAAGGAATAGTTTTTGTGAGAAATAAAAAGTCCTAAACTGGTCGGAAAGAAATGCAAAGGAGATTAATAGAGACACTCCTAATTTTCATCAAGCAAACAAACTAGTTTTAGTGGTTTGCCTCCCACCTTCTTTACTAGTAATTCGACAGATTATTGTATCTTTTTTTTTGTCTCTTTCTCTCTTAAATAGAAATCTAAGAAATTTTTCATAACAATATTAGCCTGTACAAAAATACCAAAAATATTTCATCAACCTTGCATCAATATTTCAAAATTTCGTCGTTCCAAAGTAAATTTATTAGTAAACCTATGAAGAATGAAAATAAAGAAAAGAAATTTCCGTATGTGATATAACTCTAGACTGAAAATTATATTTCTATATTCTCCGAAGGCAGTCTATAAAAGTTAGGAAATAAAATTCAAAATAAGATGGAAGGACCGAAATTGGGCAAAGCTAGATAAGTATTGAATTTGATTTGGCGAGAAATGCGAGATATTCGAACTCTGGGGGAATAAAACGCATTAAACATTTTGCGAAGAAAATGTAGAAGAATTCAAGGACTAGCTATATCGAAATAAAATGTTACATTATTCAAATAAAGTATTCTTTATCTAAGTGAAATATTTAGCAGTAGACTTTTCTCTTTTCTATTCTTACTTTCGAAATAAAATCAAAAACTTTTATAAATCTTTTCTTTATCTTAATTGTTTTTGTAAGTAATATTTGATCCGTAAGGAAATTTGCACACTATTATTGACAACAATGATGCTTAATAAATTTTGGTAATAAATGTCATGAAATGACTGGAGTTGTGGAAATAAATGCTTTATTAACAGGTACCTAATATACTAATGTACTTAATATAGATACTGTGCTGATAGTTTTTTTCAAGGTTCCAAAAACAGTAAAATACCAAATATTTCAATGATATGAAGTAAGCAAAGATAGCTCCTTCGAGATACTAATATTTTATTGAACATATTTACATTTATATACAAGTTGGTTTGAATTACAAAAACATCATCACAGCAAGTGATGGGAGAAAATACTGACAGGCTGTCATGTGCGTGCTGGTATTTATACAATTCTAAGAATATGACGTCTGAACTCTCATTTCAGTTCACTTCAAAAATAAGTAAAAACACAATTGATTAAAGACAAACAGATAACAATATTAAATAAACTTGATTTTACGATGAGCGGCGAACCCATCACCACCCAGTATCCCCCCAGTGACAAAGTCACGATACCAATAATGATTGTTTAAAAACAATCATAAAATACAAAGTAGTAAATTGAAATATATGTCTTAATTAGGAAAAAAAATTTAACTTGGAAATTGGAATACAATTAATAGATACAAAATATTTAGATGCTTTTATATTCCATACTCTTTAACAAAGTATTTTGGAAAATGCACACGGCGACCAGATTTTGTAACAATTTGCTTTCCTTCCTTTGCTGGAGATAATTGCCTTTCGACCATTGGAATTTTATTTATTTTTAATTTCTCAGAAATTTGAAAAGCTGGCTTAACTATCTATTGAGACAGTTATTTTCTTACCATGAAAATCAATAATAAAGGTTTTATCAGAACGTTCAATTACCCGGTGTGGTCCGGTGTATGCAGGTGATAGTGGAGGACGAATTTTATCTACTTTTAAAAATATATGAGAACAAGATTTTAAATTAGGATTAATATAGAACTTATTTTTACTGTGTGCTGATGCTGGTACAGGACTTAATTTTCTCATTGCAGCCATTAAATTTGTAACATAATTTTCTGTTACTGGTGGAGATAAAGAATTTGCGCTTAAAAGATCCGAAGGTAGACGTAAGGAAGTACCATAAACAAGTTGTGCACAAGTTGCATTAATATCAGCTTTTAAAGCTGTGCGAATACCTAATAAAACAATTGGTAAAATTTCGGTCCATTTATTATTTTCCTGTGCTATTATAGAACTTTTAAGTTGTCTATGAAATCGTTCTATCATTCCATTACTTTGCGCGTGATATGAAGTAGTATGGATGCGGTTACTGCCTAAGATGTTAGTGAGATTTCGAAAAAGAGTTGATTCAAAATTTCGGCCTTGATCGGTAGTTATAGTAACGGGAGTGCCAAATCTAGAGATCCAACCGTGAATAAGTGCTTTTGCGGTGGTCTCGGCAATCATATCCGTAGTAGGGATAACTTCTGGCCATCTCGTGAATCTATCTATTATTGTAAGGCGGTATAGCTTACCTTCAGAAATAGAAGTGGGCCAATAAAATCCAGATGGATATGGGAAAATCTTGCGTAGGGTTGAGCAAATGTACTAAAAGGAGCTTTAGTGTGTTGAAAAACTTTAGCTCGCTGACATTTCTCACAAGAGTGAACTTTATTTTTGATATCCACTTTCATGTTGGGCCACACAAATCGTTTAGATATTAAATTTGTAGTTGAATATATTCCAGGATGAGAAAAATAATGTAAATTATCAAAAATAATTTGCCTGAATGATTTTGGAATAAAAGGTCTAGGGTACTTAGTTGAAAAATCACATATTAAATTAACATCTTCCAAAGAAAAGTAATGTTTTTCTAATTTTAAAGATGAATTATTTGAATTTAATGTTTCGTTCAATTCTGAATCTTCATTTTGTTCCTGTTCTAGTTTTTTATAGTCTATAAATGGAGGTTTTGAAATTGCATTTATTTCTATTCGCGATAGAGTATCAGCAACTGAATTAGATTTTCCTTTTACATGTTTAATATCAGTTGAAAATTGAGAAATATAATCAAGATATCTGAATTGGCGAGGGGAACATTTTTCAGGTTTTTGTTTAAACGCATAAATTAGAGGTTTTTGGTTAGTAAAAATAGTAAAACTTCTACCTTCAAGCATGTGACGAAATTTTTTTATTGACGTGTATACTGCCAATAATTCGCGATCGTATGTTGACCAATTTTGCTGACTTTTATTTAATTTTGTTGAGAAAAATGCAATTGATTCCAACTCATTATTTTGATATTGCATTAAAGAACTGCCGATTGCAAAATCCGTCGCATCAGTCCACAGACTTAAATTAGCACCAGGTTTAGGATATTTTAATAGAGTTGCATCGGCTATTGCTTGTTTTGCATCAGAAAAAGATTTGTTTGAAGTATCGGTCCAAATTAACGGTAAATCAGATTTTTGTGATGATTTGTTAGATTTCTTAATATTTCGTTGTCCTTCTAAAAACTTGGTTAAAGGTGATAAAATATGAGCTGCATTAGGAATACAGCGTCGATAAAAATTAAATAATCCTAGAAATCTACGTAATTGAGTAATCGTATTTGGTTTTGGAAAATTTAGAATTGCATTAACGCGATCACTTAAAGGTTCAATACCTTTTTCGGAAATTTTGAAACCTAAAAATTGTAAACTATTCTGACCAAATAAGCATTTAGAGGAATTTATTGTTAAACCGAAATACTGCAGTCTATCAAAAAGTGATTTTAAATATTTTATATGCTCTTCGGGAGATTCGGAAGCTATTAATATATCATCTATGAAAGCGTAAACGCCTTACAAGCCTCTAGTTACTTCGTCAATAAAGCGTTTGAAAGTACTGGCTGCATTGCAAAGACCGAATTGCATACGTGTACTTTCGAATAATCCGAAAGGAGTTATTATTGCAGTTTTATGTACATCTTCATGCGCTATAGGTATTTGATGGAAAGCTCGAATTAAAAAAATGTGAGAAAATATTTTAGTTCCATGTAGCTCACTAGTAAAATCCATGATATTGGGAATTGGATATTTATCTTTAACAGTTTGAGCGTTTAAAGCTCGATAATCACCTACTGGACGCCAGTCCAAACTATTTTTCTTGGGAACTAAATGTAAAGGTGATGAAAAATTACTTTTGGATGGGCGCATGTGTCCTAAATCTAACATATGTTGAAATTCCATTTTTGCTATTTTTAGCCAATCGGGCGCTAGACGCCGAGTTTTAGCAAAAACTGATGAACCAAAAGTTTCTATATGATGCACAACATTATGCTTAACAATTTGGTCTGAGCAAATAGGTTTCGTTATTTCAGGATTTTCGTTTAACAATTTTTCATAATAATTTTCACCAAGAACAGTTTTAATTGAAATAATGTCAGAAGTTTTAAAAATACAATGAGAATTTAAATTAGTAGTAATATCATTTAAGCGACGTTTTCTAATATTAGGCTTTAGATTAAAATAGTATAAAAAATATGCACCTATAATATGATTAGTTATATCACAAATATAAAATGGAAAATTAAACTTTCGTCTGAGACCGAAGTCTAAAGTTAACAATTTCTTACCGTATACTTTTATGATGGTATTGTTCGCAGCTTTAAAGGTCTGTATCGGAGAAAGAGTTTTATCTTTTTTATTTGCTGGAATAATTGAGCAGTCACTTCCGGTATCCACTAGAAATTGCTTGTTGGATTGTCTATCTCTAACAAAAAGGCGACAATTTGTTGGAGGCAAGATGTTAGTCGCACTTACTCTTGCCGTTCTTGGTTTTTCTGGTAGATGCAGGGTTTAACACACTTTCTAGCTTACGATTTAAATTTTCGACGATAGAAGCACATTTTGGAGTTTCGATGTGGAGATGAGGATTGGCTTTGACGATTACGAAACTGTGCATAATTCCGGTTGCGAGACCTACTGCGTGTCCGCAAAGCTGCTACTTCTTTTCGTGGTGCTTTAACTTCTTCTAAAAACTCAAAGATGCATTGTTGGTTTGAAGAAACTTCGCTAACTTCACTTGAAGTTGACACTTCCATTACTTTATCAGCGATTTCTGCAGCTCTTGTTGAATTTAGTGAAGGGATTGCGGCCAATATCGACTGAACATGCTGCGGTAGCTGATTTAAAAATAGTTCCAAAAGTAGAGAATCTGAGATTTCGTGGGATTCAGCTCTTCTCTGCATAGTGCGCAAAAGTTCACTTGGCTTTCTATCTCCTAGTTGCTATCCGGAGAGTAAACGTCGAATTTCCTCGGACTTTGTTTCCCCGCAGCGTGAAATAATTTCTTCTTTCAGCTTTTTGAAAGGATCGTCTGCGTCAGGAGTTATAATGACGTCCCTTACAACTGCGGCTACTTCGGGAGGAAGATGGGCGAGGCAGTAGTTAAACTTTGTTTTGCTCTCTGAAATCGGCTTCGGTGTCGCAAGCTGGAAAGTTGCTTCGACAATATGGAACCACAGGTGTGGATCAGAGATATTGAAGATGGGAATTTTTACTGCAGATGATTCCGCCATAGTTGCAGTTTCCTATTAATCCAAGAACCAAAAACAGGAAAGATCAAAAATAAAAGTTACTTGTATCGTCAGACATCCGGGTCACCATTGAAGTAAGCGAAGATAGCTCCTTCGAGATACTAATATTTTATTGAACATATTTACATTTATATACAAGTTGGTTTGAATTACAAAATCATCATCACGGCAAGTGATGGGAGAAAATACTGGCAGGCTGTCTCGTGTTGGTGCTGGTATTTATACAATTCTAAGAATATGACGTCAGAACTCTTATTTCAGTTCACTTCAAAAATAAGTAAAAACACAATTGATTAAAGACAAACAGATAACACTATTAAATAAACTTGATTTTACGATGAGCGGCGAACCCATCACCACAGATACCAAGAGCACAGTCACCCAAACATGGCCAAGTGCACTGTAAAAAATTCCTGACCAAATTGCGGTAAACAGTGCTGCCATCCTGATTGCAAAATTTTCCTCCGTAATTTTTTTAGTAATAGTTACTTAATTACAGTAATTCAGTAATATTATTGTAAATATTGCTGAAAAATTACGGTATTGTTATTAGTGAAAAATTACGGTAAAAACGTAATTTTGCCTAAAATGTACAAGCTACCTGAATATCAGTATTTTTTACATTAAATCCTGAATCCTGATCTTGAATTTCACCTCCTCTGATTCTTAAATCTCATCCTTTTAACGGCCATGTCAGTAATGCCACCTTATTTTGATCCTGGTCAGACGACGTGGACAGTGTAATAATAATATCCAATATCTAATTTATTTATAAAATATCCAATTTATAAATCAAGATATCAAATTTATAAATCCAAATATCCATTTTATGAATCTAAATATCCAATTTATATATAAAATATTTAATTTATAAAATATTTAATTTGTATATATAAAATAGCTAATTTATAAATCAAAAGAAATATCCAATTCATAAATAATAAAAAAATATCCAATTTCTATATGCATCAGATATAATTTATAAGTCGAATTTCTACACTATTCTCCCTTTCATAGACCAATTATCCAAGATTCGATCAAGACCAATCATTCATCTTAAAAGTACATCACCCAACTATGATCTGACACGTAGCCCTATTTTTCGGGCTCTAACTTTTAATGGTCATAATGCCACGTAATTTTGACCCTGGTCAGACGACACCTGAGCTGGTAATATTTTCTCCAAACATTCACAGCACAACCAATGAAAGGACTTTCCAGCACTACAATTTTAGCATGCACCTTGCCTCTTATACACATTGGTTTTTTTACAGCAACCAGGATCGAACTCACGTCCGCTAGTTCTCCACTAGTGGAGTGAGAGACGGCGCAACCAAAGCGCTCATGCCAAGAGCAAAATGCCGTGAAAAGAAATTGACCTCAAAGGGTAAGTTAAAATGTATTTTATAATCAGTCAATACAAAGAAGACTTGAAGCTATAGCTACGTTCAACTCTATATTTTTTTTGATTTTTAACTTAACCAAAAAGACAAGGAAACTTAGAAATCAATTATTGTTGCAATCTTGCCTTCATATGAGACTTTAGAGTTGAACTGCTCACGTTTGCGTTGCATGGAGGTAAAGAATACTAAAATCTTCCATGGTATACTATGAAAACTGCAGACTTTCCTTTGTTATTTAGAAGTTTACATCGGTACTGTTTGCTAGATTACAGCTCTCTTCTAGTTTATTGTAAGATTTTTTTTTAATAATTATTTAGCTTTAAATCTTGCAAATCAGTGCAATGAGTCGTTTTTTAACGTCAGTAAAGACATATAATCTTTTCACCTTTCTAAAGATAGAGAGCATAAAATCAAAGTACCTATTTAAATAATTTTTCTGTTTCTTTTTCTTTTCTGAAATTATAAAGAGACTTCATTCTAAACATATGCATCGCATATTTTTTATACATATTCCATTAAAACTGCAATCTTTCTTTGCATTTTAAGGAGCATAATTTACTTTGATTTATTACGTATCTTAAAAAAAATGCAATATCAGGAATTTAAATAATACGATGCAAAGAAAAAGTCGCCAAGAAACTTCCGCCGTAACTTAAAGTTCAACTGTTTACACTCAAAGTAATTTCTACTTTACCATATTTACGATGAAATTTTTATTTTTTCTTTAGTCAAAGCTTTAACTTCTTTTAGACCGAAATAAGATTTTTTTTCTTTGGTCTACTTCTAATAACTTTATTTAAGTTTCATCATTACTAAAAATACTTTATATAACTACTATTATGAAGCAATTTCAAAGAATATCTAACTTATTAAAAAAATAAATATTTTTATTAAGTCTCATTTTCTTCTCCCATCAAACAATTTTATTTTCATATTTTGAAGAAAAATATTTTTTCTTATTGAATTTATCTTTGGGCAATTAGACTTGTTATCTTCCTTTCTAGTTGGCCAGTTCGTGTATAAAAAGGTGAATGCTATAGTTATTAAAAGTAATAATGAGTTTTTTTCAATGACTAGTTTAATAAAAAATGTACGAAGGAAGCTGTTAAGATTTTTAAAAAATAGAAGTAGTAACAAAATTTCTTGGAACTAAATTTTTCCTTTCCTTAAAAAAGGTTTATTTCTATCTTTTTAGCGAAAATACTCACTCTTTATAGTAATTAAATTAATTCGAAGGATATTAAACTGTTGTTAATCTTTAGGGAGTTGGACATATTGGTTTTTATTAACTTCGTAAGTAAAACAGCAAATGTTCAAGGTATTGAAAAAACAACGAAACACTCCCGAAACAGCCAGTTATAAGTCAAGAAAATCATCGATGTTAGAAATACACGATTTCGAAACGACGATGTGATCATTGTTGCGCACCGACTGCATTTACTTCCTAGGCGAACTGAGAAAAAATTATATTCAAAACTAACAGAATAAGGTGAATTTACCATGTTTCTGGATCTATGAGGAACACCAAAAAGCTCAGTATTTTTTAACGAAATACTTTGATAATGGTTTTGGTAAAATTAACCATAAAATATATTTTCATGATATATGATAAAATTTGTTAAATGAGGTAAAAATTTGTACTTTTTATCATGATATCTTAGCCAAACATAAGAATCATTTGAAAATATTTGAAATCGTTTTTTCCCATGGCTGTATGAAAGAATTTGTTTTGTCAATTATCCGAAAAAATATAGAAGATATTTGAAATTGTTACTTTTACAATTGTTACTATAATAAATTATGCAGTTTTTCACAAGTAAACCATCATCGTACCTGTTAATTTTGCCAGCTTAACTTTTATTCCATCCTAACTTCAAAAAATAAAAACAATATTCTTTTCTTTGAATTTTTAAGCAAAAACATACAATCGATTTACTTCAAGTAAATAAATATCCATTCCCCTTCAGTAAATAAATATTCATTCCCTTCAGTAAATAAATATTCATTCAACTTTAATGCAACAAATTATAAATATTACAATCTAGATATTTCTTAATTTGATTAAAACTAATAAAATGCATACCTCATTTTTAATAAAATATTCATGCATTAATTTAAGTATTAAGTTATTGTATTCTAAAACAATATATTTTTTTAAAAAAAATTGATAATTTATCATAGAGATTACTGCAAAACGCGCAAAATTGTAAGTTTCATTAAAATATACCTATAAACAAGAAAAATATTAAGATCATAAACGAAATATTTCTGAAAATTCTACCTATTCCTGGTTTGTTTATTCTTATATATTTGTACTAAAATTAATAACTAGATTTCCTATCGCATACGAAAATTGCATCAAAAAAATAACTACATACTGTTTCCATGCATATAGATTTATAAAGAGAATGTTTTATTGTAGAGAAATAAGTACAATCTGCATTGAAAGCGCAAATTACTTTAATAATCCCCTTTTGATTCCAACAGTATTCAGTATTTAAAACAAAATAAATTGAATTACTTATGCAGATAAATTTTTGTTGGATAGGTTTTAATTCTCTTTTACTTAAAGGATTTATAAAGAGAAGTATATAACTGGTCGTGTAGTTATAAATTTAAAATTCTTTTCGTGTCATTAATATTTTTTTGGCGAAAATGTTTCTAAATTGGCGAAAATGTTTCTAATTGTAAATGTTTTGAAATTACCTTTTTGTTTGGTATTGATATTTCTGATTTAAAAATTATAAAATATTAAAGAAATATGATTTTGGTTAACAAAAACTGTACAATATTCAAACCATTCATATGGTAATTTTTTGATTCGTATGGCAAACAGTTTACTGAAAGTTCTGGCTTTAAAAATCATAGTTTTGGATCTTTCTCAGAGCCAATTAGTGACTAATAAGATAGAGGCAAAATTTTTCAGTAAGTGTTCAGTTTACAGGAACACACTGTAGCTCATTTCTGTGACAGAGTGTCTCAAAATCTTTCAAAGTCTGTGATACATATTCAATGGCACATCGTTTACCATTTTGCTCGTAAAACAAACTTGCACATAGTCCTGAATAAGATTCATCTGTTTCTACAAAGGTTGGTAGTCCTTTTTTTATGTTGTTATTATTTAGCGATTGCTTGCAACAAGGAGTCAAAAGTTAGTCTAGAGTTTCATCATGTTTTTTTTTTTTTTTAAATTTTATCATTCACAGTACGCGATCTTAAGTCATTTCCACTGAGCGAAAGATTTCTTAAACGCAAATCTGATTTTAGCTGGCGACAGTTATATGTGTCAGTTGTTCCACATTCAAGGTGCATGAAATAGTATTCACGTCAGTTGACATCATGGCGATGAGAATTGAGGCGACGTCTATTATCGAGAAGCTACGAATAAATGAATCAATATTCATTGGAATGCAATTTTCAAATTTTCTTCTGTAAAATGTTATTTTTCGTCAAAATAGGATCACCTGGGTGAAATGTAATGTAATGTCGAATTCATTTTCTTTCTTTTTTTTTGCTCCGCTATCAGTTGAAATTTCCTCAGAAGAATTTAAAACGTAGCGATGAAATGACTTCGTTCAAAGATGACGAAATTGAAAGGTTCTTTTAAAAATGACTGCGCCATATAAGGTAAGGTTGAATTTCAAGTTTTAATTCAGAGGCAAGAAGATATTAGAAGAAATATTTTAATAGTATATATAATAAACAACGGCAATAATTTACAAGTGAAAAGCTCTATACATTCTGTTACAAGATATCCTGTACTAATGTTACATCTTTCTGCAATGCGATATACTCATATTTATGGGAACTTTAAAGATACTACCAAATTATATGCTAAAAGCACATATTTTATTGTCATATTCGCCAAAATCATTATCAAAGCGCGTTAATAAAAATGTGTGAGAGAGAGAGAGAGAGAGAGAGAGAGAATTGCATATCAGTATTAAAATTGGATAGAAACTTCGTAATATGAAAATACTGTCAAATATCACAGTAAGAAGTTAAAGATAACACTATAAGATCAGTATGGTTTCTTGCAGCTCAGAATTAATATGCGACAGGGACCGTAAAGAAGCTTTGGAGGCAGAGAGCAAGAATTGAAGAATTCAATGAAAGAGCTCAAGAATTGGTAATTTTGAATCTATTGCTTAACAGCTTTCTGTCGGCATTCAAATTTTGTGGCCTTGTAGCTAATTTTGAAACTAAGGGAGACGTAAAATCTGGTTTACTATACTTACTACACCTTCTCTTTTTCTTTGATGAATTTTTTGAATCATAGGTCATATTAGGAACACCCAGAATCAATGTAATTTTATCCAAATTGTGTTTTCGTTGCTCTTTCTTAAAAATACTTTGGTTTCTTAAAAAATTTAAAAAGATATCAGTGTTTTCTTTAAAATATCAATACAATACAATCAGTCAAAATATCAAATACAATTGTTTGTATGACTTGCATTTATGAAACACATATACCCATTATGTATACACCGGTAATATAGTTTCTGAAATAAATCTAATAATGATATTTTTATGTGTTTTTACAAAATTTAATGCATATTTCAACCATAGATGTGGAATGTTAGTTTTTTTTTTTTTTAAAAATAACGAATTGAAATTAAGAAAAGCTACCGATTTATGAAAAAAGAACAAATAAATGTGCAATATAAGTACAAATTTTAAATATATGAATTAAGGAAAAAAACAGTAGATATTCAAAAAAAAAAAACAAGTGGAGCACAGTTTTTAAAAAATGACGAATTATACACAAAAAATTTTCATTTGCAATTTTATTTTCCATTCATGAGTGCGCACGATATGTCATTTGTGTTTCAATTAAATAAAATATCATCAGTTTTTAATCTCATTCGGATGAAATTTGATGCAAAAGAAAGTTATTTCATATAACACTCCTCCACCGGGAAGGTCAGTTCTTGTACAATGCACACAAAAAAATCGAACCACTCTAAATAACTTTTGATAATAATGTGATTGGATTTTCCCGTTCTAGGACTCAATCTTAATGGTTTGAAATGACGTCAAATATACTTAGTTATCGCAGACAAAATTTTAAGTTACGAATAAAAATGCTTTCTCTGAATAAACATGCTTTTTTTCTACGAATTTGGACAGGATTCCTGAAATATGGGGTGGGCGTGTCGAAATCTGGGAGATAATCTAAGGCAATCTAAAACTGAGTATAAGAAGCAAAATTTCAAACACAGAATGCAGAAATTGTGAAAAAAACAAAAAGGATAGTTTTTCTCGTCCTCGAAATTGTTTGCGTGAGAAAAAGTTATCGATTTCTTAGGAAAAAACATTTAAATTTATAAGAAAAACTCGAGGGTTTTCTTGGTAGAAATAACTTTAATTTAACTAATTACTTTGTCCCCCAGAGATTTTTTATGATTGAAGATAAATTAGGTATAATTATTTGTAGTAAAAACAGAGCATAGGGCGAAATTATAGAATTACTTTTTTTAAAATTTAGTTCATTATATATTAATAAAAGTGTTAAAATATTGAAGTAAAATGACGCAAGATATAATTTTAGCAAAAAATGTTTATTATATCATGTCTTTAGTTATTTTTTAAACGTATTTAGAAATAAAAGTTGTGCTTTAATTAAAAATTCTGATGATTTAAAATATTTCTTATTTTAATTTTGTTAGAATAATTTATGCACTGAAAAGAAAGATTTCTTTTTTAACTTTTACTTATTTGTGATACATTAAATAATCAATTTTTTTACCATAATTGAAGGTTTGTTAATTTCCTTTTTCTTTGTAAAATGTTTTGATGATAGGAAATGTTTTTAATTTTTGGAAAATATTTACGTTCATAAATATCACGCTAATTTTAAATTCAAACGGAAAGCGTCAAAATTTAAGGAAAAAAACCTTTTAAATCAGTATATTTTCTGTTTAGCGTTTCGCCTCTATGAATTAAACTTATTTAAAACTATGCACAGTAGTTCTAAGTTAAAGTCTGACGAAATAATATTTTTAAGGATATAACCTAGTCGGGCTGTTTTGTTTTCATAGCAAAATTATTGTTTGTGTTGGTCAAGCTCAGAAATTAATTTCGCTTCAATAATTTGTAGTCAGTAGGAAATATTTTTGGTGGGAAAAAAACTCTGATTGTAAAAATTACATCTACCACTAAATCCCACTGTAACAAAATGCTATTCGGACAATATTTAATTTCACTTAATTCTTATATTTGTAATGTGTAGTGTAAAAATGAATAAACATAAGCAATTTAAGAAACAAAATCTAAGTATTTAAATATTTTAAATATATATTTTTGAGCTATGCATTTATTTAAAGAGGCCGAATCATTTTCATGATTTGGTGTTATTTTCTTTTCGCTTGGAAAAAACACTCTCTTTTCTGAAAGTTTTGGAGACTGAACATAATATATCATCATGACATGACAAAGCCTTTCATTCTCTTACCATGAAAGCACCTATTTATTCTATGTCCATGTGATGTTATAGCAAGAGTGGGTACTTTCAAGTTCAAAAAAAAAGAAATTTATTTACATTTTACATTATAAAATATTATTTAAAAAAAGGGATATTTTAATGAAATTAGTTCAAAGATAACTGAAATGAATATTTATTTTTCCTTTATACTAATATTTGTAATGTGTAATGAAGTTAGTTGAAATATTGCCGAAAAAATTGCTACTTAATTCATAAAACCTTAAAATATATTTTTACATTCACTTTTAAAAAACGTGACTACACCATCATATTTATAACACACTTCTACATTGTCATATTTATAATTGTGTTATATAGCCTAAATAACGTACTTAAAACGTTTAAAAAACCAATTGTTAATATTATTTGTTTTAAAAAAACAATTATTAATATATATAGTTAACTAAATATTTCTATGCGGTATTGAAGTCATCTCTATTACCATACACATATTTCTATATTTCAAACAACTCAAGTTGAATTTATAATTGTCAAGCTCTTGTTATCCAGTTAACAGTGTATAAAAAAATTTAAGCAAGCATTTGAATCAGGTAGTGCGACTCAGTTACAATCAGTGACGGCCGATGAAAAAATTAAATTTGGAAAATCAAAGCAACTTTACTCCATTATCATATTTGACATCCAATCAAATAATTTAACTTTGAAAATCGAAGAGGAGCAACTCAATTGCAATTGCCTTGAGAGACGATAGTATAATTTAATTTGGAAAATCAAAGCAGTGAATTATATTTTGAGCCTCTTAAACTTTTTTTATACTTTCAGTGATTCAACTCAATTGATTCGTATCAGTGATTCGAATCACTGTGATTGGAATGAACTTATTTGAATCAGGTAATGCAACTCAATTAAAATCTTTGAGAGCACATCAAAAAATTTAAAATTTGAAACCAAGACAAAGCAACTCGATCATTTGACAGCTGATCGATTAAATTAAATTTAGTGATTCGAATTCCTGAGATTAGAATGAGCTGATTTTATTAGAATAGATTTTTATAATGAATTTTTGTTACTTAAATTTCATTTACTTTTATTTCACAGTTATGCTATTACATATAAAAATAAAAACTTCTTGTAAAAAGTTTATTATACATTCATTGTTAAAGAATTACAATTTTCAATTTCAATTTAAAGTATTCGTGAAATTCGGATAAAAGTATAATATTAACGTTTTTTTGTGATTTTCTACAAATTACCACACTTAAAAGTATTTTGTCATTTAGAATTATGTATATGATAACTATACAGGAAATATTTTAAGTATATATTTTTATTTTAATGAATTATAATGTTTTAACACCTTTTTATTCCATAGACAGCTGGAAATGGGAAGGCAATACTAAGAAAAACAAACTTAACGAGAGTCAAGTAATTCTGATTAGTGATTCGAATAAAGTTGTTATAATCACAATTGGAATCAAGTGATCAGATCACAGAATTCAAATTTCAAAAAATGGTAATAAAACATGGAAAAAAATATATACATTTTTAAAAAAAAATTTATTAAGCATTAACTGCATATATATATATATATATATATATATATATTACATTATTGCATTCGATTTAACTGTGAAGTTTTCTTAGAAATTATATCATAAAATCGAATTAATATTTTGATATTTAGTAAACACTTTTTCATTGTTATTCTTTACTTCTGAAAACTTTATTTCCTTTATTTATATTTTCATTATAAAGTAATCAGTAAGTGGACTGTAACAAATTTAAATATAGAATGCATAGTTTTGTTTTATTGTATACCTTTGTTTTTATCTTTTGAATAATGCATGTGATAAAACAACACCTTCTTTTAGATATAACTGATTTAAAAAGAAATTCTCACCACCAAATAGTTTTATTCCGAATAAATTCCTCTGGTGCAAAAGTTTGTTTTCAAGACGGAGTTTTCAAGGGTGTGAAAATTCAATTTGAATGGGTTTAAGACATGCTTAATGCACAATGCGTCTTGGCTCGAAAATGTATTTTACATAAGATGCGCAGTCTAGCATACAAAATTCGAAAAAGCTATCTCCCAGATGAATAACAAAAACAATATTTCCATGTTTCGGCTTATTGTTTACTTATTTTTCATCTTTTCCTCCCACTAACTTCAAAATGAAATGTCTGTTAATGGCTCGGTAATATTCTTAGTAAAAGTTATAGTGAAATTATTTTAAAAAAGAAACATTTTTCCATCATAAAGTATAATGATAAAAAACAATGATTGCAACTTGTAAAAAAGAGTTTATATAGTTGTATTTAATTTTTCAAAAAGCATGTTCATTTTATGTAAAATTTATCTTGAAGTCTGTTGCAAGAATTATTATTTTTTCACAGACTGCAGATGAAAAGTCAAGGTTGATGTTAATTATTGTTATTCAGGGCCGTGGTAGCACACAGGGCTAAAGAGAATAGAAGGGCTGGTTCACTCCTTTGAAGTATCTCTTGCCGCGCCGATCCTCCGACGTCACTCTAGTGACGTCACTTTGGCGCAAAGCTCGCACTTTTACTTCAAGAACGGAGCGTTTGGCCTTACTAGCTCTAACTAATATTGGATCATTTCTTTTTGCGAGATATTCTAAGACATTTGTTATTTTCTATAATGACTTTCCTCAGTTTTTGCAGTGAATTTACAAGAATTTAAAACTATTATCTAAATGCCAGTTTGCGCGATTGCAACTTGCAAAAATTCTGATCTAAAAACAAAAGGAAAAAGTATAATTTTTCTCGTGTTCCCTAAAGTAAATGAACAACTATGTAAAGAATGGATTCCAAAATGACACAGTTAATATAAAACCGCAATACGTTTATTCTGTCGTAAAGAACTTTTATAAAAATTCATTATCTAAATAGAAACCGCCTCGGTACTTCATAAAGAAAGGCAGGTGAAAAGAATTAAAAAATAGATAAAGTCAAAGAAAATTAAAATGTAAGTAAAAAGTATAAATAAAATATATAGTATATAGTTGAAATTCTCCTAATTTCATAACATATTTTTTAATGTAGTTATTCTAAATATTTATGATTTTTTTTAAAAATTATATTCTCTTCAATTTAAATATCTATGTATTATATCATCGTAAATTTAAATGTCTATAAACAATTGTAAAATTTCTGATGTCATTATGAACCTAAATTATTATTTTGTTTCAGTAATTAGTGTTTAAGGTTGATGTTTCCTAATGATTAAGTATGAACAAATTGCTATTAACGACATATTTTAAAATCAGGGATTCTAAATTTAACTTAACTTATCTTTATAAAAGAATATGTAGATAAAAAAAGCGTCGATATATGCCTTCATTTTTCTTAATAGTTAAAGTTAAAACTGAACTTTTTAAAATAAAGTATTTATCGTGTCATTTTCACCAACTAGCAAAACATTTTTATAAGTTTAAAATGGTATTTTTTTAATATAATAAACAAGAAAGTTTTTTTTGAACTATGTTTATGAACGGAAATAATGTGTTAATTACGTAAAGTTTGAAGGCTAATAACCAGAAAAAGTCTAACTTATTTTTACAAGAGAAAGATGCAAAGTTATCATATCTTTGCTTGCGATCTCCGAGATCTGTAGACACAGTGACGTCATGAGAAGGGAAATCGTAGCTTCAGCTCTAAGAGCGGAGTGAACTAGCCCTTGTATTCTCTTTAGCCCTGGGTAGCACAGGGGTTGAAGAATCAGACTCCGATCGGGAAAGGCCGAAGTTCGATCCTCGACTCCAATTAGATCCACCGAATGCATGCGATATATGCGCTCGTGAGCTGTGGGAATCGAAAGTCCTCTGGTTGGATGCTAAGTAGCACCATGGTTGCAGGGATCTGGAGAAAGGGTTGCGGGGATCTGTTCCCCTTCCTTTTTGTCTTAATAGAGAAAGTGCCATTTATTCGTGGGATGTTTGAACTAAGACGCACTTTTACCTTTGCGGTGCTCTCATATCAAATGAAAGGCGAACCTTCCTAACTTAATTCATTAAAGACCGATGACTTGCGAGCTTGTCTTGTCTAATTGTCGTTAGAAACAACAACATTGTTATTAAAAATAAATATGTGGTTACAAATAACTTTAAGAAGGGTAATTCGATGACGTAGTATCTATTCACATGTCATCCTAGTTGATCACTAAGCTTGTAAGAAATAATTAAACATTTAAAAACGTGAGATAAACTCCTAAACCAAGTCGTCTATAGCTTAGGCATCCAAAATGGTTTCTAGTGGGTGCTAAAGATCTGTAAGGAAGCATTGAGACTATCTTGATAGGTAATAATTGACTGAAAAGATATTTATTAAATATTAAATATACTTTTAAGTTTAGAACTTTACTCCTTCGGCATTAAAAATTCCTTTACATCTTTATATTCAGCATTTTTTACATGTTTCTAATGCAGCAGTTAAATTATATAAAATTACATACCGATTTGAATAATGAAAACAGCATTTTCCTTGCCGTAAAAATTTCAGCACTTGAACGGATTAAAAAAAAAATTTAGTTTTTCATAGTTCAAATTATTTTTCTTCTACTTATTTACTTTTTATTCATCCATTACATCAAGTAATCGAGATTTTAAAAAAATACATTTAATCACTAAAAATACCCAAAATCCTTTTTATAAATTGTGTCTATTTTCTTCCAACTTGAACATTAGTTTCACGAAAAGAGCTGTAAGAGCTCTTTGTAAGAAATAAATTCCGAATCTTGTTTTCAGGAAATTTAAAATTTTCAAACTCTTTTGGCTCTTTTTTTCTCAATGAATTTCGGATTTTAACTAACTCATAAAGTATAGCTACCTAAATTGAATTTTTAAATATGCTTGGTTCACTGCTAGATCTTTCAGAAATATTGACCGATTGCATAATTGTCATAATTACATAAACAAGCAATTTTTTTTACAGATTTGTGTAAAATATGCAATTTAATATTTAAAATATGTAGCTTAATATAAAACTTTCAAAGATTTCATTCATTTTCAGCGCAATCACCTACAGGTTTTACGTATATGGACTAAAACCTAAACTAACAAAATTAAATCATAAATTCATACTGTTATTAAAAGTGTTTCAAACTAAAAAATTTTTGAATCTTAAAAAGCATTTTTAAAAAATTCCTATGGTAAAAAAGTTGTGAGCTTATAGATTATGGCTTAAATTCAGGAACATTGCAGGAAAAGAAAATATGATAGAAAAAGTTTGAAAAAAATCGTTTGCAATATTACATTTAATAAAGAAAGTTTGAGAGACAATTTGTTTTTATCCGTTTTATCCGTAATTTTTGGAAATTTCTAAAATTTACAAAAGATTTGTGGTTTTTTGAAAAATTTTAAATTAAAAAGTCTTCAGCGGAGAATGAAAATGATGCATAAAAATTTTTTGAAAATTTCTCGATCAAACATTAGAATATATAAAAAAAATTCAGATAAGCAAAATAAATCATGAAACTTCAAATGCTAATTTTTTTTATTCAATAAATTTATTATTTTTAAATGCTTCCAACAAAGTTCTTAAAAATTACACGTTTTAAATTTCATTAAAATTAATTGAAATATGCTATGTAATTCATCCTAAAATCATGCATTAATTGTTAATTCAAATTAATTTTAACATGACTTGAATCAATATTAACATAACTAACATATATTATCATAAATAATCAATAAAAATATGCTATGCTATGTGCTTTATACAATTGCGTACCAACCGTTTATTCGATCGAATTTCTATACGAACGAACGAACGTATTTCTCTTCGAATTTGATAAACTCACAAAGAAATCACATTCTTTACACTAATACGTGGTATTAAATTTCAGTCTATGTTGTGATGCCGATTTAAATTTTGTCGAATATTTAGATAAGTCAAATCAGACAGTTAGTAAACAGTAAAATGTAGAACTTTCAAATGGAGAAAAATTAAAATAGGCTCGAATAGCTGTTAATTTGTACTTATTTTATACGTAATATAATAAAACTTAACAATTCGAGAAATTAGGCTCAATGCTAGTTTCTAATGAAAACGAGAAGAAACATGGTGCATTAAAAATGTAGAGGAAATAAATAACACATATAGTAGATGCTAATTATCTCAAAGCTGTAGATTTAATTGTAAGTTCGAAAGAAACTCAAATAACTACTCATTGAAGATTAATCATTTTGAAGACATTTTACATACTTCGTCTTAGTTTCTATAAGCAACTCAACAAACACTCTAAGACTCTTGTTTTAGTTTAATTATATATTTTAGAAAAGCTAACATGATATCATTAATTTTCAGTTTATTGTACTTTTTAGTGTAATTTCAGTCTTAATTTGTCAGTAAATAAATCTTATTTGATTTCGTTAAGTATTTAAGGAACTGCCTTTTGAATATTAATTAATTAAAAGTAAACTGTTATTAATTATTTTTTATTTGATTAGTTTTATGGTAATAGTTGTAATAGTACTTTACTTACGTTATTAAAATAGAATCTAATTATTTATTGAAAAAAAGGGGGATGGATAAGCAACTGAGAAGAAATTCGAAGAGATTTATGGAATAAATTTTCATACTTTATTTCACCCACCCAAAACAAAAAAAGAAACAGGCTTGTTTCACATGAATAAAGAAACATTATTACGTTTTTATTAACTTTTCTTTTATGCCGGAAAATTGCAATTAAAATTTTGACCATTATACCATACTAGAATAGATAGAATACTCAAATATCTAAATCTCTACTGAAGTTCAGCGCCTGAAGACGATTCAAGGTTCAATTGCTTCCTGACAGCTACAACCTGAAGTTATCGTTCTTTTATCGCCAGATATAATCTAGATTCAAACGAAGTTTCAACCACTTTCCGAGTTATGATTCTTATATCTCATCAGGCCATCTATGCTTGAGGACCATAACGGGTTTCAACCCATTCCTTGCTTCTAAAAGGAAATAATAGTAACATTATTGTGAAGACGGAAATTCGGTGTGGTTGCAACTTGTATAGTAATCCCACGAAGCACAATTCACAAAATCGATATCGTAAAAACTTAGCTTTGAGCATTGTACAATATCATAGCGAAACATTGTACTATATAAAAATTTTATAACGTATATTCAATATCGCGAAACAATATTGTTCGATATTGTAAAAACGTTGAGGAACGTCGATCGATATCTCTCTGCATTTCGGATATCTCTAAATTTAAATTTTAAATTTATTTTTTGGAATTATAACAATTTGACGTCATTTTTTGTCTTTTAAATGATTAATTTTGATTTAAGAACACATTAAAGTTTAAAATGAAAAGTTTTACAAGCAGACTTTTAACGTGAAATCGATGGGAATCGTACATTATCGTACACACAATGTCGATTTTCGCCAATATTGACAATGTCGGTCGATGTAGATTAAAGCTGTTGTAATATCCCTGTGCTACTTGGGAATATTGACCAATTGAAGATTGTGATGAAAACAGGATAATGAAATTGACAGTTGAAGATTAAAACTGGGTCATAATTAATAAAACTTTATTTAGTAGTATTTGTAGAGCTCGAAATACAAAATAATATTTTTATCCATAGGACTTTTAAGTTGCATAAATTTTGCATAATAATATTAACAAGGACAGGCCATGGGAGACAAATACTACATGACTTGCCTAATCAAAAGCCAAATTAAAAGTATTTGTTCCCAACGGACACAGGAAAAGCACGGATAGGAGATCCAAAATTGGCGAATTATCAAAATGTAACATAGCCAAAACAAAGCCAACCCAGCATTATCAATATTGGGTTTGAAAATACTTTGGCGATCACGAGTCGCCAACAAACTGTTGATATTATAATAACCCTGTAACTGAAACATATTTGAGGTAAGAAATTAATAATAAAGAGTTATAAATAGATTTTTGTTTTTGATTAGGCGCTGCAGTGAATTAATGAGTCTGCATTAGTATTGAAATAAAAAGTTAGCTGCTGCATTGATCAATAAGAAAAGAATAAAATATTTTATGTTCGCTTTAAATAAAAATAAACTAACTGATTTAATTTAAATATAATAATATTTAATTTAAATATAATAATATTAAATAAACAATAAACATTTAATTTATGATCAAAAAGCAAAGATAGTTTTCTTTTTAATCTCCTTGAAGAAAAGAAAAATTGAATCGATTATAAATTAACGATTTTCCAAGCTTTTTGAAAACAATCACATGAACTTTTCATTTTACATTATTCGCATATCTTACGTAGTTTTAACTTTATTCATGAGGGGAATTTTATTCAAGTCAAATTAACCTGACTTATTATAAATATATACAAAATATTAAGGTTAATCATTTTTTCTACTCTGATCGAGTCCTCAGGGCAAGAAAGTTTAAAGGAATAAAAAAGTGCTTGAAGAAAATGTAGAGGATATGGTAATTCTGATGCATTTTAACAAGGTTTTATATGTTTACGATATTTCTTTTTTCTATAACTGAAGAAATGAGTGAATCCTAAGTGGCATTTCAGAAATATTAAAATATGTATCTTTGAAAATAACATACTGTAATAATATGTTGTATATGATAGGATTCGCTGTTTAAAAATCGCTTCATCCCGTCAAATATTTCAGTTATATGGTTTTCTTTAGACAAAGATTATTTGCAAATAGCATTTTGATGTTTTGATACATTCTGAAACTTATTTTCGCAATTTCAAAATAAAATGTCGTTCAATTTTATTTATAACCAAACATCGCAACTAATATTTCTTTATTTTTCATTAAATTACAAACTTGTTTTATGATTCTCACCATCATTACTTATATCTTATGCAATACAATCCTTCTAAACAGAGTTCGTAAAATCCTTAAGATACTGAAATGATGGTGGAAAGATTAATGTTTTTTTTTTACATTTACATAACATTTACCACAATGTTCAACTTTATTTACTCCAAATATTTGGTTTCAAAACTTTTATTTAAGAAGTTAAAGAAGATAACTTCATAATTACAATATTGATGCTATGGTTTTCTTACTTTTTTGATGACAGCATGAACCCTGTTAAAGTACTAAAATACAGATGTTGATTGTTCAAACATAAAATTCTTATCAGATTAATGATCAAGACCCAAATATAACACAATATAATTGATGATGAAAACTTCGACATGTTTCGAGTGCTCAAAAATAAAAACCCATTCTCAAGACTCGACAGGAGTGAATGACTTGTGACGTCAATTTTTGAAAGCTCAAAACAAGTCTACTTTTATAGCCATCTTCATTTTTTATTTTAATTCAGTGAAATTTTTATCTTTCCGCCTGAGTTGCTTGGGATTATTCATTCAGGCTCTTAAATTAAAAAAATATAGGCTCTTAAATTGAAAAAAAATAATAATTAGTCAACACTCAATGTATCACAAATCAATGTAGTTGTACTTTATTTTTTACTGCCAGCTATAAAAACATCTTTTAAAGAAGTAAAAATAATTCAGTTTACAATTGAAATTGAAAAAGTCAAATGGGAAAATTGAATGTCTCCTAGCACCAGGAATCAAAGTTAAATGGTAGCAAGGAAAATTATCTCAAACATGTTAACGTTTCCGTCTCACTCGAACTTTTTTGAAAATGTACTTTTTATTTATCTATTCCAAAATTTACTCTAGATATATTTTAGGGTATACTTTAGGCGTACTTCCATCGAGTTTTTTCTTAAACCCTTATTTGCTTAAAATTGTTAAATAATTTGCTTAAAATAATTTATTCAAGCTATATAATGTAATGTTTCCTTAGAATAATAATAAACGGAGCATGCAACGCATATCCTTATCCTTGATACCGCTATCTACAAGTTAATGGAATAAGCTTAAATAAATAATGATTGTTAAATTGTTTCTAATTTTAGCTTTCACACAATAATATGTTTTGTTCAAACATATTTCAATTCTGAAAATAACGGAAATATTGAGAAGGTTCCGTAGAGCAATATCATTCTTATCCTCTTATGACGAAATATAGGGGGGGGGGAATTATTCATAAATTTCTTTAATAAGTATATTAACCCTCTTGCTGCGTACTTTTTTTTATCAAAATAAGTTTGAAATTTTTCTTTTTACTTCACATTTCAAATCAGATGATGATTCTAAAAATAGAAAGGTTTACGAATCTTTTTACAATTTTCCATTTTTAGTATTCGCTGTTTAACAAAATAAGGCAATTTTCCTAAACAAATATATATACTATATTGTGAATTGAGCTACAGTTGAAAAATAATTTTAAGAAAAAAAATTTCAACATATTCTTAAAAGAGCAGCTTTCTTAAGGTTAACGGTGTAATACATAAGTTCAGATCCCAAAATAAAATTACGGTTGGAATTTGTTCATTTAAGAAGCAAAGCAAACAGTTGTGATTATTTGAGTTGCACTAATATGTATTTACTTTTCACAAATCAAACAAATAAGAAGCAGTAAAGTCAATTAATAAATAATTTGTCTGCTCATTCTTAGAACTTACTTAATACTGTCAGTCAGATTTTTTGCATAGAGTAATTTTAATACAGCAAAATGTTCTTAAATTCCTATCAGCTAACTGGCTGCAATTCTGAGACTCAAAAAAAACTTTTTTTTTAAAACGAAAGTTAATTTAAAGAGAAGCTTTAAGTACTAATAAAAACTAAACAAAATAGATTAGTATATTATCGGGAAAAACCTACGTGGTATCCAAACAAAGAGAATTTAAAAATTTAAAAATATAATGAAATAATTGATTTCAATAGTTCTGTGAATCACCTGTGGCGGGATAATTAAAATTATTTTAATTCTAATATTAAGATGTTGGGATGATATATAAGATACTGAGATATTTTAAGACGCTTAAAAAGTTTGGCTACATATTCAGCAGCTCTTTATGTTCGTCATCTTTATACTCTTTATAGTGACTTTTAAAGCATCAACACTCTTCGTCGTGTTGATGCAACACCTCCTACAAAAGAGCAGGCCTCAGCACGGGTTACCATAAATATCCTTTAGTAGTCCAAATGTAATGACATATTTCGTATTTACAACCACAGCGCAGCTTAGTACCCCGAACGTAATGACATCTTTCTTATTTTTCATCTACTGCGCAGTTAACTTTGTCACATCGGACTACTAAATTGATCCGTGCTGAGGCCTTCCTTCTTCTAGGAGGTGTTGGTTGATATCGAAAGAGTTTGGTTCAAGACGTCATACAAGACGTAATAAAGATACATTTTACGTAACGAGTTTTCATATAAATTTTAATTGTTAACTTATTAAAATATATATGGAATAATTAATAATTATATTATTCTTAATAAATATATTATTCTTAATAAATATATTATTCTTAATAAAGGCTACGCAAGGCTTGCGCAAATCTTGTTCCTTGTAAGTTTACCAAATTTAGGCATAATTCGCTCGATTTAAATATATTTTCATTGCCACCAAATTATTTTTTCTGAAAAGTAATTAATTTATATTTTTTTTTCAGGTTCTACTAAATGACAACAATTAAAACTTTAGATTTCGCTATAGAAAAATACTTAAACTAATATAGTATAAAAAGAAATTATGGCTCATAATTCAAAATTTCCTCATCCAGTAATAAATTAAAGAATAAAAAATAATAAATAATTATTAAAACTTATTTTTTGCATGAGATTATCTTTGGGTTAACAAGTTTCATGAGAGAGGGCATTTTTTTGAAATTGCTCAACTAGTTTTAAGGACATGACCAAATTAACATTTAAGGGGCCAAACTTTCGGTAAAGGGACAAAGCTTAGGACTAAACTATTAGGAATACAATATCCAGATTACGGCTAACCCCACCCCATTCTGAGAGTCAAAAAATCAAATGCGTAAAAAAAAATATGTTTATTCCGAAAAAGCGCGTTTTTGTGTCTGATATCGTAACTTAATTAATAGTTAGCGAGAATTAACTGGCATATTTGAAGTCACCCACAGAAACCATTAAGATTTAATACTTAGTACGTGAAAATCCGATCAATAGAACGAAAGTTATTCTGAGTGCTATCTTTATTTTACGCACAGTGCAATCCAGTTTGTCTGATATCTTTCATGCTCATTTTATTTATATATAAATGAAGAAGATAAAATAATAAGGCTTAGAATTATTTTTTGTTGATTTCTACATTTTTGAGTTTTGCGATGTCGGTATATCTGTAATTAGTCCTATTAGTCCAAGTTGTAACATGATCCTCACAGGTAATTGAGTTTGACATATTATTTTAAAACATATTTTATATAGTTAAAATGGCAAAAGCATTTGGTTCTTTTTAATCCAAATAAAAAATTTCACTTGATTTAGCGTCTATCCCAGCATGTGAAATTTAATTGGCTTCGCTCAAATCAAATTTTTTTATTAATACAAGTTCGTAAGAAAGGTTAATCATTTTATAAAATGTAGTATGCCCCAAGTATTTAGCTTATAAATAATTCATAAACTGCTTATTTTCCTCTTCTCATTAACAAAATAATTGTTTTATAAATTATTTTGGCTTAAGGTGTTTTGCAATGACTACAGTTTCATTTTCTTTTACATTATTTATTATTTTGTCATAAAAAATTTCTCTTTTTACTTCCTTTTTTTATCTCTTTCTATTTTAGAAGCATTAATTATTTTAACCTATTATACATTATATATATATATATATATATATATATATATATATATATATATATATATATATATATATATATATATATATATATATATATATATATATATATATATATATATATATATATATATATATATATATATATATATATATATATATATATATATATATATATATATATATATATATATATATATATATATATATATATATATATATATATATATATATATATATATATATATATATATATATATATATATATATATATATATATATATATATATATATATATATATATATGGGTCATTCTCACGAAAACTGTCATTTTTCAGTTCATAAAATCCCAAAAAAAGTAAAGTGAATAAAAAGCTCTGAAACTTTTTATATTAATAGAAATATGTAATGTCATTATAAAGAAAGTATATATCCTATAAATTATACTTAATATTTAAATTAATTATTCTTTTAAATAATTAATTTATAATTAATTAATTTATAATAATTAATAATTAATTAACTAATTTAATAAATAAATTAATTAATTTAATAAATTAATTTATAAATTTTTTAATTTATTTTTCAAATTAATAAGTAAATTAATTATTTTCACTATTTAAAAAGTGAGGGAATGACACTAATAGTGAGGGAATGATATTTTATTTTATTACATGTTTTTATCTAAGTTACATCTACCTAAAGTTTGAAAATGTACTAAGTTGAGACTAAGTTGAAAACATACTAAGTCTATCTAATATTTATTATAATTTAGTCTTATATATTTAATAGTTTTTACAGATTTGGGAAATAAAATTGGCTGGCACGATTGAACAAAAGAAAATTTAATAATATACTCATCTTGAATCATTCCCTCACTTCAGCGTCATTTCCTCACTTTATACACTAGTGAGGGAATGACGAATTCAATAAAATTTAAAAATAACAGTTAGGCCTAATTAATTTCTGAAGTCAATCACGTACAATTATATTCATACAAGAAAGCAACATATAATTATCCACTTTCTCGATGAAGTTGTATTTTATTTTACTCTAAAAAATTACATGAGGGAATGACAAATGTAAAAAATTTTACCTTGTTTGATTCATTCAAATTTATTCCACAGCAAAGCTTTTTTAAGTTGAAGATGGAAACATACTGCAATTTTGTTCTATGATGCCAGTTGTTAACTTCTGAAGTTTTTATTAAAATATTTTTATTCTAAGAAGATTGCAGGTGATAAGAACATTGTTGTGAGGGAATGACGCGAAACACTAGGGACAAAGTTTAAAATAGTGCTGCGTTAATATTTTTATCAGAAATTAAATTTAAAATTGATTTTCTGAATTCTATATTTCAGTATCCTGAAATAAAAAACACGAATTTGTAAAAGAAAAAAATTTATTTCGGAAACAATTTTTTTCCTTTTTTAAATCAGCAGTGGGGACAAGTGAGGGAATGACATATTGGTATATTTTAATTACCTAAAATAAATAAAAAATAAAAATTGATAATTTTATTTTTATTCTTTTGTTAGCTTGCATTCTGAAGGACACTTTCCCTGAATTTTGTTTTTCGTAAGCTGTAAAACAAACATAAAATATACTGGGGACATGACCCTTAGGAAAATTTGCCATAGAGAAGCCTATGGTAATCTATGGCAACTTATGGCTACCATAGAAATTTGTATGGCAAGATACCATACGCCTATGGATACCATAGAGATTTGTATGGCAAGATACCATACGCCTATGGATACCATAGAGATTTGTATGGCACAACCCCATAAGCCTATGGCTACCATAGAAATTTGTATGGCAAGATACCATTGACCAATGGTAACCATAGAGACCTGTATGGCATTTTTATGGCACGTCACCATTCTCCTATGGCAACCATAGAAATTTGTATGGCAGTATACCATAGGCCAATGGCAACCATAGAGATTTGTATGGCAGTATACCATAGAGAAAAGGTGATCTAGATCCCTACCAACGAAACAATAACTTCTAAGGAGTCCTCAAAAACATCTTCTAAAAGAAAGAAATATCCATTTTTTCACCCCGAAGTTAATTAAATTCAACATGTAATCCAACAAGGCATTCCTGGTGAGTCTTTTCCGGTCTCCGGGGGACCAATTTTTCCATTTTTGAGTGTTTGAAATCCGATGTTCCATTAATTTAGGCTTAGAGTATCAGACCGCCATATTAACGTGTCATCCACAACAAGTGGAATCTTTCGCTAACTTTGGCTACTTATTTTAATATTTTTTCGATCTCATTCTTGCTCAAAAACATTTTATTGCAAACGCCTATGCGATTATCTATCTGAATTTATTAAGTTTTTAATTTCCGGCTGTCTGGTACTTTTATCAGTGTTTACATTCTCATTAGTTTTTGATTTTAATTCCACTTAGGTTCCTGCAGTGCTTTTTTATATTATCTTACATATGTTAGGGCTTTACATTTTTATTTTGTGTTTAATTTTTGCTTGCTATTAAATTGTTTTTTATCATGTCTCTGTGTTTTACTATCTTACAACTAATATTTCTTAAGTATCCACATATATTTGTACAATGTTCTGTGACATATTTATACATAGCTTTGGGTCATCACTTAACTAGATTTGCTGGATTACTGGTTGACAATTGTTTTGCTTCAATATCATCAACGGGACAGTCCCTGGCAATATCATCTGCTGCTGTTACCAAAAATGCTTTTAATAATTTAATCTTTCCTTAAGTTTCCAACTTTTTCGTCATAGAGATTTCCTATAACCAATTAATTTTTATTTACTATCCCTGACCAAGTGTCAATTTGTCAATAGCAATTATTAATTTTTAAAGCTTTAATCATGTCTTTAACATGTTTTGTATTTACCAATGTTTCTATATTGCATAAATTTTCTGAGTTTTATATTCCTCACTAGTAGGGGATCAACTAATTTGGCCTGTTTTCTTTTCTTAGCTTTACATAGTCTAATACCATCTTTTTTATAGATAAAATTTTGTTCACATGCCACCACTGGTTGCATCGTTACATATTCAGCTTTTGCCCCGTTTGGTCTATTTTAAACTAATTTCGCTTCGACCACCGGCCCCACTCTTTATCATTTGAGTATTAATAGTATTTTATTGTTTTCGTAGTCTGTTTAATTTTTAGTTTAGTATCACATGTCAAAGTTTAAAAAATTTTCATACTCGCTCCGACCATCGGACCATTATTTTGCTTCGCTTTCATTTAGGTTCCTGTAATATCTGACGCTTATCTAACTAATTATGATACCAATCAATCAAATTAACGTTTTTTATACTCGCTCCGACCTCCGGACCCACTTTCTATTTTCCTGTTTTTTACAGCTTTAACAAATATTGGTTGCCTGTTTTCAATATATTTTGTTCCTAATTAACATAACCAATATTTTCCCCACTCGCTTCGACCACCGGACCCATTTTCTAACGGTTAGTACTAACCGTTTGAAATTTATTTGAATAAGAACAGCATACAAAAAGGATTCTGCAAGTAAATCAGGAGAAGTTTATCAAAGAAATTTTAAAAAAAGCTTTCTGGATATACAGGGTGGTCCCGAATTCATGGTACAAACTTTAATGGTAGGTACAGGACATTGTAACAATGATTTATTGTATAGGAATGTATAGTCGCAAGTGACGCGGTGAGGCGTAAACAGGGGAAATAAAAGGAAAGAGAAACGGAGTAATCGGTTGGTATCATTGCCGGTAGAGGGCAGTTGATGTCTATCCGCCGTTGAAAATGATGCATCGCAGAAGGGAAAAGCGCCATTCACAATTGTGCTGCCGTAGACGATGGGTGACTTTACGTATGCAGAAAAAGCAGACATGCATTACATGTACGGCTGTGCAAATGGTAACGGCAGAGCTGCGTTACGGATGTATCGCGCGGAGTATCCTGATCGACGAATGCCGGATCATAGAATTTTTCAACGGTTACATCGTCAACTTTGTGAAACAGGTGCGTTCGACGTCAACAGACATGACGCTTGTCGATTAAGAGCTGTACGCACTCCAAGGCTGGAAGAAAGCATTTTGAACATTGTGGCTGATAGACCCGAGTCAAACACAAGAACTGTTGCGCGTGACGTAGGTGTGAGTCATCAGACTGTATGCAGAGTGTTAAACGAAAATCGCTTACACCCCTTCCATTTTCAGAAAGTACAAGCATTGAATCCGGCAGATTATCCTCTCCGCGTGAACTTCTGCCTGTGGGTGATGCAGCAATGTGCGTTGCAGCCGGATTTCGTAGGTGATGTGCTATTTACAGATGAAGCGACATTTTCACGCGAGGGTGTCTTTAATGCGCACAATTCCCATGTGTGGGCAACCGATAATCCACATGCAACGCGTCCACATGCGTTTCAACAACGTTTCTGTATTAATGTGTGGGCTGGTATTGTGAACGACTTTTTGATTGGCCCATACTTACTACCCACGCGACTCAGTGGCGGAAGCTATCTTATTTTTCTGAAAGAAGTGTTACCACAACTGCTGCATGATGTTCCGATCGCCATTCGTAACCGCATGTGGTTTCAGCACGATGGGGAGCCAGCACACTTCAGCATTGATGTACGGAATTACCTGAATGTCACGTTTGGTGCTCGATGGATTGGGCGTGGTGGACCAATCCCTTGGCCACCCCGATCTCCCGATTTATTGAGCCTCGATTACTTTTTATGGGGACATCTAAAGCATCTTGTTTTTGAGACTCCAGTTGACTCAGATGAGGATCTCGTCGCTCGCATACCTGTAGCTGCTGCAGGTGTGCGTGAAATACCAGACATCTTTGAACGTGTATGCCAATCGCTCCACCGACGCTGTCAAGCATGTATCGCTTCTGGTGGACGCAATTTTGGACACTTACTGTAAACATGACACTTGTCAACAACGCTTTCAATAAAATCTTTGTTTTTCCTTTTGGCCGTTATTTCTCCTGTTTACGCCTCACCGCGTCACTTGCGACTATGCATTCCTATACAATAAATCATTGTTACAATGTCCTGTACCTACCATTAAAGTTTGTACCATGAATTCGGGACCACCCTGTATATTTATTCTACAATTATTAAGTTTTGCAATTCTAATATCCATTGCGAAAGATTCTTGTAAGTAATTATTTTTTGACGTATGGTAAAATATCAACGAGAAATGTTGCCATAGCTGTATGGCAAAGGTGTACCATAACCTATGGAAAAATATTTCTTCATAAACTGTAGCACATCTTAGTTTTATGGCAAAAATTTGCCATATAAAAAAATGCCATAGGATATTCCTATGGGGTTTTGCCTATGGCAAAACTTTGCCATACACTTTTGTCAAACACGTATGGCAAAATTTTGCCATACAAAAAATGCCATAGGATATTCCTATGGGGTTTTGCCTATGGCAACATTTTGCCATACATGTATGGCAAACATTTGCCATATAAAAAATGCCATAGGATATTCCTATGGGGTTTTGCCTATGGCAAAACTTTTGCCATAGGCAAACTATGGCAAAACTATGGCAAACTATGGCAAAACTATGGCCATACACTTTTGCCATACATGTATGGCAAAATTTTGACATATGTATATGGCAAAAGTGTATGGCAAAACTTTTGCCATAGGCAAAACCCCATAGGAATATCCTATGGCATTTTTTATGGCAAACCTATGGCAAATTTTCCTAAGGGGAAAATGACTGTTTTTGTGAGAATGACCCATATATATATATAGCAGTAAAATGATGCAGTCGGACCGAGCAGGAAAACAGACACAGGATTTTAATTAAATCAGAGTAACTTTTATTTGATCATTCTTAGTTGAGTGGGAGCGAAGAAGTGATGTTTACTCCATCAACAAACAGTCTTTCTGGTAGGGAAAATCTTGCAAAAAATCCTAAAATGTCTCTATTTAGGGAAAAGAGGGAAATCTCAGATCATTGGTTAATTAAATAGATCACGCGATTCCCACAAAGCTTAAAAGGAAAAATATCTTTATTTAAATTTATGTATAGTTGGCTAAAAATAGATTTAGAAACAGGATGTGGTTTTTTAAAAGTATTATAAAGTGCTTTGATTTGAAGAATTAAGTAGTAATAAATTAGGAGTTTTTTATAACGAAGAATCTAACATAAAAAGATTAATTGAAGCTTTTTATGTTACATCCCCCCGCAGCGAATTTTTTTTTTTTTTAGCTACTATCAAAAATTTTAAAATTTATCCCTTTGCAAAACTTTCCCTATGATGACACAATTAAAATAAAAAAATCAAATTGCACTTTTAACAAGATTTCAAAGTTACATGAATTATAAAAAATGCACATAAGTACACAATATAAAAAAATTTCATAAAAGTCTCGAGGCAAAAAAAATTTTGAAGTAGCGCTACCATCAAAATGAAGTGTTAGATTTTTATTTTCAATAGTTTTTGTGATTTAAATTTCTTCAGTCCTTTTTGAAAATCACAGTAAATAAAGTTATTCCTCATACTAAAACAATTAAAATAAACTTTTCACTTAGAGTAAGAAAATCTATAAAAACTTTCTTCAAAATGTACATATTCAAAAACAAGAAAGGTAAAAAATATGAAAATACAAGTGATATGAGATATCTAAAAATACATATTGACACTTTTTGTCAAAAAAATTTTCAACCTGAAACTTATATTCAGTATACTTTTAAACTAAGATTTGACACAATGGTCTTTACTCTGAAGTTTAAGACTTCAGTGTTATTAGGGGAATTTTTTGCTGGATTAGGGGCTGTATTCCCCAAAAGGAGGAAAACAGTCCCTAGTCTCAACAATGATGTACTGGAAGATCCTAGTTTCAACAGATGCTTAAATATTAATTTTTTTGGTTTTCACCACAGAGAAAAACTACCATCGCCCCATATGCTTCTAGATTGGGTAAACGTTGAACTTGAAGAAAAAAAATTTGAAAGGTCGGATCTTCCAGAAAAAAAAGGGGTCCACATGTTCATTGAACCCTGTGTAATGTTGTCATATTCGGTGTTTTTTAATTTTATTTCAACAATGAAAAATCATTAAATTCAATATAAAATATAATTAATTCTATTATTTAAACTATTACATGTTTTTTATTCGTGACATAATTTAAGTTTGTCAGGTGGGTGGTACCTTCGCAATTTTGATCTATGAACTATTTCTGAATTTTCTTTATTATGAATATTCTTTTTATTTAATGTAACATAAAAAGCTTCAATTAATCTTTTTATGTTAGTTTCTTCGTTATAAAACAACTCCTAATTTATTACTACTTAATTCTTCAAATCGAAGCACTTTATCATACTTTTAAAAAACCACATCCTGTTTCTAAATCTATTTTTATTTTTGCTGTGCAAACACAAAATATTTTTAAAATCAAAAAATATTTCGAAATTATTATCAAAACAAAAGCACAGATAGAAGTAAATTTTCATTATATAAATATCATTGAAGAAATTACTATCGTGGATGATCACTAAACACTGGGAATCACTGCGTGAATAGCATTCACTATCACACAACACATGCAGATTCGAATAATATTCACTTTTTTTTTTTTTCACAAGACCGTCAGTTAAGAAAAATTATTTATGGAGAATCATTGTTATAGATACTTCGGCATTTTAATAGTCTCTTTCATAGCACCAACAGTTGAGGATTTTGTTAACGGGTGTTGAAAACCATTCAAGGTTTTGTTTTTGAACATATGAGCAGACAGACTATCTGACCTCTGACGACGCATTGCGTTGCACAAACCTATCTTAAAATCATTTTCTTTTTATTATTATTTTATATGATGACATTTCCAACAAGTTGATGTACGCAAATGGGATTCCGTCAAAAGAGAAAGTGCTTCTAGCATTCAAGTGGGAGAGAATCAAACCAGGCAGCGTTGTGATCCAATTCTGTAATGGTTATAACGGAAACGAAGACGTCCGGCACTGTTAAAATACAGTTGAGACCACTCCAATGGACACTTGAAAGAGAAGTCCCAAAAATCTTCTTTTAATTATTTTTGGCATCAAATTCCGTTAGTCATGTTTCAAAAGAATAATATGTGCTTCACGAGCAATGTCAGTTCAGCAGCAATTTTATGATTCAGCCAATTGTATTCTTATTTTCACTTTTGAATTATATTTTGAAGAAGCATTTTAGCAATTATTATCCTGCGTCCGTTTCAACAGTTCTTATAATCCTGCTCGGCTTGTAAAATGATGCAGTCGGACCGAGCAGGAAAGCAGACACAGGATTTTAATTAAATCAGAGTAACTTTTATTTGATCATTCTTAGTTGAGTGGGAGCGAAGAAGTGATGTTTACTCCATCAGCAAACAGTCTTTCTGGTAGGGAAAATCTTGCAAAAAATCCTAAAATGTCTCTATTTAGGGAAAAGAGGGAAATCTCAGAAATTACTATTGGTTAATTAAATAGATCACGCGATTCCCACAAAGCTTAAAAGGAAAAATATCTTTATTCAAATTTATGTATAGTTGGCTAAAAATAGATTTAGAAACAGGATGTGGTTTTTTAAAAGTATGATAAAGTGCTTCGATTTGAAGAATAAAGTAGTAATAAATTAGGAGTTGTTTTGTAACGAAGAAATTAACATAAAAAGATTAATTGAAGCTTTTTATGTTACATATATATATATATATATATATATATATATATATATATATATATATATATATATATATATATATATATATATATATATATATATATATATATATATATATATATATATATATATATATATATATATATATATATATATATATATATATATATATATATATATATATATATATATATATATATATATATATATATATATATATATATATATATATATATATATAGCACAATAAATAAATACAAAAAGAAAAAAGACAAAAATTAAGAAAATCAATAAGTTTTATTCACTGTGCATAAGCTGCAAGTATATAGAACTCATAAAATAAGTTCAAAATGTAGAGAAAGCATGGAAAAAATTGTAGAATGGTGAAAAAGAAAAGAAAAAAAAATTTTAAAAATAACAAATAAATAAATAAAAATCCGGAAAAAAAGATATAATTTCGTCATCAGCTCACACGATTATATCCACAAAAAGAAGTGCTTCCTAATATCGTATCAATGTATCCAAAGCAAAATATATCTCTTCTTTTACAATTCCCAAATCAAAAAAAAATTAATAATATCATCATGATTACCAAGTAAGATTAATTTCTTTCTTCGTAATGTATTAAAACATAAAGATTGAACGAAAAAACAAAAAAGGAGGAACATATAAATTTCTGCTCTCATTCACTAAAGTGTCACTTCGCCGTTTTTTCCACTAAGCTCTTCATTTATTAACGGCCAAAAATTTTTTATTAACACTTTCACACCGATTATCACAAACACCTGAAAGCATTTTTCAATTCGCTCAAAAAACCTTTTTCACATATTGCGAAGCACGCAAAAAGTAAAATTAGCATTAAGGGATCCAAATTTTGGTCCGCTCTTCTGGCCAAACTATAAGGACCATATTTCCCAGATTGAGCCTGCCCCCCCTATATTTTGGGGGTCAGAAATCCGGATCCGTTGAACAGAAGGTAGGCTTATTCAGAGAAAGTACGCTTTCGTGTTCTGGTTCTGCAACTTAAAATATCATGTGCACTAATTAATCAGCATACCTGATGCCCCCAATTTGAATCATTAAGATTGAGTTCTAGCACGTGAAGATCCAATTATTAGATCAAAAGTTATTAAGGATGATCCATTTATTTTATTTACGCCCTGTACAACCCAATATTGATACTAAAGCGTTTTATCTGAATACCGAAACAGTACTTTTTGTCTAATCAGAAAAAATACATTAAATAAAGCAAGATGTTTAAAAAATGTGCACCAATTCAATTTGCTTTTTAAATTCTGTGTTTCCCATTAATTAAAAGATGGGAATCTTTTCAGCATTTTCTGCCTTGTAATTAAGAGTTTACTTTTGTCAACAACAAAAAAAACATAAATTTAGTTTTTCTTAGTGAAGACATCATTGCTCTGTTTTTTAACATATTTTGCATAAAACTATTTAAGAAAGCAAAAGATAATTAATAAAAATATATTGTTCATCAAAAAACTTTCTTTCTGACTTCTTTCATTAGCATAAACTGAAGAGTTAAGTTATGTTTATAGTGAAAAAAAACATTTTTTTTAATTTTCGATTTAGTGAGGAACTTCTTAAATTTAGTTTCATTACCTGATTCATAGTCTATTATAACTAGTTTTTGTGGCTAGAATAAATGTTATAAACTAATCGCATGGTTTCAACTTTTTATATTTTGAGTTTTAAATACATTAATTTTGTAATTCCCTTTTCATTATTCTTATATATTTTCATAAAAAGTTGAAAGATAAGATTAAAAATTATCTTTCCTTTGAACTGCATGTTTATTCTAGAATTAACATTAAGAATGCATTTAAACTTTTTTGATTTAAAAAAACTATCTTGTCGTAGATATTAAGTGAATTATTTGTGGTTAAACTAAAAAAATTAATTTTTTTTTTTCGTTTCGTGTTTCTCTTATTAAGCGCTCCGCTGGCGATGTTCTTGAAGAACTTGGTACGCAAGTTCGATACTGGCGACCAACAAAAATAGTCGCTTTTTATACACAGCAAAGTGCACGGTAAATCTGCCGCCATCTGTCGTTAAATCTGTCATAAGCTTTCTTTATTAAACAAATAAGGCATTTAATAATTTTTTATTGGTAAAAAATTATGTTTTTATCTTTATTAGTAATAAAGATAAAATAATTTTCTATAACTTTCAGTAACTTTCTTCCCATCGCTGAACTTCTAAATCTCCTTATTCCATGATTAGTTATTCATATTTTTCCACCTTTACAACAATCTATCACAAAACCTTTTAAAACCTTTTTTTTAATCATTAAATTTAGAATATATATCTATATCTATATCCTTTTTTTATCCCATCCTTTTTTCTTCCCAGTTGTTTGTTACTTTTTTATTATTATTTTTCTTCCCCCCTCCCCTTTTTTTCATATGTCTGTAATTTTCCTTTGTTTTATCTTCATTTTGAACTTCATATATATAAGTTCAAAATGAAGATGAAACAAAGGAAAATTATATATATATATATATATATATATATATATATATATATATATATATATATATATATATATATATATATATATATATATATATATATATATATATATATATATATATATATATATATTTTAGAGTTTTAGAGATATATATATATATTAGAGTTTTTTTTCATGCCCTAATTTGAGTTTTGTCAAACTTTACTGCACACGATCTATAATTTTTACTTGGCCAACAAAATAATTGTTAATTGTCATTCTAATGAAGACTTTCAAATAACTGAAGCTAAAATAATTGGATAATTCCACTTTAATTGTTATGCAATTTGATAAATTTATTTGAATTGGAATATATTTAACGTTATTTGAGCGCATACTAATGTCCATAATTTGGATAAATTAACTTTATTTTAATTACATTTCACTTTAATTGAGTGCATAATATTGGTCCTCAGATTTAGATAGATAATTGGAAATATCTGCAATCATGAAAAACACATTGGGACATGCGAAATGTGTCAAATACTTTTGAATTTATATTTAATAATTATTTTAATATTTTCATGAATAAACTCGAATTAGGTACTAATGATGTGATTGGGATATTAGTATATACTTGAATAATAAGGTAAGATAAATTTCGTATTTTTAGTGCATCTAAACAGATTGTTATCATTAAAATTATAATTAAAATTAATTTACTTCATACCTAAAAAAAATTACAAGCTTTAATGAAATAAAACTATTCAATGCATCTTTAAAAACTTACTGAATTGTCTAAGACGTAATTCACTATTATAACGTTTCGGTATAAAACATAAATAACTTTTTTAATACAATTTTTAATCATGTCTATGAAACTAATTAATATTTAATTTTTTATGACTGCATTGAATTTGAGTCAGGCTTCAGATAATTTTCTTTCAGAGTTACTAAGTTGACTGTAAAAATTGAGATTCATAAATTTTCTTATTTTAAAAAAAGGTAAAAACAAATTTAGGAATAAAATAAAGCAATGATATATTTAGTAGAAGTTGTTCTAATATTTTACTGCAATGTATCCACCAATATATTCGACTATTTACCAATTTTGTTAAGTACTTAGTTAAGCCAAATAATTTCCTATTTTTTATCAATGTAATATTTCATTTTGCGAAGTATTAAAATATTGACTCAAAAAAGTTAAATATGAATTGTGCAAAAAGGTTTTGCTTAACACAAATGCTAAATTCGAAATACAGGTCTAAGCAACCCTCAGGATGTAGGCATCAAAAATATTTTCACTTTGTTTATCTTTTCTTCCATTTTTTGTGTCAGGTTCAGTTTACCACCATTTTTATTCAATCGTACAGAAAAATTTTATTATTTTTAAAATATAAAAAATAAGATCATGTTAATATGATCATGTTGACTTTTAAACAAAGATTTATAATGTATTGGCAATTTATAGGTGCAATAAATATTAAAATTATTTTTTTACTAACGAAGACATCTAAGGATAATTTTCAAACACCGTTTCTAATTTTGCACATTCATATTGAACAGAAAATTATATACTATTCGTGATTGCAACGCTTGAATTTTCCCTCTATTGGGGTGGATATTTTCAGGCTACTATTTATTAAGTTTTCATTTAGTTCTATCAGAATCATTGGTGGAGTAGGTTGATTTTTTTCAGCAACAAATAAGAATCGAAATTTCCCAAACGAAAAGGCAGAAGAACTTGAAAAAGCTACCCAGAACTTTAATAAATCATTCTGAAACAGAACACGCCCACCATTTGAAGAACAATTTCTCAATATTTTTTATTCCTTGCAAATTTTAAATAATAATTAAATAATTTCATTTTCTAATTTGATGATAGTTCTTTACAGAATAATTACCTACATTTGATTAAGAACTTTAAGACTAAACAAAACAATGTGAAACTTTCTTATTTCAGTAAGAGGAATTTTTAGTATCGTTCTTTTTATCTTAAGCATTCCTTTTTATTTAGTTTATAAATAATGATTATTTTTCATTATTTATTTGAAAAACTTTAAATTTTTTGGTAAAAATTGTTGCCAAAAAACTTTTTTCGCAAAATTAAACAAAATTAAATGATATTACATTATGCGTTTCTGCATACTTTTTGCATATTTTAATGTTCGACGTAATATGATTCAGAAAAGTATGGAATATAAAGTTTAGGTAGAGCTTTCATATTAAATCATTACATTTAATGGAGAGATTTCGCAGGTATTAGGTTTTAACTCTAATAAGAAAATCAGAAAAATATTTTTTTCTGTTTATTTACAAATATTTTTCCAAAGTAACTGGTGCTCCTTCTCTAAAAAATTAAATTCCATTTTGTAGTCGCTTGCATAAGAAAGAATATCAAACATTTTTCTTCTTTAAATTTACTAAGCCGCAATAAAGAAGGAACGTTACCATGCTACGCTGTAGAAATCTGCAGCGCAACTGATGCAAGCAGTCTTTCTGCTAGCAGTCATTCGTCTCAACTAAAAACGCCCCCTATAGGTCGTTGCGTCAGAGAAACACAGATTATCTAGATTTCTAAGAGTTATTAACACTAAACATACCAATTTAAAGCCGGGTTCATGTAAAACTCTCGTAATATTCCTTTATTATGCAATATTTAATTATATAAATTTAAATTGTTATATAAATTTATAAACATTTTATAATCATTTAATAACTTAATATAAAAAAAAGTTACATATTATATTTTTATAATAAGCTATATGTTAAAAACGTTCTATTCAATATAGGAATTTAAAATAATAAGAACAAAACTGTAAGATATTTTCGGAAATAAATATTTTGTAACAGTATTAAATTAGTTGTTTAGAAAAAAGATATAACAAGCTCTGATTGCTACCAAAAATTTAATAGTAACTTAAGAAACAAAATTGTAGATAATGCTGCTATGGTAACCGAGAAAAATAATTGAGCTTAAATTTTATCGAGACTGAACCTTAAATTAATCTATTTTAATACAATGAAAAAATTTAGGAATCTTTTAATTGAAAAATTTCTAATTTTAATGTAACAGACAGAATATTTGTCATTGAGATATTAAAATTGTTGTAGTTTGTAATGTCACATGCCAAATACCAACAAACCTGCTTGATGAAACCAAGCGAATTTAAAGCAGACGGTGCGTTTTGGGTTTTCCGAGGCGCCATCTATGATCCATAATACGACTTGAGCCACAAGCAAGTCACCGCCCTTTTATAGGATGAACCCATTTATTCATCCTCAGATTGTGATTTTGACCTGAACCAGAGAACGATAAATCTCAGTACCCCTAAAAGTATTGATTTGTTATGGAAACGGAGAGGACTTTGTTACCCGGCAGATTTAACGCTCACCAGTCACTATTTACTACACAGGGAGTCTGCGGTTGGCAGGGATCGAACTCACAACCCTCTGGACGTGGGGCCAATGCCCTACCAACCAAGCTACTTCGCCTTTAATAAGTGAAAGTGATGCTTAGTATTCTAAAACCTCTTAGTAAAAACATAAAATAAATAGTTGTGTTGCATCAAAACAAGTGATAAATAGTTAACAACCATTTAAACTCTATGCTAAGACTTTTCTTGCAAACTCATCAAAAAAATAATAAACTTAGCTATGACATGCTGCTGTGCAAAAGAAAAATCAACTTAAGCGACAAAAAATTCAAAATTGCTATTTTTAATTTTTTTTGGCACTCAAAGCAAAAAATGAAATCTAACAATTTTTAAAATTTGAGCCTAATATTTCGAAACTATTTAAACATATTTCAAATTGTGAATTTTGCCATATAAATATACATTATTTATCATACACCAAGAATTTTATACTTTGTTTAATACCTCATAGTTCAAAAATTCACCAATAAGTGTGAAAGCTTAATACTAATAATATATTCTTATATTCGCAATTTTATTTTGATATAATTAAAATTAAATCATGATTATTCACAATAATGTAACTATTTACTTTTAAAAAGTTTCAATATCAGTTCTGGATAATAATTTAAGTAATGTGCCTTCACTTTTTCATTAAAACTAATTTTTTTAAAAAAGGTCATTTTAGTCGTTGTTTCATACGAAACATGTAATTGCATTAATATTGCTACAAAATTTATATCATTAATTAAAACTAGAAGTATGTTTTAATAACAATTTTTGCCATTAAAAGTTACACATTTCTGAGTTATTAAGAACTAGCATGTTCTAGAAAATTTATTGATACGTAACATATATGGAAACTTTGTTTAAGAAAGAAATTATAGTACACAAAAGAAACATCTTGCATGAAAGTGTTCATTTCCTTTAAATCTATAAATAATCACTCAAAATTACATGACGAAAAGATAAATATAAATGACAACTCATGATATTTCTGGAATTCGGCCTCAAATTACATCTATTATTTACGTTACGTACCTATTTACGTTAAGAAAAATCGCTGAGAACATTCTAACAATAATGTCGAATAATAACTTTTCACTGCCAATATTGGCGCCGCAATCCGGCTTGCGGTAGCAATTACAACTTCCTTGAGCAATTTCAATTAATTTGGATCATTTCATTGGAATGTTATATGCGTTCCTAAACTAATTAAATGGTTTCAATCAATTCCGATTCACAAAGGAGGAACGACGCTGTTTACGTCATCCTCATCTCCGTGATTACAGAAAATTGAGATACAAATTAAACTGCTTGTATTGTATTCTTCGAAAAAAGTTCTTTCAATCGTTGATTAAATATTTTTCCACCCGTGAAAGTTCACCAGCCTGAAATCTAAAATTTGACATTTCTCGAAGACTCTACTACTTTTCTGATGTTTCTAATTCATTAAGTTATATATATAAATATATGTATACAAATTAAACTGCTTGCATTGTATTCTTCGAAGAGAAAGTTCTTTCTATCGTTGATTAAATACTTTTTCACCCGTGAAAGTTCACTAGCCAAAAAATTGACATTCCTCAAAGAATGCTCGATTTTTCTGGCGCGCTTTTATTCATTAAGTTATATATATATATATATATATATATATATATATATATATATATATATATATATATATATATATATATATATATATATATATATATATATATATATATATATATATATATATATATATATATATATATATATATAATAATAATAATATATGTAACATAAAAAGCTTCTATTAATCTTTTCACGTTAGTTTCTTTGCTATAAAACAACTCCTACTTTATTACTAATTAATTATTCTATTCCAAATTCTTTCTCACACTTTTAAAAGCCACATCCTGTTCTTAAATCTATTTTTGACTCAACTATGCATTTAATTAAGAGCAGGACATATCTCCCTATGCTCTGTGTGGGAAAAGCTAGATTTCTTTCATAAACCAATAGTAATCCTTATCACTTCCCTTTTTCCCTCAAATATAACAAAATAGAGGGAAATTCCTTTGCTACTTTCCCTAAGATAAAAACTTAAGCACACAGTTTTTGAGGGCGATTTTGAGCTCCGCCTTTGCTAGAAAATGTCTTAAATACACTATGTGAACTTAATAAAATATTTTTTGCCTTCCAACTGCTATCTGCGTGGCCTAACATCACTCACCATGACTGCTACCCTTTCATATATATATATATATATATATATATATATATATATATATATATATATATATATATATATATATATATATATATATATATATATATATATATATATATATATATATATATATATATATATAAGAGAAAGTTCACCAGCCTAAAGACTTATATTTCTCAAAAATCTTCTATTTTTCTGACGCTTCTAATTCATTATACTTTTGAAGGTCATATTTTATTTTCATTTCATATCTGGGGTTGAAAAGCTGACCCGATTCTGGGTTTAAGACTCCGTAGCTTTGTGATTTTCACCTAGACAACTGCTGGATCAAATATTGGGATAAACTAGCCTTCGTAGAGGACTTTTTGATAGAACTACTCCTCATTTGCTTAACATTTGGAGGAAAACCACGAAAACCTCCTTTGGATAGCCCAGTGTTAAGGGGATTCATACCCATGATCCGTCTCCACTGAAGGTATTTTTCGTCAGCACTGTGACAGGTGCAAACCGGGTGCGCATTCATTTCGACCAGCCATTGCTGAGATTCGAACCCGTGTAACCTCATTGGGAAGCGAGGTCTCTAATCCCTGAGCGACCACGACTCATAGTAATGAAGATCATATTATAGTACTTCAAAATTGCATTTTACAAGCTTGCTCAGTAAACTCAAATCGTAGAGTCATGATAATCCGTGCCGACCGGCCTGTGTAGGGGGCAGGGAGCTGTCCTTGCATCAGAAAGGTCCTGGGCTCGAATCCCGGGCAAGGCATGGATGTTTCCTTCTCTCTCTCTGTGCTCTATGTCATTTCTCCTTTGTGTGTGAATGTGACCCGCCCTATAATCGGATTGTGGTTGCGTGGCTGAAGTCGAATTCCTGGCCATAGATGGTGCCACTGAAAAACTGGAACAATCGCACCCCCGCTGCCTAAACAGGCATACGACAAAAAAAAATGATAATCCGTGCTAATCATGACCTAAAAAAGTAAACTTTCCTACCGGAAAGTGGACTCAATAAATACAAACAATTAAAAGTATGTGTTTGTTTTTGTTAAGGAGAGAATTATTTTATGTACAAATACTTACAAAATTGCTGTCACGCACTTTTTTAAAGAAAGGCACCACTGTAATTATCTTTTTCATTTTCAGTTCGTCATTGATGATTTTGATGGTGGTTTTATGGTTGATGATTTGATGTTCCATGTACCAAAGTGCTATATTTATAGCTGCCGTACACTGTAAAAAATTTAGAATAAAATTACAATGAAAAGTACCGGTACTCAGGGTGCTGGTACTTTTTTCGAAAAATTCATTTTACGAAATTGCACGGAACAAAAAAAATCTGATATACCGTAATTTAATAATAATAATTACTGAGCAGTGATGGCGCAGGGGATAGAGCGTTTGTCTTCCAATGAGGCGAACTGGGTTCAAATCCCAGTCGATGCGAATTCCGCATCCGGCTTGCACCGACCACGGTGCTGACGTGAAATATCCTCAGTGGTAGACGGATGATGGGTTAAAGTCCCCTTGCCGTCAGTCTAACCGTGGGAGGTTCTCGTGGTCTTCCTCTCCATGTAACGCAAATGCTGGTTAACTCCGTCAAAAAGTCCTCCACGAAGGCAAATTTCTCCCAATACTCGATTCAGGATTTCCCTTGTCTTCTGGATTGGGTTCAAAATTACAAGGCTGCGGAGTTGAACATTAGTAGTCATGAACCCATAAAATTGGGTCGGCTGTTCAACGACAGTTATAAAATAAAATAATAATTACTGTAAAATCACCGAATAAGTCTAATAAAATAAGTATTACTGTAAAAATTGCAGTATAATGTTTTACGATAAAAACATTATTTTAAAATAGAACGGATTTTACGTGTGGTGCACCCAATGTATCGGTACTTTATTCCAGAATTTTTTACAGTGTGCCTTTAGAATAAGAAATATTTTGTTTTCCTTTTCAACTTTTGTATCTTCAGTATATATATGGTTTCCTGTATTTATAAAGTGCACCATTGTGTCGTCAGTGATTTCTACTTCTCCATAGTCTTCAATGGAATTCTTGGTTGCGTCCAGGGACCGGTCAAGACAAATTCAGGCCCAAGGCCCATCAAATTTTCCAGGCCCCTTACAAATTATTTTGAAATTAAATTACTGAAAAGTAGTCGTAACAATAAAAAAGAATCTATTGAACTGCATAATTCAAGAGAAGAAAGAAAGAAATTTTGAAGAAATTCTAAGAAATTTTGAAAGGAGACTATTGAAGATTATTTTTCTAAGGTTGCGTAAGGTTTCTAAGGTATCCATAAATTAAAGCAAAATGTAAAACAACAAAGCAATGTTACGTCAAAATAAAAATAGTTTGGTGACCATAAACAATTGAAATCAGTGATTTTTGCTAAAAGTCATTGATTAGCTGAATTATTTCTTATTGTAAGTTGTAATCTATATATATATTTCTCTTACACGGTGACGAAAAAAAGCCTCATTACAACTCCCCGAATGGCAACGCTAGAAAATCAACCAATGATTGCCGCTAAAAATGTCACATGCCAAATCTAGTTGAGATGGCTCAACATATAGCGCTTTTTAAAGCGGAAACTGAAATAACCAGAGAGAGCATAAGCTAGGTAGAAGTGAGTAGTATTTGTCGATAGATCTCTATTTTAGTATTCGCGATCGCAACGCTCGAGTACGCCATCTAGCGGGAGACTGAAAATATCGGACATTAGTTCCCACAAAACCATTGACATTGACGGACGTCATTTTATTAGCAGTAAATAAGAATCAAAATTTCCTTAAGGAAAAGGTAGAACTTCTTGAAAAAGCTAACCAGAACATGCCAAACATTGAAGCAGAACACGCCAAGCATTTGAAGAACAATTTCTCAATGATTTTTACATTTCTATTACCAACAACATAACTTCCGATTCCATGATCACTTGCTGTTACAGATTATGTGTATTACGGTAAAATAATTTTTTCTGTCTTCAATTCATTACAAATTAAAGTGAAGTCAGCACTGCTTTCGTCATTCCAATGAATAAATAAGAATTCAGAATATGCACAGAACTGTATAATAGTTATAGAATATTGTTCTTCTTTATAGAACAGTATATATTTCTGTATCTATATTATTCGTAAAACAACAATAAAGAATCATCCGAACTACTTGAAATAGATTCATTTGTGCTGATTATTAATAAATTTGTATCGTTTTCTTGGTAAGAATTTTTTAGTTTTGAAGGAATAATTTCAACTAGAATTCAGCTATTCTGTTTTCAAGCTACCTATTCAAATTCATATCGAGATCTTACATTTATAAAATTTTGATGTGTGGTATGTTATCTAAAAGTAATGAAGGGATAATCTATGTATATAGTACTTGAAAATAATATTTTCAAACGAAGAACATTTCATTTGGAATTCTGCGGATTTATAAAACAGGTGAGTGTTACGATTTTTATAATAAAAAATTTGCTTGTAAATGTTTTTTTTTCTTATTTGATGATAGTTCTCTACAGAATGGTTTTTACTTCTGATTAAGAACTATAAGAATAATATAGAACTATAAAAAGAAACAATATGAAAGTTTTTATTTCAATGTAAAGAATTCTTAAAATCGTTTTTTATCCTAAGATTTCTTTATTTTCCGTTTTTTAGTTTATAATTTTTTGATAAAATTCTTGTCAAAATACTTTTTTTGATAAATTAAATGGTAAAACATTATGCGTTTATGTATACTTCTTGTGTACTCTTATGCCTGAAGTAATATGATTCAGAAAAGTATGGAATAAAAATTCGGTACTTACGTATTAACGCCACCATCACTGCAGATTTGGCGGTTTTTAAGTGCCGCCAATCTACACTTAAAATTTTTGCGACAAATCATAAAACAAAACACTTTATTTAAAATCAAAGTAGTCAATTGGATTTCGGTGGAAAATGAGCCGGTATAGAGTTTAGCATAGATTCAAAACAATCATATCGCCATATGAACTCTGATAAATAAGATTCTAAATGAAATAAGATTCCAAATGAAATAACATTTCCGAAACGTACGTTTACCAAGATTAACTTTCATGTTGTGGGAATTGGTACATTTTCGTTTTTTCGGTAAAATATTTCCCTCCTGAAAAAATAAAATTGCATCTTGTTTTGTTTTTGGCAAATCCCAAAGACGAATTTTCGTAGCACTAAAAATGGCGACAAAAAAGAATTGTTTTTTTGTTTTTGTTTCATCAGCATTCTTTATTTTACGTTTCTAAATAATGATTTTTATTGAAACTTGAAATTTTTTGATAAAAATTGTTGTCAAAAAACTTCTTTTACAAAATTAAATTTCATAAAATTATGAGGCTTATGTATACTTTTTGTTCCTTTTAATTTTTGAAGTAATATAATTCTTAAAACTATAGAATGTAAAGTTTAAATGGGCCTTTCATGTTATATCATTAAATTTAGTAAAACTATTTCTCGGGCATTAGGTTTCAACTCTTAAAAGATTATAGTACATACTTTTTTCTGTTAATATGCAAATATTTTTCCGATATGTTTTGGATATTCCTTCTCTAATAAAAAGAGATACCATTTTGTTTTCGTTTGCATAAGAAAAAATATCAAACCATTTTCTTTTTTAAATTTAATTAGCCACAATAAAGAAGGAACGTTGCAATGCTACGTGCTACATTAAAGACGTCTCCAGAGTAACTGAATGACGGTTCATATAGAAATCGCAGGTATGCGTCTCACACAACAACGTCCCCTACAGTTCGTTGCGATCGCGAATTTTGTCGAAAGCGCTTTTTTTCACGAATTTATTTGACGATTTTTGATTTATATCACGAATTTATTTGTTTTACTAGAATTTATTTGTTTATGCAGGTTTATCCATTTCAATTCACTCATTTCAATTTTTAATAAACTTAATTATAGCCAAAATTTTAACCTTTTTAAAGAGATATCAGTTTTAGAAATTTTATCTTAAGATTTTATACTATAGCACATTTCTAATAGGTTTAACGAATTGCATGCCATTTATTTGAATTCAAATTTATTTTAATGACTTAGTATTTACTTAAAAGATGTAATTTTTTTTAAAAAAAAAAGTTCTTATAATGATTTGAATGATTATTTTGAATTCTTAGAATTTTGTGCATTCGCAATGTACCTAAGTTAGTAGCGAGCAAAGCGAGCTTGGTTTGCGAAGCAAACCATATAAGATTGCGTAGCAATTTTCGGGGGTTGCCGAGCGCTAGCGAGCAGGGGGCACAGCCCACTAGTTATTTTTTATTAAGTACTTAAACCAGCTCAGAACTAGTCCACTTTTCATAAGACTTTTTACTTATTTCTGAGGCCACTCAGAAGAGGTTCTGAGGCTGATTTCTGAGGCCACTCGCCTGTTGGGCCTAGGCGATAATCAGTCCCTGGTTGCGTCACCACTCCCGCTTAATTTTAAAACTTCTTGTTAATGCACTAATTTCCTTCTCTTTCTTCACAATATCCTAATTCGTAATCTTTCAGTTTATTTTCTATAAACTTATAAACTGCCCATAATAGAGGTATATGCCGACCAGCCAGTGAAGGGGGCAGGGAACTGTTCTTACATCAGAAAGGTCCTGGGTTCGAACCCCGGGAAAGGCATGGATGTTTCCTTCTCTCTGTGTGTGCTCTGTGTCCTTTCTCCTTTGTGTGTGAATGTGACCCGCCCTATAAACAGGTTGTGGTTGTGTGAATGGCGTGGCAGAAGTCGAATTCCTGGCCATAGATGGCACCACTGAAAAACAGGAACAGTCGCGCCCCCACTGCCTAAACAGGCATACGACAAAAAAAAAAATAGAGGTATATGGCCACTTTGCTTAAAAGAAAAATAGTTTTAAATATAATAGGTTTAAATCTTAACTAATAAAAAGGTAAACTTAGTATAACTTAATCATAGTTTAAGTAATGCATGTTTGGCATAGATAATTTTATGCTACCTGCAGAACTTTGCAAACTCCAGTTATTTATTATATTTAAGACTGTTTTGACAATCATACATATCATATCAAGTGTAATTTAATAAAACAATTACAGGCTTTTACCCTTTGAAGCAAAAATTTTATTAAACATGTTTTTCATACTTTTTTCATTATTATGCATTAATTTATGTCAAAATAAGTAAAAAATATTATATTTAACAGTTTAATAAGAAACAGCATGAGATCCTTTATTTTGCGATAAAGTTGAAATCTTCAAAACACGGTCCTCCTCCAAACATATTAATTTTCTAAATTATTCACGTACAGTCCGCAAAAAAAAAAGATATCACCCTGAATAACTTTCGTTCTAATGATCGGATTTTCACAAACTAAAAGTCAATCTTAATGGTTCCCGGGGGTGACCTCAAATATGCTAATTAATTAGTGCTAACTATTAATTAAGTTACAAAATCAGTCACAAAAACGTACTTTCTCTGACAAAACATATATTTTTTTTACATATTTGGAATCTAGACACTTGAATTAGGGGGGGTAGACAAAATTTTGAAAAAATTGGGTTGTAAATTGGATAGCAATAAAGGTTTATATATTTGGCGATAGTCCAGAAAACCGCCAAAAAAAGTCGCCAGCGCAAATGAATATTTTAAGATAACCCATTGACTAATTCAAAAGCCCAAATGCTTAATTTTACTAGGTTGCTAGGCAACCTAGTAAAAGAACTCTGAATGTGAAAAAAAATGAAATAATGTTCTGTGATTGCTGGGAGAGGTTTAATTAATTGTTAATAGAAAATATCTCAAAGTTTCAAGGCCACAGACAATTTTTAAGCTGATTTCTGTCCAAAGAGCAAGAAAAAAAAATTTTAAATCTCCTTTGAAAAGAAAATTTGAATTGATTTATAAATTATTTATGATTTTTTAAGTTTTTAGAATTTAAATACATGAACTTTTTATCTGATATTATTTAGATATGTTGTTTTTGCTATATTTATTCGAGGATTTCTTACTAATATCAAATTGACATAACTTATTATAGCTATATACAAAATTTTAGGGATAATCATTTTTACAGATTTAATCGAGTCTTCTAGGCAAGAAAGTTTAAAGAAACTAAAAGTGCTTGAAAAAGAAAATGTAGATTGTATAGTAATTCTAATACACATTCACAAGGTTTTCTATAATTTACGATATTTCTTTTTTCTGTAACTCAAGGAATTTCTGAATGTTTAGTGGCATTTTAAAAACATTAAAACATGTTATATTTAAGAATAATATATTGAAATAATATGTTGCATATTGTATGATTCATTGTTTAAAAAATCGCTTCATTCTGCTTGATATTTAGGTTACATGGTTTTCTTTGGATAAAGATGATTAGCAAATAGTATCCTCATGTTTTGATACATTCTGAAACTTACGTTCGCAAATTCACCATAAAATGTCGCACAGCATATTCTTCATTTACGATAAGCTACATTTACCCCCAAATACTGCTACTATGATTATTTTTGTTTTCTTATATATGTCTAATACTCTCTTTTTAAGCAGAGCTCGTAAGATCCTTAAGATACTGAAATGGGGGCACAAAAACTTAAAAGATAAAATATTTAATTTCATTAACTCAAAATATCTGGTCTCAAAATTTTAATTCTTAAGTTAAATATAACTTTTACAATATTGATGCTATTACGTTTTTAAAGACCACATAAATCCTGTTAAAATATAGAAATGCTTATGTTTACTTTAACGAGTGTAAAATCCTTATCAAAATAATGATCAAGACTCAAATGTAAAACGGTATAATTGATGATAAAAAACTCACCTTGCCTCAAAAAATATGAAGAGGGAAGTAAAAGTCGACATGTTTCGAGCGTTCAAATATAATCGCCCATTCTCAAAACTTGTCAAGCTTGAATAACTTGTAACTTTTATAATTGGACACTCAAAATATGTCTATTTTTATTATCATCTATTATTTTTTAAATCAATGTAGTTTTTATATTTTCGATTCAGTTTCTTAGGATTATCTATTTAGTTACACAACATATTAAATTATTTCACTCGATATTAAAATAAGTTTTACATAAGCTATAGGCACAGGTTCTTTGATTGAAAAAAATAATAATTCACTACTTTCTAAAAAAAATCAATGCATTTTTTTTTTTTTTTGCTGCAAGCCTTAAATTTTAAAAGTCGAATGTGAAAATGGAATGTCCCCTAGCGCAGTGTTCCCCAACCTTTTTATCACTGCGGACCTGTCAACGTTTGATAATTTTACCGCGGCCCGTAGGAGGGGGTGGGAACGTTGATTGTTTATATTTTGGATTATTTTGAATTATTAATTTCAATTTAATTGTATTTAAACATGTCTTCAAAATAAAATACAGTTACACCAAAAAATAAATATAAAGTGATTTAACATTTTAATTTACTAGAACAATAAATTAATGGGAACCCTGAGCTTGTTTCTTTGCAATGAGATGGTTCCATCTGAGGGTAATCGTTTTAAAATGCTAAAAAAATTATGTCACTACCTTCGGGAGCCCTTTTTTTTAAATAAATGAAATTTTAATGGAACACAGATATTTTTAATTTTTGATATAAACCTAGGAATTTAAATTCAGTTTCAATGAAGTGTGCGGCCCGGTGCCATTTGATCCACGGACCGGTGCCGGTCCGTGAACCGGGTGTTGGGGAACACTGCCCTAGCACCAGGAATCGAAATTAAATAGTTTCAAGGACTACTATTTCAAAAAAGTTTGCGTTTCCGTCCTACTCGAAGTTGTTTGAAAAGGTATTTTTTATATTTCGATTTCAAAGTTTATTCTACATATAGTTTAGGGTATACTTTCGGAGTATTTTGATCGAGTTTATTTTTACACCCTTATTTGCTTAAAATTATTAAATAATTTGCTTAAAATAAAATATTCAAGCTACCTGATTTAATGCATTTATAGTATAATAGTAAACGGGGCTTCCATCGCATATCCTTAACCTTGATACCGCTATCATTAAATAAATGGAATAAGCTTAGATAAATAATAAAATTAATTGTTTTCTCGTTTTAATTTTCAAGGAGCCTCTCGTTTTAATTTCCAATTTAGCCTTCTTGCCACGTTTTTTTCTTAATTTTATTTATTTATTTATTTTTAATCAAAATAAGATCGGAAATTGCGTATTTTTTATTGAATTTTTTTTTAAAAATCAGATAGTTCCAAAATCGGCACGGCTTCGGAATCTTCTTACAAATTTCAATTTTTATTATTTCCTGCTTAACAAAATAAGGCATTTCTCCTGATAACAAATTATACTACAATAATATCTTGGGAATCGTGCTAAAGAAAAAAATTAAACAAAATAGTTTAGCATATTATCCGGAAAAAAATTGACATGTAATCATAAAGAAATAGTAAAAGATATAATGAAATAATTATTGAATCACGCGTGGTCAGATAATTAAAAATTTAATTTCACATCTAAGATGTAGACATTTAAGATACTGAGATATTTTAAGACGCTTAAAAATTTTGGCTACGTATTCGACAGCTTTTTATGTTCGGTATCTTTAGACTCTTTGTAGTGACTTCTAAAGCATCAACACTATTTTAGATAATCTATGTTGAAGTCACAAGAAACAAAACAAAAAAAAGACTATCAATGATTTATATTCCTTTATCGAAAAAAATAGTATGCTTAGTAAGGAATCATCTGTTTTGCATTAAATAATTGTAAACAGTGGAATGTTTTTAATTTCTTAACAAGATTTTATTCTTAGCAAGCAGACAATAATTCTTTTAAAAAAAACTTGACTATAATTTAAAAAGGAACTTCACTTTAAAGAAAACCTAAATTAAAGTACTAGAAAATTGATTAGTATATTAATGAAGAAGTAATAAACGTAGTAGGGTAAGGAATAAGATTTTTAAAAATGTTAAAATTTAATTAAATAGTTGGTAAAATAGTTCTGCGAAACACTTCCGGACAGGTGATTAAAAAATTACTTCTAACATTAAGACGATATATAAGATGTTGAGAAATTTGCGATGATGTGAGGTATGTTTAAATATGTTTACTACGTATTTTTACTAATATTTATAAAAAATGTATTCAAGAAATTGATAAATATTTTTTTCCAAATCTATTCATACGTATGTATATTATTGAAATTGTATCAGTTATTGAAAAACAAAATCAAAAAACAAAAATAAGCACAATCTGGTGTATAATCATATTCTATCAGAAGCATGCTTTTATAAAACTCGACATTCGTTGAATAAAATGTTTTTTATTCAATAAGATGTTTTATTCAAATTTCTTTACTAAATTGCAAATACAATTTTAAACTATTAAAAAAGAAACATCGTATTTTATAGTTTTAAAAAAATAAAAAGATTTGCAAACGATTATTAGCGAAAAAAATATGAATGAAATTTTCGCTACGCACGCTAAGTTAAGTTCCTCGTAAGTTTATCACATTTTAATATTTATCGTCCCACTTAATCATTTCTTCATTGTCGCCAAATTATTTTTTTTTTAAATAATTAATTTTAATTTTTCTCATCTTCTAATAAATAAAAACAGCTGAAACTTGTTGATTAAAATGGTATAAAAAAATTCATACCTTATAATTCAACTTTTTTTCATTTTCACTTTAATTAAATAATAAAAAATAATAAATAATTATTAAAAATTATTTTTTTCATGGAATTATCTTTGGGCAAATGAGTTTTATGAGTGGGTGCAATTTTTTTTTGAATTGCTTCATTAGTTTTTAAAATATGACAGAAAACGCAAAAAGCGAAATTAACATTAAGGGGCCCGAACTTTGAATCACTCTCCTGACCAAACTATGGGGACCACATTTCCCAGATTGCGGCTACCCCCTATATTTTGAAGATGAAAAATCCAAATATGTAAAAAAAAATGTATGTTTATTCAGAGAAAGTACGTTTTTGTGTCTGATTTCGTAACTTATTTAATAGTTAGCACTAACTAATTAGCATATTTGAGGTCACCCCCAGGAACCATTAAGATTGACTTTTAGTTCGTGAAAATCCGATCATTAGAACGAAAGTTATTCAGGGTGATATCTTTTTTTTTGCGGACTGTACATGCAGTTAGTTAGATTTAAGAGAAACAGTTATTTATAATTAAAATTTCTTTAAATTACAAAATCAATTATTGATAAATTTTTGAATATGAATGGAAAAAAAATTTTCTCACTACTATTTTGTGGATTTTATACTTCTGTACGAATTTAATACCTATAATGTAACAGATTTTTTAGTAACTATTAGACTGTTTTTTTTATTTATTTTTAAATTTCAAAATTACGTTTTTATGTGTAATTTGAGAGTCAGAAAAATATATATAAAAAGGATACCGGTGTCATATCTGCGTCAAAAGGTTAAAAAGCTTAGAAAACATTTAATAATATTATCAATTATGTGAAATATTTAAAAAAAGAAGCTTCATACGGTAGATAAGTAAAAAAACATGTCGACGAATATAAAAGTTTATATCAGTTAAAAAGTTTCAAATACTATCGGCATATTTTAAGTGAGCTCACGCCCTCTTCTTCAGGATAATGACGTCACATCAACCTTGTAGAAAACTCATTGGTTCCATCAAAACGATTTCTTTAATTCAGTTTATTTCTACTAAACTTCTCTGAGGAAAAAAGTATGGTCAAAATATATGGTAAAATCTACCTTGTTTTTGGCTCTACGGTAGCACCGAAAACTCGGAAATTTTCCCCAAAGTGCTTTGTTAATGATTTTCGTATGATTTAAAACATATCAGTTTATAATACGTGATAAAATTCGATAAATGAGGCAAAATTTGGTAATTTTATCATGATAACTTAGAGAATGGCAGAAAAAAAATTATTCAGTTAAATTCGGATACTTTTTACAAAACGTGTTAGTAGATGGAAAAAGCCGTTTCTGGGCCAGTGGTGCCAGTGGTGCCGGTGGTTCCGAGTTGAGTTGAGTTGTTTGCCTCCTGCTGCTGAGTTTAGTTGAGTTGTTTGCCTCCTGATTTAGTTTTGGTTTCGTTTTTCAGAATTTTTAACTTCCGGTGGCAACACCTGGATTAGTTTTGGTTTCGGTTTCCAAAATTTCTTACTTCCGGTGGCAACGAGTAAAATGTGAAAAGATTCTAACTTCCGGTGGCAACACTAAATTTAAATTTGGTTTCGGTTTTCAGAATTTTTAACTTCCGGTGGCAACAAGTTTAGTTTCGGTTTTCAAAAAAATATGCATTTTTAAGATTATTTAAATTTAAAGTTTCTAACTGAGAGGTGGCAACACCTAAGTTTATGTTTTGCGAATGGCACCACATAACTCTAGAGTGGTGCCAGTTAGTGACGTCATCTGTTGATTATAATAATCGTGGCGCCATCTAGTGATTAAAATAGCAACTAATTTCTAAATATAAATGTTTTGTATTGATGGCGCCATCTAGTGACAAAAATATTTACTAATTTCGTTCATTTAAATTGGAGAAGTTTAATTTTTAAAAATAAATAATATATGTGCACATATTTAATTGAGGATTCGAACTCACTATCTCCAGGGCAAAATGCTTCCATGAGATACTGGTTTTTCAGGCGCGCTAACCAGTATCCCATAGACGCATACAGATACAAGGAAAACTTACAGTTTTAAGGAAATAAATTTAAACTCACAGGCGGTTACGGATAATATTTCAGTTTAATCTTTTTGTTGATTTTATAATGACAAGGCAGCACTGACTATTTCTGCCCGCCTTACGAACTAACTACTTTGATTTTTACTTACAGTTTCTATTTTAATATTACTTTAGAGTTGTGGCAACACTTTATTTATATTAATAAGAATGGCAACGGCTCCGCAATGACGCTTCTAAATTGATGACGTAATATCATTTTCACTTTTACACGCTACGAATCCTGAGATATCCAGTTCAAACAAGATTCAACAGGGTTGGTCATGGTCCATGACGTATGAGTATTGAATTCAGTTCTCTTCCAATAGTTTGCATGTGAATGTTTAATGTTTTTTCATTGGTTGTTGGAGTATTACTTTTTAAATTTGGCAACGGTTAGCATAGCAAAGTCTTTACTTTCAGTCGTGTATTCATAATTCTCTCTTATTCACATTCTAGTGCTCAGAGTTTTATTTCGCCACACTTTGTTGAACGTTATTTTTTTTGAAGTAATTGTTTAAACTTTTATTTATATCTTATAGCAATTTTAACATTGCATATTTTTCCTCATCATGGACGGAAATACATCTTTAAAGAGAAAATATGCTGAAACTCAAGTAAGTACTTATTTCGATATTTTAAAATTCTATTCTTAGAAAAGAAAAAAAACATACTTGTAAATGATATTTATTATTGGCAATAACGTTCCTTTAAATATAATGTTTTAACAAACATAACTTTTTTATTTCTTACTGATAGTTTGCTTCATAACATTTAACTGTAATTAGTATAGTTTAAAATAATTTCATACTTTTGAAAAATCGTAACATGTGCTTTTTCATAATTAATTATCTAAATAAGTCCAAATTTTTACTTTAATCTATACAGTCCTATCACATGTTTCACTACATTTGATAACTTCGATGCTTTGATTTCTGTTATTATTGTGATGACTCAAAACTTTATTTTTATTGTTTATTAGGGTGTAACAAGAAAAGGAATATTCAAAGATGGATGTTTTCCTGACCATGTGTATCCTCTCGGTGACAATTTCTTTCTGACTGTTAGTGAATACAAATCAAAGATCAGTATACATATACGGAGATATAACAAACATGGAGATATGTATTATCCTTCAGCAGATGGAATAACATTACAGCCGGAACAATATAATGTGTGTTTCTCGCATGAACCTCCAACATCTATTTTTGATATAGTAGAAATAAATCTACAGTTAGAAGCTGTTAGTCCTCATGGAGTGAGAGACTTTTATTTACTCATGAGTGATAGTGGAAATTACACCCTCACTCACGAATACACGTGTAGGAGCGGTCGAGTTTACAAATTTCCTACAGACATAACCTTTGCTCAGTGGTCTCAAATACGAAAAATTCATGATGAAGTGAATACAAGCTTCATTACTGTGAAGTATCAGTGCCGAGACTTTAAAGAAACTTTTAAAATGTGTATCAAAAGTGCCATAAGTGAAGAGAAGCCTGAAAGCAACCGCTACAGTGAAGCTGAATATCTTATGAATCAGTGTCTAAAACAAGTACTTTATCGTCATATAGGTCAAAAAAAGGGCTTAAGTCCTCCTATCATAGCTGATGAATTACTGGATTCTCAAGACGTTGTTTCGGTAGCTGACTTTAATGAATCATGTATGTATTTAAATGTATATAGTATAGCTCACGATTTTAAAAAAGAGCTACAGGAGAAAAAGCTGTATCCTGAAAATTTTCCTTTAATGAACTTTATGAATGAACAATATTTGAACGAGATCCATTTGGATCAACTGTTACTAAAAGCTAAAAATGAGTTCTGTTCTAGTGAAATATTTGAGTAATTTTTAAATTTAATAAATATTATTCTGTTTCGATTATACTGTTTTTTTTTTTTAATTTACTATATTTGATGCTACCAATATTTAATGTTACTTACCAATTTTTAAATTATTATTAATATTGCTTTATATTTCTATTCTTGATACGATTTATTATTTATTTTTATTGTTAACATATTCTGCAAAGTCTTGTTTAACAGTGACAATGAATCAAGATTTAGCTATTTTTTATAAAAATCCCTCAACTCCAAGTAGTTTTGGTGGTCCGGAAGCTTTACACCGTGCTTTAAAAGGAAAATATAGTAGGAAAGATGTGAAAAAATGGTTATCTCAAAAAGATTCTTATACACTTCATAAACCAGTTAAGCATAAATTCAAAAGGAACCGCGTGTTTGTAAACGATATTGATAAGCAGTTTCAGGCAGATTTGGCTGATATGCAATCCTTATCCGGGTTTAATAAAGGCTACAAGTACTTATTGACCTGTATTGACATATTCTCAAAATTTGCGTGGGCAATACCCTTAAAAGATAAGTCTGGAAAAAATGTTAAGTCTGCTCTAGAATCTATTTTTAAAAAAAGAAAGCCTAAAGTTTTACAAACAGATGCTGGCACAGAATTTACAAATAAAATAGTTCAGAATTATTTGAAAAATATGAATGTCAAATATTTTTCGACGAATAATGAAACTAAAGCCAGTATAGTTGAGAGGTTTAATCGTACGCTAAAAACAAAAATGTGGAAATACTTCACAGAATTTAATACTAAAAATGACATTGACGTTATAGATAAATTAATATATAGCTATAATCATTCATATCATCGATCGATTAAAATGGAACCTGCTTCCGTAAATAAACAAAATAGGAAACAGGTATTACATAATTTGTATGGTACTCCAACAAACGAGGAATCTAAAATACTCAAACTTAAAATTGGTGATCTTGTACGCATAAGTAAGAAAAAACTTCACTTTGAAAAGGGATATGAACAAAATTGGAGTGTAGAACTTTTTAAAATTTATGAAATCATGCAAAGAATTCCAGTTGTTTATAAATTGAAAGATTTGGGGGGTGAGGAGATAAAAGGTACTTTCTACGAAGCAGAACTGCAAAAAGTAAAAGATTCAGGCTTCTATCCTGTCGAAAAAGTGCTTAAAGAAAGAAAGAGACGAGGAGTAACTGAATATTTTGTTAAATTTATGGGTTATCCCGAAAAATTTAATGCTTGGGTAACTGATATTCAAAAAGTATAAATAGTAGAACTTGTTTATTACAGATTCATTTTCAAAAATGTCTTTCTACGTAACATTGCCTTCTGATAGTTCCATGCAATTCTTTCCTGAAAACAAATTATCTCATTTTAAGACTCAATTACCTGTTCCGGTTGATTTAAATGGACAATGGGAAGTAGGATTGTCTGAAATCATCTATCCTCATTCATGGTATAACGTTAATGAAACTAATAATTATTTTCGATACAAAATCAGCAATGGCAATATCACATCGACTGTTAAGAAAACAATTGATGTGGGTTGTTATGAATCAATGTTCGATATTGTATCAGCTATACAACTCACTCTACCTAAAAATCCTAGTCGGTTTACATTGCATTACAATAAAGCTACAAAACGAGTAAAAGTGAATGTAGTTGAGGGTTGTAGTTTACATTTAGAAAAGTTAGGGGAATTGCTAGGATTCAAACATGATACAATCATAGTGGGTAACATGAAAAGTGATTTTGCTGCTGATGCATTGTCTAACTTTTCCATGTTTTGCGTCTATTCAGATTTAATTTCACCACAAATTGTAGGAGATATACAAGCCCCTTTATTACGAATCGTACGAATAAAAGGAGAAGATGGAGAAACCATTAGTCAGTATTACGATAGACCACAATACTTACCGTTAATGAGGCATTCGTTCCAAACTATTCAAATTGAATTGAGACTCAATTCAGGTGGTTTTGTTCCCTTTGAAAGAGGTAAAGTGATTATAGTACTACATTTTCGTCTGAGACAAATACTATAAATAGTATACCATAATTATTGTATCCTCATTTAATGATATAGCCATCAAGATGAATGCACCATATGTTTGCTGCACTAAAAAGTTTGAAGACCATTATGCGAGTCAAATTGGCTCGGGATTAGCCTATTATAAAGGTGCTAATTTCCAGAAGGGTTATGGAATCGGAGGGATATTTCGTCGATTATTTAGAGCAGCATTACCTTTTTTAGTAAAAGGAGGAAAAACTGTTGCAAAAGAAGCATTAATAACTGGCAGTCGTGTTGCGTCAGATGTATTATTAGGAGAAAATTTTAAAGAAGCACTAAAAACAAGAAGTAAAGAAAGCGGAAAGAATTTAACACAAAAAGCCCTCGATAAAGTACAGTCAATGGTAGGGAAAGGAGGATATAAAAGAAAGCGTAAGAAAAAGAAAACAATCATTTCCTCCAAAGCACGTAAAGTGAGTGGACGCGATATATTCGATCCGTAATAATGACATTTCTATTGAAAGATTCCCCAGAATGCGTGAAGTCGGAATTGGAACTTTTTAATTTACCCGGAACTCAAACAGTTATTCAAGATGGGCTGTGGATACAATTTCATCCACTTTCTAATGTTTTCGATAACGCACCTGTGGAGTTTCACATTTCTGGAAGTGGAGAAGACTATATAGATCTCAGTCAAACACAACTATATGTGAAAGCGAGAATAGTGAAAGCTAACAATTCAGCTATCACTAAAGATGATACTATAGGACCTGTGAATTTATTTCTACATTCTTTATTTTCTCAAGTAGATGTATCCTTAAATGATCGCGTGGTTTCTAATTCAAATAATACCTACCCTTATCGAGCGTATATTGAGACTCTCTTAAATCATGGATATGATAGCAAAACTTCTCAATTAACAGCTGAATTATTTTACAAAGATAATGAAGATGGACTCAAGAAAAGAACTGAACTTTTTAAAGAAAGTGCTACAGTAGAAATGATTGGCTATATTCATTCAGATTTATTTTATCAAGATCGTCTCTTACTTAATTTAGTGGATTTGAAAATAAAATTAATACGAAGCAAGCCTGAATTTTGTTTACAAGGATCTGAAGGTTTTAAAGTTGTATTAGATCATGTTTCCTTATTCATTCGAAAAGTTCGTGTTAACCCCGGAGTTATTCTTGGTCATGCTAAAGCACTGGAGAAAACAAGTGCAAAATATCCTATTAATAGAGTTCTTTGCAAAGTGTATTCGATTCCTAAAGGAAGCATGTCTTTCATTCAAGATAACATATTTTCAGGACAAATGCCAAAAAAAATTATTGTAGGATGTGTAGAAAATGACGCTTTTCATGGAACATTTGCAAAATCTCCCTACGAATTTAAACATTTTAATTTAAATTTTATCGGAGTGTATGTAGACGGACAACCCGTACCACACAATCCTTTGGAACTTGATTTTTCTCAAAATCAATATATACGTGCCTATCAAACTCTTTTTGTTGGTGTCAGTCGTAACCTTTTACAAAAGAAATAACGCAAAATTCTACAAAAACTAATTCACCATTTTATTATTCTTTTTTCATCCATTCTTTTTTAAAAACCAAAACAAGAAAAAAAAATGATCATATCTATAATATCAAGCTTTTAGCTCGCAACATCAGAAAATGCGTGTTATTACATCACGTGACCCTGACACCTTCCCCCCAGAGTCATATTAGATCCAAAGATCGAATATGGCAAATAATTTAAGGGTCACACTTTACACATAAACAACTATGTTTCACATTCACCCAAATATTCACTGAATCTTAGGTTTAACTTAACACTAGGTATTTACTTTAATCACCTAATAATAATAACAGAAAAAAAATGTTCAGAGTCTTATTTTAGTTTATATTTACAGTCTGGACAATGCATCTGCATTACTAAGTTTCGATCCTTTGATGTGACTTGCCTCAATATCATGGCGTTGAATGGCTAACGCCCATCTCTGCAACCTCGGGCTTTGGGGTGTCGCACTCGTCAGAAATACTAGGGGATTATGATCAGTTAATAAAATAATCTTAGCACCACAGAGTAAGGTTTCAAATCTCTGCAAAGCCCAAATAATAGCATAAGCTTCCCTTTCAATTGTAGACCATTTCTGTTGAGTTGAATTCAGCTTCTGGCTACCGAAAGCTATGGGACGAATATTTCCTTCTTCATCTAACTGACCTAAACAACATCCGACCGCATTTTGAGATGCATCCGTATGCAAGTAGTATGGTTTCTCTATGTCTGGGACTTGTAACTCTGCGATCTTACATAGCGACGTCTTCAATTCCTTGAATGCCTTCTCAGCTTCTTCGCTCCAAGGAATCTCATTAGGAACTTTCTTTTTAGTAAGCTCTGTTAGTGGAAGAGCAATCTTTGCGAAGTTTGGAATATACTGCCTGCAAAAGTTGCATAATCCCAAAGCACTTCTCAGTTGTTTTTTGGTTTTGGGTGCCTCTAATTTCTGTATTACTCTTATTCGTTCTTTGTCAGGAGCATGTTTACCTGAACCAATAATATGTCCTAAGTATTTAACCTTTTGTCTAGCAAATTCGCACTTTCTCAAGTTCACGGAGAAATTAAAATATTCCAATCTCTTAAAAACTTCTTCAAGATGAATCAAATGTTCCTCCCACGTATCAGAAAATACTGCTAAATCATCGATATAAGCACAAGTGAAATCAGACATGGACTGAACCACTTTAGACATAGCTCTTTGGTAAGTTGCAGCAGCATTTCTTAATCCAAAGGGTAATACATTCCATTGGTACTGGCCTCGGTGAGTTCGGAATGCTGTGAGGTGTTTGCTGCCGTTCTCCATCGGTATAGCCCAATATCCCTTCAACATATCTAGCACAGTAATGAATTTCTTCTTTCCTACTAAGAAATTCAACTCCATCATATTTTGCATTGGATATGCATCCGGAACGGTAAGAGCATTCAAACTTCTGAAATCAATGCATAACCTGATTGTTCCGTCTTTCTTATGAACACATACTACCGGGTGTGCTATCTCACTTACCACCGGTTCAATCAGTCCTAACGCTAGCAATTCATTGATCTGTGCATCCACTTTCCCCTTTAAGTTTTCTGGTATCTTATACGTTTTTGGTTTCATCGTATCCTCCTCAGCTTTCAGCTTTATCGCATGTTTCCCAACTTTAGCTATCCTTATCTTCCCCGAAAACAACGTTTTGCGTCTATGTAAAAGATCTTTCAATTGATTTTGTTGCATTTTGGGTAAGTAATCCAAATTTAATCCTTTCAATGCTTCATAGCTTTCCACATCTGTAGGAAGAGTTGGTGTTTCGTATATTTCACCAAATTCATCATCAATATCATAGACAACTCCAACTGTTTGAATTCTCGCTTTGTATTCTCTCATTTTGTTAACATGCAATAATCTTAAATTTCCTTCAGGCATTTGCAAATAATACGAATTCGGTTTCACTCTTCTAATTACCTTTACTGGACCTATCCATCTGGCATATAATGAATTGGATGAATCATGCATTAGCACAAGTACTTGATCTCCTGGCGCAAATTCCCGGTATTTTTTCCTTCTATTGTAATATTTGGCATAATTACTTTGTTGCACATCACTTGTTAACCTTGCCTTTTCGGTTGCTATTTCTAATTTTCCTTTTAACTCTTTTAAATATTCCTCCGCTGATCCTTTCATATTCAAAGGTAAAAACATATCTCCGGCCCAAATTGACTTCAATATAGATAACGGGCCTCTCGGTTCTCTCCCGTACATTAGCAGAAAAGGTGGTACTCCTGTAGTTGCATTTGGAACTTCTCGATAAGCCCATAGTACAAATGGTATGTGTCGATGCCAATTTCTTCCTACTTCTCTAATAATGTGATGTAGCATATTTTTGAAAGTTTGGTTCCATCTTTCAATCAATCCGTTCCCTTCCGGATGGTATGGCGTTGAAAATCGCGGACAAGCTCCTAAAACCTTCAAAAACTCTTGCGTTAAACTTGCCGTAAAATTTGTCGCATTATCCACCACGATTACTTCTGGAATTCCTGTCCTACAGAATATTTCGAGCAGTGCTTCACATGTATTCCTTGCCGTTAACGATTTGAGCGGGACTGCTTCAGGCCATCTTGAATGTTGGTCCATCAAACAAAGGATATATTTATGTCCTTGTGCTGATACTGGATCTAGAGGACCAATTAGATCTACGTTCACCACTTGGAATGGAAGTTCAGGACGTGACACAGGTGTTATCGGAATTTTGTCTACTGAACGAACAACTCTTCTACCTTGGCACCCATGACATGAGCTACAATAAGCTTTAATTTCCTTGACCATCCCTGGCCAATAAAAGGAAAATTTAATTCTTTGAATTGTTTTACGAGCTCCTAGATGTGCTCCGAATACTGACTCGTGGGCAATTTCTAGTATTTTACCTTTTCTAATTTCGGGAATTACTAATTGTTGTATTCTATTCCCGTCCAACAGCTCTTCATGGCATAGTATATTATTTTGTATCACATACCCTCCTTTATTTTGCTTCCCCAATTTCCATGCTTCTTGGAGAGTATCGCAACTTTGTTGTTGTATCTTGAATCGTTCGGTTTCATTTCCATTCTTTTTATCACCGCATTCACCTACTGTTGGCTCCTGCTGCTCTTCTCCGTCACTTGCACTCATATATAACTGCTCCTTTCGGGAATCTGATCTTAGCTTCATAGCAGCAGTAAAACTGGGATTGTATACTCTTTTTTGTTCTAATAATGCCTCATAAGTTTCAGCATCCAACAAAATGTCAGCATTTAACCCATTGACGGCTGCTATCATCGTTTTAATTATAGGCGTAATATATCCTTCCGTTACCAAAGCGATTTCCACTTCTTTTAATTCAGCTTTTAGACTTTCGCCAAACGCAGGTTGTAGTATTATATGTCCTTTGTAATCCACTTCCTTACCCACTATATCGTTTTTAAATACACTTATTTGTGCACCAGAATCTACTACAGCTTCGTATTCATTTCCATTATATGAAATTCTAACTTTCTTAAGGGCAGCTATTTTTGGTTGAACGCCTTTAAATTTTTTGTTTCCTATCATGACTTCACCGTTAAATCTTGCAGTGACTACTTTGCTTTCGATATTTCCATTTCTGAGTACCTTAACTTCGGATACTTGCCCTTCCGATACTTGAACCTCGGCCACTTTGCCTTCAATGTTTCTTCTCCTCTCTTTATTATCTCGACAAAATCGTGCCAAGTGTCCTACTCGTCCACAATTAAAACATGTGACTGGATTTTGGGAAGAACTCCGCTTATCAATTCTGCCATGGTTGTTATGCTCATGTTTATATCCTTCACCAAATGTATGATATCTTCTACTAACCATGTTTGGTTTTTCCCGGTATAAGTTCCTATATGGTTGAGAAGCAATGAATTTAGTAGTTTGGTTATATTTCCTTGCATTCTCGTACTCATCTAACTTCTCAGCAAGTGTGTCAACTGAGCAAATTCTACTCCACTCATCAATAAAATGATTTTGTATGTCTCCAGGTACTCGTTCTTTTATCTGTTCGACAATGACAAGTTGTTTCAGGCTGTCGAAATCATTAATTTTTAGTCCCGAAACCCATTCGTTAAAATAGTTCGCCAATTCAAATCCAAAATCTCGCCAAGTGCTCTCAGCCGCTTTACAATGTCTCTTAAACTTTATTTTAAATGCTTCTGGGCTCAATTTAAACCTTTTCAATAACATACATTTTACATGTTTATAATCATTTGCTTTTTCTTCAGGCTCCCTTGCAATTAAATTCGCCATTTCTAGAGGCAATAATCCAACAAGATGCGTTACCCAATCTTCTTCTTTTATATGGACTCTTCGTGCTTGTCTTTCAAACAATATTAGATAAAAACTTATATCACCTTCTTTTGGATCAAAAGTACGCATTAATTTTTGCAATCCACCAGGTACATGTTCTCTTGTTTCTTCATTTCGAGAGCTGCTCGTCTCTCCTATAATACCAGTATGTACCAATGAAGCTTCTATCTTCAACCTCTCCAATTCATATTCCTTTTCTTGCCGCTTTAATTCATCTTCCCTTTCCTGTTCTCGCCGCTTTAATTCACCTTCCCTTTCCTGTTCTCGCCTCTTTAATTCATCTTCCCTTTCCTGTTCTCGCCGCTTTAATTCGTCTTCCCTTTCCTGTTGCTTAATTTCATATTCTTGTCGCCTAATTTCATCTTCTTTTTGTTGGCGCTTTATTTCTTCTCTTCCACTAACTATTCTTTTTAATAATTCTTTCACAAACTCCTCTTCGTACTCCGTACTTGCCAATATAATCTTCTTTAATTCGGTAACTCTCATGTCTTCCGTTGCCGTTTCTCCTAACTCTTCCGCCAAACACTTCAAATCTACTTTTAAAGCTCTTCCTAAAAATGCCATTTTTCACCTACTACTTTCTAAACTGCACCTTCTTACAAAAAAAAAATGCCACTTCCTAAACCAATTTCAAGACAATCTAAATAACTCACTATCTTCCATCAAACAACTTGAAATTCATAGAACAAACAACTACCAATCTTTTATTTCGAAATCCATTGGGGTTTCCCCGCACATTTGTCAGTCGTAACCTTTTACAAAAGAAATAACGCAAAATTCTACAAAAACTAATTCACCATTTTATTATTCTTTTTTCATCCATTCTTTTTTAAAAACCAAAACAAGAAAAAAAAATGATCATATCTATAATATCAAGCTTTTAGCTCGCAACATCAGAAAATGCGTGTTATTACATCACGTGACCCTGACAGTTGGAACAGATCGAATGGGTCAAGACAGAGGAATATTTATTTCCAGAGAAGAATATAAGAACTCTAATACATTATTCGGATTTAATCTTTCACCGGATTTATGTTCAGGAGAACATTTAAATTTAATAAAGCACAGTAATTTGCGATTAGAACTAAAATTCAGTCAATCATTAGAACACACAGTATGTGTTATCATTTTTGCTGAGTTTGAAAACTTAATTGAAATAAACAAATCTAGAAATATTTTATATGATTTCGGAAACTAAAGAATGGATGGATTACAGCTATTTCATATTTTATCTAAAGAAAAGATGACGTCCCCTTATTTTCGAGGTGTGTATTCTATAGACACCCTACCGATTCTACAAGAAAATTCGTGTGCGATTATGAACTCTGACGAATCCTCACAGCCTGGAACTCACTGGCTGGGTATATTTATCAATAAGAAGAACGAGTTAGAATTGTATGATTCGTATGGTAGGCCACCCAGCTTTTATGGCATGAATACATCTCCTTACTCAGCAGTACAATGGAATTCTAAAGTATATCAATCACTGACTTCAAATGTGTGTGGTCAATATTGTATTTATTTTCTACTTAAACGCTGTCAAGGGTATTCTATGTTTCATATTTTAAATCAGTTGTATATAAATGATTTTCGAGTGTATCAATTTGTAAAAAAAAGATATGGTGTAAGATTTGTGTTTAGAAAATAGAAATAAAATAAAAAAATTTTAAAATTTAAAAATTGTGTATGTTTTTGTATTGTTTCATTTTTATTTCTTTACTTAAGAAAAAAGTCTAACATTTTCATTTGTATTAAAATTATTATTATCAAATTATAATTTTTTTTGAAAAAACTATTTTCGAAAAATTTATATTTAAAAAGAAATTTGAAAATGATTAGTTAAGAAATTATATTCAAGAAAAAGAATATTTTGATTAGAATTTTTCATATACAAAGAAAAAAAATTCGATAGGATATTATACCTAAGAAAAAGTTTCTCGAAAAGATTTTGATTAAACCAAAATCTATAAATATTATTATTATTTCTTTTTTAAATATTTTTATATTTTACTTAAGATTTTTTTTTCTAAATATAAAATTTTTATCTGAAAAGAAAACTTTGAAGATAATGACAAAGACAAAAAGTTTAACTCAATAAATATTTATTATTATTATTTTTTTTTTTTTAAAGTTTCAACCAGGCATTTCTGCGAGCATACATTACAGGTTTCTTAACAATTTTATTTTTACTATACAATTTTTTATTTACGTCTAAATGTGCCGGTAATCAAACATCATTTAATGTTTTTAAAAATACATTTCTTCCCACTGGAGCTGATTTTCTGTTTCGTAAAAAGTCATTTATAAGATTTACTATATCACTTCCAGGAACAGCTTTATCTTCATGAATAATTTCACCTTTAGTATTCCAAAGGAAAGATTCATTACTTTTTAAAAATTCGTATAAATCTTTAGCTTTTTCTTGAAATCGAGGGGAAACTACAGTTAGAATTTTTTCCTCCAAGTTCTCTGTTTCTTTTTTGATGTTTAAAGGATCATTTTCTGCAGACGCAACTATAGGATTCTCTTTATTCGGAATTTCCTGCTCATTCGTTTGAGGTTCAGGTTTCAAAATTGAAAAATGTGTATATTTCTGCACTATTTGTAAATACTGAGCTGCTTTCTCGTCATCTGTTAAATCCTTATTCTGTAATATATTTTTCATTTGTTGATCTAATTCAGATAAGTGTTCTTGAATTTGAACCCTGTCTTCTGGAACTAGTACAAATTTCTTACTGTGCTCCATGAATTAAAGAACTAATAATTGATATAGCAGCTGGTAATAAAATAGACAAAAATCCTTCCCCTTTTTGAATAATAATTTTCTTTTTCTTATATAGGGGTATCTTTTTGTTTGAAAGTTTTCGCAAGCTTTCTTTAAAAGGGTATAATCGACTTTTTTGAGTTTTTGTCAGGGCAATGTTTCCACGCAACACGTTTAATACACACTCACACAAAGTTTTTATCTCACTTTTTGAACACTTTTTCAAAAGAGACTTTGAATTTTTAGTTTTAGAAATTAATTTTAAGAGCTGTAAAGTTTGTTCAGTACACACTGACATCTTGTAATCAAATGAAGGATGTAATTATTATTCGAGTCTATTTATCATTCTCTAAAAATCTAGCAAAAGCTTTCACCTTATTGAGTGCGCACCTTTTAAAATTAGAAGTGTGCATGGAACAAGAGTTTAAATTTATACCTAATTGATCAATTTTTGGACATCCTACATCTTCTAAATTTTTACAAAATCTTCCAATCAAAAATTCTATAAATCTCTTTTTCTCTAATCCTTTAACATAAATCTGAGTGAATATATTAGACAAAAAATTCACAACGGTGCGTAGTTGGTGATATGGTAGTTCTCCTTCATCCCATTCTATTAAATGTATATGTTTTGTTACCCATTTATATTGAAATTTTTGATGATGAGTAAGTTCTTCGAAAGAACAAGGGGGAAGAAAATGAAAATTACCGACGAAGGAATTACTATTTACGGCCTGAAAAGCAAGTTCCTTCACGATATAGCCCCCTGAAGGTAATTGAAACCCCTCGAAATCTATAACGACAGCAGACATGTTACTTCCACAAATTCGTTTGCTTTAATAATATTATCGTGGTTGGTAAACATAATAAGTATCTCCAGGAAACAAACCTGTACGCATGCGTAAAGATTCATCCGTATCACTTTTTAAATCTAATAATAAATAAGAATATGGTTTAAATGTTGCGTCTTCAAAGCTTTCTTGAAAAAATTTTGATTTTGATGGATATAATTGTCTCCCTAAATGAGCTACTTGTGATCGATCTCTCGGATTTTTAAATAGCACTAAGTAATGTGAGTTCAAAGAGATTTCTCTCATTTCTTTACCTTTATGAAATATGTTTTGAACAATGAATATAATTGAAAGGTTTTGGTGATGTGATCCCTTTGTAAACATTTTAGTTAATCTCGAGTCACCACCTAACTCACTCATTAAATCATCGATTATAATTAAAGTATCAGTTAATTTATTTATATTGGAAGGAATTCCTTCGTTAAATATAACTCCCGGTATCTTCGTATAAAGATTTTGAAACACTCCATAGCACCAAATTGTATTTTTAGGAAAAGGATTTATCATTCTATAATTAATGAGCTTCTTCACAAATTCAGATTTCCCACGCCCAGTTGGGCCCGCAACGATCATTGTGAAAGGCGACTTTAACTTTAACGTATCCATCTCACTTAAAAATATTTTGCTTTTTCAATTAGAAAATATACCAACATTACTAATATTAGACTAAATAAAATAATTTTAAAAATAAAACTGGGAAAATATTGAAAGAAAACATGAATAAACAGAACAACGAATTTCAGACAGTTAAAGATTTTTTAATGTTTGATATAAAAATATAAAGTTATACATTTTCAATGGCATAGTGCCCAAAAGGTAAAGTATTTATACCATCAGGTAAGACATATCTCTTCTGATCCTGAGGAGATAAGGCTAGTTTATGAGCCTTTACAGAAAAGACTTCATGTCTTTTTGAGCGAATTAAATTCATGGATGTCATTAGCTCTTTATTATGAAACAGACAGTTCTTATAGTCATTAAAAGTGATTTTATTTTGGATAGTAGACTTTTTTATGCCTTTTAACTTTTTAGTGACTTCCCCTTCAACTTTGTAGGCATATAATTTCGAGCGTATTCCTAAAAATTCTGACATAATTTTTCCTCGACACTCATCTTTCATTTTGCCCAAAATTTTTTTATTTATCCTCGGAATTCCGTACGGATTTCCAATAGCGTAATCGGATGTATCATATGATTCAATGTCACTTTTTATATCTTCATATACATTGTCTCAATACTATAAATAAAACTGTCTGTGTCCATATATAATAGGCTAATGAAATCCAAATATTTCGGTTTCATTTTCTCATAATGGAATGAGTACATTAGAGTTTTAGATAGTTCCAATATGCTCATTCCGATTGCTATGGGCTTGTTAAACTGAAGGTGGGTTTTTTGCATGTGAAATCCTACTAGTTTTTCGCAGAATATTGTCCGATCAAGAAAGTTAGGCTTTGCAATTAATTTTTCACATTTTTTTACGCTAGAACATAGTCTTACATCGACTCTTTTCCGGATATTCTCCATTGTTTTCCCAAAGATGGAATTATTCATAAGCTTGTAAAAATTTTTCTGGAAATCAGATTTAGACTCTGCTCTCTTTTTAGTATTTAAATCTATATATTGTTTTAAAAATGGTGCCTGATCGAATTCTAGAACTTTATGAATTTTTTCTAACTTTAAGCCAAATTGTAAACATTGTTTGAGATTTCGATAATGTATTACATAATTTTTTTTATTCCATAGAGTTGTAAGTAATCTTTTTTCTTTGCAATTTGGGGGGATGGCACTCTCACATGCAAAAGGTAAATCTGAGTGCTCATCATGAAGCTCGGTTGGATACAGAAGATCGACTTCTAAAATATAACCTTGGTTACTGTTATCTGGTATTTGATTTACGTCTATTTTTTGAGGATCGACCCATTTAAAATTTTTTAAGGGGAGGGGCTGGGACATGGCCCACCCGTATAAATTATTGGCATCAAGGTAAAGAAGGTATGTATCCGGCTTAGACTTATCATAATCTTCCATATATTGGTTATTTGCAAGTGCATAACGTTTAGAGCATTGTGAAATTCCCCCCCTGCTCCCCTTTTCAATAAAAAGTATCATTTCATAATCATCAAACAATTCAATTTCTATTTTAGACATTTTCAACATTGCATCCCAGGACAAACCAGGACATGTGTAATACCACGCAGGATCTAATGCGTATGTTGCCATGCACTCTTTACGGAAATTTTCAAAAATATCTGCTAAAAGCAAAACGTCTGTTTTAAGATAAAGATCGGAATATTCGCCGAGATTTTTACAATTCATTTCATACCATACTTGTTTTGCATGTTCGTAGTCTTCTTCTGACAAATCTTGCTCATTTAACTCATTGTAAAAATTTTCTTTCGTTGGGAGGGTCGTTTCACTAAATTTTTCATGTTCGGTGACATAATCATAAGGAAATACTCCTTTTCTTAGAATAAGTGGGACTTTATCTATCGGGAAAAAACGCTGGACTGTTTGAAAGTCATCTCGAGCAAGATTTTTTGATAGTTCATCGATACTACTGGACATAAATTTAAATGAGTCCAGAAAGCGAATTTTGAACCCACCTTCAATTTTTTTTGAAAACGAAATATATTTTTCAGTGTTTTGGGGGATGACGTCTATATCTTTCTCATCAGTCCCTAACTCTCTTACAAAAAGATGGCTATCATAACCACTTAAATTGTGAAAAAATACAGGCAAAAAGTCAGGGATCTTAGCTTTGATGTTGCATCGAGAACAGCTTGCCCCACGATACCGTCCATTAATATGGTTATGATCATGAACCTATTATCAAGAAAGAAAGAAAAAAAAAAGGTAACTAAATAAATGAAATATAACTTAATCACATTATTATTTTTTCAATGTATCGCCTAAAATTTATTTTTTAATTACCAAAAGCATTCATTTTTCGATTTCGATTTAAAAAAAAATGTTCTCAAATAGTTTGTCAACAATGAAAATTATTATAAATTTAGAAATCATCAGTCAAAATTCTTGTTGATTTCAGAAAAAATAAAAATGGAAATAAATAAAATATTTAAAAAAAAAAAAAATTTGAAAAAAAAAGAAGAAGAAAAACATTATGCCGAAATTGCTGGAGAAAGAGATATGAGGTTTTTAAACATGGAAAATTGATCTACATAATCTACAGTTAATAGTTAAAAATAATCATTGTATTTCATTTTTTTTTTAAAATAATTTTTCCTAAAACAATTTATAAGATACAAAGTAAAAAGAAAAAATATATATATATAAGCTCATTAACATACCTTAATGTTTGTCAGAGAGAACTCTTTTTGGCACATGTAGCAAATATTAGCTGTTTCGTATTCTGCAATTTCCTCGTCTGAAAGAGGTAACATAGGTAAAGGGTTTTTGTAGATGTCCCGAATGACTCTCGCTTCTTCTTGCATGGCTTTAAAAAACTTTTCCGCTGCGTCTGGTCCTCTATACATTACTGGATCTTTATAATAACCATTACAAAATGAAATATAATAACAGAAACTATAGGGTTCATGTTTCTGATAAGGGTTGGTGTATGAACTCATATTGGAAGGTTCACAAGAATCTATTGGTTTTGTAAAACTCTCAAAATCCGCATAGACGACATACGGAACTTTGAAAGTATGTCTCACATTTTGAAATGATAGTGTTTTTTCATGGGGCATTTCCACCCTTACAGCATCATGTTGATTGCAATCCCTTTTGTGTTTTTCTAAGAGTTCTAAGCTTCCATAATGCAGAAGGCATCGTCGACACAAATATTTTTTATGACTATTTGATGACAATTGTGTGGAAACGAGGCGGGAAAAATTCTTAATCCAAGCATAGTGGTTGGTAGCATCAGATGTTAAATATAGCAAATCCACATGCTTATCTTCCTCATTCTTAGTTATGTGTAAAGGAAACACTTTATTATGTTCATCTAAGCCGTAAACGTTGATCGATATTCGATTTATTTTCTCAAACTTAGACACATCACTTAATTTCACCGGGAATGATATGTCTTCAAACTTAAGTTCTTGGGCGAATTGTTCATAATATGTTATTCGATTGGAATGTAATCCTTTTTCAGTAATAGGATGCAATGCGGATAAAACTGCCCACTGGAAGCATCGATTATCATTATTTTTGATGTTGATAACAGCATGTTTCCGTTTTATGACATCGGGTAGATCAATATATGAAGAACCTCTTAACGGGTTATACCTGTTCGTTCTCACTTCTAGGGACAGAATTTCCTTCAAAACCCAACCGGATTCTTTGTGGACAAAATCAATTGCCTCCTGAATTAATTTCTCAGTAGTCCATGAATATAGTTCATTCAAGTCAGTTGCCTGAACTACAACAGTGTTTTTCGTCTTAAAACACTTTTCCTCAGTGATAACATTTGTAGAAATAGATTTATTTTCATACACACACTTAAGTCTGCAGTTTACTTTTAAGTCATTATTTGACAGCTCTTGTTTGATTATCCCGCAAACTTCTTCGTGTAAAGAGTTTAGAAACTCTCTAATGTCTTTAAAACCGTCCACATTTTCGATGTTAAAGGTCTTTATACGATTTGACAGTGCGGTTATGCTTGGCTGTTGCACTCGCAATGCTCTACTGGTACTCGCTTCTGATGACAAAGTTTTCATTCTTTTTGCAGGGTGGCCTGAAGGTCCGGCATCTGAGGGTTCATTCCTTTTACTTGTGTGGCAATGAAATTTCACATGCCTGGATAATGCGTCTTTTCTGTTAAAGTTTTTATTGCACTGAGCACATTGATAAGATGCATTGCCGTGGATAGATCGTTGATGCCTATACAGGCTTTTTTTAGTCGTGAAATTCTTATCACACTGAGCACACCTATTTCCGCTCATCTTGTCAATTATTTAAAATCAATAAAAAAACAATTTTTATAATGTCTGAAGAAAAATATTTAAGTAAAAAAAAAAAACATCAGAGGAAAGTTTAAAAAAAGCTAGATAACTAAAAACTTGAAACATCTATTTAAAAAATAGTTGAATTGTTAAAGAACGAAAAGAGGATGAGAGACTATTTTCGAACGAACTATCGTCTGTAGAATTTCTAACGATACTGAAATCAGTCAATCCTGAACAAGTTTACTACAAAACCTAACAAGTTTATGAATAATTCGAACTAAGTGGGGGGGGGTGACAACGTGTGAGTTCTCTAGCACTGTGGTCATCACAACGGGGGTACAAGATTGTAAAGCTGTGAAACATGTTTCATTTCTCATCGCAAGAACCATTCATAAATTTTCGTGCTTTTCACATGCATACTCGATCAATATTCTTTGTCATTGTAGCAACAAAGTTAGAATGTTACTATGTAGAAACTATCTCTTATTCTGAAATATAGAATGTATCTTTTTTTTTTCTTATCGAGAAATATCGTCAGGTAAAGCATATCATGTTTGAAATAGTTCCCACGTGCTACTTTGAACTGGAAACGTAACGTATAAAACTTTATGACGATGACTCATTGGTTTAACTTATTGCATTCAATACAATTTCTATTTTCAATACCTGTACCTGCTTGTTAGCTCGTCTCGATCATTTGCTACCATTCGTTATTTGTATCTGTAATTCATAATTCGAACTAATTACTAATAACGTCAATTAAACTTGTTGCTAAACCTTCAATACAAATAGTAGAAAAAAATATAAAGTGAAAAATGATCTCAATACCAATTTATATCCTTGCCACTCACTGTTTCCGATAAATGGAGCTAATAAAAAAAATTCGCTAGCTAGTAAACTCTTTTCATTAAAATCATAAGTTTTACTCAAAACTGCATGTCTCTATGGGATACTGGTTAGCGCGTCAGACAAACTAGTATCCCATGGAAGCATTTTGTTTTGGAGGTCGCTGGTTCAAATCCTGAATGAAAATAAATATATATTTAAAACTAAATATATTTTTAAATCTAAATATTTATTTTTAAACATTTCCTACTTCCAATTTTTAAACAAAGTTATTATTTAGAATACTAGATGGAGCCACTATTGTGATAATAGTCGTAATGCACTCACTACCTTGTAGAATCGAGATCGAACAAGGTCTGGCAGAAACTGACGTCACGTTGACGTAGCGATCGAATGCACTGTTGCCACCAACTCTTAACAATAACGTTGCAGACATGAAGTGAACAACTCAACTTGGGACTGAATAATTATATTTAATATTTTTAAGCAAAGGCAGGATATCAACAACTCAACTCAACTACTACCCAGAACTATAGTAATCATGGTATGCATTATTTTTTTTTAAATTTTGGTATTTATTTTAATCACTAGATGGCGCCACGAGCATCATTAAAATTATAATAATTACCATTAATAAAATTATTGCACGCATTAGATGACGTAATGATTGCTTCCATACTGAAATGTAGAAATATCAGTTATTTTAATCAATAGATGACGTCACTAACTGGCACCACTCTAGAGTTATGTGGTGCCATTCGCAAAACATAAACTTAGGTGTTGCCACCTCTCAGTTAGAAACTTTAAATTTAAATAATCTTAAAAATGCATATTTTTTTGAAAACCGAAACTAAACTTGTTGCCACCGGAAGTTAAAAATTCTGAAAACCGAAACCAAATTTAAATTTAGTGTTGCCACCGGAAGTTAGAATCTTTTCACATTTTACTCGTTGCCACCGGAAGTAAGAAATTTTGGAAACCGAAACCAAAACTAATCCAGGTGTTGCCACCGGAAGTCAAAAAATTCTGAAAAACGAAACCAAAACTAAATCAGGAGGCAAACAACTCAACTCAACTCAGCAGCAGGAGGCAAACAACTCAACTCAACTCGGAACCACCGGCACCACTGGCCCAGAAACGGCTTTTTCCATCTACTCGTGTTGGTAATAAGAACTATAATTTCAAAAACCAGAATGTTCAGTAAGCTGCGAAAAAATTAGCAAATGAATGGTTTAAATACCCAATATTTTGGTTTTATTAATCAGAATTGTGGTTTGTTTAATAGGAATATCATTACCATATAGTTTTTACCAGCATTTTTTTTCTGCTTGCGGAATTTCAAGAATTGTATTAACTTTGCATCTGTGTTTTAAATGTTTATTGTCTGCGTAAAAAATGAGAGTTATTCAATAAAGAACCCATGCTTTATAGATCTTCTGATTAAAAAAACAAGTTTTCTTGTTGTTGTTTTTTTTAAATTATTCATTATAAAAATTTAGAAATAATCTGGATGATTGATTTAAAAGAAACTAAAACCATAACGAAGGCTTTTAAATACGGTCTAGTCAAAAACATTTCATCTTTAATTTTTACTAATTTTTTCTATTATTATATTTAAAAATGAATGCAAAATTTAAAAGAAATAAATCAAATTTTGTCCCTAAAACATAGAAACCTTATTATAATTAAATTATCAAAATTATTCATAATCCTACGTTAATATTTATATTGCATTTTGTCAAAAAAAAAAGTATTTTTAATAAGATTGATAAATATTTTTAACGTTGAAATAAATGAGTTAATTTAATATAATTTCAATATAATTTAAATACGTATAGATATAGATATGCATTAAATTAATTTAAAAGGATATTTATCTCCTTTTTTATGTTTTAAAAAGTAAATGCTTTGATTTTAATATTTAATTCAATATCTAAAAGCTAATTCACCGAATAAATAAATTTATTAATTAACAATTCAGAGTGCATATAAAATATATGCTATTCATGAAGGAAATAATTTATTCTCACTAAATTTGTAATCAAATTACTACCAACAGAACTATCTAGTTTTGTTATATAACTGGAATTTTCTCCAATTATGTAGAAATGATGTAACATTAAAGTTTAGATCTAAGGTCATCTTGCGTATTAATCTAAAATATTTCCAATTACATCAAAATTACTAACATTTCAAGCAACGAAATTATTTGCTTTAATCTTAATTTAAAAATTTCATGACACATCAAATAACTTTTAATGCCTATATAATTCTCCTTTTCGAATAAAATTTAATATTTTCGAATGATAAGAATTTACAAGAATTAATTCACATATCAAGTTTAACAATTTAGTTTCTCGAGGTTAACATATCGAGTTTAATATTTATCGAGTCTAATAATTACAACGAATAGTTGTGTATCATATTACATTTAAACCGCAATTACATACACTTATTCTGTTACATTAAATTGAAACTTTGAGGAAGCATTGAGACTTTATTATGTTAAACTTTCAAAAAGACATTATTATATTTCAATTTATTTTATTTTCTGAACAAATGAAACCCATAGAAGAGTTACTGGCACACGGAGAAAAAATATTTGATTAAGTTATTGGTACTGTATAGTGATAACATGTATAGTAAAAAAACGATAATTAGGTTAGTGAAAACCAAAATATACGATATTTAAACCATTCATTTGGTAATTTCTCCGTTCATATAGTAACGACTTACCTGAAATTCTGGTCTTCAAAATTATAGTTCTTATTACTTCACTTTTAGTAACAAATACAAAAAGTGAATATAATCGAACAAATAGTTTTTATGCCATGATCTAATGTATAATAATAATATTACCAAATTTTCACACCAAATTAATTTTATTAAAAATTATTACCAAAACGCTTCGGGGAAAACTGCCGAGCATTTTTTGTGCTCCCATAGAAATAGAAACATGGTAAATTTCACCATATTCAGGTAGTTTAGGCCATACTTTTTTTCTCACTGTAGTAGCTAAAGGTAGGGAAGAGTGGGGTCAATTGTATCATTTTTTACTTAACTATTTTTAACTAACGAAAAATCCAATATATTATTAGTATTAATTGACAGATGAGTAAAGTAGACTATCCTCTACTAGAAAAAAAATACCTCATTTTAAATGTTATTATATTAGTTATTAATAATTTTTGACAGTCATGCAATTGTTACAATTGTCCCCACTTACGGGGTCAATTGTAACAGTTCATAAATTCAACTAAAACATAGTTAATTATACATATTATCATAGTTGTGATATATTTTTTTATTGATCAAAGTAGTAGTGATATTTTAGGAGTAAAAATAATAATGAGCAGAGACCTAAAGGGTTAAACTTTTAACTTTAAGGGGTTAAAAATTTTAATTTATGCTGTGAAAGGTGACAAATAATATAATGCACATGCAACATAATATAAATGATGTAAGAAACTATTGGTGGTTCTTAAAGAGTTAAGTAATGGTTTGTAAACATAAGATTAGTTATTTTCTGCTGTTACAATCGTCCCTTTACTTATTGTTACAATCGTCCCCAAGACGCCATTTCAGCTTCATTTGTTAAAAACAATGCTAGTTAATTAACAAAACTAATCTTTTTTTGAAATATTAATTAAGGTATCCACTTACATATTCGGTTAATATTTTTTATTTGTTTATACAAAATTACTTTGTTACAATATAATATTCTAATACCGAAAAAAGTACTTACGTAGCGTGAAAATATCTTTTGTGATGTAACTCTTTCAAAAGTACATAAAAATTGTTGCCAGCCGGGGTGTACATGTAGATTTATTAAATACACCTTGTGCGCCACCTAGGAACCAAATCTAGAACCCGACACTCGAAATTTTTGCTCTGTTACAATCGTACCCTGTTACAATTTACCCCACTCTCCCCTACACTAAAAACTGTGGAGTACTACATACCTGAATATGGCGCAGAAAAAATCTGGAAATTGTGTGTTACTTCAAGTAAATACCGAACTAAATGATCATACGCAATTTAAGTATTATAATTAAATCTAAATTCCAATAAATAAGAAAACTTACGCTAAGACCACTTGCATTTACTCCAGTTATGAAATATTTTCGATAATTTTGGCGTATGTTTGAAAAAGCGTCACACGATTGGAAATTTCTCATTAAAAATGGTTAAATAACAATTTATTTTATTGTTATTTTACCTTATTCAAACAAAACAGTCAGATAACCGTAAATAAGGAGGCAATCAAGCTGTTAACTGTACAAAAAACTTTTATTAACTGCTTTCACCTAATACGGTTAAGCAACTAAAATTTTTATAGAACCAACTAAGCACACCTAATGAAGCCACTTATTTCCTTGTTACTGCGTACATATAATAGCTGAGAGGGCTAATCTGTCAGTCTCTTGACTGACGGTACTAGGTTCGAATCCCAGCGTTGCACAATAAGTTTTCCTCCATTCCCTTAAACTTCTTCTTCTTCAGCACGACAGCCCCTTACAGGCCTTGGCTGCCTTAACCACGCGTAGCCTCCAACGCCTCCTATGCATGGCGACTTTTTTCCAGTTGTTAATCTTTATTACTTTGAGATCTATAGTAGTGTCATCCAGCCATCTACTTGGAGGTCTTCCTCTGGCCCGAGGTCCAGAAGGATTTTTGAAGGTAGCGATTCGTACTGCATTGTTTTCTGGACCTCTCCAGATGTGGCCAAGCCATCTTAATCTATTGCTTCGGATGACCTGCACTATTTGTGGCTGTCCATAGAGTTTATATAATTCAAAGCTGTATCTGATTCGCCAACAGCCTCTTTCCTGTACTGGGCCAAAAATATTCCCTTAAACACATTAAGAATTTCTAGTGTCTAGCACTCTCCAATGCCCATTAGATAACGTAAAGTGTAGCAACTATGTCCAGTTAAATTTCTCTTTTGCGGTTTTGAAACCATGCTAGTTGTAAATAGTTAAAAAAAAACGTATAATTGTGTAATGAAAGTCAATCATCTGGTTGTAAACGTTTTCAAAACTATAAAGGTAAAAAAGGCTCTTTACCGTAAACTTTACTATTAATTGGATAGAACGACTGCTATCGGTTATTTTATCATAATTTTAGAATAGAAATTCTGACAATGCAGATGACAAAGGATACTGTTTACAGTTCGAGCTCCAAAGTCCGTTTTCGGCTTGAACGATGCTGAACATTCCGAAGAAACAGAAGTAAACTTTTATTAAAAGCATGTTCATTTTGAATTGTACAATAACAAAAGATTTCTCAATTACATAAATTCGCAAATGTATTAAATAATTTCATAATATTTCATTTCTGCCCACTTCAGGATTTTTAAAAGCTTAGTACGGATTTATATATATAAGTATTTTGTGTTGTGCGCATATTTGATATACAAACTCATTTTGTTTTAAGAAATATTACATACGCGTATCTAAATTAATTTATCGTGTTTTATATTGCATTGTTAAGGAAAAACATTACTGTCTCTTATACGAATAATATTTTACTGTGATTATAAATTTTAAAGTTACTAAATGGAAAAAAATGGTGGTGGCTACTTAACACCAAGTAGTGCAAAAGAACATTCTTGATACGTTTTACTACACTAAGAACTATGCCTGGTTTTAAGAGTAGATAAACGCCTTACTGCGCTTAAATACACCACTTTTGCATAAAATAATTGCCACCATTTTTGGTGTTGAGATACACTGAAATTTTTACAGTGCATTTTGGCCATGCACTTATTTCTGTTGCAACAAAAAACATTTTCCATTTACAATTCTTCTCTAAAATGTATGAATTTGTTCGATAATTTTTAACGATAGCTCAGTAACTTTTACCAAAGCTCGAACAAAAAACTTAGTAATTTTTACCAAAGCGATGAGATAATGATTTTGGTATGGTTTTATAACATAGGAAAAAACTTGGCAAACATTGTAACATTTGGTAATTTTTTATGATCATACCTCAGAGCATGACATAAAAACCAATTTTTCGGTCAATCGTTTCCATAATAGTTTTGTGCTTTCAACAAGTTTTGAAATGGGTTTCGGTTTATTTAAGGCTTGCAACGAGGACAGCGAATCGGAATAGATAGTAGCATCTGGATAGTTTTAACCAGAAAGCCAGAGTAATGCATTATTAATTGCCACCAACTCTGCCACACAAACACTGCAATTGTTTGTGAGTCTGGTGGAGGCCGCCTCAATAAAATTTCCAATCATTTTAACCACCATACCAAAGCCGTTACCAAATTTTGTAGTTTATTTTAAATTGTTCTAAAGATTTTGCTTAATTTTATTGAATATTTATTGAATACATAAAAAAGTTGCAAAAAAATTTGTTTTTTTAATAAAAATTATTATGAGTCATTTAAAAAATATAAAGCAATGCAATACTTGTTCTACGTTCATTAAAGTTTGAAAAATATGTTTTATATCCTAAAATAACAAAAAAAGGAAAATATATTGACACCAAAATATTTTTATTTTGCATAGAAACTTTAATGGATATAACAACCTCCATCTCATAATATTACTAAGTATCAGAATTACATTGGATTATTTTTTGATAATTTGAAATGTAAACGAGCGTCTCTTGTCTGAAAGTAAATTTTCATTCCTGCAGAAGCTTCTTTCAACGTCTACTGATGTTATAGGTTCGTACTTGAAAAAGACGGTCTCACTTACTTACAATTCTTCTTCAATTTGAAAAGATTTTGCTTCACCTGTTAATATTCCATAGATTTTCTTCATTGTTTGGAAGCCAGTGTAATAATGAAAATTGATAAAAAATAGTAAAAATTGGAAAAAAATTAACAAAAAACTTTAAAAAATGCATTAATATGCAAAATACGCCCCAAAATTTAAAGAAAAATGCCCTATAAATCTAAAAAAATGTTCTAAAAGACAAAAAATGTTCAAAAATGCAAAAAATGCAAAAAAATGCAAATGTCATCAAAATCCGGGCCTTAGTCATTACCATACAGAGCCGTAATTTTACCAGAATTGTTTTCCTTGTGGACAGAATTACATTTCATTTGTTGATGATTACATTGATTCATAATTTCTTTCCCTCTTCTGTGATTTTATTTTTTTTAAAAACTTTCGCATTGACAAGTTTCAACATTTTACACGTCAGCATGTATGTGAAACTCGTATCAAAGCAGATTATTTTAAAGATAATGAAGCGTTTTTTTTTAAAAAAAAATGTTTATGTCTTGTAAGTTTTTTAATTCTCCCAGTTGCAAGCCAAGGCCTTCACGTAGCAGTTTAATAACCCCAGCGCATTCTCATATCCTAGTTCATCAAACAGTAGTCTAAAATTTGGCATAACATGTATCACCTATAACGCATAGATTATTCAACATGTATTGATTCTAACCTATCATCCACGAACTATTCAAACAGCTATTGATCACCATGGCTGAATGTTATGACATGAATTGGAGCTATTGTATTGAGTTATCATACTGTTCATACATTGAGACACAACAAGATGCATGATAACTACTTGAAATGCATTATGAATCTACTTGATAAGTACTCTGTTTACGTTTAAGATATTTAATCTTTAAAAAATATTATAGAAAAGGAAGATTAAATTTTTCCAGAGTTAATCGATCTAACATAAAACTAATGTCAGATTGAATTTAAATACATTATTATAGAATAATTTCCTACCAAAAAATTGGAAGTAAACTTCATGCTACGGAATTCCAATGTATTCCTATGTACGTAATGTTAAAATGTGTCATTTTCAAATAATATTTTCAAAATATCAACAAGAAACACAAGCTTAATTTTTTTCTAGTAATAAGTATATTCTTTTTGTTAAATTAACAAAGCTTTTTTAAAAATATTCAATAGAATATTTTTATAAAATATTTGGTTGGTATATCATACAAGGATGTTTGAAAAAAAAAAACAATTTTGTTACTAAAATTTTTTCGGAGTAATACTTAGGTTAAAGCTCTCTTTAAAATAAAATGAATAATAAAAGGATCAGAAAAACTAAATTCAAGTTTACTAAGTAAAGAAAATGTTCATTCTGAGATAAAATTCATAGATTTTGCAAAAAGGCTATCAAAAGGAATAAATAGTGTTAGATGCTCAGAGGGTTTTAGAGAAAGCATTAGAGTACTTTTAATACAATTATATTCAAGAATGAAAATATTTCAGAATCGTAGATATATATATGTATATATATATATATATATATGTATATATATATATATATACTATATATATATATATATATATATATATATATATATATATATATATATATATATATATATATATATATATATATATATATATATATAATATATATATATATATATATACTATATATATATATATATATATATATATAATATATATATATATATATATATATATATATATATATATATATATATATATATATATATATATATATATATATATATATATATATATATATATATATATATATATATATATATATATATATATATATATATATATATGTTGTGCCTCTTAAAGTTAATTTAATTTTAATTGTCCAGTATAATAAACAGTTTATTTATTTATATATTTATTTGTTTATTTATTTATTTATTAATTTTGTATAAGTGGAATGGGCTCTGGTTCGTAAAGAACCACCCCAAATGAATGCAGGTGATACGTGTATACATTAAAATTATGTAAGGTTGTATAAATGACGGATAAAACCTATAAACGGTTTTCTATCCCTGTATGCAGGCTCTGATTTTTAAATAAGTCACCCTATGAAAGTTGGATATGTGTATTCTGTAAAATTATGTAAGGATTTATGAATGAAGGATAAGTTTATAAACGGCTTTTTATCCTGACAGACTGACTTTTAAATTAATTTCCCTATAAATGATTTTTTTTTTACTCTGCTAATTTAATCAATCCCTTTAACATTTTTATTATTATTTCAATTGTATTACAGTTTTACTAATTGTTTCTCATAGATGGCAGCACTAATATTTTCCTAAAAAAATTTTTTTCTTCTTCTTCGATCAAATATATTTTTTTTTAATTTTATTTTATTCGATTCAAGCTATAAGCACAACTTCCAATATTTTACATCTTCGCGATTTTTGTTAACTGTTTTATTATTGTACTTTTAAACCTAAACCGCGTTTTAATTCACGCCGGTAAGTTTGATTTCTTTTTGCATTTTTCTTTTATTTCATGATTTTTTACAACATAAGGTTTTTTACGATATCGACACATATAAAGAATAATTTTTATCTTAGGATAATTATTCTTTATTCAGAAATATCGCATTTATAGCAATAGATGTGTCTTGATAACGACTATTTGCTTTTACCATTCTTGTTTCTCTATTTATTTTATTCATGTTTTTCATGTTAATTTGTGTATATATATACACATATATATATATATATATATATATATATATATATATATATATATATATATATATATATATATATACACAAATATATATATATATATACATATATATATATATATATATATATATATATATATATATATATATATATATATATATATATATATATATATATATATATATATATATATATATATATATATATATATATATATATATATATATATATATATATATATATATATATATATATATATATATATATATATATATATATTACTTTATACATATATATATATATATTACTATATACATATATATATATTACTATATATATATAGTAGATTGCTTAAACAAATGTCTGAGTATAAGTAAATATGCAAGCAAGCCTCTCGACAAGGTATATGATCAAAACTCGATTGGTCGATTTGTTGCTTTTCAACTCGTAATAAACCATGAACTATAAAACATAAAGACAATCCGCCCTGGCGCCATCACGACGCTTTCCTAAAATAAATTTCTGCCCGAAGAACCACTGCGCCTCCAGCAACACTTTAAGAAAACAGTTAAATGTTACAGTAAATTTAAAGAGTTGGCACTCTACCGTTTATAATTACATTTACATTTTTGCTTATTTGTAAACGATTATATCATGAACGATGAATATATTTATAGTATGAAAGAATGAAATACTTTCTGACAGTTAAATAGTTTTAAAGTTATGCTTTTTCTTACTTCATTCCTATAAAAATTATTGAATAAAGTGAGTGTGTGAATTTATGTAAGTGTTTCGTAATTATTTCCTATTTTGTATTTGTGCAGAAACATAAAATTTTCTAATCGGTTTCAAATATTTCATTTTAGATTTTAATTCTACGAGGGTTGCTATTTATATTTCTGGCCTTGGCAACAGTAAGTGTTGTTCGGCGACCGCAGACGATTTTAATCGAAAGTTTGATATTTTTAAACATGCATTCAGCAGACGATTTATCATTATAGCTTCATTTGTGTTGTTGACAGTAAATTGAAAAGCTCTTCTCTTTCAAAAAATGGAATTGAATCGTGAACATTTTCGTGCCATTATTTTTCATAACTTTCGACGTGGATTGTCCCGTGCAGGACGCCCAAAATCCGTTGTTGTGCCAGAAAAGATCGATGCTGTGCGTGAACTGATAAAGCAAGATCGTCATGTGACATACCGTGAGATAGAGGCGTCTTTGAACATTAGTATGACTAGCATCAATAAAATATTGCATAAACATTTGAGCGTAAAAAAAATTTGCTCGCGTTGGATCCCACATAATCTGACAAACGCTCAAAAAAAGGCTCGTGTTGATTGGTGCAAGGAAATGTTGGAAAAATACGTTCAAGGTACATCAAAGGCTGTGTATAACATCTACACAGCTGACGAATCATGGATCTACGCATATGAGCCGGAAACAAAACAGCAATCAACTGTATGGGTCTTCCAAGACGAGGCAAAACCAACAAAAGTTGTTCAAGGAAGAAGCACATCGAAACAAATGATTGCCTCTTTCTTCGTCATTAACGGTCATGTGGCAACAGTGACGTTAGAGCAACGCAGGACGGTCATGTGGCAACAGTGACGTTAGAGCAACGCAGGACGGTCAATTCTGAATGGTACACGACCATTTGTTTGCCAGAAGTCATCGGAGAAATTCGAAAAAAGCAGAAGAACAGGCGAATCATTCTTCATCATGACAATGCGAGCTCTCACACATCGACTCAAACAAAGGCATTTCTGACGGAGCGAAAGATCGAACTGATGGGTCATCCGCCGTACAGCCCTGATTTGGCACCCAATGACTTCTTCTTATTCCCACACATCAAAAATAAATTACGTGGACAACGATTTTCGACCCCCGAAGAAGCGGTGGATGCATTCAAAACGCATGTTTTGGAGTTACCTCAATTGGACTGGAAAAAGTGCTTTGAAAATTAGTTCAAACGCATGCAAAAGTGTATTGATCATGATGGAGAATATTTTGAAAAACAATAAAACCAATTTCGATCCCACATATTTGTTTTTTCATTATTAGGCCAGAAATATAAATAGCAACCCTCGTATTTCATGTAAAAATTGTTTCTGACATATTTTTATTTGCTCTTGTTTATTTTATTCTGTTTTATAATAAATTCTTTTATAAACATTGAAAAAAATCTACATTAATAACGCTTTTCAAAATTCATTCTTTAGCTTAAAAGGTGTAATCTTTCATTCCATTCGTACACATATATTTTTTACTAAGCATTGAAATAAGTTTAAGAACAAGAAAATGGGGAGAAATTAACACATTTTAAAATAAATTGTAATCTACTTTTCATAACATACTTCTTGTATTCATTTCGAAAAACCTTTTTAAAAAAAGGTTTAAAACTATAAAACAATTTTTATTGTACATAAGTAAGCAATTATAAAACCAAATTATAATACAAAGACTTGCCACACCAATGTGAATGGTGGTTAATACAGTTGTTTGTCTTAATTTAAGCTTTTACTTTTTCAGGGATTAAGATATATTGGGACACTTTTATAGGTTAATAAAAACAAATTATTCAACATAAATAGTTTATGTGAAAAATTTAACACTTTATAATACATTATATAAAAGTTCAAAATTTTCTTCAGGAATTTTAGAAATAAAAGAATAATTCATTCTTTTAGAGTTTAGCGCATAAAACAATTATAAAATCAAATTATAAAATATCATGTATGAACAGCTTAATGTATAACTTAACATGAGCATACTACAGTTTGACATATTTTAGTCGTTTTTATGGCAACTATGACGCCCATTATATTAGGATAAAAATTTAGCATTCTTTTAAAAATATTAAACGTTAATTTTGATAAGGATAATATTTAAAACTTTATAAAGAAGTTTTTTTTTAGAAAAAATTATCTCGTACCTTCATTAATAAAATCATAATTTGGTACTTTAATTCTTTAAGACAATATTTGATTAATTAATTTCTTATCAAAAGCCTCCTTCTAAGGATTATTTCTAATTATCGCCGGAGAAGTGTTTTCTAGAGACTAATTATAAAAAAACGAGTATGTACTTTTCTGGATTTCAAAAGAAAACTATTTTTTTCTACTTAAATATATTTTTATACTCAAAAATAACTTATTTTGTTATTATAATGGAACATTTTCAATGTGTAAGATAAATTTAAACTTTTTTTTACATTTTTGGAGTATATTTAGGAATATATTTAACGATAAAATCCAAAGAGAATAACATTTAACTTAGTTGCAAATCTTAATACAGGGTAATCTATAATTACATATCTTAATGAAATATTTTAGAATGCTTGTATAAAAATTCGGTGTGAAGAACCTTTGCTGATTAAGGTTTACAAATAGTTTAGTGAGGACGAAACAAATTTAAATTCTTTTCAATCATTAATGAATACAGAAGGAGAAAAAAAAAACGGAGAAAAACCATCTGGAAAACACTTCGTTTAGTAAAATTAGAAATGCAATCGTCCTTCACTACCTTTAAACTTCATCTGAAATTAAACTGAATTTAGATTATTTTAATAATTTCTTTTCTCTTTTTGATTTTAATATTTTATTTAACATCCGGAGTTGAACAGCCAATCCATGATTCTACAAGGTCTAAGATAGAGAGAGGCTGATTTATTCCTTACTCAAAGCTGAAGTTTCGATTCCCCACCTCATGACGTCACGCCGCACACAGGTCTCGAAAATCACAACGAAAGGGTTTATAAACTTAGCTATTTATACTTTTTGTGAAAACTGAGTTGAATGTTCGACACTTTTAAACTTTACACAAATTGTCATAACAAACTTTACACTGCTAAAAAATTATTTTTATTTAAAAATTTGACATTCGTTCGTTTTCTTGGTATTGCTTGGCTTATAGTATTAAAAAATGCTAAAAGTTCTTAAACGTCTAAACGAAAAGCATAGAGCATAATGCTTTTTATTCACAGCAGGATAAATTCCTTTAATACATTTTATAAATTATTTGATGTCATTACCTATGATGCAATTTTTTCTGAAGTACGTTTTTCTGAAGTATGTTCAAAATTACGTTTTCTCATTTTGTGTTTTATAATAATTCATGCCGGTCACACAAGCTGATATTTGACTACTACTGTTAAAATTTTGCAATCAGGTGAGTTGAAAATCAACTCAAAATAAAAAATTATGGAAAACAATGAATGTATTGAAATAAATTTTACATTATCTAGTTACATGTGAAACAATTCGTTTTTAAGCGAGAAGTTGAGGCTGGGCCGCCGTGACGTCACTGACTGAAATCAAAAGCTTGAAGCTGCACCAGTCTCTTCAAAGGAATGAACTATCCTTTCTATTTATTCTTTAGCCCTGTGAATCTACGGCTATTGGTTTTAGACTAGTATCTATGTTTTTTCTCCATAGCCTTGTAAGTGTGAGCCCAAACAAGAAGACTATAGAACTCTTGGATTAAGCATTGGGACAAACTAGTCTTCATAGAGGCCTTTTTAAAGGAACTAACCCTCGTTTGCGTTGCATGAAGAGGAAAACTACAGAATCCTCAATACCACGACGGCAAGGGGATCCTCTACCTTTAAGAATAGTTTCTTTCAGAATTGTACTGGGTGTGAACCGGGAGCAAAATTCATATTGCAAAGCTATCCCTAAGATTCGAACCTGGGTCACCTCATCGTAAGCCAAGTGCTCTAACCCCTGTGCCAAGGTGGTTCATATTGACCTCAATAGTAATTTTTCTTAATGTGAAATATTTTTCGTTTATTTTTTCTTTTCTCTCTCTAAAATATTAATTTACGAATCTTAACATACAGTGAGCCAATTAAAAACCTAAATATCTTTTTGACTTACTAATCGGGTTTTCACGTACTACGACCCTAGAGAACTCAATCTTAGAGAATCAAGAGCCTAATCTAAAATATATCAATTAACAAGTGCTTGCAATATTTCATTTTAAGAAATTGGACACAAAAACGTTTGGACATTTTCCCTGAATTAACAGAAATTGTTTTTGACGGATTTGCCATCGAAACATGACGTGTAGCCTTAAAATAGTAAATATGGTCCTAATATTAAAAGAAATAATCACAAGAAACTGAAACGATAAGATATTACGCGATTAAAAAACTTCATTTGCTTCAAAAACAAATTCAAATTGGAAATAACAGTCAACATGTTTCAATCGCTCAAAATATGGGCACCCATTGTTAAGATTTGCCCGACGTAAATGAGAAGAAACAAAAGTCATATGAAACATAACATTTAAAGTTGCCAAGTAAAAATGGAAAGATAAAAGTGATAAACAAAACTAGAAAAACCACAGTAATCTAAAGAGAGAGAAAAAATATGAAAAATAGAACAAAAAAAAACAATTGTAGTGCATCACGATGAGCTGATGTGACTGGGGTGGATGTAATTTTGGAATTGTCGAAATTTAATTTATATCTAACTTATAACAATGTAGTTTTTTGAAGCGATTGAAATTTTTGAATCGAGTGAGTAATATAGTCCTAATAGTTTTGGCAGATAAGTGATGGATAGTTTGAGCTTCTCCGTTTTAATTTCAACCTCTCCGTATTTCGCCTAATCTCCGGAACTAATGAAACTAATCAAGAACGTTTTCACACAATTATAAAACTTGTTTATCCAAGGACTAGAAAAATTTTTTGATCATTTATAATTATTTACTATACTTCATTATCTAAGTTATTAATTGTTAGATGATTTTCAAATTACAAGATATTTTTTCGCTAATTTAATCTAATTAGCTATAGACGATGAAATCCGCCAACCGGCCTTTGTAGGGGACAGGGAACTGTCCTTGCATCAAAAAGGTCCTGGGTTCGAATACCGGGCAAGGCATGGATGTTTCTTTCTCTCTGTGTGTGTTCTATGTCCTTTCTCCTTTGTGTGTGAATGTGACCCGCCCTATAAACGGGTTGTGGTTGTGTGAATGGCGTGGCAGAAGTTGAATTCCTGGCCATAGATGGCGCCACTGGAAAGCAGGAACAATCGCACCCTCATTGCCTAAACTGGCATGCGACAAAAAAACAGCAAAAACGATTAAATCCAAATTTTCAAGAAAATTGTTCGATGTTTCTGAACTATTACATTTAGAAGTACAATTTCTTCGAGACGATGAACTATGCAAAAAGAGAAACTGCGCAAAGGTTTCAAACTTCCAATCACTCTTCGGACTATATTATGACCATGGAGCCCTTAATGTATTTTAGAATTAATTTTGGGAATCGAGAATCCAAATCCAATAAAAAAAACATACAATCCAGTTAAAGTACGTTTTTTGTGTCTGAATTCGTAACTTAATATATTGTTTCGTCAATTAATTAGCATATATAAAGCTATGCCCTCGAATCATTAGGACTGAGTCTCAGTAAGCGAGAATCTGATCATTATATTAAATTTAATCATCAGATTAGATTAAAAGTTAATCTTTTTTTGAACCCAAAACTGTAAAAACTCCGGAGGAAATTATCGTAAAACCAAACCTTTTGCCGTAAAATCCATTTTGCCCGAATCTGTCATTACAGAAGATGAGTATGAATCATGATGATGAATGAATGAGTATGAATACAGAATGAGTATGAATACAGAAGATGAAGTAAGAATCTGATCATTACATTAAAACTAATCATCAGATTAAATTAAAAGTTCATATTTTTGTTGTACCCGAAACTGTAAAACTCCGGAGGAAATTACGATAAAAAAAAGCCTTTTGCCGTAAAATCCATTTTGCCCGAAATTGTTACGGAACAAAAAATCTGATGTTCCGTAATTTTCGCTGTAATAATTACCGTAAAATCACGGAATCACTCTAACTAAATAAATATCACAGTAAAAATTGCACCATCAATGTTTAAAATCCGACATTTTATTCTTTGTTAATATTTCACACATTGCCTAGGCAGTTAATAAAATGCCTAATGAAAAACTGATAAGCCCTCTATACAATGAATAAGTAAAGTATAAAAGAACTCTCATGTTTATAACTTTGCCTGAAAAGTATTGTCATTCTAAAGAATCTCTAATTATTCTAAACGATGGCTAGATAAAGTACATATATTTTAATAATTTTCATATTTTATAGTTTCCCTATGAATGTAGGTCATTTTAATCAATAACTATGTAATGATGGCATTTCATGCATTTCATTTTTAAAAAAATCTCCTGAGTACTATAATTTAGCTTGCTCTAAACAAATTATACGGTTTACTATAAATATTCTTATTTTGGATATTTTATTCTCTAAATCGATTTCTTTTATTATAAATGTCTACATTTATTTCAACAAATTAAATATAAATTTTATCTCTTTACTATCACCTAAATATGGATAAATTTCATGGAAAAAAATTTTTTAGCTAACAATAGTTTAAGAAAGATCAATTTATAAAAGTAGATTTTAAACTGACTAAAAACAACATAAAACTTCATTTAACGAATAATTTTATGCCTTATAATAATAATATTTACATCTGCAAATAAATCTTCACAATATATATAACCCTTACATAATATTCTCAAACTAATTTTTCAATTCAAAATATTATTTGCTTTTACTAAAATAATCTAAAAATAAAAAACATTTAATTTATTAAAACAGATTTCTTGTATAAATAACTGAAAGTTTTTCAAAAAATGTTTTTTTTTTTTGTTTTTTCAATTTTTTTCTATTATTACTATATTTTTATTTACTATTTATTATTTTATTATTCAGGGATAGATATTATTTCATAATTTCTATTTTTTACAAAGTATAAAAAGCATTGAATATTGTTTTAAAAAAATATAAGATAATAAAAATAATAAATATTCAAAGCAATTGCTAATTAAAAATGAAAATGCGGGAAAAAAATTTAAGGGAACTATAAACGAAACTAATAAAACATTCATTTATTTATTAAAAAGATCAGTTAAAAGCTTCCATTAATTTAATTAATATTATTGTAAAATTTTCTACTTTTTCCACGATATGATTTCGAAATGACTATATAAAACTAGTTGAAAACAAAATGGAAAAAATAATTGTTTTCATATAAAGAAGAAATTAATTTATTAATATAATAGAATATAATAGAATAATAATAGAATTTAATTAAATTCTATATTTCTTAAACAAATTTATTAATGAACGATGTTTATGAGTTTTTACCATTTGACTCAATACTTCATTTAAATTTATAAATAATCAGTAAAATCCATATATATGTTACCATTAATGTATAAAATCCGACAATCAATTCCATGGTAATCTGAAAATTTCCGAGGAATTCTCTAAAATGACTAATGACTTGCCGCCAAAGTATGAACCGATAAATGTTTCATGCATTGCCTAGACAGTTAATAAAATGGCTAATGAAAAACTGACAAGCATTCTATACAATGAATAAGCAAAATATAAAGAATTCTTATATTTCATTCTTTGCCTAAAAAGCATTGTCATTCTAAGGAATCTCTTATGATTCTAAACAATGGTTAGACAAATCACACATTTTAATAATTCTCATAATTTATAGTTTCCCTATAAACGTAAGTCATTTTAATCTATAACTATGTAAGCATTTTCATTTTTAAAAAAATCTTTCAAATACTATAATTTAGAAAACTCTTGAGCTTTTTCTAAACAAAAGATACCATTTATTTTAAATATTCTTATTCGGAACATTTTTTCTCTAAATGAATTCTATTTATTATAAATGTCTACATTTATTTCAACGAATTAAATATAAATGCAATTTCTTTACTATTACCAAAACACGGTTAATTTTTATGAAAAAAAACTTTAACTAGCAATAATTTAAGAGCAATTAATTTATAAAAGCATATTTTAAAATAACTGAAAATAACTTAATTAGTTAAAACTTCATTTAACTAACAATTTTATGCCTTTTAATAATATTTATATCTTCAAATAAATCTTTACAATAATCCTTACATAATATTCATAAATTAATCTTTCAATTCAAAATACCATTTGTTTTTACTAAAATAATTTAAGAGTAAAATACATTTAATTTATTAAAATAGATTTCATGGGTTTCAATACAACTGAAAACTTTTAATAAAATGGCTGTTTTGTTTTTGTCTAAAAAAAAATTTTTTTATTACTTTTTAGGGATTGATGTAATTTCAAAGTTTCTAATACTTTGCGAAATATGAAAGCATTAAATATTCTTTTCAAAAAAAAAAATGAATAAAAATAATAAATAGGCAAAACGATTGTTAACGAAAGTGAAAATGCAAAAAAAAAATATTTTAAATATAAACAAAACTCATAAAACATTGAAATTATTATAATTATCATAATTATTGAAAAGACCAGTTAAAAGCATCCATTCCTTTAACTAATACTATCGTAACATTTTCCACCTTTCCACTATATAATTTTAATATGACTATTGAAAACTAGTTAAAAATAAAAAAAATTGTTAAAAAAATTTATTTTTTTACGTAAAGAAGAAATTAATTTTTTAATAAGTATTTGGATGTAACAAAAAATATCGTAAAAGACTACGACGTTTTCTCGTTGTAATCCTTTCGGTGCTTTACTTCCTAATTCCTCTCTTTCTGGCTTTCCTAATTCCTCTTCTTCTGGATTAAAAATTTGATTATTATTTTTAAATTTTATAAATATTATTCCAAAACTGTCGAAAATCAAATCTAAGTGCTTTAACTTTGAAGGCATTGACCCAATTTTATTGGGACGTTCCCTCTCTCTTTAAAAAAATGTAAGACTTTTAAAATGCTTTTTCAATAGCGCAGGATTTTATAAAATTAAGTACTGATGCAATTTTTTTAATTGAAACTTATTTGCTCAATAGTTTAAAACTATAATATGTTATGGAATGCAAACAATATATATACCATTTAAAGCCTTTAAAAATAAAGTTTGATATCATTCTAATTGAAGACTCTTGGGCAAGCCTTAGAAAATGTGTTTCGGATTTAGATATGAAAAATATAAGGGTATGATTTTTTAAAATGCAGTTTATTAGCTTATTAATTAAAAAAAACTTTAAAAATACATTTATGCAGTATGTATGCTAGTTATGTTACCGCCTTACCAATGCACTTGCTTGATAATTAGAACACATATGCGTTATATTTGCAAGTATTAAATTAAATTTAATAAATTTTACATTATTTATTAGATAATTTTTAGATATATTTGATATTTGAATTAACGCAATTTTAATCTTTAAAGCTTAAAATTATAATAGTTAAAATAACATTAGCTATATATAAAATCTCAAATGACTCAAGTCATTTACTGATATAATTAGACTGTTTGAACTGTTCCACATATTCATTATATTTGCATTTTATTAAGATTCTATTATTTAAAGCGCATTTATACTTACATTTTAAGTTCGACTGACAGAATTATCACTATATTTTAAATATCTGGTATTATCTGGTAATTAAAAACATTAATAAATAAAATAATTTAAAGTAGTTATGAAAAAAATTTGTGATCCCCGCAAGGCGATCGCAGGTTACCCATTGGCAAAATAATTGCTCTCTAATTTTTTTTTTTTTTTTTTTTTTTTTGCAACTTTATTGTGTTTTCATCTTGGATATATTTAACTGTTAATCCTGAACTGCTCGGTGCATAATTTCGCAGACATATCTGAATGCATCTCAGACCCATTCTGCGTAAATTCTTTTGATGATTGAACAGACATTGAACAGCCAATCGAGATCAATATTAACATATTCAGATTGGTACAATGGAGTTTGAAGGAGATTGTAAGCTGCATCATACACCCGTTTCGGATTCACAAGTCCATACATGAAATGGGATTTGAAAGCTAGGTTGTTGTTTTTTTTTAATTTTACCTGAATAGTGAATGAATTATTTATATTGCGTGGAAGATAGTCTACGGTCTTGTGCAAGTCATTGAGTACGTTGACAATGGATCCTTTTATCCCTAACTGGTGATCAACACCCAGTTCTTGTATCTGCATGGAAAGGATTTGAAGAGCCACCATTCGATCTTCGGTAGGGTTCAATTCTGTCAACCACTTTGATACTTTTGTGAGGAACGGGCTTCATGCTTGAGTGTGCGAACGGAATCCTTTCCATTTTCCGTTTGTGTATAACGTTTAAGGTATTCCCGTCTACGTTCTTTGGCTTTGGTTTTTTCAGCCTAGGTACGTTTAGACCTTGGCATCGTTTTTTTTTTTCTTGTTTCAACTCTAACCTTTGGGACCGGGTCAATCAGTTTGGGACACTCTTTATTTGTGATATTCACCTGAATCATTATTGAAAACGATCCTGTTTGAACTGTAGGTAAGAATTTCTAATTCTTAATTAATACAATAAAAACAAACATATCATTCAAATGATGAAATTATCTTTTATTCACAACTCAAGAAGTATTTATGGGATCTCTCTGGTCCCATATCTCAGAAATAAACTCACCAACTTAATGCATAATGAAATTAAAAGTGAAAAAAAGAATTCGAAAAAAATATCGAACAGCAGCTGTCGTCGTAGCAACTCATGCAATGACGACGCATGCGCACTGTTTACTATTACTCTTGAACACAGTTGAAAAGTGTGATGACGCCCAAATAAGATGCGCAAGCCATCGAACCCAAAACAAGATCCATTTTACCAATGGCTAAAAAGAAAGAAAATTAGAGATTTTTTTTCTTTCCTTTTATAGCGAGGAAAGCAAGAGAGTTCTGTCTACCATAATGCATTAACTGTACAAATTTTTTCTACCTGAATCTGAAGCCTAAAAACCATGCTATTTCATAACTAAAGAAGTAATTTAAAGAGGCTTAACTTTAAAATGCAAAAACCACCTTCGTTTTGCCAAGAGCTCTTTTTACATCATCATAATATTAAACTTCGCGAAACATCGGATTAACATTCAAAGTATTTTTGTGTCATTGCTCTGAATGATTACTATTATCGGATAAATTGACGGTAAACGAAACAAACTCTTTTTCCATTTTTGAAAATTAAAAAATTTAAAGCCCATTAAAGCATTTCAAATAACTCAGCCAACTGTAAATTATTGTTAAAAGTACAATTCTTTTTTTTTTTTTTTTTTTTTAATGAATAAATTTTGCTAAGAACACTAAGATTATGTTTTTCATTGTTAGAAAGCAAAAGAAGTTTAAAAGACACATGAAAATGTCCAATAATTTAACGTTGAAAGTATAATTTATTATTAAAAGGTATACTCTTTGCTAAATGAAAACAAAAATCTCAAAAGCAAATGAAGTCGTTTAAAGCAGCACACTATCATCACTCGTATACTATTTATCACTATAACTCACCGTTATATAGTTTAGTTTATATCTAAAATGAAAACCTTTCATTAAAAACCACTTAAAGTAACCCCTTTTACATTAGTGATGTGATAATATTATAACCGTGGTTGAACAGCCAACCCAAGTTTTTGGGTTTATGACAACCGATGCTCAACTCCGTAGTCTGGCAATTTTGAACCCAATCCAGAAGAAAGGGGAACTCCTGTATCAAGTATTGGGAAAAATTTGCTTTTGTGGAGGACTGTTTGATGGAGTTAACCCGCATTTTCGTTACTTGGAGAAGAAACCACGAAAACATCCTAGTATCCTGACGGCAAGTGAACTCTAGCCCATGACCCGTCTACCACTAAGATCATTTTACGTCAGCACTGTGGTCAGTGCAAGGATGCGCTGAGATTCTAACCCTGTTCACCTCATTGGAAGGCAAAAGCTCCGTCCCGTGAGCCATTACCGGTGTTCATTAGTGGTAACAAAAATTCTAAAAAGCACATTGACTCATTTGAAATAGTGCAAAAATAATTCATGTAAGTCCTTGTTGAGAAGAAAAACTCTTCGTTAAAGACGCTTAAAGAAATCAGTTTCCCACTGCTTATTGTTGAAATAAAAAGTTAAAATCACGTAAAAGCATACAAATTAGCCTAGCTAACTATAATTTAATGTTGAAAGTATAATTCAATATTATAAAAAAATAAGTTTTGAAATAGTAAGTAAAAAAGTGCAATGATAAAAAATTCGAATACATTGTGAGCAAAAAATGTCAAGCTTCAAACTAACAAATTATAATAAAAAAAACATAAATGTCATCAATTTTCTGTTTTTTTTCTCATGAAAGAAATATATTGCATTTCACAAGAATTACACACTAATTAAAGTTTTACACAAGTTTCACAATAGTTACACATTATTTAAGTGTCAGAACATCAGAAAGTAGGGGGAAATAGACACTCATGTTTATAATAAAATGCAATAAACTAATTTATGTTAAGTAAATAATTTATGCTAAACTAATTTATGTGCATTTATGTAAGAATTGTTTTTTTTTTAAATTCATTGTTTAGAAACAATCTAAAAATGTGTACTGAAAAATTAATCATTGATTACCCTTGAAAGAGCTGACTGTGAATTTCGGTTGACATCCCTATTATGGTCAATTAATTAATCTCGGATTTTTATTTGCTTTTAAGTTATTAAAATTCGTACTAAAATGCTTATTTTTGCGTTGAACCTTTTAGTTGAAATACTGATCCAGTAAGATATTCCAAGGCAACAAATGAACTCTCACAACTTTTGAAATATAGTTCATTTTCTAATAAATATATCTTCCAAAAGACAAAGCATTAGATTACTGCCAGATTTCTATGATAGCGCAGAACTAAAAAAAAAACATTAGCAAGGAATACGGTCATGACCGAGAGTATGTGTTCCTGTTATTGACCGTAAAAAAAAATTTATACCCGTAAAGCTATCACCACCATAAAAATACAGATTCATCGTTAATTTTTTTTTTTTTTTTTTTTTTTTTTTTTTTTTTTTTTTTTTTACCACTGATCGTAAATTAACGTGATGCTCGTAAAATTTATCAGCAGTTGGGTCTCGAAGTTGATTGAAACTCACGTAATTCGTTTGTCGAATCAAAGCGAACCGTGAAACAAGGCAAATCATTTGTCGCTACCATCTCCTGAGGAGTCTCTAAAGTAGAGAGAGATTTTCTTTGGTGCCGGCTGGATTAGAACAATAAATCTATGTATCAGTAACCTATATCTGTTACTGACATGGTAAAGGGAGTCGAATCGAATTGTGTTGGGAAGCTTCATGTAATAACTGTATTAATTATCGGTGAACTCCACTAATTTTGCTGAAGCTCGATTAAAAGAACTGGGCCTTTTTCTCAAAATTAAGGAACAAGCCGTATAAATAAATGGCCAACTCTACATGCACCTTCCAATTGAGCTAAGGTGGGACCCCACCCTGAATGTTTCAAAAATTCGAAAAAAAATTTATTGCATTTTTAGAATCTTTGTATGTAGAAAGCAGGTAGAAAGGCCCGCTCGGCCGGATTAGGAGGGGCAACATTCTTTTTGTGTCTCATCCATTTTCTTGACTGTATATAGAAACTTATTGTAGGCATTTCATTTATCAACATTAAATATATGAAATTAAACGTTTTCCCCTACCCTAAGTCAAAACTTTAAACACGTTTTTCTCAAAACGCTGTTTTTTGACCTAGCCTGGCGTTTTTCTCGTGATGTATACAACGAAATAAGTTGTTCTTTATCTTGAATTACGTAAAAATATATTCTTTAGAAAGTAGCTTTGGATAATTTTGATATTTTAATATTTCGACTTTGTAATATGTAGTATTTTAATGAATATTTTTTTAATGCAAAACTTAACTTTTTTTTTAAGTTGCCGCCATTTTGATAATTTTGCGAATATCAACTATATTTCCTATGCTTCAGGACTTCAAAATCCCTGAGGCCAGTGAGGTGCTACTTTTTGATAACCAGCCACACACTGAGCTGCCACCAACTTATTTTTCATTATTTTGTAAAAGAAAATTTTTTAAAATCGACTTAAATTGTAGCTAAATAACATAAAAAAACAGGGAGTCTCTGCATTACCCCTATTACTTAAAAAAAATTCAAGAAAAACGTTAATATTTTACCATCTTAGGATGGGGTCCCCCCTTAAGAAACTTTATATTTCAACCGGTTAAATTAATAGTCAATTCCACTAAAGTTATTACAATTACAGATACAGGGCTATTTTTCTCGATGAAGGTTCGTATATATTTATGGTCAACTATAGAAATTTTAAGGATATTATTAGAATTTCTAATTAAAATTTTATTTAAATACTAAACAACATCCAAGTTATTACAGATTTTCAATTTCTTGAGATTGCTCATTTTTAATAATAAATCATTCTAACTTCAAAAATAATTCAACATTATTATGGGACTAAAATTGAAAACAAACAAAGCATATATTTAAATCGCAGATTTTGTAATATTTCTATGTAGAAACAAAGGATAAACATGAGGAAAAAAATACAGAAACATTTCTGCGTCATATTCAAATTTTGTAGTCGAATATCCAAAAAATATATTCAGCTTGATAAATGAATAATAGAGAAAACACATCTCCTACTTTCGTTTTCTGCCATGCGTGCAAATATTCACAACAACAAGCAAATACTTTGAAAACAACCAGCATTTTAAAGATCTGAAGTTTCTAAAATAAATTTTTATAAAAACGCGACTCAAAATTTTATAATTTTGGTTTCAAATGTTTTATTATAATCATATTGAAATAAATGTGCCAGACAACATCGGATCTAATTAATATAATAGTTATATCTGATATTAATATTATAGTAATATCCTATTGGATATAATTACCATTATAATTCTATACAATGTAACATTATTAATAGAGATAATTAATGGGATAATTATTAATATAATCGAAAAAATTTCCTATATTTACATAAGATCGAAGATTTTAGATAATCCAGATTTTCTCAAAACATTTCAATTTTTCAAGTCAATACGTAATTTATACAACTGATTGTCGTTTGCTGGGGGGAGAATGACAAGCTTAATCCAATCTTTACAAAAATAATTTTCCTATTTAATTTAGATATGATTGTTGTTGTTGTTTGTCATTTACGTCGCACTAGAGCTGCACAATGGGCTATTGGCGACGGTCTGGGAAACATCCCTGAGGATGATCCGAAGACATTCCATCACAATTTTGATCCTCTGCGGAGGGGATGGCTCCCCCGCTTCGGTAGCCCGACTACCTGCGAGTGAAGTCGAGCACTTTACGGTAGAACAGTTTAACGAGGACCAATACAGCACACCCTCGGTCCCTACGCAGGCTGATTCAAGTGGTCACCCACTAATTTAGATATGATAAAAGCTTTTATTGACTTTATTTTATAAATTACTAGCAGAATACCCGTTCTTCGCACGGGGAGAGTAAAAAATAAGAAAAATCAATAAATCATTATTGAGAAACACTATGAAATCATGCTCGAACCTGAAAATCATATACCGACACAATTAAAGAACTTGCTGGAAGAACCAGGTAAGTGAAATTTTTAGGGAAATTAATGAATCAGAGAAAATAAAAAAGTGGTTGTATCAATATGGGTATGTTTAATGTTTCAAAATGTACCAGTAGTACATATATTACCGTCAGTGATACAGATGAATTAAATGTCATCTGTGAGTGGCGCTTTTTTTACTGTTTTCTTAAACAAATTTCCCATTAATATTTCTTCTATGAGCTTGACTTTTTAGTACATAGCTTATTTTATTTCAACTAATACACATTATCAATATTAATTGAGCATTAGTGTCCATAATAATATGCAGATTTTTACGATCACCCAAAACGCGAATAAGTATCTTTTCTACTTATTTTTTCTTTTTAGTTCAGAAGTTACTTTTTTTTTATTTTAATTAATACATATTACCACCATTAATTAAGCATCATTATCGTCAATGATAGTATGACGATTTCTTACGGCTCTTCTAGACAATTAAATACCTTTACCCCATTTCTTTAGCTTTATAGTATGGGCGATTCCACGAAAAGTGGTCCTGAGTGACTAAATTTTCAAAATTATCGTAAAAACAAAAATGACACAATTTCGGAATCTAGAAGATGTACATTTTTTAATAGTTAAGATGGTTTTTTGAATTATAAAAAATATTTATTTAAATTCTAACAATAGGTGGAACACTCTGAATTTTAACAGGAGTTCTCTACTTTGTTATGTTATATTCTAATGGAGTTCTTAAAATATTAAAGAGCAATAAAATAGTTTTTAGTAATAAATATAACTATTTTATTCTTTCATCATTGTTTAATGTATTTTTTTAATTTGGCCTGAATTTTTTTGCTTGATTAAAAGTTGATTAATCAAGATAGTCTAATTTCCCAGTAACACACGTAACATAATTTTGCATCTTTTTCTGTAAAAACTTTAGTAAAAAAGAAAATTTAAAAATGTTTTGTTTTATGAATTAATAAGGCAAGATATGCAACGGAAAAAATTCTCGAATTAAAACTGCCAATAGTTAAAATTTAATAATTAATTTTATTCAAGGTAACACACGTAACGAAAAGTTACGCGTGTTACTGTTATGTGTGTTTACGGAATTATAAGATTGTGGCTTTTGGTAAAATCAGGTCGGTATAAGCATAAATAAAAAAACAGCATAATAAGACGATAATTTTGAAACTTTTGGAAATTGTTTTCCCAAACTTCAATTTGTTATACGTTTATGTTTAAGTAGAATATTTCGACTGCATTTGCTAGATTATTATAAAATGGATAAGTTCAAAATAGTGTCCTTATCTGGATTTAAAAGAATAAGAAGATGAAGAAAAAAAGAAAGGAGCATAAGATTCTGCACTTCAAAGGAAAGAAAATGAGGAAATAAATAAAGTTAGACTTGAACTTTCAAAACAGATTGATAATGCTGTAAATGGCTCACCAATAAGTATTTCAGAGGAACTTAATTATTAATAAATGGATTTTCTTCAGAAGTTAGATTGTTTATACTATGCTTGTATTGAAACAAGAGCTGGTTCTCTGGATTATTACGGGGAAAAAAACGGGCAATAAAACGAAAGAACTATCTAACAATGTTTCTAAAAGAAGCTTATACTGCTTTTTGTCAGTTGTATCCTAAACATTGTTTAATTTTCCATATTTAGTGCTTGATGACCAAAAAATGTATTGCTACTGTAACACTTAGAATCAAAACAAATATCATGAAATTTTTATTCTTTTACTGAAAGGCTAAAATTAAGTTTATGACAATACATGGTGATGGTAAAAGTATTTATGTAAATAAAGTGAAAGAAATCTTGGATCTAATTGTTGGAAGGGTGCTTCTGATACTTGCAAAAATTTCTCATTGCTTGTTATAGGTTTCTAACCATCTTTTATTGTAGTTTGGTAACGATGAGAAAAAGATGACAATAGCTCACAATAAAAAATATATAATGACAAATGTGCAAGAAGAATGTGCAGAAATTTTTTCTTGAAAATTGGACTAACTTTCAATAATACGTAAGAGTTAAAAGAATCCGAGGTGATAATTTCCAAACAAACATATCTGGCATTAAAATCAGGGTAATTCAAGTTGACTTTGCAATGGTATATTCTTTTGAATATCAAAACGAATTTCAATCAGCATTATGCTATCCAGCCTCTGTTCCGTCATTCACAACAGCTGTTTCCTTAGACGATACTTGTTTTTAATTTACAATATTCTCCTAAAGAAGAGACAAAGGTGTCTACACTTTTATTTTAAGACTGTTTCAAAATGATTCTACTTCGGAAGATGAGCTAACAGAAACCTTCTATAGTGATAAGTCAAGTTAAGAATTTAAATATAAATATATGGTTGAATTATTTCATATTTTGTCAATCAAAATACAAAAAAGAAATTAATTTGGAAATATTTTGCGATATCACATGCAGAAGTGCCTTCTATGGGATAGGTGTGTAGTACAAAATCTTGAAAGCGAAGCAAAAAGCAAAATTATTTAATTCATTGCGTTGTTATACAAAAAAATTTATTTGCTATCCAGTGCTGTTTGCAAAGCTAACCAATCAACTCATGCCTAATACAACAGTATTATATACTAGCCAAAATGAAATAAAAATATTAATTGAAAAGATCAATACATGGCAACGGTAATACAAAGCATAAAATCTATGCATAAGCATCTTTAGATACTTGAATAAGATGCATAGATGCACAGATTGTGGCACACAAATAGTCAGTAAGTCAATTTCTGTTCCCTCCTGATCAGAAGTGCGCCTATAACTAAAATTAAAACGACATATGCTCTATCTCGGGAGCATTATTGACGCAAATGCACATGCTTGTAAACATGAAATGCAATATTTGCATAAAATATTTGGAAAAGATGCATATTTTTTGTTTCCAAACAGAAATGATTTTGAAGGAATAGATGTGCCTAAGATTTGCTATGTTTTACTCTCTAAACCAATATAAAGAAGGGCTACAACTATCTTTCCAGACCATTAACTATTTTATTTGGTAAAATAAATTGTTTTTCTTCTGCTAAATTAAAATAAATAAATGTTTTGGTGCAGCATTTATGACTTCTCAGTTGAAATATTCACAGAGGGTAACACACGTAACGTTCAGTTAACACACGTAACGCACCAATTTCACCAAAATAAAGAAGTTTTTACTGTTGCAAGAAATTTTAAAAATATATCGATATTTTATCTCTCTATAAAAGAAAATATCTTAATTTTTTACCTTTATACTTCACAGAATTAAATGAATATATTCAAAGTTTCAAATATCTAGCATTATAAAGGGTAACACACGCAACAAAATTTCAGAATTTTTTTTTTCAACATCAAATTAGTTTGCACCCTCAACTTGTCAAAACTTGAAACACATATAGATTTAACAAAAAATTAAGAAAAGCATAACAAATATCTAACAAGTTTATTATAATAAGTGCTAAAGTTGAAATATGTCGTGTAAAAGACGTAACAGAAGAATCGCCCGTATATTGCTTATTATTTTATTTCAACATGAATGTATTACCTTAATTAATTAAGCAGAATTTGTGTAATTAAGCCTCATCGGAGCCAAATGAATTAGTACTCTCTAGTTTCTCCTAAATTAATTAGTACTACTTTCCCATTAATTTTTGCTTTTGATTACATAAATGTTTTTTTTTCTATTCAATTACCGTTGGTTTTAAATAAGTCAATTTTTAGAAACACGTCCAAAAGAATTAATATAAATAAAATAAAAGCACGGGGTATCAGACAAAGTATAAATTTGGTGACTTAGACCACTCATGCTATCACGTAAGGTTCATTTCGCTATCGCAACGCTCGAGTACGCCCTCTAGCGAGAGCCTGAAAATATCGGGCATTAGGTTCCACATAACCATTGGCAATGACGGACGCCATTTTCTTAGCAGCAAATAAGAAGCAAAATTTTCCTAAGGAAAAGGTAGAACTTCTTGAAAAAACTAACCAGAACATGCCAAACATTGAAGCAGAACACGCCAAGCATTTGAAGAATAATTTTTACCTTTCTATTATCAACAGCATAACTTTCAATTTCATGATCACTTGCCGTCACAGATGTGAGTATTACGTTAAAATAATTTTTTCTGTCTTCAATTCATTACAAATGAAAGTGAAATCAACATTGCTTTCGTCATTCCAATGGATAAAGTGAATTCAGAACTTACATAACTGTAATAGTTATAAAATATTCTTCTTCTTTATAGAATAGTATATATTTCTGTATCTATATAATTCGGAAAACAACAATAAGAATCATCCGAACTACTTGAAATAGTTGTTCTGATTATTAATAATTTTTTATCGTTTTCTTGGTAAGTCTTTTTTTAGTTTTGAAAGAATAATTTCAGCTAGAATTCAGCTATTCTGTTTTTAAGCTACATATACAAACTCATATCGAGATCTTACAATTATATAATTTTGATGTGTGGTATGTTATCTAAAAGTAAGGAAGGGATGATCTATGCATATATATTATTTGAAAATAAAATTTTCAAACGAAGAACATTTCATTTGGAATTCTGAGGATTTATAAAACAGGTGAATGTTATGGTTTTTATAATAAAAAAGTTGCTTGTAAATATTTTTTTTCTTATTTGATGATAGTTCTCTACAGAATGGTTTTTTACGTCTGATTAAGAACTATAAGAATAGAAAAAAGAAACAATATGAAAGTTTTTATTTCAATATAAAGAATTTTTAAAATCGTTTTTTATCCTAGGAATTCTTTATTTTATGTTTTTTAGTTTGTAATTTTTTGATAAAAATTGTTGTCAAAATACTTTTTTTGAAAAATTAAATGGTATAACATTATGTGTTTATGTATACCTCTTGTATATTCTAATGTTTGAAGTAATATGATTCAGAAAAGTATGGAATAAGAATTCGGTACTTACGTATTAACGTCACCGCCGCTGCAGATTTGGCCGTTTTTAAGTGTCGCCAATCTACACTTAAAATTTTTGTGAGAAATCATAAAATAAAACACTTTATTTAAAATCAAAGTACTCAATCGGATTTCGGTGGAAAATGGGGCCATAAAGAGTTTAGCACAGATTCAAAACAATCATATCGCCATATGAACTCTGATAAATAAGATTCCAAATGAAATAACATTTCCAAAACGTACGTTTACCAAGATAAAGTTTCATGTCGTGGGAATTGGTACATTTCCGTTTTTTCGGTAAAATATTTCGCTTCTGAAAAAATAAAATTGCATCTTGTTTTGTTTTTGGCAAATCCCAAAGACAAATTTTCGTAGCACTGAAAAATGGCGACAAAAAAAATGTTTTTTTTTTTTGTTTTGTCAGCATTCTTTATTTTACGTTTCTTAGTTTCTAAATAATGATTTTTATTGAAACTTGAAATTTTTTGATAAAAATTGTTGTCAAAAAACTTTGTTTACAAAATTAAATTTCATAAAATTATGAGGCTTATGTATACTTTTTGTTCATTTTAATTTTTGAAGTAATATGATTCCTAAAACTATAGAATGTAAAGTTTAAATGGGCCTTTCATGTTATATCATTAAATTTAGTAATACTATTTCTCGGGCATTAGGTTCTAACTCTTATGAGAATATACATATTTTTTTCTGTTTATGTACAAATATTTTTCCGGTGTGTTTTGGATGTTCCTTCTCTAAAAAAAAGAGATACCATTTTGTTTTCGAGAGAGAGAGAGATTACATGTTGCCAATTATAAATCTTAACATTTATATTTATATTAAAATTTTTAAAATTGAAAAAAACTCAAAGAAGAACGGTAAAAACCGTTCTTTATTTAAATTGTTATAAGTTTCGTTCACGAGAAAAATTACTTCTCATTTATTTCTTCTTATTGAGTCACGCAATCTGTATTCCTTAGGTCAATTTGTTTTTGGAGTATAGATGATTATTTTTCCTATCTAGGTAATCATCGGTTTCCTTACGATTGACATATTCACAAAATGTTTTCTATTTAGCTATAAAAATTGTATAGTTGTAGAAGAAAATACTTCTCTGTTCTCTTGGAAAATACTGGCATTTGACGACATAAAATCAATGATGAATAAGAAGCAATTATGGGGGTTGGTGAGGGGAGCGAGAACTTTACCTTAGTTTGTTAAGCACGCAGGTTACATAAAAGATACGCATTTGTCAGGATATTAAATGTTTGTTTTTATTTAATACTGTTGTAAATATTTTTATTACATTTGTCACGATTTTATAACACAGTTGTCGTGTTTTTTGATACATTAGTCACGTTAACTATTTTAAAATTTTTATATGAAATGAAGAAACATGCTTTTTAAACGGCACAATATATTTCTCCAAAATTAATGAATATATAATGCTATAACTATGAAAGCATGCAGGGGAAACAAGGGGAGATTTGACTTACGCTTTATCTTTCATATTTAAATATATTTCATCAGATTGCATTATGCTTGTAATAGAATCCTATGTTGTTTCTGACTATCAGCAATTTGCAAGGAAAATGAATAAGAAATCTTAAGGGATTTTATTTTCATACGGAAAAGTAATTTTGTTGTTCTTGCAAGTTCTATTTTCCTGTGTCTCTTCCGTCTGTTATAAACAAATAGATGAATTCCTAATGTTCTTAGATTAATGTACGTTAGTACCACAGCAAATTTAAATGCCACCATTCATGTCAATCCTTTCGTCCAGGCATGGGTTCGTTTTTAGATTATAATTATGTTTTTGATTCTATAAAGTCTTTGGCTCATATTAATGCGGTTTTGCGTAACCATTAATTTCGTTTTGATATAATATGATTCAATTGTGTAGTGTTCAGTTTCATGGGAACACTGGTGTCAACCGTAACTCATAATTGATGTTTATGAGGATATTTAAAGACTAGGATGCCAAGCCCCTGTTCGCTGTTGCTCATCAACCCCGATGATTGATTCGTAATAAGTGTTGTTTCATGTCATAAAATATGTGTTATACTCTTTTTGCTTGTATACCTGTTTTACGCATGCTGACGTAGGCAGAAATGTTTTGTTTATGTACATTGTCTAACAATCAAACAATAGTTCTTCATAAATGATTTTAGACAATTTGACCAATATTTATTCAAGAGTCGTGATGGCTCAGGGGATAGAGCGTTCGCCTTCCAATGAGGCGAACCGGGTTCGAATCCCAGTCGATACGAATTCCGCATCTGGCTTGCACCGACCACAGTGATGACGTGAAATATCCTCAGTGGTAGACGGATCATGGATTAGAGTCCCCTTGCGGTCAGGCTAACCGTGGGAGTTTCTCGTGGTCTTCCTTTCCATGTAACGCAAATGCGGGTTAGCTCCATCAAAAAGTCCTCCACGGAGGCAAATTCTTCCCAATACTCGATCCAGGAGTTCCCTTGTCTTCTGTATTCGGTTCAAAATTACGAGGCTGCTGAGTTGAACATTAGTAGTCCCATAAAATTGGGTCGAGTGTTCAACGACGGTTATAAAATAAAATATTTATTCAATAGCCGTGGTGACTCAAGGGATAGAGCGATCACCCCCCCCCCCAATTTGGTGACATGGGTTCAAATCCCAACGACGGCTGCTGAATAGGAACTGCGCAGACGGGTCGCACCAACCACAGTGATGACGTAAAATATCCTCAGTGGTAGACGGATCATGGGTTATAAACCTCTTGTCATCTGCATTACCGTGGAATGCTTTCGTAATTTTTTTCTCCATGTAACACAAATGCGGGTTAGTTTCTTCAAAAATAACTACACGAGGGCAAATTTCTCCCAATACTTGATCAAGAAGTTGCCCTTGTCTTGAGTTAAAAATTACAAGGGCTACGGAGTCGAAAATTGGTGGTCGTTAACTCAAATTTGAGTCGGATGCACAATGACGGTTATAAAATAAAATAAAATATTAACTTACGTTCTTCCACATTTTAATAAATATGCATAACTTTTGAACATCAGTGTATTATATCTACTCGTTAATAGTTCCATTAATGCAAATTAATTAAGTAATCTTTTGTTATTCGTTTGCAAATTTTATTTGTTCTACGTGATTAACATTTTAATCATAAGTCGTATTTTTCCTCATATCAGTAGACATAACAATATACAACACCTCGATGTTTATTTTTTATTTTTTTAATGTGTTTTTAACTTTTTTTTTCTCGAAATAACTATTAAAAATGGCTAGATTTATCGTAGCAATTCAATTAGAGGCATTACCCGAGAAAATTTCACAAAATACTAAAGAAATGACAAATAAACAATTTTTAAAAAAATAGAATTTTTGTCGGGCATTTCAGTTTACTGATATAAATCAAATTTATTAAACAAATCTAGTTCGCGTATATTAAATTTCATCAGTGAATATATTTTTGATATTTATTTAGACACAATATATTGATTGTAGTATTTTTCAGACTTTTAAATTATTACAGTATAGATTTCAAAAACTCATTTAGTTTTTGTGGATAAAGCTTTTCTCATAATGAGACAAGTCTCCTTCAAGTCGAGAGGTGTCACCATGTTTGTGAGAAAAAAAAATTAAAAGGATAGTTAAAAATCTAAGCGAGAAATAGTAATGTAAACAGATGAAAAACATTATCTCTATATATAAAAATGAATGTGTGTCTGTCTCTGTGTGTGTCTTTTATAGACTCCTTAGCCATCCGACAGAAAGCGAGGAAATTTGGCATACAGATAGTCTCAAGCACGAGGAAGGTCACTGTCAACATTAGAACATTCTACGACAAATCGTTCAAACAGGATGATTGAAAAACGGAATGGAATTTTCTGATTGGTTAAGCGTTAGCCATTGTTTCAAATTTGACGAATCAATTTTCACATATTTTGAAGAAACATCAGTGATAATTTCTAGCTAATAGCTCTGTTTGATCAAAACATAGCTCATTGCACGTATTTAAATATTAAATTGTTTTATATTAGCTACGAATTTTTATATGACGAATCAATTTTACATGACGATAGTTTATATGACGAATCAATTATTTTATATGACGAATCAATTTTCACATATTTTAAAGAAACATCAGTGATAATTTCTAGTTAATAGCTCTGTTTGATCAAAACATAGCTCATTGCACGTATTTAAATATTTAATTATTTTATATTAGCTACGAATTTTTATATGACGTATCAATTTTATATGACGATAGTTTATATGACGAATCAATTATTTTATATGACGAATCAATTTTCACATATTTCAAAGAAACATCAGTGATAATTTCTAGCTAATAGCTCTGTTTGATCAAAGCATAGCTCATTGCGCGTATTTAAATATTTAACTATTTTATATTAGCTACGTCAAATGAACTCAATTCGCGATCGCAACGAACTATAGGGGGAGCTGTTGTATGAGGCGAATACCTGCGATTTCTATATGAACATATTTTAAAGAAACATCAGAGACATACATAAAGAAACCTCTCTCTCTTTCTCTCTCTTTCTCTCTCTGTCTCTCTCTCTCTCTCTCTCTCACCCCCCCCCTCTCTCTCTCCCTAAAATAACGAAATAAGGAACTGGTAAGGGGAAAATAAATTGTCTAAACAATTGATGAATAGTCAATATTTAAAGCTCTTGGTCAATATTAAAAAAAACTTGAAAAATAACGCAAAAGAACATATAACAAAACATGCAATAACTTTCGAAGAAGTTGGAATTTTGAAGTAAAATTCTTGTTAAGTTCACAAATAAAAGTGGCTCTTTAATCACGTCAAATTTTAACTCCTTAGTTGCATTTCAGTGGACAAAAATTAGGCCAAATATGATATTTTTTATCTTCAAGTTTAATTAATGATTCTAGAACTAATTGTTGAATTTTATTTTTAATTTATCGTACTCCCTGTGCTTTTTCGTACAGCCCATAGTAATTTAAATTTTTCAAATCTTACAGTTCTTCCACGAGAAAACAAAATGTAACGTTAACAAAATGCAAGAAAAATAGAAATATATTGCAGAAGTGCACTGAAATTTGCAATAACTTTCAAACTAATTTGAATTTCGACAACAACAAGAAAAGCTCGTGTGAAATCCATAAACAAAACTGGCCTATTCATCACATCAAATTTCAACTCTACAGTTGGAATTCCTGTGGTCCGCAAAGCCACCCGTACAGTATCTTTTTGGTCAAGTCCAACAATTAATAATTCCCGAATTAATTATTGAATTTGTATTTTTTTAATACATTACACTTAATCCTTGTATTTAATCCCTGTACATTTTTCTACGATTCTTTGCAATTTCATGTTTCTAAGTCTTATAGTTTTTTTTTTTTTTTTTTTTGAGGCGGGAAAATAAACTGTAACTATAAGTTAAACACCTGAAACCCTTTCGATTTTTAAAAGCTGGGAGAAATATTTAATCTAATTAATTATCCTTATTAGTAGTAGTAGCAGTAGTAGTTATACCCTTGCTCTGTGGTAGTGTTAAGCTTGGTATAAATCGCTTTCAGAGGAAAGCAATCTTGAATTTGAAAAATTTTCAATAAAAAACTAACATTTCAAGAAACTAAGAATACTGCTTTTCTCAAATTCAATATATAAGCAGACTTACACAAAAGCGTATGCAGGATTTATGTCATAACAATGTTTTTTTATGAATATAATCTCAATAGTCTACAAAACAAACAAAGATGTTTTATAAATATTTGAAAAAGCTTAAGACACACTATACCACCGTACCTGAAAACTAGCAATTTTTCTAATTTTAAGAAAGAACTGTAATAATAAGCTATAAGAAGACTTTAATATCAAATAGATCAAAATGATACAAAATAGTTTATGTGAATACAACTGTGAGAATACCTCCAAACAAAGAGAACACATATTCTCGATTAATAATAGTTAAGAATTTATAAGTTTTCTTGCGAAAAAATAATTAGCAATTCTATTCTTTTCTTTTAAGTTCATGAATATCTTTTCTTTTTAATGCTACCATTTATTTTAAGGAATGTTTTTTATTTATCTGATATAAGTATTATCGTGAAAATTCTCTGTTTAATTCTATTATTTATTTTTCAAGCTTATACAGAATACTTTACTTATTTTTAATTTTTCTTACTTTTGTTACGCAACTATTTTTTTCTCGCTATAATTTCTACCATATACAGAGGGTACCATAAAGATCACGTTTCATTTTTAATTTTAGAATCCTTATCAAAAAATGGCAATAATGGTATACACTTTTAAAGTCGAAAATTACTGATTAAATCTGACAGTCAGAAAAATACGAAATTCAAGTCTGTAAAATCACAGGACAGGAAGACAGGCTCGGTTGCCGGAATAATCAGAGAGCAGATGTAAGAAAATTTTCAAAAACGCTTTAAAGTTTCTATCTCTAATTACACATTTTTTTTATGTTTATTTTACCTGCCTTTTTCTACAGCAATTTTTCAAATATCAGATTACGATACATTTTAACTATAATAAATTGCGCCCCTCCCATATGTGCAAACCTTTTTGTTTTCCCTCTTGATAAGAGTTCGAATAAAACATATTAAAAGTGGTATTTATACTAAACCTTGTATATTAAAAATAGGAATACATATTTAAAAAGAGGTACAATTTCTTCAACACATCCAGGTGGCACAGAGAATGCAGATATCGTCTCCCTAAATGACCCAGGTTCGAAACCAATCAGTCTCTGGTTGATACAAATTTTTCTTCTAGATTGCACCAATCACAGTTCTGACGTAAAATATCCTCAGTGATAAACTGATCACTGATCGTCAGTTAGAATCCCTTTTGCCGTTGGTCTAACTTTGGGAGGGGTTTCTTGATTTTTTATTTTATAGGAGTTCTAAAAATATAGTAAAGTTATTCTTTGTATTAAACTCTGCATGTTAAAAATAGGAATACATGCTTAAAGAGCAGTACAATATCATCAATACATCCAGGCGGCTCAGGATGTAGAGATCACGCCATCCAAAGTGACACAGGTTCGAATCTCAACAATGGCAGATAGGTTCGAATTTTGCTTACAGCTCTCTCTAAAACTCTGGATGCTTAGATAAAGTAGCGCCACTCTTTTCCTTACGACTTTTGTGCCGCTTTCGATTTTAATCGGCTCCCGCTATTTACATAGGTAAACTGTCGACAGGTTGTTGACAGGTATGAACGACGAAGTGTAACTGAGACAGATCTGTTTGTTTGTTTTTTTCTTTTTTTTTTAATTTTAGGGTTTCTTTTAACATTTCATACTTTTAAATTTATAATGACTGGTTGTTACGCGTTTGAGAGTTCAAATAAAACAAATTTAGACAAATTATATCGTTTACCTGTTGAAAATTGGAATAAAAAGGATGGAAAATATTGCTGCATAATTGTCAGAGACAAATGGAATCCAAACAATAACAGCAGATTGTAAAAGGTAAGTTTGAAATTAATTTATTTATTCCTTTGTTACAAATTTTACGTGATATTATTTATTAATTATGCAAAGAAAATGTGCTCAACATTAAATAAATTTCGCTTTTCTTTTCAATTAGATTTTTAACAAATTCAATTACATTAAATATATTCACCTAAGAGAAGTTAAAATAGATCACCAATATTGTTTTCAAATTAAATATTTTTTTCGTTAGAAAACTTTAAAGCTAAATTTTAATAGCATTTAAATATTTTAGTGCTTTGTTGCCAGAATTGAAAATAAACTCGCGTAACATATTAAATATTTTCCAAATGAATAAAAAAAATGTCTACAATTTAATTAGACGATATAATTCCTATTTGAACTCTAAGTTTCTTTATTTTTTATTATTTTAAATATTTTATGCATTATAGAAAAATTTTGTGGTAGTGCAAAATAAATTCCTTATATTTAATATTCAGGATTTGAATAAGAATTCTCAAACAAATATTTATTAATTTTTGAACAAAACAGAACTCGTCTATTTTGTTATTAAATGTGACAAAGCTCCCATTTACTAATTATTGACTGTTTTATCACATACCTTAATTTTTAAGTATCTAAAAAAACTGATATTATTTTAATTATATCTAACAATATTTAAACTCTTAAACCTCATAAAAAACTAACTGCAAAAAATTTCTATGCTTTTAGAGAAAAAAAAGTTATATCAGATTATGAAGACGAAATGAGGAAGTTTTAACTTATAGGTAAGGCGATATTTTCCCTGAATGGAATAAAGGCAAAATATGTCATTTTAGAAAGAAAGACAAAGAATTAAAAGAAAAGTGGTAAATATTTAAGTTATCTTTATGAAAATGAAAATATTATTCAATAAAAAGTCGCGCTTAAGAATAGAAACTCAGTATTTCTACATTGAAAGTTGTGGTCACAAGAGAGTTGCAGTCACCAAGATGGCGGCATGTCGATACTCTATCTAAGTATCCAGGGCTTTAGCTCATGCCAACCACAGTACTGACGCAAAATATCCTTAGTCATAGACGCAGTCAGACAAACCTTGGATTTAAATACTACCTGCTGTTAGCTCCCCGCTTGGTCCCCTTTCACAATTATCTTGTAAAACAAATAAAATTTAATGGTAACCAAGCCGAATGCAGAACAGAACGGTATTTAAATATTCTAATTCTGCAACCCCTCCCTCCAATCCTACACCTTAGTTTAAAACAATGTTCCAACAAAAAAATTTTACCGTCCAGCTATTGGCTGCGGTTTTTCCCGGCAAGATTGATTGGCGTGATATTTTCAAACAAAAAATAATGTTCACGATATTGTCAAATTTCTTTATGTACTGAATTTCAGTAATAATATAAAATCAGTCGGCAGTTAATAAATCACGCAGACTACCATAAGTATAAGTTACAGACATTTTAGCACAATTGGCAGAGTAATTATTAAAATTATTTCCATGTTTGTCGTGAGAGCTGTGATGGCTCAGGGGATAGAGCATTCACCTTCCAATGGGGCGGTGAACCGGGTTGGAATCCCAGCGATGGCTGAACGATACGAATTTCGCATCCAGCTTGCACACACCACAGTGCTGACGTAAAATAGTGGTATACGGATCATAGGTTAGAATCCCATTGCTGTCAGGCTAACCGTTGGAGGTTTGCGTGATCTCCCTCTCCATGTAATGCAAATTCGGGTTAGTTCCATCAAAAAGTTCTCCCCGAAGGCAAATTTCTCCCAATACTTGACCCAGGAGTTTCCTTGTCTTCTGGATTGGGTTCAAAATTACAAGACTACTTAATTAAACATTAGCTGTCGTAAAACCAAAATTGGGTCGGTTGTTCAACGGCGGTTATAAAATAAAATATATTTGACGTGAGATAGGATAGATCCTAAAGCTCCATTATGTGCTATAATACCTCTTCAGACATAACTTGAGTATCACATACCTATTGATCGAAATATGCCATTGATTGAAATGCTATTGATCGAATGCTATTGATCGAAAAAAGCAAGCTCCATCACTTATAATTGATGTGACAGAATGCGGCACCAAAGTACCGTTTATGTTTAAAATCTGCAAGTCACATTGGAATGTATCAAAACTGAATCTAAATAATTACTTAACTCTGTTTTTATTTCTATAAAAATACAAAATTATTCTAAATAAATACTTAATGTATAACTAACTATTCAACACTATTTAAACTATTACTTAAAACAACCTAACAAAATAAATAATAACTCTAGTGTTGCCAATAGACACAGAAATATCAGAGTTTATGGTGTCACATAAGAGAAATATATAATATAGATAATTAAATATAAAATAATATCTTACGCAATGCTTTTATACATCAAATAATTCTCAAACCTTTGTTCTGTTAAGCTTAGACTGATGCCACTACTTCCTGAATCCTTATTATTAACTTCCTTTTTGTGAATAATTTTCTTTCATTCTTTCCTAAATCACCTTTAATGCTTTTATATTGTGCATAACAATTGGCATTTAGTTACAGTACTTGATATGGAAATTTATGCTATCATTTAAAAGAATTGCAACAATAAATTAAATTGTTTTGTCAAGAGAAGGAATAAATTATTAAAAAGGAATAAACGAAACCCTGAAAAATTTTAGACAGAAATAGCAAAACAATCTTGCTTTTTTTTCTAAGATTGCTTGAATTAAAAATAGAATTTATCAATACATATTACTATTCAAAAACAGTGAAAACAAATTAAATTTTTGTCTAAACATGATTAATTTGTAAATATCAAATTTAACAAAAGTGTATTACAAGGACCAAAACAACATATTTCCAATACATATAAACTAATTTTACTCATTTAAATTTTTACTGAATTCGCTTTTTACTGTTCTTGTTGCTTATATACAGTAGAGGCCCGATTATCCGAGTTACCGCTTTAACCGAGCTATCAAATATTTCAAGGATTTTTTTGTTCTTGTTTATATTTTATTTTCCAAACTACTGCCGAAAAAAATTCTGAATTTTATCCTCCAAACACTGAGGAAAACAAACTGACTGACAACAAGAGATTACCGTCGAAATGATAGTTAATATCGTCTATAATGAAAATGAATCTAGCGAACATGATGAAGACAGAGACAATAAAAATCAAAATATAGAAATCTCTGATACATATGAACTAAAAGCTATCGAAAGTGCTATTGAATATATAGAACAGGGGTTTCCAACTGGCGGCCCGGGAGTGGACATAATTTAGCATGTGCGTATCTGAAATTTTCTCGAAGAAATTCTCAGATTTAACTTTTCGAAACCACTCATTTTGGACGAAAATATTTACACACACACTTGTAAATTTTAAATTAAGAATGTAAATATCTATTCTCTGGTGGTTGCAGCAGACAAACCTCAATTTTCTCATTGAATATTTTGTGTGCTACTATGTAAGTCTTAATGCCAACCTTTTTAAAGTTTTATATCTTAACAATTATATATCTGTTGCACATTAATTGTTTAATACATAGGTGCACATTAAAGTTATTGTAGCCCGAATTTTTATTATTTATTTAATATTTTTAAAAATATTATTAATAACAATTAAATATTTTTAGAAATCTACTTCCTATTTTAATCTGTAATTCAATACTTTTTTTTTTGTACAACTTGGTAAAAATCTGACAGTAATATTTAATGTTCCTTCAAACATAAAAGAGTCCTACATAAAATGTTGATAAAGTTACGGCCCGCCATTTGATTTGTGTTTTTAATTGTAGCCCCCGGCCTCATGTAAGTTGGAAACCCCTGATATAGAACAACAAAAAGAGACGACACCAGCCTTCCTGTTATCCCTAAAAGAAATGGCGAAACATTGCTGCAGAAAAGCGCCAAAAAAATGTAAAACAAAAAACAATTAAGGACTTTTTTAATTAAAAACTCTTTAATTTTCGTAAAGCATGCTCTTTAAGTGTTTTTAAGTAAGCTTTTTTAATTACAATATGAATTGTATGTGGTGTACTCGTATAAATTTTGTATTTGTTGCATATATTACATTTATACCTACTCTTTTTCTTTCCTTTTTAATACTCCTCGCTTTAGTTGAGTTTTTCAGTTATACTCGTTAGTCGTGGTCCACATTAACTCGGATAATCGGGACTCTACTGTACCTATTTTATAGGAAAGGTTTCTCTAAGTGCTTGTCATTTATAAAACTCCAGAACCATTTGTAATATCGTCCAGAAATTTGCATAGCTACCGCAAGTTGTAATTTTAGTCCCCTATCCTAAAAACTGTTCAAAACTTTTGATGAGTTAATTCTTAATAGGTGTTTGAAGTATATAAAAATAATACAATAGTAGATAGCAATGCCATGGGTCGCAAGTATCCAGTTTTTTTAAGGAATGCAAAATTAAAATTAGCATCAACAATAACTTTCTAAATTTCACAAAAAAAAAAAAAATCCAAAAATTTTTATGTTTTCAACTAAATATCTTCCAAAAATATTATTCTATGCTTGAACTTAGCACATTTTTTAAATCCATGGTGATTTGGGTGAATTTTCTTTATTTGTCTGAAATATTGAAAGAGACTTTAGCAGATTTTTAGCTATTGATAGGACTAAAGGACAGTCAAAACTAGACAATCACCAAACAGAGGGACAGTTGGAGGAAACTCCTAGAGAACGCCAGGCCCCATCCAGGGATGTCGTGCCTGGGTTGAAATATTTTTAAATATTTTTAATTATTGAAAGAGACACGTACCTACTACCCCACTTACCAGCGACGCCCATGGTTAATATATAAAAATCTAATAAATTTATGACCGTTTCGTGCGTTCTCTTTGGATTGTAAATTCACATTATTTCATCTTCAATTTAAAAGCAGCTACAGGTATGATAAACTGTCGTAAGAAGGAAATTAATTAAAGATATTAATAAAGGTATTATCATTACATATATTTTACTATTTTTATTATATTGAAATATTATTTTCTGTTACTTAAAAATATTTAATTTCACTCATTGGACAAAATTAAAAGTTGACAGAATCAGACGAAAAGAATTAGAAAAAAAATACCATGTTGTTTTCAATAACAAGAGCTAAAATATATACTACGCTGTCAATAGCAGGAAACTAATAAAAGTGATTATTAAAGCTACAATCGTTTGGTATTCTTTTAAATATGTTTAACTTGTACTTGCTGCAACAATTTTTATTATTTATAAAATTTTGATTTTGTTTATTATAGAAAAATGAAAATTAAAAGAATCAAAAGGGGCTTCAGAAGAAAAATCACATGATGTTATCTTCAATGAACAAAAAAGCTAACAGATATGCTAAGCTGTCAGCATCACAAAGCTAAAAGAAAAAGTTATTATTGAAGCTACAATCATTTGGTATTCTTTTCAATGTACGAGGGCTGCTATTTATATTTCTGGCCTAATAATGAAAAAACAAATATGTAGGATCGAAATTGGCTTTATTGTTTTTCAAAATATTCTCCATGATGATCAATACACTTTTGCATGCGTTTGAACCAATTTTCAAAGCACTTTTTCCAGTCCGATTGAGGTAACTCCAAAACATGCGTTTTGAATGCATCAACCGCTTCTTCGGGGGTCGAAAATCGTTGTCCACGTAATTTATTTTTGATGTGTGGGAATAAGAAGACGCCATTGGGTGCCAAATCAGGGCTGTACGGTGGATGACCCATCAGTTCGATCTTTCGCTCCGTCAGAAATGCCTTTGTTTGAGTCGATGTGTGAGAGCTCGCATTGTCATGATGAAGAATGATTCACCTGTTCTTCTGCTTTTTTCGAATTTCTCCGATGACTTCTGGCAAACAAATGGTCGTGTACTATTCAGAATTGACCGTCCTGCGCTGCTCTACCGCCACTGTTGCCACATGACCGTTAATGCCGAAGAAACAGGCAATCATTTGTTTCGATGTGCTTCTTCCTCGAACAACTTTTGTTGGTTTTGCCTCGTCTTGGAAGACCCATACAGTTGATTGCAGTTTTGTTTCCGGCTCATATGCATAGATCCATGATTCGTCACCTGTGTAGATGTTATATACAGCCTTTGATGTAACTTGAACGTATTTTTCCAACATTTCCTTGCACCAATCGACACGAGCCTTTTTTTGAGCGTTTGTCAGATTATGCGGGATCCAACGCGAACAAATTTTTTTACGCTCAAATGTTCATGCAATATTTTATTGATGCAAGTCATACTAATGTCCAAAGACGCCTCTATCTCACGGTATGTCACATAATGATCTTGCTTTATCAGTTCACGCACAGCATAGATCTTTTCTGGCACAACAACGGATTTTGGACGACCTGCACGTGATTCGTCCTGGATCGAACATCGACCACGATTAAATTCGTTATACCAATCTTTTACAGTGCTGTAGGATGACGCTTTATCGCTGAATAAAGAATTAAGTTTCATCGAAGCACTCTTGTCTTGACAATCCACGTCAAAAGTTATGAAAAATAATGGCACGAAAATGTTCACGATTCAATTCCATTTTTTGAAAGAGAAGAACTTTTCAATTTACTGTCAACAACACAAATGAAGCTATAATGGTAAATCGTCTGCTGAATTTATGTTTAAAAATATCAAACTTTCGATTAAAATCGTCTGCGGTCGCCTAGCAACACTTACTGTTGCCAAGGCCAGAAATATAAATAGCAACCCTCGTATAAACTGTTGGAATTTTCTCATTAAAATTATGATAAAATGACCTGCTGCAGTCTGCCAATTCAATTAACGATAAAGGTGATGGTTAGGAACATTTTTTTACCTTTACGGTTTTGAAACCGTTTGCAATTGGTACGATTAAAAAATAGTAAATACAAAACCATACGATTTTATATTCATTTGCAACTAGCATAATTTATAACTTAAATGGACATTAAAGCTCTGTGGTTGCTGCACCATTCATGCGTGATTGATAAATTCGTATTCTAATAGTCCAGGGTTACCGACTGAAGAGTGCAGAACATTGGAAACTCATCGTGTATTGAAGGAATGAAAGAAATATTGCAGTATCAGCGCAGAGATTCGAACTCATGGCCACTGTTCAGCTGGCTATGAGATTTACCGATTAACCCTCTCAGCTACAGTATGTACCCAGTTGCACGAAACAAAATGGCTTTATAAAGTGAACCTAGTAAGAGCGGATAGAATTCTGGTTGTTTAATAGTATTAGGAAAAAACCATCAATTAACGTTTTTTCTCACACTTAACAGTTTGAATATCATCTTTTTTATGGTTAATTGACAATTTTGGTTGAATATAGTACAATAACAATTAAATAAATTTCCGTTTAACCATTTTTACCGAGAAATTTATAACAATGTACTTACTGTCACTGCTTCTATTATTTATAAATTTTTGATTTCGCTTATTATAGAAAATTAAGAGTAAACAGAATCAAAGAAACTCAAATCACAAAAAAATCACATGATGTTATCTTCAATAAAGAGATGAGCTAAAATATTTGCTAAGCTGACAGTAGCGGGAAACTAATGAAAGTTATTATTAAAGCTACAATCATTTAGTATTCTTTTAAACAAGCTATATTCGTATGTATAACTTACATAAACATCGTCATTTAGAGATTTTTTTCTCTAGGGATATTTAATTTAACACGTCTTGACGCCTGTCTAATTATTCATAATTCACTTGATTGTGATCATATTTCCTTTTGTTTTCCTCATTTTGGCCATTTTTTACAGAAGCTCCCTGTGAATTTTTCCGTGTGTCATTTTCTTCTTGGTCCTTGGGTTCCGATTTTCATAATTTCTTGCAAATCAACTCGTTTCCGACTTCTGGGTCAATTCTCATACTCGTCAAGCATTTCTGTCAGTCTTGTAGATGAAGTTATCTTTTACCAAGTATCTATCTTCATTGACAACTTCTCGTTTCGTTTAATCGGTAGCCACTGGACCCAGCAAAGTTTCAAAATCTTTTATTTATTATTGCTGAATGCATTCATTTAAGTAGTTCCTTAATACAGAAACGAAATTTTTCCATCGATTATCAAACCTTTTTTTGCAGTTGAATAAGTTTGATCCTAATTTTTTCCATTTTACTAAATACAGGCTATTCTCTTACTAATTACTTTTGTTATATCAGGTGAAAGAAAGAATAATAGATGAGTAACCTACTTTTCCTTAGTGACCTCTGTTTTGTCTGACTCTCAAAAGTTACTAAATACAGGCAAATTTTGTTTGCCTTAGGATCAAAAGTTTGCATTAATTTGTGGAAATTCTACGTATTCCGCCAAATAGTATCAATATTTCGATTTGAAAGTCCACTTAGTTGAGCCAAAGAACTTATATGTTTCGCGTGAAGACGGGAAACTTCCCATATTATCAATGCTGAATCGTAGCGATCTTTCTCCTCAACTTTGGCGCTGAAGGCGTAATGCAGGAAAGCTACCATCAAAAGCAATTGAAGAACGCGCGCTGATCATTTTTGACTTCCACCCAATGCACTCATATTTTCTCCGTTAATAATAATCGGATTCAATTTTGCTTTTAAATTTTCTTCAGTTCACAAATTTAGCAGGATTATAATTTATTTTAGAGTAGCAAATATTTATTTAACAAAAGTAATTTTTGTTAAAAAAAAAATTTTAAAAAAAAATTTCAGTTCACAAATTTAGCAGGATTATATTTTATTTTAAAGTAGCAAATATTTATTTAACAAAAGTAATTTTTGTTAAAAAAAAAAAAAAATTCTTCAGTTCACAAATTTAGCAGGATTATAATTTATTTTAAAGTAGCAAATATTTATTTAACAAAAGTAATTTTTGTTAAAAAAAAAAATAATAATTTTCTTCAGTTCACAAATTTAGCAGGATTATAATTTATTTTAAAGTAACAAATATTTATTTAACAAAAGTAATTTCTGTTAAAAAAAAAAAAAATTTCTTCAGTTCACAAATTTAGCAGGATTATAATTTATTTTAAAGTAGCAAATATTTATTTAACAAAAGTAATTTTTGTTAAAAAAAAAAAAAATTTCTTCAGTTCACAAATTTAGCAGGATTATAATTCATTTTAAAGTAGTAAATATTTATTTAACAAAAGTAATTTTTGTTAAAAAAAAAAAAAAAAAAAAAAATCATTCCCTCCCTTGAAAAAAAAATTTTTTTTTCGATTTGTTATTTTCTCCATGTGTATATACATGGTGAAAAGCTGTATTATATAAAATAAAATATTTTAACTACATATATTTAGAGTTTTAAAAAAATAAACAAGACAATTGTTGCAGAATTTGTTTTATCTTTATTAAACTTATCTAAAAAAATTCTTTGTGGCCATATATTTTAAGAATATACTTTTCAATAAAATAAAAATCATACAAATAAAATTACATACATTTTATACAATAAATAAATATTTGAGGAAGTTTATGAAATAAAATAACACAAAATTAAAACGATGCAATATTGGTTCATTGGAACTGCACTAGGAACAAGTCTATGCATTTTTTCCGATACATAATCTTCAATTTTAAAATGCCTTGAACACAATCTACATCTGTTGTAGTCTGTCAGTATCAACATTCTGTAACGATACAATTTTGCTGGCCTCTAACCATTTCTCGCACCTAATATTATTTAAAAAAAATTACACTAAAATTACACAATAAAGATTAAAGTGCTAATAGGACAATAAGAATGCGGTCTAATTCGACAACGGAACTTGTATGGCATTAATAAATTATATGTATTATTTTTCTTAAGAATTAATGTTTCATTAAAGAGTTTTAAAAAAGCAGGCAGTATTTAAAGAAAATATTTAGAAAGGAAAATTTATAACAAAATAATTAATTAGGTGAATAAATAACAAAATTAATTAAATTTATGTTTTACTGGAACATTTAGAGCTAAAAGATAAAAAAAAATATATAACTACTATAAACTACTCTATACATATTACATGAATAAAAAAATTACACTTTTTACACTTAACACTATTTAAATAATTTCAAATACATAATGAAATTTCAAATAGTTTAAAATGTCAGATTTATAGATGTTGTATCATTTTACCTATTTCATAAAATTTTATTGAATTACCAATTTTAACTGATTTTATTTCATTATCACATTAGATTGTTCCTGTACCATTTTGTCAATGTTTAGTGTATTTTATTAACCCTTTAACCATCGGTCAATTTTCAAGAAAACGGTCATAAAAGTGAATACTTTTTATCACATATCACAAATACACGTATTTGATTAGTTCAGACTTCTGGTTTAAAATAAACTAACTATCTACAATTACCTTAAAAATATCCTGGTACTGTCATCTGGTGTGAAAAATGAGAAATAAAATGTTTTCCGGGCAAAAGAAATGAATTAGTTTTATTCTTATTGGCGCGTTACTACTGAACACTCCAGCCCAGAAGTATCACGGGAGCGAGAAATAGAGGGCGAAACCTCACCCCGTCATTTTCACGGGAGTGAGAAGGAAGGGGTTAAAGTAAGTGTAGTATGCACTGCACCTTTGACCTTGTGTTGTTTGGCGCAGCATGTCCTTGTGTGGATCTTGTGCCATAAAAAAAGAACAATATTCAATGATTATCACCCAAATCTACTTCGGTTAACAGTTTTTGAGTTTCAGTGTCAGCGAACAAAGCAATTAGCATGTCTTTAATTGCTGTCGTTTTGAGGTGGATTCGTCAATATATCCGACACATGTGATAGTATTTCGGCTTCGATGATGCTTACGACATAATCCTATTTTGTTTCATCAACAGTTATTGAAGCTTTTCGGAATTATGCAAGAAACTACAAATACCATATATTTGGATTCGATTTCCAAAACCGTGTAGGGTTAATGATAAACCCGGCAATGCTCGGTGTAGAAGGATTGCTTTTATCATTTCTAACGTCGCGTGTCATTTTGTTTGATTTGTTTTAGAGTCCAGTTGTCACCATGGAGTTCCTATTACCACGAGAGCTAGAAGACTCTTAACAGAAAAATTAAAAGCAGCAAAAGAGGAATTTAACTTCATGTTGTAACAAGGTCTTTGTAGACCTTCAAAAAGTTGTTGTTTCTGCCCCTCTTCATCTCACCTTAAAGAAATCAGGTGACTGGAGATCATGTGGAGATTAAAGAGCCCTTAACAATATCGCTGTTCCAGACCGTTACCCTTTACCATTTCTCACAAACTATAGTTTTATTCCAAACAGAAGGAAAAAATTTTCTTCGTTAGTTCGAGTTTAGCAACAAATTCCAGTGCACGAGACCGACATTCCAAAAACAGCAATTATTACTCCACTCGGCTTGTTTGAATTTCCATTTATGACTTTTGGTTTACGTAACGCAGCTCAAACCTTTCAACGATTCATGAATATGGTCTTATCAGGATTAGATTTTGTGTTTTGCTATTTAAACGACATATTGATTGCATCCCCAGATGACAAAAGGCACCGCGAACACTTAAACATAGCTTTTAAAAGATTAAATGATTACGGCTTATGCATCAATACCGCAAAATGAGTTTTCGGTGCATGGAAAATTAATTTGGGATGCGAAATTTTAACTGAAGGATTTAAAACTCTTTCGGTGAAAGTTGAAGCTATACAATACAAATCGTACCTGAGCCCACATCAACTTCTAGTCTTCGCTAGTTTTTAGGGATGATTAATTTTTATCACCGTTTCATTCCAAATTGTGCTGAACTGCAACAGCCATTGATCTCATTACTTAGTGGGAGTAGCAAAAACAGTAAAATACCTTTAATTTGGAATGAAGATGCTTGCAACGCCTTTAGAAACCTTAAAAACGCCATTTGTAATGCTATTAAGCTGGTTTACTCTTCAAATAACGCTGCTATATATCTCACATGCGACGCTTCTGATACTGCCATAGGGGTGGTAATACATCAAATTGAACGGGGTGAAATGCGTCCATTAAGTTTCTTTTCGTGTTCTTTAACTGATACTCAGAGAAAATATAGTGCGTATGATCGGGAACTTGTGTCTAAAATAAAACATTTGAAGTACATTTTAGAAGGAATAACTTTCATCATTTATACGGACTACAAATCTATCACATTTGCTTTCCAGCACAATTTAGAGAAAGTCACCCCTAGACAAGCAAGGCGACTTAATTATATTGCTCAATTTTCGACAAATATTCGATATGTTGCAGAAGAGGAAAATGTTGCAGCAGACGCTCTTTCTAGAATTAACATAATTTCGATGCCATCTCCGATTGATTATACAACCATAGCAGAATTTCAAAATGATGAAGATTTTACCACGTTAGGAAATAATCCAAGACAAAAGAAAGTTATAATCCCCATTCCAGGCACCGGGAAATTTATTTATTGGGATGTGTCAACCAACAGTAACCGCCCATACACTTCTTCAAAATTTCGCAGACAAATATTTTCATCTATCGATAACCTATCACATCCAGGGATTTGAAGCACTAGAAAACTCATCACGAAAAGATTTAGATGGTCGAATATCAATAAACACTACCAGCTATGGTCGAGAGCTGGTTTATCATGTCAACAATCTAAAATACATAAGCATATACAGTCAGGAGAATTCGCAATTCCTCAATATAGATTCAAGCACTTAAACATCGATGTAGTTGGTTCCTTACCCATTTGCAAAGGAATTAGATATCTTTCAACTATCAATGGGTGACTATACACAATGGATTGAAGCTATCCCATTAGAAGATCAATCTGCAGAATCAATCGCCAAAGATTTGATTTCCAACTGGTTTTCACGTTTTGGTATTCCAAATCGCATGACTTCCGACCAAGGTCGAGAACTCGTAAGCCAGCTATTTCGTGCCTTGAAAAAATATATAGGATTTCTTTCCAACACTACAACGGCCCAAGCAAATGGTTAGATGGAAAGACAACACAGAAGTTTAAAAGCAAGCCTCAAATTCCATCTACTAGAATCAAAACCATGGCTAGAAGCACTGCCTCTCGTCATTCTGGGGATAAGAGCCGCCGTCAAGGAAGACTTCGGTAGCTCATCTGCAGAGCTAGCATAATGAACTGCCTTATCATTACCAGGGGAGTTCTTTTAAATAATTCTTGATATGGCACAGTCTGAATTTTCTCAAAACTTACAGAGAATCATAAAGAAGATGAAACCTATCTCTACCACAACCCACGGAAAAAGAACAGTTTTCGTTTCAAAACAGCTTTCAAATTGTTAAACACGTATTCCTTCACAAGAACAACATCAATTAACTACAACCAGTCTAACTTGGACCATACTCCGTAAAATCTAGAAAAGATAAATACTTCGATATTGAAATTCAGGGTAAAATCAAAATTTCACTAGAATTTCGAAAAACTACAAAAGTAATTAACTTACTTTTAAACTTCAAATCTAAAATTTCTTACATATTTATGTTTTTTCTATTAAAGTAAATGTATGTTTCAACCACAATTAAAAGGAAACATGAGACCACTTCCCGATAACCTTAATATTTATTTTAAATTAGCTAAAAAAAAATTCTCGTTAAATATGTATGCACAATGACAATTAACTTTTTACTGAATTGAAACTTTGAAAAATGAAATTTTTAATTATTGTACAAATGCGGCTTCTTTAAAATTAAATTTTTCAGGAGCTATTTGACTGATATCGTCGAAATTAAATTTTTGTTGACCGTTATTAAATAAAATATTATAAATAATAATTACTGAAAGTTATAGTTTTCATGGAAATATTTTTAAATAAACGAATTTTATAATTGTGTGCAAAAAAAAAATTTCAATTCGCTTTAAAAGTTTTCGAGATATGGTGAAATACGCGAAAAATAAAATTAACATTAAGTGGTCCAAATTTTGGACAGCTCTCCTGACTAAATAATTGGGATCAAGTGTCCGAGATTGCTACTATCCCTGTATTTTGGGCAGGCCCCTCTTCCCCACTGGGCACTATGGGCACGTGCCCAGGGCCCCGCGATCGAATGGGGCCCCCTAGTTCCTGCCAGATTACCAAATGATAACCGATACATTATTACCGAAAAACATTAATTTTGAAAAATCTGATGATAATGACTTACTACAATACCTACGCTTATTATATTAGCTTTAGTTTGCCGCATGCGGATAGCTATACCTTGTACAACATAGCTTGAACTTTTTGACAGATGGGTCAGTGATGGGAAACAGAAAATATCTATTGGTGTAAAAAATGTGTTGGCTAAATATGTGGCTGTATGTATGTTTTAAACTATTCAAAATAAATAAATTCCTTCGTCAATCAATTTTATTGCACTAGACATAAAAACATTGGGTAGGTAAGAAACCATTGTTTTCAGTTTTTCTATTTAAATTTTACCTCGAAGCAATAAAAACCACTTAAGACTTTCGGAAAATGCTTGAGTCCTTAACAGGTACTTTTATGTTGTGTGTCTATTCTTATGATTATTATCAATTTTTAATATTATTAAAATAAGAAGATATTGTTCGTCGTTGCAAAGTTATATCGATTTCAGATTTGACATCTGTCAAAAAGAAAGATCAAACTAATAAATAAACAGGGTATAATACTCCACTCTCTCTCAAAAATGAGTTTTTCCGATATTAGTATGTTTAGGTTAATTTAAATACCTATATGTAAGTATAAGAATACAATTTTAAAAAAAATTATTAAATTAAAAAAAGAATTATTTGATGCGGTGTGGTTTATGTCTTAAAGAAACCTATTCGAACGTCATTCGTAATACCAAAGACAAAAAAGGGGAATTCCCGATTCCCGATCGTCGTTTGACTTGACGAACGGGAATTCCCTTCAAGTATTTGTCTGCGATGTTGTGGCGTTTGTTTTGTTTGTAGTTGTTAGTTTGTTACTGACTGTGCTCGAGCTCTGATAAAAAAAATAGTATTGTTTGATTAAATCGTCGTTTTGTCTGTTTTGTGTTAGCGAATATTTTCGTTATAAAATTAATTAAATAGTGAATTATAATATAAAATGTCGAAACGGTCATATCCTAGTGGATCTGAAAAAAGGAAAAAAGCTCTACATCAGAAAGAAGTAATTGAAAAGTTACCAAAATTAACATCATATTTTACTACTACTACTGGAGAAACTTCTGTAAGTAGCAATCAACTCATAAATGTTCCACATGATGACTCAGCTCAATTACAAATTGCGGGAATTTCTAAACCTTCATGTTCCAATTTTGAAAAAGAGATTGAATCAGAAAGCGACTATTCCTACGACGAAAGTGCAACGACTTCAGTGACTTCACTAAAACCGACAACTCCAACTGTGTCAATTGAACAGCAGTTTTCCAACACAGAAGAATTAATATCGCACGATCCCGCCGATTATTTTCACGAAAAGTTTGTTGAAATAAATCGCGAAATTTTAATTCGTAAGGGACCAGTATATTTTCAAAATAAAGATTCTGACTTTTCCGAGGCATCCAGAACATACAAAGATGGTAATAAATTAGTAACGAGATATTTCAACAAAGCATTATTTATTCGCAAATTAAAGAACAATGAAAGCGTCGAAAGAAAATGGTTGCTGTATTCGCCTTCCAAATGCTCTGTATTTTGTTTTTCATGCTGCTTATTTAACCCAACTGATGTTAATCTTTGCTCTCGGAATGGATGTAATGATTGGAAGCATATTAATCACATAATTTTAACACATGAAAATAGCCCAGCGCATAAGCAATCTATGATGACTTATCTGGCACGAAGTAAAGCGGTTGGTAGAGTAGATATAGACTTATTATCTCAACATCAAAAGGAAGTGGATTACTGGAGAAACGTACTTAAACGGATTGTAGCTGTTGTAAAATTTTTGGCATCGAGAGGGCTTCCATTTCGCGGCGACAATGAAATCCTAGGATCTCCAAACAATGGAAATTATTTGGGTTGTGTGGAATTATTGAGTGAATTTGATCCATTTCTTGCAGATCACTTAAAAAAATTTGGGAATCCTGGAAAGGGTAACATTTCTTATTTATCAGCAAATATCTGTAATGAGTTTATTGAAGTAATGGGAAAACAGGTTCTAAAAAAAATTATAAATGAAGTTAAATCAGCAAAATATTTTTCCATAAGCGTTGACAGTACGCCCGATCTGTCTCATATTGACCAGCTAACTTTCATCATTCGATACGTAAAAGACTGTGTTCCTGTTGAAAGGTTTTTGAAATTTATACCTATTAAAGAACATAAATCTAAGTATTTAGCGGAGACCATCTTAAATTTTTTAGAGATACATGATATTCCCATAAAAGATTGCAGAGGACAAAGCTACGACAATGCTTCAAATATGTCGGGAAAGTATAGTGGTCTACAAACAAGAATCAAGGAAAAATGTGAATTTGCCACCTTTATACCATGTGCAGGACATTCACTAAACTTGGTAGGTGTCCATGCTGCTGGGTGTGTACCGGAGGCATCACAGTTTTTTGAAATAGTTCAGAAAGTGTACAACTTTTTTTCGGGCTCTACCCACAGATGGAATATGTTAACAGAACATTTAGGTTCAAAAAAAGTTGTTAAGAGTCTTTCACAAACCAGATGGTCAGCCCGAGCTGATGCAGTAAGTGCTTTGCATGGGGGTTATAAAAGAATATTAGAAGCTTTAATCACCATCGCAAACGATACTGAACAGGCACGAGAAACAAGAGACGAAGCCCTTAGTCTGTCTAGAAAAATGGGAAATCTAGAATTTATTATACTGACGGAAATCTGGAGCACTATATTGGAAAGAATAGACAAAACAAGTAATTATCTTCAGAAAGAAACAATAACACTGTACGTTGTAACCAATTTGTTGACTTCACTTTATGATTTTATTACTAACCTCAGGGATAAATTTGATAACTTCGAATCATCTGCCAAAGAAAATAACCCAGAATCTGACTACAAGGATCTATCTCAAAGAACAAGACGTAGAAGCTCACGGCAGAGTTTTTTTGATGGCTCTGCGCCATCAGTCCAATTGAATGGAAAAGAGCGATTCAACGTAGAAACCTTTCTCCCAATAATCGATACCTCGAGTGTTCATCTAAAACAGCGACAAAGTTCATATGAGATCGTCAGTCAACGTTTTAGTTTATTTTTTCACTTAAAAACTCTGAATTCCGAAGAGATACGACAAGGATGCAAAGAATTTTCTCAAATCTATCACGAAGATGTAAATGAAAAAGAGTTAGAAATAGAATGTCAACATTTAAAAGAATACTTAATAAATGTTCAGAGTGAAAATGAAGCATCTAACAGTGTACAGGAAGTATATAATCTATTAAAGCAAAACAAAATTGAAGACACATTTCCTAACGTAGAAATTGCATTGAGAATATTTTTAAGCATGATGGTAACTAACTGCAGCGGAGAACGCTCCTTCTCCAAATTGAAACGAATAAAAAATGAATTAAGAAGTACAATGCTTCAAGAGAGATTAAATAGTTTGTCGCTGATGTCCATAGAATGTGATATTCTCAATACCATAGATTTTGAAGAAGTGATTAACGATTTTGCTCATCTTAAATCTAGAAGGGTACCTTTGCAATCAACATAGAATTAATCTAAGGATTTTAAGTTAAGCGAGTTACTTTTGTAGATTATTTTTTATATTTCCTATTTTTTTATAGCTAGTAACTAAATAAAAATAAATTTAGAACCTTGTTTGTCTTTCTTTATCTATTGTAACTAAATAGTGTTTTCTCAAGGTCATAGGGGCCCCATGATCCTAATGTGCCCAGGGCCTCAAATAGTTTAAAGACGGCCCTGATTTTGGGGTAGTAAAACACAGATTTAACTTGAAAAGGAAATCGGTAAAATATTCTTTAAAAATAAATTTATCCAATAACTCTTTTGTCTTTGTACTTTTAAATTTATATGTGCTTGCATTTTGTTATTGTTAATTAAAATCTCGAACAAAGTAAGCTGAAAATGAACATCATCGAAATAATAACAATTAAAATTTAGTTCTGTGAAAAAATTTTTGTAGTATCTCAATACATTTTTATTACTGGTCAACTGTGTTTGGGTGTTATTATTTTTCCAAATAATAAATTCAGTTTTGATCATAATTCTATCTAAAACAATAAGAAATAAAACAACCTAACATCTTTAAGCGAAAAGTGTTAAGTGTTTTCCTTAAAAATTAAAATTACTTTTATGTATTACGAAATGTTTATATCATTTCTGAAAAAAGATTTCTTGGAAAAAAGACTTTAAAATATCAGTTTTTAAAAATAACATTCCGTCGGGCACGTCTCGAAACTTACGGCATCTAACGCGGTGTGTCTGTCAGATGTTCTCTGTTTTATGCATTTTCTGTTCTAGATATTTAGTATTATTGTTCTTTCCTACATAAAAATCATAATTATTAGCATAGTCATGTTCTGAGTCATTATAAACAGTTTCACTGCTATCAGAACCAATTTCACATGTTTCTAAAATATCTTCTTTGTGATCACCACTTTCATCAAATTCTTCAGCATTTAATTGAATAAAGCAACTTTATTGCGATGTAAAAAATGCATTTTTGGGAAAATTAGAAGAAATAGAGTCGCTCTTTTCCAAAAAAAAAAAAAGAAAAACTTTAAAGTAGTTGGCAATTTACACTAAATTAAGTCTTTTATTTAATTAAATAACAAAATATTTAATATTTAGAGCTTACTCAGTTTAAAAAGAACACAGTTTCGAACTAAATATTTTTATTTGAATTGTTAATATGCCGTTGCAGTTAAAATATTATAAAAAGTTAAAAAAATTGTAGTCAGATCATAAAAAAAGAAAAATTTCATAATTATTTTGCTATTTCATTTTTAAATAGGATGCTGCGACCATTGTCTTCAAAGCTAAGTAGACGGTTTTTAATCTCTCTCCCTTTAATTGCTTTAATTGTCCTCTCCGCAATTGCTTAATTTCAGTCCAAAATATAAATATGTATGTTACAAAAATAATTGTGAAAACACGTATATCTAATTTTGGCACTAGATATATTTCACTTAGATTAATTTCAGAAATAAACTTTTTTTTAAGATTCACTCACGCCTAATATGCTCAGACGATACACAATTCGGCAGATAAAAAAATTATATACCAGAAAACAAAAAAAAAAAACTTAGTTTGGGTCAATTCTTTATTTTAATTTAGCAAACCGGCATATGTTCGTTAAATTTTAAAACTCTGTTAGTCAAGAGGAAAATCACGAACAACTATATGTTATCGTCAACATTGTTGAAACAGCCGGACAATCTTAAAATCGTTCATCACGTAATCTATAGCGAGAGAAAGATTTTATCGACAATTTCCTTTGTATGATATTATAAAATTGAAATTATTAAGCGCAAAGATATGATATGATCTAAAGTTAAGATGCGTCGCTTCTTTAAGAACGGATTAATGCCAGTTTCGGCGTGAAATTCGGCTTTACAGATGCTCGTTGAACCAGTATATAAACCATTCTATACTATTAATGCGGATATAAATCAAAGTTTCGATCGCTAAATAGCCATCAAGCAACTATTTCAAGATGAATTTCAATTTCTTCAAAATCGCTTTCACCACTGGAATTTTTATTTTATTTTTGCTTTCAGGTAAGTTAAAAATTATTATTAATAATACTTTCTACTGGGCATTTTTAAGTACGAATTGCTGTGAATTGACTAACTTATATTAGAAAGGTTTCTTTTTCTAGAATTCTTGATTGTACTGTTGTTTAATACGAAGCCATTGGAGTGCACTCCGAATCACTTTAGTTTTGGCGTTGTAAGAGTGCGTATGTTGCAAACAGTCCAGTTCATATTTTTCTCGCAACATCAAAAAATCTTTATTTGCTAAAAGCTTTTCTATGTACTATATTTCTATCAGAATGGATAAGCTATTACAGCATATATCAAGAAACTTAATAAATTACAATATTCAAGTAAAAAATTTCCTATACTTAGAGACTAGTATACCTAAATATCCCATTTCTACTTAAATAAGATTCTCAATTTTTCAAGCATGTTTTATTTAAAATTTATTTAAACGAATCAGTTAGAGTTAAATATCCATTCGGTAAAGAGAAATATAATATATTAAATTAGAAATAAAAGTTTGTTATAAAATTATCGTATGCCCCTTTGATCTAATGATCGGATCTTCACTTTCCAGGACTCGCTATTAATGGTTTGAGTGGGTGACCTCAAATATGTTAATTAATACATAGACGATATTTTAAGTTACGAAATCAAACACAAAAACGTACTTTCCATGAATAAACATATTTGTTTTGACAAATTCGGATTTTCGACCCCCAAAATATAGCGTGTAGACGGGCACACTTCAGCATTTAAATAAATTAAACCTATGCCTTTCGTTTTTCTTACGCTTGGCAGCACAACGATACGAAGCGCTTATCATTGATTACAGAACCCAGACTATTGATTTAGAAGCGGGGAAAATGATAATTACATTCCATTGAGATTTCAAAAAATTTACTTTAGAATTAAAAAAAAAGTATCTCTGAACAGAAATTATCAAAATTTTAAATATACTATTTCTGACAAAAAGACCTAAGTAATTTTTAGTGTCTTCATTTTAATTTCTTTTTCTGTTGTATCTCTTCATTTTGTTTCTATATTAAATTGTTGCCATCTCTATTTTGTTTTTCACATACGTTGTCGGCTTCTTCAGTTACAATTTTGTCACCTGCTACAATTATGTCACCCAAATTATGTCACCTGAATGTGACAAAGGATTTCTAAAATGTTAATTCTTACATTTATGTCATTCATCTTTAGTCAGGCGGCGATGAAATTTCATTATGAAAAATTTTGTTTAACTTTTTCTACGTTCTTAAAGTTACGGCAAAAAAAACATAAGACAAAAGAATTATTTTTTATAAAATAGTCTATATCTCCATAAATATTTATAATTATTGCGTTCGTAAAAAAAAATTTAAAAACTGAAATTGTCTTTTTCTATATTGAAGAATTGTCTATTAAGGCTGTTATACACTGAAGAGCAAAAAAGAAACTGGTATACCTGCCTAATATCGTGTAGGGCCCCCGCGAGCACGCAGAAGTGCCGCAACACGACGTGGCATGGATTTGATCAATGTGTGATAATTGACACCATGAATCCTGCAGGGCTGTCCATAAACCAGTGGGAGTAAGAGGGGGTGGGGATATCTACTGAACATCATGTTGCAAGGCATCCCAAATATGTTCAATAATGTTCTGAATTTAGACATCTTCTGAATTTAGACACTTCCGCTGGCCACCAAAAAACCCCAGACATGAACATTATTGAACATATTTGGGATGCCTTGTAACGTGATATTCAAAAGATATCCCCACCCCCTCTTACTCCTACTGGTTTATGGACAGCCCTGCCGGATTCATGGTGTCAATTATCTCCAGCACTATTTCACACATTGATCGAATCCAAGCCACGTCGTGTTGCGTATACACGATATTAAGCAGGTATACCAGTTTTTTTTACTCTTCAGTGTATAAATGACGACTGCATTCCTCAAAAAATACAAATATTATTCTGAAAACACTCTGAGTGCCGTTCAAAAATATTCAAAATGAGTAATGAAAAGTGAAAGTTGCACAAAACAAAATTAATGATTTTTTTAACAGAAACAAAATTTTCACATAAGAAATAAAAATTAACCTTCCTGTTTCAAATTAGTAGATTTAACTGACATTTTAAATTGCCCCCCATTACATTCGAAACGAATCTGAAATATATTTCTTACTTGACGGTTTCTCATCTGGAATTCTATAGAATGCCTAGGAAATTTGTGAAATATGAATCAATTTATACAGTGTTGGCTTGTTTTAGGCATTTGCCGGATCTCAAACTTTGCCAGTAATATGTACACTAACTATATGAAATGTCAAAAAATTGTGTTACTATCTTATTCTGGAATTTTTTTTTTAAATATTTACAACATTTTTTCTACTTTTAAAGAACTTTAAGAGAATATGTAAATTGTAAAAAATAAGTTTAAGAATTGGAGAAGTTGTCACATCTACTACGTTGTTTTTCTTGAAAATTGACATTTATAAAGTATGGACACGATCCAGCATGAAAATCATAACTGTATTTCTCTTTCAGAAGTAAACGGAGGAGGACCTTATGGGGGATTAGTAGAGACAGGAGAGGAGTTGGAAGGTATAACAATACAAACTTTAGCTTTTATCAAATTCTTAATATATTCCAAATAATACTTTTGGAAGAAGATTTTTTTTTTTTTTTGGTGATTGAAAAGAAACGTGTTTAATTAGATTTCGCATCATCAACACTTTGAAATGGAGATAATAGTGGAGTGTATTTTTTATTTATATCATTTATGTTGCTGTGATGAAAGTTTATTTTACATCATACGAGGGTTGCTATTTATATTTCTGGTCTAATAATGAAAAAACAAATATGTAGGATCGAAATTGGTTTTATTGTTTTTCAAAATATTCTCCATGATGATCAATGATGCATGCAATTCTCCATGATGCATGCGTTTGAACCAATTTTCAAAGCACTTTTTCCAGTCCGATTGAGGTAACTCCAAAACATGCGTTTTGAATGCATCAACCGCTTTTTCGGGGGTCGAAAATCGTTGTCCACGTAATTTATTTTTGATGCGTGGGAATAAAAAGAAGTCATTGGGTGCCAAATCAGGGCTGGACGGTGGATGACCCATTCAGTTCGATCTTTAGCTCTGTCAAAAATGCCTTTGTTTGTGTCGATGTGTGAGAGCTCGCATTGTCATGATGAAGAATGATTCGCCTGTTCTTCTGCTTTTTTCGAATTTCTCCGATGACTTCTGGCAAACAAATGGTCGTGTACCATTCAGAATTGACCGTCCTGCGTTGCTCTAATGCCACTGTTGCCACATGACCGTTAATGCCGAAGAAACAGGCAATCATTTGTTTCGATGTGCTTCTTCCTCGAACAACTTTTGTTGGTTTTGCCTCGTCTTGGAAGACCCATACAGTTGATTGCTGTTTTGTTTCCGGCTCATATGCATAGATCCATGATTCGTCACCTGTGTTGATGTTATACACAGCCTTTGATGTACCTTGAACGCATTTTACCAACATTTCCTTGCACCAATCGACACGAGCCTTTTTTTGAGCGTTTGTCAGATTATGCGGGATCCAACGCGAACAATTTTTTTTACGCTCAAATGTTCATGCAATATTTTATTGATGCTAGTCATACTAATGTCCAAAGACGCCTCTATCTCACGGTATGTCACATGACGATCTTGCTTTATCAGTTCACACACAGCATCGATCTTTTCTGGCACAACAACGGATTTTGGACGACCTGCACGCGATTCGTCCTGGATCGAACATCGACCACGATTAAATTCGTTATACCAATTTTTTACAGTGCTGTATGATGGCGCTTTATCGCTGAATAAAGAGTTAAGTTCATCGAAGTACTCTTGTCTTGACAATCCACGTCGAAAGTTATGAAAAATAATGGCACGAAAATGTTCACGATTCAATTCCATTTTTTGAAAGAGAGGAACTTTTCTATTTACTGTCAACAACACAAATGAAGCTATAATGGTAAATCGTCTGCTGAATTTATGTTTAAAAATATCAAACTTTCGATTAAAATCGTCTGCGGTCGCCTAGCAACACTTACTGTTGCCAAGGCCAGAAATATAAATAGCAACCCTCGTATGAACTAGATTCAACAATAAAAAATAGTAACTTTCTATCAATCATTCGCAATATTGAATTATCCACACAAAAAAAAGCATAAAAACCTAGCAGCAATGAATATTATCATGTAAATAAAGAAGATTTGATTAAAATGTCTGTAAATAATTATTTTTAAAGATGTTGAATCTATTTTAAAGTCCAAATACATTATGTAGTAGAGAATCGCTATCTTTAATTGATGTATCAAAGCTGCCATCTTGTATGGTCCTTGCAATTTCATTAAGTGGCATTAAAATAATACTTAAAGTAAATTTTTCTAAACATTAAACTACTGTACGAATACTAAAAAACATTATTGCTTCATATACGATGCCGATTCAAATTATTAGAATTCCATCTTTCTCATACAAGGAAAAGAGATAACTTTTTTTTAAATATTATATAACATGCTAACTGAATACCTGTTCTTCGTACTGGACGAAAAAAAAGTATCAATTAATCAGTACTGAACAACACTACAAAATATCGACAAAACTTTCACAAAACTTACACATTGTCGACAAAACTTTTAGACAAATAGCAATACAAATAACAAAGCTGAAATTATTTCTACGTTTCTTTGTTCATTTAGTATTATTTGTTGCCCTTTTCGGTTACTTTAACGAGTAACGTTATTAGATGAAGCGAAACACATTTATAGTAGTTCATGACATCAATATAAAGACTAGCTGTATTCAGTATCACCTTGCATAATGATGTTGCTCAAGGCAACTCATGATGTTTATAATTTAGCAGAATCAAGTTACTTTCCCAGAAAAAAAAAATTTTAATGAAATTATTTTCATGCCACTTTTTGTTGTTTTTTGCCTTGAGTTACTTGCTTTTTAACCTAAGAACTAGAGCAATATTCGTTCTGGACTGAAAACGGACAGACGTGATTTGATAATGTTCTGGAAAGGCAATTAAATAGTGATCAAAAATTTGCTTTTTTTCTTTGAAGAGGATGCAACGGTGAACTCACTCAATGATTCAATTTGAACAATTGTGTCGAAGAAATTTCCAATCGCTTTAACGTGAATCACCCTTTCACCTTTTTTTTTTTAAACTTTTTTGAAGGGAAAACATTTGGTTAGCATACGGAATTCCATACTCTAAATGAAACTTTTGAATTTGTTCAACGCTTACTTAGTGACAGAGAAATAAATGTGATTTATTTCAACAGATTTTTCACAGATTCTAAGCTGTGAAATTTGTTTAGCAATTCAGAGTCATTATTTTAACATTTTCCAAATGAAATCAACTCTGCTGCGATTTTTAAGTTCAAACAATTTCATATTAATGCTTTACATAAAATATTTTCTGAAAAATTTTTTTTACTTCAAGTATTTTTTTATTTTGCAGGCATGGAAGAAGTTTTTGCAGGATAAGCATCTGACACCATGACATTCAAGAAAATATATCTGTTTAAATCAAGGAACTAACATTGTGTTTAAGATATGAAATAAATGCTTTTGCATAATTAATAACTCATAAGTCTTTCTTCAAGACCATTTTCAATAACATTTTTATACTATGCTGCAGGTTGTCTCGAAAATAAATGTTTTGTTTTTTTTTTGTAAACAAAACAGATCACCATTTTACTAACTCCGATTAAAATAGGAATTACTCGTTCTTAGAATATTTTTATTTTATAATAATTGCTTATAGATGAAAGACCAGTGTATCGTTAATACTTCGAAGCAAACATTAATTTCTTTTTTCTATTCCTGAAACTTTAAAATGAAACAGCTAAAACCAAGACCGACTGTACAATCTAATGACTAACCGTTACTTGCATCAGATTTTTAGTTTCTCAATGCATACATTTACTTTTTCTCTTATTGAAACGAGTCAATTAACCTTTCACTTCTTAATAGTGAAGAATAATTTTTTATTTCCAATGAGCTGCACAAGTGCGCACACATGAGCAGACCTAGTGCGTTCTCCAGAAGTGGTATCCACTCTTTCAGGACCACCACAATGGGTGAGATACCGTTGGTCATGCTAATTTGGATGTCTAAGTTCTGCCACACTAGATGGCAGCACCGAGACTCTTATTTGGATGCTAAAGTGCACTAGGAATTTAATTTTGCCGGAAATGCCAAGAGCCAATAAGGCACTCCAGAGATCTTTTACATGCCACATAATCATGCGACATGGCCGCTGAGGATTTTTTGCATCCCGAAAATCCGGTGTCTGGGCCGGGGATCGAACCCGCACACTTGGGCTCAGAAAGCCGACGACAGACCAACTGCGCCACCCCACTAGTTAAGAATCATGATTATTTTTAACTGTACAATGGTATAAATTCGCTGACACCGAACGTGTATGTAGATAGTTGTATTTTCGCAATAATAAATACAATATCATGAAAAATCAAATAAAAAAACGAAGCATAAGAAATGAAATAACAGCAGCTTCAAATTGCAATAAAAATCACAAATTCGGTCATAACAGAAATCGTCCCTCTTACCAAAATGGCAGCAGACGTCAAACTAACGAATCTGCATGTGGGGAGACAGTATGCCCTTCAACTTACAAACTAGCACAGATTGGTGGTCAATTCTTTTCTCTTACAAGAACCTTCGCAGAAGTGCAAAGCAGTCCCCAATGGTAAATTAAAGAGAACTGCAGAGAAAGTCCAATAAGTGAATTTTTATCAAAAAAAATCCCGATTAGAAATAGATATTATTAAATTACAAAAAAAACTGTAGCGTTTAGAGGGAAACAGATTGCAATATCGATCAGCGACGCAGAAATATTTAAGTTACAAAATCATCATGCAACAGAAAACAGAGAGTGAAAAATGTTCCTTAGTATTACTTTTATTCAAAGCTTAAAATATTAAATAATAAATACAAAATAATTTTGTTTTTTAGTTTATAGCTTGTTATGAAACACCAGAAGTAAAACGATTTTTTAACTTTTCTCCTAAGCGAATTAGTATTTCTTTTCCATTAATTTTGCCGGTAAAATTTTAGAATAGCCCACCCCTTGGCGACTTTTTGAAATCTCGCCAAGTTGGCGATTATTACTTGGATGGACGTTGTTTTTTTTATTATTAAAAAAAAAACAATTTAAATTATTACAAATTTATTAAAATATTTTTAATAAAAAAAATTTTAAAAATTATTTATCTTGTTAAAAATATACTTGAGGATGCCCCTTGGCGAAATTGGCGCCTTATGTTTGGCGCTATTCCTGTTTGCGCGGAACGCCGTGGTAACGGGAATGGCGGCCAAAACATAATGATATTTCATTAAAACATTGGAAAATTTCAACAAAACATCGGATAAAGCTTGCAATGAACCCAATATAAGCAAAATTAATAAATCCAATAAAAAGGATTTTGATTCGAAACAAAAATTGATGGAGTAAGCGCAGAAAGAAAAGGAAAAAAAAACAACTCACTTCTTCATTAAGCTTGAATATCCTTAGATTTAGGTGCACAGAATTATCTAATAACAGTTAGATACTGTCGAAATTTATCATGAATAGAATCTGTATACCTCCATCGCCACATAAATTCGACGAAATACGAATCGAAAATGGCGTCTGTAATACCGGACTAGCGGTGACATTTTTTTCTTAAATCCCTTTTTATGACTGCCCACTTATTGACCAGATTCAAAAGTAACCTTACCAGCTGGTATCCAGCGTAGTACTAACGGACCTCTGAAATTACAACCGTTGAACATTTAAAAATAACGCTAAAATCTAAACCAATCAGAATCACGATTGGGTTTCAACATCGCCCAGCTTGGCGATCTACCGCGATCACAACTTGGCGAGAATCAAGGGGCACCCTCAAATATAGTCTACCCTTTATCTTTACTCTGATGAATTATCTTTAGACATCTCCATTAAAACTATCCACGATATCCTTTCACTCAATCAAACTCATTTGTTCTCCACATTTAGGGTATTCATATGTTATCGAAATTAAATTTTGATTCGTAAACCATTCAATCATCACTCTTTACCACTTGCATTCAATAAAATTAAAAATTCACTCGTCCATTCGCTCTCCATTTTTAACCGGTACACCACAAAAAAGTATTAAGAATAATAAATCACTGAAATGAAATGAATGTTCAAAATACACCCGAAATATCTTCCAGAAACCTAGTTTGGCGAGGTTTCAAAAGAGTCTCCTCGGAGTGGACTTTTCTAGGATCCACCTATTTTGCCTTTCAATAAAGAATTAATTTTTTTCTTTTCAATTACCATTCATTTTAAATTATTTACTTTTACAGAAAAACATTTTGAAAGAATAACTAAAAGCAAAATAAACACGCGATATCAGATAACTTTAAGAATATTAATTTGGTGATGTAGTTCACGAATGCTACAGCGTTAATGTTGCTCATCGAATTTATCTCTAACATAACGAATAAAAAATTTTTAAATATTAAAGAGCTAGCAATAATCTTTTTTATCAAATAAAGCTATAAGTTAACAAATAGAGCTAAGTTTAATTTTCTGCGTATTTCGCTAAATCTCGTGAAATTTTTTTTAAGTAACAATGTACAAAATTTTAGCGAAACTGGTTGAATTGTTCCTGGGAAATTGAATTTCAAAGAAGTCATATATTTAAAACTCAATTTCTCAGAAAATATTCGATCAATTTCGCTCAAATTTTGAATTTTGCCGCATAAAATTACATTCTTTAAAATTGTGTAAAAATTTGTATGCCTTACAATAAACAATTTTTTCGACGATTATTAAATAAAATAATAAATGCTTATTAAAAACCTTTATTTTTTGTTCTTATGACCAAACTATTTTGACCATATTTACCAGATTGCAGCTACCCTCTATGTTTTAAGGGTGAAAAAGCTAAATTCGTTGAAAAAAAGGCATGTTTATTTAAAGATACGTTTTGTGTCAACTTTCTTAACCTAAAAATACCGTCTGCATAAATTAACTATCATACTTAAGAGCACCCCTTCATACCATTAACGTTGATTCCAGTACGTGAAAATCCGCTTATTAGACCAATATTTATTCAGGATGGTTCATTTTTTTCGCTCTATACAGTGCGAAAAAAGTATTAAGTTACTGTAAACAACATTACGTAACCACGAGCCAATTTCAAATCACATATAAGTGCAATAAATTCATAAGGTTTATTAAATTATGTTTTATGAACTGCAAAACTTGTGAGAATGTTAGACTAAATTTACCAGCTAATTAGAAAAGGGATGTGCCAGCCAGGTGGCCGAGCGGTTAGCGCACCTGACTGCGAAGTCAATGGCCGCGGGTTTGAATCCCGCTCTGGACATGGATGTTTCTCTCTCTTGTGTTGTCCTCTGTTGTGTGTGATGTGTGAATGTGGTCCACCCTTTGAACGGGTTTGTGGCAGTGTGGCGTGGGCAATGTTACTCGCCTCCATGACTTTGGTTCACAGGTGCCCACACTCTAAAAACTGTACCTCTTAAATAAAAGGCACAAGCTAAATGTACCCTTTATTTTCTCGCGTTAGAGGCACATAACTAATGTGCCTTTAAAAATGAGAGGCACCACAAGAAATGAAAGGCACCAAAGCAAACGCGAGTCAATGCGCGGTACGAAACGATTTTACCGGTTCCCTGTGCCTCTCAAATGGGCTTCCCTTTTTTTTCTTCGGTACGATGTACCGGAGAAGAAGCGCATGCGCACATCAATGAAATATTTTATGACGAAATACAAATAATAAAAGCAGACGATTAAATTAGAACACCAGAAAGTTGTTGATTTTTTAGAATTAGTTTTGTGTGGAATTTGAGTTTTCATATTACCCGTTACGGGTTTATCTAGTTTGTTTTATGATATTTTATCTATCCCGTTACGGGTGAGTTTTCATATATCCCGCTACGGGCACTTTTTCTAGTTTCCTTCATAAGATTTAACTATCCCGTTACGGGTACTTTATATTTGTTATTGTATTTGTTGTGATGTGAAATAAATGTTTCTATAAAAAAAAACTGAACAGTTCTTTAATATAGCTTGATACGCTACAGCTATGTATTAATTGGTGGCAGCGGTGGGATCCGTTCCAGAAATGTTTTATTAAGTTTTTGAAAGAATTGGTGACAAATATTATTGTTATTAAGGATTTCCTACTTTAGAAAAAATTAGTGAATGAGATGTTTAAAATTGATGCCAAGAAGTGTGGAATTCAACGGTATTTCGAACTCTTTGAACAGAAAGCGAAGAGATTTAGTGTGAATTTCGATCTTTGGTTTTCGTGTGCTTTACAGCTTATTCCTGCTGAAAGGTCAGAAATTTATGATGATAATTATTATTACTTTAAAGAAAATCTCATTGCCAATTTTCAGTATGATCCACAAGCTATTCCGTGTAATAACGATCGCCAGAAGGAACATTTTAATGAGAAATGGAATTCGCCAAGTATTGTGAAGAAATTTAGATCTAAACGTGAATGTTTCTATTGTGGTGAAATAGGACATTTTAAGAAATACTGTAGACATCGAAATTCGGATTATAGAAAAAATAATTATATCCGATTGTTGTAATCAAGTTTAAGCACGAAAGTAATTTTTATTTTAATAATATTTATAAAACAAATGCATGTTTAATGATTGGGGCAAAAATGCAGAATTTCACGTTTTTTAAAATACAATAAAAAAAATTCTGAAACAAGCTTTCCAAAAAAATTGCTGAAGGCTTTTCATATATTCTGAGCTCAAATAAAATCATCGATTAAATAATATTAAGTACAGTTAGTTCTAAAAAAATTGAAAGCTAATGTTCCCAAAATGGGAATGACGGCGCCTAACGGGTTAATATGTTTCGCCAAAATCTGGATTTTAAAAAAATTCATTTCAATGGAAAGAAATCTTTTATTTTACACTTGTTAAGTCATTTGTTTAAGCATATTTCATGTTATAAAATATCCAAGTTGTCAAAATCTACATCTATCATTTTAAAATATTCTATGTTTTTCCAAATTTGTGCAACTGTATACATCATATTGCAACTGTTACTAAATTATGTAAAATTGTTCTTTATGTGTGAAAATAAAAGATATTAGATTTCATGATATTTAGTGTTTAATTTTTGATCCTTATAAAACTATTTTATGAAATCTCTAAATATTTAAAAAATATCTAAATTTATAATAAATTTCCATTTTGAGGATGCTTTTTGGAAAAGAAAAAAAATCCATGAATTATATTGACTTGGCTTAACAGAAATAAATATTATCTTTTTGTACCTATATCTGATTAGAAAAGCATCATTGTAGTTGTTGAAGTATCATTAAACGCTACATAATTAAAGAAATGGTATAAATTTACATATTTTATAATTGTCTATGAAAAAGCCTTAGATGGAATCCCTTGAAATGATCACTTTCAAGTGACCAATATTCAAAGAATTAAGAAATATTTTTCATTAAGAATTATTATAATTAATATCTTGGTAATAGTGTAAACCAAACAGAAAGTCCCTTTTTATATAAAGTGCTAGCAAATTACAAATAGGTAAAAAAAAATGTGTTCAAATCTGGTAAATAACAGGTTTTGGTACCACTAAATGCTTGTTTCAATGAGCGGTACATAAAAGCAAAATCTAAGGTACAATGTACCTTCCAAGTTAAGAGGTACATCTGATTTTGCCTCTGAAATCAGAGGTACATTGTGCCTTTCATTTTTAAAGGTACGTTGTGCCCTTAAAATTCAGAGGCACAAACGATCCAAATGTGCCTCTGAAATCAAAGGTACATTGTGCCTTTCATTTTTAAAGGTACGTTGTGCCCTTAAAATTCAGAGGCACAAATGATTCAAATGTGCCTCTGAAATCAGAGGTACAGTTTTTAGAGTGCACTGGGTAACGCGAAATGAGTAACACCTCTGGCATCTTCTAAGGCGAAACGAATAAAGTTTAGTGCCTGCCATCCAGAGAAAAAAAAAGGAAAGAAAAGGGATGCGTGTAAAGGCGCTAAATTTCTAAGTACACCAATGTTAAAAACCTTTGATATTTACTATTAAACGCGTGTTTTAACTTCGGCATTTGAAAAACATTTCATTAAGCAAGCCAAAACTCTTATAAACTTATTAAACTTATGAACTTACCAAGTCTACCCACTGATTAAATATTTAAAAGTTTAATGCAAATTGCGAAGTTTACTGATTCATTTACCAATTTCCTAAGTTTACAATAGAAAGTCTTACGCCCTCATTATTTCGATGCGTTGAACTAGATGAGTCATACAGAATGTGAAAGAGAAAGAAACTCTAAAGGGGTATCACACACGTTAGAAGACACGTGAATTCCTTCCAGAATTACAAATCCTGTAGAACTTGAGAAAGTTCGAATCGCGAGAACCCACCCCTTAACTTTGAACTTTTGTTTTGAAAGAAATCGATACATTTTCTATTGGAACAGTCGAGACCAACGTTCCTGAAACGTGAGCTTTACGTTTCTCATTTAATAATACACCGAAGAAAAAAAAATCCTATTTCACGAGACTTGATTGATAAACTCGCATGAATGAAAACGTGAGAGACTCTGCGTGGGTTTATATGTCATCTGGGCATGCGCGATTCTCGAAATCCAATAGGAAAAGCCGCGTGTCGAGGAACGTGACTTTTAAAAAATTGATTAATAGTGATAGTAATAGTAAAAACAGTTTACACAATTCGCGTGGGCAACTCCAAACATTCATTCATAAAGTTTAGGAAAGTATGCTCTATTCGCTTCGAAGAAAATTAATGTATGAATTAAAACCTTTAGTTTTAGAAAAAGTACGACATAACACCTTGAGGATAAAATAATAAAACTAATTTAGAAAGATCCTTATTGTTTAAATTTTCTCATGCATTCAGAAATTAAACATTAAAAAGCATTATAATTTAAGTCTACAAAGTACCATAAAACTACTGACATTTATTTCTCAAAACGGCTTAGATTAAAGCTTTTCTAATTATCTCAGGAAGAATGACTAATTAAATTAGAAAAATAACTCACAATAAAAATACTTAATAATTTAGTTTTTTACAAAAGAGCTTGATTTATTAGCTTTCAATGAAGCCAATTAGAATCAGAATATCTGCTTTTTTTTTTCTTTAGTCATTGTTAGTAAGGCTGATTGGGACGTCATTCCACCCTATAAAAATCCCATCAAAAAATTTAATAAATCACTGCCATTTCAAAGCAACGACAAAAAAACATGTATAGTTCGTTTTTTTTTTTTTTTAAGCAAAATTTCTTAGCAATTTAGAAACAATACGAAGATCTCAGTTATTTTATCGTTAATAACACTTTGTGAAACAACGCTTTTAAAAAAACATTACAATTATTGTAAAATAAATAAATAAATAAAAATTTCTTGAAGTAACATACATCTACTTAGTGAGCTGATCGTTAAAACACGGTTTCCAGTAAATCACCGCAGTCAATCATCACGGACTGCGGTCAGCGTGCGGGTGGGTGTCCACTTCGATCAGTCTGTGAAGGAACCGAGAATATGCGGTGTATAAAAAAGTTTTAAAAAAAACTGTTCTACCCTAAAATGCTCAACTTCACGCGCAGCTCTTTGGGCTATAAAAACGGAGAGAGCCATCCCTTAGAAAAGATCAAAATCTGGATGGTATGTCTTCGGATCATCCTCAGGGATTGTACCTAGACCGCCGCAAATAGCCTATTGCGCAAGCCTAATGAGACGTTTATAAACTAAAAATATTTAATTATATTAACTAATAATATGAAAAGTAAAATAATACTTTTAGATAAGACATAACTGTGGGTTCCCGTTTAACACGTTGAGGGCCGTGTCAGCCATCGATGGCTGTCACTGAACTTTCCATTTAGGCTGCGTCAGCCACCGGTGGCTGACACTGAAATTACATTTAGTCAGCGTCAACCACCGGTGGCTGACACTGAAATTACATTTAGACCGCGTCAACCACCGGTGGCTGACACTGAAATTACATTTAGGCTGCGTCTGCCACCACTTGCTAACACTGACCTTTCACATAGGCCGTGAAAAACAGCTGGCTGACAGCGTATAACATGATATAGAACTATGAAATTTACTCTCTTTTATGGAGTTGCAGAAAATGTATTCAAAATTTACATAATTATTGTGATTCTTGGTTTAATAAATTCAATTTTGTAGATTTTTATCCACCACTATTTTTAAACAATTCGTAGGCTTATATAATTCACCACTTTTGTCAGATATGTCATGAGAAACCATCGAAAAAAGTAGCAAAATCCGTCTAATATTTGCAAATTTAGTTTGTAGTTATTTACCGAGGCCAGAAGGGCAAATCATGTAAAATTAGCGTGGTGCTCAACGTGTTAACTTATCATACTGTGGTTTTGAATTTGTGAATTGGAGATTTATTAAATTTGGTTAAAAATATATCATTCCCTTCAGTATTAAAAATATCATTTTAACTAATAAAAATTATCCTCCACAAATATGCTTCAATAAGACCTCAAAAAGCATTTACGATATTATTGTTTCCCCTAGTGCTGAGATCTGCATTGAGTCAAATCCTCATTTCATCTCCTTAACTTGGGGGCTAAGCCCTCTTGTTCGCTACCGCTTGCCACCCACGACGATTATTTCGCAATAACTGTTGTTTCTAGGCATAAAACAGTTTATTCTACGAAAGTAAGTTAAAATTATTAATGCATCAAAGCGAATTTTGTTTGTTTACACTCATGCCTCCACTTCCAACTTCCAAATATTTCTTTTACGAATCTATTAATATCTATTAATGAACATAAATAATTTTTCTCTTTTCAGTAATCATTTTTTAAATAACATTCGAAATTAAAGGTATATTTTAAAAACAAATTTGGTCTGTACAACCGTAACTTAACCACCAAAATAATGCAACATACAAAATCTGAAATTAATATTCTTCCACTATCTGATGAAAGACTTTATATTTCATGTCAATATAATATATACCTCCAAACCATTCCATATACTGCTTAATCTGCACTATTAGAAACTACTCTGAAAAAATTATAAAATAGCAATTAAGTACCATATTCAAACTAAATAGTCAAATAACCATAAATAAGATGGTGATCAAACTGTTAACTGTGAAAAAAATAATCGCTTATTAACTAATTTCCCCTAATACGATTAAACAACCTGAATTTAATAGCATCAACTAAGCCCACCTAATAAAGTCACGTAGTTTTTTACAACTGCATGCATATTATGATCGAGAGGGTTAATGACAGACAGAACGGGGGTTCGGGTCCCAGAGTTGACACCTTAATATTTCCTCCATTCCCTTCAACAGATGAAGAGTTTCTAGTATCTTGAGCTCCCCAATTTGTGTCTTACACTCTCCAATGCTCATTACCTAACGAAAGGCCAAGCTGCTTTCTTTTTTACTGTTTTGAAACCATCCTAGTTGTAAATGGTTGAAATAAACCGTATAGTTTTGTGTTCATTTTCTCATAACCATACTACTTGTAAATGCTTTCAAAACCATAAAAATAAAAGAAATTCTTTACCGTAAACTTTACGGTTAATCGGATGGACAGATTGCTTCGGCTAGTTTTACCATAATTTTAGGGGGGGGGGAAACTATAACAGTGTGTGCCGATCGTTTTACTAGCTAGATGGATGCAAAATACCTAAAAATATTGAAACTGAAACTGTGCCTTTTATGAAGCATGAATCACAAATTTAAGGTCATTGCAAATCGTGGTGTACAATTTACATTTAAACCTTTTGGGACATCTTGGCTAAATTACATGGAATTGGAACCCTCAAAACTACTTGTAAATAAAGAAACAAAACCTCTTTAAAAAAAATTTTTTGTTTAAAAAAAACAGCAATGGAACTACATAACTCAGCTGAATGGTCCGAATCGATTCTAGCAAAACTTTTAGGCATAAGATATTTATTCTCACAGCTTAGCGATATATGGAAAAAGAATTCAAAACCCTAGAATTTTTTGAAAACACTTCCAAACAAATCTATGAAATTTTCTTAATGGATTAGAAAAACAGAGATCATCTCTAAAACCATCGGAATCTAAGCATAAGACAGATGATTTTCCAGAGGCACCCTCGAATATAGTCTAACCAACTTAAAAACAAAACATAGCAAAAGCGTAACCTGATGTGCATTTAAATACTCAGGTTCCCATAAATTAACACAACATCACTCTAGCCTGTGACCAGTTTGGCGATAATCAAAGGGGCACCTCGGAATGTAGACAACCTTATAACTTCAATCAAAGTATATTTGTTCTCAGCAGTTTTTTTATAACAATGTCCCAAATGTTTTCGACATATTTACACTCTAAAAACTGTACCTCTGATTTCAGAGGCACATTTGAATCATTTGTGCCTCTGAATTTTAAGGGCACAACGTACCTTTAAAAATGAAAGGCACAATGTACCTTTGATTTCAGAGGCACATTTGGATCGTTTGTGCCTCTGAATTTTAAGGGCACAACGTACCTTTAAAAATGAAAGGCACAATGTACCTCTGATTTCAGAGGCAAAATCAGATGTACCTCTTAACTTGGAAGGTACATTGTACCTTAGATTTTGCTTTTATGTACCGCTCATTGAAACAAGCATTTAGTGGTACCAAAACCTGTTATTTACCAGATTTGAACACATTTTTTTTTACCTATTTGTAATTTGCTAGCACTTTATATAAAAAGGGACTTTCTGTTTGGTTTACACTATTACCAAGATATTAATTATAATAATTCTTAATGAAAAATATTTCTTAATTCTTTGAATATTGGTCACTTGAAAGTGATCATTTCAAGGGATTCCATCTAAGGCTTTTTCATAGACAATTATAAAATATGTAAATTTATACCATTTCTTTAATTATGTAGCGTTTAATGATACTTCAACAACTACAATGATGCTTTTCTAATCAGATATAGGTACAAAAAGATAATATTTATTTCTGTTAAGCCAAGTCAATATAATTCATGGATTTTTTTTCTTTTCCAAAAAGCATCCTCAAAATGGAAATTTATTATAAATTTAGATATTTTTTAAATATTTAGAGATTTCATAAAATAGTTTTATAAGGATCAAAAATTAAACACTAAATATCATGAAATCTAATATCTTTTATTTTCACACATAAAGAACAATTTTACATAATTTAGTAACAGTTGCAATATGATGTATACAGTTGCACAAATTTGGAAAAACATAGAATATTTTAAAATGATAGATGTAGATTTTGACAACTTGGATATTTTATAACATGAAATATGCTTAAACAAATGACTTAACAAGTGTAAAATAAAAGATTTCTTTCCATTGAAATGAATTTTTTTAAAATCCAGATTTTGGCGAAACATATTAACCCGTTAGGCGCCGTCATTCCCATTTTGGGAACATTAGCTTTCAATTTTTTTAGAACTAACTGTACTTAATATTATTTAATCGATGATTTTATTTGAGCTCAGAATATATGAAAAGCCTTCAGCAATTTTTTTGGAAAGCTTGTTTCAGAATTTTTTTTATTGTATTTTAAAAAACGTGAAATTCTGCATTTTTGCCCCAATCATTAAACATGCATTTGTTTTATAAATATTATTAAAATAAAAATTACTTTCGTGCTTAAACTTGATTACAACAATCGGATATAATTATTTTTTCTATAATCCGAATTTCGATGTCTACAGTATTTCTTAAAATGTCCTATTTCACCACAATAGAAACATTCACGTTTAGATCTAAATTTCTTCACAATACTTGGCGAATTCCATTTCTCATTAAAATGTTCCTTCTGGCGATCGTTATTACACGGAATAGCTTGTGGATCATACTGAAAATTGGCAATGAGATTTTCTTTAAAGTAATAATAATTATCATCATAAATTTCTGACCTTTCAGCAGGAATAAGCTGTAAAGCACACGAAAACCAAAGATCGAAATTCACACTAAATCTCTTCGCTTTCTGTTCAAAGAGTTCGAAATACCGTTGAATTCCACACTTCTTGGCATCAATTTTAAACATCTCATTCACTAATTTTTTCTAAAGTAGGAAATCCTTAATAACAATAATATTTGTCACCAATTCTTTCAAAAACTTAATAAAACATTTCTGGAACGGATCCCACCGCTGCCACCAATTAATACATAGCTGTAGCGTATCAAGCTATATTAAAGAACTGTTCAGTTTTTTTTTATAGAAACATTTATTTCACATCACAACAAATACAATAACAAATATAAAGTACCCGTAACGGGATAGTTAAATCTTATGAAGGAAACTAGAAAAAGTGCCCGTAGCGGGATATATGAAAACTCACCCGTAACGGGATAGATAAAATATCATAAAACAAACTAGATAAACCCGTAACGGGTAATATGAAAACTCAAATTCCACACAAAACTAATTCTAAAAAATCAACAACTTTCTGGTGTTCTAATTTAATCGTCTGCTTTTATTATTTGTATTTCGTCATAAAATATTTCATTGATGTGCGCATGCGCTTCTTCTCCGGTACATCGTACCGAAGAAAAAAAAGGGAAGCCCATTTGAGAGGCACAGGGAACCGGTAAAATCGTTTCGTACCGCGCATTGACTCGCGTTTGCTTTGGTGCCTTTCATTTCTTGTGGTGCCTCTCATTTTTAAAGGCACATTAGTTATGTGCCTCTAACGCGAGAAAATAAAGGGTACATTTAGCTTGTGCCTTTTATTTAAGAGGTACAGTTTTTAGAGTGTAGGTTCAGGTTGTGAAACAAGAAATTCGTAAAATTTGTACTTTGCACTATAATATTATTTATTTCTGACTGTGCTCCTATTCCAAAGAATCATAAGAATCATATTTATAGTTTTTCTATCCAAAAAAGTTGGAAGTTAATCACTTACCTAATGATTTTTAAAATTTTACAATTCCAAATTTGTATATAGTCGAAATACCAGGTAAACCCTGTGTCGGAGGTGACTTACGTTAATCAAATATGCCGTAATTTATAGGATGTAATTTTTATTACATAAGGAAAGAAATTAAAATGCAATTATAAATTTAAGAAAGCGCGTATTAATTATTTAACACACATAAACATTCACTAATTAGCTTTTTCAATAGCAGTTTTTGAACGTTCTTTAATAAAAAAAAAATTAATACGATGCCATAAAAATAATCAATCTTTTGAAATTATTGAAGTTTTAGTACAGAAAAAGTATTTATAGATTAAAAAAAAGGAACCATAAGACTAAAAAATTTTTTAATTTAATTTAGTAATATTTTCTTGAGGCCTTTTTCTATTTTTTTTTTTTTTTTTTTTTTTTTGGAAGAAAACATGAAAAAGATTTTATTTAGCAAACGATTTCAAAATTTATTTAGCAAACTATGTATCAAATTTTATAAGTGAAAGACCGATTTCAGACATCCAATACTTTTTTCATGAATTCCAATTTTTTTTTTCAGCATAACATATTTCTACCAATAGTGTTATATGCTTCTTACAATTGTCTTCAGCTTATTTGATTTGAAGAGGTAAGAAATTTAATTAATTTTCTTCACCATGAAAAAATTTACTATGCTTATAACACTTTGTTCAGACAAATAAAAAAAAACAATAACTAGACGCATCGAGTTCTAGATCGTATTTCGCAAACTTTTAGTACTGGAACATACAATTCAGAGAAAAATATTTATTTCATTAATTTAATTTTTATACTATTTTTAACCATTTATTTACTCAGACATTCAGTTCGTTTCTGACATTTATAAAATGTCTGTGCAAATTCTGTTACTATATATTTCAAAAAATAGTTCTTCAACTTATTTGTTTTAATCAGATAGAAGACTTATCACTGAATATTCTAAATCACTTGTAGAATGTAACAAGAAAATAGTTTAATGATTATAACTATAAATCGAACTAAACCTACAATGTTTCAGATTATTTTACAGATTCATAAAAAAAATTATGTTTTGTAATTATATCTGTCAACAAATTATTCATCAAACTTCACTGTATTTATGCAGCAGTGCATTTATTCAAATGGGCATGCAATATTTGTTTCTATGATTTGTTTGTATAATATATTTAGGCGAATAGTATCATAGAATTCTGAATCAGCGTATTTGATTTATGGCAGTTCACTATAGATTGGAGCATAATACAAATCCAAACTATTGAGTTCAGACAGTAATCAAGTTTAAATTTAAAGTAAATTTATAATTCAACATAAATTATTACAAAAATTTTCAATGCCTTTAAAATAATATTTTTTTTTAACCCAAAGGACCAATTTTGGACAGTCATGAAGTTAGCATGCCTAAATAAGTAACGCAAGAAAACTGTGCTATTTTAACAGAAGATGGATTAAAATAAATACTTTGAAGTTATTTTCTCATCCTTAAATCACTTTTTTCGTACATTTAATTACTTTCTTATGTTTTTATGAATTATTTTTATAACAAAATGCCATTTTCTTTCTTTGAAATATATAGGATAAACTAAAAAATGCAACGTATGCATTCGATCAGTGTTGCATACACAACGTACAAAAATACAATATATAGTATTATCCAAAAACTATCAAAGTTGCTAATACAATGTACGCATTTCACCATAATATTTTTTCATTTAAGACAATCTGATGTTTAAAATCCAATGAGAAAAATTATTATAATGTTAATTGAAAAGAATATTGCATAAATAGAATATTTAAGGCATATATTATAAATATCAATAGAAATCAAAATTGCGAAAACTGCTCTTTTATTTTAACAAAAGATAGATTAAAATAAATACTTTAAACTTATTTATCCATCATCCTTAAATTAATTTTTAGTACATTTAAGTACTTTTTTCTGTTCTTATAAAATATTTTTATAAAAAAATACCATTTTTTTTAAGTATATAGGATAAACTAAAAAATGCAATGTATGCATTCTATCATCGTTGCATACGCAACGTACAAAATATAGTACTGTCCAATACTATATATTGTACAATACCATAATGTACAATACCATTTGGGTATACCATACCATACCATAATGTACATACAATACAATAAATAGTAATATCCAAAAACTGTCAATATTGCGTAAGCAATATACGTATTTCGCTATATATTTTTTAATTTAAGACAATCTTATGCTCGAATTGAAATGCTCGAATTAATTGAAAAGAATATCGCATAAATAGTGAATATAATATAAATATCAATAGAAATAAAAATCGGCTTCTGTTCACATTATTATCCCTTTCTTTTTGAGAGTTTCTTTTAAAGAGTTCTAATGTCTGATGTAGAGCCCCTGAATTAGACAGGCCGACTCATCATCTATTTTTGCTCCAAAGAGCTAACATAAGCACATAACGTTAACTTGCGAACTTTTTTGCTCCAATATTGCTTGATAGGTCAGCTCTGATAGTATAGGAGCCTTAGTCTGATGTAGTTAAGTAGTTACGTCAAAAGTATTGCAATCTGAGAATGTCTGAAAGCCCTAATTTGCATAAAAGTAATGAAACAAAAATGTCCTCGTGAACTTGGCATAAAGTGATGTCCTCTTAATCAGTAGAATTTAAAGTGAAGCCTTTTTTCTTACTTTGAAAATTAATCTAAACTATTCGAAAGTATCGATTACAAAAGCATTGTTAAACACCCATACATATTTCGAACTTATTCGCTTTGAAAAATTATTATAGCTGTATTTGATATTTCTATCAAGCTATTTAAGTCATTATTTGTCAAATAAATAGTTAGCTTTTAAATAAATCGCTAATTTGTTTTGCTATAAAATTCTTCTGTAGGCATGATAGCCCATTGTGAGCCTGAGCCTTCCCTAGAACGTTCCTCCATTTTGCTCTTTTCTTTTCGATTGTTCTCCAATTAGAAATTCTTAGGATTTTGAACTCCTCTTCTAGACAGTCAAGCCATCTGATCTTAGGCCTACCTCTAACTCTAGTTCCCATTGATTTATAATTGGAGTTCTTAAATGTCAAAGAAGAAGGGTCTATTAGACAGATGTGACCCTTAAGACTTAAGCGACTTATTTTGATGCATTAGCTGATATTAACTTCATTGAATAGCCTATATAGTTCAAAGTTAGGTCATTGTCTCCATAAGTCATCCACAATTATGGCACCGAAAATTGTTCTCGAGGCTTTTCTCTCAAACGCAGCAAGCAAGTCTGCTTGTGATTTAGTTAAATACTTATGAAATTAATTTTTGCAAAAAATTTTGTCAATGAACTAAAAAATGTTTAATTTATTGAAATAATGAAAATAATTGCAAGTAAATCCATTCATCAATAATTCACGCAACTTTTGTGTAGTACAGCGAATTCTTTAACTAGTAAAAAAAGGAACTATATTTTGCTCGATGAAGTTATGGTAATTTTAAGGCAGAGTGAGAAAAGTAAATTTAACGGAAACTTTGCTAATGATTGTAACCGTCTCCGCCATTTTTCTCTTTCACAACCCCTATATTAACTTTGAAACTGCTTGTCGTATCTTTCTAATTATGTTGGATACAGGGACTCTATTTTGAATCACCAAGAAAATTAAAATTATTGTGCCTTCTAAGTTACTTATTTTATGGTTTACTTATTTTATTATTTTATGGTAAATAAAAATAATTTTAAATATATTTAAAAAATCTAACTGAATATTTAATGAATCTATTAAATAGTTATCTAAGTAATCATTATCTAACTAAAAGACACAAAATATACACAAAATAAATAAAAATGTAACTAAATATGTACTGAATTTAATTAAATTAATAATCTCATTCCAAATATAAACAATTTGAAGCTGCTTGTCTGAACTTTTTAAGTACAATAAAGTAAGTGACTCACTGGAAAATTTTAATTATTTTACATTCTAAGTTACTTATGTTTAGACTTAGAATAAAACAGAATTTATTGTATTAATAAAAATCAATGAATATATGCTGAAAATTCTAACTAAATATGCATTGAAACTAATAAAATAATATTATAAAAATTTGAAAAAACTGAATAATACTAATAAAAGTAAAACTAACCCACTTTTAGAATATTTTCATAGATTTTGAATTCAAACAAACACTCATTTTTCACAGGAAAAGTTGATATAAAAATTAAAATAAAAAATTTATATAAAAATTTGTCATAAGTAAATTTTCTTTTTGTTTCAGCTGTATTTAATATTTTTTACTTAAATCATCACTATTTAATCATCATGCTTGACATTTATGAATTGCATTAAAGAAAAGAAAAAGAAAATACAAGTTTATTAAAAGTACAAAGCTTACTTTTTTAGATATTTCTTTGTGAGTAAACGAATGAATGTAAAGTTTTTAATAACTACGTATAGAAAGTTCGCAATAAATACTCTTAGGAATTTTTGCTAATAACCAAACTTTTATCCCACAAAAATTTATCTAACATCATTAAATATTTTATTATTTTTAATGATCCATAAAGACTCTCAGTTATAATAACTCATCAACTTAAGGAATTAGAACAAAAAAAATATGTCTCAAACTTCACCATTATGTTCTGCAAATCTGTAAGCAAAGCTATCTAAAGAGACACTCTGATTTGTTTTTGTTTTGTTTTTTTTTTGGGGGGGGGTTTACAACAACAACGAAAAAATGGTATTGTTGAAAAACTTTTCAATACTTTCTTTAATTATTTTTCATTATTCTTCATAATTTTACTCTTTTTTATTAGATGTTGGCAAAAGAATATTCTATTTAATTTTTTTCGTTTTTTTCTTTTCATATCCATTTCCTTCCATAGGGAAATTAGCTCTCAGTAACGAGGCTCAAAAAAACTCCCATTTACTTAATGAACTTTAAGCATGAATTAAAAATTAATTAAAGAAAATAAATATATAAGTTGTGCTAAATTCTTTTAACAATCTCAGATTTTTTTCTTCTTGAGGGAGGGAGTTCTTTTTAATAATAGATGATAAATGTTTTTTGACTACGAAAAACTGTTTTAGATTTTATGTATGTATATCACAGTATACGTGGTGTTGACGCTCAGAAACAAGGCAGGATGAAGATTAGAATCCTTTATTACATTTTACCAGAATTAAAAATATATCAGTGATTTCAGGAATTAAATAGGCATGCTCCGCTCTAAGTATTTATTAGGGATATACATTGCAAGAGATTCCCCATTATTTCTTAATTAGGTGTTGTATAGAGGAAAATTCATAAAATTTTAAGTGGTTCTCCTCATTTAGATCACTCGATTTCTTACTTCCTTAAGGGAAAAGTTATTGCGATAATTATTTCTAAGAAATGTGAATGTTTCCAATTTTTAAATCTATTTCTTTTTTTTTTAAAATGAACCTGTAAATATAAATAATAGGGATATCACACGAATAAAATTATCGGCCAGTCAATCATAAGAGCAATCGCATCTTCAACTTATACACAAGATTGCTGAAAATGCTCGTGTGATATAGGAATCGAAGTTGCCCGAAATATCAGCAATTGTTTTCCTCCTTGGTAAAAAAAATTTGCCGGTATTTAAGAGCAATTCTCACTTGAACCAATCAGATCATTTGCATTTTATGACGTTTTCATTTTATGTAATGATGTTTTACAAATGTAAATAGTGGCAGCAACGGAGATGTAGAGGATGGTCGGAAGAAGGTTTTCATTGATGAAACAAGACAGCTCCGACCGGCCTGTGTAGGGGTCAGGGAACTGTCCTTGCATCAGAAGCGTTCTGGGTTCGAATCCCGGGCAAGGTATGGATGTTCTTTCCTTCTCTGTACTATCTGTCCTTACCCTGGGAGCAACGTTGGCCCACCTAATATGGTGTCCCTGAAAGAGTGGACAACAAATCTGCCATTCAGATGCCAGTATGACGTAGATCATTCTCCAGGTGGGCTTCGGAGGAAAAAAATGGAACAGTTGTGGGTAAGAATATCATTTCTTTTTAAATTCGAGCATTAAAATATTTTGATATGATGAGATAGCACTCTCAATCTAGTTGATGTGCTATAACAGCAACTTGCACATCATTTTAGCGGCGGTAAGTGCAGTGAACTATTTTCTAGTTTTATATTCTTTTAAGAATATTTATTCGTTTTAAAATACTGAAATTGAAACTTATTATAATTTGTTCCAATCAAGGCTTAAATTATCAAGGTTTTAATTACTTTTGATAGAAATAATTTCTATTTTTATATAGATAATGATTTCTCCAGGCAGATAACTTCCTAATAATTGCCAAGCAACTCGCCAAACTTTGTCGCATAAATCATATAAAATACAGATTGTATTTCTTTGTTTTTAAATTTTAATTTTTCATTTTGATTTTTATTTCTGTTGATTGCAAAAGCATGCGTAGGATTATTCGAAAAAATTCTTTCATTTTTTTTTCATTTGTTAAATAATTGTTTTATTTTTCTCTAAAAACACTTTTAATTTTCGAAAAGCTTATCTTAAAGCAATAATAAGTTAGAAGTCTCAGAAAACATGTGCCCATATTTCCTTGCCTTCCACAAAGTTATTCCATTCTGTGGTAATTATTTAAAAGTTATAAGCATACTTTCCTTTTTATTTTCTTATCTGCATCTACATTCATCATCTCTCCTTTTTTTTTCTTTTTTTTTTTCATCTATTACGATGTGCATAATATCTAGTATATTCTTAACCAAAGTTAGCATACATTTGACTATTCATAATTTTCTTTTGTAGAATGGGGGAAAGTTTGCCTTACTAATTTTTCAAGATAGTTTCATTTACAATAGAGCAAAAATATTTCAGACACATTATTTGTTTTCAGAAACAAAAAAATTTCAGCCCAATCATAAAAATTACAAAACTAATTATGTCTCCTAGATTTTATTTGAGAATATTTTATTCCTAGAATAAGAATCAAAATATCTATCAGACTTTTTGAGTTTTTGAGAAACAGAAGAGATTTCAAATTAATGGTTTTTAATCTCTGTTATTCTATTTAAATTATTTATTAGACTTAAAAAAATTTTTTGAGGGTCACTTGGTTTCAAATTAATTTTATTTAATCTCTCTTATTCTAATATTAAAGTATTGGTAATGTTTTATCATGATAGTAATCCTTTTTTTTTAGTTTATTTTATTTTTTTTAATATTTTGTAGAACCCTGCAAGGTATATCTTTGATATGTAATATTATTTGATGATAATTATTGTTTTTATGCTTGAAATTGAACAAAAATTGAAAATTTAAATAAGTAATGTTCTAAATGTTATACTTGATATTAAATGTTTTATATTTTAAATTGATTCCTCTGTTATTTAAAATTCAAAACACATTTAAAGACTTTAATAAAATAAAGGAGAACAAAGAAAGTACTCTTAATAAAATGTTGTTTTTTTCTAATTATTATACAATTTGAATTTATATATTGTTTGTTATAAAAATTTTGTCCTAAAATAAGCTCGTTAATTTGAAATTAGGTTTCGATATGCTATCAATAAATGTTTTAAATTTTACAATAATAAATGATGACATTTAATTCAAAACTCATCCTCTTGAGTTTGAAAAATACTTTATTTTGAATTGACGTTTCGTAAAAGTGATATTTCTGATGATAATTACAGTCAATAAAATATCAATTAATTAATTGCATTTTATGACAATTATATGACAGTAAAATTTTAAGACATTGTTACACAGACAAATCAAACATTATTTCTTTTAGACTAAATTTTAAAAAGTCAAAATTGATTTGATAGATCCAATAGTTTTGATATTTTGAGTATTTTATTGAGTATTTTATGAGTATTTTATTGAGTATTTTATGAGTATTTTATTGAGTATTTTATTATTATCCTATGCATATTTTAAATCAAAAATTTTATAGTTCATACATGAAACCAGAATTTCTTCTAAATTATTAGTTCAAGAGACTAAATTTTGATTGATTTGATGTAAAAAATTATGCTTGAAGCAATGCCTCAATTGTCTAGATAGTAATTTCAGTTGTGTAAATTGGTATAAATCAAAATTTGTACTTTCTGCACATGAAATCTTTATAAATATCAGAACGGCTAAACTATAAAAATCAGACATCATGGTTTTATTCTCATTCGATTTAGAGTAATCCTCGTTTTTTCTAAACTATTAGTTCAAGGGACTAAACTTTGAGTGATTTAATGTAAAAATTATATTTGAAACAATGCCTCAATTGTCTAGATAGCAATTTCAGTTGTGAAAATTGGTGAAGTCAAAATTTGTACTTTCTACACACACAATCCTTATAAATATTATAACGGTTAAACTCTAAAAATCAGACATATTGGTTTTATTCTCGTTCGATTTAGCGTATTGATATACAGAAATTGGCGAAAACAATGAAACAACTTCTGTACTAACTCGTTTTTTCCTATTTCTAAAGAAATACTTGGAAAATTATTTTATAACTTTAGAAGTGTATTAAGTCATTCGATTTCTCTTTCATATCAAATAAAGTTTAAAGCTTTTAGAGGTTTGAGGGTTCGGCAATAAATTACGAACAAAAGAAAAAGATTTTAAACATTCCATGTGAAAAATATGCAGCGAAAAACTTGTAACTCATGTCAATTATCTTGATTATCATATTAAATAGCTGCACAAAATTCCTAAATCTAGCTTAAATATTCATAGAGATATTTTTAAGCAGTTTTATTAAAAACTAATAAAGCAGTTTTTTAAAAACCTAATTTTTTCTTAATTTTAATTTTTTTAAATATTCAATAATATTTAACAAAATTTTAGAGTAATTTTTAATTAATATTAAAAACATTATTTTAATAATATTTTAATATAATTTAATTAGATTTCAAATATAATTTAATTTAATTATTTTAATATAATTTCAAAAAAATTCGCTAAAAATTGGGCAAGATTTTGTATTTAAAGTAATTCATTCATACTGCGCATGCGTGGTAAACACTAATTTTTATTTTTATTTTTTTCATAATTTTGTTTAGAGCCATATTTGGTAACTTATGAAAAAAGTCGGATTAGAATATTTTGAAGATATAGAAAGCTTATAGAAAATTTTTAAATAGCTTTTGTACTTTGAAAACTCTAAATGATAGGAGGTTTTCTCAATTTCAGTTTGCATCATAAAATAAAATTTCATAACAAATGATAATTCCCTATAACGATGGTTTGGGCAGCAAAATATGATGGTAATATGAAATAAAGCACGTGAAATAAAGCATTTAATAGGGATATTTCCTATATAATGCCGAGGGCATTTTTTATATATCTTGTGTAATAGTACAAATTAAATTTGTGGAAAACTGCTCACCATATCTGAGCAGAAAATTGCATGTTTGGGACAAAGTGAAACTATATTAAATATATTTCTAGATTATTTAAAGTTATATATGGGCTTTCTCATACAATATGAACCACATATTTTAATAATAAACTAGTTTTAAAAGAATCTCCCTGTATAACAAAATTTAAAAAAAATTCGCAAAGTGTCCTTACTTTTCATATTCTGTATCTGAGCTGAAAATTGCGTGTTTGAAACAAAATAAAACTATATTAAATATATTCTTAGGTAATTTCTAGTTTTATATGGATTTTTTCCGCATATTTTAATAGAAAGCCACTTTTAAAAGAATCGTGCTATTCAAAAAAAATTTTAAAAATTCGCAAAGTGTCCGTACATTTTATATTCGGTATCTGTTCTGAAAACTGCATGTTTGGGGCAAATGGAAACTTTATTAAATGTATTCTTAGATTATTTCAAGTTATATATTGCGCAGTTTCAGACAAACAATATGACACGCATATCTTAATAATAAACCAGTTTTAAATTCAAAAAAAATTTTAAAAAATTCGCAGAGTGTCCGTACATTTCATTATCCGTATCTGTGCAAAAAGTTGCTGGTTTGGGACAAAATAAAACTATATTAAATATATTCCTAGAACATTTCTCGTTATATATGGGAATTTTGACTTGTGGGAGTATGACGCATATATTTTAATAATAAACCAGTTTTAAAAAAATCAAAAAGGAGTGCTTTCTAACATTGCATCAATATAGCCAAAGCAAATTTGCTTTGGCTATATTGATGCAATATTAGAAAGTACTCCTTTTTGCGGATATAATTGTGTGAGCTGATAAAAATATTATATCTTTTATTCTCCGGAGTTTTATTAATTTTTTTCCCGGATTTGTATTTTTATTTTTTTTTCCTCTTTTCTCATTGTTCTGTCATTTTTTCCATGTTTTCTCTTCATTTTGAACTTATTTTATGAGTTCTATTTACTTGCTGCTTATGCGCAGTGAATAAAAGTTATTCTTTTTCTTAATTTTCTTGGTTTTTTCTCTTTGTGTCCTTATATATGTATATATATATATATATATATATATATATATATATATATATATATATATATATATATATATATATATATATATATATATATATATATATATATATATATATATATATATATATATATATATATATATATATATATATATATATATATATATATATATATATATATATATATATATATATATATATATATATATATATATATATATATATATATACTTTTAAGGCATACCGATAGGGAAATTAGAAAATGTATCACTCATTGCTCAATCAGCCTGATTTTCTGTCGGGCAGTTAAAAAGTTTATAACCATATTAAAGTTTATCACAATAAGGCGAAGCAAGTTTACTTACATCTATTCTTTACACACTTGCTAATTATCAGACACATAAAATTGATTATGATAGGCTTAAAAAATTTCAAACTGACTAGAAAAATAAAGTCTTTACTAATCTGCCTGGTGTTTTGTGAAATTCCAGCAAAAAGTGAGACGGGATAGTATATTTTTTTCGACTTAACATTATTTAATAACCCCTAAATATGATATATATATATATATATATATATATATATGTAATATAGAATTTCTCATACGAGTCATTCTATATTAACTGGTAAGCTTGAAACATATGTTTCTTATCAAGTTTAAGATGTAGAAGTCGGTCTCTCACAAAGAGCCATAAAAAGTCAAGATGAACCAGATAAGGCCAGATAAAAGATTATTTTCTGAAGTTAATGGACAATAATTCATCAATGAAGATAGTCCCAGAAAGTTCCCACCGTCAGAGTGGCGAGATACTTTTAGCGAATCAAAACCTTTAAATTTTATAAATTGAATGACGTTTCATTGAGATAAGAAGATGCTTGCAACCACGCCCTCTCAGAATCTCACTTTAAAAGCTCAGGACAGACCAAATTGCGTTTCTTTTTCATATTTTCAATGGCTAGATAAAGCTGGGCCAACCCCAAACAATCCCTGCAAAGGGGGAAACCTGATGTAAATATCCCACTCATAATGTTTGCAATACTCCATCTAGAGTAATAAAATGCCTTTTTAACAGAAGCTGCCTAAGTCTATTCAATTATCTAGTCTTTAAAGACGTAACATGACAAGCCGGCAGTTCAAGTAATTTGTTTGAAAATAATGGCCCCAGATATAAACAGCAAAGAACATATCCATCGTTTTACTTCAAGGAAAAGATTAGAGGAATATGTTTTACCTTCCGAAAAAGAAGATGAAAAGAAACAACAAATATGTCAACAAGTTCCGATACATGGGGTGAAAAAGCTGAATCCCGTATAGTTCCCACCACAAAAGAAGTAAATAGAAAAATATGCAAGTGGATCGTCAAATCAACAAAAAAAAAAGGAACTTTATCGCCTGCGAAAGTCGAAATACAACCATCGAAAAAGATTCTGTCACAATAAATATTCATGCTAAAGTTCACCACCGCATCTGGATTAGTCAAAGAATCATCAAAAGCCATATGGAGAATTTCAACTCCGAAGAATCCCCTGCCCCCCAAGAGAAGAAATGATATTACATCTTTTTACAGTTAGCAGCTTTCTTCATCTAGGTGACGACATCTGAAAGAACACTTGCATCGAAATCATGGAAAACATCTGGAAGGAGGATCTGGACTTAAAAATGCTCAGAATCAAATATAAACATTATCTTCAAAAATCCAGAAGTATTAAAAATATTCCGCGTATCTTCACGTAAAATGTTTAAGTCAAACGTTTTAATATATAAGTATAAATTTGCAATATGACAACTAAACTCGGCATTCTTCTAAATGGGTAAGTTATTTTTATAAAAAATATTAAGTTTCTTAAAATAAGTTATTCAGTTTTAAAAATAAGTACAATTGTTTCTTATTATTTAATTGAATATTTTGTATAAGTAGTTCGTGAAATTATGCTCTTCATTAAAATTAATTTTAAAAGAAGAAAAAATGTGATAAATTGTAAGAAATGAAAATTCTAAAACATAATGTGCTAAAATGGTTCAAAATATTGAGGTATATTATGTTAATATTCTCTTATTGTTTGCATTATTTATTTTGTCATTATTATTACTTGTATTATTGTTTACAAAATTTTTGAAAAAGTTTACATATGAAAATGAGAAAGAAGAAAAAATTAATGAGTGTAATATCAATGATAATCATGAAAATATTAAAAGTAATTGTGGAATATATAGGGAGCCGAATTCGGTTGATTCTAAAAGTATACAAACTTCTAATAATACTGAAATTTGTGCCAATGTGGAAAAAAATAATTCAAATGTAACACAAAATGTAAATGCAATTGAATTTAAGATAGATTTTTCAGATTTTGAAACAGTTGTTCCACCTTTTAAAGGCAAAAAACACGAAAATGTTAATTGGTGGTTCGAAGTATTTGAAGATCATGCTAAAATTTTTAATTTATCTCCTTTACATAAATTTGTACATGCAAAAAGGTGTTTACGCGAAAATGCATTGATACTTCTTCGTAGCCATCCTAATATTAATTCGTTTGCTCAATTGAAAGAATTATTAATCGGTGAATTTCTGGTTACCTATAACTCAGCCGAAATTCATAAAATTTTAAGAAATAGGAAAAAACTTTCGCACGAATCAGTGCAGGAATATTTTTTAAAATTAAAAGAAATTGCAATTCAAAATAATGTTGATGAACAATCTCTAATGAAATATTGCATTAATGGCATACCCGATACCGTAGATAATAAAGCTATATTATATGGGTCAACTAATTTAAATGAGTTTAAAAATAAACTAAGAACATATGACCAAATGTGCATAGAAAATGTGCATAGATAGAGAAAAAAATAAAATACATAATAATTACGTACGTTACAATACGCCTAAATTACAAAAGCAAAAGGAGGTTAAACTGCATTTAAGTGATTATAAAAATGATGAGAATCAGGCGACTCATGAGATGCGAGATTTGCCGCCCAGACCGTGTAAATTTTGCGAAAAAATAGGCATACGAAAAGCATATCACTGGGGGCAATTCTGTTCAAATAATCCGGCTATAAGTAAAAATAAAGTTGGAAAATCAAAGACTAAAAAGTATCAATTACTTGTGTCAGGAGACATAGAAAGTGAAAAATCCGTACAAAAGGATAAAAAAAAAAGAAAGATAACTCGAGTTGCATGCAAAAATTAATGTTAAACTTGGATACGGGATCAACGATAAATTTGATACCCGAGCATATTGTATTGAAATTGAATGTTCCTGTTAGAAGTTGTAAAGGGATAAATGTTATCCAAACAAAAGGAAAATTAACACTTGCAAAAAAGTGTACTCTTAATTTAAAAATTGGTAATATGGTTAGGTCGACTGAGTTTCTAGTACTAAACAACGATGCCATATTAGGGGTACAATCTTTATGTGATTTTCACATCGTTATAAATTGTGTAAAGCAAATTGTTACCCAGAGAAACAGAAAACTGATCACTTTCTCACCTCTGGAAAATCGCGACTTGACTTTACAAATAATAACTGAAAATCCAATGCAAATAAGTGTTAGTAACAGTAAACAAAAAGAGGATGAAACTGAGAAAGGGAACATTAAGCAATCAATTTCAAAAATAAATATGACAAATAACGTAAACGAAAATAATCGTTGTACGGAAAAGAGAAAAGAAAAAGTTAAAAAAGATCTAAAGAATTCGAATGTTTCTGAGATAAATTCTGGTAATGGAGACGCAAATTATCAGACCGTCATTCACGAAACAACTGAATCGATAGAAAATGTGAAAAATTCTGATTTACTCAGAATTCTAAGGGAATATGAGGATATATTTGCTAAGAATAAATATGATGTAGGTAAAGTTAAAATAGAACCACAACGGGTGAGGTTAACTTCGGATTTACCGATCTCTTTAAGGCCATACAAAACATCTCCAAAACAACAGGAAGAAATCGATAACCAAATTCAGGAGTTATTAAAACATAATATAATAAAAGAAAGTTCTTCTCCATATTCTGCGCCAGTAACATTAGTATTTAAAAAGGAGGAAAATAAAAAAACGCGTTTATGTGTAGATTTTAGAAAATTAAATCAGGTGACAAAGTCGGACGCTGAACCGTTACCTCTCATGGAATCTTTAATTGATAAATTGGCTCAAAGTTCTTATTATTCTTGTATAGACCTCATTATTGGTTATTAGCATTTACAAATCCATCCAGAAGACACAGAAAAATTAGCATTTGCAACACACAATGGGTTATATGAATGGTTACGTTTACCTTTTGGTTGGAAAAACGCCCCAAGCATTTTTCAAAGAACTATTCGTAGAATCCTTACTAAACATAAAATTAAATTTGCTGCAAATTATTTTGACGATATAATTATTTTTTCAAACAGCTATTCTGAACATTTAGATCATATTAAACAAATTTTTGATATATGTAGACAAGAAAATATTATATTAAAATTTTCTAAATGTTCCTTTCTAAAACAAAAAATTGACTTTTTGGGGTATGAGATAACAAACGGCACTGTTACACCAAATAATAGTAATATTGAAGTAATTAAAAAATTAAAACCTCCCACAAATGTAAAATCCTTGCAAAGATTTCTAGGATCCATTAATGTTTATAACAAATTTATAGATAAATATGCAGCTATTCGAGCTCCACTAAATAAATTATTAAAAAAGGATACTAAATGGATATGGACAGATGAATGTCAAAAATCTTTTGAAGCTCTTAAAGCAGCTTTAACTAGTAAACCAATATTAAAAATATTTAACCCGTCCCTTGATTGTCATATTTTTGTTGATGCCAGTACAAATGGTATTGGTGCTGTACTTAAACAATGTGATGAATCTGGTGTTCTATATCCCGTAGCGTTCCACTCCCGCTCATTAAAAGATTATGAAAAGAACTATTTTATCACTGAGCTGGAATGTCTCGCTATTGTGGACACTTTAAATAAATTTCATCACTACCTTTTTGGAAAGAAATTTACTATACATACGGACCATGCAGCCCTTCTTTGGCTTAAAAATGTTAAAAATCTTAAAGGGAGATTATTTCGCTGGTCCTTACACCTTAGTATGTATGATTACGTTGTAAAATATACAAAAGGTAGTACAAATATAGAAGCAGATATGCTTTCGAGAGAAATACCAGATTCAAATGTAAATGTAAACAATCAGGGAAGTCAAGTATCACAGCTTTTGCAATTAAATGAAATTATTGAGGCTCAAAAATGTGACAATTTAACTGGAAAATTTGTAGAAATTAATGATGTATTATGCCTTCGTAAAAAAGGATTTACTAAAATTGTAGTACCTTTTTCATTACGGTTAAAATTACTCAAAATTGCTCATGAAAAATTTGGACATCCAGGTATTTAAAAAACGATTAATTTATTAACTCCGGTATATTATTGGCAAAACATTACTTCTGATATCACTAAATTTATTAAACATTGTCACACATGTCAATTAAATAAGAAGCCCCGACAAAAAAGATTTGGGCTTTTACAATCAATGCCTCCTGTTGATAAACCATTTGATTTGCTTGCAATTGATAGTGTTGGTGGTCTTAACCATTATAATTCAACAAAAAAGTATTTGACCTTAATTATTGATCATATGACGCGATATATATGGGCATTCGCTTCAAAATCTATTACAACAGAAACTTATACCACTTTTCTTCATCAAATCTTTCTAAATCAAATACCTGCAAATCTCTTAAGTGATAGAAATGCAGCTTTTACATCTTCGCATTTCAAAAAATTTCTTAAGCATCATAAAGTTACTCAACTTTTATCTACAGCGCATAGGCCTGAAACTAATGGCAAAGTAGAGAGATTAGGACAAACAATCATCACGCGTTTAAAATGCAAAATTAATGAAAATTCTTCCAGGATACCGTGGCCTAAATTATTAAAAGAAGTGGTTCAGGAATATAACTTAACTCCTCACTCAGTTACGGAATTCCCGCCGGCATATTTATTAAATGGCATAGTTCCATATGAAAATCCTTTAAAAGAGGATATTTATCCTCCAATTGAAGAAGCTAGGAAAATAGCTATCGAAAACACAAAAAGATACCACGAGAAAAATAAAGTTTATTACGATTCTAGATTTGTAGATATAAACTTTTCACCAGGTGACACAGTCATGTATGAAGAGTTTAAATATCCTAACACTAGAAAACTCTCTCCAACTTTTAGTGGTCCTTATATAATCATTCAAAAGATGTCTGATGTAAATTACGAAATAAATAAGAAGAATAGTCATACTAAAGAAAAAACAGAAATTGTACATGTTTCTAAACTAAGAAAATATTACGAACCAGAGAAATTAAAGCTTAATCATGAATAAAATTTATTAAATAGAAAATGTAAATATTAAAGTGAAAAACAAATATATGATTTGTTTTGCAGTAAACAAATTTAAAGACATGAAATTGTCATGGACATGGTTCGTTTGAACATGTTACCAGTCTTCAAAATAAATATGGGACGAAATTCTCATATGATCTAACCAAAAGCAAATAATATTTTTCCTTGTTGTATAGTTTGAGATAGGATCTTCCGTATCAATAGTGCTGAGATACAAGAGTGTTCTCCTTCTTTTGGGGACTACAACTTTGTATCCAGTAACAAGCTCTTAACGATACTAGAATATTAAATTCTAGAGTAACGACACATTTGTGTCCTTTTCTTATTTCTTTCATTCACTTTAGAAATATATGTGAATAATGAAATTCTGTGTATGTGTTTTTAATTTATTATTTCTAATTTGTTTTCTTTATATTAACTTAAAAAACAAAAAGAATCTTCACTTACGGTATTTTGTGGTGTTATTAAACAGAATTTTTCGAAGAAAAAAAAATATTTAATAAGATTAGAGATTCTAAATCTTTTTGTTTATGTTTTTGCTATATGTTTATGTGTGCATAAATTTTGATACTTTACCTATAGAAAAAATTTTGATGTAAACATTACATAATGTAAACATTACATAATGTTATACTTAATAGATATGCATGTTGTCTTGTACACAGCTCTTACTCTAGATTTGTTATTTTTGTTTTGCTTGAAGCTTTTTATTTGATAAATTAATGTGTGTTTTCTTATAATTTTATTGAAAATTCTGATGGAAGGGGTTGCAAGTAATTAACCATAATTTTTCTAAATTTAATAATGAAATAAAATTTTTTTGGAGAGGGGGGATGTAATATAGAATTTCTCATACGAGTCATTCTATATTAACTGGTAAGCTTGAAACATATGTTTCTTATCAAGTTTAAGATGTAGAAGTCGGTCTCTCACAAAGAGCCATAAAAAGTCAAGATGAACCAGATAAGGCCAGATAAAAGATTATTTTCTGAAGTTAATGGACAATAACTCATCAATGAAGATAGTCCCAGAAAGTTCCCACCGTCAGAGTGGCGAGATACTTTTAGCGAATCAAAACCTTTAAATTTTATAAATTGAATGACGTTTCATTGAGATAAGAAGATGCTTGCAACCACGCCCTCTCAGAATCTCACTTTAAAAGCTCAGGACAGGCCAAATTGCGTGTCTTTTTCATATTTTCAATGGCTAGATAAAGCTGGGCCAACCCCAAACAATCCCTGCAAAGGGGGAAACCTGATGTAAATATCCCACTCATAATGTTTGCAATACTCCATCTAAAGTAATAAAATGCCTTTTTAACAGAAGCTGCCTAAGTCTATTCAATTATCTAGTCTTTAAAGACGTAACATGACATATATATATATATATATATATATATATATATATATATATATATATATATATATATATATATATATATATATATATATATATATATATATATATATATATATATATATATATATATATATATATATGAATCATCCAAATAATAATATAGTTTAGAAATTCTCGAACTGGAATCTCTCTTTAACTCAAAAGAAAAAGTCCCGAAATAAAAAAAAATAAAAAACATATTGTAGTTGAAATTTCTTTTAACCTAGACAATCAATAGCAGCAATCCATATCTCTATCCTTCCCTCAGCCACAATCTTTCCCTAAAAGGGAAAATATTAAATAAATAATTTAAAAGCACATTATTGCAAACACAGGCATTTTTTAAAAAAAAAATTGGACCATTTTCAGAAAATCAAACGTGCTAATGATGCCTTAAATGTTATAATAAAGAAAACTTCAAGAACTTTTCCCTCCGGCAAAAATGCTGTCCAGTTCAACCTTTATTCCCTGAAATACTAATAAAAGCTACGCAAGGAGTTGTAACGAAAAAAAGTAGAAAATAAATGTTCTTGAAGAGTGGGCGAAAATAATATCGATCTTTTGAAAGTATTTTTAAAAATTATTTTGAATCTATTTTCAGTACAAATGGATGAATGAGAAAGTTATGAATATAATATACCAATCTACAAGCTTTGATTTAAAAATACATATCTATAGAAAGCATATCATGGAGTAATCATGCATGGTAGATAAAATTCCGCTATCTGAAGTCAAGTTTTGCTTCTTTGATTTTTTTAATTTTAAGATTTTGTCCCTGAATATTAAAACGTATTCACCATGCTTTTTAAAATTACTAAAAAAAATTAAGCTATTGCTGTTTTTAAAAGTACTAGAATAACATTCTGTAAAGAAAAGGTAATACAATTCACAGAGCCCATTTGTAGAATATGTAAAGCAATGGAATATAAAGAATATATTATTGATTAATTAATAGAATAATTAGAATAGTTCAAAGAATAAGTTATTTCTAAAGAATACGTTCGAAGAACTAATATCCGAGTTATATGGTAAATTCAGCGTGGAAGCACCCACCAGATCATGATTGGTATGCCGCCAAATGCCCTGGATTATCCCTGCAGTGCACTTGTCCTAGATTTTTCTCAAACTGCTTTGTCAAGACTTAGGACCGGCCATATAAAGTGTTTGACCTTCAGAGCGAAAGAAAAGACTTACGCCTATTGCCATTGCTCGGCCATCACTTCGCCATCTCATCTTTTGGACTGTATTGGTGCCTCTGTGAGGCAACTGATGAGTGAAGGAGACACTGTCTATGACTTGCTGATGCGACATGATCTTCTGGACTTGGTATAGGGCTCTAGACCAAGGGGATGAGCAACAACAACAACACATCCGAATTACAGAAGTATCAATAATGCCACTGCAATAAAATTTGAAAACTTTACAAATATAATGAGGAGTAGCTGTATACGAGTTTAGTACACTGTTAGAAATTTCTCGGAAAATTTTTTTCATTAAAATGAGGATTTTGATGTGTTTATAATTACCTGTAAAGATACTTTTTTTGAAACACGGCAAATTTAATAAAACAAAAATAAACTCAAAAGTAAACATCACGAACATGACATTTCCATGCGAGTACAACCCTAGGCACTCCTCCACCAACCTGAAAAGAAAGTTCTAGTTGTAGTTCATTTACATCGCAGTAGATCTGCACAATGGGCTATTGGCGACGATCTGGGAAGCATCCCTGAGGATGATCCGAAGACATGCCATCAAAATTTTGATCCTCTGCAGAGGGGATGGCACCCACGCTTTGGTAGCCCCACGACCTACACGCGAAGTCGAGCACTTTACGGTAGAACAGTTTAACCAGGACCAATACCGCACACCCTCGGTCCCTACGCAGACTAATCCAAGTGGTCACCCACCCGCACACTGACCGCAGCCAGTGATGCTTGACTTCGGTGATCTACTGGGAACCGTGTCTTAACGATCAGTCCACTGCATGACCTGAAAAGAAAGAAAAACAGCTTTTGTTCGTTTTTCCCTTTCGAGGAAAAAGTCTAATTGTTCTCCCAGTCACAAGTTTTATTTTTCCCTACTTATAGTTCCGAATCTCAATAATATAACATTTAATTTGATTGTTATTTTACAATATTTAAACAAAAAATATCAAGCGATACGTTAAAACTGCTTGTTAACTGCTAACTCAATACAGTTAAACAACTAGAATTTTATTATCACACCAACTAGACCCACCTATTGAAGCCAATTAGTTACACGCTGCTGGGTGCATATTAATAGCCGAGAGGGCTTGTCTGTCAATCTCATGACCGACAAAACTGAGGTTTAGTTCCAGCGTCGACACCTCAATATTTCCTGCATTCCCTTTAACACATGAAGAGTTTCCAGTTTCCTGCACTCCCTAATTTGTGATCCTGGACTATGAGAATACGATACCTTCACTCACACGTAGGCTCCATGAAGCTGCTTAACACAAAAAAAGTCCAGTATTTCCCACCCCTTACGATAGGTGAAACAACCAGATAAACTAATTAAACCACATTCCAAGGTTCAGTTGATAAAATACAACTCAACCATAGCCTAACTCCAATGCCCATTACCTAACAAAAAAGCCTAGTTCAAATGTCCAGTTGAATTTATGTTTTACTGTTTTGAAACCAAACCATGTTAGTTGAAATAGTTAAAAAGCCTCTTAGTTTTGTATTCATGGTTTTTTAATCATATTAATTACAAACGGTTTCAAAACCGTAAAAGCAAAAAATACTTTTGTCCCATTGACTTGAAGCTATTGCTAATTGGCATTAATTACGGGATTTATTTTTATTGACATATTTATTAAGATGGGGAAGCATTATTTTTCAAACATTTTTTTAAAGTGAAACGTTTGATATGATAGCTAGTTCAGCAAAATTAATAATTTAATTTCCAAAGCTGGCAATCTAAATAATTCTTTTAGAAAACATTATTTGCGATCGATATTGTACAAACACCACAAGCATAAATCGTACTTGTTTTTAAATTCAAAAAAAAAATAGAAAGAAGAAAACTAAACCTTTATTTTATTTGAAAACTGATTGCGTGTAGGTGTGATACTTCAAACCTGATTACCAACAAATTGGAGAAAAAAAACTTATAAAACTTTCGATTAATTTAAAAATGAAGTTTAAATTCAGACTATCTTAATTACATATAGTGTGTATACGATTTTTTTTTTCAATTACGAAATATCGAACTAAATGCACATAAATTTTAATTCTATTAATTATTAATAGAATTAAAATTTATGAAAAACCGTAAAGAAATTTTCCTATTTTTCAAATTTCATTTCTTGTTTAAAATTCAATGCTTTCACTTTTTAAAATTATGAATTTTATATTTGTAGTTTAGTTACCAAAATACAAGTTCTCCATGTAAAAGTAGTTAGGTTTTTTAGTTAATATTCGTCATTTTACAATTTCAAGAGTCTTTAAGACTATGATTAAATAACCTTAATACATAATATGATCCCTGAGGTAAAAATAAGAAAAGAACCGTAGTTCATAATTTCTTTCCCACGTTGAAATTTTTTCAAGATAAATATTATTAAACTTTAAGGGAAGAAGATTTCTTTTCTTTGAGCTAGATGAAATTCATGTTAGTTCATCTCAAAACCAAATAGTGTTAGTTTACTTTAGATAATTAACTTTTTTAACGGATCATCTTTTTTTTTTAAAAATATCAGTTGTCGGTGCTGTTGTAAAATATTTAGTTTAAGCTAAAAAACATACTGAAAGAGTTATTACAGTGGCTATATGACAATGAGAACTGTAGTCATCGTTTCTCTTTGAGATATTTGAATTTGCAACGTGTCCCAACATAAGCGAAAAATTTAATTTTCAATTAATTACCTCTTCCTCCCCATCTACTACTTCTTATTTTTTCCTTCTTCTCTTTTTCTTCTAATTTTTATTGTTATTTTTTTTAATGCTATTCTTCTCATGCGCCTTATTCTTATTCTTCTTATTCGCTTTTTTAATTATTCGCTAATTCATCTTATTCTCTAATTCTTCTTATTCTAATTGCTTTTCTTCTTATTCGCTTTTTTCATTCTTCGCTTATTCTTCTTATTCTCTAATTCTTCTTATTCTAATTGTTATTCTTCTTATTCCAATTGTTATCCTTCTTATTCTAATCGTTATTCTTCCAAATCGTTTTATTATTATTATTACTTTCTCAATTTCTTTCTTTTCTTCATTTCTTTCATTCTTTTATTTTCATTGTTATTCTTATCCGTCTTATTCTTATTCTTATTCCTCATGTCCCACTTCTTCTTTTTCTCCTAATTATCATTTTTCTTCTTTTGCTCTTTCTTTTACTTTTTGTTCCCCTTTTTTTATTCCTCTGTTTATTATAATTGAGTAAACGTTCGAATCAAAACTCAAAAAGAGCAGTCTGATATAAATTAATCTTACTTCTATTTCCGATGATGACCAATCAGAATCATTCTGATTAGTGATTTAATTTTCATTACATTCTTAAACATTTTCATTACAACTGCAGCATTTTCACAGCCATTTCTCATAACAACTTATTCTTCACATCTACTTACTTACTCTTAATCACTAAAGGAACGCTTCGAACATCTTTAACTTCTACAACATGCGATAAATGAATTGTAGTAACTCAACAGTTAGAACGCTCGTATTCCCGCAATGGCGTCCAACTCGCAGGGACCACAGTGCTAACATTCCCAGTGGTAAATGGAATGTACGAATTTAATGACGGAATGGAATAATTGACGGTAGTGCTCCTTGCATCGGGCTAAATGCTGGAGTTTTTCCGTTTAAGCAACTCATTTACGGTAGTAAAAAAAAAACATTTCAATAAGAAATTATCTTGTCTCCCAGATTGGCCTCAAAATTACAAGGCTATGGGATTTAACATTCGTAACTGTAAATCCATTACGTTTAGAAAAGAAAAAAAACAAGTCAGTTTAACAAATTTTTCAAGCCATTAAAAATTAAGCATTTTCAAGTGCCTATGCCAAATAAAATTTTAAAAGATTATACAAGCGAAAAACTAAAAATTTCGGTGGGAAAAAAAGCATTCTGGAAGTTTGTGCTTGTATAAATGGAAAAGCTTATCTTAACTTTACAATGGCATGGCTTTATGATAAAGATTTTAATCGTATTCATCCTCTTACGTCAGATAATAAGTACAACAGTCACGGCTACGGTATCCTTTAAGCGTTACCAAAGTTACGACGGCCTATGTACACCATTATCTAATTTTGTCACCAAGTAGTGTTTTTATTGCTGAATTTAGAGACATTTTACTATTAAAAATAAAAGTGGGGATCGGAATTTTTTTTTTCTGTTGCATAAGATTTTTTAACAGATCTTAAGTACTTTCGTATCGCTGATTTCAAATCTGCATTCTATTTCTCTCTCCAAGCATTAATGACACATTTATACTCTATTTTGTATCGAAATGTACAAGTTTAAAAACGATATATGTAACAAGGGGCTGTGTAATTGTCACGACAAACTTCTACGGTAATTAGGGCACACCATCAGAATTAAAACTGCATAGAGACCCATTGATGGAAATGTCGTCAGATGCCGCTAGGGGAGCTTCCCCATTATAAATTTTTTCGTGCGGTTCTGAACAGTTCGTAATAGGGGAAGCCCTCCTAGCCTCGCATGAGGCTATTTTCGGGCATAGATTTATGCAATTTTTAATCTGAAGATGCTCCCTAACTCTCCGAGAAGTTTGTCGTAACATTTGCGCAACCCAGTGTTAGCGTTTTTAAACTTGTACATTTTGACACAAAATAGACCAAAAAAGTCAAAAATACTGCAGCTTTAGGAGCAAAACTAATTTCGGACTTAAAATCCCCACACCGGAACTAGGCAAGATCTGGTATTTGTATAAATGCAACAAAAAATTTGTTCTCCAGTGTATTGTGTGTTAAATATACCTAATTAGTTTATAACACTTTTTCTAAATATATAATAGTCTAATGCAAATCAAGATTCACTATTTACGATTTTTTTTCGATTCAAGCTAAACTTTTTATAGATTTCCCAAATAAATTAATATACGTATGGCAATTAATATCCGTATCATTCTTTTCATATCAAGACTTCAGCCATATGATTCCGTATTTCTTAGTTCTGAAAAGGGCTAATATTGAAATTGGAAAAAAATTGCTTGCGATAAGATATTAAATTGTAAGAAGTAAAACTTTCCCACCAGAATGTACTGCCATGCAATTAAAAACACAATGTTATTGCAGCTCCTCCGTGGCATAAATTATCAATAAGGATGAGAAAAACAAAAAACCCTGAAACTAAAGCATGCCAGGGAAGCAAGATGATTTTAGTTTTTATTTCCACCAGCACCCATTTTTAATGTTTTTCATAATATAAATTTAAAGGGTTTACGTGTTCTTTCTATTTAAATTTTTGATGATTTTTTTTTTTCGATTCTTATCTATAAAATCTGTATTTGTTTGTTGTCCCTTCTTTAAGATGATTATAAACAATATTAATGCGAATCATTCTATAGTGGTAAACATTACATATCGTACAATATACAATACTTCAAGATTATATTTGTACGGAGTTTAGTAAAATCAACGAGGGTTTGCCACGAGTTTTTTATATTTCATTTTATAACTGTCGTTGAACAATCGATCCAATTTTTGGGTTTACGACTCCCAATGTTCAACTCCGTCGCTTTTGTAATTTTGAACCCAATTCAGAAGACAAGGGAACTCTTGGATCAAGTATTGGGAGAAATTTGCCTTCATGGAGGACTTTTTGATGGAACTGCGTTACATAGAGTGGAAAACCGCGAAAATCTCCCTCAGTTTACCTGACACTAACTAATGATCCGTCTACCACTGAGGATATTTTACGTCAGCACTGTGGTCGGTGCAAGCCGGATGTGGAATTCGTATCGTCAGCCATCGCCGGGATTCGAACCCGGTTCACCTCATTGAAAGGCGACCGCTCTATCCCCTGAGCCATCGCAGCTCTAGCCACGAGTTTAGTAAAATCGACATAAAGCCAACGCGTTACTGTATTAGTATTTTGAAAGCCGTCAGAAACCTTCTGTTTATTTTGTTTACAGTTAAGCCTTTGAAATATGTTTCTATAAACCTAAATAATGTAAAGGCAACGGTAGAAGAAATTTTTAAAAAATTAAGCTATGCATTAAAAGACCGTTTCATAAGGAAAATTGCTTAATTGTTATAAATCTTGACTCTAAGAAAAATTATTTATTGATTCATTTGATGAGTCTAACTTCTAAAAACGTGTTTTTCGTTATCAAATAATGAAAAGTTCAAGGATAGGGCAATAAATAATAGAAAATTATTATTATTTAAAATTTTAGCCTTAGTTATGTTGATGATTGCATAGCTGTAATTACAAACGACACATTAATTGTTTGTGCTTTTTTCACTTCGTGAAAAGAAAGGGTATTTAGCTAGTTCTCAACAAAAAAAAAAACGGAAAATTCAATATTTTTGCTTGTATTTCATGTAAAACGTTATAGGGTAAACTAACCAGTGAAGGAACACTTAAGCTTCCCTTGCCTTTTAAAAAATCATATTAATTTCAAAATTCGTAATTTTAGTTAAATGACAGTGTCAACATATTTGTTACTAATTGCAAATTATGTAAAAAAAATTTTAAAGAACTTATATTGTTTTAACGTTTTGGAGGTTCAAATAACAAGTAGTAAGAAGACCAAGTGAAGGAACAGCTCTTACCAGTGAATGAACACCCAGTAAAGGAACACTTAATTTTGGTTATTTTTTAATGCTCTTTATGAATTTGTAAGCCATACAAATATTTAAAAGCAAGCCTATTCTTGAAATTATAACATATAAATACTTGGAAAATGATAACTTTTTTTTGTAATCATGAATTGAAAAATAAAATGTCAACATATTAACACATACTGTTCATTCACTGAGAAATCTATGCCCAGTAAAGGAACATGCCTGTTCCCTCACTGGCTAGAAGTTGTTTTTCGTAACATACTTTTGATGCGGAACATCACTAAAGGTACAAGAAAATTAAAGTTTATCTTTTATTTTGATTAACTTAGAAGAAAACCAGTAAAGGAACACTTGTTCCTTCACTGGTTTTTCATCGTTTGGTGATCCAGTGAATAAACACCCCCTTATCTCAGTACTTTATTGTGCTATGATGCTTAAAAAAAATAAAACGTAACTTTAATAGCTATATTTTGAATTCTCCTTTTCACAGTAAGAAAAATAAAACTATTACATGCAATTAATTCCACTTCAAACATATAAATACAAACACTCACCTTATAATTTTTTCAAAGAAACAAGTTGTTGCAGAGATAATAACAAATTCAAAAATTTTTCCAGAGAAGTCTATTTCACCAGTTAATCCAAAACATTGCTAGATGACTTCCTATTGTTTGGCAGTAAGCTATTTTTACCAATCAATCTAAAGAAAAATTTTCAAATTCTTATTTTTAATCAATATATATGAAATGTTCCTTCACTGGGTAGTGTTCCTTCAGTGCTTTGTTTACCCTGACATAAAATTTTCTTTTGCAATAAAGCAATTCCCCCAATAAACATTTCTGAATTTCAAAAGAGATTCTTCTTAAACAAAAAGGTTAGAAATCCTTTTTTTGTTGCACATATTATTCAATGCTATTAAAACCTACAGGAATTCTTTAAGAAAATATTTTCACATAGTGAATCCTTTCACTCAACTATATTAGTCGAAGTAGGTATGAAGATCTTAAATTCAAAAAAGCTCCATTTTATTATGCACTCTTTTTACATAATTCGACATGCAAAGATAATGGAAAAGCCTTTGATGTAATAAAGGAGATAAATTTTCGGATGAAAAGTCTTTATTATCAAAGAATTTAGAGAAATGTTTCTTTTGTACTTGCGCGTAAAATTCGTAACGATTTTTTTAATGCTCGAAATATAAGCCTTTCTTTTACTTAAACGAAGGATTTTTTTTCCTAATTTCATTTTCAAGCTGTTTCACTAAATTCAGTTTCATATTCTAGCATTTTTTTTTTCTTAAATGGAACCGGCACTCAGGATGCCGGTACTTTTTACCTTCAAAATACATTTCCTAACATGTTGGGAAACAAAAAATCTGACATAGCGTTATTTTTGCAGTTATAATTACCATAAAATTAATGAACCTCTCTAATTAAATAAGAATCGCTGCTAAAATTACAATATATTTTACACTATTTTATTTTATAGTATAATATTTTACGATAAAAATGAATTTTGCAATGGATTTTTATACCCGTAGTTTGACCCGAATTTTTGACAGTGTATATATAACCCGGTTTTATTACAGATATAAAAGTCATTTTAGAGCTTTACTATGCAATTTAAAACGAATAAGTTACGTTATTTCTGCAAAAAGTTTTCTATGCTCTTCAGCACTTCCTCATGCATTCTTCCAGTCGCGCTTCGTAATGTCTTTTCATATGTTTGTGTACTACTCCATGTTTCAAAATCTGTCTCCGTGTGGTCCCCTAATGTTCTTTTATTGGCAGATAGACATTTAACGTGTGTTCCAAAAATAACCGTTGATTTGACAAATCATTTAAACAAAAATATAATAGACTGTTTCCTGCGTGCTACTCTGCCGTTTTCAAATGAGTTCAGAAAGAACAATAAAGCAATTTATTCAGTTGTGCCAGTTACAGAAGTTACTTGCCCTCATTTTAAATTTTAGTGTCCATAAACACTCTTTTTCTAAACAAAACGCAGTAAACCGTACAAATCTGTCTTAATCCGTTCATACTTTTACCAGGGGAGACAGTTACAGAAGTTACTTGGCCTCATTTTAAATTTCAGTGTCAATAAACACTCTTTTTCTAAACAAAACGCAGTAAACCGTACAAATCTGTCTTAATCCGTTCATACTTTTACCAGGGGAGACAGTTACAGAAGTTACTTGGCCTCATTTTAAATTTCAGTGTCAATAAACACTCTTTTTCTAAACAAAACGCAGTAAACCGTACAAATCTGTCTTAATCCGTTCATACTTTTACCAGGGGAGACAGTTACAGAAGTTACTTGGCCTCATTTTAAATTTTAGTGTCAATAAACACTCTTTTTCTAAACAAAACGCAGTAAACCGTACAAATCTGTCTTAATCCATTCATACTTTTACCAGGGGAGACAGTTACAGAAGTTACTTGGCCTCATTTTAAATTTCAGTGTCAATAAACACTCTTTTTCTAAACAAAACGCAGTAAACCGTACAAATCTGCCTTAATCCGTTCATACTTTTACCAGGGGAGACAGTTACAGAAGTTACTTGGCCTCATTTTAAATTTCAGTGACAATAAACACTCTTTTTCTAAACAAAACGCAGTAAACCGTACACATCTGCCTTAATCCGTTCATACTTTTACCAGGGGAGACAGTTACAGAAGTTACTTGGCCTCATTTTAAATTTCAGTGACAATAAACACTCTTTTTCTAAACAAAACGCAGTAAACCGTACAAATCTGTCTTAATCCGTTCATACTTTTACCAGGGAAGACAGTTACAGAAGTTACTTGGCCTCATTTTAAATTTCAGTGTCAATAAACACTCTTTTTCTAAACAAAACGCAGTAAACCGTACAAATCTGTCTTAATCCGTTCATACTTTTACCAGGGAAGACAGTTACAGAAGTTACTTGGCCTCATTTTAAATTTCAGTGTCAATAAACACTCTTTTTCTAAACAAAACGCAGTAAACCGTACAAATCTGTCTTAATCCGTTCATACTTTTACCAGGGGAGACAGTTACAGAAGTTACTTGGCCTCATTTTAAATTTTAGTGTCAATAAACACTCTTTTTCTAAACAAAACGCAGTAAACCGTACAAATCTGTCTTAATCCGTTCATACTTTTACCAGGGGAGACAGTTACAGAAGTTACTTGGCCTCATTTTAAATTTCAGTGTCAATAAACACTCTTTTTCTAAACAAAACGCAGTAAACCGTACAAATCTGTCTTAATCCGTTCATACTTTTACCAGGGGAGACAGTTACAGAAGTTACTTGGCCTCATTTTAAATTTTAGTGTCAATAAACACTCTTTTTCTAAACAAAACGCAGTAAACCGTACAAATCTGTCTTAATCCGTTCATACTTTTACCAGGGGAGACAGTTACAGAAGTTACTTGGCCTCATTTTAAATTTCAGTGTCAATAAACACTCTTTTTCTAAACAAAACGCAGTAAACCGTACAAATCTGTCTTAATCCGTTCATACTTTTACCAGGGGAGACAGTTACAGAAGTTACTTGGCCTCATTTTAAATTTTAGTGTCAATAAACACTCTTTTTCTAAACAAAACGCAGTAAACCGTACAAATCTGTCTTAATCCGTTCATACTTTTACCAGGGGAGACAGTTACAGAAGTTACTTGGCCTCATTTTAAATTTCAGTGTCAATAAACACTCTTTTTCTAAACAAAACGCAGTAAACCGTACAAATCTGTCTTAATCCGTTCATACTTTTACCAGGGGAGACAGTTACAGAAGTTACTTGGCCTCATTTTAAATTTCAGTGTCAATAAACACTCTTTTTCTAAACAAAACGCAGTAAACCGTACAAATCTGTCTTAATCCGTTCATACTTTTACCAGGGAAGACAGTTACAGAAGTTACTTGGCCTCATTTTAAATTTTAGTGTCAATAAACACTCTTTTTCTAAACAAAACGCAGTAAACCGTACAAATCTGTCTTAATCCGTTCATACTTTTACCAGGGAAGACAGTTACAGAAGTTACTTGGCCTCATTTTAAATTTCAGTGTCAATAAACACTCTTTTTCTAAACAAAACGCAGTAAACCGTAAAAATCTGTCTTAATCCGTTCATACTTTTACCAGGGGAGACAGTTACAGAAGTTACTTGGCCTCATTTTAAATTTTAGTGTCAATAAACACTCTTTTTCTAAACAAAACGCAGTAAACCGTACAAATCTGTCTTAATCCGTTCATACTTTTACCAGGGGAGACAGTTACAGAAGTTACTTGGCCTCATTTTAAATTTCAGTGTCAATAAACACTCTTTTTCTAAACAAAACGCAGTAAACCGTACAAATCTGTCTTAATCCGTTCATACTTTTACCAGGGGAGACAGTTACAGAAGTTACTTGGCCTCACTTTAAATTTTAGTGTCAATAAACACTCTTTTTCTAAACAAAACGCAGTAAACCGTACAAATCTGTCTTAATCCGGTCATACTTTTACCAGGGGAGACAGTTACAGAAGTTACTTGGCCTCATTTTAAATTTTAGTGTCAATAAACACTCTTTTTCTAAACAAAACGCAGTAAACCGTACAAATCTGTCTTAATCCGTTCATACTTTTACCAGGGGAGACAGTTACAGAAGTTACTTGGCCTCATTTTAAATTTTAGTGTCAATAAACACTCTTTTTCTAAACAAAACGCAGTAAACCGTACAAATCTGTCTTAATCCGTTCATACTTTTACCAGGGGAGACAGTTACAGAAGTTACTTGGCCTCATTTTAAATTTCAGTGTCAATAAACACTCTTTTTCTAAACAAAACGCAGTAAACCGTACAAATCTGTCTTAATCCGTTCATACTTTTACCAGGGGAGACAGTTACAGAAGTTACTTGGCCTCATTTTAAATTTTAGTGTCAGTAAACACTCTTTTTCTAAACAAAACGCAGTAAACCGTACAAATCTGTCTTAATCCGTTCATACTTTTACCAGGGGAGACAGTTACAGAAGTTACTTGGCCTCATTTTAAATTTCAGTGTCAATAAACACTCTTTTTCTAAACAAAACGCAGTAAACCGTACAAATCTGTCTTAATCCGTTCATACTTTTACCAGGGGAGACAGTTACAGAAGTTACTTGGCCTCATTTTAAATTTCAGTGTCAATAAACACTCTTTTTCTAAACAAAACGCAGTAAACCGTACAAATCTGTCTTAATCCGTTCATACTTTTACCAGGGGAGACAGTTACAGAAGTTACTTGGCCTCATTTTAAATTTTAGTGTCAATAAACACTCTTTTTCTAAACAAAACGCAGTAAACCGTACAAATCTGTCTTAATCCGTTCATACTTTTACCAGGGGAGACAGTTACAGAAGTTACTTGGCCTCATTTTAAATTTTAGTGTCAATAAACACTCTTTTTCTAAACAAAACGCAGTAAACCGTACAAATCTGTCTTAATCCGTTCATACTTTTACCAGGGGAGACAGTTACAGAAGTTACTTGGCCTCATTTTAAATTTTAGTGTCAATAAACACTCTTTTTCTAAACAAAACGCAGTAAACCGTACAAATCTGTCTTAATCCGTTCATACTTTTACCAGGGGAGACAGTTACAGAAGTTACTTGGCCTCATTTTAAATTTCAGTGTCAATAAACACTCTTTTTCTAAACAAAACGCAGTAAACCGTACAAATCTGTCTTAATCCGTTCATACTTTTACCAGGGGAGACAGTTACAGAAGTTACTTGGCCTCATTTTAAATTTTAGTGTCAATAAACACTCTTTTTCTAAACAAAACGCAGTAAACCGTACAAATCTGTCTTAATCCGTTCATACTTTTACCAGGGGAGACAGTTACAGAAGTTACTTGGCCTCATTTTAAATTTTAGTGTCAATAAACACTCTTTTTCTAAACAAAACGCAGTAAACCGTACAAATCTGTCTTAATCCGTTCATACTTTTACCAGGGGAGACAGTTACAGAAGTTACTTGGCCTCATTTTAAATTTTAGTGTCAATAAACACTCTTTTTCTAAACAAAACGCAGTAAACCGTACAAATCTGTCTTAATCCGTTCATACTTTTACCAGGGGAGACAGTTACAGAAGTTACTTGGCCTCATTTTAAATTTCAGTGTCAATAAACACTCTTTTTCTAAACAAAACGCAGTAAACCGTACAAATCTGTCTTAATCCGTTCATACTTTTACCAGGGGAGACAGTTACAGAAGTTACTTGGCCTCATTTTAAATTTTAGTGTCAATAAACACTCTTTTTCTAAACAAAACGCAGTAAACCGTACAAATCTGTCTTAATCCGTTCATACTTTTACCAGGGGAGACAGTTACAGAAGTTACTTGGCCTCATTTTAAATTTCAGTGTCAATAAACACTCTTTTTCTAAACAAAACGCAGTAAACCGTACAACTCTGTCTTAATCCGTTCATACTTTTACCAGGGGAGACACCTGGTAATTTGTCACTGCTGGTAATTTATGTTTTACTTATACTTCCACTCCCTGGTAATTTGTCTTCGACTTATGCAAGCTGGATAACTTTTGGAGATTGTATTACAAGCTTAAGTCATTTTTTATACACAGAGTTTTTTTTTTTACCAAACACTAAATACGTTGTATCACTGCTACGCATTTGAGGTTTACTTTTATTTAAACTAAGTCCTTTACCCAACCAATTTGAGATTTGCTAAAGGATCTGCTTGTTTATCCGCTCAAGTACAAGTTTTTTCTCTATTTTATCCAGTGTTATACACATTTTTTCCGAGTAGATCAATTGCAAAGTGCACTTCCTTGGATCACCTTAATCGTCGTAGTCATTTTAATAGTATTTAGTTTAGTAGTTCTTAATAGTCTCACTCTTAGTAGTCATTTTTATACACAGAGGTTTTCATCAAACACTGTGTTTAAAAAATGCATTGTGTCACTGCTACACATTTGAGATTTACTTATAAGTACTTCATCCAACCAATTTGAGATTCGCTAACGAATCTGGTTGTTTATCCGCTCAAGTAACTAGTTTTTTCTCTATTTTATCCAGTGTTATACACATTTTTACCGATCAATTGTAGGTTGCTCTATCTTGGATCAACTTATTCCTAGTAGTCATTTTAATAGTCTTTAGTTTAGTAGTTCATAATAGTCTCACTCTTAGTAGTCATTTTTTATACACAGAGTTTTTCATCAAACACTGTGTTTAAAAAATACATTGTGTCACTGCTACACATTTGAGATTTACTTAAGTACTTTATCCAACCAATTTGAGATTTGCTAAAGGATCTGGTTGTTTATCCGTTTAAGTAACAAGTTTTTTCTCTATTTTATCCAGTGTTATACACATTTTTTCCGAGTAGGTCAATTGTAGAGTGCTTTATCTTGAATCAACTTATTCTTAGTAGTCATTTTAATAGTCTTTAGTTTAGTAGTTCATAACAATCTCACTCTTAGTAGTCATTTTTTATGCACGGAGTTTTTCATCAAACACTGTGTTTAAAAAATACATTGTGTCACTGCTACACATTTGAGATTTACTTAAGTACTTTATCCAACCAATTTGAGATTTGCTAAAGGATCTCGTTGTTTATCCGTTTAAGTAACAGGTTTTTTCTCTATTTTATCCAGTGTTATACACATTTTTTCCAAGTAGATCAATTGTAGAGTGCTTTATCTTGAATCAACTTATTCTTAGTAGTCATTTTAATAGTCTTTAGTTTAGTAGTTCATAACAATCTCACTCTTAGTAGTCATTTTTTATGCACGGAGTTTTTCATCAAACACTGTGTTTAAAAAATACATTGTGTCACTGCTACACATTTGAGATTTACTTAAGTACTTTATCCAACCAATTTGAGATTTGCTAAAGGATCTGGTTGTTTATCCGTTTAAGTAACAAGTTTTTTCTCTATTTTATCCAGTGTTATACACATTTTTTCCGAGTAGATCAATTGTAGAGTGCTTTATCTTGAATCAACTTATTCTTAGTAGTCATTTTAATAGTCTTTAGTTTAGTAGTTCATAACAATCTCACCCTTAGTAGTCATTTTTTATGCACGGAGTTTTTCATCAAACATTGTGTTTAAAAAATACATTGTGTCACTGCTACACATTTGAGATTTACTTAAGTACTTTATCCAACCAATTTGAGATTTGCTAAAGGATCTGGTTGTTTATCCGTTTAAGTAACAAGTTTTTTCTCTATTTTATCCAGTGTTATACACATTTTTTCCAAGTAGATCAATTGTAGAGTGCTTTATCTTGAATCAACTTATTCTTAGTAGTCATTTTAATAGTCTTTAGTTTAGTAGTTCATAACAATCTCACTCTTAGTAGTCATTTTTTATGCACGGAGTTTTTCATCAAACACTGTGTTTAAAAAATACATTGTGTCACTGCTACACATTTGAGATTTACTTAAGTACTTTATCCAACCAATTTGAGATTTGCTAAAGGATCTGGTTGTTTATCCGTTTAAGTAACAAGTTTTTTCTCTATTTTATCCAGTGTTATACACATTTTTACCGATCAATTGTAGGGTGCTCTATCTTGGATCAACTTATTCCTAGTAGTCATTTTAATAGTCTTTAGTTTAGTAGTTCATAATAGTCTCACTCTTAGTAGTCATTTTTTATACACAGAGTTTTTCATCAAACACTGTGTTTAAAAAATACATTGTGTCACTGCTACACATTTGAGATTTACTTAAGTACTTTATCCAACCAATTTGAGATTTGCTAGAGGATCTGGTTGTTTATCCGTTCTAGTAACAAGTTTTTTCTCTATTTTATCCAGTGTTATACACATTTTTTCCGAGTAGATCAATTGTAGAGTGCTTTATCTTGAATCAACTTATTCTTAGTAGTCATTTTAATAGTCTTTAGTTTAGTAGTTCATAACAATCTCACCCTTAGTAGTCATTTTTTATGCACGGAGTTTTTCATCAAACTTTGTGTTTAAAAAATACATTGTGTCACTGCTACACATTTGAGATTTACTTAAGTACTTTATCCAACCAATTTGAGATTTGCTAAAGGATCTCGTTGTTTATCCGTTCAAGTAACAAGTTTTTTCTCTATTTTATCCAGTGTTATACATATTTTTTCCGAGTAGATCAATTGTGGAGTGCTCTACCTTGGATGAACTTAATCTTAGTAGTCATTTTAATAGTCTTTAGTTTAGTAGTTCATAACAATCTCACTCTTAGTAGTCATTTTTTATACACAGATTTTTTCATCAAACACTGTGTTTAAAAAATACATTGTGTCACTGCTACACATTTGAGATTTACTTAAGTACTTTATCCAACCAATTTGAGATTTGCTAGAGGATCTGGTTGTTTATCCGTTCAAGTAACTAGTTTTTTCTCTATTTTATCCAGTGTTATACACATTTTTCCCGAGTAGATCAACTGTAGAGTGCTGTACATTGGATCAACTCCAAGCTGAGGAGTTTCATATTCAGTACATACAGTTAATGCCTGTAGCAACGATCACTATCTAATCAGTTGGTAACCCTTTACAAGTTTTCTAAGCATGCGTTAGAATTTTTTTGAGTTTTTACTTGCTGAGTAGTTTATTTAATCAGGTTTTTTTTTTTAATAAAACCCTGTAATATTTGCAGTTAAAAACAGAACTAAGGTAAAGGACAAAAATGCCATTCTCTTAAAGATAAGTTAACGTTAAATTCAAAAAATAATTTACATTTACAATTTCAATTTATAATTGTTAGGCCTAAAAATATTAGAAAAGTGCTTGAGTATTGTACCTTGGACTAGTCTAAGGTATGTGCAACAGGCCCAGTTAGCACAAATGCATTTCTCCTATGAACAATGCCACTCATAATACGCAAAAAAGCTCTTAACAAAATTATGAAAAATTTTAAATTTTAAATAAAATTATCTTAGGTATTTGGTTATCTTAGGTAAAATGAAATTTAGTTGCGTATCCAACTTCAATCAATCAGTTATTTAAAAGAAAAGAATTCAAAATGAGAGTTATCCATGTAATAATATCCTTGGTTCGAAGTACTATATTGCTTGGACCAATTACCCTTGCTTTAAAAAAATATTTTTTAACTGAAATGTATCACAGCAGTCGTTCATAAAAACAATTTATCGTCGGTGAACTTTTTATTGCGGACATAGCTCAAAATACATATTTTAGAAAATGGAAATACATTTTCTTAAATACAAACATTGAGCTAGGATCATTTTCCTAAACATGCCTTTCGAACTGTATTAATTTTCTTGAGCTCAATTGCGTATTTAAGAATATTGATACCGCTTAAATAGCATGTTTAAGAAAACGAACAAAGCTCAATATGCGCATTTAAGGAAATGGATACAGCTCAAAAAGCAATTTTAAGAAAATAGACATAGCACAAACTACGTGTTTAAGAAAATGGAAAAAGCTCAAAAAAGCATGTTTAAGGAAATAGACATTGCTCAAAATGTGTGTTTATGAAAACTGATAATGTTCAAAAAGCATGTTTAAAAAAACGGACGAAACTCAATATGTGCATTTAAGGAAATGAATACAGCTCGAAAAGCATAATTTAGAAAATACACTCAGCTAAATATACGTATTTAAAAAAGTGCATGTCTATTTTCTAAAATACTTATTTTGAGCAGTGTCCATTTTTGAAGTCAATACATTTTCTTAAACACGAGTTTTGAAATATGTCCTGAATAAAAAAAAAATATCACAGACGATATTTTAATAAACAAACATTTAATGTATATTTCGCAAAATTTTTACGTTATTTGATTTATTACTTTTTGCAAAAACGAATAAAAAGTCATAATTGATCCAACATAAAACACTTTTCCCCTAAAGGTTAAAAATATTAAACCTCGTTAATTTGTTTAAAGTTTAAAGGATAAATATTTGAATCTCCTTAAAGATCTGAAGTTAAAGGGTGAAAAAAAACAGAATTTTTATTTCGCTATTTTATTTCTGACAAAATTTAGAACGAAAGGTATTATGCGGCTTTCGAAAAGACATTGTAACTTTCAAATTCAAAAATATTTTAGCAAATATTTGTTTAGTTTTGTAAGCAAGCAAATGTGTCTTATTTACCTGAGATAGAAAAGACCAGAGGCATGTTTATTTAACTAATATTGTTATGCGACATAATGAATAAAGTATAAAGAAATTGGGAGATTAAAAAAGTAACTTGTATATTTCTAATTTCAACTAAAAAAGCAGCAGTACAAGTACACCTTAAAAAAGTGGTATACATATTGTGTAAGAAGCTCTTGTTGTGAAGCAATAAAAAGACACGTTGTGTCGTTTCGTCTATCATTATTAGAGCCCCTGAATTAGACTATAGTATAGTAGCCTTAATCATTATCACAACGATTGCACATACGACATGTTTCGTAATCATCACATTTAATATTCATTTTTTTTAATTATTGCCGAAAATGAATCCATAAATGTTGTGTATGGTTTGTTGTATGATTTGTCATTGTCATGGTGTTGTATGGTTTGTCATTGATACTTGAGGTGTTCAGTAATCATCACCTTTAATATATATTTTTATTACCCTAATAAAATAAAAAATCCCTGAAAAGTTCTATGTTAACGATTCACAAATTATTATTTAAGTGATAAAAAAAAGTAATGTCAAAATTTGACGAAATTTATGATTTTTTATTTTTGTAATCTAAAAAGGTCACTAGAATCATCATTTTAATATCTAGATACAACTTAATCGAATAGTTGTACACGAAAATTTGAAGATTTAACAAAAGTTTCCTATTATTTTACTAATTACACTTTTTAAGGTGGTATTATACCTAGATTTCTTCCACCGTAATGAATAAAAATTCATTAATATTTTCATTGAAAATTAACTTATCGAAAGCATTGAAAGATATTAAATTTATTTAGAAGGTGTAATCCATAATATTCCCTAAATCAACATTTGTATTAAAAAAATTTTATGCAAAGAAAAAAAATTTTAATCATCACCCTTAATGTTAATATTTGTAAAATCCTTGTAAAAAAGTAAATGACAATGGAAGAATACAAAATAGGTTTTGCAACTTTTTTCCTTTCTTAAAAATTAATTTCCTACCTCAAGTTTGCGTAATTTTTTTACTTACATTTCTCATGCTTACATTAGGCACTTTGTTTAATGCAGTTTTGAGTTCCATACAGTTTCCAATCTTAAAAAATTTTAATCGATTTAAAAATCAGGAAAGAATTTAACGTACTTCCTACTCCTGTGACTATCCACACGCTACTGGTGAAAGCACGCCTATCGTTGCCATGGGTAAAGAGTTCTGCTATGCGTATTTTGATCGCCAATTATTTCTCACACGATCTTTTCTACAAACTCATTTGAATGCGAAAGGCTAAGAAAAGAAGTCTTAGCAATATATAAAAGCAATTACTAGCCAATACGCGGTTTTTATTTTATAACCGTGGTTGAACAGCCAACCCAATTTTTGAGTTTACCCCTTTTTTAGAAAAATTAATCCAAGTCATTAATATAATATGTAGACCATTTTCACGAAAACTGAGCTGCAAATTTCTGAAAAATTCCGCTAAATAATTATTTATAATTAGTCATCATTGGTGTTAATTGGTCAAAAAATAAGTTCAGTGTGGAAATCTTTTTAACTTGGGATGCATGAATTTCTGAAAAATTCTGCTAAATAACGCCAGACTGTGTCAATTGGTCAAAAAATCAATTCAGTCTAGAAATATTTTTAGAGTGACACCCATGAATTTCTGAAAACTTCTGCTAAATAACGCTAGATTGTGTTAATTGGTCAAAAAATCAGTTCAGTCCGGAAATCTTTTTAGAGTGACACTCATGAATTTCTGAAAGCTTCTGCTAAATAACGCTAGATTGTGTTAATTGGTCAAAAAATCAGTTCAGTCCGGAAATCTTTTTAGACTGGCACCCATGAATTTCTGAAAAATTCTGCTAAATAATGCTAGACTGTGGTAATTGGTCAAAAAATCAGTTCAGTCTAGAAATCGTTTTAGAGTGGCACCCAAGAAGTTAGAATCCTATTTTACGTTAGAATCTTATACTATTTTCTTTTTCTTTTCTTTTTTTTTTCAAAAAAGAAGCTTACATCAACCGTCGAACTCCTTAAATAAAAATTCACTTGATGAAAAAAAAAACGATTTAAAAATAAATCACATACATTTTTAACTTTTGTAACGATTTCGATTTCAAACAAATTAATGGTAGAGAATAATTTGTTGCCTACCTAAAATTAGAAATAAAATTCTTTTTCCCGCTTTAAAATACTTCCTTCGAATAAAATGAGACCATTTTTTAGTTACAAATTTATTCTACAGCAAATAATAATAAACTATGCAAAATTTAAAAGCTAATTTTAAAATAATTCTTTCAAAAAAAAATATTAGTGATATTTTTTTCAAAAATTTTAACATTTCGATGCAACAATCATATTACAAAAGTAAATTTCAATACCTAAGTATTTTCTTTGTAGAATATTGCGACTAGTAACGAATTCTTGTCCTCGAAAACGCCCTTTTTCTCGATTCCTGACTACAATCTAAACAATACTAAAAATTTAATTATTATCTTTTGAATATTAAGTATTCAAGTGTTATGATTTGAAAAATTCGGATTTGCCGTAAATAGAAATCTTACATTGTCAATTCTTAGAAATCTTAAATTGGCATGCATTTATAAAAAGAATGAATATGGATAAAAATACTAAGCAATGTTTTAGATAAAATATCGATTTACATTTTGAAAACACATTAATGTCTCAATTTAAATACAAGAGTACATTTGACAGCTTTTGTAAACAATTCTTTTGATTCATAAAAGCGACTCGCTTTGACGCTTAAAAAATGATTAAAACGCCTGAATAAAACTTACGAAGAAGGAAAAATGTCATGATTTGTTATGACGACTTTTATTGTTAGAAATTGTTTTGCTGATATATATTTGAAATAAAACGAATTTCAACTTTTCAATGTGACAATCTAAATAAGCTCTAAAATATAATAAAATCTGAGATTTAAATTTTTCTTTTTCAGAAATTAAAATTTATGAATCTTGAAAATATTTTTATCAATATTAAAAATTTATGTATTTATCTATTTTAAAAGATAACTTTGTACATCAATTTCAAATCATTTGTCTCATAGCCGATTGCCCGACAACTCATTTGTGCGACGGGTGCCTTTTCCCAACAGGTACATTTTCGTATAAGTACGCTATTTGCCTAACTGTGAAGACACGTCAGGGAAATGACTAAAAATATGCAAGGATTTTCATTGTAGTTTTTTTGTTGTTTTTCGTTATCGTTTTCATAATATTGCAAAAGTCAACGATTGTTTTGATCAAATACATTTGTCAAAATGTTAGGATTTTCGTAATTTCTTTTGTTTGACAAATTAGTTGCTGAGAAAATGTACCTGTTGGGCGACGGGAGGTGTACCAGATCCATCAATTTGAATATAAAAGCACATAAATTGAAATTAACTCTTTCGTCCATACAGTGGGGTTAAGCAGCATTGTTATGTAAAAAGTATTATATATGTCTTAATTTTTCAATAATTGCCATGTGCGCAAAAACCTTTTACTAATGTGTTAAAACTGTGTTATCAAGAACTTTTTTTATAAATTAATAAACTTGGTACCGTAAACCGGGGCGAGTCTACCCATTTTAGTTTTATTTAATTTTCACTATTTTAAATTGCAAATTAAAAAAAATTTACCGACGGAGGACTTAGTTCAGACTCAAAGGAAGATGGCGCTGTAGTAGTTTGATCCGTTTTTATTTATTTGGTGTCTTTTTAACCGACCTGTTCAAACGTCTTTTGAGAGATTTGTTATGAAAATCAGCAAACTTTTAGTTGGTGCTCCGTGAGTATATTATTATTATTATTACTATTTTCACTTTGGTTAAGTGATAAACTTATCTAAGACTAAGATTAAATTAATTTTATATGAAAAAAAACAAAAAGAATGTAAGTTTTGCTGCTGTAAACAAAAAGCCAGAATTCGCGGAGGGGGTCTACCCATTCGTATTTAGTTTTAATAAAGCATAATAATATAATTTAGAACATTGTTTATATTAAAATTAAGTCATTTTAAATGAGTTTGAGTATATTATTTTAATTCTGCATTGATAAATTTATCATTAATAAGAAAATTTATAGGTTAAATATAAATGTAAATATAAAATATGTTTATTTTACCTATTTTTTCAGTTTTTATATTACAAAATTAACTTTTTTTATTTAATGCAAGTTAAATAAATTATTATTTATTATTACAGATGGTTCGAAATTATATTCGCAAAACAAATGGATTTAATAATGCCACCTGAGATGGAAAAAGCTATCCAAAGGATAAAAGCCAAACAAATAACAATTCAAGAAGTAAATTTATATTAATTTTAATTTATTTTTATCAACAATAATCAGAAAAAAATGTTATTTTATAATGTTAATGATTATAAAAACAAAACTGTGATCAAAATGTGATAATCGATCAAATACTCAATTTGTGTTATTTTATGAATAAAAACGGAATATATAATAAAGTTATGAATTTTACTTCATAAATATCCTATATCGTAACTAAAATAACAATTTAATAGTAAAATTTGATTATTTACAATGTTAACATTCATTTTAGTAGAATGGGTAGACTTGCCCCATACGAAAGACTTGTCAGCAGTTCTATAAAAATATACAGTAACAGCGTAACTGTTAATATTTTCTAAAATCAATTTCACAGCTTTAAATAGGGATAAATAGCGATTCCGAAACACCTATTAAAAGCCTTTTTTCTTTAATATTTACAAAAGTTTGACTACTTGAACGTTGACAAACTGAAAAAATGGGTAGACTCGCCCCGGTTTACGGTAACTGTAATAATGTTGACTATTATTTTAGCCTGAATTAACTTTGCTAATTAATTCGCACTAATATTAATCTTAAGCTTAAATCAATCTTAACTTATCTCTTCTTTACCTTATGTTGTATCCAAAATTTAAATCTTTACGATCACGATGTTAATCATAAATAAAAGATTAAATACTTCTTTTGATTCATAAATAATGACCACGGGATAAGAGCGTGTATGTTCATAAAAGTAAAAATTCTGAGAAAAAACTATTTTGCTCGAGGAAAGGAAGGGCTTTCCCACAGTACAGTCCATCTTCATTGAGTAATAACTCTCGAGGAGAACCGATTTTTCGAGTTATTGGTCTACCAAAACTTAGCAATCCTCAAAATGTAACAAATGGCGATCCAATCGTCTTTTCGTAAAAAAGAAGAATAAAAAAAGCCAAACTATTCTTTCTCCTAGTCTTTAAATGTGACACGCTTTTAATTTTAGAACAGTAATCGCTAAATTTATATAGCATCTGAGCTACCCTGTCGTTTTTAAATCTTGCCAACCAAAAGAACAATCAACTTCTTTTTTTCTTTTTTTTTCAATCTTAATTTGGTTTATTGCCCGTAAGCTTACATTTGTGTTTAGTGTCCTTAGCGTTACCGCAATAGACGATATGGCGATTACTGTTTTAGAACACTGTTTTTTTTTCCCTTGCGTAATCCTACAGCAGAAAAATAAGTCACCCTCTTAACTTAGGACATAAAAGAAGAGAGATCAACAACAAAAGCTACTCATCTTTAGAACTCCAGATCGTAAACTCACTGGTTAAAGGGATCGGCCACTTATTACCATCACAGTTTCAAGAAAGAAGTCATTTATGCGTTAAAACATTAAAAATTCTTCGGTTATCATATTCCTGGTATTCGGTAATCATATCAGAATCGAAATTAATGAGTCGTTTACATAAGTTTACATTGAGCACAGTTCTCAAATTGCAATAATTGTCCTCAAACATTGAGCACAGTTCTCAAATTGCAATAATTGTCCTCAAACATTGAGCACAGTTCTCAAATTGCAATAATTGTCCTCAAACATTGAGCACAGTTCTCAAATTGCAATAATTGTCCTCAAACATTGAGCACAGTTCTGAAATTGCAATAATTGTCCTCAGACACTTTCAAATTTTCATATGCATTCTGAAATGTCCTCGAAGTTGTCCGAAATCATCAAATCATTCTTGATATGCAGAGAAGTATCAACAAAAAAATCAGAAAAGCGCATGTTTTTTTAACAAGATAATTTTGTATTTTGGAAAATACAAGCGATCAGCAAAAAAGTATCTAACTAAAACTAACTTATAGAAATTCTGTTCTCCTATGAAAATAATTTCAGCAAAAAAAAATAATAATAATCATATACTCCTTTATTTGTAAAACAAATACAGAATATCATATGATATATGTTGCTTTGTCATGAAATAAAGTTCGAAGGTTATCTGATAATATATATATATATATTTTTTTAATAAAACTTCGTTGCACATATGAACGGTGTTTTCTACACTTGGGAACGCTGCAAGCTCCATACCACCTATACTTCCAGGTTACTGTTTCCAGTGTATTTTAAAGCTATTTAGCTCACAACGTGATCATTGTGTTTTGAGATTCTTGCAAACGTGGTATTTGATTACTTATTACTTGTGTTTACAATGTTAACAATTCTTATGTTTGAGGTGCTAACACTAACGTAATATGGTACACAGCTTGCTACAAGAACAAACAGTAATAAACAAATGGAAAGAGGTCACATCAGGACTGCCAAAAAAGCGAGTTATTCAAAATCTAGCAACCATGTCACCTTTTTTTAACAATATATCTATAAATAACTAAAATAAATTTAACTCACCAGAATTACTTAATAACATTAATATCTTATGAAATAGGCAGGTTTGAGCTCAGAAATTATTTAATTTACTTCTTTTATTGAAAATATCGCCTAGCAGAATAAGCTGTAGTAAGCAGTTGCAAACTTTCTAACCGAAACTAGAGCAGGTATTGAGCTCGAGCTTGTTTACATTTATATTGAAAACGCAATCCGTAAATGAATGTTTTCTATGAATAAATGGATGTCTTTGAAGCTTAAAATTATTTGAGGACGCTCCGCTGATTTGTCCTCAAATCATGGTTTAAAAACCTGGTCCTCTACTAAAAGGGAGCTTAAACCTTTCAAAGATTCCGAAGTGTCGAGAGACATTATTTTTCATTTTTTAAAAAATGTTTCATTTTCTGAAATAACAAAACCAGAATCTTTCTTACATTTTTCTACATTTATTTAAATAACTAGTCTTTTTGATTACTCTAGTGAGATGGAGTAAAGGATTTATTAGATAGCAGAAGTCTCAGGAGTGTATGTTAGGGGAGATGGCATTCCTTTGGAATGAAAATAAGAAATGCTTGCTTTGTATAGTTCTCTAAGATGGTAAATAGCAGAAATTTTCTTCGATTTTTTAAAACATTAAAAAAGAATCAATGGAGAAAAGAATTTTTATTTTGTGTGATTTTAATCGTACATCAAATTTGAATAAAAAATAGTGTCATTCACTAAATTAATATTTCTAAGTGAAAATCCTTTATAAGTTTTCTTAAAGGAATACTGATGCATATTTATACTTATAATGTCATGATAATTTGAGAAAAATCTATCTTATTACTTATACAAAGAAAAAAATTATGTTAGTGGACTCTGCCATTAATAGTGGAAACTGTAGAAATATTAGGGAGACCGGAAAGTAATGTCGTTTCGGCGCATTAAATATTCGTTAGTCTTAAAAACCAATTCTTTTTTTCCGATTCATTTTCAATCCGGTATTGAAAGGTTGTTGCTAACGAAGGTGAATACATTATTGATTAAAAATAAAATCTTGATAACAAATATCAAATGCACCGAAACGACATTACTTTCCGCCCCCCCCCCAATAATTTTTAATGTCTACATCAGATACTTTTTTATTTCAAAACCGGCAGACCAGGTGGCCGAGTAGTTAGCGTGCCTGAATGCGGAGCCGATGGTTGCGGGTTCGAGTCCCGCTCAAGGCATGGATGTTTCCTTCTCTCTGTGTTCTATGTCCTTTCTCCTTTGTGTTTGATTGTGTGAATGTTACCCGTCCTATAAACAGGTTTGTGGTTGTGTGACGTGGGCGACGCTGCTCCACCGCCGTGGCTTCGCCACAGGTGACCACTGGGTAACGAAAAGAGAGTAGCAGTTCTGGCACTCCTGGCCAATGGGACAATACATCCCAAGTGCCGGCCATTAAAAAAATAAAAATTTAAAAACCATCGTTAAACAGCCGACACAATATTGGATTCACGATTGGCAACGTTCAACGCCGTAGCCTTATAATTTTTAACCCAATCCAGAGGACAATGGAACTCCAGGATCAAGTAGTAGGAGAAATTTTGCCTTTGTGGAGTACTTTTTAGAGGAACTAACCCGCATTTGTGTTACATGGAGAGAGAAACCACGAAAACCTCCCACGGTAAGTCTGATGGCAAAAGGGACTTAAACCCATGATCCATCTACCACCGAAGCATCAGCACTGTGTTCGGCGAGAGCCGGGTGCGGAATTCGTATAGACCAACCATCACTGGGATTCAAACCCGGTGCATCTCATTGAGAGGTGAACGCTCTATCCCTGAGCCACCTCGGCTCTACATCACTTACTTGTTGTTGTCTTATGCCACTTGTCAATACTAACAAGCCTATTTTAACACGGAGGAGTGCGCTTGTTTTCCGGTGGCCAAGAATCAGACTTCGACCATACACATACGTCATATACCGTTTTATTAGGACACATTCACATACCATCCATCTGCACATCGTACTTTTGACCTGAACCAGAGCATGATCAATCTCCGAGCCAGTACCCCCTGAGCTATTCATTTGATATGGTAACTTAGACTTCGTGATCCCGAGAAATTTAACATGCACCAATCACCATATATGGCAGTACTTTTACTTTCGTTACTTGTACCGCCGGTACAAGTAAAAAGTACGTACTTTTACTTGTACTTCGTTACTTTTTAAATTTAGTACTTTTACTTGTACTTTCGTTACTTTATTAGGGAAAAAGTACAAGTATTTGTAATTGAAATATCGAATGAAATCGTTACTTTTTTCTAAAACTCGGTAAGCTTTTTAAAAAAAAAATAATAAAATTTTTTTTAAAGAAATGCTTGTGTTTTTTTAGTTTATAAAATTAATGTGCAATATATATGCATTCACCGATAACTTCGTGTTTAAATACCTTCTGTTTCAACTTATACTGCACATTCAATTATTTTTGATTAGCTCAAAGATCACAAAGCTATCTGAAACCCCGTGTTTGCTTTGTTTATGTTTGTGTTTTTAAAACGCGTTTTTAAAGAGTAAAACAATTTTAAATCAATGGTAATTTAAATAAATAAAAATAAACTAAAAATTAAAATCAATAGATAAAATTTCTTTTTCGTGCAAATCCATAAAAAGTTTGACATTGAAATTCTATTTGATTTTTAAATTATATTATACGATTATATCATAAAATTATATTATAATATTCTTCCGAATTTAAAAATAAATTGATGTCCATAACTTTCAAAATTAAAAATAATTAAATAAATAACAACAATTTTGCAAAAACGTTAAAGAACATAAGAATATTATTCAATAAAATTTTAGGTTACTTTGAATTTTCGATTTCCTAGAAATGTACTTTTAAATCGTTACTTTTTTTGTTTAGTACTTGTACTTTTACTTTTTACTCGTTACTTTTTAAAATAATAACTTTTTACTTTTCACTCGTTACTTTTTTTAAAAATACTTGTACTTTTACTCGTTACTTTTTTAAAGTAACGCTGCCATATATGCCAATCACCATTTCGTACGCATTTTTTCCCATTCTTGAGTTAATTCTTTAAACGTGATAGTTGGGAAACTATTTTTTAACTGTTAACGCTTGTGTTCTGATCGTACGTTCTATGACAAATATTGTTCGTGTAGATGCATTCTATCACCCAGTAAAGTTTTGCTGTCTCTCTTATCTGACTTGCAGTGTAAATGATTCTTATTTCAAATTGTATTGTAAAATTATCTTTACTGACTCTGATGTGTACCATATCTTACTGTTACTAATTTCAGGGATATTTTACTGAATACCAAACATGATAGCAGCAACTTTATACAAAGAAGTGCAAAGAACTATCTTATTCTTTGGTTCAGTGAAATGCCAAAAACCGAGATATGGTGCCATACATCATCACATTGCCGACCAGGGGGCCGAGTGGTTAGCGTGTCTGATTGCGGAGCCATTGGCCGCGGGTTCGAATCCTGCTCGGGGCATGGATGCCCTTTCTTCTTTGTGTGAATGTAACACGCCCTATAAACGGGTTTGTGGTTGTGTGACGTGGCGTCGTCACAGGTGCCCACTGGGTAACGAGAAGAGAGTAGCAGTTCTGGCATTTCTGTGGCCAATGGGACAACCCACAAGTGCCCGTCATTTAAAAATTAAATAAATAAATAACATCATCACATTACAAGATTCTAGTCAACCACATAAAAGAAAAGAAAAATTTCATCAAATTTGGTCTGGAATACTTCAAGTTTTTCGTAACAAAAAATTGTTTGTTCTTGTGTCTAATTTACTTATTCTGTGATCGTTTTTTGTTCTGTGTTTAGTAGTTTTTAACATAATAATATTAAATTGCAAGTTAAAACATTCAGTGACATTCCACAAGCTAGCTTTTTTCTGATCATTGCAAAGAGCTTCTAAACATTTTATGAAGTTAAGAATAAGAGAGTTTATATTTAAAATAATGGAATTTAACAACTGGACAAAAGTATAGAAGAAAAAAAAGGTTTGTATGAGGCATTCAGAAATTGAAGTTATCAAAAAATTTATGTGATTAAAAAAAATAGACTTTTTATTAGATTTTTAAAAACATTCTAAACTACCTAATCAGAAATTTTGGAATTATTAATATCACTACAATAAACTGTTTAAGTGTTACATCTTGCTAGAAAATGAACTAAAGTATCCCGACCTCAAAGGAAGATAGCATATTTGAGAAACGGCTATTATTCTTCATTATGACCAGACATACTCCATTGGTTGCACTAGCAGTCAAGTTTAGGGGGAAAGAATTTTCCAGTTGCGGTGCCTTTATATACTAGATTATGTGGCCAGGCATACTACTATCATAGCTATGATTTCCTAAAGCCCAATTTAGTCTCTTTTTTAGCACTAAGAAACCCAGAAATCTCTACTTTATGTAAGAACTAAATATCTAAATATAAATTATTTTGATTAACATAACTAAAATGGGCGATATTAAAAACATGATATTTATGACATTAATAATTTATAAAAACTAATTTAGTAACTTGGCATGCAAGAATATCAAAGACAAAAAAAAACGACATTTATAAATAAATTTGTTTATTCATAGTTTTCTGGCTATTTTCAACTGAACAGCATGAGTAGCAAATAATTATGAAACTACCAGAAAAATCATGTTGCTAGCAACAACATTACATAACAACACTCACAGAGTAAAACAATATAATTCTGAACCATATGTTAAAAATAAACAATTTATAAAACAAAGATGAAAAATACAAATACTTTGTCTATGTTACATTAGTCAACAAACGTCATGATGCCGCTTTTTATGATGGTTAAAAATTTAACAACATTAAAAATAAAAAAGAACAAACAGTCCATAAATACAGATATATAAGCGAGTTAGACGATAAGCAAGATGCAAAAGCTACTTATTTCAAGAATTGTTTAAGTTTAGAAATTAATTACAAGTTAGGAACTGAAATACATAATTGCAGTGGACATTCAAAACTGTTCATAGAAGGTCAATTAAAAAAAGAAAGACAATTTTATGCAGGAATAAATAAAAACTGGATGTCTGACATAGATAAGCACATACTTGAAGTGACATGTAAGCAAGAATTCGAATTCAGGGCAACGAAAAAGAATAGTGAAGTTATAATTATTTGGCCTATAATATTCAGCCTCAACATACTGTAAATTTTGCCTTCAACAATTATTAACAACTTTTTTATTTTATTAATTAATAATTATAATGTATTGTGCTATTTCAACAATAATGGTGGCTAAAAGTGTTTTTCTGAAAAGTGTTTTTATCTCAAAGAAACTGGACAAAATGGAAGAAACTAAAAAGTTATTACAAATGCTTAGAGATATTATAAGAAAAGTTAAAATTTAAACAAATTGAATTTAATTTAGTATCAGATATTTACATTTTTCGCATCTACTTTAAACAAAATAAACTATTTTTATATAGAATTTTAAAAATCTATAAATCATATTATTTGATAGTCAGTTTGAGTTAAGTCAAGTATCAGTTTTGTTTAAGAGTTCAATTAAAAAATTAGTATGCTATTTGTGATTGTGAATTCAATGTACATTTTTTAGTTTATGTATATGTTTAGTATGAAGTTTGTTAATTTAGTAGTATCAATAAAATATATTATGTAATTTTATCAATTTTTTACATAATTATAAAATTAAATTTTACTACTTATTTTCATAAAATATTGTATAATTAGTTCCTTAAGAAATAATTCTTTTTTTTTCTTTCTGATTTTTGCTTTTCTAGTTTTCACTTATTTAAAAATGATATATTAAATAGTTTAATTAATGTGATTATTTAAACTAAATTGCAATTATTAATGGTATTACACACGTACAATAACCAATCAAAAGACCAATTATTGTGTGTTGTATCATATTGTATTGTAATGTGTTGGTATGTTTCGTGCTAAACAAATTGTTTAAATATTTGATATTTCTTTGTTAAAGGGAGCTTCTATTTTCTCCACCAGGTTTCACTGACTTTTTTCGTTGTCTTCTCCCACTGCGGAAAAAACTTGTTATCCCTGATTAAAAATATATATTTAAGAATATTAAAATCGAGGAAGTATGATCTGATAACAGTGTACAAATATTTTTACTCTCTAACACTAATATTCATAATTACATGTCACACCAAGTAATCATGCGATAAAAACTAACAAACAAAATCTTCATTTATAACTGCAAAAGCACAAAATTATCTTTGCTTTTTCATTCTTCTTCATATAATTAGTACTAATCCTTTAAGAAGAGCCTGTAATCAAAGAGTAAATCCAAGTTGCATAAAAACAAGTAGTAAAGTTTACAGCTGAATGTCAAAAAAGGAAATGAACTGCCATATTTGAGAAAGCTGGCACCAAAAATAAATGTAAGAAAGTAGTACTCTTCGTAAAGGAAAAGTACTTTCACTAATTTCCCACTTGCAACTTGAAAAAATAATAGATATCTATATACATTGTCATACCAAGATAACTGCTCTTAATTATGATTCAAACATCAATACAAAAAAAAGTATATTTTTTTAAAATTCTATAGACAAAAATCGTGATAAATTTTAACGAAAACAAACTAAACTATATTTCAAAAAACTAAACAATTTCCCGATTGATAAAACAGAAATTTTTGACATTTCATAAATTTAGAGCTTTTCCTTAATACTAAAATAAAAAATAATTTGAGTAGCTTTAGCTGCCAAACTGAAAATTTCAAAACGAAATAAATGTTTATACATTTTATATCTTTTCTTTTCTATTCTATTCAAATTATTACCTTCACCCCTGAAAAATAACATTCTGTAAACTTATCTCAAACTAAACTCTATCTCGAAGGAAATAAACTAGTGTAAGATACATATAACTATTTATTACAACTTCTTGGATCAGGAAAAAATGCATTTTAAAAATTTTAATAAATATTTAAATAATTCAGTAAAATCTCCAAATGTTACAGAAGAAATTGACTATTTTTAACATAGAAATTTGAATATAACGTCCATTAAATTATTCATTTATAATGATTTTATAAATGCATTCATTAAAATTAATAAAATATTCATTCAAAAAATTATCCCCTTTTGCTCATTAAAATCCATGAATATATTTGTAATAATGAACAATGATAGTTATATAATTCAACACTAAAATTAATTTTTATTAAAAAAAAAACCTTTAACATCATAAATGGTAAAATGTTTAGCAAAATCTATACAGGTTTCGGTGGCCCAATGGTACACCTTCTATAGCAGATACACCTTCATCCTAGCCATTGTGGTACTGATACCAATAAAGGTTTTAATAGAAGTTTTACCATTTGAGATTTTAAATGTTTTTATTAAATAATTACAAAGAATTAATCTTGTAATTTTATTAACATTAATATCTTATGTTTTATTTATAAAATAAATTCAGTTTATACCTTAACCTATCTATCAACAAATGCATCATTAAAAAATTATCAGATTTGCAAGTGTTTCATAAAATGAAAAAGTATAAAAAGAAAAATGTGTAAACTAAATAAACTTCATGCTAGCTACTTTAAAAACTCTCGCCAAGGAGAGTTTTGACCTAGCAGAACTCAAAATAACTTGTTACACATATAATGAAAGAAACAGCTTTTACATATAAAGCTGAAACAAAAACAAACACAATGAAAAATAATCTTTTGAAGGCTTTGATTTCAGCATAGATTAAAAAGCTATAAGCAGTTAAAACTAATTCTGGAAGTACTGCATTACTTACTCAATACCAGAATTATTCATTTTTGTACTTTTATGTTGTACTTTATAACAAATTTTTAAATTTATGATCTAACTGAAAGAAGGATTGAAGACCAAACTATGTATTTAAAAAAATTTAATTAACAATTTAATAATTATTTACTATACATCTGTATATATATATATTGGTCTAGAATATAAATACGTATGTGATAAGTGTATCTCAAGCTTTCTAATAGAGTGAATGTATTCATAACTAAAAAATATGATTTAACTAAAATAAAATGTTAATTTTTTTAAATAGCTGTTTAAATTTTAAGCATTTTTTTTTCATGAGTACAAATGTGATGTTAATTATGCATGGCTAAAAATGTGATATAAATAATGTTATTTTTCCTTTATACTACACATTATTTTGTTATCAAATATCAAAAGCAGAATATAGTTAAATTTTGAATATTAAAATTATGAATTATTTTTACTGTATTTATATTCAACTTTTACAAAAAATGCACAAAGCGAGTTACAAATTTACAGACATTTACAAATAAAAAGAAACTGTTTAAAAAAAATCTTAAAATCGCTAAAAATTAGTTTCTTAACATTTATGATTTCCAGCACCTAACATAAGTTCAGAAAATTAATAATACCTTTGATTCTTTACTTTAAGCACCTGAGAAAAACTTATTGTAGAGCAGATAAAAACTTATATTAAATTTCAATCTTGACATGAATAAATTTTTTTCCACAATTAAAAAAATCAAGTTTGGATAAAAAATTTGTTCAAGAAAAAGTGATTTATTCAATGATTATTCATTATTTACATTAATTTATCAATAGACAACAAAAAATATTCTTATCAATATGCTCAGATTTATTATATCACTGCATATCATGCAAAATTTTAAAAGCATTTTGGCATATTAATAAAGATAAATCAACAAAACTTTCAAAAAAAAGCACTAATTTCAAATAAAATTAATTGGCATGTAAAAATGAATAATCAATGATATGTCATTTAAAAACCGATATGCCTATTTAAAAAATATGAAATTACAAGCAATAAATGTTTGCTAAGTTCACACTTAAGAAAATTTTACTAATTTTACAAATGTTGAGAGTGCACAGCACAAAATCTACAGAAAGGTTTTTAAAATTTAAAGTTACTTTTGCTTTATAAATCAAATTTGACTTTAAAAGTCATGTATTTTCTTTATAAATCAAATTGACTTCAAAATGCACAAGTATTTATGCTTTCAATATTATTCTAAAAATACAAATACTAGTGCATTTTAAAGTCATGTGTTTCACTTTATAAATAAAATTGACTTCAAAATGCAATAGTTTCAATATTATTCCAAAAATATATTAATGAAATACTTCAAATTATGTACTTATATTTAAAAAATATTGAAAGGAAAATTATTTTACCAGCTAGATTCAAACAAAGCTTTATGTGACCAAGTCAGGTCCTAGTATTCAGAAAAAGGACCTAGTATCCAGACATTTTAAGGCTCAGATTTTTCTGACATTTGCATTTTTGAGGATTTTTCGGAATTTTTTTTTCTCTTTAAGGCATTTTTTAAGGTTTCTAGAGAAATTTTTCAAATTTTGGGGTATTTTTTACTTTTTAGTGTATTTTTCAATTATTGAGGGTATTTTTTTTTTTTTACTATTTTTAGGCATCAATATATACTTTTGTATTGTTACTTTAACATCTAACATTTATTTCAAATTTTAATGAGCACATAGCATGTATTGCTTTGTTTCATATATTTTGACATAAATAAAATTTTAAATAGGAAAACAGTTTTAATTTAACATTTTTAACTCTTTTTTTTTTTTTTTTTTTTTGTATTTTTTAGGATATTTTTTGCTTTTAATAGGCATATTTAAGTTCATTAAAGTGCTGTAGTGATTACGTTAAGCAGCTCTTAATGTTTGAAATATTTTGAAAAATATTGCTGCTAAAATAATGGAAACAATTTTTAAAAAATTATTACCTTAATGCAGTGTTGCACAATGCCTAATATAATGGCAGTGTTGGTCATGGAAAAGTACAAGTGAAAGTATCAAAATGAATGCATGCAAAATTTGAGCTTCTCATAAATTTTAAAAGTTTGGCAGTTTCAATTTTTAAAAAGCCTAACTAAAATTCGTCATCATTTTTGATTACGATAAATAACTATCCAATAGATGACTGCTTAATTGTAATTAATAGCAATGATTTAACTTTATTCATAATGATACATTTTAATGTAATTTAAATGTTTTTAAAAGCAGTGCCGGTAAAAATAATTTTTTATGTCAATTGGCAATATGTGGTTTTCTAAATAGCACTGACTAGATTTAAAAAACAAGCGATAAAATAAAATTTCAAAAAAATTTTATAATCTCTCATTTTTACTAATTGAAGTCTCATAAAAGGATGAGGTCAAAAAATTATAATGAATAAACAATCGTTTATCTTTAAAATGATTATAATACTCAGATATTTTAGCCTTTCCACAAATATAGTCCTTATAATCTCAATAAAATGTTATGACATAAATTTATATATATATATATATATATATATATATATATATATATATATATATATACTCTAAAAAGATAGTTTAAATTTTTAAAGCACCCAGATTACTGTAAATGACAATCAGTAACAAAAAAAAAAAATACATGAAGAGTGTAAAGGAATGAAATTACATAATTCTACAGCTTTTCACTTTACAAAATTAAAAAGAAATTATTATTTAACTGATGTAATTAGTTCAATTTAAAACTTTATAAAATAGTTTAATTTTACAATAAAACTAGAGTTATTGATTTCAGTTATTAACAATAAAATTTCCTTAATTTAAAATTATTAAGACCTCATCACTTGAAAAAAAATTGATTAAAACACACACACAAATTAAAAAGTAGACAGCAATTATTTGAAGTAATGACCAGCATCATAAGAAATTGAAGCCACCAAAGGTAATAGAATGGCATAACTCAAGAGAGAAAAATGTCAAATGCAAGAACTGCAATAATTTAAAAATGAAAAAAAATGTTCTGCAAAATGGTGGATTATGAGAAAGTTTATGCTAAAATGATGCTGCAACAAAGATAAAAATTAGCAACTGCAAACACAGATGTGAAACTTGTAGCTATCAAAAGCACTAGAGAAGCTTTACATGCAAACTGATGGAAATGATTCACAATCGATGAAGTAGTAATAATCATCTTTCTCACTGATGCCATCAAAAAATATATCTAGAAGAAGAAAAAAAAAGATTATTTCAAGCAGTTTGACATGAAGTTGAACTTGACACTAGTCCAGAGAACAACTTCAAAGTTTTAAATCAATGCCTACCAAGAGGTTAATTAGATAAAGACTATAACACACTTAGTGAATTATTATTCTTTAATAGCCAAGAAACAATTTTTGTTAAGTAAATAGGTTGAATGTTTGTTATTTCTGGCAAAAAAACTTATTCAGGTACTCGAAAAAAATTTGAAAATGCATAAATATTTTTTAATTTTATTAAAATAACTTTTCCTACAGTTACGTTGAAAAGAGATATTGATAAAATTGTATGAAATATATGATTATATATATATATATATATATATATATATATATATATATATATATATATATATATATATATATATATATATATATATATATATATATATATATATATATATATATGATTATATATATATACATGAACTGTAACATATGACTGGTACAATATGAGGATAGTTCAAAAAGTAGCTTATGATTCATTGTAAGTAAAAACACTTGAATAAATACAATATTTTATTTGGATCTGAAAAATCTCAAAAAAATATCTTTGTTATAGTCATCATATATAAAAAAAAATTTTAATCACTGCCTCTAATATACATTTTTAGAATCTTTGTTTAAAATTAATTTTAAAAAATAACATACAAAAACACCATTGAAATATGTATAATCGCTAATAAGAATGACTAGATAAAAAAATATTAAAACAAATTTGTTCAACTACTGAAACTTGGAGGTACTTCTAATAATTGCAAATGAATTTTTATTTCAATCCAAACAATCAACAAGTTTTGATGCTTTCAGTTCTACCTTCTATAGAAGCGATTAGCTAAGTTTTGATGTATTTTTATTTCTTCACTTAAATAATAAATTGTGATCAGTAAAGTATGTGCTTTTTTTAATTCCTTTATGACAAGAATTCTAAAACTCTGTTAACACATTTAACGGCAGAAGCTGCTGTAAGAGACGTTTCTAATAATGGCCTTTCAGTTTAACTCTATTCAATTTTTTTCCTATAAAACACACTGAAGTGGTAATTGGTTTGTTACTGCATCTTTTAAATAGTTTGACAAAATTAACAGCAAAATTTGGTAACATTTGATTCAATAACTTTTATATCATAAGGCTCAAAAGACAACACTTTATTTTAAAAGTTGCTTTATATTTATATAAAAAAAATATAACAAAATTATGCTGTATTGAAAAAAATTCAAAAGTAACAAGCGATTTCTAGCTAAAAATGATTTATTATGTAATACTGTCATGAAATGCCAATCGTTAAGCTATTAGACTACAGGCTCACCAATGCTTCTCAACTTGAATAAAGCAAGAAGATAGTGCAGGGCCCAAATATAAAGCAGTCATTTCATATCACCAATCATATAAAGAGAACATGTAGGAGAGTCTACAACATTTAATTTTATTTCATTTTATTACCTTCGCTGAACAGCCGATCCAATTTTTGAATTTACGATTACTAATGTTCAACTCCGTAGCCTTGTAATTTTGAACCCAATCCAGAAGACACAGGAATTCCTGGATCGAATATTGGGAGAAATTTGCCTGCATGGAGGACTTTTTGATATAACTAACCCGCATTTGCATTACATGGAGCGGAAGACCACGAGAACCTCCCATGGTTAGCCTGGCGGCAAAGGGGACTTTAACTCATGATCTGCCTACCACTGAGGATATTTTACGTCAGCACTGTGATTGGGCAAGTCGAATGCGGAATTCGTATCGACCAGCTACTGCCGGGATCGAACCCCGGTTCACCTCATTGGAAGGCAAATGCTCAATCCCCTGGACCATCACGGCTCTAGACCATCATGCCCTGTCAGAAGCCTGAAAGTTAAAATTGAATCTAAACCAGGTGAGTCAGGAACAAGCTGTAGTATAGAGAAGAGTGCATTCCAAGGTTTTTCCCTCAAATGATGCAGAATCATTTCAATCAGGAAGAGCTTGGAAATCCTAACAATATTCAATTTAGCTGAATGGAATCGCATAACACGAAATCAAAGATCCTTTCTTGGCAAGGTAGTCAGTCTTCTCATTCTCCAAAATGCTACAGAGGAAAGGAAATCCATTGAAATGAAAAACACTTTATTATAGAAATTCTTGAACAAAGTCTCGCATCTCAGGACTAGGCAATATTATTCATACAGAGCTTATAGATTAAAAATAGAGTCGGAAAGGATAAGTGTTCTTTCAAAAGAACAACGTTGAATGTAAAGTTATTCGATTGTTATAAGAATCGACTGCATATCGCCATCAAAATGAGTTGAAATTTTCCAATAAAGGGAAGAAAATAAAATTGTTAACAAAAGATTCCAGCTCCAGTACCTTACAAAAAGTCAGAAAGCATGCCATCTCTCTAGACATGTAACCAGAGAACAAAACTGTTAACTGATAATTAAATGCTTACAGTAGATTTGTTAATATTATACTCGTTTTAACAATTTGATTGCTGTGTCCTAAACTTCCAAGTATTGAATCCTTTTACAAAATTTTACTTAGCATGATATTTTCTTATAGAATCACAAAACAAAAACTAGTTTATGATTGAAGGAAGCCACCAGCTTAAAAGTTGGAAGAGGTCTTAACTGATACTCAGGGGTTAAGAAATTTAAAAATGTATTTTAAGTGTATTTTATGATATGGGTTATTGACTGCCTTGATATTTTTAAATATGAAAGAAACAATTCAATGCATAAAACACTTAAGATCTTCATAGACAAAGCAAGAAAACTATATCTTTCAATAAAAAAGATACTTTAAAAAACAAGCTAGTTGCCTCATTTCATTCAATTATATTTCCCTTGTCAGAATGTTGAGATTAAGAAGTTCTTTATTGTTGCATCGATATCTCTAAAGAAGGAATAGTTTTAAGAAGTTTTAAAAATAATTCCCTAGTTCAAATTTTTAAAAAGAAGTTTGAAAGTTAATTCCCTTGTTAAAATATTCAAAGGAGTATGAAAATATTAAAAATAAAAAATATTATGTCACTAAAAAAACATTCAAAGATAAGCAAGTTTTTCTACCTTTTACATATCTGTTGCACCCTTTTCTTTCTTTTCCTTGTCTTTCTTGTGTTTTTTCTTGGATTTCAAAAATGATGGAGTTTTTAATCCTCCTTTTTTCTTCTTTTCCTTTTCTTTTTCTTTCTTGGATGAACTTTCACTAAGATCTTTTGTTGGAGAACCCTAAAAAAATAAATAGATGCTTCAACAAAAAGTTTTTTGAAAACAAACAAAAAAAATTACACAATAACAAAAAAGAGTAATAAGAAATATCAAAACTTATTTTAAATAAATTAATATATTTCATCAAGAAGAAAACTAAAGTAATGAGAATAAATCAAAAGAAAAATGACAAAATTAAAATCGAAAATCACGAAATAGATGACATAGAGTCATTTAGCTATTTAGGTTCTATTGTAGATAAAAAAGGTGGAAGTAGCGAAGATATTAGACAGAGAATAATCAAAGCAAGAACATGTTTTAAGGGATTACATAAATTTTGGAGAGAGTCAAATATTGAAATAAAGACAAAAATAGTTGTTTACAAAGCTATTGTTAGAGCAGTACTATTATATGGAGCAGAAACCTGGAAACAGACTAAGATCGAAATACAAAAATTAGAAACCTTTCAAAACAAATGTTTAAGATTTATTTTTAAAATTTTCTGGCCTTACAAAGTATCAAATCAAAATCTATTAAAGAAAGCTAAAATAAAAACAATCGAAGATGAAATTAAAAAACGAAGATGGAGCTGGCTCGGACATATCCTTAGAATGCCCAAAGAAAAAATTTCATCTGTTGCGCTTACATGGGCCCCTGATGGTAAGAGAACAAGAGGAAGACCCAGACTTACCATCCAGCGCATGTTTTTGGGCGAATTAAAAGAATGTGGAATATCTGGCTGGGAGGAAGCAAGATCTATTGCTAAAGACAGGAGGCGTTGGAGGGATATGCTGGAGGCCTTAAGTGCCCAAGGCACGTAGAGGATAAGGGATAAGGGGAATATATTTCATAGCGTGAAGAATTGGAAAACTCACTAACTTATTGACTTCATCAAATTTATATAACATTAACCTGTGGCAAATCTTTTTAAACAAACCACAATTAGTAAGCTATAAATATTTAATTTACTAGTCTTAACTTTAAAAAGGATTATTTACAAAGTGAAATAGTATATTTTTAACAAAAAAGCTTACTTCTTTACTACTCTGTGATGCTATGGACACATCTCCACTTTCTAATGACCTCATTTTCTGCCCATTTACAGCTTGTGCAGCTACAAAAAATATATGTAAGACTTAATAATTATATTGTACTTAGGAGTCTCTAAATTAGATGGAAATATCTTAAAAATCATGCAATAAGAATCGGCATTTTCTTAAAATTAAGCAGATAAGTTGCAGATGGTCTAAAAAAACACACAAGATAAGAAAAATAAATTTAATTTGAAAAAAATCCACTGTTCATTTATTTTCTTGTCCTAATTACAATTTTTCAAATAGCATTACATTAAAATTTTAAAGTTATCTAGGATAGACAGAGTTAAGTTTTTAAAAGAATTCTTAGAATGAAAAAAAGTAAAGTTCCATGGGGGAAAAAACCATAAGGAAAAGTTTATCTGATAGAGATATTTAACAAAAAAATAAAAAGCGTGCAGATGTTTGGCAATTATGCAGACAATTGTAAATTATTCAGTGTCTCACATCTTTGTACAATTCATAATAAACTGAAAACTTTAATTTCTCAAAAAGTGAGATATTGGATCCAGATATATGATTTAAAGTATTTATAATTAATATTATAATTAATATTATGCATAATTAAGATACCCGATACAATATATTCGATGTATGAGTAATAAATGAACACATGTGTATATTAGGGCAGCCCTTATTTCTAAACTTTTTAAGTTTAGCTCCCCCCCCCCCCTCCTATTCTTATTTCAATCAGCAAAAGAAAAAACAAATTGTACGAAATTCTAGGTCAATCAGACAATTTTAAGGGGCCACTCATCGATGATAAAATAATGCAAATTCGCCCAAAAGGTTATTTTTCAGGAAGATGACTTCCTTCAAGAACGTTATGTGAGTGTGAATTAAAAAAATTAGACAATCATGAATTGTATTACCTATAGTAACGAATATACTACTCTTAGGAATAAGCTAACACTATACTGTCATTATATACACATAGGAGCCTTAATTACTTAAACTAAATACCTATTATACAGTGTGTGTAATTTTTTAAATTTATTTTTATCAGTTTAAAATATATACTGCCCTGTTATAGCTTAACTTTATAGCCTCAAAATAAAAGCACTCTTTGCAACACATAAACACATAGAAGTAATGGGCCATGGTACCCCAGTGGCTACAGAATCAGACGCCAGTCTGGAGGGGGCGAGAGCTCGATCCTCGCCTCCCCTAAGACCCACAGAGAACATGCGATATAGATGCTCATAAAATATCTGTGAAACCATAAATCCTGTGGTCAGTGGCTGAACAGTACAATGGACACAGGGGTGTAGAGAACATATCCTTACCCTTCACGTTTATGTCTAAATTGAGGATGTGGCCTCATGAATGGGTGGTGATGCCATCTATACATGAGATTCTGGTCCAAAATGTACTTTCACCCTAATGTTGCTCTCTTGTTAAACAAAAGGCATGCCTTTCCAACTTAATTTGCAAGAAGCCAGTGGCTGGTGAACTTGGCTAATTCAAGTGTCATTCGATACAAAATAAACATAAAATTTGATCATTGTTGAAGAATAACAAATAAACTTCTAATAGTTAGATTTTAAGGAAATCTGATAGTTGAAATTTCCGTTGTTTCATTTATCTTTTATGTACTTCTGTAGGGAGGAAGTGTGTTACGTTGTAGGCGCAAATAAAATATATATCATAGAGCAAAGAGGATCATGAGACTACATTCCATGACATTTTTTTTCATCAGCATTTTTTTTCTTTCTGACAAACAGTTTGGCACTTCTTCATTGGCTAGATCAGGGGTTTCCAACTGGCGGTCCGGGGGGCCGCATCCGGCCCGCGAAGCCTTTTTTTGTGGCCCTCGAACAAAATTATATTAGTTGTCATTTTTTTGGCGCTTAATTTTCGTAAAACTATATGGTAAAAACTCAACTTTTCTCGTTAATAAAAACCTAATTTCATCGTTTCTGTGAAATTTAACATACCAAAGGTGCAAAAAAATTTATTTCTCAGGTTTTGCATCAAAGAAAATATTTATTCAAATACAAAAATAATCGTGTATGTTGCTCTTTTTTATTTTATTTTTTTGTATTTTGTGAATATAATTTAGCATGTTCATATCAGAAATTTTCTCGAATAAATTTTCCGATTTAACTTTTTGAAACCACTCATTTTGGACGAAAATATTTACACACACATTTTTAAATTTTTAATTTAAAATTTAAATATCTATTCTCTGGTAGTTGCAGCAGACAAACCTCAATTTTTTCATTGACTATTTTGTGTGCTACTATGTAAATTTTATTACCAACCTTTCTAAAGTTTTATATCTTAACAATTAGATATCTGTTGCACATTAATTGTTTAATGCATAGGTGCACATTAAAGTTATTATAGCCCGAAATTTTATTATTTATTTAATATTTTTAAAAATATTATTAATAACAATTAACTATTTTTTAAAAAATCTACTTCCTATTTTAATTTGCAATTCAATCAATACTTTTGTTTTGTACAACTTGGTAAAAATTTGCCATTAATATTTAATGTTCTTTCAAACATAAAAGAGTCCTACATAAAATTAAGATAAAGTTGCGGCCCACCATTTGATTTGTGTTTTTAATTGTGGTCCCTGGCCTCATGTAAGTTGGAAACCCCTGGGCTAGATAGATTTATATTTACTGAGCCTCATAAATTAACAATGAAGAGAAGGTCTAAAACTTCTTAGCTTAAAATTATTTAACCAAAAAATTAGGTTCATTCTTAACATCTTAATTAAAAAATATTCATATTTTTATGCAGAAATACTTTTTAAAAACAAAAATACACACAATATTTTAAAAAATTTGCAGCAGAAGAGATAAAAACAAAATAAGTACAAAAAAAGATAAGCATAAATTATACCAAACAAAAGTAGTTTACTCGAATATTCATTCAGCCATAAACTTAAAATAGATCTGTACAAATATTAGCAAAATATTTTAAAACCATGCATTAATTTATGTGCATCATACTCACATTTTGTTTTAGGTTTTCGTTCTGAGAATGTGCGCCGGAAGAAATTTTGCTTCTTTTCAATAGGTTCTAAAAACACATGCAATATAATATAAAACATGCTCAATGTCATGCAAGAGAATAAATGATAAAGACAAACTGGAATACTTTAACATTTTCAAAAGTTTCATTTAATTTCTTAAATGTTATCAGTACTCACTGGTGTTCAATAAAAATAAAACCATGCATAAAAATATAGCAGACAAATGTATTTTGAATTGAAACAACATGAAACATGCAAATAAAAATTCTAAATTGAAAATATTTAAAGCTTACCTTGCTCTGCAAGTTGGGACGATAAAGCTTTCTGAACAGCAATATTATCTCGATCTTTGCCTGCAAGAATAATTATATATCATTGATTAATCTACTACTGATTACAACAAATTTTATGTTATTTCGTATTTAACACCTTCAGTCAGAAGGTGTTTCTTCCAAAACTTGATGTAGTTAAATTTCAATTTCTCAACATCGATGAAATTGTTTGGGATCAAAGACCATCGTTATACATGATCCAAAAATCCTGACTGTTTATAAAATATTCACACAAAAAATTTTAAAAAAACACTTTATCATTAGATTTTATTATAACCGAGCCACTTATTCAGCATTCACAAACAGTGAGAAAGACATTATCAGCACAAGAATATTGTGAATTTCAGGTCAAATAAAACATAGTAGGTATTGGATTTAAAAACTTCATTTCTTTCAAATTATTGAAGATAATAAAAATTTACATGCTTGAGAATGTTACTAACTCATCTGGAAATTCTTCCTTAAATTTTATATCACTTAAACACTTATGAAATTCTTGTACTGCTTTAAAATTATTGATATTCACTAAGCACAGAATTATTCATGTCTCCTGAACCAGGGTTGCCACAGTAAAAAATGAACAAAAATAGTTGCTTTTAGTAGCGTCAAGCATGAAAATAGTTGCCTAAAACTATGAAAATAGTTGCCTGAACAGGAACAAAAATTTATCAAAAATAGTAGCCAAATAACTAAAATTATAGCTTAATTGTCAAATACTATTATTAGGACTGGGTGATTTCAGAAATTTTAAATCGTGATACATCGTCAGTTAGATATCACGATATAGTGATGTATCGCAAATTAGCATATGTTCAAAAATTACCTATAGGAAATCTTTAAATCAATCAAAAATGAATAAAAAGGAATAAATCTAGTACAAAAGAAAATATTAATCCTAAACATATTTTACTATGACATCAATATCATAGCTTAATTTTTTCAATTAAATTAATAAAGAAGTCAAAGTAAAAGCAAATTCAAGCTTTATTTTATTTTTTTTAAATTAAAAATGATTTAAGATTTATTGGTTTAAAAATAATAATACTGTAACAAATTATTTTACATACATGCATTAAAAATTAAAAGAAGAAAGAAAAACAAACCAAAGAAATGTTCACTTTAGGAAAAAAAAAATTTGTTTGTTATTTGTTGAAAAAAAAACATGCTATTGAAACATCATTAGACCCTTTTTTATTTATTTATTTAAAATAATAAAAAGTAGTATTAACTAATGGTCAAATTCTGTACTTAATAAATGTAAAAATATTTTTACTTATTTATTATTATTTTCATTTTTGAAAATAAAATCGACTAAAGATTCATTTGTTTAAAAATGATACTGACTATCGAACAAATTAAAAAACAAACAAGTATTGAAAGAATTTTAATAAAAATTTTAATAAAATACTTTAAGTACTAATGTTAAATTATAAAAAACGTCAAAACATTACAAAACTTTTTATTTAATTAAAAAAAAAATATTTTTTTAACTCATAGCCAAATTTTTTTAAAACTTTGTTTTCATTTTCTCAAAAATAAAAGCAAATTAAATAAAGGTAAGCTTTGTTTTAATTTAACTACATTTAATAAATTTAAAAAAACTAACTTGTTATAACAAAGTTAAATACAAAATATCCCTATTAAATTGTATTGCTTAAAATAAAAAACAATAATTGAAAAAAATCAATGATTTGATTTATTGAGTTCAGAACGAAAATTTAAGATAACAGCGATTGTGCAGCAATAGCAAAGTAACAGTAGGTCTAAGACAAGAATCGTTAAACCCAGACAGAAAAAAATGGTATGAAATAATGCAGAACGAAACGATCGCTGCAAAAGTCTCACTGAAAATAATTTACAAGAAACCCGACAATTATTTCCGACGAAATAAAATGCACAACAATCGCAAAATTACTTAAGTTCCATTGAAAATAATCTTCAAAAAACGCAAAATTCCAAAGACAAAAATGGACATAAAGAAGCTATGCATTGCGTTCTATATTACAACGCTGAACCTCGCACGAAACCGGGAGTTCTGATTCAATTTGCTCTTCGCCATTCAACATCACAAAACTAACATCATCTTAATAGTAAAACGCTATCTACATCTCTGCAGCAAGCCGAAATCAAAATCGTCTTCGTTAGTGCGGTAACAGCGTTAGCCTAGTCAAGGATCCTTGCAAATTAAATCGTTAAAGCGCGATTGTAATCTAATTCCGGCAGCTTAAATCAGATTTCTGATGCATCGTCTAAAACGAAAGTCACTACATCGGCCACTATCGATATTTCGTGATACATCGATTTATCGTCCAGTCCTAACTATGCTCCAATTAAAACAAAGTTTTGTACAAATATAAAAGGTATACATATTAGAAAATAGGTACCTAAATAAAAGTCGAATTACAATAAAATATGAATGTTAATAGAAGGAAAAAACAATTGAAAATAACAAAACTGCCCCTCAGAGAGAACATATAACAAGTACTTTATTAAATCCAATGGAAATTTAAATTTTTGGCTCTTTGGACATAAATGATTGTATAAAAGTTTGCTTTCTTTTATTAACGTTCTGAAAAATAACGTTCATTTTTGCGAAAAAACTTCGCCAAGAGTAAAAAAAGTCTCCTATTCCTGAAAATAGTTGCTTTTTTAGTCTTTTCAGGCAAAAAAAAGTCGCCGTAGTCGCTTAAGGCCGAAAATAGTAGCAAATAGTTGCATTTTAGTAGCCTGTGGCAACCCTGAACGGATTATTTATTTTCTAAAAAATGTCGTTAAAAACTTGAAATTAGGGAAAAAATTAAATCATTCTAATTATTTTTCCAGTATGGCAGACATTTGAGAGTGGTTGATTGTTTTCTTCCATTTCATTCTGAAATGCTCAACTTTGATGCATCTTTTCTCAAACAAATTAATTATTTTCAAACACTACTTTTTTGTTCCTTTTATTATTATGCTGTACATATTTTAATCCAGTTTACTAAAAAAAAATTATTTTATATTTTACTTTTAAAATTAATCTTTAAAAAAATTAGGAAGTTTTTCAAAATTCAATTTCAAAAATCAAATTTTAAAAATTTAAGTCTGAAAAAGAAATTTTAAGTTACAACAAAAATAAAGCTAAATAATATTACTTAACCAAAGAACAACATTCCTTTTACCAGAAGACATAAGTTCCTTTTAACATAAAGCAGTTTTATTTTAACACTATTTCTATAACACAGAACGAAATTTCCACTCACTACTTCGATATTGGCAGCCAAATAATTAGGACTAGTGAGTAATGTCCTAGAAAATGTTGAGTTTCAAATCAAACAATTACATTCATATTTTTCCTAAAGTTTTGAGTTTTCAGCTGACAAATATTAAAAAGGGCAGCAATAGTTTCTGACTTTGAGATTAATTGAATATACAAAGAGCATCACAGACTAATCTATGTCAATAGATGTGTACATATCTCATGATGCTTTTGATGCCTTAGGTTTGCTTTACAAAGAAAAAGTTCTTGAATAAGGGATAAAAGAGATAAAGAAACTCACCATGTATTTAAACAAAATCCCTTTAATGAATAAATGAAGGTTATGTTGGCAGTGTGAGTAAAATTCAGCTTTATGTTTGCTTCACTAGCATTGACTCAGGTGCAGAAGAAGTTTAACAAATAAGAATGTATAGAGAGACTCCCAATGTACTCCACATTATAACATTTTTGTGCTATTTAAGTAATAAACGTCAAATACTTTTTCATTTTTACTTTTTTTATGGTTTTTGTCACCAAAACTTCATTTTTTTTTATTAGTGGTTACTGGTTTTTAATTAGTTTTTGTTGTGGTGGAAAAACAAACTACTTAAAACTTGTCTGGATTCCAGATTTTATTTCTATCAATCAAAAACTTTAAAAACTTCTTCCACCAGAGAGACTTAGTAAGTTAATCAGGGTTCCCACTCAATTTTTTTAAAAAAATTCAAAGACTTTTCAATGACTTTCAAGGACCTAAAATCAAATTTTTCAAGGACCTATTCAGCATTATTATTATATGCTAAAGTACATGTCAACCAGATTTTACAATTACATAGAAGCAGAAATTGTATATTTTTAAATCACAATGCTTAGTTGACAAGAAAAAAAAATTTTTATGGTGTTGTGATGTCTCTTCAAGATGACAACCCAGACAGAGAGAATTGGATTCTATTCTCATTATGTATAGGTGTCTCCTGAGGATGAGGTGTCCAGTAAGAAGGCCAATGATCTTCCTTAAACTGTTTCTATTAAGCTTTAAAAGCTCTTTTTGACGTACACTAGGACAGCCACGATTTAGCTCCTTAACTTGTCTCATACCGTCAGCAGCGCGCCATTGCTCATGGGCAATTTTACCATAGACCTTGAATATGGATGCCCAAATGAAGTGAGAGAAATTCCCAGTGCAGGTTCAGGGCCCAAGAAAATTGCATTAGAGCCAGCTCGTGCCGCTTCATCAGCTAGCTCATTTCCATTGATACCCATATGTCCAGGTATCCAATGCAGGGATACCCTGTTATGAGTGGATAGGTCACAGAGGACCGAGAAGCATTCCCACACGAACAAAGAGGAAAATTTACACCCTGACAGTGATAGGAGAGCAGCCTGACTGTCAAAACAGATGCGGATAGTTGTATTTTTGTATTGTAACAGATGCGGATAGTTGTATTTGCTTTTGAGCCACCGAGGAGAATTAAACCATTCATCTCTAGTAGGGAAATGGATCTGGAAATGGATCACTAGGATAGTAAAAGAAGGTATATCCATCACTTGTGAAAACAAGATGACCCCATGAATGATTGATAGTTACATTAATGTCTCAAATAATTTGAAAAATTCCAATAGACGAAAAAAAAAAGAAAGAAAAAACTCCAATTGGCATAGGATACTAGCCAACATTTAAAAACTAGCATCAGTGAAACTTTTCATGAAAAATTTCATGAAGTGAATTAGAATTAATGAAAATGAATGAATGTATAATGCATATTACATTAAACAAGCATAGTAAATAATTGATAAAGTTTATGTAATTGCACAATATTAAAATATAAATACTTTTTTTTAATATGTTAGATCAAATTTTAGGTTACAGGAAATGTATATAATTAGATAAATTATCAAAATATAGCCATTTAACATATCTGTTTCAATTTTAATATCAAATTTTCTATTTTGTTACTTCAGAATATCAGTACTCTATTTTGAACATAATAAAATCTATTGTAAAACTATATTTCACAGATAGCTAACTAGGACTTACCGAGCTTTATTTTCTTTAAAATATATCCATAAAATGACAAGCGTGATTTTTAAAATATTGTGAATACGCATAGTTTTCACTAAGCCTAATTTTTAAACCGCATTTATACGAATCTAGATATACTATATGTAAATCAAAATTATAAAAAAGGTGAAGTAAGTCTCAAAGATTGCGTAAATCACATATCACAATGAGTGATTTGTAAATTGAAATTGAATTGCGGTGTTTCTAAAATCAGAATAATATGAGTGGCAAATAATACAAAATGCACGAACTTACATGACATGAAAATGCAATTTGCATCATAATCAGGGCCGGATTAACCTATAGGCACACTAGGCACGTGCCTAGGGCCTACGAAATTCAGGGGCCTACTACAAACTTGGGAGAAAAAAATTTGTTGACAAAAATAATTTAGCTTTAAAAACAACAAGTGTATTTTGCACAAAATTATGAAGATACAAATAAAAATATAATATTTTTCGGTAATAAATTATTTTGCAGAATCTTATGATCTAATATATTACTTTTTTGCGATTTTTGGATTCAACGAAATCTTGTATTATGCTGTCGAATTCCAAACTACGCAAAATGTCGTATTCAATAGACATAAGTGCAAGCGATGCCAAACGATCTTGATTCATTGTTGAACGCAAATAATTTTTTATCAATTTTAATCTGGAGAAAGATCTTTCTCCTTCTTCATTTGATCCAAGAATCGACAAATATATTCTTAATGGAATGTGAACGTTAGGAAAAGTATTCACAAGTTTATCTTTAATTTGAGCCTTCAACATTTCTTGTGCAGATTAAAATAGATAAAAAATTATTTCATACAAATTTGAAAATAGTAAAAATTCATCTACAAAGTTTTCCTCTAAATCGGATGAGTAAATTTTCAAATTCTGCACTTTTAGTTTAATCTCAAATTTTGACAAATTTTTGTGAACAAGAAAACCGAAATTATCGTACAAATCACTGTAAGCTTTACGCCTTTTAGTCATTTCTGAAATTAATACATCTAAAATGGCGTAATATGTTCGTGACAAAAACATTTGTCTTGGATTCGAGTTTGAAATTACTTCTTGTTCTTATGTTTCGTCGAAAAATCTCTTTCGTTTTCGTGTTCTCTTTATTTTATATTCAGTATTCGGCAAAAGAACTTGTGCTTTCGATTCCAATTCGTCGAGCGATTTTTCAAGTGCATGTTTTGAAAATGTTGCAATGAACTATCGTACAATTTGACTACTGTGCACAATTCTATCCCTGGTTCCTGGAGAGCTAAAGTGATCATATTAACTTGTTTTAATGCATGCTCCCAAATTACGGTCATAAGCGCAGTTTCAAAATTACTTAATTGAGCAATCAATTTTCTCGATAAACAAATTTGTAAATTAAAATCCATATTAATAAAAATGTAAAAAAAAATATGCAAGAAAATTTTAGAATATATTTTGAAAAGATTGGAGGAGTGGGGGAAGGAGAGGAGGGCCCAAAAACGGCTATGCCTAGGGCCTACGAAAGGTATAATCCGGCTCTGATCATAATGATCACTATTCACAACTTACTTACAAGACATAAATCACAATGTGATATACATAAATCACTTTAATGTGAATTCTGTTGTGTGATTAGCTAATAGTTTTCATGTGAATAGTGATCATTATGATGCAAATTGCAATTTGTGATTTGAAAGGTGCTTAATATAGAACAGCTATGTGTGATTCTTGAATCATTTTGATGAGAATTGTGGGTGGAAATTCTTAAATCTCTCTTTTGTGAATCGCAATGCGTGATTTGTAAACTACTAGAATGAGAATTGTGAGGCATGATTCTGAAATTACTTTAATATGTATCATGTTATATGATTCAGAAATAACTAATTGAAATCATGATGTGTGATTGATAAATCACTTAATAAGAATCATGCGTAATTTATAAAATACCTTAATATGAATTCTGATTAATAATTTGCAAATCACTTTAAAGTAATATTAGATATGTGTTCCATTAATCACTTTCAATTAAACCGCAATTTGTAGAACATTTTATATGAATTCCGATAAGTAAATCAAGAATTAGTTTAATGTGAATCATAATGTTTATTCCTAATCAATGAAACCTGTAAAACTAAATTTTATTTATTAGCAGTAAAAACTAAATGTAAAAATTTGATTACAGATGATAAGAAATTAATTATCATTCGTACATAAATTAAAAGAACAAATAGGATAACAATATTACCTGGCGAAATAATGAAGTTAACACATTGAACATATTTCTAAATCAATTAAACACTATATATCATTCAAAAACTATGACTACTAAACCTAAAATTTGCTAGAAATTTCAGCTTTCAAAACATCAGAGAGATGAACAATAATCTGTCTGAAAAATCTAGGAGAGAAAAGTTTTACATCTTCTTTAACCCCTTTTCACTTCAAGCATTAAAAGATGCATCTATCAGAATTTCTATAATTTTCCTTTGAATTTATTTATTTTTTACTACTCTTCTGTAAGAAAAATTAGTATGTTAATTCCTAAAAAATCAAGTACCTTTCAAGTACCCTATGGCAGAATTCAAGGACTTTTAAGGGGCCTGATTTTTTTCAACCAAATTCAAGGACTTTCAAGGTTTTTCAAGTACCGTGGGAACCTTGTTAATTTAGGGTGCATAATCACTTAATCATTGAGAATCTTATTAGAATATTAGTAACAAAGGAAGCAAATTTTTTTCAACCAATTTGACAGCTAATTATAGAAATAAACTTAGATAAATAGTCAATTTAACGAATTTCATTGCATTGAATTTGAATTTTATAATTAAATGAAAATGCATAATTGAAAGGGTAATCCATGCATGATTCTTTTTAATCTTATCAATTATTTATAAAACAGACATTTCTAATATTTTTCTAACCTTAAAACTCAATATGTTTTTAATGCACACAGCACATTTTATTGGCATAAAAACATGCAAAATTTCAGAAATTTGAAAAACCAACAATACTTACTGTTAGTAGCATAAGATGCTGGAGAGGGTGGAGGGGATTTCGAACTGGGCGGCACAGAAGATTGAGCTCTGGAGTGATCAGACACAGGCTCCAGCAATAATGGCTTAATTTCATCTGGTATCTCATCCTCAACTAGATAGCATAGAAATTCATAATTATAAATTAAGGACAAAACAAAAAAAAGATAATTAAATGATAAAGATTAATATACAAATAGAACATAAAATAAAGAGAAACAATGAATTATTTGTGAACTTAAGGCTGTTTTTCAAAGTCTCTAACATCACATGAAATTTTTTGTGAATAACTGAGTTTACATTTGTTATTCATGACTTGCCTCAAGTTTAGCTTACCTTTAGCAATTTGAAGAAAAGCCCAAGTTTTGTGAATAAAAAGCGTTTGTGACTTAATTTTTTATTATTAAAAAAGTTTCTCCAATGCTACCTTATGTGGGATCATAAAAATTAGCAAACACTGAGAATTATTCATTGGTTTTGATAATTTTCATCCAAATTGAAAAATTTGGCCAAATTGGCAATTTTTGAAAAGGTTTTAAAACTTTTATAATATTTTTGTCTATAGTGCATTCTCCAAAATGCAGATAATTTTGTACACAAGATAGTATAAATAATTTAAAATTAAAGCTTTGCCTCAAGTACTTAAACTGTGGCTTTTTTATTTTCCTTGGCAAAAAAGCTTCAAAAACATTAATAACTTAGCGGCCATCCCATGGTTTTGGATTTGCTTTGTCTTGATCCTCCTAGTCAATGATTCTCTTTGTTTTGCTTCGGTTACCTTAGACGGCGATCTTCCCGATTTTGCCCCTCACAGGATGCCGTGGTGAATGGTTATTTTTTTCCAGACAGGATTACTATTGTGACAAAGTGTCATTTTAGCACATACCCTAATGGGTGGGTCATATATACTTTGATAATATATACATATGCTTGAATTATTGCTTTGATATGACAGATAAAACAAATTAAGATTTACCTCTTAAACTTAAAAATTTCTAAATTTCTAGGTTAACATAAATGTTACTACCAGTAAATTTAATAATTACCGTACATGTTGGCACTTATGAATATGTAAAAATAGATAAGAAAGTTTCAAATAAATATTTTCAAAACTTAATTCTTTGGAAATAAAACAAATCTAGACAGAAATTTCTTACAAGATTCACCACGTTGCTTTCGCTCAACTATTTTCTTATATTCTTCTAAATCATTTTCAGTAACATTATCAAAGGGATTCTTGCTATAAGCACTTTTGTAAACCATTGCATTGTGCTGGAACTCTCGTTGAATGATACCCTTGGAAGCAGCTCCCACCAAGACCACTTGATCCCCAGCGGCATTGGCAGCATCCTATTTTAAGATAAATAAAATTTTCAAAGTTGGAAAAAATTTTATACATAAGAATCTGAGGTAAAAAATTTTGGATATGAAATCCAATTTCTATAATGCAAACCTCTTGAACTTTAAAATGAGATTTTTTTTCACATTCATTGTTATTAAACTTTAATAACATTTCAATTATTTAAAAAATTGCATAAAAAATTGAAAAATTAAAAAAATAAAAATGGAAAATAATAAATAAATAAATTATTTGTTGAATTTACAATAACTAAACATTTTTGACTTCTATAGGTGCATTAAGTTATCAAATTCTCCCTGCAGTTCCTAATAAACATAAGGAAGGAAAATATAGAATTTTTTTTTTATTGAAATTTTAAGAATTTGCAACTTTTCTGCACTTTTAACAAATTATTCTTATATTATAGTTTTATTCTTATAAGTAAACATTATAGATCACTGTTTTAAGCACAAAGGCTTTCAATTATTTTTCACAAATTGAGAAACAAAAATTAATTTCTGAAATAGAACGCAAAAAATAAATTACCCATTCAGTTAACATGGTGATAGTCATCTCTTCTTTATACTAGATGTCCGAAAAATGAGCAATAGCTTAAAAAACCATTTGAAGAAGCGTAACGAGAAAAACTCATTGATTCTTTAAAAAATCACAAATTTTCAAATTTTCTCACACAAATACTAAAAAATAAATATATTTTTCTCACATAAAGGTAGTTACTAAGTTCATGAACAGATGGCACTGCTCTGATATCAAAAACTTTCCATTTTGAATTAATTTGAAAATGAAATTAAACAATTTTAATTCAATATTATCTGTAAGTTTATCCTTTTTATAAATATTTTTTTATTTCTGATTTTTTTTTTTTTTTAAACAGGCTTAATGTAAATTTCTGTTCAGTTTCCTTTTTTTTTTCATTAGTTTTAAAAACACTAATCATTTTATGAAATATTTCTAAACTTATTCCTTATCAAAATTATTGAGTTAGATTAACAGAATACCACATAAAATAAAAATGTCCATATTGTTACTGAAAAAACATTGCTTTAACGGTATAGGGATTGCTTTTACTCTTTTAAACAATTTATAAAATTGAAATTAAATTTAAACATAAAGGTTATGAGTAATTTTTAAATAATTCATCCTTGCAAATTTTGATGTATGTACGTCAAATTAAGCTAAATATTTTAAATCAGTCTTTGTCTACTGCCTTGGGGTCAAAGACAAATTTGACTTTATGAATATAAGTGCTGCAGAGTAACTCAATAAATTCTACATCAGGGGTGCTGCCGATTAAAAAAACTATAAGACAATGCTTTATGATATATTAGACTATACCAAATTAAATATTTGCACAAGCATCTGGATTTTTTTTTCTCAAACTACACTACAGTGTTGTTGCAAATAATGATTATCTCGAAAATATTATTTTATAGTGTTTCATCTGAACAATGTTAACCAATTAGAACCATTGTTCTAATGGTAACCAATTTTGAAACTTGGAGAAAAAACCTTTTTTTTTTCTTGCAACTCAACATTGCTAACTGTACATAGTATCTTGAGTTTTTCTTTGAGTTTTTAAACTGTGAGTCATTTTTAGGAAACTTGGCATCAGAGTTATTTTGACATTAAAGTTATTATAAATTAATACAACATCATATATTGCTCATTTGGTGAATTAATAATGTAACTGATAGTCACTCTAATTATCAGTTACGACATTGTCTCACCAAATGAGTGATATTATTACATTATATTTAAATTATTATCGAACTGGGTTATTAGTTTAAATAGTATTTGACGTGATTGCATAAAACACAGGATTCATTTCAAGTTAATTGCATGAAGTTAATGAATGTTCAGTTTAACAAGAATAATGATTTAACTAGAGCTGCTTTTGTAGTTCTTTTCAGATGTTGTATATTTTGGTCTTCATTTGTATGTATGTAATTCTCTTTTCAAAATGAAGTTCTAAAAATAAACACCATAGAAATCCTATGAAGCCTTTATAATTTTGATATAACTATGGTTAGATTTTTTAAAAATTTGTTAAATTTATATACATTAAAATTTGGCAAACATACATTTTTATGCTACTTGAAAATTACATTTAGAACAAATTCATAGAATTTCACAAGCACTGACTTCAGATCTTGGAGGCAACAGTTTCAAATCTTTTTTTCTAACCTAAATTTTAAAATTCATAAACCAAGGGAAGAGATTAAGAAACATGAACAGTAGCAAAGCTTAGGTTGCGTCAAAGCTTAGGTGAATCAAAACTTAGGTGAATCAAAGGTTAAGTTGTTTCCAATTGATCTCTTAGACAAAGCATTCAATTCAATTTTTTTTTTTTTTTAAAAAGCAATAAATTATGATAGCAGCGTAAATAAATAAACATAATTAAAATAAACCATAACACTTTGTTAGGTGTTCACTTTCTATTCATTTATTCTCAGTTTAAAGCTCAGTTTGTTTCAAGCTTTTTGTTGTTCAAGCAAGAAACATCTACGTGAAAATAATTTCAGCTTAAATTTTAAAATCATAAGTGCTATGAAAGTTCAGTTCACATAATTTATATTTCAAGTCTTTTCCGCCATTGTTAAAAAGAAATTTCATCTGTTTGGTGACAATATATATATATATGTATTATAAATATACAATACATTTTATTCTGTATTTTATTGTATTACATAATACAGAATACTAAATATCAACTTTTGTGAGAAACAAAAATAATCAAAGCTAATTGTTGATTACAAAATACATCTAAAATAAAATTTTTGAACATAAATTAAAACTCACCTGCATTTGACGAATTTCTTCCCATGTAACTCCTTCAAGAATATTAGATTGTGGACCAGCAGTGACCTTTGACTTAAGTCTGTTAGCTTTCAACTAATAGTAACAAAAATTGACAAAACTCAAATTATAAAAATCATTATTTACAAAGGAAAGATTCGTTCTTAAAAGCATTTTTATAATTTTAAAAAGCACTAAGAAATAAAAAAAAATTATAGCTCAGTATTAGATTGCAACTGCAGATTTGAAACTTAAAAGTAGAATATAAGACTAAAATGCATTGTTAACCCTATTGAAAAAGTAGAATATATCACTATAGACCCTTAAAAAAAATGTTTGATTAACATAGCTCTTGCTATGTATTTACAGATTGTTTTTTTTTTAAAAAAAAAGGGTACCTAATTATAGACAATATGTATGGACACTAACATCAATATATAGAGCATATTAGTTGACCTTTATACAGTTAACTTAAACTTTGAAAATGGGACCAGAGCCCATTTTCAAATTGCCCCAGTGGTATATGGACCAACATTGGGAGACACACTACACTATAATTAAAAAAATCACTCTGGTACTTTAGCTTTGTGCAAAATTTTCCCAGACCTATGTGTAGTATAATGTGATTGATTCCTTAGACCAGGGGTCGCCAAACTTTTTTGATCATCGACCCCTATATAATTTTTCGAAATCTCCATCGACCCCCACAGAAGTAATTTTCTGTTAATTAAAATAAAACTTTTAGATACTGTGTTTGTACATTTATTTTATGATTTTAAACATTTATTAAAGTAATAGTACATTGTGTAACAATAGTTTTATGAAAAATATATTAATATTGAAATTTAAATACCTTATTATTAAATAATAAGTAATTATGCATAAGTAGATAGAATAAGTAAAGTAACTAAAGATTTACTGCTTCTTGATCAATGAGATGGGTGTGCCTGGTGTTTTTTTGCAAGGTTCGCTATATTGGGTTCAAAATTGGTCAATTTTGTAACTTTCGTAAAAAAATACAAAGTATGCTATAGTTTTGTCGCGGGCTGTACTAATCCCTATTATTAATGCTTACCTTCTTTTTTGTGCATTGATAATTAAAATTGATATCTAAACCAAACGAATGCTTTTATCGAAACAATAACTAATTATCCAAAACTATAAAAGTTTTAATAATGACACTGCAAATATACAACACAGTTTGCAAAGATAGTTGAAACTGCGTATGATATTTGCATTTATAACGTCAAGGCTCGTCACACGTGACATTTGGACAAGCGCATATATGCATATGACTTATAAACTGCGCTGAGTTCGTGCCACTGCGCGGTGGTACGTAAATACTTGTTTCACCCCAATAAATAGACGTTTATTCATTTATATTTTATAAAGAAACTGATATTGAGTCAATTATTAAAAAAATTCACAAATTTTACATACTTAATTAGGTATGTGTGATTTGCGCATTGAGAACTGTTTTTTTTTTTTCCGACTCTTCCGATTCGGATCAACCCCCGCTTTTGTTAAATAGACCCCTGGGGGTCTATATAGACCACTTTGGTGACCTCTGTGTTAGACAAATGATTGGTAGATTTAAAACTGTCTTTTGACCTCCTGACTTACCTCTCACTAATTGCCACAGAAACCTTACGTACAGTGTGCTAAAAAAATCTGAAATTGTATTTGCACACACTAAGACTCATTCTAATTGATTTAAAGTCCTATCTTAATAAAGGCATATGTTTTAAGTTAAAAAAATTATTTTTCAGACATTTTTTGCAACTTCAATTCTTAATCATCAAAATATGGGGTAGCTGCAATGTGAAAAATTTTGTCCTGATAGTTTTGGTAAGGGAGATTAGGCCCCTCTTTATATTGAAAAATGGTCCTTAAAATGTCCCTTAACAAGTTCTTTATGTACACTCTTTAATTATGACTGCCTATAGATGAATCCATGGTAAATGCCATGTTGTACCTGATTTTGTAACTTAAAATATCACTTAATTAGCATCTTTAAGGTTAGATCCGCACACCATTAACATTGAGTTCTGGTACATGAAATTCTGATCATTAGATCAAAAGTTATTTAGTTTTTTTCTCTTTCACTGTACAAGCATAAAAATGTTAAGATAAGAACTACAACATTGTCTATGACAATCCTTTGTAAACAAGATGATTGAAACATTTTAATTAGGCCTTCATTTCAAAATTCAAGGTATTTCATATTTTCAATGTCTTAAAATAATTTATTTTCAAAATGTGATCCTGTGAATAGTGAAAACTAAAAGAAAGATAACTATTTTTGATAAATAATTTTTGTTAGAAAAGGTATTTGCTTAAAAGAGTTAAATAAAGTATTTACAAATTTAAAAAATAAGCTTTCACTTAAATTTCTTAAAATTAAAAGTAGTTTATTATTACTAATTAGTAGCAATAATAAACTGTGTATTAAAAGTAATAATAAATATTAGTTAATGAGTAGTAGTAGTTATTAATTGTTAATTAGTGTTAGTAGTTAGTAATGGTTAATTAGTGTTAGAAGATAGTAATGGTTAATTAGTGCTAGTAACTAATTAGAAGTAGTTAATTAGTACTTGTAACCAGGGATCAATAATAAGGTTGATTTCAATAGTTTTAAAATTTATTGCAGGTATAATTCCGAGTTAATAAGTTTCAATTACCAAAATTACATCAATACTTGGTCTGTAATAAACAACAGCACATTCCAAATAACACTTGAAAATCTTATATTTCTTTTGGAATTTTCACTGTCAATAAAAAACTAAGTGAAAATTTAATATTTTTTTTTCAATATATATTTATCTCTAAAAAAGTGATTGAGTATTGATTTCTTTTGGAAAAACACTAGATAAAATTAAAATTTTACCAATTCCTAGTTTAATGACAGTTTTGAAAACCACATTTCATTTAAAAACTGTAAATATATTCATTATTCTGATATGAAGTTTAAACAATTTTAAAAGGAAATTTTTTTAAAATCTCATTAAAAAAAGCTAGATTAAGATAAATTCAGATCTCTTTTTCTTATGTGATTTAAACAAAATGGGTAAGTTAAATTATTTTGGATTGAAATATATTTTAACAAGTAGTTAAGGTAAGAAAGATCACTATTTTGTTATTTAAAGTTTTAAAAAAAAATTCTTGAAATTAGTTTTGTGATTTGTAAATTTAAGCTTTCTTCTCATTAGATAATAATAGTACACTTCTATTCCAATTTCAATAATTTTGAATAGTGCATTTGTTTTTATTATGTACGGGGCACAAAAAAAAAACTTATCACCCCAAATAACTTTTGATCGTATGATCCGATTTTCATGTACTACGGCTCAATCTTAATTTGAAGGAGTGAACTCAAATATGGTAATTAGTGCAGACAATAATTTAAGTTACAAAATTAGACATAAAAACATTCTCTAAATAAACATACCTTTTTTTCCAACAGATTTGGGTTTCAAACCCTCAAAATATTGACAGTAGCCACAATCTAGGAAATATGGTCAAAATAGTTTGACCAGAAGAGCGATCAGTTAAAAGATTGGACAGTTTAATGTTAATTTTACTTCTTGTGTATCCATATCTCTAACTTTTTAAACAAACCGAAAATTTTTGAATACAATTATAAAAATCATTTAGCTAAAGATAATTCCAGCAAAAAAACAATTTTAAATATTTATCACTTTACTATATTTTATTTAGTAACTATTTTATTTAATAACAAATGATAATAAATAAGGGTTAAAAATTACTTCTTGGAGTGAATTACCTTCAGATAAACGAATTTAATAATTGTAAGCAAAAGATTTTAGATTCTCTTTAAAAAAAATTCTTGAGATATTACAAAACACACAAAATGTAAAACTAAGATTAAGGGGTCCTCACTTTCAACGGCTCTCCTGTCCAAACTATTGGGAACATATTTCCCAAATTGCGGCTACTCCCTTTATTCTGAAGGTCTGAAATCTAAATTTGTCAAAAAAATGCTAATATATTAGCATATATATTCAGATAAAATACACTTTTGAGTCTGATTTCGTAACTTAAAATATCGTCTTCCCTAATTAATTAGCATATTTGAGGTCATCCCCTTGAACCATTAAGATTAAGTCCACTTACGAGAAGATGAAAATTCGATTATTAAATCAGAAGTTATTCAGGGTGATTTTTTTCTTTTGTGTATGTACTGTACGCGACGCCCGGTGGCTAAACGGTAGCGCTTCGCGTTGTCGTGCCACAGCCCCCTGGTACGATCCTTGGGCCGGGCAAAGTTGACTCAGCCTTTCATCCCTTCAGTGGGTCGATAAATGAGTACCAAGCATGCTTGGGGACTAAACACTGGGGGTTCCGCGTTCGGCTGACCACCTGACCGGAACATCTGCTCCTGCACCCCAGAGCCCAAGGTCAAGAAAACTGAGATAGGCACAGTAAGCCTTGGCCCTCTATGGGCTGTCGCGCCACTGAGTTTAGTTTAAGTTTATGTACTGTACATATGTATTGTATATACATATAACAATTTTTAAAGTTGCAATACAGTTTCAAATATATTTTTGTGATTTAATTTTGATATACATAACGTTCCAATTATAATTATATTTATAAAATTTAAAAACTTAAAAATAATCAAGTTCTCAGAGTATTTTAAAAAAATCTTATTTGAAATCCAATTAAGATTTTCTTTTTTCATTTCTTTTTAAAAAATCAACGAAAAAAATCACAAACATGTTTCTACTTATTGGTAAAAGTATTTTTAAAAAAAGCAAAATTGTTTCTGATGCTTTTTCCACCAGCTATACCATGGGGCTTTGCAGCATTATACTCAACCTTTTACTTACAGCTGGTGCAACCGATGTTCCAGAATACTAGGTGCTATCAGGCACCATAGGCAAAATGTCAACTAATTGAGTAGTGAATTTAAAATTCTATCAATTTATTAAAAAAAAAAAAAAAAAAAAAAAAAAAAAGAGTAAATAAACATGCAAGGAAATTTAGCATTTTCTTCTGCCATAAAACGTCTTATTAAAATAATTTTTAGAATTAACTAGTTTCCTATACTTTGTAAGCCTACACAACATCTATAAATGTAGCTGGAACCCTAAAATTTCATTAAGTTGAAAATGTCATTAAACATGTTTCCTTCAAATTCATTCTGTTGTATGTACCAGAGCCTAAGAAACACTGACGTTAAAAAAAATTACTTTCCTAAAAATGAACTTTTCATTGAAGTTGTCTTAAGTGATAATGATAATGTAATAATTAATAAAGAATATATGATATTTTATTTGTTACTTTGTTCCTTCATTGCATAATGAGTTATTAAAAAAAAAATTAGATAAAAATGAAGCAATTATTCCCCTACAACACAGATGTAGAAAATTTCAACATTCTTAATTCAAATTTAATATCTTGTTTATTCCTGGAAAACATTTTAAAGTAGATTTTTTTTCTTTATATATTTAATTTAGTTTATTTTAAAATTAGTTTTATCCTTTTAAATTCATTTTTGTAAAAATCTGAATACTGAACTGAACATACTGAACTTTCAAGCATGTATTAACATCAATATTGATAGAATTTTCTTTCTCTAAAGTAAACTACTACCTTTCATTCCTCAGAAAAAATTTAAATATTCAAATTTGTATAATTATACTTTTTCCAACGTTCAAATGGTTATGTAAATTTATTCTCATATTTAATTTTTACTTGCATAAAACAATTATAAATTTATTTAGATTCTTTACACTATCAGAGCCAAGTTATAGACGATTAGGTTTATATATGTATATACATTATATTGTATTTGAATTTAATTCTTGTTAGATACAATATATTATCTTAGCCGAAGAAACTAAGCATCTATTCAATAAACTATTGACTATTGCAACTTTTAAAAATTTGAGATGTTATGGTAACACTTCAACATCCTTTGAGCAAACATTAAATTTTATCACTTATCTATATTTTAATACTAACTTCATGAGCATTTTCTTAAGCTACTTTCAGTTGTTTGTTGGAATTTAAAAAAAAGCAAAAGTTGAATACACAGTGTTCAAATGGAATGATTGATTAAGAAAAACACTGTAACTAAGATGTATCTTTAGTTACTAAGATGTATCTAGAATAAAATAATAAAACCAAATATAACTTCTATATTGTAAAAAGCATTTTTTTAAAACTACTTTATGGAATGAAATATTAAATTTAAAATTTAAATTCATAACTACAATCAGAAGGTGTTGTTCATCATTAGACCAAACTTCACAATTTCCAGATTTTTGCACTACTATATTCACAAGCGATGAGCCAATAAAGAAAATCTTAACAAACATTCCTATTACTTTCATGTAAGATCAAAGCTTAAAAGTGCATTATCTCAAAACCGTAAATTGGTATTTGATCTAAGGATGTGGTGATACACCTTAATTAGAGTAGTCCTATAGCAGAAAATAAAAGAAGTAATGAGGTTATAACTGACCTCTTTCTGCTTTCGCTTAAATTCTCCAAGGTCATTAGTAATAGGAATGAACTGATGAGAAGATTGAATTTTGATTGATGTGCTGTGTGACGGAGACCCTTCCTGTACCCACTGTAGGAAAAAGAAAGAAAAGGGAAAATGTCAAAAGAAAAGTTCAAACATAAAAAAAAAGCAAAAGAATGCAAGGCAATACAAAGTTAGAAGGTTTTCTGCCAAAATTTCAATAAACATAACATACACAAAATTTATTGCTCAGACAATTTAAATTTTAAAAGATTTATAGAAATGTATATCTCTTAAAATATATCATAAACATTACATTACACAAAATGAATTCCACATGTAAAGCAAAATATTATTCTTAAATTGCACATTTATAATTGTTTGCATAGAATTTGTAAATTTAAATGATAATAAAATTTCAAAAGAAGCTGAGAGAGAAAATAATTTAACACAATAAAAAAAATTTAAACTGATTAAGCTTGAAATTGAACAAAAAATAGAATTTGAGATAAAAATTAATAGACAAGGCGGCAGAAAACCTGAAGTAATAAAACAGAATGAAAAAAATTTAAAGTCAAATAAAATAAACAGAAATGGCAAATAAGTGAAAAGCATAAAAGAAAAGAACAAAACATACAGGTGGGTACAGAAAATAATAAAGTTATTGTATTAAATGCTCCAGCACGCTAAACCTTCTAAACCACTTTTAATAAACACCTTTCCAATCGTAATAATTGAATACGCAAGTCTTATAATTAACCATAACTTACATTTCTCCCATAAACTCATTCCAAATTCCAGACAATAACATTTTAGAAACAAAAATTTTTAACAAGATATGCAATTAAAAAACATAAAACACAAATATTTGAATTGTTTTAAAGCAAATACTTTATTCAAGCTACACTGATGATATTTTTTAAAAACAAAGCTTCGAAATACAAAATAAAGCTAATACTGCTATACCAAATGTCATAAAACTACATATTCTATTATTGTTCTACATTACATATATTCCAAACACATATTGAATTGACAAAAACATTAATATTGAGCAGAATTTATGAACAATGCATTTGCATATACAACACTTAATTTAGTTGAATGAGCCAAAATATACATATAATGTTTATATTTGTTTATATTTTAACTTAATAACAATATAAAAATATATGGTTTATTCTTCATAAATAAACAATGATAAATTTTGGGAAAAATACTCTTTTTCTTTTAAACTATTAAATTCACCTACCATAGTATAAGTAAAATCAACAAATACTAAAATTATTACAAAGCCAAAATTATAATTAATCTATTTAATATAGTAAATATTTACAGGAATTCATAAATATGCAATATACTATTTAAAAATAACAAAAATAATTTTCATTCAAGTTTCACAAAACCAAAAATGCTACCTATTAATCTGAAATCTCACCTAATCAAAAATGAAGATAATAAAAAAAAGCTATCACAATTTCTTTTTGGTATTTAAAAACATGTTCTGATCTGTTACCTTATGAATGTAGTTAAAAACAAAAGTAAAAGTCGCATTAAAAATATTAATTTAAAATATTGCTTCATTAACAACTCTTAAACACATAAAACTGCATAGAGCATGAACAGTTTATAATTTAACCTTGGTTTTTTATGGCACTGTGTGCATAAACCACATAGCATTAATAAATTGCATATTATTGCACATTACATAATGCATAGCAAGTAATACATGATGAATAAAATTGGCAGTGAAAAATATATTTTTCTACCAAGTTGTTAAAAAAGGAGGGCTATAAATTTTATCAGTTAAAAAATTGATTCAGTAAAAAAATTTATCAAAAACTAAAATTTTATTTGGGACTATAAAAAATGGAAAATAACTTTTTTTAAAAAACTGATAAAAATTCTAATAGTTTTTAATGGTTTATTTTAAATAAAAACCAACATTGATTAATACCAATCAGCACACTAATGAATATCTCAATACACACTAACAATTGTTACATAAATGCATTTTTTAATACAAACTGGTGAGAAAATGAGCATTAATAAATGCATATACATGAAATTTTACAATAAGGAACTGTTAGAGAAAGTGTAGAATGACAATAAAAAATGGAATACAGCAATGACTATTAAAGCTTATAACTAAAAAAATGAATATGAAACAATAAAAAATATCACTAGATTCAATTAGCAACAATATGAAAAATGAGCATAACTCTAAGAATATGAATTACACAACCTTAAGAAGAAAAAAAATTTTAAAAGTACGAAAAATGGAATGGGAATTACTTTAAATGATCCCAATTTTTACTTATAATTGAAAATCGTTAATCTTCATAATTAAAAAAAAAAACTTGTTTCATTTTTTTTTCAACAGTTAGAAGAAAAACTTTCTTTAAATGTAGAAATATTTTAATAAAAAAATACATATATATTTAAGTCATTAAGAGCCAATTCCAGTATTTTTATAAATATTACACACTGAAATATGCAATTTCCTAAATAGAAGTAATCTAAATGGTAAGTTTAATTTTATGCTATTTTATTCTAGAAAAGTTGAGAACCAGGCAATTGCAATATTATACTACCAGTCTGCATTATTATCGTAAAAATTATATGAAAGTCAAATTGTACATTTTAAACATTAAATGACAAGTGACAGTGAGATAGTTATATGAAAATTACTACAATCATTTGAAATGTATTGTATAAAATCTTCTAGTTGCAATAGTCTACGATTTGCAGTATAGAATATGTAGACTAAACTTAGATTATGAAGATGTGAAGGACACAGTATTCAATTAGTCAAAGATAATTCCTTATATTAATATAAATTAAGAGCAGTAAAAGTTCCTATATTAGAATTATAAGTGAATTACTATAACCATTTGGAAAACTCTGCATAAAAACCTTTAGTTGAAATAATCCACAACTTGCAATAGGAAATTAGTAAACTAATATTAGAGCATTATAAGATGAAGGGCACATTAGTCAATTAGACCAATAAGTTTCCTTAAGTAATGTGGTAAATATAAAATTAGGGTACTAAATATTCCTATATGAAGTCACTTAGTGACAATTATGTACTTAGATTATTATGTACTTATAATATTATTTAAAGATATTTCTATAATGTAGTAATATATATCATATGATCAGAATTGTTTCACAAGACATTATACAGTTAAACAATTAAATGTAGGTTTCTCATTAACTTCACAAACTAGCAAAGCCATTTTTTGGGGGGTGATTACAATCATATAAACACAGAAAAAAAAGGAACTGCTTTTACTACTGGCATAACACATCTCCCACTAAACTAAAATAAAGCTATATATCATGACAAAGAGAAAAAAATACAGCACTGGAAAACTGATTTCTGAAACAGAGTTCTGAGGAACATATTTATTTTTATGTTTTTTAAATACAACAAAAACTTTTCAAAAAAATCTTTCCAAAAGGATGAACCCATTCAGATCTAGCCATTATAAAATATCACCACCCTAAATTACTGCTGTGGTCATATTTTATATAATTTAAAATGCAGGTTCTAAATAAATATATTTACAAAAACTTTAAAGGATTTAAATAATCAAGTCTCAAATATTTGACTAAAATTGACTTTTTTAAATCAATTGATGATTTATTAAAACTATTAATCTAGCTATCAAACCAATTTGACAGCAACAAAAAAAAATTTCTTTTTACGAAATAAATTTAGATTTAATACTCAAAATTTAGGTAGCGAAACATATTAATGCTTGTTACAACTACAATCACACATTTAAAACACAGAAAGTGAAATATAATATGTCTTGCCACAAAACACTTATAAGTAAATTATACACAACTGTGCAATACCATTTTTAGATTCTAATTTAAAAACAATTTTTGAAGCATAACAATTTTAAATAGTTATGATTATAAAACTGAAAATTATTTATTTTCAGGGATTTTTATTTATTGCTACTAAATTAAGGGTGGAAATAATTAGTATTGTTTTAAATATGTCAATTACATTAAACGAAAAGTTAATCATAAACACTGTTTAACTTTTACAGTTTGGGCAAACAGAGTTGAGTCAACACAGATTAAGATCTAGAAGGGGGAGACCAAACTATATTTTTGTAAAAAGAAAGAAAAAAAAACTCTTACTGTAAATATTATTAGAATAAGTAATTTTCATTACAAATAATCCCCCAAACTGCAAAGCTCATCAAAAACAAGATCCATAATAAGCTATTTCATAATAAATCGAATTCTTTTTTTTTCACAGTCGGGCAATACAACACAAAATAACTTCTTTAATAGAATAAATTTAGGAGGCTTATGAAGTATCCGAATTCCCTCATAATGTTCATGCAAATTTCTTCATTTTTAAAACAAAATGCAACAAAAAACTCAAATAGCAAATTATGCATTGCAAATATTTAAACATTAACCTCAGATCTACAAATATTGCTGATATTTAAAGTTTTATTCAATAACTGCTTAGGTGCAATGAAAATATATATATTCACAGTGCACACATATAATTGGCACCTTTTAAAAGACACCAGTGTTAATTGTGCATACAGCATAACTATCCACACATTTGCATATGCTGGCTGGAGCACAAATACCAATAACTGAGAAACTAAGCTTGTACCTTAGTGATTTTCTTTGGATCAGGAGTTCCAGTTTCAAGAACTTCCACTTTTTGGTATACATTGGGAGAATTAACCCAGCGAAGTTTGTCTTGGGTTTTACGACCTTCCACAAGCTTCTTCAGAGGACTAGAGAAAAAATTCTAATTAATACTTAGAGTAATAATTACATAGTTCAATTTAAAATTTATAGTACAAAACCAATAAATTGGTGCATGTGTAAAGTCTTATTGACTATTTTTGTCCAAACCAAAAAATGGTAGTCTTCCTTGAAATAAAATCTTTTGCAAATAAAAGAATATTATTTAGGAAATTATTTTTTAATTCATCTTTTAATTCTCATTAAATATGCACTGGTTACTATATGAAAAAAATTAGCGTCAATTTGACAGAACTTACACCAACTTTCCTGGTCAATGGGATTTTCCACAAGTACCAAAGAATAATATTGGTAAATACATAAGCTTTTTCGAAGAAGTACAAAAAATATATACAGATAATAATACATATAGAATATGAAAATTGCCTATAGTGATAATGTTAAATTATCCCGGATTTTACGTGGCACATTAAGAAAATCCTGCTTTATATATTTTTCTGTAAAATAACTTTCTCAATGAAGCTTGAACAAACCGTTTCCAAATTCTTTTTCTTTCTTTTTTAAGAGGCTTATTTATTAGTTGTTTGCAGCTGGTGTGACATTTTTTTTCCAATCTATCTTATTATCCATTTGTCAATGACAGGGTATTTTCCACTTGAATCAAAATCAGAAGACGGTGGAATGTGCAAAGCACCGGGATAAAGGAAGTATGGGAGCTTAAATCGTAAAATTTGCAACTGGAATTTTTTTCCAGCTAACTTCAATCTCTGGATCTTGGAATATCCCAATCATTTAAAGAATGTTACACTAAAAAACTGATTAGGTAATCCCTTTACTTGATTCTGTTGACAGACTTGTAAGATACTTCGAATTCAAAAATAACTATTCTGGAAGCCCTGAATTTGACTTCTACAGCATTCTACAGTGTCGACTGATATGCATTTCAAATGGCTTTAATAAGACAGGCTTCTCTGTACACAAGGAGAACATTAGCCCTTTAGAATAAATTGTGTGGCTGAAGATCTTCCGAAGTCAATGATATGTATATCCACTGCAACATCCCCATTACTTATCAATTTTTTAAATATTTGATTTAATGCTTGCTTCCATTGATAGAGATGAAAACGATGATTTAAATAAAAAATATCTGACGATATATCAACAACTGATCAAGAGTTCCAAAGCATAAAAACTTTTAAGCAATATTTATTTGCAAATAAAAATCAAATTTGCAAATAATAGTAAGTATTGAGAGTGATATTGTTGAAATAGTATCTAAAAACAATTAAAGATTACACATTTTTTTCCAAAAGTCATCTCGTAAGGGCAATTTTTAAAAAATATGCTTTAATTTTTTTCACGCCCTGATTTTACGTTTTTCCAGCTTCATCCACTTTTTCAACACTAGTCCGGCAGAAAACGTAAAATCGGGGTTCCACTAATTAATATTTAAACTTATTTATTTCATAAAGTTACATGATCAAAAATCATCAATGTTTTACAAAATGTTATGCAACATTTTTACAATTGCGAAAAATGGTTCATAAAATAATAATAAAAATTTTAAAAAATTATTTTAAAAGATAAAAATTTATAAAAATAAAAAATAAAAATATATATTTTTTAAAAATAATATTTATAAAAATAAAAAATATATATACTTTTATAAAAATAATTTTTATAATATTTTCAAAATTTATAAATTTTAAAAATTTATAAAAATAAAAAAAATATAGATTATAACAGCAAAAACAATTACTAACAAATAAAAAAAAGATTCAAATCGAAAAGGATTCAAATCAAAAATAAGTTAACACCTTTTACAAAAATAAAACATGTAGGAGACTAATAATTAAAAATAATTAAAAATAACTAATTACAAACTAATGCATTACATATTTTAAAAAATTTTATTTTATCAAATCAAACTCTTAATTCAATACTAGTTTGATGATTAATAAATGATCAATATATAAAATTATTACCTTAACCATTTATCCTCTCCATAATACTGAGAATATGATGAAGCTGCAGGAGGTACTTCAACATCGTTCTTCAGCCTTACTTGATCAGTACGAATCATAGGTTGTTTGAAGGTATACCCAGTTCTAAAGCCCTACAAAATTAAGTTGCAGGGTTTCGGTAAACTCAAAAATATAAGAATAAAAAGATTCACAAATTGTAAAATATATATTATAAATACAGTGAAACCCCGATTTTACGTTTTCGATCGGACAAGCGATAAAAAACGGTCGAAGCGGAATAACGTAAAATCGAGATTAAGAAAAATCTATGCATATATTTCTAAAAATTTACACCTACCAGTTAAATTAATGGAAAAGATTAGTAATCTTCACTTCCTCTCTGTTTTTAGCTACAATTTCATCTACAACTCGTTCAATACTAACTATTTTTTGCAAATTTTCTTCTTGATTTACATTTGCAAGTAAAAATTGTTTTAGAGTCTTTATGCTTTGTAGTTTTTATGCTTGTCACCCACCCCCTATTGACAAATAGAACAGAAAGAATGCAAGAATTGCTCCATACAGCTGAAAAGCAAGTTTTTCTTGTTCAAAAAACTAGAAAAAAGTTTGTGTGAGAGTTGTAGAATATAAAATATTAATTTGATCTGTTGGTAGAAAAACATATCAAGCGGGATTTCCATAAAAGGGGTAACGCAAAATCCGGGATATTTTAACATTATCGGTACAGGCAATTTTCACAGATCAGCAGAAAATGACGTAAGAAGCGGGATAACATACGAAACGGACAACGTAAAAACGGGGTTCCACTGTATAATTTTTTTTTTAAAAAAATTGGCCTAAAAAAGCAAGTCTTGTAAAAGTGAATACACCCCCGCAGTAGTACAATTCCATTAGGTAGTTAGGTAATTTATTTACGTCGCACTAGAGCTGCACAATGGACTATTGGCAACATTCTAGGAAACATCCCTGAGGATGATCCGAAGACATGCCAATCACAAGTTTGATCTTCTTTAGAAGGGCTTTCTGCTTTAGTAGCCAAACGACCTGCGAGCGAAGTTTAGTACTTTATGGTAGAACAGTTTAATGCACACCCTCGGTCCCTACGCAGGCTGATCACAGTGGTCACCTACCCGCTTACTGAACACTGCCAGTGATGTTTTACTTCAGTGTCCTACTGGGAACAGTGTCTTTACATTCAGTCCACTGTGGGACCGGGAGTTTTTGAAAGATGGACATAAACAATCTCTTTAATAAAGCCTTGCAAGAGAAGATCACAGAGTAAGATTAGGTGTCGGAATACTAGTCCGAAATACTAAAAACATCAAACTTGATAGAAACCCTCTTAAACACAACCAGATGCAAACTTACTCTGCTTAAAGAAAATTTGATGCAGTGGTTACAAAACTTCTCATTTATGAACTTTAGCATTGATATTATGTTATTTTACAAATTGATTTGTTATTTTGTCCATCACTTTATATAAATTCAAAATTTCATATAAAATGCCATTCTTTCTGTCATTTCAGGTGTACCTTTTAAATTAATGGTAAAATTACAAAACATTTCAAAGTTTTAGTCCTTAGTTCTTCACTACTATAAAAAAAATTTTGTTAAGAGCAGAACAGTAGGCATCCTTGCTCACAACCAATAGTGAAATGAAACACCTGCATATTAGCATTATCAACCCCAAGTTATCTCCACCAAAGTTGTATGAAAAACTTCGAACTCTTATATTAGTATACGAACTGTTCATGTCTAATTTATATTTTGTGAAATAAAAATCAAATTGGGACCATCTTTTTGCATAACCTCATTATTTAAAACTTAGCTAGAAAAATAGAAAATTTATCCAACCTTTTAAGTTTTATTTTAACTCAACATTTTCAAATAATAATTCTGTCAGAAATCAGGTTTTAAAAAATAAAGCAGCAATAATATAAGCCTAAGTAGTAACATTTAAAAATAAGATTTTCCGTTTGATTAAAGAAACTCATTACAAAACTGCTTAAACCTTAAGCATTGAACGGTGTTTCAAATAAATCAGACATTTAAAATAAATATATAAATTCTGATACGTATCATTGTATCATCTTCTCAGGGTTACCACAGTAAAAAATGAACAAAAATAGTTGCTTTTAGTAGCCTCAAGCAGGAAAATAGTTGCCTAAAAGTATAAAAAATAGTTGCCTGAACAGGAACAAAAACGCTTAAAATGAAAAACAATAATTGAAAAAAATTAATGGAGAATCTTTTTTTTATTTATTTTCTTTTCATTGATCAACTGAGTTCAGAACGAAAATTTAAAATAACAGCGATTGTGCAGCAATCGCAAAGTAACAGTAGGTCTACTAAAAATAACTGACAAGAATCGTTAAATCCAGATAGAAAAAAAATGGTATGAAATAATGCAAAACGATTGCTAAGTAGCAAAAGTCTCGCTGAAAATAATTTACGAGAAACCCGGCAATTATTTCCAACGATCGCAAAATGACTTAAATCCCATTGAAAATAATCTTCAAAAAACGCAAAATCCCAAAGACAAAAATGTTCTAAATGACATCGCTGATCCTCGCACGAAACCGGGAGTTCTGATTCAATTCACTCTTCGTCATTCAACATCACGAAACTATTAGCGTCTTTATAGTTAAACGCTATCTACATCTCTGCAGCTAGATGAAATCAAAATCGTCTTCATCAGAGCTGTAACAGCGTTAGCGTAGTCAAGGATCCTTGCATATTAAATCGTTAAACCGCTATTGTAGTCTTATACCGACGGCTTTAATCAGATTTCTGATGCACATGGTAGGCGGCACTATACGTAAATGTTAGCGAGTGGACTGAAAAGTAATGTTCATTTTTGCGAAAAAACTTCGCTAAGAGTAAAAAAGTCTCCCAATAGTCGCATATTCCTGAAAATAGTTGCTTTTTTAGTCTTTTCAGGCAAAAAAAAGTCGCCATAGTCTGAAAATAGTAGCAAATAGTCGCATTTTAGTAGTCTGTGGCAACCCTGTCTTCTAATTAATAATTAAATAGCATATGCATAAACAAATATACTTACTGCATTATCCAGCATTCTCATCAGAGCTTCAAATTCAAGATCCCAAACCCTCCATTTCTTTTGCTTCTCTTTTGGCTCTGCTTTCTCTTTATCTTCATCACCTCCAGGAGGTTCATCATCTTTGATTTCTATAGGATAACCTCCAGATATGATCATTTCTCGTTCATTTTTAATAGCTTCTTCTGACATCATTTGAATATTATCAATACCAATAGGCATTAACCTCACCTAAACAATTAATAACACATTTTTAAAAAAAATTACAAGAAACTGTAACAAATATACATAACAAGATTGTTATGTAAATAAATTGGTGCACAAATGGAACTTTCGTTAAAGAAAACTATGTAGATAAAAATCCCATTTTCATTTCACATTTACTTTGTTTTTTAAAGCAAAAAAAAAAATACAATTGTTGTTGTAGTTGTAGTTAATTTACGTCGCACTAGAGCTGCACAATTGGCTACTGGCGACGGTCTGGGAAGCATCCCAAAGGATTAGCCGAAGACAAGCCATCACAATTTTGATCCTCTGCGGAGGGGGTGGCACCCCAGCTTCGATAGCCCGACGAACGGCGCGCGAAGTCGAGCACTTTACAGTAGCACAGTTTAACGAGGACCCATACCGCACACCCTCGGTCCCTACGCAAACTGATAAAAGTGGTCACCCACCCGCACACTGACCGCAGCCAGTGATGCTTGACTTCGGTGATCTGCTGGGAACCTTGTCCGAACGATCAGTCCGCTGCGGGACTTTTCAAATATTTGACTTTCTTAGAATTTATTATTGGTAAAACAACTTTACAAATCTAAAAAGAAAAAACTTGTTTACTTAAAACAAGGAATTGTACACCCGTTCAAGACAATATTTATGATAAATATTTGTTTCATAATTTATAAAATTTTTATAATTAAGAAGATAAAAAAAAAAGAAACTAAATTAATATTCTAGAACAAATCCATACCTGTGTTTCACAAGCTGCAACACACTTATGCAACATAAAGACTGCTTCTTCTATGGATTCTCCACAAATTAAAATGCCCCTATTTCTCAAAATTAAAATCTAGAAAGTAAAAATACTTATCAATATCAAATAAAAATATTTATCAATATCAGAAAAATATGATAAAACTCCTGGTGATCTGTCACTATATATTAACAGAAGTTATTGATTTTATCCTTTTGATGTTTCACAAATAGGCCGATTTCTCAATATATATCTAGCGTGTAAGAGATTAACAAAATAAAACAAATTTCAAAATTAATTTTCTGCACTGACCTAAAAAAATAGAAAAAATATTTATGTCAAACCCAAAACGTAGAGGCCCAGAAGCAGAAAGTGCCTAAAACTGAGACATACGTATCAGAACAAATGAAGTCCTGCAGAACAATTTGTATCTTGAATACTTCTGTAACCATTTTTATTAAGAGAGCTTCTAAAGCAAGCAAAAGAATTAAATTCAGAGATTTCAAATTTCATAAAGTTCATGACATTTTGTATTTTCAATTCCCATTTCAGAAGCAATTTGTGAATTGTGGGGATCCACGATTGACAGAATTGTCTCTAAAAGACCAAATGCTTTCGATGGAGAGGAAGAAGTTGTTGGAACAACAGACCAACGAATGTTTGTGTTTGCAAATGGTGCACTATCTGGGCACTTGTCCTTTCAAAAAATTTTTAAGGCAGGCCTTATTTTAATGTTTGGACCTTCATATCATAGGCATTTTATTAATAATTCATCATCATCATCATAGTCATTAACAAAATTTTTTACTTCAAAAGTGATTGAAAAAGTAACAAATCAAGAATGTTTGCCTTGGTTTAAAAAATAATGTAGTGCATCTGTGTATGATCCTATAATTTAATAAATGAAAGTATAGTATTTTATTGTAAAGTTGGCTTTTTTGCGCTGTGAAATGCTTGCAGAACATTTGTTTAAATTAATAAGTCCTGTTGCAGAACATTTGAAAATATTCTGCTTCTGGGCGTAGAGGGAATTTTCAGTGAAAATAGAAGTTAATAGTTAAGTAATAGTCAATCAAAATTTTGATAGGCCATTAAATGGTGAAAGAGCCTTGCAACATTTAGGAAACAGTTGTATTAGCATCACGCACAGAGCTCCAGTAGAAATTTGAGAACTCAAGATATTTAAAAAGTGGTCAAAGTGGTTTTGATAGCTGATAATTTCAATTAGCAATCAAGTCTGAATGGTGAGAAAAAGGCAGAAACTTGTATTGTCATAAAATAGATAGCTCCACTGAAAATTTGAGAACTCTAATTCAGAGTTTTGATTGGTGAGAGATTTCCTTGAGAAATTCTATTTGTAGTAGTAGAATAATTCAATCAAATTAAATTAACAGGTTAAAAAAAACCTTCAATGTAAAGTTATGCAAAAAATGAAAAAGCTTGGTAGCATTGCATTAAAACATATCAATTAAAAAGTTGGAAACATAAGATTTCAACTTACTTTATTTAGAGGCCCTAGACTACGTGAAATTTGATCTCTCCCAGATTGGTCAGATGGTATACCATGAAAATCGCAGTAACTTATCTCTCCAAGAATGGCAGCTTCTTGACTGATGGGCAAAAGACCACATTTGGTGGCAGATACCTAGAAAAAAAACAAATTAACTTAAAACTTATTCTTAGATGAATAAATAACTGAATTAGAATGATAGCCACATGCTAAAAAAAATGCAATTTTCTTTGAACAAATATAACATAGCATTTAAATGATAAACATATACCTTGTACACAATCTTGTTACATAATCTTGCACAGATAAATATGTACAAGATTTTATGATAATTGATAAATAAATATGGCTTAATCTGTAAAATAGAAAAACAATCAATTCAGAAACTCAGTGTGTAAACAGGTTTAGAAATCAAGATAAAGTAGTTTACAGACTATTTGAATAGTTTCTAAATTAATTTCATTGAAAAATAACAAGAAAATTGCAGCTTGGACCAAAAAAACATTTGCACTACTTTAATGAGCAACAAAATACAGACATTTTTAAGAAATGCGAAAGTCTTAAAATTTTCTAGTTGTCTTGAACTTAAAAAGTAATTTTCCATAAACTTCTTAAAAATTTTACTTAAAGAAGTATCAAACTGCTCCTTAAAATTTTATTTGTCTTTTAGTTTAGTATGTTTAAAATTTGTGTGCAGATAAAATAAACGTTATTTTCAAATATTTTCAATAAATTTTTCTGTGTTAGTAATTTTGGCCAACACAACTACATCCTAGTTGCTGAAGCACACTGATTTGAGGAGCAACAAAATACAGACATTCCTTATTACAGAGATTCCTCATATACTCGTTAGGAATGAGTTCAATTGTGGTGACTCAGGGAATAGAGCGCTCGACACCCAATGAGGTGACCAGGGTTCGATCACAGCTATAGCTGGTCAATTCGAATTCCGCACTCTGATTGCAGCGACCACAGAGCTGACGTAAATTATCCTCAGTGGTAGACGGATCATAGGTTAGAATCCCCTTGTTATCAGACTAACCGTGGGAGACTTTTGTGGTTTTACCTCTCGATGTAACGCAAATGCAGCTTAGTTCCATCAAAAAAAGTCCTCTATGAAGGCAAATTTCTCCCAATACTTGATCCAGGAGTTCCTTTGTCTTCTGGATTGGGTTCAAAATTACATGGCTACGGAGTAGAGCATTAGTAGCGTAAACCCTAAATTGGGTCGGCTGTTCAACGATGGTAATAAAATTGTATCCACAAAATTGAAGTTAGAAAATTGCTATAAAAAAGTATGAAGTAAAATTTATAGGAAAGAAGTTTAAACATAGTAAATAGTAAACATACAGGAAAAGGAATATAGTCGGAGTTATATAACTTTAAAGGTTATTTAAAATTAAAATATTCTTGCAATTTTAAAAAATTGAGAAGGAATACACTTACGGCAATGCAAGGGGGAGAATGGACTTGAATAATACACTTTATATCTGGCCTGGCAGCATGAATGGCTGAATGCAAAGAAAATCCTGATTTATTGAATGTATAGTTTGTTGTCCCAAGATCAATAACGTTTCCTTGCATGTCAACTTTCAATAAGGATGAGGCAGTGATTTCATGATACTGTAATCCATATGGATGGCATAGAAAGTGTTCTTGGTCTTGACTAACACGCACCTGTAAGAGAAAACATTTTCGCCATATCAATGACATTTGTCAAAATTTCTCTTTTTTTTTTTTTTTTAAAAATAAGATTCATTTATAAACAAAATCATTTAGGATGCTCTTCTTATATAATTTACATTATGCTAAATTAATAAAATATTAAATTACATTTATAACTATATGTACACAAAAAATGTCTAAGCATGTTCAATACCTTTATTTTTCTATTTCAGAAATAAATCATAAATTAATATAAATGGTAGTAGTCAATTTTAAAACAATATTGAATTAATAATATATGCATATTGATAAAAGAAAATTAAACATTCTATTCAATATTTAAAGAGATTGGTATAAGAGAAGCTAAATATTACATAATCAAGTCATAGTTCTTACAAATGACATAAGAATATTTTCATACATAGCAGCAAATGTTGAATAAAATTTAAATAATTTTGGTTTTTGATATAAAAAAAAATAATAATAATAAACACACCAAAGGCCTGTATGTACTGATCAGTTCTTTAATTCGTATATTAACTAAGTATCAAACAAACTTGATAAACCTTTACTAGTCAAAACGTAAAATAACATTTTTAGTATTGTAAATTCATTCTCTGATCAGTAATTCTGGATTTAATTATTTTTTTTAAAGAGAAAAAAAAATACCTTAAATTGTGAGAATGAGATGCAAACACAATTCAGACAGATAAATCAGATAAATGTGTCCGAAAATGACAAATTTCATTACTCCTTCAACTTTTATTCGATTCATTTAAAAATTTAAACAGAACATAGAACTAACTTTTGTAGGACATAAGATTTTAGTTAAAACAAACTTGAGGCATATTAATATTCTTTTGTTGATTTCCATACTGAAGCAATTGATTTGAGGAAAAAATCTTCAGAAACCAAGGTTTTACATTTAAACAATCTAAAACTATGTAATAAAGCAATAAAAAATATCCTAAAGCAACAGAAATAATGTTAATTTTTTTAATGAATAGAATAAATATTTAAAAGAGTTATTGCGACTGTGAGTAGTAAATGCATTTTCTTAAATAATGGGTTATAAAAACATTTTCTTTACAACAATATTATTTTATTAAATGGTTGTTTGAATACATAACTTTTTGCAAACTTAATAAAGATATTTAATTTGTATTACATATAATCCAAAAAAATTTAATTTTAAAAGACAATAATTAAATTAAACTGTCTTCTTTGCAGATGTACTTTTATAAAAATACAGATTTTAGAATCTAGCAATTTTTAGCAGAAACAAACTATATATACTTTAAAACAAAGGTGCCAACTTTTCAACTAGCTGTCAATAAACAAAAGTAATAATACAGAAATCTCTACAGTTAGCATTACTGTTTTTAAAGTTTATGTGTTACGTAATTCTATAAAAAAAATTAAAAATGATAAAACGCTGAAATTTTATACTTCAATACAGAAAGATGAAATTAAATTGATTACTTGGAATAAATGTTCTTATAATAATAAATGTTCCATTGAAAGATTTTGTTCACAGTATTTTAGATGAGTTTATGTTATTGCATTTTTTTTTTTTTTTTTTTTTTTTTTGTACTAATAAATTATTTTTGTTCTTAGATGTTTTTAAAATTGTATTAGGAGTAGAAAAAATTATCAGATTAGTTTCTAACAACAAAATATCACAACTTCTAGTAATTAAAGAAAAAAAGTTTCAAATAGATAATTACGAAGATTCTTAAGAATCGATATTTTTATTATTCAACCATAAGACTGCAATAATAATTGTGAAATCGTAATTATGGATAAATACTAATTGCTATTTTAACAAAATGTGTTTAAAAAAATATTAATATTAATATAAAATCCTTTAACTCATTTAAATGTTAATACACTTATATTTAGCATAAATATCTTTGAATAACAAATAAAAAAATTTAATTTTTCTTTTTAATTTTTGAGTATTTCTTTTGATCAAAAAACATTGTACAGGAAAATAAATATTTAACATACATAAATACACAATTCTAATACAAATTATTAAATAAAATATCACAAAAATTTCCAATTGCAAATCATTACAAGAAACAATAATAAAAATATTTAATTTGAAAAAATACTTACAGTTATATTGTTAAACATGCTTTCAGCCCAGCCATACAAATCTATTAACCTATAGACTGCAGCCAACTTAGCTCGCTGTACCTTTTCACCTTTAGCATAACGTAATCCATCTACTCCCCGGATGTCATTGATTGGAATAACGCAAACACCAGACCTAACAGCTGTTGGAGCTGTACGAGAAGTGTGAGGAAGCAAAAGTTCTGTCACTTGTTGTAGAGCAGACAAATTTGCTGTGACCCCACCTTCACTCATTTGGGACTCTATGATCCTCTCTAGCTCTTCTCGAAAAACTTGACTGAAAAATAAAGTGAAAAAATTTATAATAAACATTTTCTACTGAAAAAATATGAAGCCTGGTGAATCTTAGGTTTTACCGCTTTTATCAAAGTTACTTGGTAAAAATTTGAAGTATGTTTTACTATGATTCCGTTCCAGACATCTATCAAGCCTTAACCAAAGGAGAGAGCATTAGTTTTGCAAAAATTCTTTTTTTTCATTTGCCTTATGTTAATTTTTTCTGACAGATTAGCTAAATTACTTGGGTTAGTTAAAAGTCAGCAAAAACACTGTATTAAACTATAAGCTTTCCACACAAAAATATTGAAATAAAACTTTTAAAAACAAATATCATTTATAGAGAAAAAAACAAATACAGTGCAGAACCTCTTATGCGGAAATTAGAAAACCGGAAAACCAGATAACCGGAATGAAATTTGGAACCGGAAATTAACTTTCTTCCATTAAAAAAAATTTTTTTTTACTGCAAGATTTTGAGCCCACTTTGTTATTTAGAGCGTACAGCGTATCGAGTTGACGAAAGAACTGATTTAGAGGACGGATCAAAAGCCATTCGTAGACGAATCTCACATAAGCACAAATAGCTTATATATGTTATTAATGTTAATAACATTAATAACATTAATAACATATATAAGCCTGTATATAATTTTTATTTCATAATTTCTTTCCTTATTTAAACTTAAGTGTATTATTATTTATCATTTTTTATTATTTCTAAAACTATTTCAAGTGGAATTTTTTAGTTTCGTTTTATAAACATTAAAAAAACGGCATTTTGTAGCGATTCAGAAAACCGGAAAAATCAGTTATTCGGAATCGCGATGGTCCCGATCGTTCCGGATAATCGGTTCTCTACTGTATTTATTACATTAACACTATATTTATTTCGTATTAATAAAAAAAAATTAAGAAAATTATTCCAATAGTTTCTGACAAAGAACTCTTTTCTTGATTATATTAGCCATTATAGAATGATTAAGAGACTTTTCAGTTCGATTTCAGAGGGTGGAAAATGAAGCTTGAAATTGAGAATATCAAAATACAGCAGAGTTGCACATGAGAGTGCAAGAATCTCACCGAATCCAACGCTCAGTAGACGCACATGCGGACCCGCAAGCATTTCATCAAAAATGTAACATGATTGATGCTATCATACGATACGGACTAACGGTACACTGAAATGAATTGTGAAAACGTTAAATAGAACATTGTGTAATCCACACTTTTGAATAATATGTGGCAAAAATTGACATGGTAAAGAAAAAAAAATCATTTCTGAAAAAGTAAAATAAAGCACTTTTTGAAAACACCCAATAAAAAAAGCACCAAGGCTTCAAGGGCTTTTAAAAAATAAAAATCAAAAATAAGCATCTTTAAGCACTTTTTAAAAATGCTATGCACCATGTACTATATAATCAAATAAGACAATTTCCCTGATAAATCCAAATTCTCAGTAAAATGTCACCTCGAATTTTCTTCTCAGAAAATAATCTTTTCAGAAAATAAAGACATTTTAGTTTTATTAGGAAGCCCATGTTATGTTTATATAGATTTTTCTACTTAGCCAAATAAAAGACTAAGCAAAATTAATAAAGTATCATCAAATAAGGCTAAAGTAAGATATTTCAAAGAAAAAAATTAAATTTTCTCTAAAATGTCACTTGGGATTTTCCTCTCTTAATCTTTTAAAATAATAAAGACATTCTAGTGTATGAAGTCTATGTTATGTTCATATAAATTTGTCACCTTATAACGGATTTTTAAAAACAAAACCTAGGTGAAATTACCTATTCATAATAATTTCAACTCTCTTCCTTCGTTCCATTTCTTGAACATCTTGTTGAATATCTGGTGGTCTCCACATCTGCCTTTGACACTCAGGATCATCTGGATCATACATTTCTGGAATTTTAGCGTTTTCGTTGACCTCGTTGGCATTTTCTGTGCTGGTCATCCTGAGGTTTCACTACTGTAGAAGAAATTTTAAAAAATTAAAGTTCTGGTATATTTAAACTTCGCAAATTTATTTAAGTAGCATAATTTTAAAGCTTATGAAATTAGTTACTTTTGAATGACATTAAAACATTTCAAATTTTAAAAATCAAAAATGCAAATGGATTATTTGTAACATTGCTTTAATAATAATTGTATTAATTCTAGATAGAATATTACCCATCTTCGGAAGAAAAAAATCTGAAATTTGAAGTTAGAAATTATATTTTAATGAAACTAAAATAATTTTTTAATTCACAATCACTAAAGTTAAAGGCGAATCAAAAGACAAAATAAATTTACTGCTCAGCTAGAGATTAATAATCTAGAAAACAAACAAAAAAAGAAAACAAAAACAAAAAAAAAGAATAAATAAAAAGCTCAATCATCATAAAAAAAGGTCGATAAATTCAAGCTGCAATAAAATTAAAATATTTTTAACCCCTTCCTTCTCCCTCCAGTGAAAATGACGGGGTAAATTTTCGCCCTTTATTTCTTGCTCCCCTGATATTGATGGGCTGGAGTGATCAGTAGTAACGCGCCAATAAGAATAAAACTAATTCATTTCTTTTGCCCGGAAAACATTTTATTTCTCATTTTACACAAGATGGCAGTACCAGGATATTTTTAAGGTAATTGTAGATAGTTTATTTTAAACTAGATGTCTGCACTAATCAAATACGTAATACAAATACAAAAGCGAAAAAATGGGCGTTTTTATGAACGTTTTCTTGAAAATTAACCAATCGTTAAGAGGTTAAGAAAAGTATTACTTAAAAAAAAAAAAAAGAATCAAAATAGAAAATCATATCAAAAAATCAAAAATTGTGTTAAGAATTGTAAACCAATTCTACCATTTCAAATTAGATCTTATTAAAATTCTTATTCTAAGTTGGAACAAATTTATTCCTTTTTAGTAAGTCTAAAAAAAAAATGTGAAACAACTAATCGACAAATAAAAAAATTACTTACTATTTTGAATTCTTTTGTGTCTATTTCAAATAACGTAGGAAAATTTCTTACTGAAATAACGTGATCAGTTTTTTTGTCTGCCATACATTACTTCCTAGTCGCTAATCTATAATTCGCAAAATTATTTAAAAATCCGACATTTTACAAACAACGTCGTCACTTAGAAATGCGCCAACTGAATTATAAAATTCATTAAACTAAGGTAGCCAGACATCATCTAATTTTATTAGTTCTTAACTTTCAAAATTTGAAGACAACAAACGTCCACAAATCTTAACATATGTCCTCAATTTTACTTGAAGTGAAACATTTAAAAAAATAAATAAATAAATATCAGAAATGCGCAGGCTTATTTTTGAAAGATAAGTGTATATTTACAAAGAATACACAACAAGATAATTTTGTCTTCCGAAAACTGCAATGCTAAACCAAATTGATGAAAACTCCATATTCGTCTGAAAATTATTTCAGCGAAGAATAAACAAATTTGAATAATCAATCATACATTTATTCATTTCACATGTACTAAACAAATACAGAATATCATAATTCGAAATAGCTTTGCAATAATATCAAGTTTGATGAAGATAGTTCTGTACCTGATATTAGTTATCAATTTTAAAAAAAATTGTTGCCACTAATATTTTTAATATAAATTAATATTTTTTATAAATAAATGTAGGATGTCCTGTTATAGTGAAACTTTTCGAGGACGCTCCACTTAATTGTTCTCAAATCATGGTTTTAAAATATGGTCACCTTAATCTAACCCCCTTTATTTAACTAAACTAGCATGACAGTTTATGCTTTTGCAATGAGCAGACATAGCTTTAAAAATCTACAATTTTTTTTTAAATCTAGTAACCTGGTTCCAAAAGGTTCCAAGCTTAACAAAAGACCCACCAAAAAAGTAAAGGCTTATTTTTCAATTAGCCTACAACGAACACTTCTACGATATTACTTCCTCGATCGGAAGAGGGAAAGAAAAAAAAGCTAAACCACAACTATTTATAAACTAAAATTGGACACTACGAAATTCATCGTGCACGGGATGATGAACGCAATGCACGAAAATTGAAAAGGAAGTTCACGTCTTAGCTGAAAAGTTCTGAAAGGCAAACGGAAAGGTCAAACAACTCCGCCAAATGAAACATTCACAGCGAATATCACCACACAAAAACCTTTTGTCTGATAAATACACTATTTGTCATCCCTTCCATGAAAATAATTAGATAACAATAAAATGACAGCAGAAAAATTCCATTTGTCAATCAAATAAAAAAATGACTTACATAATGAGAAATATTCTTACATAGCTAAAATGAAATTTAAAATAAAATAAAAAAAACTACATTCAATAAATTACTAAATTAGTCAATTTTTAATTAAGAAATAAAAGAATTAAGACTGACAAAATATAAATGTAATATAAAATATTGCTAGATATCAATGATTAAAAGAAAGGGTTTTCCCCCTTTCTTAAAAATTAAAATTTAGGCCGTCTTCGTCAACAAAAACCAAAGTTTACATTTTAACTAATTGAAATAACTTATCTAATTCAAAGTTTTCAAGACAAAAAATAATAATTGGTCGAATGGGGGTGGGGAAAAAAACATAGGTTACTAAGAAAAACTGTTAATATTTTTTTTGAAATTAAAAATATAGACGTAAGTAAACGAAATTAAAGTGATTAAAAACAACTGTTTCTCATGCATGAAGGATTGAGATATAATTTTAAACGTACCAAATTTTGCATTTTAGAAGTAATATTTCAGGATTCCCACTTTTTTTATCAAAATAAAAATTAGACTTTTTTTTAAAAAAAATTAAAGGACCTTAAAAATACAATTATTTATCATCAAATGTTGAATTTTTAAAAAAAATGAAATTCTTACTTTTCTCCTAAAAACACACGATTTCGATTGTTGCAAGAAATACTGGATTCTCATTATAATAAGAACTCTTTAGTTTTTTCTAAAGACTAAACAAAAACTTCTTACATATATTTTTTAAACACTAAATAGTTTCAATCAATTGGCGATAGTGGAAATCAAGAGCTTTTGAGGATATTGTACCAAAATTATTAAGAGCCCTTAATTTTCAAAATAAAAATTTCGGAATTTAAAGTACCGAGGGAAGCTTACATTTCTAATCAATAAACAAAGTTATAAGGAGGACAAATAAACTATTAGTAAACTTGCATCATTTCAGTAAGAACCTCAATTTCAAATGCCAGAATTAAGGGTATGAGCATAATTATTAATGCAAGACACCGGTTTATACAAAACTAAAATATTATAATGCAGAACAGAGGCCATTTGTCTAAAGGTCGATAATTCTTTTTGAATTCCATTGTACGAAAAGAATGATCAGTAATAAATATACGCGCTCTAATTTCGCACAAAATATTATTAATTCCGAAATATAATTCAAATATTCCATCTCAATCTATTTTAAAAACACGCTTTTAAATAAAATAAAGAAATACAAAAATAACAGAACTTAAGCTGTTATCTTTTAAACAATAACAGCTAAAACGAAACAGAATAAAATAAGATTTTCACAAATAATGTTTTATTGTACTGCAAGAAAGGTAAATTACGCCAGAAGAAAAGAACTGGGTTTTTTTTTATTACTTCATCAGCCAAAATGGCGAAAAATAAAGAGATCGTCGTAAACAACACTTCTCATTAGTTTTCCAACACAAATAATTCATACTTCAAACGGTAATAATTTGTAACCAACAATAAATCAGAGCATTGAACAATACAAACTAACAAAAATGATTGGGATTTAACTTTGAAAAGACATATAATAGCGTGGGAGCTAAAATTACCACCTGAGTACATACTTTATCATTGAAGAATTCATTGAAATGACTTAAGACCGCATTCTTCCGGGAGTTTCGGATATTTTTGGATGACCAACGAAGCTTTACGACATGAAAGAAAAAAGCTAAGGCAATCACAAAGTTAGTTCTATAAGGGAAACAAAAATAAAAGGTATGCCAACATTTTAATGATCACTTTTTTTCTCCCATATATATATATAGATATATTTATTTATTTTTTATTTTTTTTTTGCTCTGTTACATAAATTTGTTACATTTAATCTCAAAAACTGTAGAGAAAAAAAATTTTTATCCCAATTATTTAAAAGGGTGCGTAGCCAAATTATTCAACAAAAAAAAGCACTCAAAAAATATTATTTTTAAGCACTTTAAAAAAATATCATTATTAGGCAAGGTTGGAAAGTTTTTGAGAATTGACTGTTTTATCTTGTTTTAAGCGTCATGTCGAAGAAGAAAAAAAACTTTTGGCATTATTTTTGACAATTGTCAAAAATCATGAAATATTGAATCATGTCAAACGAATGGCGTTTTCATACGCTACGGACTGACAATACGTCGAAGTAGATTGATTGGGTTTGAATTAATTGTGAAAACGATGAATAGAACAATGTGAACTGTGTCTTTTTGCACAATTCGCAGCGAAAAATCAACATGGTAAAGGAAAAATCTCATTTTGAAAAAAAGAAAATTAAGCACTTTTTAAAAACACGCAATGAAAAAAAGCACCTTTAAGGGCTTCTAAAAAACGAAAATCGAAAATAAGCACCTTTAAACACTTTTTAAAAACGCTGCGCACCCTGTTTAACAAAAAATAAAGGAATATAGTTAACCTTTTCGAGAATTAAAATCACAACCACGAAAGTAACGAAAGAAAAAAAACTTTATTTCCTTAGATTTAGTTTAGTTATAGAATAAAGAAAATTTAAAACAAGTTCAAAACAGTATAAGGACTTATTTAATAATTAAAAACGTAAATAAAGTATAAAGTAAAAAAATAATAAAATTTTTCTATAAAGAACGTTGAAAACTTGCTATAATTTAATTTCATTAACTCTTTATAAGGCCATAGGGTATACTTCTTACCAACTTCTTTAATTTTTAAATGTCGAAGGAAAACTATTTTCCATTCTTTATACAACTAAATAAAAATATATATATCAAAGGCTTTGTTTAGGTTAAAACAGTAAAGGTTAGCGTGGGGTCAAGAAAAGAGAAACTCTGGGGCGCTATTTTCTGATTGTGTACTATGCATTCGTTCATTTGATAATTTTTCCGCAAGTTTATTTGAAGTTATTAAGACAAAGTTAATAAATTCGGTTATTTATAAGCACAGAAGTTTTAGCCAAATCTTTAAAGTTCGAATTTTAAAAATCCTACCAAATTCTTAATTAGTCTTAATTTTAAGTAGTAAGCTAATAAGCTGAAGTAAATTTCTTTTTATAAATTGCAATCCCAAAAATCTTGCAACGTGACACATTACTGGAGAGAAAAAAGGCCCTGTAAATGCCTTAGATTTAAAAATATTCGCTTCGAGATCGTTATTGAATTTTCGAGACTTACTGATGTCATTCTTGTTACAACTAAGGAATATTTAAGTTATCAGTTGTTTTAAAAACAAATTCATTGCGGTGACACAAAAGTAAAGTTTTTATTTCCTGCAGCATTCCTTCAAAAATAGTTGCACATGCCACTATACTTCATCATAAATGATGCTGTTTAAAGCAGCTTCTTGGTGTTTCTATACATTCAAAGCTAATTGTCAAAAAATCACAATAATTTCACTGAAATGAACAGATTTTTACCTTCTACTCGTTAGTTATTCTAATTAATTTCATTTCGTTAATTGTTGAGTTAATTTTCATGAATTGTAGTGTTATAGATTGATGGATGTTCAATTAAATAAAAACATTTTAGTATCATGAGCGTTTTGTCATTACTTAGAAAAGTAAAGGCACAAGAGCTTGAAACGGATAGACTACTCTAAACGTAGACATTACATGCTAAGTAATCTTATTAAGCATAAGCAGTGTGGTAAACTAAGCCTGACGAGGAGAAGTCTGGGGCCTGAAAGTGAATGATACATATTCCAGCTTTCTGACATAGAATTGTCACGGATATTTCTATCTGTGTTCAGATTTCACAACAAGAAAATCAGAACAAAATAATATAACACTAAAAAAAAGTCTAAAGGCATGTTACATATCATATTTGGTTGAACGGATTCGTAAACTAAGTTTCACGAATAAAAGAAGAAAGGATACTTCACATGGGGTTGTGGAACCTTAAGAAGATAAATTTTCTCTCTGAGAAAAGCCTTTTTCACTTCAATATTTAAACATGAGTCCGAATTCAAAACTAAATTAGTTGCTAACAAAACAAATTTTGAAACTGTATTTTTAACTGTGTAAAACATATTTCTGCATAAATAATCAGTTTTATAAGAAAAGAGTACAAACTAAACATCTAAAATAAATCAAACTTTTCGACCTGGAATTAGTTCACAGAATTCTATGCTAGCAACTGATAAGAAATTCAATACAATATAACATTTTTAAAAAAATGTAATAAGCTCAAATATCATCTATTTGTAAGAAGAAAAAAATATTAAACACAAAAGAAAATATAAATCTCCATTAATTCTCTAAGAACGATCATGTTACAGAAGAACATCAGCATATAAAGTATGATAAATGCAATGACTAATTAGCATACGCAATGACGAAACAGACAAGAAATACTACTTAAAAAAAAGAATAGCTTAGTCATAATTCGAATTGAAACTAAAATTTATTGTTCTTATGAGAAACTACGTATAAAAAAAAGTGCTATGGGTTTTAGTAAACTAAGCTAATTACGTTTACTAGTGTGATGAATACGAGGAAGTGAAAATTCTAGATTCCCCGAAATAAAAAAACAGGATATATTATTCTGTACTGAACATAAATTTTTTCCAAGGTCAAACTTTTCGTTAAGATAGGTCATACTTAATTTTAGAAACAAAGGATTAGTTTAATGAGTGAATCGTAGACTTATCGAATATTAAATAGCCACGACAAGGACAGAGCTTCCAATCGCATTGGGAACAATTGTACAACTTATTTTGCTAGCGACGTACGTATGTTTTAAGGGGGTGGGAGAGAGGGCAGGGCAAAAACACGCGTGTAATTTTTCATTTAGATAAAACTGATTTAAGTTAATTGTGCAGGAACTTATTTAAAAACAAGGCAAAAACAAATTTATGCTTATAAGCCGTAGAAGCAACGAATTATATTTTTTTAAGTTTCTTTTCATTTCACATCAAGTTTCATCGAAATATGTTGATTACCAATTTCGTAATTGGAATGTAATTGTATGTGGCGTAAAATAAAATAAAAAAAAACACCAACATTGAGAAAAATGAGGATTTTTACACATTCAGAACTAAATTTCGATGTTTTCAATTTGAATTGTTCTTAAATATTTATAATACAAACGTTCTTTATCAGTTTTTCATGTCGAAAAAGTATAGTGTAACTTTGTGCAAAGTAGATAAAAGGCTGTTTTTACAAAGTGAATAAAGAACAAATAAAATACAGAATTCAAAATACTAACTAAACATAAAACGGACGAAGTGTCTTACAATTTTAGTTCAATCAGAAATTTTGACTAATAAACTACATGTTCATTACATAGCCGGGTCAAAACATGCCGCTCGGCAATTAAGTTTATCGAGTGAAAAAAAAAATTTAAACTAAAACAATAAAATTTCCAGCAGCCTTATGAAAACTACCTTCAATTTTTAATTTTTTAAAATCCATTAATGATCGGGTTGGGTTGGGTTGAGTTGAAAAGTTTAATAACATAAGAATAGAAATCGGCTATTCTGTAACAAGGTGCGTAGCCAAATTATTCAACAAAAAATAAGCACTTTTCAAGCACTCAAAAAATATAATTAGGCAGGGTTGGAAAGTTTTTGACAATTGACGGTTTTATCTCGTTTTAACTGTCATGTCATGCCAAAAAAAAAAAAAAAAACCTTTTGGCATTGTTTTTGACGATTGTCAAAAATCATGAAATTTTGAGTCATGTAAAACGAATGGCGTTTTCATACGCTATGAACTGGCAATATGGCGAAATAGATTGAGGTTGAATTAATTGTGAAAATGTTGAATAGAACAAGGTGAACTGTGTTCTTTCCACACTTCGTAGCGAAAATCAACATGGTAAAATCTCATTTCGAAAAAAATTAAGCACTTTTTAAAAACACTCAATGAAAAAAGCACCTTTAAGGGCTTTTAAAAAACGAAAATCAAAAATAAGCACCTTTAAGCACTTTTTAAAAACGCTACGCACCCTGTGTAACTTTAAATGATGTAAACTACGACATTAAAAAAAAGTATACTGATCGTAGGGACCCTAGTTAGTAGAATGCAAACCCTTATAGAGATCCTGATGGATCGGACATTTTAACTTTTTTTGAGCTTAAATTTTCTTTTATAATTAAATAGCAGAATTGTCATTGAATTAAGTCAACCATATAATGGGAAGAGCAAGTCTAACAGTAGCCAGAGGAAAAGGGTTAAAATTATTAGACATAAAATAATCAGATAAAAAACAACTAGGAAATATATTTTCCAGCAGATAGAACTCATTGATATTTATCTCATTCTAATACAAAACTATTTTCATTCTTAAATCTATCACCCTATCCATAAGAACTTACTAAAATTATTTCAAACACGAAACATTAAAATTAATCATATTCGATAAAGCAGATTATAATCTCTCAGATCTCAAAAAAAGCAAGATCTGGAGCTCAAGTCTAGATGGCACCCCGGAGAATAAATTTAAAAAAACATCTTGCTCACCCATCAGTTTTTAAGATGAAAGCAAAATGCTAAACTGGCAATACCAAAACTAAATGACGAAACGGATGATCGGTCCACAGCTTACAGACAATTTCATTAGTAATTCGAATTAGTTGAACTGTGAAAGAACTAAATTTGAAAGGCATCAGGTGGCTTTCCCAATAATCATCGATCTACTTTCGATAGCATAGGATATCAGAGAATCCAGAGAATCATTTAGAGATACATATCAAATCAATCAGTGATCATAATTCCTTCAACATCATGAAGGTTCGCCAACGAATTCTTTGAAAACCTTATTTCGATTAATTTTCTTACACAGAATAATCGAAGGGTTTTGCAACAAAATGAACTATTTTAACACTAGATTGCCCAAGAAAGACATTTTAACTGCTTTTTAATTTCAATTAGAAAAACAATGATGTATATAATGACACAATTTCTTAGAATTTTGTGACTTTTGCACGACATATCATTTTTTTTTATTGTTAATATTTACTAATAACTTGTATATAACTGTAAATAAAATTTAAAAAAATATTAAACATTAATTTTAAACAAATTGCTTAACACATTGGTTATTCTTTTTTAATCCAGTCGTTTGCACTGCTTTTGGGCAATATAGGTGGTATATACTAAGTTTCAGTCTTTCTAGTGTTTAATTAAATGTATATTTGCAAATATATATATATTAATACACAAGCCAAAACAGCACAGACAATTCTTTAGTACCAATTACTGTGGAAATTTTTTGCAAGGAAGAGCTGATAAATAAAACCTTACAGCTCTTTGCTTTTTAAAAGCAGAAGAAAATTTTAAAAATGTATAAAAGTTAGGCTACCAATACGTATATTAAGTTAAATAACACTAGAAAGACAAACTTAGTATATACCTATATTGCCCAAAAGCATTCAAAATGACTAGATTGTGTAAGAATAACTAATTTGTAAAGAAATTTGTCTGAAATTTTTAATATTTTTATATTATTTACAGCTAAATAACAACTTATTAGTAAATATTAACAAGAAAAAAAATTATATGTTGTACAAAAAGTTACAAAATTCTAAGAAATTGCGTCATTTTATACATCATTGTTTTTCGAATTGAAATTAAAAAGCAGTCAAAATGACTTCCTTGGGCAATCTAGTGTATAAACACAAGTTGATGTACCTTTATATTTCTCAAACTTATGTCACTCAAAAATTCAATAAAAACCAGCCGTTTTTCACGTTAATCCAGACTAAGAATGTCATAATAGGATAATATTTACTATTTAAGGCATCTTCTTTGAAACCCACGACAGAGCTATCTCATGCTTCGTGTCTAATACATTAGTATTCTTAAATTATTAGTGTAAGTGACCTTAAATATTTAGATGAACAATAATTTCTGGAAATAAATGTAACAACACGAACTACTTATACGGTGATGACTTTAACTACAGTGGTATTCAAGGCATTTAATTGTCTGTTACTCGTGATTTCTGAGACGAAACCGCAAGAAAGAAATTTGAATTTTTAATTCACGTATTATTACGTGAGCATCTCCGACGTTATTCTTAGTTGGAAGAATTTAAAGATAAAACAAAGATATATTAAAATTGCGAATTCGTCACAAGCTTCCGTGCCTTGAAAGCGGGTTTTTAAATTTATTTGAACACTAATAATGATAAAATATGATTATTTTCTTAGTGCGTGAAGATTCATAAAATTCGATTTGCATTTTTTTTTCTTCTTTTTGGAGTATGCGGTATTAACACTATGCATTCGATGCATGTGATATCGTGCATTTCACAATTATAGTTTTGCTTGTTTTACTTTTTCGAACAACTTCCTTTCGGATTTATAACTCACGATTGAACTGAATAAAATTCCTTGCCATTACGGGGATATTTCCATACTGGTACCTGCTTGCGCTAACTTCAATCGCTAAGGTGTCAAAAAGGGTAATAAACTTGCAAAAATTAAAAAAACATTTAAAAGTTCGTCTGGGATCGACTGAGTTATACTCTTCTACAACTTTTTTTTTTCTTTCCTTTTTTAATTTCTAGCGGGCCACTCTAATGATTAAATTATCTATCGAATTATTATTTATCTATTAAATTATCTATCCAATTATTATCTATCTAATTGCAAAAATAACATTTAAACGTTCGTCTGTGATTCACTATGAGTTATACCCTTCCACAACTTTTTTCTGCCTTTTTTAATTTCTAGCGGGCCACTCTAATGATTAAATTATCTATCGAATTATTATTTATCTATTAAATTATCTATCCAATTATTATCTATCTAATTGCAAAAATAACATTTAAACGTTCGTCTGTGATTCACTATGAGTTATACCCTTCCACAACTTTTTTCTGCCTTTTTTAATTTCTAGCGGGTCACTCTAATTATTAAATTATCTATCAAATTAATCTATCTCTATATTATCTATCTATAAAATTATCTATCTAATTATTATCTATCTATTATCTATCTACTTGCAAAAATTAAAAAAAAAAAAAAAACATTTAAATGTTCGTCTAGGATTGACTGAGTTATATTTCCACGACTTTTTTTTTTCCTTTTTTAATTTCTCGTGGGCCACTCTACCAGGAAGTCGCCAAAGCTTGGCGATTATATTGCCGTAGGTACCGATACGGAAATTTCCAATTCATTTTTAATAGTGATGAAATAAAAATTTGACGAAAAAAAAAGTCACCTAAATGATTTCGAATTTAAATATGCAGTTGCACAATTCCGCATGCTCCTTAACTACAATAAGTATTAACATTAAGGTTAGGAACTAAGTCACGGGTATCTAAAATTCACTCATTCCATTAGATTTCCTTCATAAAATACAAGCACACAGTGCTAAACAGTCTAAACTAAACTTACAGCAAAATAGGTGCTAATAGTTCCTAAGTCATTATTTCGAAACCTCTTTGGTTGGGTGTGACTCTAAAAGCATCATAAATAGAAATATTTATGCAATTTAGACGGGTGTGTCTCGTGAAGAAACATTCGCGCCTTCGAGCGTTTCCATCGAATAAAATATTTTGATCTTTCCTCAATGTGATACCTTTATATAAACATTCGATAAAGATAATATTCGCGTCAGATAGTTGCAAGATCTTTCCAGCTCGTAAAAGTTATTTATACAACTTTACAAGTGGTTTATTATATACGAACGCTTTCATTTTCATTTGTAAAGAAAAAATTACCTGATGAAAAGCAAGAAATTAAATGTTTTTATATAATTATCGAAATGGTGCAATAACCAGAATTGATTACATTACACCAAACATTAACACGTTGACTACCAGGCTAATTTTACATGACTTGCCCGTCTGGACAAACGGTAAATAACTAGAAACTAAATTTGCAAATATTACAGATTTTGCTAGTTTTTTCTAAAAGGTTTCGCATGACATATCTGGAAAAAGTGGTGAATTATATAAGCCTACGAATTGTTTAGAAATAGTGGTGTATAAAAATCTACTTAATTGAATTTATTAAACCAAGAATCACAATTAATAAACTACCACTTGAAAATATTTATTCGCTGTCCGAAGCAAATTGGCATCTCTGTGTATATAAACAAAACTATTTTTGTGTGTTCTATATTGCATTAATTTCTTCAAACCATTTTAGTAACGATAATATTGGCTTCGCCGGAAGTTCTAATTTTGCTAACCAACACAACTTAAGATTAATTTCAATCTCTTAAGTTGCGTCATATGTTGCGACTCAATAGTGAAGACGAAAATAAAAATATCAAAACCAGTAAAATGGAAGGGGAAAAAAAAGAAAATTTCTTTTCCCCTTTTCTCAGAGGTGCAGCTACCTTCAATACAAATGGGGCAGTGCCCCAGAATCCTTGAGTATAAAAGTCCTCAAAATATCAAAGTTGAAAAATTTTATAAAAATAAATTCTTTGTATCATTTACATTTTTTAAAATGTGATAGGAAAACATCGAGATCATTTTTCTGAATCTGTTTAGAAAAATTTTCATTTGTTCATCTTTTTTTTAAAAAAAAAAAGGCAGAACAGGACATAAACAATTGGAATATTACTCAAACATCAAACACAGCTATTTCAGAATGAATTAGAATGTCATTTTTAGAGGAGAAATCATCCATATACTTTGTTTAAAACAGTGCAAATCATTTTCCTTTTCTTACTGTATCAAACATATCAACAACAACAAAAAAAATTTTAAGGTTTTAAGGTTAAAAGGTTTATAAATTAAACGCACAAAACATATTAAACATTAAAAGCGAGAAAAATAAAAGTTAATATCACAATAAAGCATCTAAATCACTTCTTCCAGCATTTAGTACCATAAGCTAACAAAAATACTTAGTAAAAAAAAAAAAAAAAAAAAAAAAAAGAACAGAAATGGAAAGAAAGCTAGAAATTTTTTATGTTTTCAAAATTTTACCAAAGTTTTGAGAAAATTTTAATTTTCCTTGAAATTTCCCTGATTTTTATAAGCTGATTTCATATTCCTTGAGATTTCAAATTTTACCTGAAGCGTATGAAACCTGCTGGACTATAGAAGGAAGAGGCTATTTCTTAAGTCCTGAAAGAAATACATACTACTTAAAATATTGAATTTTTAAGATCGAATTTAAAAAGATATCAGAAAATGAAATAATTTTAATGCTACAACAGAAGCTATTTTGCGACCTTACTTTGATACCAATGTTTCGATAAGTTTATCGATTTCATCAAAGAAATAAGGATATAAGGCTTTAATTAAATAAACAGTGTTATCGCGACGGGAACTCATCGCTCACTTGAGATGTTTAAACCCTCGCACAGCCTAATACGAACTCCTACACTAAGTAGTCGTTAAATTAAATAAAAGTAGTAAACAAACTTTGTTTTATCGTATTATCAACGTAAGACAGTACGCCAATGAAGAAAAAATTCTTCAAAGAAAGTTCTAAATAAATTTAACTTAAAATTCTATTGCAGAGAATGTGTTAGATGGTCTTAGACCAGGGATGGCCAACTGTGGCCCGCCAGAAGGTTTTATCCGGCCCGCGGATAGAATTTTAACTTGACGATCCATGGCGAATATAAACAAGATACATTATACATCCATTATTTTGTCAACTTTGTTTAAAACTATTTTTGTTCTTTCTTTTTTAACAAAGTACTGATAACGTTATTACTTTCTCTATTGGTGGAATTGATGGAAATAGTTAGCTTCAATTGGCAAAATGTTGAAAGCAGAAGTTCTTTATAGAAAAGACGCAGATAAGCTTCAACAAGCGTTTGTCTTTCTAGAGGATCAGATATGGAATTTAACTTAGGTGAATTGTGCTTTACAGCGCATTTTAAGCTCCAGCGAGCGGATTTTTCAGCCGTTGCGAGTTCTAACATTATTTATTGTGTATGGAAAGATTGCACACTATTGTAGTTTCTAAACATGCCAAAGTGTGAGTTTTGCGAATCATTACCAAAAGCTAGTTTCCAAAATTTAATATCTCATGCCCAGAAAATCAGTGCTATGTTTGCTTCATCTTATATATGTGAACAAGTGTTCTCAACTATGAACCTTAGTAAAAATCATTTCAGAAGTAGACTAACAGACAAGCATTTAGTCTCGTTCCTTAAAACTAAGCACATCTCACTTCGAACCTCAATATGAGGAATATTTTAAAATGAAATAGCAATTTCATTCATCTCATTAAATATTTAAATTAAAACTTGCATATCGTTTTTTTTTTTTTTTTTTTTTTTTTTGAAGTTTTTACTTGGCCCACCAAACTTTTTTTTCTCGATTTTTTGCCCAAGGCCAAAAAATTTTGCCAATCCCTGTCTTAGACGAACTCTCACTGTTCGTGAAGTTCAGTGACTTTGGTCTCGTGAAACTTCTGGCTCCACTTGATGATACACTTTATTACTTTCTCCCTTTTCAGTCTTTATTCAGTCTCAATTTAGTTTAAAAACTGAGGTAAAAAAAAAAAAAGAAATTTATATTTGCATCCTGGATGGCTAACCAGCGGCACGAATGCCAAATGTGGCACGGCAAAGTTTTAACAACGACACGCGTGAATTTTTTAAAAAATTTGAAAAATAATAATGTCGCCTTCAGGAACTTCATCACAATCCGTACAAACTCAGCAATTAAAATGAAGTTACGAATTTCATAAATTCGTATCAGCAAGCCATTTTCAAAATTAAGATTTGGCCGTCAGATACAGTTGTAGGATTGGATCAATTTATAATTGCAAACAGACATTTTCTGCTAAGAACATAATAAAATTAAAATATCGATTAAGATCAACTGATATGCAAGTAATTTTATTGTCAACTTCTAAAACAAATCCTACCGCGTAAAAAAATTAAAAAGCCACATTAATCAATAACTTTTTTAGTTATTATTTAGACTTAATGTTCATAATCATCCATTTTTATTTCCAACATGACCTGTCTGAACGTTTAAAAATGTTTATTAGCAATAAAACCTTTAAGTTCGCCCTCATGCTTTATTTAATTTTTTTTAAATCTCGGATACTCAGATTTACATGATATTACAAAATATTTGCGTAAAAATTCTAAAATAATAATGTCGAAAACTGTATTAATGGCACGCAGAATTTTTTTTTTCCTTTCCGAAAGTGGCACTGACCCCCAAAAGGTTGGCCATCCTCTGGTTTACATCAAAGAAAATGTTATTTTAAAAGTTAATTAAAAATTGAGACGAGAGAATAAAAATTAATATTCTCTGTTCCATTATTAAAATAAAATTAGTTTAATAACTTGTTCGAGTAATCCTTCATAAAATGACCGCAACCCAAAACAAGATGGCTATAAGTTCCGACACCATTTGTGTATCTATGAAGGCATGTTGCTTTTCGGTATATTTAGTTGGAAAAAAATTTGAATTATTTGGGGGGGGGGGGAAATATTACACAAATATATATATATATACATGGCCAGTGGTCTAGGGAAAATTTACTACAGTTTAACGGTACCTTCACAAATTCAACTTTAGGAAAAACAGTAGTTTTACAAAATACTGTGTCTTAAAATTTTATTTTTGTGTCCCGTAAGAAGCGATAAATCCATTTTTTTACGATATTTTTGTGTTGATTTTTTTAATATAATTTTCAATTTTCCCAAATTATGTCTAAATTTTCACAAAATAGGTACCTCTCAGAAAAACCTAGACAGATCCCTGATGACTGAAATACAAAGTTTTGATTTAAACGGCAATCAAAAGAATTAGCTCATGCACAAGTATTTTAAAGTGGTAAACTAAATCTAAATTCAGACTAACGTCTTTTGGAACTTAAAAAACATAATAATCGATATCACTTCGTTTTAATCCGTTTTAATTTTCTAAATTAATTTGTTATAGATTTAAAAATAAATCATCTTAACGAACACTCCTCTATCATACATCCAAAGCTTAGTTATAGGCCATATTCTGTTTAAAAATTAAACAATCAATCCAACACCTACAACTTCCTCTCAATTATCTGAACACTTACTAAAAAAGAAAAGAAAAATTCATATTGAAACAAAATCCCATTATCAAAATCACCAAAATTTCAAACCATTCGGTTTCTTCTATCTGTTTTCAATACGCATAATCTATTTTCTAATGCATGAAGCTACTCCCACAATCAAGACATTTTTTCCACTAAAATGAAAAGATAAGGACCAAAAAAAGATGTCCAAAGTTATGTCTACAACAAACCGGTTTCACAGCGGTCAAAGAGCCATTTTAATAATCGTACGATACCGAAAACATTAACCTAGTCAAAAGGTCCACCCACAAAGTGCGCCACCAAGAATAATAAAAGAATAGGAATAAAAGAAATAAAACCAAGTAGGATTAAAGAAGGGAAAGCCTTTTATGTAGAAGCCACGCGTGACCTTTCTGTTCAATACCACAAAAGAATAAAAAAAAGTAAGAGTCAATAGCTTCGAAAATTGAATTTAAAACCTTATTTAAACAGAACATGCAGTGCACTATAAATTGGGGATTCAATAGAATATCGAATAAATTAGGAAATAGAATCTAACAATGAAGTTGCACTTTTCATTAATTTATTAGACGGTATAATTGGTTGCAAATACTAAAGAACATTCCGGATGAATTTATGTATATTTCCAAAATATAAAAATAAAAATTTAGTTTAGAATGTTTTAATGGGAAGTGTTTCGAATTAAGATTTCAGTTATTTTTTTCTTAGTTTCAATTGCATTATAACAATTAAAGCATCCTCGCATGATTTAATGTGATAATGGGTTGAAAGCAAACTTGTAGCAACGGGAGCTTTACAATTCTTAAAACGGTATTTGCTTAAACATAAATCCAATATCAATTTATGGATTTTGGTTCCGGCATTTTGCAACGACGTTATTGGAGATCAATTAGATAGTAAATTGTATTTATAATTGTATCACTAGTGCAATGAAGCATTTTAATGCCTTTCAAGTCTTTATGTTTTAACGTCTGTAATGAGAATTTTCCCACCAATTTCGATTATCCAATTGAAAATGAATAAACTGTAAAAAACAAGACTTCAAACTTATTTTATTTTTATAGATGATTTTAATTTACAAGCGTTAGAATGTGAAATGAAATACGTGAAAAGGGAAAATTTACCAATTTCATAATGAGATTATTTATTACCATAAATATAAAAGTTAAGCTGGTTTGCAAAAAAATAAGGGGTGCGAAATACAATGACTTTTATATTTGATTTTAATTCGACATTATTCTAGTTTTTAAAACACAAAATATGATATAAGCTCGTTAAATCTTTTGAAACAGAAAAAAATTATCTTATCACCCAAATTCCAGCTGTTAAACTATAAGTTTCAAATATAAATAAAGAAACTTCCCAGCCACAAAATTCCACCGAACTCATAAGATTGACAGATAACCACTTCTTCGTCCTAACTGAAGTAAAAAGTTTGTCGCAACAAGAGGCCAGCTGTTTTAATCAATAACAATGAGTGCAGACGCCCCCACTCGAGCAAAGCACAGGCCATGCTTTTTCCATCGATCGTTCGTCAGACGCCAGGTAGACCAAATCAATAAATAGAAAGACGAGATTAAAACACGCAGAGGGCATTGGCTTTTATTACTTGGGATGTTTATACAATGTTATTAGTTATGGTATAGATCTTTATGGAATAGTTAGGACGGTATTTCGCTAACGACCATGTTATTTCACCAGTTAAAGCTTTAAATTTTGAAAGAATCCAATATTAAGGGAAAGTACTCGAATAGTGAGAAAATCCCTATTATTAAAATAATACTATTATCCTGACAGGTTCATACAAGTCATCCTTACCTAATTTTTAAACTAGTACACCCCGATATGAGATTTAGAATTAAATTCCCATGATTTAAAATTACACATCGCGATTCGTGTTCATATAATTTAAAATCACACATTGCGATTCGCATTTTACGCGATTCAACATCGCATGGCGCGTTTCGTATTTTCCTGATATTGCATTAAATATAGCATTTCGTATTCAAGATTCATCAGATTCATCAGAAACATCAAGATTCTTATTAACGCAATTTTGGAATCAAACAGTTTCGTAATGGCGATATTTTTATTAAAAGGTTGATGACATTCAATGGATAAATGCTTGCTATATACTTTTTTTTTTTTTTTTACAAATTTCAGGTATTTTTCAATTATTTTAAGTGTTTTTGCACATAAAATTTTTGGATCGCTACTTTCAGCTTTTTTTTTTGGTATTATACCCAACTTATCCCTATGGTATGAATCAATATAGAGTTTTATAAAAATTAAAAACATTTTTAAAAATAATTGTGATTTTCAAACAAATTTCACAAAAAAATGTGACGGTGGCGAAAGAGTTGAAACTACATACAAGAGTTAATCAATTGCTTGCAGAAAGTATAACAGAAATATAAACATAAAATAGTATGAGAGTAATTTAAAAATTTTAGAGGATTAAATTCAGTTATTACATAATATTACACATTGATTAATCTTAACTGATTAATCTTAATCTTAACAAAACTCAAAAAAGTCTTTCTGTAAGGGAAGCACTCTGCCCTATTTTATTCCTAGGGAGAGGAGAACTCTGCAATATCATATAAAATTTGTAATAGGGTATATATTCAAAAATACGGTTTGCTACTGTAATTGCATCAATAAAATTTCTTTAATAGTTCTTCATAAAATTATAAAACTAAATTTTACTAAACTCCTCGAAGCAAAACATTAAAAGAAACTACACAGGTTTGCCACTCAAGTCCGGAAAAAAAAATTCCTGTGTTTTCCCTGTATATATTATACACAATATATTAAGAGGAAACAACAATTACTGTGCTCGTGTGAGCTATATTGGGTTAACAACATTTATTAGTTTTGATTGTTGAAAAATCAGCTGAAGATACTTAAATAATGATATAATAAATGAAATAGTTTAGTATAGCTGAAATATCATAGTTAAATATTCCATAGATTACGCTTTGAGAGGTCACCATTTTTTAAAAGACCAAATTCAAAAACAAAATTTTCTGTACTTTTCCTGTTTGTAAAGAAAAAATCAAAATTCCCTGCATTTACCCTGTTATTTTAGGTGATTTTCAAATTCCCTGTGTTTTCCAGGTTTTCCCTGTAGAGTGGCAACAATGCTACAGTTTTGACTTAAGAAATTAAATATTTGTTTTGAATTATAGTTTCTTAGTTTCCACTTATTTAGAAATGACAAATTAAATAACTTAGAAATTAATCTTTTATTTAAAACAGATTAAAATTATTAACCGTTTAAAAAATATTATAATGCTTGATCTTTCCTTTTTACAAGTTTTTTTCACTAGTGTTTGAGAAAACCTATTTTTTGCATGGTAGTTTATCCCGCTGTGAATAGAGCTAGCAGTAACTGGCTTTACATCTTTAAGAACCAATCGTAAATAAAAAGTGCGCTAATTTATAATAACACTTCAAAGGATGTTATATTACACAAAAAACTTTTCATGGCAAATTCTGTTACAACTCCATTGGCATTTTAAAACTTAAAAGTTAGAGAAAACTTAAACTTAGTTCAGGTAAACCTAGAGTAAATCATGACTGAAGAAATATTTTCAAAATGCAAACAAATTTTAGCAGGATATCTACCCCCCTGCTAATCCTAAGTAAACTTGTCATAAATTGTTTGCATTACTGATATATTGGGAAAAAATTCAGTATTTGATACTTCAAGATTTATTTCACAATTCCAGGAGCTCATTTATTCTGAACAATAAATTACTTATTGGGGAAGTAAGGAATAGTGATTCAGTGGAATATTCGGAAGAAAAAAAGCTGCCGAATACTGAATACTGGGCGGCCGAAAAGCTACATTTTTTTAAAGAAAAAAAATCACTCATAAATACTTTTTTTTAGATATATAAATAAGTTCAGTCATTACTGAAAAATAATAAAAATTTAGGTGTATTATTGGTCTGCTTTAAAATAATATAATTCAAGATAAAATAATATAATCGATATCCATTTGAAATATAAGATAAAAAAACAGCTTTAAAAAAAAAAAGAGCTGAAGATTTAATTTGAAAAAAAAAATAGCAACAATAAAATTCCCTTAATTCTTAAGCTAATGTTAATGCTAAAAATATATTCCAAAAAAAAAGTATACTTAAAACGTTAAAAGAAATATAGACTATCAAAAGCACCTTTCAAAATGCAATGATATCAGAAAAATGCCACAAAAACAAAAGATTACAAGAGCGAAACAGAAAAAATAAAAATTGATCTGAATTCTTGAAAAAAAATTTTAAAGTTGAACACCTCAGTTTTCCAATTACACTGTATTTTCAAGAAAAAAAGAAAAAAGAATTACTAAACCCTTTTAATTGCTGCATTATAATAAGAACATTGATAAGAAATAAAAGTTTCTCTCAAAAAAGAAAACTGGATAGAAACCAAACACAAATCGATCTAAATTTTTGTAAGAGAATTTAATGTATAAAACCTCAATTGAACTTTTACAGATTGCCATAGTTTCAGAAAAAAGTGAGCATAAAAGATTAATGTTAATTGGAAACATTCTTTAAAAATGCTGTGTCATAATAAAAACACTGAAAAAAGGTTAATAAAAAAGAGAAACAGAAAAAAAGTTTCTTCCTAAAATATAACTTTAAAGTTAAAAATCTGACTTTTTTTTCTCTTTTTTTTTAACTATCTGTCTACCTGTCAGCTATCTGTCTTACCATACAGTAAAAAAGTAACAATAAAAGAATAAAATCTATCATAATTTTTATTAAAAAGGTTAATAATTTTATTAAAAAGGTTAAAAGGTTAATAAAAACAGCAAAAACTAAAAAAAAACTCTTAATTCTCAAAAAAAAGTTTTGAATATAATATGTTAGTCTGAATATAATTAAAAAAATCTGCAGCACAAAACACGTTTCAGTATAAAGTAATCTAGTTAAATTTCTTGAAATTTCATTTTTTCCATTTGTCTTCCAGAACATAAATTTGTAAGCACATGAATTTTAAAACTTAACACATTTGTAAAACCTATATCAGATAATTTGTCATAAAAATACTATTTTAGATTATTCCTTATTTAATCTATTTTTGATTTCATTTTGCAAGCAATTTAAAAATAAAATAACAGAAAAAAGTCACCCTCATTGCATGCAAAAAAAAATTTAAAGATGCAAATGAGAACCTGATCGGCAAGTCAAACGCAAGTAAATATGTTTCACTATTCAGGATCTCATTCGAGTCTTGAAATTTAGGTACAACAGCAAATTTTCTGCATGAAGTGAAAACAGTTGTTTAAAGTGATTACAAACCACATCACTTGCAAAAAAATTAGTTAAAAAATATTTAGAACTTTTGTGTATGTTTAAAACAAACATTGCTTCAAAAACAATCTCCTAATCAAGAATTTTAACACTGGTAGGAAAGGAAAAGAAAAAAAATTAAAACTCTAACTTAAATACAGATTACATGCAGTAATTAAAATATCACCGAAACTTGCCATTGTACAAAAAAAGAGCCATGTTTAAAAGAAATGGAAACTAATTTATTTTTTAAAGCTGTATTCATATGTTGTGCTTGGCTATGAATAGTGTAAACAGAAATATCAGATCATCAAAAATAACAAAATTTAGACAAATAAAATGCAGTTAACATCAAATGTAAAATATGATGTCAGAAGATCTATGCTAAGAAATATGAAACTACAGTTTAATATAAATATGTTAAATTTGACAACATAAAAGATAGGATACATCATGGATTATAAATCACTACACCAAGTTAAGCAGAAAAAATTTGTAAACAAAGCAATGCCAACATGTTACATTTGTAATAAGATATCTGATCCATTCAGTTACATTAACGCAACTATCATAAAATTTTAAATAACCAAAAGAAACACTAAACCCAAATACATTTCTTCGACTTAATACTATCTCAAGCCTTTTGAAATATATATAATTGATAACCCATATTATTTAAAATACTAAGATTTAATGAAATCATTATCAGAATAGTAAATACTAAGAGAAAATTTCCATATCAACTCTACCAAATTAATCTTCAAGTTTTGGATTGTCTGGTATTAGCCAGTAATAAACTAAAAAAAACGTCACAAGAAAAGACCAACTCTAAAGCTAAAACTTATAGCAAGACCCAAGAAAACGTTTTTTCTTTTAAATTTTTGCAAGGCAAAAAACTCTTTGCAAACCTTCACAAAGGTAGTGGACAGATATTGATACAAAAATATCCGCAAAACCAGTATTTTTACAATCTAGAATCTCGATTTTATTTTATTTTTTCAATTTCATACTAAAAAAACACAAAGTTAAATAATCATGCAAGCAATACAGTTTTAAATAATTTTAAAAGTTCAGTTTTTTCAACTGGACCCTATTGCATCCGCCAAAAACATAAATTTATTTATTTTTATATTTAAATTCATAACAGCTGAATACTTCGTTCAAAAATAAAAAGCAAAATAATCACAGATAAACATTCCACATATTGACTAAACGTAAAAATAAACCAAAAAAAAAATACATTCATGAATTAATATATGCTAAAAATAGTTCAAAACAAACTTTTAAAATCTAAAACTTTTAATATGAATGACTCACAACTTCTTATAGATATCCTATTTAAGAAAAGTACACTGTCATTCAAAGCTATTTACATATAGCAAATACGACATATACAAACCATATTCAACAATTCACAGCTTAATTTGCATATGGTTGCTCCGTCAAAGACACACACCCACGCAAATTTATATATAATTAAAAAGCTTACAAATTTTATAATTACCAACATAAATCTATGGAACAGCAATGGCACACTCCCACGATTGCTGGCAAAAACTAAACCGGCACTCGTATACAGCTGAATATAATAATCAATTAAATGAAAAAAGAAGAAGACAGCATGATGGTTAACGTCAGTCAAACTCTATTCAACCGAAGAATACAAATATGCGAGCCAAAGATAATAATCATTTATAACAAATCTATTTATAGGTCACGTCTATAGACGGGCTATTTAATATTTATGAGCACGCCGTACTGAAATAAAATAAACAAATAAAAAACCGCTAGTCTTAACAACAACCCGGTCAATAAAACTTTGTTATTTTAGAAACTTTGAGATGAAAAGCATTGTAAAATCATTGAAAAATGAAATGACAATTCCAAAAGATCTAGATAAATACAATATTCATTAAAATGCAAGCGGAATAAGCTAAAAAGGACAAATTATTTACCTGCTCCCTATCCCAAACGAGTAGCTTCGAAACCGTTCGCACTTCGCAGGGTGCGGTGTTTGACAGTGTTGCCAAACTCTAAATAGAAAACAATTTTCATATTACAGACGAATTTTCTGTTTCGTTCAGATTCGTTCTGGTTTCGATTTAGATAGAAGTCGCACTAGAGTTGCTCTGTAAGAAACTGAAATATTTTAAATATCATGACTTGGATTTAAAGTAGAGGATGTGGCTAGGTCCATAAGAAAACTCAGAAATTATCTGATGAATGATTGATTTCAGACATAAAATTATCTGGTGAAGGTCATATTTTAGGTCATTGCATGACGGTAAAACCGTAGTCAGTGTATGAGGAGGAATCTCTAGAATCTACATGTTATGAAGTATTCTCAGAGCAAGTGATTCGCGTATCTCAATGTGATTCCAAGCATTCGCACGTGTGTCAAAGGCAAACGCAGACAATATGAATTCTCCCTCATAGACCACTCACATTGGAAGTGATTCACGGATCTGCTAGCGCTTTCAAGGGAGAACGAGAACCTTATTTGTGTTCTCCAGTGAAAAATTCACCAATCAGGTTCTCTATCTCACTCGACATCGTATACAGTACGACAGGCTAATCGCGCATTGTATGAATCGCATTTACGTGTGAGCACATACAGAGAGAATGCTTCCTAAGAGATCATTTCCTGCAAAGATAGGGAGAAAAACTGCTTGTTGAGGTAGTAAGTCCCTACTATCCCTACTCTCTGGTTTATTATTGGGAATAAATCCGAATTTCTAGGAAGGAAATAAAAAATATTATTGTTATTTTATACTCAACAGTTTAACATAGTAGTCAAATCAATGTAATCACATCTTTCAGTGGAACTAGCTATTATTTATAAAAATATGTTGAAAGACTGGTTTCATGCTAAAATATGCTCTTCAAAATTTTTTAAAAGGTCCACATTTGTTCATAAGGAATAATAAAAAAATAACGTCTTAGAATGAATTATTTTTTTAGCAAGACATGATATTCCTACAGTTCATATTAAAAAAGCAATAATCACCTCGTGATTTTTTTTTAATTTTTAAAAGACCGAATCTATTAGATCTGATTTCATGTAAAAATATGTGCGTTAAATTATTTGAAAATGCCCATATTTGCTCAAAAGTAATCGAAGGATGTCTTTAAATAGGATTTTTCTTTTTACCAAAACAGGATATTTCCACAGTCCAAATTAAAAAAGCAATAGACTGGACACTTTGTGAATTTTTTAAAATTTTTGAAAAAGAACGAATCTCTTAAAACTGGTCTCATTTTAAAATATGCGAGTCAAATTTTCTGAAAATGCCCACATTTGTTCATAAGAGATCGAAAAATGTCTTTAAATAAATTTATTTTTTTACCAAAGCATGATATTTCTACAGTTCATATTAAAAAAGCATTAATCACTTTGTGAATTTTTTTAAATTTTTAAAAGAGCGAATCTCTTTAATACGGTTTCATGTAAGAATATGTGAATCAAGTTTTCTGAAAATGCCCATATTTGTCCAAAAGGGCTAAAAGAATGTCTTTAAATTAGATTTTTTTTTTTTTTTTTTACCAAAACATGATATTTCCACAGCTAATATTAAAGAAGCAACAGAGCGGACAATTTGTGATTTTTTTACATTTTTTTAAAATAGCGAATCTTTTAAAACTGGTTTCAAGTTAAAATATGTGCGTCAAATTTTCTGAAAATGCCCATATTTTTCCAATTGTGCTCAAAGAATGTATTTAAGAGAGATTTTTTTACCTAAAAATATTTCCACAGTCCATAGTAAGGTTGCAATACAGCGGACAGTTTGAAGATATTCTTTGAGCTCTTTTGGTCAAATATAAGCATTTTCAGAAAATGTGACGCACATATTTTTACATGAAATCAATTTTAAGAGATTCGCTCTTTTCACAAAATTTTAAAAAATTTACAAATTGTCAGCTCTGTTGCTTCTTTAATATTAGCTGTGGAAATATCATGTTTTGGTAAAAAAAAAATCTCATTTAAAGACATTCTTTTAGCCCTTTTGGACAAATATGGGCATTTTCAGAAAACTTGATTCACATGTTCTTACATGAAACCGGATTAAAGAGATTCGCTCTTTTAAAAATTTAAAAAAATTCACAAAATGATTAATGCTTTTTTAATATGAACTGTAGAAATAATAGGTTGTGGAAAAACAAATCTCATTTGAAGACATTCTTTGAGCACTTTTGGACAAATGCGGGCATTTTCAGAAAATTTGACGCACAATTTTTAAAACGAATTTAGTTTTAAAAGATTCTGTCTTTTCACAAAATTTAAAAAATTTCACAAAGTCTCCGCTCTATTGCTTGTTTAATAAGGACTATAAAAGTATCATGTTTTTGATAAACAAATGTCATTTAAAGATATTTTTCATAATTTTTGGACAAATGTGTTCATTTTCATAAAATTTGATGTACAGGTAAAACATTAAACAATTTTTGAGAGATTCACTCTTTTCACAAAAATTTTAAAAAAATTCACAAAATGCCACGATCTATATCTTTTTTAATATGAGCCGTAGAAATATCGTGTTTTGGTAAAAAAATAATTTATTTAAAGACATTTGTTGAGCACTTTTGGACAACTGTGGGCATTTTCGGAAAATTTGACTCACATTTCTTAACACGAAAGACATTTGTTGAGCACTTTTGGACAACTGTGGGCATTTTCGGAAAATTTGACGCACATTTCTTAACACGAAACAAGTCTTAAGATTTTCTCTCTTTTCAAAAAATTTTAAAAAATTCATAAATTGTCCGCTCTATTTCTTCTTTAATATGAACGGTTAAAATATCATGTTTTGGTAATTAAAAAAAATATCATTTAAAGACATTTTTTTAGTACTTTTACATAAAACCAGATTTAAGAGATTATCACATTTGAAAATTTAAAACATTTCACAAAGTGATTATTGCTTTTTTAACAAGAACTGTAGAAATATCATGTTTTTTAAAAAGAAATCTCATTTAAAGACATTCTTTGAGCACTTTTGGACAAATATGGACATTAAGAGAAACTTTAACGCAGATATTTTAACATGAAAGCAGTTTTAAGATATTCGCTCTTTTCAAAATATGTTAAAAAATTCACGAAGTGGCCGCTCTATTGCTTCTTTAATATTGACTGTGGAAATATCATGTTTTGGCAACAACAAAATAAATCTCATTTAAGGACATTTTTTGAGTACTTTTGAACAAATATGGGCATTTTCTGATAATTTTAAGCAAATTTTTTTACATAAAACCAGATTTAAGAGATTCTCACTTTCGAAAATTTAAAAAAATTCACAAAGTGATTATCGCTTTTTTAATATAAATTGTAAAATTATCATGTTTTGGTAAAAAATAAATTTATTTAAAGACATTTTTTGAACCCTTATGGACAAATGTGGGCCTCTTCAGAAAATTTGACTCCCATATTTTAACATGAAACCAGTTTTAAGAGATTCGCTCGTTTCAAAAAATTTAAAAAAATTCACAAAGTGTCCGCTCTATTGCTTCTTTTGTCCCCTCTATTTCTTATTTGCTTAGCTGTGGGGATATGTTTTTGAATAACTAATCTCATTTAAAGATATTTTTCTGGCATTTTTGGACAAAGGTGTTCATTTTCAGAAAATTTTACGCACACATAAAATATTAAACCCTTTTGAGAGATTCGCTCTTTTCATAAAATTTAAAAAATTAACAAAATGCCACGCTCTATATCTTCTTTAATATTAACTGTAGAAATATCGTGTTTAGGCAAAAAAATAATTTATTTAAAGACATTTTTTTAGCAATTTTGAACAGCTTTGGGCATTTTCAAAAAATTTGAGGCTCATATTTTAACATGAAACTAGTTTTAAGAAATTCGCTCTTTTCAAAAAAAATTCAAAAAGTTCCAAAAATTTCGGCTCGATTGCTTCTTTAATATGAACTGTAGAAATATTGCGCTTTGGTAAAAATAAATAAATAAATAAAATAAAAAATTATTTAAAGACATTTTTAAGCACTTTTGGACAAATGTAGAGAATTTTAGGAAGATTTGACGCGCATATTATGACATGAAACCAGATTTAAAACATTCGCTCTTTTCAAAAAATTGAAAATAATTTTTTTTTAACCACAACATGTTTCAACAGCTAATATTAAAGAAGCAATAGAGCAATAGAAAGGAATTTTTTTTAAATTTTTTGATAAGAGCGAATCTTTTAAAACAGGTTTTTATGTTAAAATATGTGCGTCAAATTTTCTGAAAATGCCCGTATTTGTCCAATAGTGCTTAAAGAATGTCATTAAATGAGATTTGATTTTCAGAAACATGATATTGCACAGTCCATATAAGAGAAACAGTAGAGCGGACACTTCTTGAATTTTTTAAAATTTTCTGAAAAGAGCAAATCTCTTAAAGCTAGTTTCATGTTAAAATATGGGCGTCAAATTTTCTGGAAATGCACACATTTGTCCAAAAGAGGTCAAAGAATATCTTCAAAGGAGATTTTTTTACCAAAACATATTTCCTCTACTAATATTAAAGAAGCAATAGAGCGGACACTTTGTGAATTTTTTAAAATTTTTTTAAAAGAGTTATCTTTTAAAACTGCTTTCATGTTAATATATGTGCGTCAAAGTTCTGAAAATGTCCATATTTGTTCAATAGTGCTCTTGAAATGAGATTTGTTTTTCCAAAACATGATATTTCCACAGTCCGTATCAAGGAAGCAATAGAGCTGACGCTTTGTATGTTTTTTTATATTTTTTGAAAAGTGGAATACTCTAAAACTAGTTTCATGTTTAAACACGTAAGTCAAATTTTCTGTAAATGCCCACACATTTCCAAAAGTGTTCAAAAAATGCATTTAAAAGAGATATTTTTATTAAATTATGATATTTCTACAATTCATATTAAAAAAGCAATAATCATTTTGTGAATTTTTAAAATAGCGATTTTCTTAAAACTGGTTTCATGTTAAAATATGTGCGTCAAATGTTCTGAAAATGCCCACATTTGTCCAAAAGTGTTCAAAGAATGTCTTTAAATGAGATTTTTTTATTTTTTTATTACCAAAACTTGATATTTCCACAGTCCATATTCAAGAAGCTATAAAGCGGACACTTCGTGAATTTTTTGAAGTTTTTTGAAAATAGTGATACTCTTAAGACTGATTTCGAGTTAAAATATGTGCGTCAAATTTTCTGTAAATGCCCACATTTTTCCAAAAGTTTTCAAAGAATTTCTTTAAATGAGATTTTTCAACTAATGAAAAAGACCAATTTGAATATTTGAAAAATTCAAAAAGTTCCACGCAATTTTCTAAGTAGTTTCAGTATTTTTTAAAAGAATGCTCAAAATGATAAGTGGTTTTCTACAAGTCATAAAACAGAATTTAATAACAATGATTATACATTACAATTAACGTTCATACACCAAAATCTGATTAAATAAGGAAAGAAAACAAGGGAAAGAAAATATACTTTCATGTGGGAGGATCCAGGGCTCGAAAAAACTCAGAAATTTTACCCGTCCCCGAGGACGGCTTGCCCAACAATGTACCCGTCCTCCTTTGAAACTAACCCGTAGCTTCTAAATAAATAAATATATAATTTTCTCTTATTTATTATAAACATTTATATGAATTGCATAATGAATTAGTAGTTACTAGGATTACATTATACAGTAATAAAAGAAATACTAGGCTACTAATAGTAACCTAGTATTTCTTTTATGAAGTAATTTATTTCTTTTATGATAATTATAATTTATTTTTAAAATTAATTTAAATGACAAAGGTCAAGTTATCTGGAATATAAATTTATCCGAGGGTACTAAGTTTTTTAAATTAATCAAATATGACGTTTGCCAGCTCCACAATCAAGCCAATGATTTACAAAGGTTTCTGCATAGAAATCTGAATGAGGTTGTCCATTTAGGTAGATGTTCAAAGTTGCGTTTAACGCTTCTTGTTTAAGACCAGTACGTATTGTGTTTTTTTTTTTTTTTTTGTTTTTTTTTTTGTAAGTTCATTGCTGAAAAGCCCCTCGTAAGATAAAAAAAACTGAAAATGTATCACGAACATTAACGGGAAAATGGCCGTCCGCGCGGACGTCGGATTCGAGAAATTAGTTGTCCGCGGAGAATTTTTGAACGCCGAGGACGGATGGACGGGCTGTTTTTCGTGCCCTGGGAGGATCCCAACAATGCCGGTGTCATTTTTAATAAATCTTGTTTAATAGTACAAAATGAAATCTATGGAAAAACCCTCATCCTTTTCAGCTTTCTTATAATAAGTACGAAAACTACTTAGAAAATTGATTGAAACTTTTTAAATTTTTAAGATATTCAAATCTGGACTTTTTTTAATTAATTGCCAGGTACGATTCACAAGAAAATAAAAAAACAAAAATTTAATTTTTCTCGCTCTTGCGCAGCGTAAAAGAACTATTTTAATTACTCATACCTTGTGCAGTTTTAAACGAATTTTTTTCACATTTTGAAACGATAATTTTGTAATTAATTATAAATTCCTCCAAAAATTTTGTCTAATCTTATTGAACATTTTTAAAGTTATAGTAAAAAAAAGTAAGACAAATTGTTTTTTTTTTTTTTTTAATTAAAAAAATGTCTATATCTCCATAAGCATTTATGTTAGGTTTACGAAATTCTGTGCACTTATTGCGCATCATAAACAGAATAACTGTCACAAGTTATAAGCCTATTGCTATATTTTTTAGCATAAGTTGTTCAAAAACACTGTTTTTCTTTTCCGGTCGGTCCATCAAATCTTTAAAAGTTTTAAATTTCATTCATATGAATAAGAAATCGCATAACCTAAACATTTCTAAATTTATAAAATGATTGTATTAGTATTATTTGAGAAACATTTAAAAAAAATGTGTTAGTACAGAAGTGTTTCCATTATTTAGTCGTACCCCTATATATATGGTGAATGAAATGGATATAAATTGAATGAAATGTATATAAATTGAATGAAATGTATATAAATTGAATGAAATGTATATAAATCGAAGGTTACATAAGATTTATGTTGTATATTTTTAGAACTTCATTTTGAAAAGATATCAGTATACGTATCAAACTAGATTAAAAGCTCGAATAGCGAAACAATTCAAAAGATCTGCGAAAGCAGTTACGAGGGTTTGGCGAGCGCTGCGAGCAGGTGGTGAGGGTCCTCTAGTTTAAAGTTAAAACTTGAAAAATGTTTTTCGTCATAATTTGATATAAATGAAATAATGTATTTGATGAAATTTGATGTAAATGAATATTAGGGTTGAAAATTAATGCTGAAATGTTTCTAACAAATGGATAAAAATTACGCCTACAGATTAAAATAAAATGAATAGCGTTTTAACACAACAAAAACAAATAAATAAATTACGTATATGCAGACATGCGGAAGTAAGAACATTTGCAGATAACAGTAGTTGTTCTTGTCTTACCTCTCAGCATTATTACCTGAGGTTGCTCAACTTTTATTTTGGATTTGAGCCATAAAAAAAATTTCTGTCATAAATACTTGTGGTCTTTAACGAGACAGGTAGAAGAGACCGCTTGACTTACTTAATCGGTGACAATTCTGTCATTCAAAACAGCACATTGACTTCGAAACTCAGTTTTCACTAAGTATCATTATTACTACCGACGTCGACGCATAATTTATAATTCAATTAGTATTCTTTTCGTTATAAAAGCGGAGATGTTATGAAAAAAGGATTTCGTTGTAAAAACAATGACAATTCTGTGATTTAAAACAGCACATTGACTTTCAAACTCAGTTTTCACTAAGCATCATTATTACTACCGACCTCGACATAAAATTTATGATTTAATGATTTATGATTATTGTTATAAGAACAAGAATGCAAAATATCACGAGTAATATTTCGCTTTTATATTGGCTCTATTTCGAGTCTGCGACAATAAAACTTCGCAATCGAAATTTCGACGATTTTCCGACTAGATAGAGCACTCAAATTTCTTCTGCATCTCATGATGATGCAACTTACATTTATTCCCTGATCTTATCAACAGAATATATTTTCATTTTATCGCCTAATAGAAGTTTTCGTCAGTAAAAATTGCGATCACTTTCCGACTAACTAGAGTGCTCAACTTAAATATCATATGGAGTTCAATACCTAGTTATCACTCAGCCATTTACTGACCGCTAAAAATTGAATTTATCAATCAAAACATTCACACCTTTTTCTACTAGCTAGAGTACTTCTAGTTACAATTGGTAGTCTGTGATACTCTAAATACAGTTAAAATATCATAAACGGTGTATCATTCACACGCCAAATTAAACTAACAGACATAAACCTAAAAAAATTAATTTTATAAAACTTAAAAACTATGTCCTTCATGTAGATTGCATACCTGCCAACTCTTCCGGATTTTCCGGAAGATTTTATTTTTATATTTAAAGTGGTAGCAATACTCAGGTTATTCCAATTAACTTTTTGAATTATAATGATAATTATAAATGAGTTTGACCACCACTACATATAAATAATTACAATAAATATATGAAAGCATAGTAATCCTTGAGCAAGCGAATTTCAACGGGATGAAAATATAAATATATTTTTGAGTCAGATTGTCTTTCGCTTATTGTTTTACAACCACTCTGAAAATCGATTCTCGGAAAGAGTGAAAGTTGGCAGGTATGAGATTGCAAATGAAAGAACAATTTTTTTTCTTTCGAAGACACTGTTAGAAAAATTAAAAGCTACATTGTTTTTTTTTTATTTATTTATTTTTTTTAATTTTTTTTTTTTAAAAACTATAATTGGATATAATAATTTTTATTCCACCTAAAACGAAAAAAGGGGCACTTATAATTTTTAAAAGTAGGGGAGGGGGATTTCTCTGGTGATGGACATAAATTAAGAAAGGGATGCGTAAATGAAAATGATTTTACTTTAAGCATGACAACAACTGGATCCTTTCTTTTTCAGAATCAATTAAAAACACAGTTTTTAGAATTTTGATTTTTATTTAGTAAATTTCTTTCGTTTAGTTTGTGTTTAGTATGTTTACGTCGGAAAGTGGTCGAAATTTCAACTTGCAATAAAAGAAAATTACTTAAAAATTTTGGAAACAATTGTAACTTGAATCTGAAACAAGTTTTAAATTATTTCTCCATTGCAAAAGATCTTTAAAAAAAGTCGTAAATTGTCCTTCATTACGTTAATTATACACGTGTGCTCTTAACATGAGTAAACAAATCCTTCTTAAAAATTTCGAGTACTTATTTCTTGACATATATTGGTATTTTTGAAAAAAGTGACGCTCACTTTGTTGTTTGAAATACGTTTCAACTGATTTCCTCATTGCAAAAAATGATAAAAAAATAAATTCACAAAGTGTCCTCCATTGTTGTTGTTGGCGTATGCCATTAAAGCAGAGGGGGTGCGATTGTTCTTGTTTTCCGGTTGCGCCATCTATGGCCAGGAATTCGACTTCTGCCACACCCATACGTCACACCCGTTTATAGGGCGGGCCCATTCATACATTCATTCATTCATCCACACATCGTAATCTTGACCTGAATCAGAGAACGATCAATCTCCAATTCAGTACCCCCAGAGGTTTTGATTTGTTATGGGAACATGGAGGACTGTGAGACTCGACAGATTTAACGTGCATCAGTCACCATTTACTACACGGGGAGTCTTCGGCCGGCAAGGATCAAACCCACGACCACTTGGACATGGGCCTAGTGCCCTACCAACCAGGCTATCCCGGGCCCTGTGTCCTCCATTATGCTAACTATATATATATATATGGTTTTAATGTAGCACGGTTTGGACTAAACAAATCCGACTTAAAAATGCTGAGTATTTATTTCATCTAATCTATGGGGATTTTGGAAAAATTTGAACCCTACTTTGTAATCTGAAACAAGTTTCAAATGAATTTCTCATTTCCAAAGATTATGAAAAATTCGGACAGTGCCTTCTAATATGTTGACTATAAATATGGTTTTAACATTGCATTGTTTGGAGTAAACAAATGCTTCTTAAACATTTTCAGTATTTATTTCTTCACAACTATAGGTTCTTTTGAAAGTTTTGTCACTTAATTTTAATCTGAAAGAAGTTTTAAATGAAATTCAAATTGCGATAAATTATAAAAAAATTCGCAAGGTGTCCTCCATTATGGTATCGATAAATATGCTGTTACCGAGAGTAAATAAATCCTTCTTAAGAATTTTGAGTACTCATTTTTTGAAACATATAGGTGCATATTTTTGAAAAAAGTTACGCTCACTTTGAATTCTGAAATAAGTTTGCATTCCCCATTGTAAAAAATTCACAAAGTGTCCTTCCTTATGTTACTTATTCTCTTACCCAGGGATCGATCAAGACAAATTCAGGCCCAAGGCCCACAAAATTTTCGGGGGTCCTAACAAAATACTTTGAAATTAAGTTTCTGAAGAGTTGTCCTAACTATAAAAAGAATCTATTGAACTGCATAATTCAAGAGAAACATTCCAAAAATTTATGAAAGCAGACAATTGAAGATTATTTTTCTAAAATAAAGTTTAAACATGTAATTAAAGCAAAATATAAAACAACACAGCAATGTTGTATGAAAATAAAAATAGTTTTGTGACCACAAACAATTGAAATCAGTCATTTTTGCTAAAGTCACTGATTAGCTTAATTATTTTAAAGATTGCAGCCTTCCATCTACAGCTTTACTTATTTGTTAAGTTCTTGTTGACACCAATCATTTATAAGAAACTTTGCGAATATGCATTCTCGTTGCATTTGCTTAAGCCGTTGGAGTAAAAATTGCATCAATTAAAATTCAGCTGTTCTTTCGAAATTGATTAGTGCAATGTTTACACGAGTTTGATTTATCACAATATAAAGAAAATTTGAAATAAAAAATGCCTTTTTTGAGATTAACTGTTTCGTTCAGTATTTTTTTTATAAATGCAATATTGTGGACTTTTTACTAATTTTTGAGGCCCCCCAGAAAGTGTAGGCCCCAGGCCCGTGCCTATTCAATACCTCCTAGATGGAAGAAAGCCGAAGGACGCAAAACGATGACTCATACAGTTAGGCCCAGATTTGCTGATCACTTCTGACGAAGCTTCTCTTTTTCCCTTCTGTTTCTCGACACTTTTTCGTTACTCTTCTACTAATTTTTTACTTTCTACAAATTATTATTATTTTTTTTTTGTCTAGATTAAATGTTCTTAAATTGTGTAAAAATGCTTAATATATTTATTTGTTTTCAGAAATGATTAACAATAAATCAATTCTAACAAAAATAACTGTTGTGTGAATGAAAAAAAATATATTTTTAAGCATTAAATATCAGTTTTATTTTATAAATTGGAAAATTTTATCTAACTTTTTGTTATAAAATGTATGGATTAAAAATAAAGAAATATATTTTTAAAGGGATTTTACACATTTATTATTATTATAGTTTTGACATAAAACTAAGAAAGGGGTCTAATTTTTATAATATGATACTTACATTTTTAGTAGATGATTATTTTGGATTTTGATGATTATGTTTTGCATGTTATTAGAACTAGAGCATACGAAATAAAATAGAAATTGTTTATAAACAATGACATAAAATGAGCTTAAAAAAATTTAGAAAATCAAATGCAGTCTTCAAACAAGGTTTAGATAGTAAAAAAAAAACATATCAAAAGCATGATTATAATTTGTATTTTTTTCCTGTGGAAGTGTGATTGTTAGAAGTGATAAACTAAAATTAAAGTAAGCAACCTTAGATAACAAATATTTTATTAAATAGCAAATTCAAAAAACGATAAATAAAATGTAAACACAAATTTTACTGAAATATGTTAAAACTTTCAGTAACATTTAAAAAAGTATAATTTTTACCCATCACACTGATAAACTAAAATAAAGTAAGCAACTTTAGAAACAAATATTTTATTAAATAGCAAAAATTCAAAAAAAATGATAAATAAAATGTAAACACAAATTTTACTGAAACTTTCAGTAACATTTAAAAAAGTATAATTTTTACCCATCACACTGATAAACTAAAATAAAGTAAGCAACCTTAGATAACAAATATTTTATTAAGTAGCAAATTCAAAAAATGATAAATAAAATGTATTTACTGAAATATGTTAAACTTTCAGTAACATTTAAAAAAGTATAATTTTTACCCGTCACACTGATAAACTAAAATAAAATAAGCAACCTTAGATAACAAATATTTTATTAAGCAGCAAATTCAAAAAATGATAAATAAAATGTATTTACTGAAATATGTTAAACTTTCAGTAACATTTAAAAAAGTATAATTTTTACCCGTCACACTGATAAACTAAAATAAAGTAAGCAACCTTAGATAATAAATATTTGATTAAATAGCAAATTCAAAAAATGATAAATAAAATGTAAACACAAATTTTACTGAAATATGTTAAAACTTTCAGTAACATTTAAAAAAGTATAATTTTTACCCATCACACTGATAAACTAAAATAAAGTAAGCAACTTTAGAAACAAATATTTTATTAAATAGCAAAAATTCAAAAAAAATGATAAATAAAATGTAAACACAAATTTTACTGAAAGTTTCAGTAACATTTGAAAAAGTATAATTTTTACCCATCACACTGATAAACTAAAATAAAGTAAGCAACCTTAGATAACAAATATTTTATTAAGTAGCAAATTCAAAAAATGATAAATAAAATGTATTTACTGAAATATGTTAAACTTTCTGTAACATTTAAAAAAGTATAATTTTTACCCGTCACACTGATAAACTAAAATAAAATAAGCAACCTTAGATAACAAATATTTTATTAAGCAGCAAATTCAAAAAATGATAAATAAAATGTATTTACTGAAATATGTTAAACTTTCAGTAGCATTTAAAAAAGTATAATTTTTACCCGTCACACTGATAAACTAAAATAAAGTAAGCAACCTTAGATAATAAATATTTTATTAAATAGCAAATTCAAAAAAATGATAAATAAAATGTAAACATAAATTTTACTGATGTATGTTTAACTTTCAGTAGCATTTAAAAATAATTCTAATGTCATTTAATATCTCTTTTCTAATGTCATTTTCCTTGAAATGCATCTCACATACCTATAACAAAATGAATACAATATTTATATGTGCATTTAAAATAAATAGTACATACTATATTCATGTATGAAAAATTAATAGATTTTTGTAGAAAAATTAATAGATTTAAATTTCATAATCAAATAAAAAAAATTTTTGCTTTAAGCAGTTACAATATATTATGGTCAAACAAAAATGTTTAAAGTTTGAGCAAAAATTTAATAAAATACTAAAATTATTAATATTTTTATAAAATAAAACTCTATAAAAATAACTATATATTACAATAGTTTGCGATATGATTGATAAGAACAACTTAATTATTATAAATAATTTATCCACAATTTAAAATAATTTACTCTTAGTAAAAATATAATAAAGAAGCATAATTAAATTTTTAAAAATAAAAACAAATATTACTCACTTTAGAATTCTTTGCAACTTCAAAATCTCTTGGCATGGCGGCAAGCCATTTCTTACGTATTGGGAAATCCAAAATTTCATACTTTTGTACCATCAACTTTGTAAAATCCTCTGCAGTTTGGTACACAGCACTCATATGCAATTATTCATAACACTAAGAATTAAATTAATGCTGACATTTATAACATTTGTAGAATAAATATAAATTTTACGAAGAACGTTGACACCAGAACACCGACGGTTGTTTACAAATTCAAATCAAAAATATTCGCCAATTGGCTGAATGCCGACACAGGTTATAATACTTCAGAATATCGCCAATGGCTCGTTTGATCAGATTCGGAGTTTTTCGTAAAAATAGCTACCCTGACTGGTTTCCCTCTGGGCCTAACTCTACTACGTCATCATCGCCTATAGTAACCCGTTGTGAGGCTTGATTCCTTTCAAGGAGGTATTGGCCTATTGGGCCTAGGCGATAATCAGGCCCTGCTCTTACCAAATGATTCTTAAAATTTTTTAGTAATTATCGCTTCAGATATATGGGTATTTTTGAAAAATTTGATTCTTACTTTGTAATATGAAACAAGTTTCAAATGAATTTCTCGTTGGAAAAAGTTACAAAAAATACGCAAAATGTCCTTCATTATGTTAATCTATTAGGTATAGAATGAGTATTTTTGAAAAAGTAGATTATAACTTTTTAATCTGAAAAAAGTTTTAAAAGAATTCGTCACCGCAAAAAATTTTAAGAAATTCTCGAAGTGTTCTCCATTTTTTAAACTATATGTATGCACCTTACGTAGGACTAAACAAATGCTTCTTAAAAATTTCAGGTATTTGTTTTTTCACATCTAAGGGCATTTTTTAAACATTAGACGTTTTCTTGACCATGCCACCTTGCGACCATCTGAACCATGCCACGTTAAGATCATATATATATGGTTAACATAATGGACATAAAGGAGGACAATTTGCGAATTTTTTATAATTTTTTACAATGACGAATTTATTTGAAACTTGTTTCAGATTTCAAACTGAGTCTTAGTTTTTTTCAAAAATAACAATATGTTTCAAGGAATAAGTACTCAAAATTTTTAAGAAGGATTTGCTTACAAACGATGCGAGCATATTTATCGGTAACATAATGTCGCATACTTTGCGAATATTTTATAATTTTTAGCAATGAGAAATTCATTTGAAACTTGTTTCAGATAAAAAAAAAAGCGTCAAATTTTTAAGAAATACCCTTAGCTGTGAAGTAATAAATACTCAAAATTTCTAAGAAGCATTTGTTTAGTCCAAAACATGCTAAGTAAAGAGCATATCCATAGTTACCATAATGGAGTTTATTTTGCGAATTTGTGAAGAAAAAAAATTGCCATGAGAAAATCATTTGAATCTTTTTTCAGATCACAAAGTAAGCATCAATTCTACCAAAAATACATATATGTGTCGAGAAATAAATGCTCAAAATTTTTAAGAAGCATTTGTTTAATCCAAACTATGCTACGTTAAGAGCATATATATATATATATATATATATATATATATATATATATATATATATATATATATATATATATATATATATATATATATATATATATATATATATATATATATATATATATATATATATATATATATAATCTGAAATCTTTTGAAATCTATTGAAATCTTTTTAGCTTACAAAGTAAGCAACAAATGTTTCAAAAATTTCCAAATATGTAAAGAAGTAGAATACTAAAAAATTTTTAAAAGCAATTGTTTCGTCCAAAACCATATGCCACGTTAAGAATATATATATACTTAACGTAAGGGAGGACACTTTGCGATTTTTTTTTATAGTTTTTTGCAATGAGCACTTCAAACTTGTTTCAGATTTCAAAGCGAGCGTCACTTTTTTTTAAAGATACCAATATGTTTCTAGAAATAAGTGCTCAAAATTTTTAAGAAGGATTTGTTTACTCATGGTACGAGCATTTTCATCGATAACATAATGGAAATATGAACTTTGCTAATTTTTTATAATTTTTGCAATCAGAAATTCATTTGAAAAATTTTCAGATGAAATGCAAGTGACAAAATTTTCAAAAGTACTTATAGTTGTGAAAAACTGAATGTTCAAAAATTTTAAGAAGCATTTGCATAGTCTAAAACATGCTGAGTAAAGAGCATATATAGTTAACATAATGGAATTAATGGTAATGTTTTTTGTAGTGAAAAAATCATTTGAAATTTTCAATCAATCAATTTGCGAATTTTTTTCAATCTTTTGCAATGATTACTCATTCATAATTTTAAATTTGTTTTAGATTACAAAATGAGTGGCATTTGTTTTTCCAAAATACCAATGTGTGTCAAGAAATGAGTACTCAAAATTTTTTAGAAATATTTTTATTCCAAATATACTGCTACGTTAAGAGCATACATATTTTTTTAAAAAATGACATTTTGCGAACGTTTTTTATAATTTTTAGAATTAGGATTTCATTTCAAACTTGTTTCAGATTATAAAGTAAGCTTCAATTTTTTTCAAAAATACTCATAGATGAGTGAAAATAAATACCCAATATTTTTAAGAAGCATATGTTTAGACCAAACCATGCTACAAAAAATTAGCATTAATATAGTTATCAAAATGCAGGATATATTGCACATTTTTTGTAATTTTTTACAATCAGGAAATCATTTGAATTTTTTTTCAGATTACAAAATGATTTTCAATGCTCTAAAAGAATACTCATATGTCTCAAAAAATAAGTAATCAAAAGCTTTAAAAAGAATTTGTTTACTCTAAATCATGATGTCATGTTAAGAGCATATGCATAATTGACGAAAAGAAGGACAATTCACGAATTTTTTATAAAGTTTTGCTCTGAAGTATTCATTGGAATTTTGATTATGAGTAAAAATCGAGGGCCATTTTTTCAAAAATACCAGTATATTCCAAAAATATGAGCTCAAAGGTTTTAGAAAGCAATTTTTAGACTAAACAATGCTAAGTTTAGAGCATATAGTATATGAAAATGAAGGAGGACACCTTGCCAATTTTTTGTTCCTTTTTCCTACGAGAAAAATATTTGAAACTTGCTTCAGACTCACTACAAAGTAAACGTCAAAGTTTTTAAAAATGCCTATAGATGTGATAAAATAAATTCTAAAACATTTGTTAAGCAGCATTTGATTAATCAAAACCATGCAACTTAAGAAGAGTTGAACTCAGTAGCCCCCACCCCCCCCAAGCTCTTGGGCGCATTCTTGGGTAAATTCTAAATCCCCCCCCCAAACTATTCGTTTTATTTAGTGTAAAAATTCCCCCCCAAGCCATAAGTGGGCGCATCGTGCGCCCACCTTCCCCCCTGATGGGGGCCCCTGGTTGAACTCTCATTCATATTAAGGATTTGGGTTGTAGCTCTTATCCTATAGACGAGAGGGGGATAGCCTGGTCGGTAGGGCGCTGGGCCCATATCCAAGAGGTCGTGGGTTCGATCCTCGCCGGCCGAAGACTCCCCGTGTAGTAAATGGTGACTGATGCACGTTAAATCTGTCGAGTCTCAAAGTCCTCCATGTTCCCACAACAAATCAATACCTCTGGGGGTACTGATCCAGGAGTTTCCTTGTCTTCTGGATTGGTTCAAAATTACAAGGCTACTGAGTTGAACGCAAGTAGTCGTAAACCCATGAAATTGCGTCGGCTGTTCAACGACGGTTATAAAATAAAAATATAGACGAGAGGTCATGGATCCAAATTGGGTTGAAGTACCACACACCACTTCCTTTTCTTTTATTGTTGTATGTCAATTTGTGTATTCAGCAAGATTTATAATGAATTATTTTTTCATATGCGCAACAAGTTACACAACATGCGTTAACAAGAGGGATGAAGCACTAGAGAAAGTATTTTTAGCACTATAGCACTATATTTAGCATAGTTCTATATAAGTATTTTTTCGGAAAAGTTCTTTTCACTAAGGGGTATTCATTTTTGATGCGAATTCAGAGATACAAACAAGAGCAAGATTTTCGAGTTTTTCACGGAAAAATAAATTTATTAATAATATTCTCGTTCACAGCTCCGAATTTGCGTACCCGAATTTTTCGTACTCTGTGCGAAGGTTTTTTTTTTAAACTGGTTGTCTTTCTCCCTCGACATTGATCGGAAGTGCGTGAACCACTTGCAGTGAGAATGCTCCTTTGGGACATGAAGTTTGATCAGACCATTGAAACTCCTCTGTCTGTCACAATGATCAATTTTACGGATGTTAGGTAGTTCATACTCTTTAGTGGAGGGAACTATGATTGTAATGCGTTCTCATACATCTTAGTAAAGGAGGGAGACTTTAGACAGGGATTTGGTCCTCACCCCGCATGTGAACTGATCACGCATGTGCGAATCACGATCTTAAAAAATATTTTTAGTAAACTTATTTAATTATGAAAAAAACCAAAAACAAGAAAAATTAGTTCAATAATCTTTATAAAAAGTAGACTATTAGAGTATACGATTCGAAAATTTAGTTTGTTATAAAGAAGCAGCACATTTACGGCATTATTATAAAACCGCTAGTGTGAATTAACCTTTTAAATGTCATTTTTAGTGCTGCCATCTGTAGCGAAATACTATGTAACATGAAAAACTTTATTTTAACTGTAACTGTACATTAAATATTGTAGCAGACAGATGGTCAAATGAAAAGCAAACAATCCCTCTCCCCTCTGATTGGAAACAAAAAGATCCTCCTGCTGCTCCTATCATCAGTGATATTCTAAAAATGGAACTGTAAATTCTTTAGCAGTAAGAATATCATGGTGTAAAAGCGGGAAGATCGAATTCAACTGCAAATTTTTGTTTCCTGGTTTCTTATCGTTTACGCATTTAATCCTGACGTTTTATTGTGTTTAAATGTTTTCCCCTTGCTACATATAAAATATATATTGTGTATTATATATTTTAAATTCATCTTTAAATTTAGATGCCAAAGAACCTACATGCATTTTATTTGTTAATAAACAAAGGATATTTTTAAGGCATAGGTAAGTTTAGTTTTATTGTTTATCACATCTTGCGCACAACCTTGTTAGTTTATAAAATAAATCATTGATAAAAAGTATTTTATATAGTCTTGACTTGACTAATTTTAAAACTTTTAATTTTAAGACTTTAAATCATATTAGATTTAATCATTCCGAGTGTTGGCGTCAGAAGTATTTAAAATATGCAACTTACTTGTCGAAATTGAATGGTATATTAAAAATTGATTACATAAAAAAATAGCTAACAGTTGGCAACAAAATAATGTATATTATACTTACTCATTGTGTTGCATCATTCATCAATTGTTTATATCGGGCATTTTATTTGTTTTTACTTTCTTTTGTTGTTTACTTTTTGTATTTGGTTTGAAAAATATTAATATTTTCTGGTTTTCTTTTATTATTGTATGCCAATTAGTGTAATCAGCAAGATTTATAATCAGTTCTCTTTTCATATGCATATTTTGTTTTGACTAACCTTTATGTTAAGTTAAAAATCAAACTTCATGAAAATATTTTTTTTTTAAAATTGTGATTATTAAGTAAAGCTTGGGACAAGTGAAGATATTTTTTATCTATAAAGATTTTTTGGATTCACTGAACTCCATTTATTAATGCTCAAATTGAAACAGTGTATTAATTCTAAATCAATTATGTATTATTTCTAACTTTTATAAAATCAACTAAAAAAGTCTTGTCTAGGAACATTAGCAAAATTCCAAGAAACTAAAATCTTACGCGATAGGAAATCTAAAAATTTTTTTTTCATATCTGTATCCAGTGAAAATAGTTGACAAGTTTTAGCTGCAAGCAGGTAGTGATAGTAAAAACATCACAAAAAGCAATGACTGCATAAGTGTCAATGATAATATTTAAAAAAGTTAATATTGAAAATATGTCATATCCATTAATTTTTTACATCTGTGTAAAACAAATATTTTAGATATAATCCATCTAATTTTCTAATCATTATAAATATCTATTATATTTAAAAAAAAAAATATTTGTAATGGCATTACTGTAATTTTTTAAATATTTAGAAATGCTGTGTTTGTTTGAGATTCAACAGTAAAAATACTGTACTTAAAAATAATAAAAGCAGGTTCTGTATGATCTCAATGTACGGTGTAGGTTGAATTATCGATGTAGTTACAGACTCAGTGTCATGCAGGAAATAATAAAATTTTCTGCCTGGCTGCATCATGTGGTATAGTACGAATCTTGTTTTTAGTACTGAACTGAATATCTTGCGGGAATCAATAAAATCAAGTTCTGACCAGTTATCTATAGTGAAGATCGAATCTCGTATGTTGCAATGGTCTAAATATCAATGCTGGAAATAATAAACACAAATTCTGTGTTGTTCCACTGTGTCATGTTAATTAAGTCGGTATGTTGTGATGGGCTCAATCCAGCAGACAATTTTGGATTGTCTGCGTACATCTTATGAGATATACACAGTTTCAAATCAAAACATGTTATTAAAAGCACAAGAACTTAAAATAATGCTTGAATATAGGTTTTGGAATTGCATTTCAGCTACGCAAAAAGCTGTGGAACATTTTCATGCCTGTACCATCTTTCCCTGGTAGTAGGATTTAGAGAGACAATCTGCTACACTATTTTCGTAAATCTAATTTAGCCTGCAAGCCCTTAACAGCCTGAGAGAAATTATTCTAAAATTTCAGCTTAATTAAACATGGTATGCAACAAAATTTGCAAACATGCGGTATTTAAAAATTATGCAAAAACTTTTTGTACTTAAGATTTAATTAGTAGTGAATTAACATTGTGAGGTTTATCATTTTGAAGAATGATATCAATTTGCGGATGCTGTAAAAAGTTCCATTTTGGTTAGAAGGTTTATGCTATCAGGCATGTATTTGTTCCTTGCTAGATTTATTGGAGGGTAATTTTTACTTTCTTGTAGGTTATTTTATAATACCTGACGTAAGAGCTTGGGGCAGCCTCATACCACAAAGATCTTTTACATTGAAAGATTTATCTCACTAATTTACTATTAGAAGAAAAACTGGAAATGTGTCACTTAAATAAAAGAAAAAAAAACCCTGCTCAATTCCCTTTAAAAGTGTAAATGAATTAAATATATCCTTATTCTCAAGTGTTATCACCATTCTTTTATGATTATATTCTGACTCTTGTTTAAATTTTCTTTAACTTTTTTCAATTTCTTATAATGATATTTTATGATTTATAATTCAGCATGCTATCACACTTTTCCAATTGCCTTGCTTCCTGGTAACCTAACTTTCGTAATATAAATATGTTAATTAAAAAAGTTTGAAATTTTAGGACAAAGAGTACATAATATTTCTTTTTTACAACATAATTTCTTTCATTCTTATTTTTATTGTTCTACTTGTGAAATGAAAAATAATTTTTAAACATTTTAAGTCATAAATTATTAAATCTGAGAGGCATTTTGCTTGTAAAAAAATGATTTCTTCTAGTACACTGGAAAAAAACGGAAAAATGGAAGAAATGGAAGAGACTCTAAATTACCAATACATTATTTAGCAATATTATAAGAATATATAGTTTTACTTTAAACAAATTAAATTTAATGCAGTGTCAAAACTATAGAAAAATTTTTCTTCTTCTTTTTTTTTAAAAGCATTTTTGTATTTTTTTACTTCAGTTTGATACGAAATTTTAAAATCAATATAAATTATTTAAGAGACTGTGGAAGTGTTTATTCTTAAACAGTATAAAATTTTATTTATAAAAATAAGTACATTATTTACAATTATGAATTCAATGTGTGATTTATAGTAGAGTATGTGCTTAGTATGTGATTTTTTAGTTTATTAGTACAAATTAAAGTTCTTTATTTATAATTATAATATTAGATTCTAATAAACTAATTTAAGTAAAATATTGAAGAATTAAAATTATTTTAGAGAACTTAAATTAATTTAATTTTTTTTTTTCAATGGGTGCTTTTTGGTTTTTAATAGCTTGGAAATTTAAAATATTATTATTCCGTTTAAAAATTACAATAATAATTGCACTACATTTTTGATTTTATAAAATATAATTAAAAATGTTTTGGACATTAGTGTTTTCTTCTGGAAAACTGAAAGCTGCAATAAAAAATTAGGGTAGTGATTTAAGATTTTTAAGTTGCCTTCACATAGAGGGGAACACTTAGAGGGTTGAATTCGTTATTACTGAATAAACCTATCGAAAATGTTTTAGGCATGAATAGTCATCCATTTCTATTCTTTTTGACATCTTGTATGACATCCCTGTCAGTTATTTTAACTTAAACTTTTTTAACTATTTATCTGTGGTGCCTTAGTCAGTAAATTTTAACTATGATAAAAGCTATTATCTTACAAAAAGTATTCTATTGTTCTATTCAAATTTATTTAAATCTTTTTTTTTTTTAAAGAGCGTTTTTATTGTTTTGATTTAAGTATTTTCGAAGTAGGAGGGGATAAACTGTGTTCTTTCAGAACTTTCAAAATTTCTCTTAACAAATTTAGTCGACTTTATTTTTCCAAAATAAGCTTTCAATGAGGACAGAAAATGGCATGTTTTTTTAAACTCAATTAATTAAACCTAATTTATATTTTAATTATTTTATGAAACAATTTTTGCATATTGTAAAATATTTTTACTGTGTACTTCTTCACTTTTTGATTATGAACCAAAATCCACTATCGCAAAGGTTACTCGAATAGAATTTCTTACTTTTCTCATAATTTTTCAGTATAATTAAATGGGCGATTCCATGATGCAAAGGACAAAAGAAATGGAATAAATAAATAAAATAAAAGTAAATATAAGCTTTTCTCTGTTAACAAATTTGAAAATAATGAAAAAATATTAAAATTTTAATATAGTTTGTACCTGTGTCATCAGTCACGAATTTTTTTTTTTTCTATTTGCAATTTTCTATATCATTTCATGTGTACTACTTTCAATGTTTCCTGATTAATTTGAAAATTTTTTAAATAAATTTTCAAAAATAATCTTATTATTGCTTATAGAAGAAGGAGGTAATTTCAAAATTAAAATATGTTTTACTCTACTTAACGTCAAAAGCATTTCATATTTTTATTCTAAATAAAACTTTGATATTTTTTATCATTTTTTCTTATATGCATAATATTATTTGGCTATTGAAATTCATCCCATATAATTTTTTAAAAATATGTTAAATATTTATCATTGAAAAAAATTTCAAACTAAGAAATTTTTTAAAAAAAGTATCGTCTGTCACCATGTAATTGCCCAAATACTTCGACTGACGAGAATAAATTCAACCATATTTTTACATAGGCAATCGCTTTATTAAGGCATACGGTGAAAATCTGTAAATCTAATTTTTACTGTGGACGCTGGGCCTCAGAAGGGTATATGTATATATTTTTTTCTTTTGAAATATATGGGTATTCTCGTGCATCACTTCTAATTGAAACTTAATATTAAAGTTATTATCGTCGCTAGCTGTCGATGTTAAATTGTTAAAAATGTATTGTCACATATTTGAACCAAATTGACTTATTTGGCATGACATTTTATTTTTGTTTAACTCGCAAATGTCAGCTTTGTATGTGTATATACTTGATTTAAAATTGATGTATCTATGTTATATTTAATATTGACCAATATTAAAGTTATTAACGTCGCTAGCTGTCGACCATGTTATTATGTAAGCTGCTACAAATTTATTTATGTATTCATACATATTTGAACCAAATCGATCGACTTACTTGGAATGGCATTTGTGTTTAACTTACGAATATCCGCGCAAGGATTTTAATGGTGAGAGCTCCCTCGAATTCGATAATTTATTCTAGTTGTTGAGTTTTTGAGCCCGTTGTCTCTTCCAAATTCGGCGTGTTCAGGCTAAATTTTTTTTTATTGCTCTAAACAGATTAGATAATTATGAAATACATTGGACTTCCAATAGAACAATTTTTGGAATTTTTAAAAAATCTTAGTTTTCCTGGTTGCTATACGCATCCCTTACTGTCTAACATAGTAGAAGTGTTATCAAATCGAATAGATCGACCAGATTTGCATTTTTTAACATTGCATCAAATTAGGTGTTTTGTCGAATTTGCAATTTAACACACAAGTAGTCCACTGTACGTAATTATATATATTTTCCTCGGCCAGATTAAGCTATGTGCTTGTATAGTTTCAATTTAAAAATAAATATAACAATTTCTTTTCTTAAATTATGCATTTAAAATTAGAGATACGACTTTGTTATTAATTAATACAATCTACAACTGTAATTTATCAAAATTTATTTCAGATTGACTAATGATATGGCCCAAGATGAAAACGAAGAAGACTTTTCCGGTCGTTTATTGCACCAAGCAGCATTATGGGGAAACGCAGAATTATTGGAGGATCTCTTACATGGAGAAATGGTATGTTGGTACATTTTTTTGAATACTACTATATCTATTGTCTACACAATACTATATTGAAACATACAGAATGTTTCGTAACCATCGCCCTCAATGTCTATTATTTGAATCCTTTACGAAAATAAGTGAAAAATAATGCTGTGACGTGTGGTGCTTAGGGGGGAATTAAAACCAACGGCTAGCTAACTTTTATTTTATTTTAAACAACATTATTATAGTTAGCACTCAACACATTCACAAACAAAACATATATGAAGAAGAAAATAAGGAGCTCTGCATGGCAGGCTTTCTATCGTTCGTTCACACTCTCTCACTCTCTCTGAGTTTTTTATCTAGTTTCTCACTAGGGGGCGTTACTAGTTCCAGTTTCTCCACAGACTCCCCCTCTGGCTCTGATGACGTCTCGATGAGGAGCCAGGATATCTTTCCTGGGACGTCCCCTTCTTTTTATAGGAGCGACAGGTCCTCTAGTGTCTCTTTTTACTTCGGGTTCTACATACGGTTTTAAAGATGACACATGATAAGTTCCCAGAGTTTGGTCTGGACTGGCCGGATCGGCAATGTCATAAGTTGTTGGGGATCGGTTAGTAAGAACTACGTAAGGTCCTTCTCTTCTAGGCATAAACTTTCTACTTTTCTTATTTTTACTAATTGGGTGGATGTTTACCCAAACTTTGTCACCAGGTTGGAAGTACAGTGGTCGTTGACGACGATCAAAATTTGGATTCGACTCGTTCTTTGATCTGAGCTGTTAGACGTGCAAACCTTTTTAGGTATGGTGTTATTTCAGGCACAAAGTTACTATTTTCAATGACAGCTTTAACATCATGATTAACATCATCTGTGGTTCGGAGTTCCCTTCCAAACTGTAAATAGGCGGCGGTGTGTCCTGTTGTATCACATTTTGTTGTGTTCATGGCGAAACGTATCATGGCTAATTTTTCTTCCCACGTATCATGTGAGTCACCAACAAGAATGGCTAGTCTCGGCTTGAGATCTCTGTTTTTCCTTTCAGAAGGATTTGCTCGAGGGTGATAGACAGGTGTCAGGTCTTGCTTAATATCAAGTAAATCGCAAGTTTGTTGCATAACAGCACTAACAAATTGCGTACCGTTATCGCTGATCAACCTCCTGGGTAAACCGTAACGCAAGTAAACTTCTTCTATTAATGTTTTAGCACAATTTACAGCTGTGGCTTCCTGTAGAGCAAAGAGTTCCACCCATTTTGTACTGGTATCTTCAATTAAAAAGATCCATCTTTTTCCTGTAGGAGTTTCTGGAAGTGGACCAAAAAGATCGATTGCAAGAGTCTCAAACCTTTGAGCGTAAATTGGTGTTCTAAGTAATCCAGCTGGTTTTTGGTTCGTAGGTTTGTATCGATTGCATTCTGCACAGGTTTTGATGTACTCAGAGATGTACTGTCTCATTCCAGAGAAATAGTATCTAGAAGCGATCTTGTTGTAAGTGCGTTCTACACCATAATGTCCAGCTGTTGGAGAGTCATGGTACTCCTGCAATACTCTTTGACGTTCATGAATGGGAACTACGAGTTGAGCATCGTCCGACTCAGTTTCAGGTGAATAGCGGTATAGGATACCCTCATTCATTATGTATCCTCGACTGATAAAGTTGGCAAAATTTTCGTCTTTTTCATTACTTTCAAGACAGTCAATGATTTTCTTTGTTTCTGCGTCTGCCAGTTGTTCTTTTCGGATATCGCTTGATTTTCTTGTAGGCATATTGATGGATACAGCTTGCATTTCACAGTTTGGATCTTCATATGGATATATCGACCTAGAGAGCAGGTCAGCAACTACATTAGCTTTTCCTGGAGTATATACAATCTTCAGATTGAAGGATTGTATTTTTAAAGCCCATCTTGCTAAGCGTCCAGATGGTGTCTTAATGCTCAGAAGCCATTTAAGTGGTTGATGGTCTGAAGCAATAATAATCTCTTGATGTTCGATGTAACCTCGAAACTTCTCTAAGGCCCAAACTACAGCCAATGCTTCACGTTCAGTAGTTGAATAGTTGCGCTCTGCTGGGATCAACAGACGACTGGCATACTCGATAACATGCTCTTCTGAACCATCTCCTTGGAGAAGTACTGCACCGAGGGCGTAGTTACTTGCATCTGTGCGTATTATAAAAGGCTTAGATCCATCAGGTTGCTTTAAAATAGGAGCTGTTGTTAAGCGTTCTTTTAAAATTTCAAAAGCTTCTTGTTGTTCAGGTCCCCAGGACCAGTCTACTCTCTTCTTAGTTAGATTGCTAAGTGGTCGTGCTATATCTGCAAAGTTTGGAACATATCTTCTAAACCAAGAGCAAGTCTGCAAGAAAGACAAGAGTTCTTTCACATTAGTTGGAACTGGAATTCTTTGGATGGCAGCAATTTTCTCAGCATCAGCTTCAATTCCATCTCTCGTAATCCAGAAGCCTAGGTATTTTACTCGATCACAAGAAAAATGACATTTTTCTCTATTTGCATGAAGTTTAAATAAAGAAAGTCTTTCAAAAACAGTTTTCAAGTCTTTCATGTGTTTTTCAAATGTTTCCGATAGGATGAAAATGTCATCCAGGTATGAGAGTGCAAAAACATCTTTGAGGCCACTTCGGAATTTGTCTATTAATCTCTGAAATGTGGCAGGTGCATTTCTCAAACCAAAAGGCATGCGCTTAAAACGATAGATGCCAAATGGACAAATAAAAGCAGTTTTATCCATGTCAGATTCATCCATTTGCACTTGATGATAGCCAGATTGTAAGTCTATTGTTGACATGAATGATGTTGGCGTAGCTTCATTCAAAAGATCGTCCATGCGTGGTAATGGATAAGTGTCCGGTTTTGTTACAGCATTGAGGCCTCTGTAGTCAACGCATAATCTGTATTTCCCGTTGGGTTTAGCAACAAGCACTACCGGAGCAGCATAAGAGGATTCACATTCTTCAATAATGTTCTTTTCTAAAAGTTCCTCAATTTGTTCTTTCAAAATTTCTTTTTTGGCCGGCGACATACGATACGGAGGAACCGATACAGGAAAATTATTTACAGTATCTATTCTGTGCTTCAAGAAAGGAGTAGGCTCTCCCCCTGGTTCAAAGCAGGTAATATGTTCTTGAAGTAAGCAATTCAATTTTTCTCGTTGTTCCTGGGTCAGATGTTTCCCTTCATCATCTCTCAAGTAGACATTAGTGGGAGGTTCAGGTATGATTGTCGATTCAAAAGTTTTTGGAGTTTCTTTCTTTTCAACAGGCTTCACGTAGAAAAAATATTGTTTTTGTGGATCTTCACTGAAGTGCCAGGTTCCTTTTTGAACATCAAGCACAATACCAGCTGCATGGAGAAAATCTCTCCCTAATAGGGTATTGTTCCCTTTAGCATCGGGCAGAACGAGAAATTCAGTAGATACTGTTTTACCTTCTATGCACAGGTTGACGACAGTTTTCAGAGCAACTATCGAGTGAAGTTTTCCATCAGCGAGAGTCAAGGAAATCTTTTTGTCCTCAAAAACAACTCCGTGATTTCGTAAAAAGTGGTATAACTTTTCTCCTGCTATAGAGTGTGAAGCACCTGTATCGGCACATACAGCAATCTTTTCTCCAAAAAGTTCGAAAATTATTAAACTCGAGAGATTTAAATTTTTTCCATTTGTAAATAAGTTCATACAATTAACATTACTATCTTCAGGTTTAGCTCTTGTACAAGTAGGGCACTTGGATTTCACTATTCCTGGCATTCCACATCCGAAACATTGAAGTGGCACTCTTCCTTCGAATCTGGAAGCAGAATTTCGAGATACTGGCGTCCTTGGTTGACGACTTTGAACATTTTCATGTCTGGTTACGTCAGAACCAAACTTTCTATCTGAAGTGGTTCTTCTATTTTCTTCTCTAGGATATGCTTTCTTTTGAGTTGGAGTCACTTGTTTCTTCACTACATGACGTATATTCTCGTATGTATCCAATTTTTCGGCTAATTCTAAAGGATTGACACAATTTGCCCATGAATCTATGAAATGTTCCTTGATATCTGGAGGAGTTTTCCTTTTAATCTGATCAGTAATTATTAAATTTTTGAGTTGATCGAATGTGGTAATATTCAGTTCCTTTGTCCATCCTTCGAAATAAGAAGCCAGTTCGAAGAAGTAATCCCTCCATGTCGTATCAGGACTCTTTCTATGTTGGGAGAATAGTTGTCTAAATTTATCAGCAGTGACTCGGAATCTCTTCAGTAGCATTTCCTTCACTTTATGATAATCCTTAGCATCCTGTTCGTCTTCTCTGGCAAGTAACTGTGCTATGTCAGCTGGTAAAGAGCCAATGAGATATGGTATCCAAGATGATTCTGGAAGATTCATAAACTTCAACTGCCTTTCAAAAGTTATTAAGAACAATCCTATTTCATCGTCTTTAGGATTAAATTTTGGAATGATTCTGCTAAGTTCATATTTTGGGTCATTTGTGGAAACAGAAACAACAGCATTTGAGATCTTTTGCGTTTCGAGCTGGATTTTCAATTTTTCAAGTTCATATTGCCGTTCTTTTTCTAACCGAATTTGTTCATCTACTTGGGCTTTAAGAAGTCTTTCTGCTTCAACTTCTTTCTCCCTAGATATTCTTCCATCCTCAGCTTTCTGTTCTTCTTTAAGGCGATCTTCGATAATAATAGTGAGCATATTTTTCACTAGCTCTTCCTCGTAATTCTCACTTTTAAGAATTAATTCTCGAAGATTAATTACTTTTAAATTATCGGACACAGTCAGACCAAGCTCTGAGGCAAGAAGTCGCAAGTCTTCTTTTTTTCCTTTTCCAAGAAATGCCATTTCAGATGATGATTCAGAACCAAAGAAAGGGTTACGTTTGGCGCAAAAATGTTAACTAAAATTGTTCGATTCTTAAATTGTTCAAACCTAATTTAACAGTCTTAGTTCGATAAGTAATTAATTATTTGAAAAAAATCACCACCTTAATTTTTTTCTCTCAAATATGAAATCTAAACAGTTAGAACCATAAACATTTAAAATCAATATTAACAATAATGATATAAATTCTATAAATACTAATGATTTTTTTTTGTTGTTGTTAAACACTCAATTAATTAATTATAAGCTTGATGAAAACACTTATAAAAATAATGAACATAATTGAAAATTTGCAACAACTTATCACATAAAACCTTATTGAGAATTGTATTACCATAAAATTGAAGCTTTATACACCCTTCAAATTTGCAATAAAATATATTCAATATTTTGCAGAAAAGCAGATTCAACGCTTAATAATTAAACTTCTAAGTGACAAAAATAATTTGCTTTTTCATTAAAAGGCCATATCTTTTCACCATAGAAAATAAGATATTTTCTAAAATAATATTCTGAATGTTTGCTAAATCGTTAGTATCATTAATAGCACATAAATCACAATTATGTGAGCAAAAAGAAACAAATATTACTCATATAGCAGTTCTTCACAACTTTACTTTGACTTCTTTTTTTTTTTTATTAATCATAAAACAGAATGCCAAATATAAAATCAGAAAACATATAAAACTGTACTGATACATAATTAAATATTCAATAAACCATAAGGAGATGATTTCATTTAAACATCTACCATCATTAAAAGCAGTTAGTTATACAATGTTTCAGAATTACTAATTCCAAAGTCATAAATAACTCTTTAAAGTCTAAACATTTCTTCAGCTAAGAAACGAATTAATCAATCACTTCCGCTTTCGGGAAATAAGTTTCACTTTGTATGCTTATAACTTTCTTTTTAAAATCTTTAAAAAGCAATAGATTTTAGAATTAACTACAACTTTTTTATACAGATATAAACACAGTAAATATATATTTTCATTGATTAAAAATAAATTTTCTTAAGATTAGGATAATCTTTATACATTAAAACATAATAAATTGATCAGGTTGATCAAAATGTTTTGAAATGACCAGGACGGTCTCTGAACGAACGATAATATTAAAAGTTTTAACCGGGATGGTTAAAATCTATATTTATTTATGATCAGGATTGATCAAATTTATATTTAATAAACTAAATATAAAAACTACTTATCGTCTTGGATTGACGCATCTATTCATCGGGCCGCTCGTTGGGTTGCCAATTTGTGACGTGTGGTGCTTAGGGGGGAATTAAAACCAACGGCTAGCTAACTTTTATTTTATTTTAAACAACATTATTATAGTTAGCACTCAACACATTCACAAACAAAACATATATGAAGAAGAAAATAAGGAGCTCTGCATGGCAGGCTTTCTATCGTTCGTTCACACTCTCTCACTCTCTCTGAGTTTTTTATCTAGTTTCTCACTAGGGGGCGTTACTAGTTCCAGTTTCTCCACAATGCTTATTTGGGGTTGTTCATTAATAAAGCGAGGAATAAACTAAATACAATAAAAAGTCTGCCTGATGAAACTTGGGGGTATTTTTAGAAATCGCCTTTTAACTGATCACGGTTGCTTCTAGAATTTAAACAGGTTTGAATGTTTTCAGCACCATTTTCTTCTGTAGTAACTTGTTACATTTTTATTGCGCTTTTGTTTTCTTTGCTTGCTTAAATGTTAATTTGCTATCCCTTCCTTATTTGCATAATTTTTTACTTCAGTTTTGACAAAAATTCTGATTTGTAACAAGGTCGTTACTTACCAAATGCTCTGGATATGGGAAATGTATATGGATTTTCAAGGGTGTAGTGGAGGGAGTACACGGAAGAACGACGTTCCTACGCTTTTTTACCCGTGAAATTATATTTTTTGGTCCATTTTGAAGATTTTAATAATAGAAAAGATGTATATATTTACTGTAAAAATTGTGTACTTCTGCAATTATTGATGCATTGTATTTTTTTTTCTTTTAAAGTAAATTAAAAAGTAAAAATTCTACGTCAAGTATCATTCTTCGCTGCTGCAGGCATATTTGGTAGTAATACCGGAGTCCCTCGCCAAGGTCCTAAATCCTCAATCCTTCTTATACGCCTCAAATAACAGCGGTAAAATCAAAGTAACAATTTAAAACCTTTGCAACCGGTTTTTTTTTTTTTTTAATATTGAGTTAAATTGTGTTTCGAATTTAATTTAAATCGGAAAAGCCTTACTTCAAAGTTCTCATAATTTAGGGAATTTTGAACCAAATGCAGTTAAAAATCATTAAAATCATGTTCTTTTTTTAAAATAACTTACTCATAAAATATTGAAATTTTTAGCGTTTCCCTTTTGAATATTATGCCACTACAACATTAGTGTAAATTCACTTATATAGTATGTAGTTACAACCACTAGAAATACTGACCTGAACTTTTGTAAGATGTGTGCGTTTTTTAATCGGAAATCGTTTCACCATGCATTTAATTAAATTGAAATTTTTGCAGCTTGCATTTCTTAATGCAAAAGACTCTCGAGGCCGAACTGCTCTTCACGCCGCAGCAACCAACGAAAACGAAACTTGTACGAGAATACTTCTCCAAGCAGGAGGTAATTTCCATTTATTTCACTTTAAGTGTTTACGAGTATTCTTTCTTTGCATCATAATTTAACTAATTGTAATAAATTTAATTTATCTTTTATGACAAATAATAATAATATATTGAATGGAAACAATTTATTTATTTGGTTTATTTTTAGAGGAATTAATGTCTGCTAACAAATCCTTCACGAAAAATTTACCTCAGAAACGGGCTATTTACAAATTGTTTATTGTTGAAACAGACCCTTCACACTATTTTTCGATTTAAAAATGGACGTTTCATAAAATTTTTCTAAATAATGCTGTTGAGAACGTCTTTAACTCATAATTTAAAAAATAAAAACTTCTTGAAAGACATGGTTTTTGCGTTTTTTCACAAAAAACAGAGCTCTATTTTCACAAACTTATGAGCAGGTTTGTCACTATTTCACAAAAACCGGTCCTATTTTCACATATTGACAAAATTATTAGTAGGTTTCTCAATATTTCACAACGAACAAGACCTTTCACGTAGATTCTTAAATAATCACTTATTTATTTTAATTCGAATTATATTACATTCATTACATCAGTTTTATTAATGGTAATATCAGGAATCGTCAAGGGGGAGCTTCAGTCCTTCACATTTTAAAAATAAAGGGTTACAGCCTTCTTCTAAGATTACAGTTTTTAACTCAATATTTGTGTAATTATACTTACAATTAAAAAAGCTCAATTTTTTTTGTGTGTGAATCAGAAAAAAAAAATCTTGAAATACAAGCGAGCTTTAATATTTTTTGATGAAAACTATTGCCGAATCATCCCTTACTCACCTCCTCCCCTCAGAGGAAATTTACACCCCTATTGCTGACCGATGGGAAAATGGTTTCAATTGTCACAGCGAACATAATAAAAAAAAACAATGAAACAGAATTAAAAATAAAAGATAAAAAAAACGTTAAAAGAGAGAGAAATAATTTACAGTTAAACAATTTATTTTATTAATTTAATGTTAAAACAATTCGAATCATGAACTCTTCCACTTTCGAAACACATGTAGAGCTTTATTTATTTATTTTAAATCAGTTAATGTTTTTATGTCGGTAATGGTTGACATCTTGTTTCCTTTTTAAATTCCTGCATCAATTCTGCACATTGTTTTTTTCATCAATTCTGCACATTGTTTGTTTCATCAATTCTGCATAGCTCCAAAGCAACAACAACAAAAAAATCTTTGCATTCTATTTGGTGGGATCCTTTATTTTACTGGAAGGGCTTGAGGCATTATAATGATAAGCTACATTTTTCCCAAGGGGATATTATTACATTGGACTTTTTCCTAATACAGTTTCCAGATAGATACTTTGCATATTTCTGGAATTTCGACTAAATAACAATAAATCACATTTAAATATCTAATTGCCTGCTTTTCTAGTTTGAAAATGTGGCTTGTCATTTTATTGTGTCAACCCATCCTATACAAAATAATTATTGTATATATCAGGGGTGGCCAACCTGCCGCTCGCGAGCCACGTACGGCTCTTTGAAGGATTATTTGTGGCTCTCGATAAATGTACCCGATTTCCCTTTTCATTTTTGTGCTATTGTATTTAAAAAAAATTATTATCGTTCCGTATGTGTTTCAAAATGTCTTTTAAATTACCGAGAACAAATATGAAAAACTAAGTGAAACGTTGTTTAATTCAAGGGGAGTTTTCCATTTCCAATATAATTATGACATAAAAAGCATCTGGAGAATTAGAATTAATAGAGATGCAAGAAGATCAAGCTCTACAATTAAAATATAAGTCGACGTCGATTGCTGAATTTTGGAAATTTGTACCAGAATCGAAGTATCCTGAATTAAAAAAGGCTGCTTGTCGAATTATTTCAATATTCGGAACAACGTACTTATGTGAATCATTTTATTCCACTTTAAAATTCGTGAAACCCAAACAACGATCAGTATTAACGAACCAGCATCTCAAGGAATTAATGAGAAGTGCTGTCACTAATTATTCACCAAATTTTAAAGAATTATCACGAGAAGTAAAATGAATGTGTTTAATTTTTAATATTTGAATTCAATACACCAATTTTGTACTTTTACTTATATATTTTCAATAAATATAATTTATGTAAAAAAAAATTTAATACCTTTTTTGCATACCTTTCAAATACGTATTTAATTGCGGCTCGCGGAAAATTTCAAATTTTGAAAAATGGCTCGACTATTAAGGAGCTTGCCCACCCCTGGTATATATGCATAAAAAATTGACTAGTGTGTTAAAGTTTATTCACTTAAAGAAAGCTTCGTATCTTAACGAACCTTCCTTCACAAAGGGAATGCTGACCTCAGTTCCTCATGCGTTGAAATCGTTGACTGTATGCCAGAGCTTAGAATCGACAGTGTCTTTTTTTTTTCAAAACATTTGTTCCTATGGTGATGAAAGTTAATATTTTACAATTCATTCATACGTAGTTAGTTACCTAAATGATATAGTTGTTTGTTAGTTATTCTAAGTTCCAGTTCTGGTTAACGCGATAAAATTAAATCGATAAGTTGTTATAAAGAAATGGGAACAAAGCTATAGTAAGATTCAACTAAGGCTAAAAGAAATTATTCTTATTTTTTGGCGATTAAAAAAGAACTGTGTTTTTTATAATAGCTTTTTAGGCTTCAGAGGTATCAATCAATACTTAATTTGGCATTGGTGATATTTTTATGCAAGGTGTCCCACAACTCTTTCAATAGTAATTTTGAATAAAAGCACAGGTTTTAATTTTTAAAAAGAAATATATCGATGTAAAATGAATCGGTTTAAGTATCGACTAGCGTTCTTGATAGTTTGTTAAAGGGCTTCGCTTCGTTGATAACAACCTCATATTTTTTAAGAATTATGAATTTTTTATTGATTGGCGAGACTGGTTTCAGAAATTATCCAGTCCGGCAGCGGGCGCTGCATATTATCAGAACATCTGTAGATTTATTTTCATCTCAGAGTTTTTTTAAAAAAATTAAGAAAAAAAATCTTTTTGTATAACTGAGAGGAGAAGCAGAGAAATTATTTTTTTATTTCCTTTTTACTCTATTACTATTTGTTTCAAGTCCTTAGCAAAATTCCAAAAAATTCAAAAAATAAAATAATGAAAATTCCAAATAACATTTCCTCCTTTCAAAAATTCCAAATAACATTCTTTAATTTACTAGAATTTTGAAAAACAAAAAAAATTTAAATACGAGAAAAATTTTATAATTTTAAATTTGCTTGTCTATGCACATTGTACGAACCATTCCATTTTTAAATAAAGTTACAAATTTTTAACAATATTCTTTAGTGTGTAATTTTTATTCACCCTTTGTCTGTCTTAATTTTGTTTAGTTCGTTTTTAATTGTTATGATTACGCATAATTTTGATGTACCCATGTTATATTGAGTTTATTTTTAGGGAAGCCGACAAATTTAAATTAATGAGGATTGTGCTGCATATTGACTATGAAAATTCTGTTACCGGGTTGATAAGTAGCATAAGGTTATGTATGGTTAAGGTTATAATTGGGGGAGGTGATTGGCTGTCACATGCGTACTGTTTTGTCCAAATTTTAATAAATATTTCATTGAAGTGTTGCTGATTTTTGTTGATTCACTAATGTTTGGCAAAATTAACGGTCGCCACAGGGCGACTAGATATAAGAAATGGCGATTAAAAATTTGTTTGTTAAAAACCACCCCATGTGCCCCCAAAACACAAGTTTTTAACTTTAATTTCCCTTATTATTTATTACACGATAAAGTTGTTACCATCCCGTAACATTCAAGTTATTTTACGATGGTAAAAAATTTCGAATTGTTATTAACCATTTCATTCAAGTTCAAGTTAATTTTACGTTACTATTTTTTTTAAAAATTGATGGTCGATAATAATTAAAAGCAATCTAATTAATATAGTTTAATTATTACGATTACAATTCTTTCAGATTTATTTTGTAACGAATAAATTTAAGATTTGTTAATTAACATAAATTTTATAATGCTTTAGTTGTTCAAAAATTTGCATCCTAAATTTTGTTAGTTGAAAACATTATATATACAGTGTTTTCATTTTACATATGCCTTCTTGAAGAGACCAGGAAAACTTTTCTTCATTTTGGAAATGTTTATCATATTTTAAGAAATGCTTAAAAATATATGCCTTAGATTTTATTTTTATACTTACCAGAGGCTGAGTGGTAGCGCCTCGCACTCTCAGTCCTGGGTTCGATCCTCGGTCTGGGCAAGGTTGACTCAGTCTTTCAACCTTTCAGTGGGTCCATAAAATGAGTACCAACTTGGGGTAACTACTTGGGGACTAAACACTGGGGGTTCCGCTTTCGGCTGACCACCCAACCGGGAAATCTGCTCATACCCCAGAGCCCAAGCTCAAGAAAACTGAGATAGGCACAGTAGGCCTTGGCCTTCTATGGGCTGTCGCGCCATTGAGTTTAGTTTAGTTTTAGATTTCATAACTGGCTTTGAACAGCCGAGCCAATTATGAGTTTACGACTATCAATGTTCAACTCTGTAGCCTTGTAATTGTGAGCCCAACCCAGAAGAAAAGGGAACATCTGGATCAAGCATTGGGACAAACTAGCCTTCGTGGAGGATTTCTGGGTGGAACTAACCAGCATTTGCGTTATTTGGAGAATTAAACCACGAAAACCTTCCCCAATAAGCCTTACGCAAGGGGATTCTAACCCACGATCCGTCACGATTTTACGTCAGCACTGTGGTCAGTAAAATGCTTTACATTGATGATGTCATTAGTTTTTTTTTTTTTTTTAATAGCATAGAATTTTCAATTTTTGAAAAAAGTGGCCACTTTTAAAAGCGCTATTACTGGCCTCTAGCTAGTAATAAAATTTTCTAATTTTGGCCCTATATGCATCTCTCATTCTTATCCTTTAACGCGTAAATGATTCTGGGCTTGTTGAAGTAAGATTATAATCAAATTAGATTTTAAAAATAATTGTATAACAGCCTTAAATCGCAATATATTTTGCACCCCTGAATAAGCAGCTAAGAGGTTAAATAGTATTATAGTTATACTATTTGGAATTACAATAAAAAATGTTTTAATGGAGTTTGCATGAATGATAAGGATAATTCTTAATTGATAACATTATTAGCTATTCCTAATCTAGAATTGGCGTATAGATCAAGGGTAGTTTGATTTGTGGACACAATAATAATTTAATAGATTATTTTAGATAATGATTTTATTTATCTCCTTAGCGTAATCAGGTAATTCAATTCAATAAAAGAACGCATTTTTTTTCAAGGAAAAGAATGTTCCGACTTTGTCGGCTTTGCTTGCTGTCATTTTTTAAAAATTTTATTAAACTGACGTATGCATTAAAAACAAGATTCAGTAATAGGTGTCGTTATAATTGGTGATATGAAGGTGTGTTCGGATACCAGGATCCAACTCCTTTATTAGATGCCCTTGAATTGAGAAGTTTAATCACTAAAATACTCTATTTCATTGTAAAAAATTGGAAAATATATAATTTACAAAGAACTGAACCCATATTTTATGTAAAAGTAAGCAGATATTAATATACAGGGTGTTCCAAAATTTGTTGCACAAACTCAGAGGGCTGATAAAAGGTATTAAGAGTATGAGAACTTAGGATCGTAAAGCATTTTGAGAGGTTGAAAATCGCGAGAAACTAAACTACAAAGATACCGCAAATTAGCTAACAACAAATAAATTTATTTGAATATAACTAAAGTTTTTCAAAGCGGCGCCCTCTGGCGTTACAGCAATGCTTACAACGACATAAAAACGATTCCCGGATGCTTTTAAATCGCCAAGTGTCTTTTTAATGTAAGTGACAATCCTAAATGACCTCCACCCTTCGTCTCTTTATTTTCTTAACTTTCTCTCTATATATTATTTCGCTTTATTTAATCATCCTAAAACATCAAAATTAATTTTTTTTAAAGTTTATTTCTTCATGAAATGTTTTCTTTTAGCCAAGTATTTACTTGTTAAAAAATTTGAATTTCATAATCAAAGCAATAGTAATAAATGTAAAAGTTTTAATGTTTTAAGACGTCGATTAGATGCACGCCTTAGGATGGGGTCTGGTTGCATTGCTTAAATGGTAAGCTCTCTGCACGCCACGTAATTAGAAACACTAGGAAAAAAAATTTAGCTTGGAAAAACTTCTTGGGAAGGCCAAGGCCCACTCTAGGCTGTCGAGCCATTGATGATGATGATAAGGAAATGTAGGGGGGGGCGTGAATGAGCGAGAGGAAACATTACTGAGCAGATTATATTATTCGTTACATGCAAAGGGGCCATTCATAAATATCATGCTAAGAAGGGGAAGGGGGGTAACAAGTGTATCATCGCTTATTTTGGTTAAAATAAAAACATCTACAATCTGTAAATTATAATTTTTTTTTTTTTTTGAAAATATGTATAATGCGTAATAAGAAAAAAAAAAAAAAAGAAACACCTTGAATAACTTCAAATCTAGATCGGATTTTAACGTAGTAGGACTAAATCTTGATGGTAAAATTTGATTCTCAGGATTTAGCCTTATAAAATTAATATTTAAAATGAAATAAAAATTTGTATACCTAACAATTCAAAATTTTTTCGACTATCATTAGGTAAAATAAAAATAAATAATTATTCAAATCATTTTTTTCATGGAGTTGTCTTTGGATAAAATTTTTTTTTTAATTCTGTGTAAAAATGTTTTGATTCGCTTGAAAAATTCTCCTGATATATCGAACTACGCAAAAAAGTCAAATTAATAGTAAGGGGCCCAAAACTAATAAGGGGAACTAATAAATAGTAAGGGGACCGCTCTTTTGACTAAACTATTGGAGCCATTGGTATCTTTTTGACTAAACTATTGGTATTGCCACTACCCCATATATTTTGAGGGTCAGGAATCTAAATCCGTAAAAAATATATGTTTATTTAGAGAAAGTAAGTTTTGTGTTAGATTTCGTAACTTAAAATATCGGATATCGTTTGCTTCAATTAATTTGCGAATTTAGAAAAGTAAGTTATCGTGTTAGATTTCGTAACTTAAAATATCGGATATCGTTTGTTTCAATTAATTAGCACATTTAGAGAAAGTAAGTTTTCGTGTTAGATTTCGTAACTTAAAATTTCGGATATCGTTTGCTTCAATTAATTTGCACATTTAGAGAAAGTAAGTTTTCGTGTTAGATTTCGTAACTTAAAATATCAGATATCGTTTGCTTCAATTAATTAGCACATTTCATGGAGTCTTCCTAGTATGAGAACATTTTATTCAGGGTGATTCGTTTTTTTTTTCCTTCCCTTTTTTTGTGTTTGTGTGCTCACTGTAAAAATAATACTTATTGTTGTCATGCATACAAAAGTATAGTTAAAGCTATAAAATATAATTTGAAATAATTAAGTAGTATTGTAACATAAAGCTCTGTTTACTGCAAGTATTGTATGTTTATGTTATATAGTTTGACTTTTGACAAGAGGAGGTAGTGAGTATGTGAAGTGTGACATTTTGTGACAAAAATGAGGAAGGGGTCAAAATATTGAAAAAAAAGGAGACACCATTTATGGGTGGCCCTGATGAGACAATTGAAAATTTTTAAATTTATAGGTGTAAACGATTCGAAATGTTATATTCAGTGTGTCTATATTATTTTTTGAAATTTTAACGGTAAATTAGGTGGTTTTTTCATGATTGTCAGAGATAATTTAGAAAATTTAATTTTTTAATCTTACAGTTATAAATTAAATCAAAGCTTATTGATGTATAAGATCCAAAACATTACTTTCTGTGTGCATTTATTTTTGTAAAATTTTATCACAAAGTAAGGTGGTATTTTAATAAGCTTCTTTGCGCAGATCGTATTTGTAATTAAAAAGAAATGTGGTGAACTTTATAAATTTTTTTTTTTAAATTTTAAAACAAGCATTAAACATACCAAATTTATAAATGTCAAAGTTAAGAAGCATTGCGTTAAGTGTGTTTACATTTTTAGACTTTTTTTAATTCAAAGTAAGGCAGAGATTAATATGTGATCGTTGAACAGATCATTCTGGCAATAAAAATGCAATGATTTTAACAATTTGGGCGCATTTTAGTAATTAAAATGTTTGATTTTATTTTTTAATTTTAAACCAAGTACTAAACATATAAAATTTCATAAATGTAAAAGTTAAGAAGCGTTTTATTAAATGTGTTTACATTTTTAATTTTTTAAGGCAAAGTAAGGTAGTTGTTAATATGTGATAGTTGGACAGATCATTTTGGCCATAAAAATGCAATGATTTTAACAAATTTGAATGCATTTTAGCTATTAAAATGCATGATTTAGAAAATTTTATTTTTAAATTTTAATTAGATATAAATCAAATCCAAATATATAAATGTAAAAAATTCATTTTGTTTCCTTAGAAATTCGTTCCTCCTATATATTTTCCACTATAGATTTTTAAAAGGAATTAAATTTACGAACAATATTTGTTAATTTTTTTTTTAATTTAAAATTGTTTATTTTTTTAGTTGGTAAACAATATGTTTTAAAATAGAGGAATTTAGCATGCTTGAAATACATATTAAAACTATTTATTCTATCATAAACAAAACTTATCTATTTTAAAACGTTTAACTTCTCGCATTTTCAAAAATGATTAATTTTGTACTGGTTTTTACAGATTCAGAGAAATAAAAATAGTTTTCTGATTTATTTTACCTTTCGTAATTAAGTTTTAAATGTTATTTGAGAAAAACACAAGTTTTTTTTCCTCTCCAAATAACGTTAAGAAATTAAATAACTAGGAAGAAGCCATCCAAGTGTAGTGTTTAACCCAGTTTCATTGATTTATTCGTGTTATTCAGTTGCTTTAGTTTTTTTTTAAACCTTATGTATTTATTCTACTAAAATTACTCGCTTCCTCGGTATTCATCGATGCAGATGAATGAAGACGAATTTACGAACACGCTACATCTAATCATGCTGGCATTCGTTGCTATATTTTCTTTTAAAAAACAACGGATGTTTCCATTTCCTTACATAGTTTACAAACTCTGTGAGGTACAAAATTGGCTACGTTAAAGAACAGGCTCAGTTATTTTACACCAATCAAGAGAAACAGAGCAAATACTTTGACCGCTAATTGTGATACGGGTTCCTTTTTTTTTATTATTAGTCATTGAAAAAATATTAACCAGCATGAATTAGCTTAATTAAGTACATGGAGGACTTTTCACACAAGGTCAGAAATTTTTTCATTTTCTATGCAACTTAGATAAAGTTAATTTTGGTTAATCTAAAGTTATTCTTAGATACTTGAGTTCTATAAGGATACTGAAATTAGTAAATTTAACTTTACGTCATGAAGACTTAAAAGTATTTTCATACAAAACTGTAACCAGTAATCTTCTACCTGTTGGGGACCAATGATTATGATAGTTCGCAAACTTCATTAAGAATTAAGTATATCTAATATACAATAATAGAGGGGGAAATATATCTCTATTAGTTTTCATATTATTAGGTTGTTGGGAAAGTTCGTGCTGATTTTGAAGAATAATTGAAAAGAAGCGCATTTAAATTTTGGTTATATTTAATCAATTATATAAGTGCCATTCTGCTCTACAACCTTTTTTCATTTTCTATGCAACTTAGATAAAGTTAATTTTGGTTAATCTAAAGTTATTCTTAGATACTTGAGTACTAAAGTATAAGGATACTAAAATTAGTAAATTTAACTTAACGTCATTTGATTGCACGATGAAACTTATGTTTTTTTCTCTTATATATTTGACTTTCACCTCCTCTAAGTTTCTTTCTGCAATCAAACAAGTTTTTATATTTTTATTCCTATCTGACTCATGAGCTATTCGTCAGATTTAGATCCCGGCTTAAATATTTCATTGACATTGTGCGTAATTTTTTGACTAGGATTCTAACAAGACGTATTAAAGACTGATAATACGGCGTATTATATTCTAATGTTAAGTGATTTTGAATGACATCTACGAATATCTTAAAATTTGTGTTTTCAGTCCATGACTTAAATAATGAGATAGAGCGTCCGCCTCTCAATGAGGTGAACCGGGTTCGAATCCCAGTGCTGGCCAATTCGAATTCCGTATCCGACTTGCTCTGACCACTGTGCTAAAATATTCTCAGTGGATCATGTGTTAAAGTCCCCTTGTCGTCAAGCTAACCGTGGGAGGTTTTCGCGGTTTTCCTCTCCATGCGGGATAGTTCTATCAAAACAGTTCTCCACGAAGACAAATTTCTCACAAAACCTCATCCAGGAGTTACCTTTTCTTCTGGATTGGGTTCCCAAAATTGGGTCGGCTGTTCAAAATCTTTTATAATATTAAATAAAATGACTTAAATAGAGCCGTGGTGGTTAGAGCTCTCGGCTCCCAATGAGGTGTCCTGGGTTCGAATCCCAACGTCGGCTGGTCGACGCGAATTCCGCATCCGGCACGCACTGACCACAGTTGCTACTTAAAATATCATCAGCGGTTTGACGGATCATGGGTTTAAGTCCCCTTGCAAAGGGCTAATCGGGGAAAAGTTTTCGTGATTTTCCTCTCCGTGTAACACAAATGCTGGATAGTTCATATCGGGTTCATGATATTCGGGTTCATTAAATGTGGGATCATCATAAAGTACTCCACGGAGGCAAATTGTTTGTAATACTTGATACGGGAGTTCCCTTTTCCTCTGGATTGGGTTTAAAATTACAATACTACGGAGTTTAATATGAAGGTCGTAAACTGTTCGACACCGGTTATAAAATAAATGATATAACAATTTAATTCTGATATGAATTTATTTACTACGTATTAGTCCAAATGAAGGTATCGTATACTTTTTGTTACGTATGACTAATGCTAAACAACGTAATAAAGAAACACAAATAAGATACAAGAATCGATTGTATAATGATGTTGTACATTTCCATACCATTATTTATGCGTCATCCACGGTGTTTAGATTTATTTATTCATTGCATATTTATAATTAAGGACAATGACAATTGAAAAACGGTGCGATGCGTTAAAAAAAATGCAAACTGATACATGCTTTTATACAGGGTGAGTAGCGTTTTTAGAAAGTGCTTAAAGGTGCTTATTTTTGATTTACGTTTTTTAAAAGCCCTTAAAGGTGCTTTTTTTTAATTCTAGGTTTGTAAAAAGTGCTTAATTTTCTATCTTATAAATATAGATTTTTTCTTTGTCACATCGATTGTCGTTCTAAATTACAAAAAATACATAATTTTCACAATTTCCTCTTCAATATTTATCAGAAACTATTTATTATATCATGATTAGGTAAAGTTTTTGAAAATGCTACTAAACTAGATTATATCATGATTAGGTAAAGTTTTTGAAAATGCTTTAAAACTTTATAGATTTGATGTTTATAAATTAAGAACTTTAAACGATGGAAAAAAATAATTTTTAGTACCTCACGGATCCTAATTATGAAATTTTTTTTTTTTTTTTTTTGGAAAGTGATCTAAAATTTTTTTTGAGTGCTTAAAAGGTTCTTAATTTTTGTTGAAAAATCTAGTTATAAATTTTTTTAGAAAAAATATTTTAAGAAATTTTTTTTTTTTTGAATTTGAGATGCTTTAAAATGTATTAACTCGGTTGTAATCGAAGGTCGTTCGCCTATTCTAAGTAGGCGAACAAACGTGGGTACACGATTACGCAATGTTTTTCTTTAGATCCATCTAATTTCGAAAAAAGATTCTACATGCGGTATGTGGGAAGACCTAGCTCAATAAAAATGCAAATTGCCCGGAGTTTCTTACCGGTCGGTTTAGCTGTTTCCCTAAATTTGCAGTTTCCGTTCTTAGACTAGTTAAGTTCCTTGAACCATGTCTAATCTTAAATAACAAAAATTAGTCATGTGTCTCGATAACATGAAGCTTGTACACGATAAAAGTAGGATTTGTGAAAAGATTTCATCGAAAATTGATGATTACGATGATTGGAATAAAAAAGAATTCCACATCTCTTAGAGAATTTATCCAATATCGCTCATCAGGTTGAAGGAAAATTTGCAGAAATCGGATAAGGAAATTCCACTATGTCTAAGAATTTCGTGTTACCAAGAATAAATATTTAAAAAAGAAAAGTTGCTTAAATTTTCCAGAAATTCATAATGAGTGTCGTTATTTTGTTTGTTTAATTTAAAATGTTTTATATTCTTGCAAATCCGATGTGAATTCTATTGTTTCGCTTGAAATATCTTAATGGTCTTAGTGGGAATTTTTTTCAAATTTTTTTTTCAATTATCCTTTACTTAACTCACAAAAGATAAATTGGAAGTCATCGTGGAGAAATCTTCAGAGGAAGGCATTGGCTCACATTGGGCTGTCTGGCCAACTATGATGATGAACTCCGCAACAATGTAACTTGAGGGAAAGGAGATTTTATAACCGTCGTTGAACAGCCGACCCAATTCTTTGTTTACGACTGCCAATGTTTAATTTCGTAGCCTTGTAATTTTGAGCCATATCCAGAAGACAAGGGAACTCCTGGATCTATCATTGGGACAAACTTGTCTTTGTAGAGGACTTTTTGATGGAATTAACCCGCATTTGCGTCGCATGGTGAGGAAAACCACCCTCTGTTATCCCGATGGGAAGGGGATTTTAACCCATGATCTGTCTATCAGTGAGGATATTATACGTTAGGACTGTGGTCAGTGCGAGTAGAAAGCAGGATTCGTATAAAGCAGCCTCCGCTGGTATTTAAACCTGGATTACCTCATTAGGGTATGCTCTACCCCCTGAGCCCCCGCTACCTTTTCTCATTTTCTATAACAATTAAGGATTCTCAAATGTAAAAATTCATTTTGTTTACGTTTTGATGTTCAACTATGACATTCCGTTAGCCAACCCGCGTAATTGCTTCAAATTCATCAATGTATTTCTAGTAAAATATCCCACTAAAACATTTAACATTCTGGTTTTAAAATGTACGATACCTAAAAAAACAAATGGAACACCCTGAATAATTTTTGATCTAAGCATCGAATCTTCACGTTTTAGGACTTAAAGGTTCCGGGGTGGGGTGGACCTCAAATATGCTAATTAGTTAATGCAGACGATATTTTGAGTTACGAAATCAGAAAAAAAAACTTACTTTCTCTGAATAAAGTACCATATTTATGATGGATTCAGATTCTGGAAATCTGGGAAATACATAGACCCAATAGTTTGGCCAGAAGAACGGTCCAAAGTTTACTTATTTCACCATATCTCGAGCACACAGTTATAGAATTGCTGATACTTTTGCACACAGTTATAGAATTCGTTTATCTATTTCTGCTGACCGTAGAGCGGTTCGTTTTGCCATCTTTCTATCAAGTTAAACAGGTTATAATTCTCAAATTTTAAATTTTTTTTATTCTATCGTAATCCCTGTACACTTTTTTGTAAATTTTTGTATCCCTGTAAATTTTCTTATTCCATCGTAATCGCTGTTACACCTTAGTAATTTCAAGTTCCTATGAGCAACAAAGCAAAATGTAACGTTAAGTTAAACACCCAAAACAGCTGCGGTTCTTACGATTGTTTTTTTTTCTTTTTTTTTCTTTTATGTACAGAGAGAATACTAAATAAAATATTTTTTTCTTTCAAATTTGAATGTTCCGGAGAAAAGCCACTAAAATCAAATATTTACATTAACTTTTACATTTTCCTAAAAAGGCAGTGCCTCGATATGAAATACTGCTGACAAAACGAAAATATCTTGATACAACGGAAATATCTTGATACATTTTGCAGCGATCTTACGAATTTTTAGTAAACATTTGTTTTCAATACTGCTTTATGTTTATGAAGAACCAATCAATCACTTTTATCGGTGACTGTTAACTGTTCCCACCTTATACAAATGTTTCCTGAAAGTTAGTCCGAAACATAAGTTCATAAAATTTTGCAGAGAGAACTATCTGAATGACATATAATACTATTCTAATATGGATGTAAAAATATGAACCGAGAAATTCGATGTTTGATTGTTCAAAAGTTTTTAAATTTTACGGATGTCTAACGTATTAATATAGAATCCTTAGCAACAAAATAGACGCCCGCCGGGTGAGTGGTAGTGCTTCGCGCTCCCGTGCCACAGGTCCTGGGTTCGATCCTCGGGCTGGGCAAGGTTGATTCAGCCTTTCATCCCTTCAGTGGGTCGATAAATGAGTACCAAGCATGCTTGGGAACTTAACACTGGGGGTTCCGCGTTCGGCTGACCACCTAACCGGAACATCTGCTCTTGCACCCCAGAGCCCAAGGTCAAGAAAACTGAGATGGGCACAGTAGGCCTTGGCCCTCTATGGGCTGTCGCGCCACTGAGTTTAGTTTAGTTTTAGCAGCAAAATAACCTGTGCACTCATTAGACCAATATTCACTAATCTTGACTCAATAAGGGTAAAAAGGACCGATATTGGCCCTATGTAGAACTTTTGGATTAATCTAATATTTTATATCTATTATTCAGCCAATATCGGCCTTACTTAGAATTGTCTAGTTCTCTCGATATTTTACAGCCATTTTTCAACCAATATCGGTCCTAAATAGAATTGTTATTGCCCAATATTAAAAGCCATTCTAGGACTAATATTAAAAAATTTTGACATCCCATTATTGGTCCATCGGTGCATATTCTTATAGGATCTATATTAAGCCAATTTTGAGCCAAGGTAAAATTGTTAGGGATGCGATTGGCTATCAATGAGAAAAATGTGATCCGAAAAATCCGATATTGGATTTGTTCAAAAGTTTTTAAATTCTGCTAGCAACTAACGGAACCTAATAACAGTGATTATTATTTTAATTTCAATGTGAAAATGTGTGTTAAACAATAAATCTCATTATTGAATTTTTACAAGAGTTTTTGAATTTTCCGAATAATTAGTACTGCTGAGCAATAATGATAACGATTTTAATATCAATGTGGAAAATCCGATATTTGATTTATTCAAAGCTTTTTAAATTTCGCCGATATCCAACGAACCTGAATAATATAGAGAATAAGATTTTTCTGCCAAACATGAATTCATAAGCCCGACATTGCTCAAATTTTGCAGATAACTAGCATAACTGAATGATTTTGATAACTGATTTTAATATTAATGTGAATCGAAAAATCTGATGTTGGATTTATGCACGGCTTTCTAAATTCTACGAATAACTAGCATAACTACATAACGTAGAATACAATTTTAACATCCTAGTTGAAAACGATATTTGCTCTAGAACTTGATGGTCCGTTGCCATTGATGTCAATAGAATTTCCTATATTATATTACCTTAGCATTCTCAAATACTAATTTAAAATTTGTCTTTAACGGATCTCAAATGTAAAACAGGTACAGTTTTTTTTTCTTTTAAAAAAAAAGAAGAATGAATGGATGAATAGTGTATGAGTGAAAGGATGCGAGAAAGTAGAATAACAATATTCTATTGTTACACGCGAAAGAAAAAAAAAACTTACATCCTACCTGTGTATGATTATATAAACATTCGCAATAAATTGTGTATCCTTTGCATTTGTAATTTTTTTCTAGCTTATAACTGTTTTGCAACTTTAAAATTTTAATTAACTGTGACAATGAAACAAACAATAAAAGACTGTTATTTAATTTTTATACCTTGAATTGATTATTTTAATTTGAATAGTTAATTAGAAAAGGAATAATGTTTCTGACGTAGCGCAACGTACGTAACACAACGTAACGATTCAAATTAAATGGTTAACATTTTAAAAATTTTATCAACTTTGACAATAACAAACAATAAAATAAAGTTAACTAATGTTTATACTTTAAATTTATTATGTTTCTAAACTAAAGTACGTAACATAACTAAAATAATGTAACAGTTCAAATTAAACGAAGTATCATTTTAAAATTTTAATTAAGTGGGACAATATAACAAACAATTAAATAAAGTTACTTATTTTTATAGTTTAAATCGACTAATGGAATGGTTAATTGGAAAATTGATTATGTTTCTAACATTTCGTACGTAACATAAGAGTAATGGTTCAAATTAAATGGAATATCATTTCAAAATTTTTATTAACTGAAACAAGGAAATAAAGGTCACAATTTTTTATAGTTTAAATTTTTTATAGTTTAAATTGATTATGTTTCTAAGGTTATGTACATAACGTAATTAAAATAGCGAAACGGCTCAAATTGAACAAACTACCATTTTAAAGTTTTAATTAATTGTGATTATAATAAACAATAAAGGTACTAAATTGTGATAGTTTAAATCGATTAATTGAATTTTTTAATTAGAAAGGTTATTATGTTTCTAAAATATAATTAGAGTAGTATTATTCTTTTTTTAATTTCCCGCTCGATGTATGATTATATTTTACATCTGTGTGAATAAATATTCCAGTTTTGTATTAACTTTTACGTTTTCTGACTAATTCTACTCTAGTATTTTCTAGATGCTTTTTTTTTTACTCAAAATTTTTTATTTTCATTGTTGATAAATCTTTCAAAATTAATTTTATGCGGATTTTAAAAATCAACTGTTTTCACTAAATTAAACATATATGATATCAAAACCGAATTTCTGTTCTTAGAACGGCATATGTTGTTTTTGCTATTATGATGTTAGTAACAAAGTTGTTTTTTATTCGTATTCCTTGATAATGAATAAGTTATATAATACACTTTTAAAAAAAAGATTGCTTTTAAAATTTCTTTGTATTCTTTAAATTTTATACTTTGTATACTTTAAATTTTATACAATGTATGTAAAACATTTTTTAGCATTACTTATATGATGTTAATGATAATACTTTGTGTAATTATCATTTAATAGTGTGTAATTGTTATTTAACTAATAATGTCATGACAAGTGTTTTAACCAGGGTTTGAAAAAACCCGGGGATTTTTGAAAAAACCCAACCCGCCTGGGTTTTATTGAAAAAACCCGGGGAAAATTGGGTTTTATTTGAAAAAACCCGGGGAAAATTGGGTTTTTTCATTTAGTGCTCATAAATATTACTGTGAAAATATTTTTATTTATTAAATAGTGTTGTATAAGTAAACACTGAAATTTCCTCTGACTTTTACCTGTAATAAAATTAAACTGGAATAAATATTTAATGGTCTTCCATGTTTTTATAATACGATTAATAGAAAGTGAAATTAAAATTATGTATAATTATAAAGAGTATCAGTTACTTGTCCCTTTTTTCAAATATTTAGATAAATATATGCATTTTAACTTTATAGTTTCAAAAAACAAATTAATCTTAAAATTATAAAAAAGCATATATAAAAAGTTATAGCTTATTTTTTTAAAATTAGATAATAAAACTTTAAATTTGTTTATTGTTGTTTAATGTATCACTTAATAAATTTTTTTTGTTTGCTTTCAATATTTTTAAACATGATTAAAAGAAACAAAGTAAATTGTATTCAAATGAAATCTTAAAAATAATATTTAAAAAATCTTAAAAGTAATATTTTAATTTTTAACTGTTTTTTAATTGTGATAAACTTTCTCCAAATAGTTAAAAATTGTCAGCAGATGTTAAGAGTTAACTTCCCTGGTTATATGTAACCCTGGTTATATGTATTTTATATTAAGTTTAAATAACGCATTATCACTAATACATATTTGAATCTTCTTTATTTTTAAGTGCATTACGTTTCATAATTTTTTAACTCAAGAATTATAAAATATAAATGCAGTAATATAAAAGGAACAAGTTTATTAATCTTTTTGTTTTCACACACATTTATTTACTATATTTATTAAACATATGGATATTACCTATTATAAAATTATAATCTGTAAATTTTTATAATCAGTAAAAACTAAAATTTCATCTGACTTGAGTTAAATAAAAAACAGAAATAAATATTTAATGGTCTTACATGTTTCTATAATAAGATTAATAGAAAGTGAAATTAAAACTACGTATAATTATAAAGAGTATCAGTTACTTGTCCCATTTGTTTTCAAATAATTAACCCTAGGAAAAGGATTTCATTTTTAGATAAATAATTTTAAAAAGTTCTCTTATAAAAAGTTTTAGCTTTTTTTTTTTTTAAAGCCAGAAAATAAAACTGTTTAAATTTGTTAATGTATCACTTGGCAAAAAAAGAAAAAAATTGTTTCTTTTAAATTTTTTTTAAATATATTATATTACCTGTATGTATTATGTTACCTGTTTATTAATATATAAAGCATGCAACTATATTTGAAAAATTGATCTTTTCAGACTATATTATTTAAATTTTTATTTGATTTAATATCATTAAAATATTACTTTTTTGAAAAAAACCTCTTGAAGTTTTCAATAGCACCTACTATAAAAATTATATGAATATTTGAGTTTCTTTTACTTTACTAATATTAAAAACTTAATCATATAAATCATGCAACTCTATTTGACAAATTTATGCTGCACAATAAATTATATAAAAATAAATGTGAAACAATAAGTTTTGGTAAAAAAAAAAATTTTTTTTTTTTGAAAAAACCCACTTATCGTTCCAAGTGGGTTTTTTCAAGGTGGGCCCACCCAATAAAACCCGGGCGGGTTTTTTCAAAGTGGGCCCACTTGGCGAACCCTGGTTTTAACATAGATTTTGATAATCAGGATTATTTCAACTATCTATTCAAATCAATTTTAAAGATTCTTCGGATTCATGGAAGGAAAATATATTAATAATTAAGATTATTTTGTGTGGGAGGACTTTTTTAAGAAATATTTGATTTTTGAGTCAATTATCAAATTTTTTATTGTATTTTTTTCAATTTTTATGTACATATATATTTCTAAAATAGTTGGATTATGTGTTTTTTCTTCATTAAATAAAATAGATAACCTTTTTTTAATTATCAATGTATTATTTATTTTTCATATTAGTAATATTTTATTTTAATTTTTTTTTTTAGCTAACCCCAACATAGCTTGTGGAGTTAAAGAACAGTACAAGGTATTTAAAGTTATTAAAACATTTCATTAGACATTTATTCAACCATCTAATGTTGTTTTCATTTAATTAATTTCCTCTGTCTACAAAAACGAGTCACACGTGATGTGAAATATGGGCGAAATATGAATGTCATATGAGTCAGACTCATGGCGTGAATTATGGGCCATACGTTGCCATTGCGCAATATAGATAATGCTTTGCAAATAGATAATGATTTAATTCTGAATGCAACCGAAGGAACTATTTTGCTCACTTTAATGAAAAATTTGTTTTCAGAAATGTAAATTTTACCTCTTAGTTTCAAAAATAAATACTTGCATTTTACCCAATACTATTTTTTACTGCTTTGCAAACGAAGGGGTTGATGGAGGCACGGTACTCGAATTTTGAGATAATAACGGTATAAAAACGGTACTCAAATTTTGATATAATAACTGTTTAGAAACGGTACTCAAATTTTGAGATAAATGTCGGATGAGTGTCTGTACTTATGTGAGATAAAGGTATGACAATATTTTCCTACCTTCTACATTTCATATGTTGAAGTTTTAAATAAAGCGAGATGCTCAAAATATTCATATTCTTTTTACGAAATTTATCCAAAATTAAACGTACTTATTATTATTATTTATATTTTATTATTTATATTTTATTATTTATTAATTCATTTTTTTGTCTTGTGATTATGAAATTCGAGGTTGATTAGGATTTGCTGTTTTTTTTTTTCTCTGAGGACCTCAGTTGTTTTCTTTTAAACGATTGGACTTTTTTTCCTTTTGTTCATTTTATTTTCGGAGCATTGTTTAAAATGCTGTGTTCTGATTTTGTTGTCCTTATCAATCATTTATGTAAGTGTGACTGCAACGTTCAGGTAGAATTTTTGAAATGTGTAGTTTAGTTTAATGTTAATAGTTTGTGACACAATGGTAAAAAAAAAAAAAAAAAAAAAAAAAATTATTTGCAGTTATAATTTTTTTTTTTAGGCAAAGCTATTTCTCGAACAACATCGACAAAGTTTATATGTTATTCTTTGTTATTCCACGAACGTCTAATTATTTCAAAGGATTAGTTCATTCATGTGAAAGCATTAGAAATAATAAATAAAATCAGTAAAGGAATATTTTATTCTCTTTACAGTATTGTAAAATAAGTTTTAGAAAAATGTATTTTTCTTAAGTATAATTTTTAAAAATTGGCTGTCCCTGTGATTCGAACCACGAACTCTCGGCCTTAGCAATTTTTTGCTTCATACCACTTAACCTCAAAGTTCACGAAAAGTGACGAAACCGTTTCCTGGTTTATGATTCGAACGAACATTTCGTCAAAGTAACGAAATAACTATTCTCGCTTCTTCGAAGAAATGAATTTCGTCAAAAGTAAAGAAATATTTCGTCACACTCTCATAGTTAACGCTCTCCCATAATGGACTGCGATGAGATTCCGAATAGAGTAAACATTTTCGTCACATTTGAGAGTTAAAGTTTTGTCACAAATCACATGATTTTGAGACGAAAGGGATCTCAAAATTAACGAAATGCAGCTTAAGGTTTGCTGAATTGTCCTAAGTGAGAGTATTATTTCTGAGAGTTAGCTTTGAAACCTATTGTAAATGCAGAGTTATTTATTTTTTAATTCTAATATTCGAAAACAACACATTATACTTTTTTTGCCATAAATATTTCCTTTTTATATATAATCAGTAATTTTGACAAAATAATTATGATCTAATCGTTTTACAATTAAAATTAAAATTTTTTTCTATTTCAGACAGCGTTGCATATAGCAGCTGAAAATGGTCATCGCGACATTTGTAAGTTGCTTTTAGAATATGATGCTGACATACTTGCTAAAGATAGTACGGGATTAACTGCGATGGACTTGGCGGAGAAAAACGATCATCCACATGTGATGGAATTGTTGAAGGAAGTCGCCAGTAAGTACCTTTAATTTGACGCTCTAATAGCCGAACTTATTTGTTCCATTTGAATGGACTCATTGATAAGCTCTGTTGTGTGTGTATGAATCACTAATTGATGAGCTGTTTCTAATGACGGAGTTGAGGCTACTATCTTATTAGTGAAAGTAAAATAAATTTTCTTTTGAATTTGCTCGTATCACTCTTTGTATCTAACAGTGAGCTCTTTCTATCCTTAATTTTTTTCCTTTTTTCTTCTTGATTAACTTTTATTCGTGGAGTTATCATTCTATAGCGAAACATTTTACAAATAAAAGGAAAATTAAATTATCTTTTTTATTATAGCTTTAAAAAAAATAGCATACTATCCTTAGAGCTTCTTTAGATTTTTTTTTTCGAAAAATTTTAGTTTAAATTTTCATTGCAACTCAAAATCATTTATTCAAACTATGCATATTGTATTTTTGAATAGTTAATGCTATATATATTAAAGCTATGTTTAAAAAAGTTGAGGTATATCTATATTGAATATATCTATATAGAATTGATTGATATAGAATATATTGAGTATATCTATAAAAGTATGAGGTATATCTAATATAGATTTTTCAAAATGCTTTTATTCTTGTTAAAGTCAACGAAAATGGATTTGGAGGCTTTAAACTTCTCTTTGCAAAATGCAAGGTAAAATATTTTTAAGAAATTTTAATTCGATCAATCCTTTTATAAGAATGCATATTTGTAAAATTTTAATGCATAGTCATGGCTTCTTCTGAAATGAAAAAAATAAATAAATTAAAATATTAAAATTGGTGAAAAAAAGTTTTTTTTCAAGTTTAGACTAACCGATTTAATTAAAAAATAGTAATTTGATTACTCAATGCTTTTTCTCACCAACTTTTTCTGTGTCCTGCTTGCATGAAAACGTAGAGATTTTGATTTTGTATTTTATTCACGGTCTTGTTTGAAACAGTAAATATGAAGGGGGGGAAAATGTTAATAGATTCGATGTTTTAAAAATTTTACATGTATGAAAAATACTTCTTCGATTCCGTTTGTTCGGGGCTTTACTTTCTTAGAAACATATTGTGTCCTGGTTACATTGAATTCTACATTAATTCGAATCAATTTTCGAATACGTTGCCAAAATTTAAAATTCGGAGTTATCTAATAAAACTTATTAGGCCACATAGATGAGTGTCACTAGTGATCTAAGCTTACATCAAAAGCCAGAAGAGAAAGGTAGTGTGTAATGGGAAGGTGCGCAGAGAAAAGGCATATTTCGCCGGTTTTTTTTTGACAAATGCCCTTTTATTTTTTATTTTGTAATTTTTTTTTAATAAGTAGAAATTTTTTTATGTATTGTAAAATGTGCTTATATCTATAATTTTTTGCTTACCTTGCAATTTTTTTTAAAAATTATTTTAAAGTTGGTTGGTTGAACAATTCTGTGCACTGCTTTTTCTTGCTATTTTAGTTGTTTATTTTATTTATTTTGTTGGGGTCGATAAAATTTAGAATTTTTTGGTATAAAATTTTTTACACCGTTTTTAAATTACAATTTTGAACAACGTTTATCCTCAGAGCTATAAAAGTTCGATTGTAGCTGTATTTTTAAGACTTTATTTCTAAAGAACTATGCGATTGATTTCGTACAAATTTTGTATTTTGTCATTTAAAAATAAACAGTGTAAAATGAATTGCATGCATAAAAATTTGTATTCCCCACAATTTTTTTTTTAATGAATAATAAAAAATGCTAAATAGTTATTAAAAATTTTTTTATTACAATAAATGGAATTTATAATAGCCGCCACATTCACCACCACATTCAAGAGTGTTCTAATAGAGCACTAAAAAAGCTCAACATCCTTAGGAGGCTTTGTGGCACAAAATGGGGTGCTGCACCAAAAACACTGAAAACTACTTACACAACTCTTAAAGACCAATAATGGAATATGCCACACCTGTATGGTCACACTCCTCCTCTCCTTCAAGAGAGAGACTCGATAAAGTACAAGCGAAAGCTGCAAAAATAATGTCTGGTGCTGTCTCATCAACAAACAACTTAAGAATTCAAGAGGAATGCGGTTTGGTCCCTCTGGAAGAAAGGAGACAAATGTTAACTGTTATATTTACAAATAACGCCCATAATCTTGACGAGGGGCACATTTCACATCGTACTATTATAAACTGGAATAAAAAATCTAGACTCAAAAGGTCATCTCCCCTTCTGTTCGACAGGGCCATCAGAGAAAAAATTCACCTTAAACCCGAGGACTTACTTTTCAGAAACGAAACTCTCGCTATTGGAGTTGTTCCAGAGAATACGACAATCTGTCTAGAACTCATCGAGCCCTGCTCGAAAAAAGATCAAGCGAATAAACTCAAGGAAATTGGGATGAAAACTATCGACTCTCTATCTGGCCTCAATCATGTCAGAGCTTTTACTGATGGATCTTCTGACTCCACTTTCACCAACGGAGGTGCGGGAGTGGTACTGCTCCTACCTGATGATCAAAAACGAGAGATCGCAACTGGTGCTGGAAAAATCGCATCTAATTTTACGGCATAATTGATAGCCATTTCTACGGCAATCGAAACGTGCATCAATCTTGAACCTTCGGAGCAGCTTAGTGGTATCACCATCTTCAGCGACTGCAGGTCTGCCTTACAGGCCCTCTGCAAAGGTACCTCAAGCCTAATCCTGAATATCACAGAACAACTTGGACAACTTCAGCGTCTCCGGAAAAAAATGCTTCCATCAGTGGATTCCCGCCCATGTGAACCTAGAGTTCAATGAAATAGCTGATTCCTTGGCTAAAAATGCCAGAGACCTCAATCAAAATTCAATCCCAACCACGTTGGCAGATGCAAATGCTTTTGCAAAGTCAAGACCATTCACCCCTTTAAAAATCAAAGCCCACGATCAAATAACTAATCTTGACATCGATAGGAAGACAGCCACTACTCTCATCAGACTAAGAACAAAACATCAGAAAAACATGAAAATTTCTACAGATGAGACTAGAAAATATCAAAACTGTGGCAACTGTCTTAATGTGGAACTGACACCATATCATGTTTTTAACTGCCCAGCAGTCGCTGCAGGCCTTCACCTCTTAAACTACCCCACAGAAGAGGATTTGTATTCATTTAATGCCATAGAAATAACAAAAACTATTCAAGCACATCATGAAATATGATTCAATAGAGGATATGACACCAACCAACCAACTTAGTGCTTAAAAATGTCCTTTGCAAAACAATTGTTTATATTTTATTAATATTAAGACGACCAAAGTTACTATAAATGGGTATTACAATTGTGAATTTAAATTACAATAAAAAATAAATAAAATGAAACAAGTACATAAAAATAGCTTATTTATTTGTTCTCAATACGATATTATGCTTAATCCAGAATATTTTGATAAAAATGTAAGTTAAAACTGCGTAAGAATTGGCAGAAACCTATCCAATTTTATTCCTGATAATTTGATTTTGGTTAAAAATAAATCCCCAAGTTGTGTTTAACTCTTAAACAATCAAACATCCAATCACGTTTGAAACAATTTTTTTTAATCTGATTGCTAAAATTGTCTCAATTTTTTTCTGCATTTTTTTTATCTACTGTAATTATAAACTATATTTTAAAAAATTGAACTTTCATTTTTGTTTCTCTTTGTCATACCTTATCATTTTCAAAACATAACAACATACGTAACTATCGATTTTAAGCAGATAACTATCTATCGATAAATCTTATTACGAGATTCCGGATACACACGAGGAACAATGCTTGTCATCGCCAATAAAGCCATAACTTATATCGATTATATCCGTGTTATTGGGTGCTACTGTTTGCTCGAGTTTTATCGTCTGCTTTCTTATAGGGAACAGTTTATATTTCACTATGACTTCGTTTGCTTCGTGTAATGCGAAAACCCAATAGAATTGTTTATTTATGTTCCAGTGATGATGAATCGTTTATTTATTTTGAGGATATATTGTTGTGTTGCCAATACTTTTTGGATTATATAATTCTTTTGGAATATTGTGTTCAAGATTTGAGACTTCTACCATGGGATATTTTTTTGGGTAAGAATTTGCTATATTTTTGTTTAAAATTTATTACCTCTGTAATAAATTCCTGTGTAAATTATCACATACATTAGTTTATACAGATCAGTGGGAATAAATTGCAACATGAAATTGTAGTAGATTACAATTAAAGCAAACTTTAAAATTTAGAATAATAATAGTCAAAAACTTTCTGTGTGAAAATATTTTTCTATTTCCACTGCTTCCTTTTTTGTTGAAGTGTTGATTTCTTAGTTAAATAAAATTATTATTAATGATTAGCTTATTATTATTTATGAAACTATTAATGTGTTATTTGACTTACTACTTTATTAAAAAGTAATTTTTATTCATTTATTCTTTTTGATATTTTAGCAGGTTTATTTTCTGATTGTTATACTTACTAATTTCGTTTCTAATATTGTTTCTAATTGACAATATGTTTTAAAATACTATATGATAGCTTGTTAATATAGTTAGGTTTTGGAATTACAAAATTTTTATTATTGGGATTTTTTCCCTGTATTTAAGTTACATAGGTGTACTGCAATCTAAAAAAACTTTATAAAAGGCATAAAAATCAATAAAAGAAATTTGTTTGAAAAAGAAACCTTTAAAAAAAACTTAAAAAAAACGAGGCTTCAATTTTTTTGTTTTGTTTTCATAATCCTAGAACATTTCGATACGATTATTGCAGACAAGCTTATTTCCATTAATAAATATTAATTGAAAAACATATTAAACAATTAAAAGGAAATGGAAAGAGATCGAAAGACTCTGTTTATCGAGAACATTATAAATAATTTTAGAACTTGTAGAAATCAAAGCTCTTGTTTTGCCATGGCAGAACTCAGAAAATGGTTCATTTCAATATCCTTCAGTTTTTCTTTGATGTTTTTTTCTTTCAGTTTTTCTTTCCAATTCTCATTATGCACAATCAAAATTTTAGTGTTTGCTGACAACGTTTTGAGCCCTTTATTCTATCCTAAAATTGTTTAATGTATAAAAATCAAAGAAAAAGTGTCAGAAAATAAAAATAAAAATAATAAGTAGGTAAAATTGGAGTTAGTCTTCCTATCTTAAAATAGATACTTAACTTGAATCTATCATTAAAACGTCATTAAACATTAGTAGCATAGAATTAAGTAACCCGGGAAATTATTTATAAAATTTTTCTACTCACACACCATTGTAAATTTAGGAGACAAAGCAGTGACAAAATTGAAGCCTCTCGTCAGTTTTTTGACAATAAAGCGTGTCCTAGAGAGATGATGAAATTTCTAATTTAGATCAATTTACAGAACAACTGCGTGGGATGATTTCCCTGAATCGCAGTTCCCTGATCAAATCCCCTTAAATGTTTTGATGAAAAGATGAAATATTGTTCAGTTGTTACGGTCAATGTGATTAATCAGTTAATATTAATAATCGCCGAATATTATTAATAATAGCCAAGTAAGTAGGTTGAACTGAATAATCTATCAGAATTAATCTCCATTTCCCAGTTATTATTAATAATTACCAATAATTTTGATCACTGTAATAATTTTCAACTCATTTGGCTAGAGATTTCCAATAGGCATGCGTAATGGTATTTTCCCGCGCAAAAGCTAAACAATGTCAGTTGTTTGTTAACTTTGGATTCTAACTCTTTGTATGTGTAGTTCATTTGTTGTGGGAATTAATGTGTGCTAGAAGGTTTTATTATTTTTTATTCTTCTCAATTACGTGTTTCTTTAATTACGTTTTTTTAAGGCTCTCAACCTGAACAAAAACATCAACGTTCGGTATCCCGGAAAAATGTGTGCCAGGACAATGGCACTTAACCTTTTTTTAATTTAAAAAAAAAAGCGTAGGGTAAACCAGGTAATGGCACTGACTTTCCTTGATTAATTCTTAATTTGGTTAGATTGGTAATTATTAAAAAAACAGCAATTATTATCAATAGCAACATTCCATACGTTAATATTATCCTTTCTCTTGTAACGATGTTAAAATATTTGTACTCAAGATTTCTTAAAATATTATTTATCAATATAGATATGATAATATGTATAAAAAAAAATTGAACTTTAAGAAGTTATTAATTTTAATTAAAACATAGGTAAAATTTATTATGTTTATTTTATCTTAGTTATTTTTATCCGACTTGTTTATTTCTTTGTTGTTATTTCCCTACGACTTATTAAACCTTTTCAATAAAAAAATTAAGATAATTGATGAAATTACTTACTTTCTAAAGAGAAATCTGCCACTGAGTATTTTAATATTTTTCTTCTGTGAATTAATCAACTAGCTTAGGGATTTGATTAAATCTCCGTTTTCATAATTTAATTACTACGTGCACATAAGTGTTTTTTTATAATGTTAAGAAGTCTCTCTCTATATTAAAAAATCGATGTCGCTGCCCCTCGCCTCTGTTTTGGGCGTCATGTTACATTTCCTTTTGAAGCGCAAAAACTATATCATTTTAAAACTTGAAATTACGTAGATGTGTAAAAAAATTTAGAATTTGAACGATGGTATAAAAAAAAAATCACATTTGATTATTAGTTCGATAATTGTTAACTGTTAAGCATGTTGTAAAAAATTCCAAACGGACTGCTCTGCAGTCCGTTTGGAATGCCCCCCACATATGCAACCGAGGGATTGAAATTTAACTTGTTGATAGGTCCATTTTAGAAATAAAAAATCGAATTACAATTTGTTCGAAAGTTATTGCAATTTTAGGTGCTTTTTTCGTTCATTTTTCTGATCCCCCCCCCCTGAAATAAGGATTATTTATCTATTGTTGTAGGAAAATTTCATCTTTCTCGATATTTTTTTTATAAACTCGCTCTTGAGTTAATGTCGAAAGACAAAAAAAGTGAAGAGGGAGATTTTAGTTAAAAATTTCAATATTTACATTGGAGCCAGGATAGCTTGGTTGGCAGGGCGCTGGACTCACGTCTGTGAGAACGGGAGTTCGAATCCAGCCAGGCAAAGACTCCCAGTGTAGTAAATGGCGACTAGTGCACGTTAAATCTGTCGAGTCACATAGTCCTCTATGTTCCTGTAGTTTCATCTGGTGAACGCTCTGAAACTATCCTGTGTTCCAGAAATAAGACTTGAGACTAATAAACAACTAAGGAAAACATTTATTAGATTAAACAAACATTTCACACACCCAGCGTGCTCTCGTCGATACAGCTAGCAGTTTGAAGAAAATACGTGGAAGAAAAAGCAATTATAGCATCCATGTCGTCACTTTTATACTCGGAAGATCTGCACTACTTCAGCTCGCTTCACCAATAGTAATCGCTACCGCAGCGACGCCACAGTTCCCATAGCAAATCAATACCTCTGGGGGAGGATAGGAGATTGATCATAATCTGGTTCAGGTCAAAATTACAATCTGTGGACGAATGACTGGATGTATTAATGGGTCCGCCTTATAAACGGGTGTGACGTATGGGTGTGGCAGAAGTCGAATTCTTGACCAAAGATGGCGCCACTGGAAAACAAGAGCAATCGCACCCCTTCTGCCTTGATGGCCGACGACAACAATAACAACATTTTCATTGAAATTTTTAAAAACTGTTTTATAATAAAAAACTTGTAATATATAGTAAAAAACTCTCTTTGTTTTTGAGTCACGCAATCTGTATTTCTAAGTCTAATTTTTTTAGTTACAAGGTAATTTCTTTAAAATCCAAGTAATCTTTATTTTCGTCACGATTAACGTAATAAATTATTTTATTTTTAATTTTATATATATATATATATATATATATATATATATATATATATATTATCAACCTTACATATTATTACTTTGTTTTTGTAGAAATTATCGATTTTTTTTAAAGAGAAAAAGAAAAAATGCTGGAATTAAAAGCAGTCACGCAGGTCGGTGAGCAGAGCTTCATATTAAATAAAAATATATTGCAATCATTTTTATCGTCTAAAAAATACTAAAATCGTTAATCATATTTTTCGTCAAACTTAAAAGCATGTAGCCGCTTCAGAACTACCATCAAACTTAGTCAAATCATTCAAATCCAATACTTTTCAAATCCACTTATTTCAATTACTAATTATTCAGTTTGAGGAATTGCAATTTCATTCTAAATTTTTTTAAAAAATCCATTCTTTATAATATTTGAGGTTAATTTAAGTACTTGTATATAGTATTTTTTATATTATTACAATTATTTTATGATATTAATTCCATATATTACATTTGCTGAAAATTGTTTAAATTCCGAGTTAGATTAGTGACATCACAAATTTCCCTTTTTCTCTTACGTTATGACATATTGAATTTACACTAGTGAAAACTATTTAAAAAAATGGAATCATGTTTATTCATTTTTTATTAAATTATTTTACATTAGAATTTTTTATCACCTAAATTTTATATGGAAATTGTGTCTTAAACTTTATCTTTAGTGCTGCCATCTACCTTCCTATGTATTAACAAATATTTTTTTAAAAAATATTTTGTTCTCTAAAGCAGGCAAAAATATACTTATATAAACTTAAATTTTGTTCAATAAATTTTGTTTTTGTCTCTTATGCGTTTTGTCTTAATGGGGGAGGGATAACAGCATAATTTAAACTGGAATGGAAAGTTAAAGCTCCGAGCTCCATCATTTTATTTACAAATTTTTGTTTTAATAGTTTTTAAAATTTGCTTATTTTCTTATTTAATTGCTATGGAAAATTTTTTGAATTGTTGTATACAAAAATTACTTAATTTTAAATTGGGTTATTCAAGTAACAAAATACAAAATATGAAAAACCTGTTTTGAAAACTTCATATTTCTTTTATTTATAATTCTCATGAACTTTCTCATGAACTATTATATAACTTGAAATTAAGAAAATCTCCCGATCACTTCTAAGTTAAATAATAAAATTAAAATTGTTTTTTATTATCTTTGGTTAAGCGAATCTATTTTGTGCTCAAAATATATGTTATCAAAATGTTTGATATTCTCCTAGATGCATCCAGATATATGCAGACAAAATACGCAGGAAATGAAATTAACTGTAAGGTTCCTAAAGTTTCGACTGCTCTCTCCTTTTTTAAATATTAGAACAATTATTTATACATTACGCCTACAAGGTTCAAAAATTTAACTCTGTAAATAAAAAAAGAAAAGAAAAAGGAGTGGGATAAAGCTCATTTATTCTGAGAAAGCATTTAGGTAAAAATTATTAGTTGTTAACTTTTAATAATAATTTTAATTATTATTTAAAGTTAATTATTAATTATTAGATAAAAGTTAATAATAAAATTTTCCCCCTTTTTATTTTTTATTTTGGTTTAAAAAATTTATAATGGTTTAAAAATTTTGATTGGAATTATTGATTACTATCCCAAATTGTACTAGTGTTCATTGATGATCACCTTCATTGATTTTTCTCTTCTCTCTCTTGTTTCAAACACAGTTCAAACTATTATTGACTATTATTATTTTATATATTTACTTTTGAGTTAGTGGTAACAGCGCTAGCCACATATTACCCTTGTTACATACTGTTGTATTCAAAATAATCACCCAGCATTTCTGAAATTCAGTTAAATAGAAAATAATAGTCCCCTATTAACCATATTACTTACTTTTTAATAACCTCTCTTAAGCGTTATTGTTATCAGATACTATTAATCATATCCGATGTTAAAGAGTTAAGTATATTAGATGAAAATTTAAAAAAAAAAAAAAAAACGTTGGAGCCTTGATTTTCAGAATTTAGTATTGAATCTTTTTGCGACTTCTTTGCGAATCTTACCTTTAAAAGCCAAAAAAAGGTATCAAAAAGCAGTTTAAAAATAAATGAATAAATAATTTGATGAAATAAAATAAAAAAAGGAACTTTTAATTACGTTTTTATTTATTTAAAAAAAAAGATTATGTAAAGAAGTTTCCGCTTCATATGACATGATATATGATACCTAATGATATGATATGATAACTGAAAGCCGAAAAAAGTATCAAAAGGCAGTTTGAAAATAAATTAATTTTAATTTGATAAAATAAAAAAAAGAAAGAAAAGAAAAAAAAACTATTAATTACGTTTTTTTATTTATTTTTTTAAAATTGATTTGAGGAAGCTTCATCATGATTATTTAAAATAATTTATGATTATTTAAAAATGAATAAATTAATAATTTGATAAAATAAAATAGAAAAAGAAAGAAAGGAAAGGAAAAAAAAAGAACTATTTATTCCGTTTTTTAATTTTTTTTTTTTAAATTGACGTAAGGAAGTTTCACTTCATATGATACCTGATGACAATAATGAAACTAATACATCATTTCGATGTTTCAAAAAATAAATAAAAAATGTCCGTGTTTTTCCCCCTATTAGATTTTTTGTTGTTGTCTTATTTGAATTAGCTATATTATTTATTTCTTTTTAAATTTTATTGAGATTGATCAACTCTAAATGTGTCAAAATATTGAAAGCCATAATGACAGTGATTTTGTATACTCCCTAATTATTATTGATTGATAGCGTAGTATTAATGAAGAGGAAAAATTAATTCCAACTGACGCTTTCATTCGTGCGAGTGCACGTGATCATCTCTCATTCTTCATAGCGTGTCCTTGAGGATTCATCCTCTATGTTATGGTCGACTGACCATAATTCACCTGCGGGCCATCATGTGTTATTTACATAATCAATGACATTGGGTTTTGTTATGGAGGGGTTACAGATTGTTTGTTATTGACCTAGTCTAATCCTTCTCTTATTGTGAATTTTTATTTTTCTAATATTCTAAATTTTGGCACATTTTTCTTCCAAACAAATTGTTTGCTACTTTTTATTTTCGTTTGATTTATCAACAAAATATTAAAGAAAAATTTCTGACTTTCCAAAGTGTTCTTATTTCCCATCTTCATTTTTAAAATATCTTTTAAAAAGTCAAGTTTTATTTTTAACCTGGTGCCGTGATAAATAAGTTAAATGATCTGTAAGTTATTGATTCCTTTATCAATTAGAGAAAATTAACGCATTAACTTTCTTATGTTTAACTATTTGTGCTAGTTCTTTTTTATAAAAATAAATAAAAATCACAATGAAACAATTGGTAGGGTGATACGGATTTGGTGTATTACGTTAATTGCAAGAAATGTTAAGTTCCACATCCCACTAATTTCGCGTTTCTCGCTGCATTAAATTAAATGGAAATAAAATTAAATTCGAATATAGACATTTTGGAATGCAACTCAATTATTAAACTAAGTATTTATTTTTCCGAATATAGTTATTGACCATTTGTAGGATTGTAATTGATTGGTAAAACCATTTCCTATGATTTATTAAATTTATTTGCTTGCTACGCGCGATAAGTGATTTTATTTTGTCTTTTCTGCAAAAAAAAAAAATTGTTTCTTCTTACATCGAGATGTAACAATTATTTCTTTAGAATGGGTTTCAAGGAACTAAATCCTCTAACAGAAGTAGATGAAGAATAGTTATTATTCTAGTAAATAAAATATATCTTCAAGGTAATAATTTTCGATTGAAAGTTTAGTACACAAATGTTAAAGTACATGTTTTTTTTTTTTTCATATTCAATTTGAAACTTGGATGTTATTTTTTAGTAACTGTTATTAACAGAGATAGCTCAGTTGCACAACTCATATGCCCTTCAAGTGAGTTTGCGCGAAAGCTCATTTTCTCGACAGGTAAATAAAGCTGTATACCCGGGTACCAAAAAAAAAAGGGGGGGGATGAAATACAAAAAGAGAAAGAAAAATTAACTATAGAATAGTTTTAATAAAGAATTAAGAATAAACCCAGAATTAACTATTCTGAAAGGGCTAAAGTCTTTTAAACAGTCATTAAATATCGCTTGCACTTTCAGCCTTTTTTAAAAAGATAAACAGTTGCCAAGAGAGAATCTTATTATCATTTCTATTACATGCCAGCTCGGTCCGGCAAACGTACCTGTCGGGAAAATAATGGTCAGGTAAAGATACATGTCGAGAAAATGAGTTATTACTGCCTTGCAAATGAATTATCGGGAAAACAGAGTGGGGCATTTGAGGGGGTCAGAATATGGAGTGTCAGGCAAATGACTGGAAGTGCTCAAAATATAGTTTAACTCATGAGTTTGATAAAAAAAACTAGTAATGCACATGGTACAGGGCTCATACTACTATAAAAATAAAAGAATTAAAAAAAAACTGGAAAACTCTAAGGGATACTCAGGAAAAGATCTGCCAAAAGCTTAAAAAATTTGAAATTGCATGTCTTTCTTTTTTTTTCTATGGTGCTTTCTTCATAGTTTTTTTTTTTTTTTTTTTTAAACAAAATAACGTGGAATTAAATATATAACAGAAAATAAATGGAAATTTCTTACTTCAAGACTTTTCACAAAATTTTTATTTTTTTTAAAGCTATTAAAGCAATTTTTATTGATTCTGCAATTTTACGCCTGAAAAAAGATGCTATAGAAATTTAATAAAAATCTAATCTTAGAATAATACAAGTTGCATCTATTTCTTTTAATAAAGATTTTGCTCTATCCTTTGGTAATAAAATTTTTCAAGTTGTGATTAATCATAAAAATTTTTTTGTTTGAAATTCTTTAAAACTTGTTGGAAATGTAAACTCAATAATTTGGTGTTTGGGTTGTAAGGGCTTCATTGTATGGCTATATCATGATATTGTAACATGTATAACACGTTAAGTATTTCACATTAACTCATGTTTTTTTAGATTTTACAGATTTCATTATTCATGTTTTTTTTTTTTTTTTGCCACAAACATTAATTTGTTTTGTTATTAATTGATACAATGCGTTATTGCGTGTATTATTGATCCATGGATATTCATTTTTCGATAGATTTGAATTCTTGACCATTGAATTATGAAAGGTAGCCTTAATCTTGAAAATGTATAATTAAGTCCAATTTTTCAGTCACAGAGCTGTCGAAAGTTTGGACCGTTGTATGTTAATTTCACATTTTGCGTATTTCTAGTATCATGGGAACTTTTTAGCTAACCAAAAACTTTTTTTTTACAATTCCTAAACTCGTTGATCTGAAGATAATTCCTTTAAAAAAATATTTTTTAAATTTTCTGATTTTTAAAATTTTTATCGCTCAAAAACTATTTGACCGATATCGTTATTTCATTTTATCAATTGAATTATGTAAAACACGTGTATGTCGTACAATTTAAATTTTTTTAATCGTTATTAAATCAAACAATAATTAAATATTTTTTCATGGAATCATCTTCGGATAAACAGGTTTTATAATTGTGTGCAATAAGTTTTCAATTCTCTTATGAAGTTCCCAAAATGTAGTGTAATACATAAAAAGTGAAATTAACCTGAGGTCCAAACTCACGACTGTTGTCTTAGTTAAACTATTTGGGACTATATTTTACACCCCCTCCCTGTCTTATTTTGATGGTCAAGAAAAGAAATTCGTTAAAATAACGATATGATCTTTCATAGAAAGTACCTTTTTGTTCTATGAATTTCTGACTTAATAGATACTAATTAATTTGTGTTTTCGAAATTTAACTTTTGAACGGTTAAGAGTTGCACTTATTACGTGAAAATCTGATCTTTTTTTTCTTGGGGGGGGGATCAGAAAAAGTCATTTTAAGGGATATTTCTTTTCTTACTGTGTATTTTGATAGAGCATGATTCAATCTCAAATGATTTTTTGAGTTCTAAGTGTGAATTTTAATTTATAAAACATTGCCTATAGCCTTGTTGTTGAGTTTTCCTCTTTTACTTTATTATAGCGTAAGTTAGCACATAAATTCATTATTGGCATTGAATTAATATACCTTCAACAACAATTTTTCCTACTAAGTTACGAAATTTTTCCTGCGCCGTTGCCAAAGCAATGCCGTCGAACCTTGTTAGTTTTGTTTCCATCTTGTTGTATTGTATTGAAAAGTGTTACATTTCAAAATCAAGGTTAAATAGATTTTTTTTTTTAATTCTTTGCATTGTTTTGAATATATTAGGCATTATACAAGCCCTAACTCGTGATTAGAATTTTATAACGTCGACGTAAACGTTTTGCACAGAAATTTCCTGATATGAGTTTTTATTAATCTGTTATTATAAATTTTTTATTAACTATGTATTTTTTTATAATTATAATCAGTTAGTACTATTATTGTAACTTTTCCTTTTGATATATGTGTCATTTTCAAGATGTCTATTAGTATATTTTCCTCTTTCGCTAGAGGATTTTTTTAACTTTTAATTTTAATCGTTCATTTTAAAATGATATTTATTTAAAAATCATTGGTTTTGAGATTAATATTAATGAATAAAAAAAATTAAATTTAAACATCCTGCCTGTTTCTTTCCAAGATGAAAATCGCTCATCGTTAAAATAATATAAATAAATAGTTACGTAAGAAAATTTCCGATGTTAATAAATTTAAGTTTTGTGCGATTGATTTCTAAGCTAAATCAAAATTCTAAATTATAACTATCGCACTGACTCGCTGTCTATTGAGATTTAAATCACTTGAATTAATTTTGAAATCGTTTTAATTGGTACAAGCAAATGAAAAAAAAAATTGTTACAATTGATTAAAATCTTGATATTACACTAACAGGATGGTTTGGTATGTTTTGTCTACAGAATGACATTTTAAAACACTCGAATTTTCTAATTTTAATCGACCCCACCCTTATAGATTTAGATTTCTCCAGGTGGCAAACCAATTTTATAATTTGAATTAATTTACTATCCTTCCCTCAACGCGATTTACAGCAAGATTAACAACAATGGCAAATGTTTTATTTTATTGTATTTGATGATATATGTGGTTTTTTAGTACCCGTACCTCGTATGTTGAATCGATTTTTTAGTCAAATTAACCTTATTTATTTATTTGAACCACATTTGATTCTAATTACAATTTCTGGGTTTTGGGGGGGGGGGAGTCTTAGTTTTTTGCATCTCAATATGAGACCAAGTATTTATTCTGAATCTTTAAATATCAAAAAGACGGAATTTTGATTAATGTTGACTCTCAGATTACTCGTACGCATTATTCTGAAAAATAATTGATGTATAATTTAATATAATTATAATTGATATATAATTGAAATATAAGTTAATTCCGATAACTATTTCTTTAATTATTGTATTTTTCTAATATATTTAACATATATTTTTTCCGTGATAATTCAGAAGTTATGTGCTAATAGGATTTTTATGCACTAAGATGCAATTTTAATGTTTTGAGATGTGTACCTTAAATTATTGATTAATTAGTGCAGAGGATATTTTTTATGTTTGTTGCGAAATCGAGCAGTAAACCGCTCTTTCTCTGTGAGTAACGTTCTGATTTTGAAGATGTGTATATAATTTTTAAAAAGATTGAATCAAGGTTATAGTAAGCATCGGTGGTTCAGTGGTAGAATGCTCGCCTGCCACGCGGGCGGCCCGGGTTCGATTCCCGGCCGATGCATATTTTCTTTTAAAATTGTTTTCAGACATTTTGCGATTATTTTTAGTATTTACTCTTTAAAAAATAATTTTAAAAAGTAAAATAAATAATTATTAAAAAAAGAAGCTAAGAGAAGGAGCTAATTTTCAAATTAAATCTCTTAAATTTTTTTAAAAATACATATGTCATATAAATGAGCATAGTCAATTTTACATTAAATCCGACTATGGAAACATTTTATTAAATTATAAATTGGTTAAAGAATAGGCCACTAAATAACTATTAATTGTTACATGTTACGAAATAATTTGGATTTAAGACAGTGGCGTACATTGACTTAGGTTTGTCCTTCTACAATATTTAAAAATGCTTAAGATCTAGATTTACACAAAAATTTTTTAAATTTTAATATGAAACGAACACAATAAAAACACATTCTGGCATTTATAATTAATCATTTTATTTAATTTAAATTATTTTAATATTGATTAATAATTGCGATGAAAAGGCGGAATTTAGAAAAAGTACTAAATTGGAGCATTGTATACACTTACCGACTTACTACATTAAAATGAAATTAATCTTAAAAATATGAAAAAATAACTCACTATCTTACAATAATTATATTCAAAATTTAGTTAAAAGTTATTTTTAATCGTAAAGTGAAATAAAAATATCTTTAAAAAAAAAGAAGAAATATTTTTATTCTAATTCACATAATAAGGGTGTGTGACGTGTGTGTCCAAGTATTTAAACATGTTGACGGCAATTACTATAATTTTATGAATACAATATTCCTGACAATTCTTTTTATCAGTTAACTAGTAATATATTTGCCCGAAATTAAATTCTTTTAAATATTTGTAATTCTTTTTTTTATTATCTTAACTTTTTTAAATATTCCTTTTTTTCTTTCTTAGTAGTCAACATTAGTAATATGTTTGCACGTAACACAATATTGAATTTTAAAATAAATTAACTGAAATGTGCTTGAGTCTGATTCGAAAATCGTTATTACACCGAATTAAAAATATCTGAATTTTTGAAAACCCGTAGAAAAGCGTAGCGAAATAACTGTTAAAAGAAGAAGTTATATTATATATATATATTTGCAATAAAATTTTCGCAAATAAAGCGCCCATTGGAAATGCACGATTTGAGTGTGGTATTAATACAGGTCAAAAATATCGGTATTTTCAAAACCACGTGGAAATGCGTTCTGCCAAAATAAAAATAAAAAACCCGGAAAAGTAGTTTGGATTTATGGTAAAATTGACACAAATAAAGCAAGTCAAAAGTGATTACTATTTTTAATTCACGAGGTGTTCGTACGTACGTATACGTACGTATTAGCGTTTTATATAATACTAGGAGGCTCCGCCCCCTGCTCGCTGACGCTCGCCAACCCCCGAGAATTGCTACGCAATCCTATGTGGTTCACGCCGTGAACCATGGCTCGCTGCGCTCGCTCGCCAATGAACACAATGTTCTAGCACAAAGACATAGTATTTTATCATCAAAGACATAGTATTGTACTTATGTAGAAGAATTCTACCAATGTTCTTATTGGCTTTTAAAAAAGTATATTATCTATTTAGATTGTACATGGTGAAAAAATCAAAACATTAGCTAAATAAGAAACATATTAGCAAAATAAATTATCAAATATTGCTTCACTAATATTCTGCATTTTAAAGCGTGAAAATTCAATGCATAAATAAACGCGAAATATAAAAAAATTCAATGCATTCAATACAAACACTTAAACATTTTTTAGACGTTTAGGTAGCTCCCAGTAGAAAAATATCAATTCAACAGCGGCCTTTTAAAGCATTCTCACTTCAATTAATTAATTAATTCCTAATTGAGTTTAAATTAAATATTGTCATGTTTTTAGTGCATGAATCTGAATTGAACAACCTGATAATGCTCACTCTGGTTATTGTTATCTGGTTGCTCACTACGTGCTCTTGCGCGCCGAATCCAATCAATTAAAAATGAAAACTGTTGCCAGCGCGAGAAAAGAAATATCATCGGTTTTATTGATACATACATACGTACGTATTAGCGTTTTATATAATATAGATAGATTATTCAGAAATTTTTGATATAAAACATGTTTATTCAATTATATCGCTGGCCTTTTTTTATTAAAAGTTAAAGTTTTCTTTCTCTTATTTTTATTAACATGAATTGAGACCTTGTTATAAACGTGATCTGTGATTATAAACTATCTAGATATGTTCTACCTTAAGATTTTTTTCCCCCTTTCTTTTTTCCCCTCTTTACTCGAAAGGAAAATCAAGGTTTCGCACTTTTTCTACTTATTAGGAATTAAAGATCTGCATTTGTTTGTAGTCTCTATTTCATAGTATACAGAAATTTAAGACCTCATTTTTTACTGTGTTGAACGATTTTGTTCCACATCTTTTTTTTTTTTTTTTTTTGGAAGATAACAATAAATGTCGATTGTTCTTTATGATGTTATTTGTCTTCAGAAATTTATTAGCTATTATTTACTTTGTATAGTAATAGGAATGGAGTTTATTGTTATCGCTTATTTTTTTCCCTTTTATTTGTACTTTTTTATTTTATTTTAATGAAACCTTTGTGCGGTGCGTTATAGATTAACCAGAATAGCATAAGACAATATTTATTTTGACTGTCTTATTTTATAACCTATTGAATGTTTATTTTACTACAACAAAGCATTACTTCTTAAAACTGGGACTAAAATCGAACGATATGAATTAGATCATAAGTGGAAGTATAAATAAATTTCTTCTTTCAAGGAAGGGCATTTTATATCAGAAAATACAAACTTTTTTTTTAATTATTAAACAATTGTTTCTTTAAAGAATTTTAAAACATTTTCTAAAACTAGCGTTGCATTTAAATTATCATAAATTTGTGTACAGTTCTGCTCAATACTTTAATCATAATGCATTTACTATTTGGAAGTAATTTTCTTTTGAATATAGAAACCATTAGTCTGAGTATGAAAGAATTTCTTCTTTCGGGAGAGAGACATGCAAATTTTTAAAATTATTATTGTACCTAAAACATTAATAAGTCATTTCGTTAAACTGTGCTCAAGGCCTAAATCATAACATACTTACTATTTAATAAATAAAAAAATATACCAGCCGTTTATGTTTGGCATTCTTTCAATTTTTAACTTTTTCTTTCTAAGCAGTTTATTACCTTCCTCACTCAACTACGGTTTACATTGGTTTCAAATCTGTGGAGGAATCTGTTCTGATTCATTGACCGCCACTTGAGATAGAACCAGACACATTTGGGTTCTTAACCCGGTGCTCTAACCACAATCACTGATTAGAAATGGGTCTGTATTCAATGTATCTGATTCTTTTTATTTTGTATTTTAATGCACCTAGTACTTAAAATTAACGAATAATCAATTCATCATTTTAATCATTTCAATTCCAACATGGAAAAAGTAAAGCCGCCAAAACAAATAAAAAATGACTAATTAATCTTATAAGTTCAAAACTACGATTTCTACTTTAATAAATAATTACGTATTTAGATATTTTAATGTATCCATATATTTGTTTACATATTATTTTGATGTCTTTAAATATACTGTAAAAACTTCACACGCGTAATGATTTCGTAATGAACCATTCTAAATTTTTTTATAGTTTTAACATCAAAAACTTAACCCTGCTCCGTTATATATAAAACTCTATCTTATCTGTTCCACAATTGCAGGTTTAATTAGTTTCCAATTTACATTTTTAAAGATTTCATACCCTCTCTTGCTGTATATATATTATATTAAAAATTGCATAAACTTAACCAATAGCAGGTTTTCGATTGGTTCTGCTTTTTAACTTCTATTGATTTCATACCATTCGACAAATAGTTTTATTGAACTTCGTCAGCCCTCTCCAACCATTTATCTCTTTTGTATATTGTTCAGTTAGATAGCTATAAATTATCAAGGATTGTTTTGTATCTCAGGTTAAAATCCTTTAAACCGGCTTTTGTAGCTCCAAACGTCATTTCCCCTAAAACTTTTCCCTAAAATCGTCACATCCTTCAGCCGTTCGCTGTTTCTTCAACAGACGCTGATTCTTTTTCACCCCGCTCAGAACTAGACTATAAAATTTGTTTTGGTTTTCTTTAGTTTACGTGCTTATTTTTTATAATAACATCTTCAGCTTCTATATTAAAAAAAAAAAAATCGTTTGCATGCATTGGAATCCGGTTTCATGTTATATAATTGTGGCAACTAAGTCTGGTGACTTATTTTCATATCATCTACATATATTTTTCTTAGAATTCCAACTTGATTAAATATCTGTGCATTTATTCTTCAACGTTTAGCAATTAATAATTTTGATCTAATAATTATCATAAATCAATCTAAAAAATATCAACTTTTATCGTTTGGAATACTGAATCGTTTGCCTCCAAATATGAAAAAAACGTTTTTCAATTTCCATCATCACATTAAGTGGAAGTGAAGCTTTTAATTCTGTGAAATCTAAGTCCATGCCAAATAAATTGCATGCCAATTAATTATGCACTCTATTCAGCAAGAAATAAACTACAGTTGGGTGGCTTGCGAAATGGAGATATTAGGTATAGAAATCAGCTGCGAGGCTTATGATCATTTCGTTGGTACATTTGATATTATTGATGGTAAGTTCATTTAAAACATTTTGCTTACAATTTTTTTCTTAGTTATTTTTAAAACTAGGTTTCTAATAATCTCAGTTTTAAAAGTAGTTTTTATCATAAGGGAAACTTTAAATCAATTATTTCTATAAAAATATATTGAATGCAATAAGTTAGCAAATTATGCTTTCCTATTTTGCATAATTTACAAACTTAATACAATTTGTGAACTGGGACATGTCTTGTTATATTCAATAGTTAATCTTTAATGCTTAAAAGTGGTTAAGTAAATGTATAATTTATGCGTTACGTTTATTTCATTATTATAATATTTTTCTTACATTTTATTTTTTTTTAAAGAAATAAAGAAAAAATTAAAGACATTATTTGTCTTTTTAATGTGCATCGCGGTAAATAGCAAAATATGTATAAAAATTAATTACCGAAAAGTACCTTGGTATATCTTGTTTCATTCAATAACTAATGTTTAAAAAAAAAATTCTGTAAATGTGTGATTTATGCGCCAATGCTTACTTTAAATATCTTGATTTTTTTAACTTAAAATATTGTCTACTCTAATTAATTATCCCTCGACTCAGTAAAATTGAGCCCCTAGTACTTGATCATTAGATCAAAAGTTATTCAGGTGATTTTTTTCGCCTCACTGTATATATAATTGTTACCCGAAAAGTGTCTTACTATGTCTTATATCGTACAGTAACTCAATTTAAAAATTAAAAAACGAGCTTGGTTCTGTGTCATTTATGCGTCAGTTCTGTTCAAAATATTGTATTCTAGTATTCACTTTTTTTTTTTAATATTATTTTTGAAATAAACTGAATAACAGGGCATATGGAAATACTTATTCTGAAAAATTTTAAAGCAATCTCTTATTTTTTTTTATTTGGAAATACTAATGCTTTTTTTGCTTACTCTTCAGCCTTAATTATTATTTTTTTTTGTATAATAATAGATAAACTTCAGTGATATATTATTCATTTTATTCTTCAAAAAAGTCAAATAGTTTTAAATTACATTCTGGGATTTAAATTTTCTTTTGTTTAATTTCATGTACTAGTATATTATATACTTTAACGCATTTTCAGTTTTACTTCCATTTAATTTTAAATAACCTCCTTAACTTTCATGAAAGCTTTAGTATATCATCTCTGTTGATACAGAAATGGATATTAAATGCGCTTTCAATGCATGATAATAAATCTCTTTGTTTTTATCATATTTCCTATGCAGGAAATTTATAAATTATATTCAGTCTATTAAAATTGATTATGTCCTAAAAAAAATTAATCTTCACACATACAATAAGAAAATAAATTAATTTAAACGATTGGTTTTACTACAAATTTGTGTATATGTTGCTGACTTATTGATTATAGAAAGGACAAAATATAGTTTATGCAAGTCACGAAAGAATTACTGGATAGCGCTACTAAAATAATGTTAAAAATCTATATTGAAATCCTCTCTATGCAGGGACCGATCAAGACAAATTCAGGCCCAAGGCCCGCCAAATTTTCCGGGCTCCTTATAAAATATTTTGAAATTAAATTACTGAAGAGTAGTCCTAACAATGAAAAAGAATCTATTGAAATGCGTTATTCAAGAGAAACATTCTGAGAAATTTTGAAAGCAGACACTTGAGGATTATTTTCTAAGATAAAGTTTACGTATCTATAAATTAAAGCAAAATATAAAACAACAAACAATGTTATGTCAAAATAAAAATAGTTTGGTGACCACAAACAATTGAAATCAGTGATTTTTGCTAAAAGCCACTGATTAGCTGAATTATTTTTTTTATATTTAATACTTAAACCAACGCAAAGCTAGTCCACCTTTCATTAGACTTTGACTAATTTTTGAGGCCCCTCAAAAATTATGGGCCCTAGGCCCATGCCTCTTGGGCCTAGGCGATAATCAGGGCCTGCCTGTCTCTGTGTCTTTATGTTAAAAATACGTTAAGGCCGCTGCTGTTTCGGGTGTTTAACTTACCGTTACATTTTGTTTTGTTCAGCAAAAATTATAAGACTTAAAAACTTGAAATCACGAGGGTTTGTTGAAAATGTTCAGTGGAACAGAATAAAATTAACATTGTTTACAACAAGTAGTTCGGAAATTATTAACTGTTAAATTTTTTTCTTCTTTAATGGCGGGCACTTGGAACTATTGTCCATTGGACACAGAAAGTGCCAGAACTGCTAACTCTCTCTTCGTTACCCAGTGGGCACCTGTAGCGAAGCTACGGCGGTGGAGCAGCGTCGCCCACGTCACACTACCACAACCCGTTTATAGGGAGGGTCACATTCACACACAAAGGAGAAAGGACATAGAACACAGATAGAGAGAAAGAAACATCCATGCGCTGCCCGGGATTCGAACCCAGAACCTTTCTGATGCAAGGACAGTTCCCTGCCCCCTACACAGCCCGGTCGGCTTAACTGTTAAACTTGTGGGGGGGGGAATACCATGCAGGATGCAGAAACGAGAGACAGAGTTGAAATTTGACTTACTGAATGGACAATGTTTATGAACTTAATACGAGCTTTTTTAAAAATTCCCCTTCGTTCGAAAGTTTTTGCAGTTAAAGTGCTTTTTTGATAAATTTTTTCTCACTTTTTTGCTTTAAGCTACATGTTTTTTTACCGTGCTAATTCTGTAAGGTAGGTTTAGTAACTTGAAATTACGAAGGTCTCAGGTTTTGGGTGGAATTAAAAGTTTTAAGATTGAATTGTTAGTTCGAGAATCGTTAACTTTTTTGTAGTTTGAAAGAAAAAAAAAATTGGCTGATTCTGTTGGCTGCTGAAATTCAACTACAGAGTAGAAATTTGACTTGTAAAAGAGCCATTTTCTATTATAAACTTAATGCTTTTTTTCAATCTCGAGATTCGAATTTGTTCGTAAGTTGTTGCAGTTATTCGAACTCTTTTTCGTGATTTTTTTTCCACCTTTTTTCTTGTATAAATGATGATTATTTATATGATGATTATGTTGCTATTTGTCGTAAATTTTTTTATCTCTCTGGACAATTTTATTTTAACAGCTTGCTCTTAACTTTTAAATATGTATACATTAAATTATGTAAATATTAAAAGAAAGAGCCGGATGTTGTAAATCGTAACATTTAAATCAAAGCTTTTCAAAAATATCGAAGTCTAAACGAAGTAAAAACCGTTTCCAATTTAAACTGTTATACAATATAAGATAATAGTTATTTTTTTTATTAAGAAATAAAATTTAGGGATGTTACCGGTTTCTGAAATTAATCTGGATATGGAAAATCGATAAGAATAAATCTTTTTCCCGTCCGGTTCCAGGTACCCAGTAAAATTTGGATTATTATATATTATTATTTGGATTCCGGATACCGGGCAGCGTATTACAACATTTATGCAAAACAATATTAAAATTGTACAGTTTTTTATCAAATAAATATTTTATAAAATATAAATCAAGAAAATTTATCGTACTCCTATATAAATAAAAGCATGTGTTTTTATTTTTAAATTACAATTGATTGCTAGTAGAAATAAATAAATGATATTTAAAAACATTAAGTTAAGAAATAGTCACTATTTTACCTTTAAATGTTTAGTACTCGTGTGTTAAGTACAGTGTTGAAATACGAGCCATTGACAACGTAATGAATTATTTTAATTCTTCTCGTCAAAAACGTCCCACAGATGACAGTTTATAAGATACGGTTTCCAGTAAATCGCCGAATTCAATCATTGCTGACAGCGGTCAGTGTGGAGGTGAGTGACCACTTTGAACAGCCTGCGAAGGGACCTAGGATATACGGTATTGATCCTCATTAAACTGTTCGATTATAAAGAGCTCAACGTGCTTCTCGTTGGGCTACCAAAGCCGGGAAGCCTACCCCTCTGCTGAGGATCAAAATTGTGATTGCAAATCCTCCTCGGGAAAGTTTCTCAGACCATCGCCAATAGCTCATTATGCTCAGATCTAGCACGACATAAATTAAGTTCTATTACTACTACTACTGGTATCTAAAACTTGTTATCTGATGCAGTGGCGGTAATAGATTATTAACACACGCTCTATTTGGATCTAAAATTGCACCGCAGTAATACAAAAGCAACTAATTCGGTACTTTACAGAAGAAAGTTAGCACTTAATTTTAACATATATTGTAATGTGCCACCTGCTTCATGATGAGAAAAGAGCCTCTTCTTTCGTGAAAGCACTTTTCTCATCATTGCAAAACATTAAGCTCAGCGGCAGATGTAGTTGCTTATAAAAATATTTATTTTCCTGCAAAAAAAAAAAAAAAAAAAAAGCTTCGATCTTTTGTTAGGAGCTTCTTAAATCCTCACTTTTTTCTATCCAATATATTATGTTTTTATTTATTTATTTAGAGAAAACTTGTCCTCTACAATTATTACTTAAACTAAGTTGAAGATATGTGGGCTTATTTTGACCCAAATAATCAATTTTACCACCTACTCCCGTCAATTGATTACCTCTCACTATTCATTACTATTTTATATAAGCTGAAGCTGATTTAATAAAAGAAAACGGAATGATAAGTGAAATAAAGAAGATTGAGCGATTTTCCTAATACCTGTCGTTATATAAAAGATAAAATTCTTGAAAGATTTGGAAAGTGGTCCATCAATCATTCACTAGGTTAAGAAGTCCAAAACGTGCTTACCATATTAATAAGTTTATTTTTTTCAAGTTCAACATAATGATTTCAATTTAGCTAAATTAAAATATATCATACCATTTTATTGTATCAAATGCTAATTAATCACTTTAATTTTTTCGTTAATTTTTCTTTTTAAATTGATTAGTTTTAAAAGATTTTTTTCTCTTATAATAGAAATTTTTTCTCTTATAAGTATTAAGTTTTAAGAACTTTTCACGTGTTATGCATTTGCGAGTAGTAATTTAATTTAATGACTCCATGTTTTCATAACGTTTTCAGGAATTTTTATCTAATGCGTTAAAAAAAAAATTGCGAGATAACATATTAAAATTCCAATCACTTATTACTTTTGCTTTAAACTACTAAAAATTGAGAATTCTGTTTTTTTTTTTTTTTTTTTTTTTTTTTTTTGAACTATTTTTTTTTAATGAAATGAAAGTTACAATATTTTAACAGCAAATAATCTACATTATTTCTATTATTATAGGATTAATTATAGAATTATGATATACTTATTAAAGGTTTTTATGATATTGTATGTAATATTGTAATATTTATGATATTGTAAGTAATTTCTATTGTTGTGAAATGTTACGAAATTCGACTTTAATATTTAGCTTATTCTAATTTAACAAATCAAGTAACCAATTCTGTTGCGCTGACGGAAAAGTTGAATTATAACAAATATCTTAAGAAATTTGCGAATCAATATTTATGTTATTAACTATTGTAGTTAATTGAATACTAATAATTTTCTTTTAATTACTACGGCACAATTTTTTTGTTTTTACCTTTTCGTTAATCTCAATATTGCATTCTATATATACGTAATTAAAGAAAATATTACCTGCATACGATGAAAAAATAATTAGTAGGATGCTGATTTCATCTTCCTTTATCATAGGGGTGATTCTGTGATTTTTATCTTCTAAAATGATCTTTCTAGAAAATCACGGAGATGTGACCTTCGAAAGAAGTCAGTCCTCTACTAATCAGAAATACTTAACGTTGTAATTTTCTAAATGACGCATATTTAGAAGCCTTTACAAATATTCGTTAAAGAAAAGTACTAGAGCAGTTTTGTTTGATCACTCGCTAATTAACCTTTAATGTACTTGTAATTTTAGATAAAACGTAATTTATCATATACCCTCGTGATGTTATCAAGCAATAAATTTCTATGTGATTTGTTTTATTAAATATTATAGTTGATTGAATATTTGTAATTTATGTTTTGATTACTACTAAGGCACAATTTAAACGTTTTTGTTTTTATTCTTTATTTAATCTTTATAATGCATTTTATGCTTACATAATTAAAAAAGAACTATCAACATAATGTGAAGAAAATCCTCCGTAGGATACTGATTTCATATTCCCTCATCATAATGATGATTCCGTGATTTTTATCTTCTAAAACGATCATTGTACAAAATCACAGGGATGTGATCCTCCTTAATCGGAGGAAGTTGAACAGAAAGGCTTAGCGTTGTAATTTTCTAAATGACGCAATTTAGAAGCCTTAACAAATATGCGTTAAGGAAAAGTACTCGAACAATTTTGTTTGATCACTAGCTAATTATCCTTTAATGTACTCGTAATTTTAGATATAACATAATTTATCATATACTCTTGTGATGTTATCAAACAATCAATTTCAATGTGATATGTTTTATTAAATATTATAGTTGATTGAATATTTATAATTTATGTTTTGATTACTACTACTAGGGCATAATTTAAACGCTTTTGTTTTTATTTTTTAATGAATCTTAATATTACATTTTATGCTTACATAATTAAAAAGAAATATCGGCGTAATGTGATAAAATCATCGGTAGGATGCTGATTTCATCTTCCATCACCATAAGAGTCATTCCGTGATTTTTATCTTCTAAAATGACCATTCTACAAAATCACAGGGATGTGATCTTCGGAAGAAATCGAACAGAAATGCTTAACGCTGTATTTTTCTTATGACCCATTTCAGAAACCTTAGCATATATTATACGTTAAAGAAAAGTACTGGAACAATTTTGTTTGATCACTCGCTAATTAACCTTTAATATACTTGCAATTTAAGATAAAAACGATATTTTAGATTTTAAAAAACAATTATTATATACTCTCGTGATGTTATCAAACAATCAATTTCTATGTGATTCATTTTATTAAATATTATAGTTGATTGGATATTTGTAATTTATTTTTTGATTACTACTAAGGCATAATTTAAACGTTTTTGTTTTTAAATTAATCTTAATATTGCATTTTATACTTACATATTTAAAAAGAAATATTGGCGTAATGTGATAAAATCATCAGTAGGATGCTGTTTTCATCTTCCATCACCATAAGAGTCATTCCGTGATTTTTATCTTCTAAAATGACCATTCTACAAAATCACAGGGATGTGATCTTTGGCAGAAATCGAACAGAAATGCTTAGCACTGTATTTTTCTTATGACCCATTTCAGAAACCTTAACATATATTATGCGTTAAAGAAAAGTACTAGAACAGTTTTCACTCGCTAATTAACCTTTAAATATACCTGTAATTTTAGATAAGACGTAATTTATCATATACTCTCGTGATGTTATCAAACAATCAATTTCTAAGTGATTCGTTTTATTAAATATTATAGTTGATTGAATATTTGTAATTTATGTTTTGATTACTACTACTAGGGTATTATTTAAACGTTTTTGTTTTTTAATGAATCTTAATATTACATTTTATACTTACATAATTAAAAAGAAATATCGGCTTAATGTAATAAAATCATCGGTAGTATGCTGATTTCATCTTCCATCATCATAAGAGTCATTCCGTGATTTTTATCTTCTAACATGACCATTCTACAAAATCACAGGGATGTGATCTTATGCCGCATTTCAGAAGCCTTAACATATATTGTGCGTTAAAGAAAAGTTCTGAAACAGTTTTGTTTGATCACTCGCTAATTAACCTTTAATATACTTTTAATTTTAGATAAGACGTAATTTATCAGATACTCTCGTGATGTTATCAAACAATCAATTTCTATGTGATTCATTTTATTAAATACTAGCCGCCTAAGGCGGCCAGCTGTCCGCCACGCTAAAGGTTTTCACAAATAAAGTTTTTTAAAACATAGCAGGAAATCTGAAGATTAGTGGACAATTAAAGTGTTCCTGTCCAGCAATTCTGTCTTCATATCCAGTTCTGCTGCAGATGTGTTATAACTCTTGAGGATGTTTGAAATTATATAGCTACAACGCTTAAGAAAAAAAAAACTAAAATGCTAAATACATGAAAAGAACACGAAAATGAATAATTTTTTTATGGTATCAATTTCTATTTCTATATAATTTTTTATGGTATCAAATTCTATTTCTATATCTGTTACGTCAAGCACTCAGGTATTATAATTTGATCTAGTTGTGCTTGTATAATTTTGATCTAGTTGCGCTTTCTACGTCATTTTGTTAACATCGTTTGGTTTGTTATTTAACATCATTTGGTTTGTTATTTCTAAGTTAACTTTCAAAAAATTGGCTGGCATCAGCATTTTTATTCTTTAAGTTGTTTATTTTTTCTTTTGGAATTCGTTCCTTTTTAGAGCAACCTAAGCTTTTTCAACCTAATCGAATTCTTTGCCGACTGTTCTCTGTATATATAAAGAAAATAAAGTAAATATTTTTAAAGTGTTGTGAAAAGAATTTTTAGTTGTACAAAGTACTACAATATCGCTATAAAAATTATCGTCTTCGCTTAAGAAAAAAAAAAATAGAGCGTGGAAAGAAGAAGAAAAACTTATTATAACAATTATGAACAGCGACAAATATATCAAAGCGAAGCGTTCTATTTACGTATTGAATATGTTGCCACATTTTTAATACAAAAGTTAAACTTTTCTCCACTTTAATAAATGTAAACTAATGCGAACTTTACAATTAAATTATTAATTCCTTCGTTTATTATTGGTTTAAGTTGTCGAAAATTAATATTTCAATTGTGAGGTTCGCATTAGCATACATTTATAAGAGTGGGGAAAAGTATATGCATTTTTTAATAGTTTTTTGAATATGGCTCTTTGAAGACGAAAAAGCAGACGAAAAGCATAGACTTACAAAATGACTGATAACTAAATAACTAATCAAAATTTTTGAAAAAGAAAAAAAATACTTCTTCATAATGTCAAAACACAATTATGGGCCGAGTTTCGTGCCCGAGCGAGGCTTCTGGGGCGATATATTGTGATTACAGACACACACACACACACACACAGCCGCGTTTATTATTATGTATAGATTATAGTTGATTGAATATTTGTAATTTATGTTTTGATTACAACTAAGGAATAATTTAAACGTTTTTATTTTTAAATTAATCTTAATATTACATTTTATACTTACATAATTAAAAAGAAATATTGACCCATTTCAGAAGCCTTAACAAATATTACGAGTTCTTAAAGTTCTAGAACAATTTTGTTCGATCGTTCTTTAATTAATCTCAAATATAGTTATAATTTTAGATTAAACATAATTTATTATCTACTCTCGTGATGTTATCAAATAGCATAGAACTTATTTCTTTTTTCTACCGTAACGAATTCTCGTTAAATGTTGTCAAATTTTTAATTATCAGCATCTAAATTTATCGTTATTGCTCTCCCGTTGATATGAGTGATCGTTAATCTCATCCGTTTTTGTTTACCTCAAAATATATTTCCTCACTCACGTGAGTTTCGATACATTTTCCGGTTTTTCTTTTACAATTCGAAACAAATCTCTGATAAAAACATCTTTTTATGATAAACACACTTATATATTTTTTTAGCATTGTCGGTCGATGTTTTTAGCATTGTCGGTCGATGTTTAGGTTGATTTCGGTCTATTTGTCTGTTACCTACAGATGTTTTCATCATCTGTGTTCACTATCTTGTAAGTGCATCTGTTCATACACACCTGTCTTTAAAAGGGCAATGCAAATCTGCTCATGCTCTGTTCATATCTGTTCATCAGCATTCATGTGCAGATTTAGTGTTTTTGTTATTGTTTTCTACTTTGATGGTTGTTTATGTGTCATATTTTTACTTTTAATGGTATTTCAATGGATTGTACTTGCCCCCCAGGTTTTTTTTTAAACTATTAAAAAAAATTGTGAAGTCTTTATGCTTTTGAATTTGTTAAATTGATATATTTTTTTAAAATTTATGTTTGAATCTGAATTTTATTTTTCAGATAATCGGGAACAGCATAGAGAAGAATTGCATAAAGGTATTAATTAATTTTCTTGCAATATTAAAAATTTGACATATTTATTTTTGTAAATATTCTTTTGGAATTAATTAAACCATATATTTCATTTTCGCGTCGTAAATTGTAAAGTAATCCCAATTAACCAGATAATTTCACCCGCTTTTACAAAGTTTATCAATATAATAGCCAAAAAATTTCTGAGTAAAATTTGTCTTTAGTTTCTATTTTTGTCTTAATTTAAATTTTGGAATTTTGCAGTTGGCACCTGAAAAATTTCAGATTTTACATGTTTTTCTTTTGTTCAAGTTTAGGTTCTAATATTTTGCATTACCTGTTTTAAAATAAGAAATAATGCTTTTATTTAATTTTCTTTTATAAATATAAGTTTTTTTTCTCGATTTTATTTTAGTTTGATAATTTAACTTCAATACACAAAATCGAAGTACATTCAATGTTTTTTTATGGTATTTTTTTCTCTATAAAAAATAAGTTAAGTCTCATACCTCTTAAAAGTATTCATTAATATTAAATTTTTTATTGTCTCATTTCGTACTAAATATGTGATACAAAAGGATGGTTTCATAATTATGAACTCAATTTTTTCAGACTTGACATGCACATAACGCTGTTAAAGAAAAGTGAAGTTGTTTAAAAAAATTTATGTTGAAATAATCCCTTTATTTGCACTTATTACAATTTTTACTAACTGATATGAATTAAATTTTTTTTCCAGGAATTAAAAACTAGCTGTCATGTATATAATTCATTGTATTTCATTTTTATTACTCATTGTATTATGCCCGTAGCAGTCGATTTCTGAAATGTAATTTTTTTTTTTAAATTTAATTTTGATGAAATTTTAGTGAATGTAAATAGCACTAACAGTTATTTATAATAATTTTTCTAGAACCGCTTGATTTTTTTCTTTAAAGTTATTTTTTCATTTTAATAATCTGCATAGCAACCGCTTATAATTATATAATTATGGGATTGCCCCGAATTAAAGATGCCCTTTTAATTTTTCAAGTTAAACTAAGGTTGACAAATAAAAAAGTTTTTAACTATTGTTATGTTATATATAACTATATCTTACAAAGCTGAATTATATTTTATTCTTTTAATTAAAATGTAAGTTTAACGAATGCTGTAGTATTTAAGCTTCATTATCACAACATCACAATAATTGGAGACATTTATCTATAAAATATTTAATTTGAATGCTGATGCAAGTTGTAATAATAATTATTTATGTTCCTTAAATTTTAGATCGATTTTTCGATGTTCCTTTTATATCTTAAAAAAATAGTTTAGTTTGTAGTTAATACAAATATGATTTTTTTTCCAGCTTTGTGGGATGCTTGCAGTAGAGGTGAGGTGAATAAGGCAAGGCAATTAATTAAGCAATTGGGTCGAGAAACAGAGCTCATAATCAACAGTACGCCAAATGGATGCAGCACCTTATTGTTTAAGTAAGTATAATTGAATCTTGTAAGTTTATATTACAGTACAGAACCCGTTATCCGGAAATCAGAAAACCGGAACGAAAGTCGATAAATTTCCCCCGCCATTTAAAAAAAAAATTTTTTTTTTCCTCTTAAGATTTTAGGATTTTTCTTTCTTTTTTGAAAGATGTTTACCTTACCATCATTTTGAAGATAATCATTAGTGTATTACTTCATCGTTTTTTTTTCTTTTTAAGATTATTTCCAAATAATTTTTTTTTTTTAGTTGGGTTTAACAATAAAATAACGGCTTTTTGTAGCGATTCAGAAAACCGGAAAAATCAGTTATCCGGAATAGCGATGGTCCCGATCGTTCCGGATAATCAGTTCCCTACTATTATTACGCATGTAAGGGGAGACTCCATTCAGATGTTTTTATCCTATATTAGTCTCATATAACTTGGCGAATCTGTTTTTGATGGTCAAATGTTTTGTTTAAGTATATTTTCAATTTTTAAGGGTCATACTTCGATTTTTCATTCTTAATCTGCCACTTTTTGAAAACTTTTCTATCAGTTTTGTTCAAATTTTGCCGTTTAAAATTGCTTAGTCTTAAAGAATTTGTTGAAAGTTAATTTTACTTTAAAGTGCTCAAACCTCTGACTTTTTTCTTGTTTAAAATATTTTAACAATATTTTCCAAATTAAGTTTACAGCTTATATTTTATGGATTAAAAATATGGATTTTTTTTCAAAGGTTTGTTTATTCAGAGAAAGTGAATATTAGTGTCTGATTTTGTAACTTAAAATGTCATCTGTTCTAACTAATTAGGATATTCAAGGTATCTTTCAATCATTAAGATTGCATGTAAAGCAGATGGAAATCTACCTTTTATATTAAAAGTTAGTTAAATGTTCTGTTTTTTTTTGTGCACTCTACATACATTTAGTTAAAAAGTGCTAATTTTTTGTCGAAAAAGTAACATTTATTATTATTTAGGTTAATAATTCTTATTTTTATTATTACTAAAAAATTTTATGTAGTATGCTTTTATTATTGATCAATAATATTTTTTATGAACTGCATGAGGATTGTTCCAAAATTGAAAAGAAAAAAAATCACTTTAACTATGATAGGGTGCTCCATTCTAATATTAAATACTTTCGTTTTGAATTAGTTTATATTTAAGTGTTTTCTACAGAGGTAAATTATTAGAATGTGCTGATAATGAATTAAGCATGTAGGTTAGAATATATACTTCATGTTAACATAAAAGCAGAGTTGGCCGTTGATTACAGTAATCGATTACAACTGTAATTGATTACAGATAATTACAGCTATGTAATCAATTACTTGTAATCACGATTACAAGTAATCAATTACTTGTAATCGTGATTACAACTATCAAAAAATTTTGATTACATCTGTAATCATGATTACAATTTTGATTACAGTAATCAATTACTTGTAATCACGATTACAAGTAATCACGATTACAAGTAATCAATTACTTGTAATCGTGATTACAACTTTCAAAAAATTTTGATTACAGCTGCAATCAGGATTACAATTTTGATTACAGTAATCAATTACTTGCAATCATGATTCCAAGTAATTGCAATTACAAGTAATCACAACAGAAACGATTACGAGTAATTATGATTACAAGTAATCAAAATATATGATTACATGTAATTTGATTACATGTAATTGTGATTACTTGTAATCAAACTATACGATTACAAGTTATTACGATTGTATACTATTGTCAAATTTTTTATTTAAGTATTCATGTGTTTACATATTTTTATGTACATAGAATGTACGCACGCATGAACGTACAATTTGCGATTCCTATACATACAATGTATGCACAAACGTTGTTTGTACGTACAATATTCATAATTATATTGTAATATACTTAATACAATGCGCATATGCTTAGTACATATAATTATACATTTATGATACATGTACGCATGTATGTTAGTTTGCACAAAAAGGCAATGTTTTGTATACATAGACAATGTATGTATGAACGTATATGAAAATAATGTTTATGCGTTTACATGCTTTTATGTACTTAAGCACATATATTGTATAAATTTACGATAATAGCACGTATATACAATGTACGTATGTATATAAAATTGTACGTATTTACGTACAATATGTAAGAATGTTATTTAAAGGTGCAATATATGCACATAATTGCGTAAATAAAATGCGCACATGTATACATGCATATTTATATGTACATCGATATATGTGCACGCAAAGTATGTACTTATGTACAACTTACGTATGTACTTGTATAACTACATACTTTGTTAATACTTATGCACATGTAATGCATGGATGTACAAAAAATAGTTATATGCACAATGTACGCATGTACATACAACGTATACATGTACATAATTACAAGTAATGTACAAATACATGCGTACATTTAAATATATGTAATTACAATATACACATACATTGTGCATACATTAAAAAAATTTATATGAGTAAAGTTATTAAAATTTGTTTCAAAATTTATTCTAAGCCATATGAAACTCGACCTCATATATTTTAGAAAGCAAACGATAATTTTATTTTGAATTTCTAAATATTAATTCCACACATAAAATTTACCGTTTTTCTTACCAGTTAAAAAATTTCTATGAATCATGCATTACGTTATAAAAAAAATAAATCTGTATTGTCAAACATTTCATGAAAATACCTGAAAATAATTTTTTATTCAGAGAATTTCAAAATGATATAGAACAATTAAAGCTGAAAACTAAATTTAAATATCGTTTGATTTTGTCATTTAACTTGCTTGAGTCATTAAAAGTTAACTTGCATGCATTTTATTTATTGCATTGTACACATATTTAGACATAAATGTAATGTACATATGTATACGTGTAATGTATGTACGCATGTACAATGTATGTACATACATTCATGCATTGTACGTGCATATATAGTACATATGGATATGCATACATGGAACATACGTGTATTGTACATGTGTGGATACATTCATTGGGCATATATACATTGTACCATATGCATAGATAGGGATAGCATGCATGTACAGATGTAAAATTTGTACGAAAGAATTATGCCCAATATATTTATACACATATGTACTGTATATGTACACACATATGTACATTATATGAACATTATATGTTCATTTCATCATATGAACATTATATGAATATACATCTGTACACTATATGTATATACATCTGTACAATATATGCATCTCAAATGTGTGTATGTACGTACGCTATGCATGTCGAATGTATGTATGAATATATGTAAAATATAAATACGCCCAATGTACGTACAATTGTACACAAATGTATTATGCATATTTGGATACATACATTTAGCATGAACATATTATGTATATGTACATAAATACACTGGACATGCATATCATGTACATGTATATTGTATACATACATATATTGTACATCCTACAGATATACCTATATTGTACATGCATACATATATTATACTGTTCATAAATAAATTGCACATGCATGCATGGGACATACATTGTACAGACAATGTATGTATGTTCGTACAAACACAAGTACTTGTATATACATGCGTACATGAACATAGATATACATTTTACATGCACAAATATTTGCTTAAAATGCATATATTCATTGTGTATAAATGTACATGTCTACATTGTTTGCACATACATACGTAATTATTATCTATATACATACGTACATGTATTTTATACCTACAATATAAGTGTATGTACATGTGTGTGAAATTAAAATGTCTGAACATATGCACTAGATAAAATCATATGTACATATATTTTAGTTACATTCATTTGTACGTATACAAATACGTACAAAATGCAGTACATATTAATACGTGCAAAATGTATCATTATAAAATACATTCTACTATCTACTGTAAAATATAATCATTTATAAGAATACAATAGTCTTGTAATCGTGTATTTAGATTACAGGTAATCATAATTACATGTAATCAAATTACATGTAATCATATATTTTGATTACTTGTAATCATAATTACTTGTAATCGTTTTTGTTGTGATTACTTGTAATCGCAATTACTTGGAATCATGATTACAAGTAATTGATTACTGTAATCAAAATTGTAATCATGATTACAGCTGTAATCAAAATTTTTTGAAAGTTGTAATCATGATTACAAGTAATTGATTACTGTAATCGACTATGTAATCATGATTACAGCTGTAATCAAGCTTTGTAATCACGATTACAAGTAATTGATTACTGTAATCGATATTGTAATCATGATTACAGCTGTAATCAAAATTTTTGAAAATTGTAATCATGATTACAAGTAATTGATTACTGTAATCAAAAAATTTAATCGATTACATTTTTGGCCAACTCTGCATAAAAGTAATGCAATTATCTTTTTTTTTTTTTTAATTAGGGCTTGTGAAGAAGGTCAAAAAGAAATTGTAAAATTGCTTCTTGAAAATGGTGCTGATGGCAGGATTCATCCAATAACTAAATATTCGCCTCTGTACATTGCTTGTTACTATGGAAGGAAAGATATCACAGAAATCATAATCAAAGTAAGAGAAACAATTAATGTTAGTTATGTTAAAGAATCATTTATTGATTTTATTTACTATTTTTGGTGCTCAATTTTTTAGTTATTAAAGTTTAAACAGTAAAAAAGTTTTAACTAGAGGGTCACAAATAAACTACAATGAATATTAATAATAAGCAGTATAATACCAATTATAAAATAGAAAAATATATTATTCAGCATTATTGAAGTGGAGGGTCGGACATAGGTTTTATGGTCTGGGTCAAATGTCATTGCAAATCACTATCTTAATGTGTAAACTCTTTGAAGATATGAATTATAGAATTAAAATTTAATTTTATTTATATCATCAGGCTCCTTGCTCATTTTTTGCACACCTTTGTAATTTTAAATTTTTACTAGTTTTGAGCAAAAAAAAGAACATAAAGTTACACTACCTAACACTGCTGTGACAGCAGCATTTACAATTTTTTAAGTATAGCGTGATATTAAAATATTAATTTCTGTTTTTCTTATTAGTCAAATGACTACATGTTCTGAATGTAAAGTAATCTTTTGCTAAAACTGTTGAACATTACCAATTATAAATATTTTTTTTATGTAAGAAAAAAAATTGTCTGCAGGATGACACCTTTCGCTAGGGATTTCTATCAGACCTTTAACTCTTCTTAGCTCCAGGTCAATTATTTCTGTATTCGCCCTATTAAATATATCCTTGTGTAGCTGGCATATATTGATATAGAAATTATGAAGCTCTAATGTAATTTTTTATTACTTAAGCTATGGTATTTTGCTAGAAAAAATTTAATATAAATTTGAGGACGTTAGCTGAGAAAGGTTATGAAAATAAAATAAATAGTGATTAAAAATGTTTAAAATAAAGAGGCTACCATAAATGATCATCTGTTCTTTTAGCAATCCTATTATTTAAATAAGCAATAATAAATTCATTTCGTTAAATAAGTAGAAAGACCACATTAATAAGTTTTTTATTTTATTTTAAACATAAACAATATTTGTTTTTAATAAAATATATTTTTTGTGCTTAAAATTTAAATTACAATTTTTTTTCCAGAAATTTCCTGAATTAGTTGTGGTCACTACTGTCGAAAAATGGCTTCCAATTCATGCTGCTGTGATTAATGGTCATTTGCAGGTTTTAGATCTCCTTCTAAAATATCCATATGAGTCTTCTGTGCTTCAAAGATACGTGGATAAAACACAAAAATGGGAGTATTTTTTCCCATTTGATATCAACGCAAAAGATGTCACAGAACAAACAGTTCTGTATGTAGCCTGCCTTGTCGGGAATCAAAGAATTGTCGATCTTCTTTTGAAATTTAAAGTGCCGGCAAAGAAGATTAAAAAGGAAGATGGATCTGATGATGAAAGAAAAGATGATGAACACAGGTCAGGATCAAACATAAGCCCCACTAAAAAACGTTTGTCAACTGGCATCCAAAGTGTGATATCGAAACTTAGTTTAAGAAATAACACTGATAAAGAGGAAGAACATTCCGAAACTGAAATTTCTCCCTTAGACCTAGATCTTTACTGTAATAATAACACTGAGACTGCTTTACATATAGCCATTAAAAAGAAATACCACAGTATAGTTCAACTTTTGCTTCAAAATTCAGCCAATCCAAACCTTAGTATTAAACAGTCTACTGAAGAACTGAATCGAGCAAATGATAATTCGGGCTCTTCTTCAACTGCTCTTGTAGAAGCCTGTAAAAATCGTGATGTGAATATGGTGGATTGTCTCGTAAGATATGGTGCAAGAGACGACCAGTGTAAAGCTCTGAAAGTTGCCACTGCCAACAAAGATGAACATATTGCTTCTAAGCTATTAACATTAAAAGCATATCAAGATCCTGAGTTTAAAATTAATAAGAAAGCTCTTGAAATAGTACCATCAACTCATCTGGGTGGGTTGTTGGGAAGTGTGACATTTAGCTCTATGTTTCCAACCACTCCTGTTATGATTAACTGGCATGGCCAAAAATGTTTGCACTACATAAAAGAGGAGTGGTTATTAAATGCAAGCATGGCTCACAACGTCAAGTTAAAGCTTACTGCCAGAAATCAGAGTAGTGCTCTAATGGCTATCACACGTCTTGACATATCCAACAATCAACTGACAGAACTTCCTTTGTGTATATTTCAAATGGCATCTTTGAGACATTTTAATGCAGCTAATAATAAAATATTTAAACTTCCTGAAGCTGATAAAAATGATAAAACATCATCTTCATCCCCTAAAACAAAACGTGATATTCATTCATTAAACCAATCAGGGTGGTGTTGCCCTGTTCTGGAAGAAATTCATTTACATGACAATAGGCTGGATTGTGTACCAGCTTGTCTTTTTACACTACCCTCGCTAACAGTTCTTGATTTATCGAACAATAAGCTTCAGTCTTTACCTTTTAAAATGTGGTTTGCTCCCAAGTTAAGAGAATTGAATCTTTCATTGAACATGTTGCACGATTTGCCTTCTAAACCTCCACCAGTTCGCTCTATATCTGCCTCTCGTCTTACTCCAAGTATTTCAGAAGACCAGGTGAATTCCACTGAATCTAGTCCTCGTCATTCCACTGTTGAATCGTTTGAAAGCTCTGGTGATATTCCAAATTTACTGTCTCCTGTCTTTGAACCTGAGAGAAGATTTAAAGTAGATGGTGATCTCAGACAACAAGAGTTGTTGCACCATAACTTTTGGAGCTCCTCTATAAAGGTAAGGTAACAGTCTAACCCATCCACCTTTAAGTGTCATACAATTTGTTTCTTTGTGTAACAGTCTATCTCCTAAGGAAACAGTCTATAACTAAGATATGCTAATTTCTTATTGCAGATGATAATTTAAATTCAACTGTATAAACTTCTACTTTTTCTGAATAAGTTTATCTTTCATTATAAGTAATTTAGATTTTGTTCCATTAATTGCAATCTGAAGTTAATTTTGGAAAGCTACTTTTTGAAAGTTGTGGTCAGAATCACTAACTGAAATCTGTATTTACCCAATGATAATTTTATGTACAAAATTACTTTCAGTAATTATTTTTATTATTTTATTTATGATTTAAAAAAATTGTAGATTGTTAGGTATATTATTTTTTACATCTTTGATAATATAATTTTGAATTCAAAAATCTCAGGTGAATGACTCTGGATGGAAGAAAAATTAAGTCTTTATGTTTTAAAAACTATTTAGCCAATTTTATCCATACTTTAAATGAAGTTAGAGCAAATTCAGTTCAAATTTTAATTGAAATTGTCCTTTTAAATTATATAATTTAAGAGATGTAAAAATTTTTGTATCTTGCAATCCTAACTTTTGATTAGTCTTCTGACCTGAGATTGACCTGAGACCCATAAAATCTAATTCAATTGAAAAAAATAGTGAAGTTTATTCGGAATAAGTATGTCCTTAGAACAAATTTTTTAACTTAAATTATTGCCTGCACTAATAAGTTACACTAATTAATAAGCTACAAAAATTACAATTTAGTGTATAAGATCACTTTGTCATAAGATCATTTAGTACATAAAATCATCTTGTCAACAGTTACTCTGGCTGTAATACTTTTATTTTGCGTACTGTACATAAATTAAAATTTTTATATATTATAAGTGTGTATAAATTAAAATTTTTAAAAATATTTTCCTTATAGATTATTAAAACTGATTGTTCACACATTTTATAAGTAATAATATTGGGTTATAGCAGTAGTATAAATTTGATTATTTTATTCTTATAAATTTTTTCAAATTTTTAGATTGTAGAATCTTCAAATGGAAATGAAACTGGTAAAAACCAAAAGTGCCAACTGGCAGCTCTTAATCTAGCCCACAACGCTTATGAAACAATCCCTCCCATACTATCCTGTTTTGCTGTAAACTTGGCTAGATTGAACATGAGTTATAATCGACTTACGGAAATGGGACCTGTTAGTAGTTATCCAGCTTGTCTTAAGCATTTAGATCTTAGCCACAACAGAATTAAAACCTGGTTAACCACTCGAAGAATTGATCCTGATCTCAACACTGAAAGTAGTTCATGTTATAGTCAAACTGAATCTATGAGTGCAAAAATGAAGCCATCAAGTACTTCATCTTCTGGTAGAGTGATTTATTTATTTATTTCTATTTAGAAAGTGTATTTATTTATTTTTTGTTTTGTTTTTTACTTATGCTCAAAATAGGAAATTTATAACATTTATCATAAAACCAAATTGGCTATTTTTTACCCTCTTTGAAACTTAAGAAAGCCAAAAAATTTGTTATAAGGAATGTAATGAGGTGTTTATTTTAAGATTTATTCTGCAATGTTTATAGCCTTGCTAAATCTATAATTATGCTATCATATTATTCACATATTCAATTATAAATTATTTTTGTTGTCTAAAAAAAGTTGATGAATTATAAAATCACAAATTGTTACCACCTGGGAGCAAAACTGAACCACGGTTTTTCGGTTTCCCGAACAAAAGTTATTGCTAGCCTTTTCCTTAAAGCACAAAGACCTTATTTTAATATTTTTTAGAATTTAAGACCCTTTATACAAATTTTTAATTTTGATATAAATATCAAGAAATTTTTGCAATTTTCTTTTTTTAAAAGGACTAATTAATAAATACTATATTTTTTGAAAAAATTTTGGTTGGGCCCACAGCAGTCCCAGGCCCTGGGATAATTGTACTTCTCCCCCCTCCCCTGAGCATGGCTTTGTCTAGGAGAATCAACAAATTTATGTGTAATGTTGGGATCCAAATTTATGTGAGAGTCGATAATAAAAAAAGTATGTAATATAATAATTTATTTTAGTATTAAATAAATTAAAGTTTAAATATTTTAAGGGTTTATGTCTGTTTGATTATAAGATTTAAATTTTGAAGATAATCTATTTATTATAAATATAAGAATTTTAATAACTTTTGATACAGATATACTTGTATACTACATCTATTGAATCCCATTGTACTTTATATACTTGTTATATCTTGAACTTCACAAGCTTATGAAGCTTCTACTTGTAATATATTTGCTAACTTTTTTTAAACAATCCTATACAGTTTAGTTTTTCAAAGGTACCTATTTTGAGACGTGCTTTTCCTGATTCTGTTTTTATTTAATTTAGATTAATTCAGCAGCTTATTCTGCCACTTAATTTTCTTTGTAATTCAAGGACTTCTGTTAAATTCATGTTTAAAAAAATATTAGTAGTAAGTATATAAAATTTTGCTTATAAACAAGATTTAAGGATCAGTTTATGACTAATGCATAATGCATTTTTATGTTCTATTTCAAATTTATATGGGAATTTGTTCTGTTAGTTTTTAACCATTTAAGTTTTTTTATGATGTCACAAAATATTTGATAAATAATTAATTTTTATTTTCTAATAATTGATTTTTTTATAAAAATTTTAAAACTTTTGATTAAATTCAGAAATTTATTATATTTTAAAACTTTATGTGGTAAAAAAATATTTTTCAGTTTATTTTATAAATTTTTTTAAAAAACATTTCTCAAAAAATGTATTCAAATTTAATTTGACCAATATTAATGATGTGAGTTTACATTTACACTATGACAAAGTTAAAAGCTTAAACACAGTCATCAGTATTACAAAGCATGCTTTCTTCAAAGCTTTGAAATTACTGCAATTTTTAGTTATTAGAATAGTCAGTTTTCGAACTATTTGATTTTATTTCTAAATTTCAAAATACCACTCAAGAAATACTGAGACATTTTTAGATTTGAAAAATTTATTAACAAAGCATTTGTTATTTTAAAGTAAAAAGACTTGTGTGAAGCATTATATTTCATTTCACATTCTCTTATATTTAGCAATTTTGTATTTAAAATTTTAGGGCTTCTTTTAAATTTCATTTTAAAATTATGTTTGATATTTAAATGTTATATCAATTAAACTGCAAATAAAGTATGAGTGTCTTGTTATACTTTTTGATTGTTGTGTGAAATTCTATGGCAGGTCGTACACAGTCTCCTTCCTTGCATTCTTGGGGATCAGCTAAATCACTGACTGGCTTAGTGTGTCAACATAGACGCCACAACAGGTTGGATAACTTAAGAACATTAATCTTAGCTGACAACGAGTTGGACCGATTAATATTAATTTTGGACGAAGATGATTTTGAGGAAGAAGACTCAAAGTCATCTGAATCATTTGAAACATTGGACCCTACTGGAAAAGTATGCTCTTTTAAACCTCCTCAAAGATAGAAAGTTGAAACCATTAAAGTTTATCTATGCTTAAAATGGCTAATATAATCAGGAAAAGAGTTCTTTGTCAGAAACTAATTCTTTTATCATGATCATGTAGTCTTTGAAAAATATTTTGTATTTAGTTAATTTATTTTGTACTTAAAAATATTTTTTGAGTGCTTAAAAAGTACTTAAAAGGTGCTTATTTTTTGTTGAAAGACTTGGCTACGCACCCTGATCATAATTGTGAAATTCTCCCCTAGTGTTCGCTTTCATTTTTTTTGGGGGGGGGGTTACTTTAATGAAGTTAAAAATATTAAAATATTTTGTATTTGCTGCATTGAACGGATTTTCTTCTATATCCTAGAAGCTAATTTGTAAAGTAAATATTAAAAGCCAATGATTTGTAAGGTCTTATTGCTATTTCATGAACATACCTATGATTAAAAAAGGTATAATTTATTTTAGCATTCACAAATAATCAGAATAATTGCTATATACTTTATCAGTAAAGCTTAACCCTTTTAGGACACACTTTGACAATTTTAGATGAAAGCAAAAGCTTTTTTTCATTGCTTAAAATAAGGTTATCCTGAATTCAGAACCAAGGTATATCAAGGTCAAAAATAAGGTTATCCTGAACTACCCTCACTATCTTGGATTTCACGCTATTTTTTTAATTTGCGTTTTTTTTATGCTCAGAGAAAAAAAAAATATTTATCAAAAATCTAAAAACAGACAAATCTATCTTTGAAAATTGCTGATTACAGAATTGCATTGGTATAATTTTATCAGATAAAATTGAATAATCTGTAGTGCTACCGAACATTTTATTTCTCCAATTTTGATTGGATAATCGCCTTGTATTTTATGTGTTCAAAAGATACTGCCAAACAGAGTAAACGTCCACCATCAATTTATTTGTAAAATTTAAGTAATATTATGAGCCGAAAACCATAGCATGCAAGGTATCAAACACTGAGCAAAAGTTCCTTGATATGTGATTTCTACTCTTGCAAAACAACTCATAGCCATTTAAAATTTCATTGATTTAAAATTAAGCATAAATTTTTGTTTTTGGCTGCAGTTGAGTGAAAAACTTTCATTTCGATTAAATAATCTTTGAAAATGAATTTTGTCGCAATAATGAAATTTCCCATTAAACAAAACTATTTTTAAAGAAAAAAAAGGTTCATGCTATTTAATCATGCTATTATATGTCAGCCTATGTAATAATTGCCTGTGTTATTAATAATTGTAAAAAGTGAAACTTAACAAAAATAAATTCTCATTTATTTTAGTTTTTTAAAAATGTTTTATTTACCAAGTAAGACTGTTCTTTCAACACAAATTTATCATAAAAAATAACACTTTTTAAGCAAATGTAATATGTTGTTTTTATAACTTTTATGGATCTGTAGCTTTTATTAATAACTGTTTGCTTAAGTTAGCTCATCTCTAGCTTATGCCCTCTATGCTTATTATATAAATAGTGCAAAATAATAAATATGAAGAAAATTCACTTTTCTTTAAAATGTGAAAAGCAATTGTGAGCTACTTTTTAAATATTTGAAATGTTAGTTTCAAATGTTGAGTTTCAGTTTTAAATATTTTCTTTTTTTCCCAATAGCTTAAATAATTGATGTATTAAGGAATTGTCTTTTTCCCCAGTTAGGCAAGGAGGTAGCTCCTGTCATTTTGAAAAAGCAAAGACTTCTATCGCATATTTCGTTCTTTACAGGTGTTACAGATGGAAATAAAAAGTAAAATCCTCTTCCCCAACCTTTCCATGCTTGATGTTAGCAACAATAAAATAGATGAAGTTCCCTCTGTGATATCCGAATTCAACAACTTGTCTGTTTTGAATCTTAGTGGCAATGTGGGCATCTGTCATTTGCCTCCTGAAATGGGCTTGCTCGGTAAGCTTTGGAATTTGAATACCAGAATGTGTAATCTCACTGAACCACTAAGAAGCATGATAGATAGTAAAAAATACAAGACCATGGATGTCATAGGCTATTTAAAGTCGATTTTAGAAGAGTAAGTATTTTTTTACCCCATATTTAAAAAGTTTACCATATTTTACTGGTTTTTAATGATTAGTAAGATATTGCTTGTAAAGATGAAAAGGAAAAATGCACACTGTGGTGAAATGGAATAGTGCACTTCATTCTTAATGTACATTCTTAATGTTCATGATGATAATTAAAAGCAAAATTATCTGTTTGAAAATATCGCCTCATACAATAAGCTGTGCTTCTAAACTAATAAATTTAGATAAACCTATTCTTACTAATTTTTGGATGAGCTTGTGGAATGATTCATGTGCACTGTCCAGGTGCTTTATTTTTAATATTTACATCTAATATGCTATTCATTTATTATTTTCAGTGCTAAACCATATGCTCGAATGAAATTAATGATTGTTGGTATTGAAGGGATAGGCAAAACTTCCTTACTGGAGCAATTGAGAATAGAAGGAACTGGAGCCTATCGAAAGAAACCACCTGAGGTATTTTAACAAGTTTTTACTTTCTGTTTATCTGTGTGTTATTATTTCAAATATATTAATTTCAAATATAAACAGAGTAACTTTAATTGTTTCTTTGCCAAGTACACTTGTGAATACTAAAATTGCATAGCAAGCTTTGAATAGTTACTGATTGAATTTAGGTTCCAATTGTTATTGCAACAAAATAATTTTAAATGGCTAGTCTAATTTGTAATAATTTTATAATTTTTGTAATATATAATTTCAGTTATGAGATACAGGTTTTTTTGCAAAATTTAATATCTATTAAATTTACTGATAATTTCAAAAAATCGGAAATTTTTTTTGATGCATATTATGTTAATTTATTTTAAGAAATTCATACATATTAAATTAAGACCGTTCATAAATGATTTCACTCTTTTTTTCTCTCCATATTTTTGTTCCCTCCTCCCCTTTGTCACAAAGTGTCTGACTTCATCCTTCTCCTTACTCTTCTTTTTGTCGCATTTCACTCTATGTGACATAAATATATGTGAGCAGTTCAGAAACAAAAACATGTTATAAATCATATTTAAAATTCATTTTTTTAAAACTTTTAACTATCATAATTAAAATTCATTTTTTTAAAACTTTTAACTATCTGTTTTAAGGACATTTGTGAGAATAACAATAATAATGGTTAGATTTGTACTTATATTGATGATAAAGATTAAAAAATTAAAACAACAAATAATATTAGAATATTTTATCTGCCAATTTTAAATATTTTCATTTTATGAAACTGTGGGAATCCTCCCCCTTTAAGTGCAACATCATTTAGCATGGTCCCACAGTGATAATAAAAGATTTGAAATTTTAAATACTAATTATTTTAATTAGAGTAAATAAGCTGTTGGAATATTTCCACAAAAACTTCTTATACATTTCTTTTTTGCACTTACATTGCTTTTCTTAAGCAATAAAGAAAACTCCCTTGAATTATATTGAAAATTCAAACTATTTTGTTACATTATCTTACAGTTTTCAAGATTATTATTATTAAAATGCTAATGATTATTTATTTAAGCATTGGGCCAAGAGGACTGGAAATAAGAATATCAATCTTAAAACCGCCAAAGGTATTAATATATCAACGGTTGGTGTAGATGTTGGGGATTGGATTTATGAAAAGAAGATACGAGGTCAATCAAGCTATGGTCCTGTAGTTTTTAGAACCTGGGACTTTGGAGGACAAGTAAGATTTCTTAGCTGTAACATAAATTGGAATAAATAATAAGTTTATTAATTGTGTTCCATTAAAAACTATATATTTTTTCTATTTTCAGAAAGAATATTATGCTACGCATCAATATTTTCTGTCTAAAAGATCTTTATATCTAGTCACGTGGAGAATTATTGATGGTGAAAGGGGTGTTGATGGCATATTGCAGTGGTTAGTAAATATACAGGTAAGTTAAATATTTACTACTTGTTTTTCATTTACATAAGACACAGAATGTTTAAGGAAAGAGTAAATGAAAATATTTTATTTACTATTTGTTCTCTTAAATATTAATCTTGTAAAATTTCTGTCCTTTATAGGACTTTGCCAATGTAACTGATGTTAAGAAGTGGACGTTTTTCAAATTAATCTAAAAAGTGATTATTTAAATAATAATGAATAATTATGAAACAGTATCAAAAAACAATAATTGGTAATTATAAATAAGAAAACAGTAATGCATAGTTAACTTAAATATTGTTTATTATCTTCCGATTAACATTTAAAAAATTGGTTACTCATAGCTACTCTTTTTAAGAGTTTTTTATTACTAATTCGAAATTCTAATAACAATGGTGCTTTTTTTTCAACTTTTTTTTTTTTTTAACCTTTGTTTTTCACTAGTTGTGTTGTGTTTTGTGTATTACAGAAAAAAGTTATTGAGATTTCAGAAATCATAGTTAGGATATTTTTTTAAAGCTATAAGTTAATTCATGGGAATCTTTTATTTGCAGCTTCTTTGTGTTCATTCTTTTTAAAGTCTTTTTTTTCTTCAAATAATAGCATTATCGCAAGTTGAAGGCATGATAAACAGCTTTTATTGCTTTATTCTCATACTTTTTTATTGAATAAGTCTTTTATTGAATAAGTCACACTACTTTCTTGTATATTGAATAAGAAAGTAGTGAAAGTTTTTGTTATTAAATTATGTTCTGATCATCGTCATATTTCATTCTTAGTAAATAATTAATTCACTAGGAATAACCAATTTCTTTTATTGAAGATATTAAGATTAAAAAATTAAAGCACTCTTCTAGTAGAAAGCCAGTTTTTGCGGAAGGTGTTCATAAAAGTAACGTCCTCACATTTTTAATTTTAACAGCATAAAAGAGGCAGTGTGGTCAGCACCGACCGCCTTTATTTCCTTGACAAATTCATATCCGTTGATCTAAAGCTAAGTAAGTTTTTAAGCTGCCATCGGAAATAAAACCCCATATCTGATTTCAAAACATTCTCAAAAACTTACTTATAATAATGAGAAGGAATGGCGACTATTTTCACAACTGTAAACTGGTAAATAATTTGAATTATTTTTAATTTTAATGATATTCACTGTATTTTCACAGGCTCGAGCACCTAATGCTCCTGTAATCATCATAGGCACCCATTATGATCTGGTCAAAGAACGTTTCCCTCCCTCCTACTCTGAAGATCTTCAGCAAATGATCAGGGATCGTTTTATCAATGTTGTTGATGCGGACAAATGTGGTCTTCCCAGAGTCATTGATACAATTGAAATCAGTTGTAAAACGAGACATAATATCAAGTTACTTTGCAATCTGATTTATGATACTGTATTTGATCTTAAATGTCCTGGTGAGTGAGTCTAAAGTTAGTTATTTTGTTTTATAGTTTGATCTTTATTTTTTAATTTATTTATAGTTAAAAAAGTGATTAATGCAGAAAACTAACTTTATGCCAGTTATATAAAAGTATAAATAGAAAAAAGAAATTTTATGTTTTTATAATATAATATATGCAGTTGTATATACCCAAGTAGCATATAATGTTAGATGAAAAATCTATCATTATTTTGCACTACTTTCAAATATTAGAAAGATATAAAAGTTTGCTATTTTCTCTGCATTATGTAACTTATTAAAATAAACTTCTTATTTTAAATAAACTTATTAAATATTCTTATTAAATAAACTATGAAGTTATTGAAAAGTTTTTTTAATATTTAATCTGATTTTAATCGTTGAATTTAATAATCACTTTACTAGTTATATTATCCAATAAGATCATTGTTTAGTAAAAAATTATTCAAAAAGGCACTTATTCATTTTTATATAGGAAGCAAAGAGAGACTTCTTGAGCAAAAAATACCAGCTACATATTTGGCATTAGAAGATGTTGTTGGTCTTTTAGCAGTTGAGCGTCATGTACAGGGGAAGGATCCAGTACTGCGTGCTGAAAACTACCGGTATATTTTAATTCCTTCTACAAATTAATTAATTAATTTTTTATTCAAACGAGTGTTTTACCTATATAGATATTTCTAGTATTTGTGATATAAGTTTTTTTTTTAAAAATTGTGCTACTATTTTAGGAATATGGTAATGCATGAAATGATGCAGAGATATAACATAGCTTTTCGTGATTTATCAGAATTGAATCAAGCTTCAACTTTCCTTCATGAAAACGGTAAGTAATCATGAATTACATTATCTATTTTATTATAATGGAAGTGAGTTATATTTACATACTTGCCAACATTAAATAAAATAACGGGGGTTTTACTAGCTATATTTTATACGTTTTGAGTATAGTTTTAATACTTCATGCATATTTATGCAAGTCAAAAAGAGAAATTCAAAATTTAAAATAATCTAAGCATTTACATTTATGTAAGATTTATATACATAAGATTTATTTACATAAGATTTATATACATAAAAAATGTGTCTTTAGTCTTCAGGAGTCTTCGTTAAAAAATAGGAGACTTGGCAGGTATGTAAATTAAATAGTAATCATGAATTACATTATCTATTTTATTATAATGGAAGTGAGTTATATTTACATACTTGCCAACATTAAATAAAATAACGGGGGTTTTACTAGCTATATTTTATACGTTTTGAGTATAGTTTTAATACTTCATGCATATTTATGCAAGTCAAAAAGAGAAATTCAAAATTTAAAATAATCTAAGCATTTACATTTATGTAAGATTTATATACATAAGATTTATTTACATAGGATTTATATACATAAAAAATGTGTCTTTAGTCTTCAGGAGTCTTCGTTAAAAAATAGGAGACTTGGCAGGTATGTAAATTAAATAGTTTTTATTTCAAGGGTTTTTACAACATTTATTTAAGGAATTTAAGTTATTTTAAAATTTTCCTCATTAGCATTTCATTTTAGAATTAAATATAATATTTTAAATTTGTACTGAATTTATAAATAATGAACTTGATGTTATTATCAATAAAGATAGCATATAAATTTATTAGTTATTGCTTTTATGTCCTAGGTATATTGCTTCATTATGAAGATGCTACATTAAAAGATCTCTACTTTCTGGATCCGCAGTGGCTATGTGATATGTTAGCTCATGTTGTAACTATAAGAGAAATCAATCCTTTTGCTAGAAATGGTAATGTATATGTTTGGATGAGTTAAGCAATATTTTTCTTTAAAAAAATCAGATATTTTGAAAAAGTGTTCTTTTCAAGAATTATAAATTTTATTAAAAAAAGACTGACCTACTAAAAATAGCTATTGTAAAATAGCTATCACATATTTATTTTTTCAAATGTAAGCATTTTGAGCTATCATGCAAAACTGATTTATATTCTGAAAACACGAAATATGCTTTTTGAATATGTAAAGTTCAATTATCCATGCATAAAAATTGAATTATCACATTAATGTAGAGTAAGAAGTGTTTACTGATATTGTTAAAGTTATTTTTGTATTTATTAGATTTGTTTGCTTTTAATACGTTTGTTTGCTTTAATAATTTAATTAGTTATTTGTACTTAAAATAGTTATATGTATATAGAAAAATTTGATTTCAAGATTGATTTTAGAGCTTATTTTAATTGTTTTTGTCATGTTTGAGTGTCAAATAAGAAATTGAATAATTTTATTCAGTTTTTGAAATATTTTTTTACTCAACAAAAGTTTGTTTTTATATTTTTGAAGAAGAAAACAGCATAATTTGAAGTAAAATACTAGTTTTAAATATTAACCTCTATTTGTAATTAAAAAATTTGCTCAAACTCAATTAATTTTATTTACACAGTCAGTTTTAATTGAAATTGCTCTGAACAACATCTTGAGGTTCAGTTTTATTTTCCAAATTAAATTCCACAATTAAGTGTACTTTTATAAATAGTATTAAATTTTTCTTTATTTTTCATATCTTACAGGTATAATGAAAATTGAAGACTTAAAACATGTGTTTAAATCTTCTCAATTTGCACCATCTGATGCTCAGACTTACATCTTGAATTTGTTAAACAAATTTGAAGTAGCCCTAACATGGGATAATCGAACAATTATTATTCCTTCCCTTCTTCCTTCTGAAGAACAATTGCGAGCTGGATTTCCTGGATGTGATGTTCGAGTAAGTTGCTTTATTTTTAATCATAGTACTTGTATGTACTAAAATGTACATGCGATTCCCACAGACATTATTTTATTTTAATTTTTGAATTTGCTAACTAATGTACTTTTTAGCTGAAGTACAAATAGGACTTAAAATGACTAAAAATTTTATAATTTGTTTTGATAATCTTAATTTGTATTTATTGTTTTCTCTTTAAAACATTTTTTTTTTTCATTTTTCTAACGCATTAAATTTGTATGCTTTTTTTGCACCATACTATTTTTACTTATTTTAAATTGAACTTATTCCTGATGTGTAATTTGTTTAGTTATTAAAATATTTTTTTCAAGTTTTAATTGCAGGACTAAAAAATCTGAAACTTTTGTAATTTATTCTGATGGTATTTGTTTATGTTCTTAGTTTGATTAATTATTAATTTGAATAATTTAATAGCAAATTTCTGTTTTTCTTCGTCTTTTTCTTTGTTGCTCTAAATTCTCACTTTTTTTTAATCTTAAGTTACTCTTGATTTATAATTTCTTGTTTATTAAGCTTATTTTCTTCTATTTTGTTTTGTGACTAGGAACCAAATATAAAAATAATTTTCACATGTGAAAAAAAGTTTTTAATTTTTTTTTCTTCTGATTCAAAAATATTTTATTTTACTATTAGAGATAATTTGGCAAATTTGAAATCTTTTCTTTAATCGATTATTGTAAATGTTATTTTCTTGATAGTAAAAACATTTAGTGCTAAAACATATTTATAATGTCATTGGTTAGTAAACAGTGATTTATGATTTTTATGCTCAAAAAGCTTTAAAGACAAATTTGTTTTATATTTTCAATAAATTTGTTTTTAATATAGGAATTAGTGTTTTTATTCGTAACTATGCACATTAAATTTTGATATGAGCTATTTCAATGAATTAATTTAAATTATTTAATTTTCTATTTGTTTTGAACAAAATTTGAAATAGTTTCTGAAGTAGTTATGCATGCATGTTATATATTGCAACTTAACTGTGTTAAATTGACAAAATTTAGAGTAATCATGAAGTGTTATGAATAAAAATGACATTGTATACAATAATAAATTATTGTATTAGCTTTAAAATAATAAAAGAAACAAAGTTTATTTCATTAGTGATTAAAATACTCTAACTAAATAAAACATTTAATATTGATTATATGATAAGATGTTTTATCAAAGAATGAATATCAACTATTTTGAAGGATGTTTACATATTAAGAGTTTATTAGAAGAATTTGTTAAGTAGTATTTCGAAAACATTCAAATTTCTTGGAATAAGAACACTTTATGATCAACAGTAAGAAGAGATCATCAAAAATTTTTATAGGGTAGTTTATAATGAAATATAAGTTTAGCAATCAGCTTCCTGGTCTTTCTATTATTTTGAAACTGATTTCATTAAAATGTGACGTTTGTATTTTTTTTTAACTTAACTAAAATTATTTTTGCTTATGAATTTTATTTATATTTGTGATTTATTTATGTATTTTGTTAAGAAATATCATTTAAGGTGACTTTCATTCACGTTTTAGGTTCCTGTAAGATCGAGAGTATGGGCTATGCGTAAAAGTTATGGAAATAGACATTCTGTTAGCAGTGCTCCTTTAACCTTGAAATTAACAACCACCGAAAAACGACCACAGAGACCTCTTAGTGACATACCTTTGACCGCTGACTGCATTGGAACCCCAAAAATATCCGATCCAATGGAAAAAGATTCTGAAAATTCTGGCATAACCTGTTACGTTCGCCACAAAACACAAATTGAAAGCGTAGTTCGACGCCTCCTTCTCATGTCATACTTTCCCAGTGGTTTCTGGTCTCGGTTGATGACGAGAATGCTGGCTGACGATATCGTTGTTGAAATCATTCGATCTTATTTCCTCCTGCCCAAAGATGTAGATATGGATCCTTTGTTGGCAGCTGTTTTCAATCGTAGGGCTGAATGGATATGTTGGCAAACTGGAATGGAGTTGCGATACCTCGACACAACCTTGTTTCGAATGAAGGAGCACCTGAGTCACCTCAACAATGCTCCATTTGAATATCGCCAGATGAAATTTTTCGTTCAGCAAGAGGGAAGCTGGAGTGATATTGAGATTATGAATTCAGCTATTTTGGAAATTATCCTGCCAAACCAGACTGTCGTTATACAGATACCCAAAGTTGATGCGGATGGTATAATTGTGGCTTATGATAATGTAGAGCTTCAACCTAATTCTGAGTGTGTTGCCAAACTGTTGTCAGTGTCAGTGGATCATATTGATACTCTTCTGGAGGATTGGTACCCGAATCTGGGTACTAGATTTGTTCACACGTCTGAAGGTATATTCTTTTTCACTAATATTCTGTGTTCATTAGAACCTCGGTTATTTGAAAGGGTTTTTTATTATCTGGTTATAGAGTTGCTATTTTTATTGTTGGTTATTGTTAAAGTTTCTTTAGCACACTTGTTTAACAATATTGGTATAGAGAAAACTGACCAGTGGCCACTTTTTAAAACATATGGCTACCTAAAAAACTGTAAATGTTTATACTGTGAGGCATTTCACAAAATATGATAAACAATGAAAGGTTCATTTCTAAAAACTTAAAAAAACAAACATGAAATAAAGTAATTTTCTTAATATTATAAAATATTAATTATCCATATTATTAAATATCATAATTCCATATTTATTTAACAAAAAATAATTCTAATAAAATGCATATTGGGTATATTTTTGTTGAAAAAAAAGACGCTTGCAGTCAAATTTTGAATTGGTAATAATTATATTTCATTGCTCTATGGCCAGTGGTGAGCGTTAGTTTTGCCCTATAATTGGTAGTAACAATAAATTTGGTGTTAAGGCAACAGTTCAATGCATAACTCTCAAAATACATAATTCAACACAGTTTCAACCTCATAGGTAGATGGATCTAGGTTCTGAGTCCCCTTGCCATCTGGCTACCCATGAGAGGTTTTCATGGTTTTCCTTATCAAGTAAACACAAATGCGAGTTTGTTCCACCAAAAAGTTGTCCATGAAGGATAGTTTTTCCAATGCTTACTCCAGGAGTTTCATTGTCTTCTGGGTTGGGTTCAAAATTTCATTGCTACGGAGTTGAACATTGATAGTCATAAACTCAGAGTCGGGTTGGCTGTTGAATGCCAGTTTTATGAATGTAAAAAATAAAAACAACACAGTTTATAAAATAGCTGAGGATTTCTTTTGATTTTTTTCGTGTCTTCCGTTTATTTCTTGAAAAAAAAATTTTTTTTCAGGAAAATTTTTAGTTACAAGATTAGTTCCTTGCACTCAATGTGTTGTTGCTCATGTTAAAGAAGAAACTGGTTCATCAGATAAAGGGCACTTTTCTGTGACTGATCATGCCTGGGAACCAGGGCCATGGCATGGAGAACCTCCTTGGAGGACAGGAATGGACTGTAGTTCTCGTAATCACTCTATGGGCAGCAGCAGGCTGTCCTACTCTCCAAATTTAGCTCAGAAGAATCGAGGCTCTCGTAATAGTACCATGTCACATGACAGTGATAGTGGAGTTGGTCCAGACAGCAATAGTTCTAGGTAGAAATAAATTCTTCATTTATTATTATTACAAGGCACATCCAAAAAGTAAGTTTCCCTATTTTTTTAAAAAAAGAACTCATACTTTCAGGAACATATTTATTGGCATATTGTTTCATATTTTTTCAGCTATTTTTCAACATAGCCATCACCAGAATTGAGTCACTTGTCGTATCGTGGGATCAACTTCTTTATTACTCTGTCGTAGAACTCTGTCGCCTGTAAATGGAACCAGCGTGTGACAGATGTCTTCAGCTCTTCGTTGTTGCCAGAACGCTCACTGGAGGACAGGAATTTCTTGAAGTGCAAGAAAACATGAAAATTGCTGGGAGCAAGATTAGAGCTGTAGGGTGGATGATCAAACAACTCCGAGCCAAATTTAATCAAAACAGCTGCTGTACGTCGAGCCGTATGTGAACGAGCATTGTCATGGAGGAGCACAACACCTGCAGTAAGCATTCCACACCTCTTGTTTTGAATGGCACGTCACAATTTCCCCAGTGTTTTACAGTAACGGTCAGCGTTTACTTTTTCACCACCTGGTTTCATAGACAGGCGGCTGAATTCTACAACAGAGGGATACAAAAGTTGATCCCGCGATACGACAAGTGTCTCAATTCTGGTGGTTGCTATGTTGAAAAATAGCTGAAACATTGCTGTACTTGTTGCCAATAAATATGTTCCTGAAAGTATGAGTTCTTTTTTTTTTTAAAAATGGGGAAACTTATGCGCCTTGTACTTTTAAAAATAAAGATAATGAGTTTTCAGATCTTTTTTTAAACATTTCTTATTTATTATATTTGTTTTTAACTTTTTAAACAGTCGTAAACCTTCAACTGAAAGCAGGCCCGAAGCAGAATATACATCTGGCATTGAAAGCACATTATGTATTGAAGCTTTACCTGAAACTGTCATATATAGCTTCATGGTTGAAGAGTGTATTTTGACTGCATATGAGCAACGAGTGCTTCAGTGTCCCCTACATGGAAACCAGTCTTTGTTACAAATAGCACCGGATACGGTAATAAGAAATTTTAAACTTATTTAATTTTTAGAATTATCTTGTTTCCAATTTTTTTATTATGTTCGAAAATTACTGTATTCTTAAATTATTTTTTTTAAAAATATCTTTTGTAAATATTAGTTAAATTGAATTAAGAATGTTTTTCTGAAAACATGAATTGAATTTAATGTTATAAATATTTGACTCAGAATTTTCTTGACTTTTTTCCTGGCTTACTTGCATGTCAAATTGATCTTGTCATGCAAATATCTAGTTGATAAATTTCTATATGAATTTCTCATTATGATGTTAAATTCTATATCCAATATAGTCAGAGGTAGGACCTGATTTATACTTTGGCCTGAGAGGCCAAAGGTCTCAACATGTCTGGGGGCCCCCTAAATGTTACAAATATCTTTAGTGCATTTTTTTTCCTTTAAAAATTATCTGTTAGAATTATGAGTTAACAAAAATTAGAGAAAAAATATTGTACACAAATGTAGAAATATATTATACAGGAATGTGATTCTTGTGCTATTTTGTGAAATTTTGCAAATCTCAAGGCCTTGATTCGCTTTTAAATAATTTATATTCTGACAAAATTTTCTCTGAGTTCCACTAATGTAAAATTAAAATTTTGCTACTTACGCGAAATCTCTTTAACGAGATATTTACTCTGCCCTTACTAGAACCTTTTTTTTTGTCTTAAATTCTCTTTCACACTCAATAATGACCTTTTTTGCTCAGATTTGTTAGAGAAAAATGCATCTTCGGATAATCTTAGAGGAAAAATATTCCACGAAAACTTCGCTTAGAACTAAGGAACTACTGAGGCAAACACAAAAGTATAAAATTGGTTTTCTAAAAAATAATTTCAAAGTGGTAAACATTAAAAAAATTGTTCACTAGAAAAAATGATGTTTTTTCTCATTTTTCTTAAAACTGATGTTTTAATGAGTAGCGACTTTGTTCCGAATTCCGCAAAATCTCTTTAACGAGATATTTACTCTGCCCTTACTAGAACCTTTTTTTTGGTCTTAAATTCTCTTTCCCACTCAATAATGACCTTTTTTGCACAGATTTGTTAGAGAAAAATGCATCTTTGGATAATCTTAGAGGAAAAATATTCCACGAGAATTTCGCTTAGAACTAAGGAACTACTGAGGCAAACACAAAAGTATAAAATTGGCTTTCTATAAAATAATTTCAAAATGGTAAACATTAAAAAAATTGTTCACTAGAAAAAATTGTGTTTTTTCTCATATTTCTTAAAACTGATATTTTCATGAGTAGCGATTTTGTTGCAAATTCCGATCTGTAACAGCAGAATTATTTAATCAATGTGATATATTTGCCTCTTACTTTTATTTGACTGCAATTAGATTGAATTAATTTCTAATATGATTTTACGTTCAAATTTTTTAACATAATTTGAACTTAATCAAATTTTTATAATGCTTATTTTTATAATTTTGTTTAAGAATTATGTTTTGCTGATAATCAACTTTTTACAGGTGTTTGTAGATCTTGGAGAACGCCACTTAATACCGCCTGACTCTGTTCGACGGGGAAAAATGCTTGGTAGAGGAGCTTTTGGATTTGTTTTCAAAGCCAATATAAAACAAAGAGTATGTACCAGCGGTTATAACTTTTAAGTAGATAAGTCTATGAGTTTAAATTATCTTATTAATTTATAAAGTGATTACTAGTTTCTGTAATCATGTTACAAAACTTAAGAAATATGTTATATAAAGTGCTCTAAAATATGTACAAAATGCACTTTGTTACTATTCCTATGACAGTTTTTCTATTTTAATTTAGGGTAGCAATACATATACAGAAGTGGCAATGAAAATGTTACAACCTGTAGATCCTGGTTTTGGTGCTAAGCAGTCTGATACTGCAGCTTACAAAGTAAGCATTTTCCAATTTCCCCTTAGTCGATAACTTATGTTTTTAGTGACTGTTGTTTGTTAGATAATACATTTCACAATCTTTGTCTCTTCAGGCTATTGATGCTTATAAAAAACTGCACAATACAGTAGAGCGCCGATTATCCGAACTGCTCGGGACCGAAGGTGGTTCGGATAATGATAAGTTCGGATAATTGGAAAGTTGTTTAAAATTTAGTTTAAATGATTATTATTTACGCACTGACTTCCCTTCTCTCTTTTTCCAGGCTTAGGACTGGCAGTACTATCTAAAATAGCTCTTGCATGTTTAAAAGTATTTTTTTTTTTAATTTTTAAATATTTTTTATTGATTTATTTTTTGTAACTTTTTTTTTTCATTTTGAATTTTTTTAAAATCATATTTCGGCTTTTTATAATTTTTTTGTCAATTACTGATTTTACCACATTTTTCTTTATTTTCTATTACAAAAGAAATCCAGCAAAGACTTTTGTTTCAAAAATGATACTCTTTTTAGAGCAGCCATATCATTTATTCTTTTTAAATAAATCAACTGAACTAAATCAATATCATTTTGACGTTCTAGAATGTCAAAATGAAGTTCGCATTCTTGGAAGATAATTTTCAGTTGAGGAGGGCTAAAGGGGTATGCAGGTTTAATTGTATAACAATACATGTAAGTATGGCTACTATAAGAAAACTGCTAAAAAAGGTTGTAAATTAAATATGGTCATCAAGTGTAGTAAATATTATTTATTCTTCTAAATTTAGAAAAATTGTCGATAAGTTAAAAAGCATTCTAAATTTTTTAAAAAAAAAACGAATTCGGGCATAGTTTGGATAATTGGACGTTCGGATAATAAGGGTTCGGATAATCGGCGCTCTACTGTAGTTCCATATTTTTGACTATTTTGATGTTTCTTACATTTAATCTCTTGTTCAGTACAAAGTGAACAACAATATATTTATCGATGCAAAACTTAAATTAATTCTTATTTTTTTCCTCAGGCTGCTTGGAATAAATGGCAGAGAGATCCTTTGCAGTATGCATGCAAAGCCTATTGCACTGCTCGTCAAGAGCTAAATATATTGCTCGCTTTACGTCATCAAAATATAGTGCATTTAGTTGGAGTCTGTACAAAACCTCTTGCTCTAGTCCTTCAGTTGGCTCCAATGGGAGCTTTAGATTCTATTCTGAAAAATTATCGTCGATCTGGTGCAAAGTTGGATGTTTATGTAATGCAGAAAATAATTTTTCAGGTAATACACTTAATTTATAGTACATAAATTTTTAAAAATATTTTAAAGTTGGTTTTAAATGTTTTAAATTATGGAAAGTTAACTATATTTTAAAAAATAAAATATTGACCAAAAGTAGGCTTTTTAAGGAATTAATAAAAACTATTTGTCTTAAAAGTTCATTTCTCTTATAAATAACTTTAATACAAATACTTTCATAATACTTTTAATTTATAATGCACAATTTTTTTAAAAGAATTACTTTAGTGCTACTTTTTTAATGTTTTACATTATGGAAAGTTAATTACATTTTAAAAAATAAAATATTAGCTAAAAGTACACTGGTCAAGTAATTAATAAAAACTATTTCACTTAAAAGTTCATTTCTCTTATAAATAACTTTAATTCATGCATAATTAACATGTATAATTTGTTTTGAGGGTGTATTTAGTATTGCAATTAGCTTAACTTTCAATTTATATTTTCAGATTGCAAAAGCATTAGAATATTTGCACCAGCAACATATAATTTACCGTGATCTGAAGTCCGAAAATGTTTTAGTTTGGGAATTACCACCTCCATTTCATTGTTCGACACCCATCCCCCATGTTGAGACCAAATTAGCTGATTATGGAATCAGTCGTTCCACTTTACCAACAGGAACTAAAGGCTTTGGAGGTACTGAAGGATTTATGGCCCCAGAAATCATGAGATACAATGGTGAAGAAGAGTATACTGAAAAGGTAATATTTATTTTTAGTTCTTTTTTATTGAGCACTATAATTTCTTTAGTATCTTAATTAAATATAAATGCTAGTTAAGTATTATTTTATTACATGGCGTTTAGATTAAAAAAGTTATTAATATAACAATGCGATGGAAAGAGAAATGCTTTGTCTAGATAACAAAAATTGTTTTGCTAATTCTATTGTACTCTAATTTTGAAAAAAATATTTCAATAAGCATAATGAGTCATTAACAATTTATACTTAGCATTAATCAATAGTTATTTACATAATTTTTAGTTTATTAATGTTAGCTTTTTTTTTAAACCCGTTTTAGGACAAACATAGAAATTTTATAAAATGTGGTAGTATTTTCTTAGAAATGTGCTTAAATTACATTCATTAAGACATGAAAAAAGTTTCCTGCATGAGAAATAATATTTTATTTTAGAAATAAAATGATATTTTGCTTTATTGGCCAAATCAATGGTCAAACCATTTAGTAAAACACTAGTTTTTCATGAGTTTTATATCTATTTTATTTACAATTGTTTAAAGTTTTAAATAAAAATACAAATAAATTTTATTTACAACTTTAAACCATCCTGAAAACATATGTTTAATCTCAAGTGGAATATGCATTTTCCTAAAGTCGAATTTGTCGATTATCTTCTCAAGTTAAGATTCTGACATAGTTTAAAAATTTCTCATCAGAAAGTGTTTACTCCAATTGAACAACTAATATTTTACAAACGCTTTTAGAACCCTTAACAATAGCAGAAAAATAAAATTAATGAAAAATATACGCCTCAGTGTAAATAAAAAAAATATTTATTGAAATGAAAAGTTTAGCACTTTTGGTCAAAAATGGTTATAACTATTTATTTATTTTTACTAGGAAACAAGATAAAAGGAGGTACCCATGCAAATATATTAAATATTAGGCTTCCAAATTCAATTTTGCTTTTTAAACCCAGCATACTGATTGTTTTGAATGTAAATAAATAATTTTACTCAATAAAAAAGATTTTTTATAGTTTTTATTAGTTTTTCCTCAAAATATTAATTTTAGAACATCTATAAAAATTTCAAAATTTGTAATAAATTAAAAGTTTAACACAAAATTATTTAAGAAGTTGGCTTTAAAATATAAGGAAGGTAATATGTCTTCTTCAAGGCAATTAGTTCTCAGACAGTTTGTTTCAACTGCAGTCAGTGTAGTTAAACTACATTTATAGTAAATTACAAAACAAATATTTTTTATTATAGTACTATAAATTTTTTGTTGATGCATATTATCATTCTATTTAAAATTATTGTTATATTCATTTAATTTATAAGACTTTGCTAAGCAATGTTGGAAAACCTGAAATACTGAATTTTGTTGTTAAAATTTCTTTCCTGCATACATTATTTTTCTTTATAAGTTATACTTTTTTTCAGGTTGACTGCTTTTCATTTGGGATGTTTATGTATGAACTAATAACTCTTCATGAGCCATTTGAAGGACAGGAGTGTGTTGTCAAAGATTATATTTTAGAAGGAGGTCGCCCATTTTTAACTAAAAGAGTATGTTATGTCATTTAATTATTTTATTTCAAATTTCTCATGGATATATCTTTAAAATTAAGATCAAATTATTTAGTACTTTTTGCTATTGTTTGAAAATAATTGCTTCGAAGATACCAATTAATCCTCTGAGCCCCAGTCTTGGCTTTTTATGAATTTTTTAATGAGGGAAGTTTGCATCAAAAAACAGTTTATCCATGTCACTGATACTTGTACAAAATACTTGTTTTCTTTCACAATTTATTGTAGGTCTCTCGAACCTCTGAGAGCTTTAAATTTTATTGCTAAGTAGGAAAAATTGCTTGAACTAAACATCTCTAAAGTTACAAAATAATCATTTAAGTATTTCTTGAGAAGTTTAAAAAAATGTAAAAAACTAAAAGTGTCTCTTTATTATTGTAGGGTAGTGTATATATATATATGTATGTGTATGTGTGTACGTATGTATATTTGACGTCATTTTTAAGCAATAAGAGAAAAGGTTACTAGCATGACTGATTAAATTTTTCTCACACTTTTGAATTTGTTATTTTAAATTTGTTTTCCTCTATTAATTATATTTTTAAAATTAAAAAGTAAGTCTTATTTCTAAACTAGTGTTCAGTTAAAAAAAAAAAATATCCCAATTTTGTTCATACTTTACACAGGATCAATTTAAGGCAAAAAAAAAAAAAAAAAATCATCAGATTTATTGACATAACTTGAATAATATCACCAAAACATTTAAAATAATTTATTTAATACATTACATCATATTTTCATAAAAGCTTTGTTATGAGAATTGATTAACACTTAACTACCTCTAAAGGTTTAACACCATACACTTATCTAATCCTCTCTTGTGCTAGCTCTGATTGGGTGAAGAATGTCACAAGGGGGGGAGGGTTAAAATTAAAATGAAAGAGCCCTTTTCACATGCTTAGATAAAATTGCCAGCTTTCTATTAAAGGACAATTAAATTTTAATATATATTTAATTATTGTGGTATTAGTGCTACATTATATTGATCAACTGATAACCTCTTGGTTGGTAAACATTGGCCACAAAAAGCTGATCGGTTATATTGGTCAGTAATATGATATTTCTGCTTGCATATTAGTAGTTTCTCATGTTTTTGCCGACATTACTTCAAATAAAGTGTGTATCAAACTATAAATAATATATCAATAATCACCATTATCCTGTAGAAAATTTAATTTTAATTAAAATTGATTAGGAAATGGCTTATCCAACTTACTTACTGGATTTAATGACTCTATGCTGGTCGCATCAACCAAAGGACCGGCCATCTGCGAGTCAAATAGTGTCTATTGCTCAAGCACCAGAGTTGACCCATTTAATTGATGTTGCTTCTCTGCATGATCAGATGGCAGTACTTAGTGCTTGTGTTACTGCTCTTCCACCTAAAACTGAAGGTACTGATTTAAATCAATTTTATTTTCTCTAGATTAAAATAAGTAGCAGCTATCATTTTCAGGTTTCACTATTGGGTACAATTTTTACATGCATGTGAAACTACTATATTTAAGAATCTGAAGCTTTAATAGTTTTTTTTTTAATTTTTTTTTTTTTTTTTTTTTTGATTGGAGGGGTGATATATAATGCGGCAATAAAATATTATAATTTTCCTATTTAATAATCTAGATTGCTGACCATTCTGAAATTTTTATATGTTTCAAAATCTTTTCTTGGTAAAAATTCATGTATTTTGAATCTTAATGTTGGAAGACTTGTTTAATGTAACATGTTAATGTTTTTACCTGTATTTTTGACACTTTTATTGTCGGTTGATTTTATCCACTTTGATGTTTTAAGCACTTTTAATCTTTATTCTGTTTTATTTTTATTTTACTTTTTCAATTTTGGGATTTTTCCTATGTGTTTTAATCTTTTTAATTTAGTACTTTTACTTTTCTGTAGTTTGGTAGTGTTTAGTCACGTGCAAACGGGTGAAACCCTTATCCGCAAACTCCTTCGGGGGTAGGTCGGTTACTATTGGTCTTAATGTAAGCATAACCAGTTTATCCCGCCCTTACCAAGTGTGAACTTTAATCATCCACCAGCATAACACCTAATGCAAGGCTACCATCTTAGACTTACTTTCATACCCCTCTCATTTAATTAGCACTTTTATACGTAACTTGATTTACATCTGCACCATAAGTTTTTCCAAGGCAGATGGATTTGTGTTCTGTGTGCCCATTATAATTACTAGCAAATAATCACTCAAACTTAGTTCTTTCTGGTTAAAAATGTATTTCCATGTAACCATCTGGATGTGCATAATGATTATTCTGGAGCCAAAGTGTCTCAGGAGATCGAGTATTGCCTCTCAATGAGGAGACCTGGGTTTGAATCCTAGCGGTGACTGGTTGATACAAATTCTGTTTCCGACATGCACCGACCACAGTGCTAACGTAATATATCCTCAGAAGTAGGCGAACCATGGGTTAGAATCTGCAGTGAGAGATTTTCCTCTTTATGTAACGTAAATATTGGTTAGTTTCTACAAAAAGTCAGGCAAGAAAGCTAGTTTGACCCAATGTTTGATACAGGAGTCCCCTTGTTTTCTGGGTTGGGTTAAAAATTACAACGCTATGAAGTTGAACATTGATAGTGGTAAATTCTGAATTGGGTTGACTGTTCAACGCCCATAATTAAATAAAATATAACTTAATTTTTCTAACAAAATCATAATTCTTATAAATCATTTTTCTAACAAAACTGATTTTCTTATAACAATTTTTAAAATTTTAGAGACTATCAGAAAAATCATTTATGATACATTCTATTTAAGTTTTAGTTTACTTACAATACCACTTAATCCTGTTGAAAAATTAACCTTCCAAGCACTACAGGGAAAAAGAATTAGAACAAGATGGTTAGATAGAGTAGAGAAGTAGTTAAAGTATTTGTGAGTTAATGGATGGAAAAATATCTCATCAAATAGATCCAGATAGGGTAAAATGACTGAGAACGCCTTGCCTGGTAACAGGCTGTAATCCCTAAGAAGAAGACAATATCACTTACTTGCACTTGTAAATAAAATTTTCTTTTCAGCTCATGATTTAAGTTTCTTTTGTTTGTTATAATTTCTGTGTTGTATATTTTAAAATTATTACAAAATATTACTGTTTTATTACAACATAAGACTAATGCCAGACTGCATAAAAAATACTTCATTATTTCTTAATGTTTTATTTAAAACATTATAGAGCAAAGTATCCAAGATGATCAATGGGAATTGTGGTTTAGCAGACTTGGGAAACAGATGGATATCTTGACTTGCAGCAGAAAGTCTTGGCTTGAGTATAAGGTAAATTTACTTTAAATGTTTTATTTTTTATGCTATATTGGAATGTAGTAAAGCCGCCAATAATATTGAAAATATACATTCAATCTTTTTAAAATTGTTCGTTTAATAAAGGCATTGTTCTATATATCGCATCTATCTAAAACGTTTTGTGTTGCAACCAATTAAATAAAAAGAAATGTTTATATTTTTAAGTGCGTTTGATTACAATATATTTTAATTAGTTTTTTTTATTTAGGCTATCATTTTTTTAGGAGACAACTTATGGAATCTGTATGCAACCTAAATATTTACTTACATTTAGGTGGGATATTCTATAAGTGGACTCAGTATCATAAATTTGAAACATTAAACTTTAGAATAAATATGTTTAATATTTACTAGCATTATAAAAAAAATTGATTCTGAAAAATTTACTGTGGAGTTTTATTGTGTATTGTTCCTAATTTTGTACTAGAGTCACTTTATTTTTCTCCGCATACATTTTTGAGTTGTTAAAATGATACAAATACTAGTCTGTAGTGATGCAACTATTTTTTGTAATAATGGGAATAATTTTCAAGTGTCTCATAATAAAAACAAAATTAAACATTTAATCACTGTTCCCTAAGCTTCAGTTAATCTATACATACGATGAGTTTAAATGCATTTTATTGTATGAAAATTAGAAGAGTTCATTAAAGTGTCAAAAATACCATTAAAATAAGTTACACTAAATTAAAATAAGTTATACTAAGCTTTGCTGTTTCCATAATTTCTTTCCATAATTGTGCAGTTGAAATAAAATTCTACAGTAGTACCACACAAATAATGCAGCAAAACTCATTATAAAAAGTTATATAATGCAAAGTAGTTCTGAAACATTTAATGAGACATATGTGTATTCCAATATTGAATTGCTGATAAGGAAAAAGGATAATTTTTTAACATATTGTAAAGAAATATTATTCTTTTCATAATAATTCCCTCACAAAAAATAATTAAAATAAAATTAAATTAAGGTTTGTCTCAAAATTGAAACATTAGAGGACTAAAGATAGAACATTCAGAACTTGAAGAGAAAAAAAACCCATTTAAAATAGGTTAACTTAACTACAAAGCTTTCACATGTTCCGTTGTTAAAGCAAAATTCTGTAGTAGATTGCACACTAATTGTGTAGCAAAATACCTAACAAAAGGCTGTATCATGGTAAGTTTTGAAACATTTCATGAGACATTATTATGTATGCTAATAAATATTACTCGTTGAACTAAGTTTTGAAACAATGTTGAATGAGCAATATTTTCTCCGTAGCTTTTATTATTCAAAATCTGTATTATGCTTAATAGTTTTGAAAAATGTGTTACAAATCAATAAATTAAATGGATGAAAATATCTTCATTAAAAGAAAAATTAATTAAACTGATTGACCATTAATGTTTCAGTAGTTATGCTAATAAGGGATCTAAAATATTACTTTTTATGCATAAATGTTTCTTTGAATTTTATATTTAGGATTTATCACTAAAATATATATATATTTTTTTTAGACTTTGACTTTAGAAACTGTGACTGTTACTTGTCTGTGTGTGGTTGGTGATGATTTGTGGTTAGGAGATTCTAAAGCTAGAGTTCACATTTATAAGTAATTTCATGTCTTTGTTCTCTTGTAACGAAATTTATCCTGCTACAAATTTTTCTTAATTTTATATTCACTGAATGGTGCTACATTAATTAAAAGTTTAGAAATTAAAATATTCGTGAATGCCTTCATTATTGGGTTGTCCCAAAAATGGGAAAATACCTAAATTAAAAGAGACATTAATGTACAGTTTGCTGCTGAGGAAACCAAGTATTTTAATTTCATGAAGTTCGTCCGCAAATGATGTTGTTGACTAGAAATTTATAGAGCAATGTTTTCTATCATTTTAACTGAAATATTTACTAGATCGTCTCTTAATTTTTTTAAACAGGCTACCACACTTTTTTTTTATAAATGATAACTACTTGGAAAATATTATTGTATGTTCTTTTCAGTTAGCACAAAATTCGTAAGCAATTTAAAATATTAGTGAGAATAAATTCTCTGATTTCCCGAGCAAAGCAGCAAAATAAACTGTACATTTCGTTTTTTTTTTTTTTTAATTTAATTTTTTAAATCACCTATAAATTATGGATCTGTTGGTAAACAATTTGAGTATGTAAACTAATTTTTTTGAGTATTGAACATAATTTTTTTCTTTATTTAAACAAATGAAGCGTATTATTTTGAGCCTTTATTGTAAATGATGGGAAAATATATACTGAACTTTGTCACTATGAACCTTAACTATTTAATTAAAAATTGTTCTGATAAATACAGATGAACTTGCTTATAATAAGCCCTGATTTAATGAAAACCTAGACATAAGGAAGAAATCAGACTTACTTGGTGGTTAGTCAATGTTAAGTCTACTGGAGCATAGCTCACTTCTAACGAACAAACCTCGATTTCAGGGAGCATTATTTTTGTGATTCATAAAATTTCTATTCAAGTACATCTCTCCAGCTCAGCTAATCTTCCTTGATAAAATTCTTTTAGATGTTTCTTGGGTCGATGAATTTTTTTTTTTTGCATGTTGACAATGTTTTTCGGGTCATGAGTCTTATCCAAAAGACAGTAACACAACAAAGAGGCTATAAGACAGTTCAAATCAAATTAGCTAACTTCTTTATTATTATTAATAAAGTAAATTCTTTATTATTAATAAAGTATTTACTTTATTAATAATTTAGTTAGTATGTATGAACTTTTAGGGTTTTTTTATGAACCGCTTTTGTATAAGCACTCGGTTGTAACGAGCAAATATGCGTTATGCGGGAATTTGACTGTATTAGAGGTTTAGGGTCATAATAAAAAGCTTAGAGAGGAAGCACACGTTAAGAAATACTTTCAAACCACTCAATTTTCAGAATTTAAGGACCTGTTGTTGTTAGCTAGAAGAATAAATTTATTCTGACACCCTTTTTATTTTATTAACATTCCAGTAGTTTCAATACTACATTCTTTCTTCAATTTCCTTTTTTTTCGGTGAAAAATTATCCCAACTTAAAAATGATTATTTTTAATATAGCAAAATTTTTTTTATTTTTCTTAAATTTTGGAGAAAATTTTTTGTTTTGTTTATTCATAAACTGTTTAGCAAATTGGGACAAATACTCTTTTGTTCTTTAAATTTTTTATTTTTAATGAAATTGTCAATTAAAAAAATAACAATTTATGTTTTCAGTATTGCTGACCATTCAATGGTAACATCATTCTCTGTAGATCCACATGCTCCAACAGTTTCAGCAATTAGAAGCATGTGTACTCTTCCTGGACAAAATGGTGTTGCCATGGCTACAAGTGGTGGCCAGCTTTGGCTTTGCTGTATTGAAGACACAAATACAGAAGAAAATAAAACTGATGCCATGGACTCTCCAAAATATAATATAGAGGAACTTATTAACAGTGGTGGATCAATATTTTGCATTACATCTATTGACTTGGGGAATAATTGGTAAGTTTATGGTAAATTTTTTCGCTAAAATATTAATATAGAATTTTGTAATAAAAGTGAAACAGCAAACACTGATACCCCTAGATTCTTGATATAAAATATTAATTTTGAGCAGGTTTTAAACCAAAATAATCCTTGATAAGACATCACTCACAATTTTACTGCTTCAGGAATTATTTCATTAAGAATTATTTCATTAAGAATTAAAAATGTCTAATATAACATCCGAGGAACAAATTTTTTATTACATTTTACAAATACTTGATTTTGTCTAATACATCGTGGGGATTTGAAATCTGAAATTAAATTTTGCTCCTAAACCTACAGGTTTTTTTAAAAATGACATTTTTATTCAAAATGTACAAATTTTAAAGCATTATTTAAAGCATTACAGGGGTTCGCCTTATGTATAATACTGCACCAAACTTCTAGAGATGTTAGGGCTCATCATCAGGATTAAAATGACATAGAAACCTATGCCCAGAAATGTCATCTTGTGCTGCTAGAGACACTTCCCTATTATGACCTGTTCAGGAGCACACGAAGAAACAGTTCATAATAGGGGAAGCGCTGCTAGAGCTGTATGACGACATTTCTGAGACAATTTTAAGCCTGATGATGTGCCCTAACTCGCCTAAAAGTTTCTGTAATATTTATGTGACTCCCTGTTCTGTATACATTTATAAACTTGTACATTTTGACAAAAAAATAGACTACATGTCATTTAAAAAAAATCTGTAGCTTAGAAAGCGAAACTGATTGCACGTTTGAAATCAGCAATACAAAAGATCTGTTAAAAAATCTCATGCAACAGAAAAAAAATTATTCTCCAGTGTAATTTATACAGACATTTCTCTTTGATTACTCTGAGTATTTGGTGCAGCATAGCCATTTCCAGCTCCCTACATTCAATTAAATCTATACAGAAGTTTTTTCCATGTATGATATTTAAAAATATGATCTTTCATATTCGTTAATGTCAATAAAAACAAAAGTTAGTATTTACAAATATATTTGTAAACACTAAGTTTTAGAACTAAAAATTGAGCTTTGGTGAAACCAATCAAGTATAGCTAATATTTGAAAACCTAGTGGAGCTAAACGAATTGTCCTAGAAAATGTAAAATTTAATTTAAATATTGCTTAGTTTTAGTAGAATATATCATCGTAACTATAAATTTAAGTGTATAAGTGGAAATATATTTATTTAACATTGATAGTTTATCTTCTTTGTTTTCCTTAAGTCTCCTAGTAAAACACTAAATACAATAAATATTTCATCATCATAATTTTTTATAGCTTCAAAAACTTGTTATTCTATAGAACTAGTCAATGGACACCTGAAAAGTTCACGCCGATTTTGTCAGTTTATCTAAAGGCAGATCTCAGAACGAACTTTCTGGACAATCCAATACTGTGTTTACAATTTCTACTTTCAAGTCACTACAATGATTTTTTTCTTTTTTAGTTTCCAAAATATTTTATGTAATTTCTGGTATTATCTCTTTTCCTTAAATTCATGATGTAGTGAAAAAAATTGCTTGCTTAAAAATTAACTTTAACACTTGGTGCCAAACCAGACTCTTTTTTTTCTTCTTGCTAGTAAGTGTATTAAAGATTACTTTATTCAAAAATCTGAGATATCTTTATAAATGGGTCTCATTATTTAACATAGATCTGCATGCCTACTTAAAAATTAATAATTTTTCTTACTTCATGTGCTTTTTTTTTCAGTAGTGAGTTATGGTGTGGCCAAACCCAAGGAAAGATATCTATTTACTCAGCAATTAATTCATCAGTCACTGGTCATGAAATTGTTTATCATTATGATCCTGTAGTAGATAATTTAGATGTCTATCAACTAGTAGGAGGGTTTAGTGATAAACCTATAGTATGGTCTTATGTTTATCCAGGTACTTTTAAATTTTACTTTTTATTGACTGTTATTGTTTAATACCAAATTTGAAAATATTAAAGAAAAATTTAAAGATCCTTTTTCTACAAGTAGTATCTATTATTTTTGTTTCATATTTCGTCATAAACTGTGAAATTTTATTAATTCTTAATGGTGGAACAAATATAAATTGCATCTGTTTTGAGATTTTCTTTAATTATTATTGTATTACTTTAGTTTTTTATATTGGTGAGATTGTTTTCCTCATTTTAAACTAACTTTCCATGGTGTAATGGCAACATTTTTCTTTGTTTAGCCTTCTAAAAAATTCTATTTGAATGATGGTCTTGTAAGATGTGCTACATAATTTTTGAACTGGGGGCTAGAACCAGAAATGGGTCGCTATTGCTTTCCTTGCACCAAGGAAAAGCAATTATGTAATTTTCTCCTTCAACTATTAATTAAGAAGAAAAATAATTTTTGTTTAAAGCTTGGTTATGATTTTGTCAACATAAACGTACTAGTACCTTTTTTTCACAGCTGAATAATTATGCATCTTATGGAACATATCAATAATTTATTTTTTGCATTTTATAGCACATAAACAGAATCATTGAGAGATTGATTTCAATATACTCTATGAGCAACGACAATTTTTAGATCGTTTGTTTGTTAGGAATTATTTCATAAACGTTCTTCATTAAGTCATCACAAAAAAAGGAGGTAAAAAAAAAAAAGCAATGCTTGAATTAAGTCAAAAACTGCACAAAAATAATTTTGAAGCATGTTCATGGTTTTAGAACTTGTATGCCTTATTATTGCACAGCTCTTTCTGTGCCATGAACTGTTAACTCGGAAATCTTACGCCAAACAATGCCTCGGGTCATATACTGCTTTTTTTAGATGTAAGGTTTTTGAAACTATGAATTAGCTTGTTGCTTGCAGCCTCCGGGTTGCAGTCAGGCTTGTCACTCCACAGGTAGAATAAGGAAAACCTGGTAAATACATGGAATTTAGATTGTTTTTCTTTACAAATGGGGAAAATACAGGGAATTATTTTCGTCTTTTAAAAAATGGTGACCACTCACTGCGTTATCTATGGGATATTTAAGGATGATATTCAAATTATACTAAACTATTTCATTTACTATAGCATTATTTGTTTTAATTACATTAAGCTGTTTCTTATTTCTTTAAGTTTTTCAACAGTTTTTTTCTTCCAATTTTTGTTGTATGCCTGTTTAGGCAGTGGGGGTGCGATTGTTCCTGTTTTTCAGTGGCGTCATCTATGGCCAGGAATTCAACTTCTGCCCCGCCATTCACACAACCCGTTTATAGGACGGGAACACACACAGAGAGAAAGAAACATCCATTCCTTGCCCGGGATTCGAACCCAGGACCTTTCGAGATGCAAGGACAGTTCCCTGCCCCCTACACAGGCCGGTCGGCTTTCCAACAGTTAAAACTAGTATAGCTAGACTTATATAAGTCACTCAATAGCACAGTGATTGTGTGCTTCTTCTTAATATATTGTGCATAATACGTAAAGGTTTTTTTCCCCCTCCACATTTGAGTAGTAACCCTGTTTATGTTTAAAAGTTGTGTATAACTATTATTTAAACAATTTTTTTTCAATAATTTATAATTTACTCTTATAAGTTGTGAATGTTATCACCAAAGCAAGTAAAAAAACTTTTTTTTAAATCTATTATATATATATTGAACTTTTTGTAGGTTGTGTAGCCTACCAGTGGGATACAGTAAAGAGAACAATTTTGCATAAACTTGATTGCTCAAAACTTGCACCATGCTCAGAGAGTCTAATGTCTATCAGCATTGAAGAGCATCTAAGTCGTAAGTAAATTTTATCCATATTAATCTATCTACATAATTTTTTCTGTATATGGAAAGAAGACTCAAGTTTTGAATTAATAGAATAATAAGATGGGAATTTATAATTATTTTTCCAGTTTGATATCTTAAAATGTTTCAGTGTACAAACTACAACTTGTTATAGTACAGGGGTGCAGTGGTGTAGCGAGGGGGAGCAAGGGGGGGGCATCATGCCCTGGGCGCTACTCATAGAGGGACGCCAAATGGTCAGCAAAACAAAAAAAAAATTGTTGGATAATTTTTTATTTTTATTTTACAATTTATTTCTGGAAAATATATTTTAAATTTAGTGCCAGTGAAATATAATAAATGTTAATTCGTAAATAAAAAGAGAACACTGATCAAACTGTAATAATATATTCATAATAGAAATGACACGTCTTTTCTAATGACAGGGCTGACTCGACCTGTGTCTGTCAGCACTTCCTTATGGCATTTACGCTGTGTGGTTACATATATTATCTCCAAATATTTGCAGTTTACAAAGTGCAAACATCAGTGTACAAAGTATTTGTACGTTTGTACAGTGTACAAACATTCTTTCTTTCAGAACACTATTTATTTTTATTTCTATAAACGCAAAGTAGCTTACGCTTGTTATTTTAAAACGATAACAATAACACTCTAATGTACTTATATGTACAGTCATGGAAAAAAGTATCCGGAAAATAGCAACTAAAGGATTGTCTATTTTTTAATATAGATACTTCTCAGACACATAACAAATACAGCGTTTTGCTGTTTCTAGGAAAGGACACAAACACCGTATTTGTTGTGTGCCTGAGAATTATCTGTTTCAAAAAATAAATGATTCTTTATTTGTTACTTTCCGGATACTTTTTTCCGTGACTACATATCCGTGACACTTGCAACAGGTTGTGGAATTCCGCTACAAATTAGGTAAATACCCGAAATATTAACGTTTAAGTTATTTTGTGCCTGTATTTTTCAGTTTTGGGTCATTGTCATTGCGCTCTGCTTAGAATAAAAATGAAATGTTATTAAATGTTAAAAGTTTAATTTTAGCATAAATTATAGTGTATATTTCACTGTGTTACTACCTTTCAAGTTCAAGGCATTCTTGGTTAGTAATAAAACAAATAAGATTACTTACTACATCTACTCGACGATTCTATTATTCAGTGAATAGGGTATGAAAAAATTTGTTAACAGTGCTCAATTAAACAAAGAACTCTTAATTTACCGTAAATATGGCTTATCTGGGGGACAACCTAAAACCAGCAACTTTTTTCTACGCTTGTCAAAACTATCACATTAATAAGCATTGGACTTTGACGTCTAATTTTAACAACATATCTTAGTTTAATTTTAAATTTAACTAAAAAGGATAGTTTATCAACTCTATAGAAAATTAAGATAAAACTACCGAAAATCACTTACGGCTTGGAAAGAAACAGTACGAAGATTAATAAGTAGAACGGGAATTGATGTATCATTAGAAGCGAACATTCAGTCTTAAAAAGAACGGTGGCGAAATATATTACATGGCCGCGTAGAGGAAGATTTTGTATAATTAAATACCTCATGCAAAGAATATTAGCTTGCTTGAGGTATTTAATTATACAAAATCTTTCTCTACGTGGTCATGTTGAAAAACTAGCACTTCAAGATGGTACGAATGTAGGAAACCTATTATCTTTACTTAGACTTGTAGGTCAGTTTGATACGCTACTAGCCAATTATCTTAAACATGCCACAGAAACTCTAAAAACTGTCTCATATTTGTCACCACAGATTCAAAATGAATTCATCCATCTTCTGGCATCTACAGTTCAAAATCAACAAAACAATGCTTTAACAAAAACTGTCAAACATGAATCTGAAACACGATGGAGATCCAGAATACAAGCGGTTAACGTTATCATCGATGGGCTAACGATTATAGTAGATCTATTAGGAAAATTCGCAGAAGACACTACCACTACAAGTGACACCAGAAGTGAAGCTACAATTATGTTGCAAAATATACTAACTTTTAGTTTCATAACTTTATTTCATTTCTGATATGAAATCTTCAGGAGGAATGATCATGTGCAGCTCAGATTACAAGATCCTAGAATGAATTTTAGAGAAGCGTTCCATGATCTTGAATCATTAGCGACTGAACTAGCCGAAATTCGAGACAAGCTCTGTGAAGAGGCAATAGAAAAAGTGAAGTCTCTGTGAAAAATGGGATATTGATGCAACAATACGCGTAAGAAGACGCCGCAAAATGCCCGGAGAATTGGCTAGAGATGTCGGTCTTTCCACAGAAAGTGAAATTTCTCGCATTATGAAAAGTGTTCTTGATCGTATCCAACAAGAAATATGTACACGATTAAATGACCTTAATTTCAAATTTGGATTTCTACTAGACGTTGAAAATTTATTGAACAAGGATAATGTTGATAACGACCTTGAAATTTTTTTTTTAAAATTTGGATGAATTTTATAATACAGATTTCAATGGAATAGAACTCTTTATCGAAGTATGTGACTGCAAAATGTTACTCCGCAGTAGAAAAGAAATTGAACTTAAAACTCCATTCGAATCTCTTACTTTTATAATCCCGTATGGAGAAGATGTTTTTCCAAACCTGAGAGTGGCACTTCAAATACTCCTGACTATCTCAGTATCAATTGCTAGCTGCGAATGGTCATTCAGCAAATTAAAATTAATTTTGACATATCTACGATCAACGATGGGACAAGATCGCCTCAGTGACCTAGCATTTTTAAGTGTGGAAAGAGAAAAATTTGAAATGATCAACTTTAATGATATTATTGATAAATTAGCTTAATCAAAAGCGGAAAATTTTACGCATAGTAATTGGTTTTATTAATGTATTATAATCATATTATTAAATATATGTATTTCCTTAGAGATAATAAATATTTACTTTTTTATTGTTTTAAAACTGCATATTTTTAAAATATTTCGTTGTAAATATGTAAAATAAATAGGTATCTTTTGAACTAATTCTAGATGATCATATACATTTCAAAATCTAGTCTTGTTTTCTCATCTAGATTTTTTGTCTCAAATTTAATGCCTAGCTTGAGCCTATGACTTTATTTCTTTCTTACTTTGCGAGTATATTTTACTTATAATAATAGATGGTTTTCGAATGGGGGGGGGGCGCTAAAAAGGTATTGTGCCCCGGGCGCGAGTTAAGCTCTCTACAGCACTGCAGGGGTGGCGAACCTTTATACACCAACGTGCCATTTTCTCTAAAAAATTGCTTAATGAGATCATAGACGTGCCGTCAAATAATTTGACTTCGTGATTATTGAGAAAATAATAATACTAAATACTATCAACTCAAAACTCTTTAATTACAGTGAGAAAAAATACATTTTGCAATATCTCAGTTATACGCGTAATTCAACTTTCAAGGTACATTAGTGTGACTTCTGTAGTTGCAGATTAGATGACAAATAACTTATATTAGGTTGTAAGATGTTAGTTAAAGCAGGACTGTTAATTTTTTTTTTGCTAGTTATTTATTGTTAGCTTGTTTTTTATGGTTATTGTTTTTTTAGCATTAATTTTTAATTTTTTTATTAATATTGTTTATTATTTCGTTTTTTTTTGGTGAATTTTAATTTAATTGTTACATATGCTTCATAGTGTAACAACAATTATGATTGCTTGAGTGCCTAAAATATTGTGTTTTAATATAAATAATGTGGGAAGAGGTGTGTTACAGGCCTGGAAAAGGGCTAAGTACCAGGAAAAATTTATTGCGCAATAACATAATTTCAAAGATACTGATTACAATTACTCGTTATTTTGATGGGAGTAACTATTAAAAACGTGTTTTGCTTAATCTGATAAAGCCAAAAATATTAAATAACAAAATTGGAATTATTTTAGCTGTATTAATTCTGTTGATATATATATGTTTTTTAATTTTGTGCATGATTGCATAGTATTGTTCAGCCCTGATTTATTGATAGTTGAATTTTTTTTCCACCTTGTCCAGAGAATAGGTTTTCAGCTAGTTATAAATAAAAAGTAGGGCTCTACTTTATTAGCCCTAATTCATGTCGCTAAAATGCTGATGAAATAATTCAAGTTATTTTGGATAAAATAAAATATGCTTCTATTGTAAGCTTCACATTTTCGGCTTAATTTAATTTTCTTTTGCAAATCTTGATGTTATTTAATTTTCTTAAGACTTTTAGATGATAAAATGAAAAATGGCCAATTATATCTTGCTATTTCTGTTCATTTCAACAGGAGACATGGAGTTTAAAAAAAATATTTTAAATTAAAGATGCAATATTTTTATTTCTTTTATTAAAGCTAACATTTTTGCAGTTAGTAAATTTTTCCTATAAAGAACCTGTAAGCAAAACTCGACAAAGTTGAGAAACGTTTTTCTCACAGCTTGCACACTTTAATCAATTCAGATACCTTTTTAATACTGAAATTTTTAGATTCTCTCTATAAAGTTTAAAAATGCATACCTTGGATGTAGATTTTTTTACACTTGTTTAAAATGGATAATCTACATTATTTTATATAAAAAAAACTGACTTTTTTAGCTGGAAGATGTCAAGTCACAGCCATGGCCAGTGTGGGAAGTGATCTCTACATCGGGACCACGTGGGGCTGTATTGTGGTTGCTGAAGGAACGACTATGAGACCAATCACGGTGTTTCGTCCTTTTGAAGAGGAGGTTAAAGCAATCTTACCACTTCTGGGCAGAAAAACAGAAAATAAGGATTCTTCTTCTCCAAATAATAACTACATACCATACATTGCAACAGTTGGTAAAGGCTATCGAAACCTAATTGGGCGCTATACACCCATTAATGCTCCTTTACCATACCAAGACAATATGTATTTATTATTATGGCGAGCTGATAACTGGGCTGCAACATAAATTTATTTCACGTATTCACATGTAAATTTGAATAGGCAATTGAATTGCTTTTTTGTGATATGTAAATTTTCTTGTACCATATAAAAATCTCTATCAATCTTCTTCTAAGAAGGATTTATCATATTTTTAGTGCTCTAGCTGTTGTACAGTTTGCATATCTGTATATATGAACATCTAAATACATAAAACATTTTCCTCCAATGAAATTTTCTGGTTAATTCAAACTATTTTACACACTATTGTTTTAAAGTACAGTAAAACCTTTCGGAGCAACTACTCTCTGTTCCACAGTAAAATGGTCGTTCTTTGCCGTTACTTCAAAATGTTATCAAAAGCACATAATTTTTCACAAACGATTTTAATTTTATTCAGTGTCATTTGTTTGGTGCGGAAATGCCACTTGTGGTGGCGTCGTGACAACCGTATTGATGAATAAAATTTAGCGTCAATAAAAATTACCCCTACTTCATTATGTGTAAAAACAAATTTACCTATTATGAGTGTACTATTTTAAATAAATAAGCAATTAAGTTTTTTTGTTTAAGTTTGCATTAAGTTTGAGAACGTTTTGGGCAAATTGTAAAACTCTTGCTCATAATTACAAAATTCATTCAACCAAAGACCATTCAATACAATAAATTTTTAATAATTATTCATTCTCTATTTAAAAATAGAAAAAAAAATTGAATTGTAAGGTGTAAAAATTTTTACATTCTTTTAAAGAATGTAATATTATAAAGTAAAATTGGAACAAATTCAGTTTAATAGTTCTTGAGTGATTGAATTTTATAGAAGTTGGTATATTTAAAATCAGATTTTTTACAAACTAATTGACAAAGTTAGGTATTTTGCCAGATAATATTACATTCTTTAAAATGTAAAAATTTGTCTATTTTATAATTAAATATTTTTTGATTATTTATTAAGTAAAGTAAATGATAATTGTCGTCTGCACAAATTAATTAGAAAATGAGGTCACCCCTCGAACCGTTAAGAATAAGTCTTGGAACGTTAAGATGATTGCAATGAATCTACTGTTATGTGCAAATTTTTGTGATTCGATGTGTGTCTAGACAAATGAAAAATAACAAACAGAATAGGTTTTCAATGAAAGACTTTTCCTTTAATTATCCATACATTCATGTCTAATGAACTCCACTGCACAGTGGTACATCAACTGAAAAAGCTCACTTCATCTCGCTGCATTACATTTTCACAGTTAATCACTGCAAAAATTAAAAACAAATGACAAATACAGATGGCAAATGACATGTAAAAAAAAATGTTTTAAAGGGGCTACATTATTTAGCAAAATTATGAGCAAATAAAGAGAAGCCAGGACCACCCAGGTGTCCAAAATAAAAATAAAAAGGAAAGATACTTTTCATAATTCATTTTTTTTTGTATCCTCATCTGCTAATAATATTAAAAAATAATAATAAAATCTTTCAGAATGTTCCACTGAGCAATCACACAAAAATGTGCTACTAGCATATACAAACAGTTACAAGACACCCAGTGAAATAATTAGTGGAAAAATCAATTTGTTTCATTGATTTGCCTTTTTAATTAAAAAAAAAAATAAAACAAGAACATAATAGAATATTGTGCAATCTTGCAAGACATAATTAAAATAAAAAGTTCCAAATAAAGACTAGGTTGCTGTGCTGTCACTCGGTAACTCTCTCTCTCTCTACAGGTGATTAAAAAATAAATAACAAATTCCAAATCTCAATTGGAAAAATAAAACACAGGCTTAAGAAGGGGAAAAAAATTATTATTTCACTGGGTTTGATTATAAGTTTTGACAGATCTATAAAGAGTGATAAAAATCAGTTTAATGTCTTTATCCAGTTTTGAAAAGAAAAGCTACTTCATAACTGCTAACTTGGGAAGAATCAATCAAATCTAAATTGTAATTTTTACAAAACATTTGATTAAACAATATAAATTGACAAGGATTTTTACACAAAACTAAATCACAGTTTAACATCGATTTATTACTCAGTTTGTTAAATTCAGTTTCCCAGTGACAAAATGTTTACTGGTAAAAAATATAAAGAATATGTTACTGTCGGTGTATGAAATCCAACATTATATAGAATGCCTGATATCGACAGGCCAAGTATGAAATTATTAATATTTCACACTACACCTAAGCATTTTACAGAAGGACCAATGAATAGTTTACAGGCCTTCCATACAATGTTTAGGGAAAGTGTAAAATAATTCAATTTCAGATTTGACCGAAATATGCATACACGGACAAATATAAAACATTTAAACTGTTTTTAATACATTTTTAGATTTACTTCAAACATTGCAATGTTATTTTATAAAAGCTAGAATTTAAATTTACAAATAGTTAGAATAAAACAAATTTAAAAGCCTTTTTAAAAATATTTCAGATTTTTAAAATTTTTACATTTAACAATAAAAAAAAATTAACATTAAGGGCATAATTTCCAAAATATTGATGTAGACAGCAATTTAAGACTGAAATTTTTATATATCGTAATAAATTTTTTTTAGTATGAAGTTTACATATGATAGTTCTTATACTAAAATCTTAACAGCATTTTAAACAAAAATGACATTTCAGCACGGAATTTACACCGATTCCTTTATTAACATTTTTAATTAAAAATTCTTTTTAATTTGGAACTTATTTATTGCAACTTCTTTACTAAAATCTCAAAAGAATTTTTAGTTAAAATTTCTTTTTAGTATGGCACTTACCCCAAATAATTATTTACCAAAAGAGTTTTTAATTACAAATTCTTCTCAGGAGGAAATTATCTTATAATTCCACGACTAATATCTCAAGTATTTTTAACACAAAATTTTTCCAGTAAAAGATTTCACTTAAGATAAACTAAAATTTGAGAAAATTTCAATTGATAATTTCAACTCAAGATTTTAAATTCAAAATCATTGCCTTAAAAGCATTTAATTCAAGAAAGTTACTCTGCTAATTGCAGATTATTGCAATAAAAATAAACAGTTTACGAAAACATTCTAACATGAATATCAATAGTATCCAAAGTTGGCAGCTATGCTACTAGCATATAAAGGATAAAAGGGTAGGGAGATTGATAAAATTTGAGCATATGTGCAAAGGGGAACAGAAAATTGGCATTGCAGATTTACACCACACAAAAACATAGCTTATGTGGGTGGTCTTTTTATTAAAAAAAATCATTTATTCAATTTTTATCTATTGAGTAGATTTTAAGGAAAATGGGTGAAAATCACAGCGATTTAAATTTATCATAAATTTCAAGTGGGAAAAAAATATAAAATTGCATAAGCTACACACAGTCGTTCAAGCTCAAACATAGACACAAAAAAAAAAAATTTTTTTTTTCTTTGTTTAAAACGTCAGTAAAACAGTTGAAGAGATTTTCAAATTTTTTTTTGAAATTTTTAAACAAAGTTCGTTTGAAATTTTCATCAAAAATGAAGTACAACAGCCATTGGAGGAGGAAAAAAAAGTCCTTTTCTTTATTAATTAATTAATTTTAATTTTCATAGAATGAGTTCTTCCAAACCAGTTTGTCTTGGTGGTCGTTTTAGATTTCCGATTCAGAGGTGAGGCGTGAGACTTTCGGTGTATACACGGAAGCGTTAGGATCCAGATTAGATTTGGCGACTTTTTCCTCACCCATGTACTTGGGAGAGTACAGGAGAGAGGAAACTATTCCAGAGGCGAGACTGATGGCTGGTTGATTAGGGGAATAACAGTTAGGACTGGATGTAACAGGCATTACAGCCATTACTTCGGCAATCTTGGATTTTAGTTCGTCAATTTCTTTGTCCTTCTGTGCCAGCAGAGCTGTGAAAAAGTTAAATAATACATTTTTATTCTTTAAGAAAACTTGAAGTAGTGAACAACTACAAAAACAAAAGATAACTTCAGCAATGAAACAATATTTCAAACACAAAAATTTGAGGGAGAGATTACATATGAGCTCAAGCCAAGACTTCAGTTGACAACACTCCAAGACAAGATTAATAAAACAGGGAACAACTCCATTTCAAGTCTCATTGGAGAGACAAAGAAAAACTATTATATAAAAAAGGTTATAGAGCGTGTTTTTTAGATTTAAATAAGCATTATCTATAAAAGATGTTAACGTTATTTATAAAATATAATAAACACTAACATTAATAAACATTATTTATAAAATATAATAAACGTTAATAAACATTATTTATAAAATATTATTAATCATACAGAATTTATAAAGATATGTAAAGAATTAAGCAAAATAGGTATAAACTAATAAATTCACATTACCTAAGTATATTAATAAATGGCCCCTAATAGATTTTTATTACAACTTGTTACTTGGTTTAGAATTTCTTTATTGAAATGATTAAAAATATTTAAATAATTTTCAAATGTAAATTAAATTAGTATTGAAGCCAAACATTTTTGTCAGAAGTACATGGTCCCTACACTTATAATATTTAACAAATCTGAGTTAATTGAATTTTTTATTTCAATTGTTTTAAAATCAAATCATTAACATATGAATTAAATTTTTTTGGAATGACAAATCTGAAAAATAGATGATTTTTTGCTGCATTTAATACAATGAAAGCCCCTTCACTTGTCTCTAAATATTATTGAGTTTTTTTCATATAACAATTGAAGAATACTGAAAAATTTAAAAATATAATAAAACGTAATAAAATACATTAAAAAGATTAAATTTTTAATGTATTTTATTAAATTTTTATGCAATTAGTGGATGGTCTCTTAAATAAGTCTTATGATAAATCTCAATTGATTCTTACATTTATTAAATTTCGAGGAGATAAAGCTTTGTGATTCTTTATTGCTCTGGAGACTAACATGAAAATATGTTATTAGTGAATGATCCCCAAGTCAAGCTCAAGAATCATGGAACTGAGGAGGAGGCCCATTAGCTAGCCAGCGACGAAGACCCTTCACCAACTTTGAAATTAACAAGAGAAAAAAATTTCCTTTTATTGTTATAGACAAAAAATTGACAATGTTTAGTTGGTCCCCATGAGAGTGCAGGAATTCTTACCACCCAGCCCAGCTCAGTTTATGTACATGCAGATCTGCAAGTAACATGTAAAAAGATTGCTCCTTTCATTCGTTAGGAACCTACAGTATGCGGAAATAGATTGCGGTTGAATGAATTGTGAAAACGTTGAACAGAACAATGTGAAAACGATGCTTTTAATTTGTTGCAAAAATCGACATGATAAAGAAAAAATCTCATTTTAGAAAACAGAAAATTAAGAACTTTTTAAAAACACCCAATGAAAAACGCACCTTTAAGGACTTTTAAAAAACGAAAATCAAAAACACAGAGAAACGTCCATACTCTGAGCAGATTCGTACCCACCCATTAACTTCACAGTCAAGCTCGCAAACCGCAACTGGACAGCTAATAGTGCCTTATACTTCAGAACAGGGTTGGCAAGGTTTAGGACAGAATGGATTAATCCACGGTTTAAACCCTGGTTTAAACCGTCCTGTTCAAAACTGTCCAAAACCCTTTTAATCAAATTATGTCACAATTTTATATGAACAATATTTAAGAGGTAAAATAAACATAGAACTAATAACATGTTGATAATTAAATATACTAGAAAATATTTGTTTTTAAAAGTATAATGTTTTATTAATACTGTTTGACTCTTCAATTTAAACAAAGGAAGATTAATTAGTAATCAAGTTCAATTGTTCCTCTCATTCAATAGTACATAACTGAAGTTTGGCCTTGCCATACAGGTTAAAATATTAGGGACTAAGTGGTTCGTCATAAACAGGTTTATTTATCTATAGTCTACTATTCAAGAATACTTTTATTTCATTCATGTTCAATTCTTTTAGCATAGTGGTGATACATCACCAGTGTCAGTAACTGAAACTGATGTTATGCCCTTCAAAACTGTTAAATACATTTTTCAGTTATTTTGTATTTTCAATTTAAACTAATATATTTATATTTAAAAACAATTTTTTATAAAATAGATCTCTTTTTTTATCATCCTGTAATGCATAAATTATAAAATTTTTTAAAGAAAATATTGCGAAAAATAAAAGGTTAATTTTTGAACAAATTTAGTATTTTTTTTTAAGAAAAATTATTAATTCTTAATATTGCCATATTTATCCTTATGCAAAAATATTATTTATCAGTATTAAAAGCATATTTATATTTAAAGGATTAGATATTCACTTTTGTTGTTCAATGAATTGTGGAGCTTCAAAAATTATAAACCTTTTCCTATTATATTATATTATTTTCTTTTAATAAGTTATAGTAAATTGTATAAAAAATATCAAATATTTATTGATACATGTAATTATTATGTGTACAATGGTTACACCTATAGAATTTTTACCTTTTACCAAAGTTCAAGGTTTTGGACACTTTAAGACAGTTTTACCCAATTTAGGACAGTTTTACCCAGTTTAAGACAGTAAAACCCACGTGTCCTGTCCAAAACCAGTTTATTACGTCCTAAACCCCAACCCTGCTTCAGGATATATCAAAATAGAGTTCAAAGACAGTTTTTAACATCTGTACAACCATTGAAAATGCTTTGCAGCTAATGGCAGTTAAATTATTTTGTATTTGTTTACATCTGGTTTTCTTTATTTGACAAGATCATTCACAAAATTTCTCAAAGAGTTTTTATATTTTAGCTACACTTTAAGATCAGAGAACAGTTAATCGTACACCTTAAGATTTGAATAGCCTTAAATCCATTTGCGTTTAGTATTCTTGTAAAAGTACAGTTCCTTTTTTCAAAAATAAATAAATAAATAAATAAAAAAAATAATGGCTTATTTCATAATTAGGTATTATTTCACAGAAACAATTTAATTCTGTCTATCATAATATATTAATATAGAAGTCCTAGCACAGTGCATTTTTAAAGGGGTTACATAATTGTAAGAAATATCGATTTCGTGTAAACAAATTACTACTAGTTCTTTTTTTACATAACTGTTTTTCATATATAGACCACTTTTTATGAAGTAATATACAAAAGATACTGTGTATTATGTGTATTTTAAGTGTTAACATTAATAGGAGATCCTGCACAGCTTTGTTACAAGAATAAAAAGGACACTGCGAAATAACTTACCTTGTGCGATTTCCAGCTGACGCTTAGCTTCTCCTAATGCTGAGAAGAGATCTAATTTCAGTCTTGTCTCTGCACTAAGACTAGTTTCAAGACGAGCATTTTTCTCTTCCATAGCATTCAGAGCAGAAACCAAAGCTTGCGTACTTCCGATGTTTTCCTGGTATGAGGACAAAGACTGAAAATAAATACTCGCATATCACAGCTGATGTCAGTATACAAGTTATAAAACTTTAAACACAAATAATTCACTATAATGGTTTTGTAAAGTGTGCAATATATATATATATATATATAGAAATGCACAATTTCAAATTTCAATGTCATAATATAATAAAAATTAATTCGATCTAATTGTAGCCAAGCAAACAATCAAAAAAGTGGCAAATTTATCAGATTAATTAAATAATTCTTGTCCCAAATCAGAATTTGCAACAAAATTGCTACTCATTAAAATTTAAGTTTAAATTAAGGCCATTTTTCTAGCGAACAATCTTTTCAATGCTTACCATTTCTGAATTAGTTCTTTAGATTATCAATTTTATAATTTTGAATGTGCCTTCCTTAAATTTAGAGTATTATGGAATTTCGAAGTTTATCTAAAGTTGTGTTATTCTCTAATAAATCTGCGTAAAAAAAGTTGTTATTGCTTGTGAATAAGAACTTAGGAAGAAAATAAGGAGGATGTTTGTAAGGCTGGATTTAATGTCTCATCAACAAGATTGAAATTTAAATTTTAGTTTAGTGAAATTCCAATTAAATTTTGTCGTAATATAAATCCCCCAAATTATCGGAATAATGACATGCCTGAAATTTTACACCTTGCAATTAAAAAAAATTTTTTTTTACTATTAAATAAAAAACAATACTAAATAATAAATGATTTTTTTTTACATGGACACATTACATTTTATGAATGCATGCAAAATGTTTTTATTTTTCCTAAAAAGTTTACAAGATGTGGCGAAATTTGCGAAAAGTAAAATTATTATTAAGGGGTCCAAATTTTCAACTACTCTCTAGGCCAAATTATTAGGACCTCATGTCCCAGACTGTAGCTACCCCCTATATTTTGGGGTCAGAAATCAATCCATCAAGAAAAAGCTTTGTTTATTTAGAGAAAATGGTATTAGTGTCTGATTTTGTAACTTAAATATCTTAAAATATCATCTGTTCTAACTAATTAACATATTTGAGGACACTTCCCCAAGCAATTAAGATGGAGTCCTAAAAAATCTGATCATAAGCAGGGGTCTGTCCAGCCCGAATTTACTACCGTTTAGCGGTACCTTCACAAATTCAACTTAAGGAAAAACGGTAGTTTCACAAAATACTTTTTCTTAAAATTTTGTTTTTGTATCCCTTAAGAAACGATAAATCCATATTTTTGTGTTGATTTTTTAATATAATTTTAAATTTTTCACAAATTATGTCTAAATTTTCACAAAATAGGTACCTCTCAGAAAAACCTAGACAGACCCCTGATAAGTTATTCAGGATGTTTAATTTATTTTTAGAGGCACAGTAAAATACACTTGATATAAGAACCTTCCTGCAGTTTTCTCAATAATTAGATCAGCTTTAAGTTAAGCTAAAATTATATAACATATATTTAAAATATAAAATTAAAATTATCTTCCTAATGATAATTAAAAGAAAATAGCTCTGAATATGCAACTAAAACATTTCTCACCTGTGCTTGTCTTTCCAACTGCTGGAGTTTTTCCTCCCGAAGCTTTAAATCTCGCCGTAGCTGTTTTGTTTCATTTTCTAGTTCCCTTCGTCGAGATTTACAATTTTCTGTGCATTCCGTTCTAAATTAAGAAAAAATTGGATCATACATACATTTAAAAAGACACAAGCTAAAGTATACATTTTAGCTATCAGAAAGAAAGTTTTATCGATTTAATTATATATGAATAATCCAAATAATGATAAATTTATTAGGTAATAAGCGTATGTATTTAAAATTGAATTTTCGCATATTTTTGTTTAATTTAGTATGTATGCAGAAAAATTATGTGTTTTTGTTGACTTTTCCGTGTGACTCTTCAATCAAGAATAAACTCCACAAAATTTAACATTTGATATAATGATAACAGTAGATAAAGAAGGGCAACAATCACTTTATAAAAGGTTAAATCTGAGAAATTTGTTTATTCCCAATCGCCATGCCCTCCAATTTCCTGAATAATTGAAAATTCATTGCATTAGTACAGTGTCAAGCTGTTTCAGGGAGATGCAAGAAACATACCGAACTATTATTCATGCTTAATTGTGGTAAAATGTACTGTAAGTAATCTTGTAATAGGTACTATACATATATAAGTATTGTGGCAATTAGTTTTAAGACTCCCTGAAAATGATAAGTACCTTTAACACTTATTTCAATAAAAGCACAAGGCTTAAACAAGATGTGACATGCATATATTTACTTTCTGCATCAATTCAGAATTCAAGATTAGTCAGTTTTGTTAAGTCAGCAAGCTTTTGGCTTGCCTGACTTAAAAGTGTTGATGTGTATGGCTCACAAGTGTTTGAAGAAAAGAACCCAAGGAAACTTGGAAAGAAAAAAAGCCACCAGCAAGTGGAGCGAACAGATGACATGCAAATACATTCTTAGTCATCTTCTTTCCCAGCAGGTATTCTTTCTTAAAAGGATCAAATTGCAAAAGTTGATATTTTGTAATCATTTAAGAGGAATATTAATTATAGTTAATTTTACATATAAGATAGCTTTAATCAGGTTGAGTAGCCAAATTTTTTCAACAAAAAAATAAGCGCTTTTCAAGCACTTAAAAATATTTTCAAGCACCTAAAAAAAAATTTTGGCATAGTTTTTGACAATTGTCAAAAATCACGAAATTTTGAATCATGTAAAACGAACAGCGTTTTCATACGCTACAGACTGATGGTATGCAGATATAGATTGGGGTTGAATTAATTGTGAAAACGTTGAATAGAACAATGTGAACAGTGTCTTTTTGCATAACTCGTGGCAAAAATAAACATGGCAAAGGAAAAATCTCATTTTGGAAAAGGGAAAATTAAGTACATTTAAAAAACACCTAATGAAAAAAGCACCTTTAAGGGCTTTTAAAAACAAAAATAAGCACCTTTAAGCACTTTTTAAAAACACTATGCACCCTGTTAATTCGTATTTAAAATTTTGTGACTAATTCATTGAATTATAAATTTACTGAATTATAACCTAAAGAGTTTAGTTAATGAATAACATTTCAGTAATGGATAACTAAATACCACACAATCCAAGCACTATACATGGATACAGTGAAAATAACTTATTTGCATGACATGAGAGTTCATTAGCTCTATATAGTTTTTTTTAGCTACTAAATATAATGTTTATTCATTTCTCAACGATATAACATATTAGTTTCTAAACTAATGTACCTTGCAGATGCCATTGCAACCGCACGGGCTGCCGCAGCTTCTTCAGCTTTCTTTGCTTTTCTTTCAGCTGCAAGTTGGCTTTCACATAGTGTTCTCATCTTTCTTTCCTCTTGCAGTCGTTTTTCAAGCGAAGAAATTGTCTGCTTGTCTTGTTGTCGAGCTGCAGCAAGACTATGCAATCTACAATTGAAAGCATTAATAAAAAGAAATCAAATATTTAATTTAAAGAAACCTAATAATGCTTTTAAAATAAAAACGATACTTACTTATGATTAAGAGTTTCATTATCTTGCTGCAACTGCAAAAGTTCAGTTTTTACAGAACGTTCACCAACAGAAATGCTATGAATCTGACTTCTGAGGTCTTGTTCCGACTGCCTACTCGTTTGCAGATCAGATTTCAGCCTCTTTATATCAGCTTCAAGTCTATCAACAGAATAAAAGAATAAATACTTTTTAAATTTTAATATCGAGCTTGAATGGCAAAAATTAATGTATATAAAAAAAATAACTCATTTGTCCCAACGATGTAATTTTGTAACATGTTCTGCATCAGAAAAAAACATTAAGCTGTAAAATCAAAATCAGTAGAATTCATTTTTGATTATTCCATTTCGTACATTCTATCAATATATGCTGACAAACATGAATTACCATTGATCGGCAAATGGAGATACGGCAATTGTCATGAAGAAAAAAAAGACATCACAAAAACAAAGTAAAAGACATTTATGTTTTAAAAAAGAGATATTGCCTAGTGAAATTTAGAAAAGAAAGAAAAAATTTGCAATATATTTCTTTATTTGTAAAGGACTTGGAAAACAATTGAGAAGATTTTGCGCCCAACATATTAACTTCGAATATATTTGATTAACAGAGTTTAAATAACAAATTCAATACTATATAATGCTTATTATATTATAGTGTTTTTTTAAACTTTTAACTAGATAAATTGATATATGAATGAAGATCAATAAGTCAACAAATATAGCACATGAAAAATATTCAATATATCAAAGAATAATGAAACTTTAGTTTTACAAATAAAACTAAGAATTAAAATATTAAAAACTCGGGACAATATCAGTTTAATTACTAACTTTATAACTTATAGACTACTTTAAAAAATATAGTTTGCCAACACCTGTTTTTTAGTCAATGGATTAAAGTTTTGATAGGTTTGTAAAAATTTTGCTAAGTGCAAGTTGGAATGTTTAATTTCAGCCAAATTCCAAAAACATAAAACTTAATTAAGGAATCTAGTTAATGATATTAGTGAATACAGGGTTCATGCTCTACTTTAAAAATAAAATTCAAGTGCTTTTCAAGGACTTTTTAAGACTTATTATAAAATTCTCAAGGACTTAAATTTTAGTAAAAGATAGACTAAAATTTAACATTTTAAACTAAAATGTTTTGACGATAATAGTTAGTTGACGATAAATGTTAGACGATAATAGCAGTACTGAAAATTAAGACTTCCATTGCTCTCTCTTGATTTCGGAAAGTGATCCAAGTATAAAAAAAGCAAGGGTGATTAGAATAAAATTCATGATGCATAAAAACGTCAGATTTGAATTTTGCATAAGGCCCATTTTAAGCTAGGTATACAACCTCTGAATAAGCAAAGATTCGGGCAGAGGAGGGGGTGGGGTTTACATGAGGCTGGGGGCCACAATTAAAAACAAAAATTGAATGGCGGGCCGCAACTTTATTAAAATTTCATGTAGGACTCTTTTTTTTTTTGTTTGAGGGAACATTAAATATTACTGTCAGATTTTTACCAAGTTGTACAAAATAAAAGTATTGAATTACAAATTAAAATAAGAAGTAGATTTGTAAAAATATTTAATTGCATATTAAAAAATTCGGGCTACAATAACTTTAATGTTCACCTATATATTAAACAATTAATGTGCAACAGATATCTAATTGTTAAGATATAAAACTTTAAAAAGGTTGGTATTAAAACTGACATAGTAGCACACAAAATGTTCAATGAGAAAATTGAGGTTTGTCTGCTGCAACCACCAGATATTAGATATTTACATTTTAAATTTACAAATGTGTGTGTAAATATTTTCCTCCAAAATGAGTGGTTCCAAAAAGTTAAACCGCAGAATTTCTTCGAGAAAATTTCTGATACACACATGCTAAATTATATTCACAAAATACAAAAAAAAAAAAAAAAATTAATAAAAAAGAGCAGCATACACGATCATTTTTGTATTTGAATAAATATTTTCTTGGATGCAAAACCTGAGAAATAAATTTCTTTGCACCGTTGGTATGTTAAATTTCACAGAAACGAAGAAATGAGGTTTTTATTAACAACAAAAGTATTTTAAACCCATACAGATTTTTTACTAAAATTTTCTGCAAAAAATGACAATTAATATATTTTAGTCCGCGGGTCACAAAAAAAAGCACCGTGGGCCACAAAAAAAAGCTCCGCGGGCCGCCAGTTGGAAACTACTGTTCTATATAATACTGTGACATCAATTGGATATTTAAAAACAACTCTGCCGGGAGATTTTTATTTAATATTGAAAGAGGCAGAAGCATTTAGACAGTGAAATTTAAATTGTTCCTAAATATAATTTTGAAATTTTGACCACTTTTCTATTTAAGAAAATTAATCAATTATTGGATGTTGCGGTTTAATTATCATTTTAAATTTATTACCGGTCAACCATTTTAGATTGAAACAGTTGCCAACTTTCACCTCAATACCTTCTGATAGATTCTTACTAACAATTTTGGTCATGTTGACTGTTTTAATTAACCACTCATACTTGAATTAACTTTTTTTCAGTAGCATCGATCATATGCACTTGACATGGTCTTGTGAATACGAATTGCAACGAGTAGTTTTCAAATCGCGTATAAATACGAAAATCAATGTTTGATATTACAACATCGATGTTTGATATTGCAAAATGTGTGAATACGAATAGCGACATTGGATTTTAAACTCGCGGAAAAACTAATTGCGATATTGGGGTTAAAAACACTTAAGTACAAATCGCAATATTATATTTTTAAATTGCTTTAATGGGAATTACGAGTAGGGTCGTTGAATCACGCGAAAACGAATTGCAACACATAACTTTTAAATCAGTCTAATACGAAGATCGATATTAAAATCGCCTGAATAAGAATAGAGATTTTGTCAGAATCTGGCGCACTTCCCAATATTTAAAATTCCTAAAATCAGCCAAACATACATAAAATCCTAAAATCAAACAGTACGTGTCATCATCTGAAAGACGGGAAAGTCATTCTCTCACACTTATGTGCGTCAAAAATTTAAGCACAGAAATGCCGGAAATAGGGTTGTTTTCGATACTTTTCAAGGTAATTTCAAATTTTTCAAGGATTTAATATAATTTTCAAGTACTTCTAGGGGCCCTTGAAAATCAAAATGAAATTCAAGTACTTTTCAAGGTTTTTTCAAGGCCGCGGGAACCCTGGAATATTAGTACATACAGGGGTGATTGTGAGCCCAAGTCAAAATTCTGAAAAATTTCTTTTCAAAATATTTTTTAAAAAAATCGGGACATTTTTATGGCACAATACTACATTTAAAAAAGCAAATTACATACTATTAAAAGTATAAATGTATAGCAATGCATATATAAGTATAACAAAGGCAAATTTTCTTCCAAAAGAATCAAATACTACTTTTAATTTCAGAATTACTAAATTCAGAACAGAGTAACTGTTGTTTTATAAGCACTTCAAATAAATCAGTTAATATTCCCGCTTATTAGTAATTAACTAAAATTTGTTAAAGTAGATTTTTTTTAATAAAATAACTTTATAAGGTCTGAATAATTCTCAAATTTTAAGACCTTATAAAGTTATCTCGAATATTAAGACCTTATAAAAAGTATCGTAATAATTCTCGTACACAAATTTTAGTTCCATTTTAAACTATGACATTTTAATTAACAAAATGATTGAATAGTTTTTGAGAAATGAAAATTTGAAATATTTTTAAAGTAAGTAAAATTTTACTTAATGCAGTTTACAGTTAAAAAGAATATTCTTTTACTTCCATCATATTCTTACGAAGTATTTTATTCCGTATTTTATAATCATTGGTTTTAAAAGATGCTTTCATTTCTCTGTGTGTATATATTTTGTTTCATTTTCATGTTTTATTTTTTAATTGAAAAAAGTATTTAACCTTAAATATAAAATGTATACATCATTCTCATTTCATATTAAAATTTATATTGATTTAATAAATAAAAAAAAGATATATTTATTTTTTAAAATGATACTAATGCCATAATTGTATAATGAATGCTTAAGTATAACATTTTCACATTAATTGACAAACAAGAGGGATAAATCACTCTTAGTTTAATTATACAACATTTAGACAATAAGTTTTCAACATTTTTTGACTTGCCGCTCATTTTGAAAGACTAGCCTTTTTTTGTTAATGTCCTCCTTAAAAAGTTTTTTTACCTTTCTAATTTCTTGATATAGTACACTTTCAATCACACTGTTTATTAATTGAAAATTTTTGTTTCGATAGTAGCCATTACTTAAAAAAACCATTTCTGTTGCAAACTTCTCTGTTGAACATATAACTTTTAAACAAATTATTTCAAAAATCTCTAACTACTACAACATTATGTTCATGATGAATAAATAAAATATCAAATCAATTTTCTAAGACTTTTAAAAAAATAGTTAGAATTTTCAAAATAGAAAAAGTCATCTAAACTTCCATGAATAATTTTTTTAATTTTTTATGTAGAACCTAAACAAACTGTTAATAAAGGTAGATTAAAAAATAAACCAATTTCATTTACATTAAAAACATCTCTTGCAGAATAATTTTCAATAAAGATGGTTTTGCTGACATTTCAAGATTTACCAAATATTCCAAATTATGCCAAATTATTCAGATGTTTAAACCGGTCAAGTGAGCCATTTGATCCAGTGAATCCATTGACCACTGGATCAGCCACTGATCCAGTATCTTGGGTCTTTTTTGTAAAAATAAGCCTTAAAACACCACCTTTTTATTCATATTACATTTTAAAAATATTAATTCACCATTAAAACAATAATTACACACTGGTAAAATTATCTGTATTTATAGGTTTAAATCTGATTATTATTACAAACATTTACTTGGTTAGGATTATTTTTAACAAGTTAAATTTCATAAGTATATATTTGGGAGGGGGGGGGGGGGTAAATTAATAAACTTTTTTATTTATTTTAAATTTTAAAAAACTATTTTGAAATAAAAAGGTTTTTTTAAATCGAAAAAAAAATCTCATGTTCATTTTCTCACAATTTTCAGTTTGAATTATAGAAAGCTTTCAAGTTGCTTAACAATTAATCATTTCTTTTAGTTTATTTATTTATTCATTTTTTTGAGAAAAAAATTTATGCACAGAGATTGTCCTTTAACACGCCTTTAGTAATTTAAAAATTGTTGAGGATCAAATTCAGTTAATCACACATGTTGATAAATTTTTACGGCGTTAAGTGAGTGCCCTTTCAAAACTCAAAGCGTCCTTTTCTGTGAGGAAGCACCCCGCCTTTGTTTATTCCTAGGAAGAACTCTGGAAACAATTCATGAAAAAAAAAAACTTCACATGTTTTGGTTCATTATGATAGGAGCGGTCATAACAAGCAACTGCATTAATAAAATTTCATTTACCTCAAGCAAATGATTACAAAAATAACTTTTGCTTCTAAATCCGAAATTTTGAAAAATGTCCATTTCAAATATTCTGAAGAATTAATGAATTCCAATACAAATAACACCACTCATTTAGCTTAATATTAATATGCAACCAGCGACCAGAAAGCAACCAGCAGTTTTTAAACTTTGTGTCTTGAAAAAATGTGTTCAGCATAATTTTAAAATGAAGAGTGCACAAACATTCAAGTTATAGACATTTTAAACATTGATTAGACATTAGGTTTAGTCATTGCTTTTTTAATTAATTATATATTTAATTTCTAATTTTTATTGAAATAAATTTGACTTGTGATTTACAAACAAGAATGCGTAATTATGTATTTACAAATAGAACCAAAAAATACTTTTAAAAGTGTTATTAGCCAAGAAACAAAATTGTAGTAGGGGTGCACAACCTGCGAACTGCAGATTGTTGATATACGGCACGCAGGAACCTCTTAACACAATATAAAAAAAATTCTTTTTAAATAAAAAATGTCATCACTTTCGTGAATCATCACTTTTTTACGTGCTCAAACAGCACAGATTGCATTGTAAATTAATGTTGCTTAACGATATTTTTTTTTTGGTGGTAATTGCTTTTGAACTCAGCAGAGTTTTTAAAGAACCTTATATTTTTAATATGATATTACAATATGACAATTTCGAATTTCAGCAATCACTTTTTGACTAGCTTTGTTTTAGCAGATTTCATCAAAAATTCAAAAAATTTTTTTTACAGTTATAACTATTAATTTCCATTTGGCTTTTAAAATCTCAATACATCTAATACGATATTGAAACTAGTGAACTAGTAATAATATAAATTTACTCAAAAATAATTTAAATATAATTTAAATAAAATTTAAATAAAGTTGTGTGTTTACAGAGCAGCACTTCATCAGGGGACACACTGTCTGTAAACACACAGGAGCCTTTCTGTTGTTAGTGGCAAAGCCAAAACTAACAGTGCCCCGAGGCCCCTAATGAAAATACGAGCATAAAGAATAATAATAATTACTATTATTCTTTAAATAATATTATTATTCTTTATGCTTGTATTTTCATTAGGGGCCTCGGGGCACTGTTAGTTTTGGCTTTGCCACTAACAACAGAAAGGCTCCTGTGTGTTTACAGACAGTGTGTCCCCTGATGAAGTGCTCCTCTGTAAACACACAACTTTATTTAAATTATATTTAAATTATTTTTGAGTAAATTTATATTATTACTAGTTTATATGATTTGAATTTGGTTTTAGCTGCCTTGTGCGCTGTTCCAATTTGAATTTGAATTAATGTAGTTATGGTTATTTTTATTTTTCTACCTCCTGTTTAATTAATTTCACTTAAGAATTTGAATTTACGTTTGATTGAAACTAGTGAGTTATAAATCTTGCATTTAATCAATCACTTTTTGATGTACTTTATTTATATTACTCGTTAAAATAAGTATTTATTTTATACTTTCATCCTGTAAACATTAATTTTATTTTGTTAGAAATTATTTTAAAATGAATTTTTCTAATACGTGATTTAAGGGGGGGGGGTAAAACAATATGTTTCCCCAATATTTATATAATTATATTTACTTTTCATATAAATCAATTTTTGATAAAAAGGAGGGGAAAAAATTAAATTTATTTTCTCATTTCGAATAAATTCTACGAATTAAAAGTAATTAATATTATGTAAATCTATTACCAATTTCACTGATAAAACAAGTTATTGCTTAGAACACTATAATGTTTATAGAAAAAATTATTATATTTGCAGTCAACATACATAAATTCATTATTCAACCTGCTGTGCAAGCGGATCTTAACTCAAAGTTCTGAACCCCTATTGTAAGGTATTGTTTTAACATGTTTAGTATATGCACATATATTGTTGTCTTACATTGAACTATGATATTCATGCGATGAAAAAAATAAAGCATTCTTTTTTGTTAAATTACATTTTTTTTTTTTGCTATGAATAATCAATAATCTTGTTGTTGTAGTTAATTTACGTGGCACTAGAGCTGCACACTATTGGCGACGGTCTAGGAAACATCTCTGAGGATGATCTGAAGACAAGCCATCACAATTTTGATCCTCTGCAAAGGGAATAGCACCCCCGCTTCGGTAGCCCAACGACCTGCATGCGAAGTTGAGCACTTTACGGTAGAACAGTTTAACGAGGACCCATACTGCACACCCTCGGTCCCTACGCAGACTGATCCAAGTGGTCTCCCACCCACACACTGACCGCAGCCAGTGATGCTTGACTTCGGTGATCTTCTGTGAACCGTGTCTTAACAAACAATGGGACATCAATAATCTTAATACAATACAAGCCAATATATTAAAAAAAAAATTAACCATTAATAGTCCTGTTTCTAGTTATCATGTGTGAATGAGAAACACTATTTACTTTATTTTTATGATTAAAAAGTTTAAAAAAATTATTATGTTAAATATAATGCATATTATCAACAATTTTCTTAACTAACAATTATGCATATTACTAGCAATAAAATAATACTTAAATGCACTATTATAAATACAAGATGGTATCAAATACTAGATAAATCTATATTTGAAAAAAAAAAAGTATACTAGTGACACACTTGTGACCATGATTGAAACTTAATAACTGAGCATACTAGTAGTGAAATAACTGTATGATAAAAAATAAACACTAAAGAAAGGAAATTGATAACACTATCTTTAATGACTAAATGAAAAAGAAAAAAAAATTACTGTTAACCAATCATGAACAATTTAGAAACCCACAGACAAGACAATAAGCAAAAATATTATGCATGTTATAACAACTTCTCACAATTTATAAGGAAAAAAATATAGTTATTGCCCCAAAAGTGGAAAATTGATTTAGGAGATAGCTAAAATAAAAAATGGAGACAGAAACAAAAATATGTGAAAGAGCAATTGTTTAAGCATCAAAATACAGAGATGCTAAATGCAATAAATGAAAGAAATAGACTTCCAAATTGAATAAAAACTCATATGTACTAGTTGACAGTTAAAAGTTGTTCAAGGTAAAAGCTAACAAATTAATGGTTTTAATAGTTTCACCAAAAAGTCCAATCAACTAGGGAATTTTAAAATTTTCATGTCAATGTGGATTTTCATCATAGACTAATCTAAACGAGCTCTTAAATATCATCCCACAGAACATCAAAAACTCCAACGTTTATTTATTAACACTGATAGACAAGGCCATAGGTTTCATTTTTTTTAAAAACCTCATATCAGCTATTAATGTATTACAAGCAACCTGGATTTCTGAGAGAATTTCTACAACAAAAACAAAACCTGTTTAAGATGTTACTATGAATCCTAATTAAGATTATCTTACCTATATGTATGATCATCTTTAGGAGAACTGCAATTGTTTGCTATAATTTCTTTAGATGAATTACGGCTTTTCTTGGAATTCCCCATATGAAGAGTTGTCGTAGATAGATTGTCTTTAACACTATTATGGTTCAGTTTCCCACGACTTTGGGACGAGCCAGTCGTCACAAAGCAGGCAACACCATTGCTCTTAAGAGTTCCCTTTTCGCGTTCACAGCTCTCATCACTCTCATCAAAGTCATTTACACTAGTTTTTATGAGCTGTGTTTCCATATATTGATAATCGTGCTTGTCTACAGCCGTGGAGTTTGTATTGTGTTTCCGCGATTCACGACAGTCCAGTTCTGTGTATGATGCGATTTTACTATCCACGCTGTTTGTGAGAGATAGTGTTGTTAAACTGTTTTGACTATTTGAACTATTACTGATATTGTTTCCACTACAGATGCTTTTTCTTCCATGGCCATGATTTGCTGTTACACAATGGCCGTTAGAGATTATTTCCTCTGTTGCTTTGGAAGCTGCAAAAAATTAAATAAATAAATATTAATATTTAACTGTATAATTCACAATTGAAAAAAATACATTAGAGTGCCAATTGTAGAAATACATTAGAGAGCCGATTATAAAAATACATTAGAGTGCCGATTATCTGAAAGCCGATTTACTGGGCTTTTCAATTATACGAATGGTTCTCAGACCCTGCATTTTTCCGACCTACATCAAAAAAAAAAATAATGATGATGATAATAATCCTGAAAATGTTCATTTTCAGAATATCGGGGAGGGGTAAAAAAAAATGAAGTTTGTCTCTCAGTGACCTTGAAAATTATCTAACATTATTTCTGCCCAGTTTCAAATGAGTAAGTGGTTGCGAAGAAATTTTAAAAAAGTAAAACCTAAACACACCAGTTGTAATATGGTTTAATTAGGTACTACTACAATTGCAAAATTCTAGGCCTGGTAAAGGTGTGAAGGGAAATTACTTATAGATATTTTTATAGCCATTTTTAAAGTTTTTATTATCCAGATTGGGCATAGTCTTAATTGGTTCGTATAATCGGCACTCTACCGTAATGATAATTTTGCATCTTAGTCTTTTTTTCTTTTTCTCCCCAGAATTATTTTTTTTTTAAAAATGGCATTTTTTTACCTATCACTTTTAAAGCTTTCATACCATTTTTATTTTATAACTTTGGAGTAGAAAAAATACATTTTCGTTTTTTGCAGGTACTCTCCATGCCAATGAAAAAATAATTTCAAAATAGGAAAGAAAAAAAAACAACATAAGTTTGTATTGGGGATTCTTTTTTTCTTTTTAAATTTTATACAGTAAACTATTTTATAATATATTTCAAAGAGCAGTCTATAATTATCGCTAATTCTGAATTTTAAAATATATATTTGAAATTAACAGATTCTGTAAATAAAACATTTTTAGGATAATTTTTAATTTAAAAGTTTGTTTACCAATAAGATAAGGGTAACAATTTACGGTAAAAACAAAAAATTTCCAAAATTCATAACACTTAATGTGATTGCCTTTTTATTTTATTTAAAAACTTAAAAGAATTTTAATATTTACAGATACTAAAATGTGATCGATATTTTGAGCAAAATTTGGAATAACAATTTGTATTAAATTTAAAGTAATCTGCCATAAAATCACAATTAGATGTCAAGTTTATAATACAGTATAAAGATTTCATTAATGATAAAAATTAATAAATTTATCAATTTTCCATTTTTGCAGCAAAAATTTAAATATGATAACAAATTTAAATTTGGAGAAAACTTCCTATTTTACTGCAAACATCACAAAATTTTCTAAATCACAACTTCTAAACTAAGCTCATTAGCACAACAGTTCATAGGGGAGCCCCAAGGCCTACTGAACTCATCACATTTTTCATGACCTAAGGCACTGGGGCGGAAGAGTAGATGTTTCGGCTGAGTGGTCAGCTTAATGCGAAGCCCCAAGTGTTTAGTCACTACGGATGCTTGGTACTCGTTTTATCGAGCCACAGAAAGGTTGAGTCAACTTTGCTCGGTACTAGGATCAAACCCAGATCAATAACACGAGAGCGTAAAGCACTAAGATTCAGTTACTGGGCCTCACTCAGTGAATTCAAATCTATTAAATATTTTAAATCTAACATTTATGAGTACATTCAATATATGTCTGCATTCAATATAAAAGTATTTTGTGACATAAAGTTACATACATAAATAAATGGTAATAAGAACTTAAAAATCTTATTAAATTGGAACATTAATTAAAAAAAAGATTAATTAAAATACCTTTTTCTTTATCTTGCACACACGTGCTTGCTATGCTGGGTGCTTCAGCAGGCAATGCTTGTTGTATTAATTGAAAGTAAAATTCATTTTCTTTGGCAACTTCTTTTTGTTTTCTCTAAATAAAAAAAATCCCAAGACCATGTTTTAGAAAAAGAACCTTAATTATTTAAATACCATTTTTTAGCATTTAATTATAATACAACAATTTATTTCACTCCATTAAAAAGATGATAATCAAATATTTCTCTAAGTACCTATAATACCAAAAATGGTAAAAGAAAAATAAACACAAATAATGTCACGAAAACAGACATAATATAGTTTTGGTTCTATAATGAAGAACCTTTTTCAGCATCGAAACACAGAAGTGTTTTACTTGATTTGCAGTGATCAATATTGATGTTTAGGAATAGGTTGTTTTTTTTAATTCATAGAATATAAACTATAAAATGCTTGCTCGCACCATTTTTTTTTTCATAATGTTTATCTTATTTAATAAGTACAATTGCATTAATTTACAAATTTTTATAATCACCAATTAATTTTGAAAAAATTTTTTTCCTCATCTTAATGAGAAAAGTACAAAAAACATACTGCAACATTTGCCACTTTAGTCTCGGGAATTTCATTTAATACATGAAAACAATAATCTATGCTTTATGTTCAAGACTTTTAAATAATTCTTATGCATTCAAGACACTTGTGTTTTAAATCATCAATGCTATGTTTATAATTTCAGAAATTTTTTATATATATATATTATATAGATTAAAAATGCTAAAATTAGTACATGATAATAATGATTAAAGATTATATTAGCAATTTTTTTTTATAAAAAAAAAAAGATATTAAAAATATTTTACAAACAGTTGTTATATAATGCTGTAAAATCGTTGCAATTTGATAAAATCAGCTTAAAACTGAAAGTTATTGTGTTTGCAAGTAAGAAAATCTTTAAAGTTTGCAAAAGCTCTCTTCATCCATATATGCATCTTGATGCTTAACATCTAACTTAAAATGATATAAATCATTTCCTTAATGATATGCTCTTATTTTCTAATGTACTTATGCGAATACAAAAAATAAAAAATATTTATAAAATTTGCAGTGATGTTAATTTTTAAAATAATTAATCTATTCATTTTTTCAAACAATTCTTAGCTGGGGAAGCAAATGCAAAAGACACTTAGCCTTAATAAGCTATATAAGAGAATAAGAAGAAAAAAAACAAGTTTAATCCTTTGGTTATGATTAAGGCCCGGATTTTGATGACATTTGCATTTTTGGATATTTTTTGTCCTTTAGAGCACTTTTTTAGAATTATAGGCCTTTTTTCTTAAATTTTGGGGTGTATTTTGCATTTGAAAGCATTTTTTAAGTTTTTTGTTAATTTTTTCCAATTTTTATTACTTTTTGGGGCATTTTTATTACATGAAATGCAAGATTTGTCTTATCATTTTACATTTCATATTTCAACTCTCAATACCACCTGCATGTCATTATGTTTTTCCATTATGTTATTGATTGATATAAAATCTTTAGAATTCTTTGTTACAGCTTTCCTTTTTTTTTGTTGCTGTTATTTTAGGATATAAAACATATTTTTCAAATTTTAATGAACGTAGAACAAGTATTGCATTGCTTAATATTTTTTGAAATGACTCATAATAATTTTAAAGAGTAAAACATTGTTTTAGTTAAATATTTTTACTTTATTTAAGTCATGTCATAAGGCATTTTTAGCACTATTTTCGCATTTTTAAGGGCATTTTTTGCACTTTTTAAGGGCATTTTTTGCACTTTTTGAGGGCATCTTTTGCACTTTTTAAGGGCATTAGTTGAGATTTTTTAGGTCATCAAAATCCGGGCTCTAGTTATGATGCTTAGTATGCTGAAGCCTGTCATTCTGTTCTACTTGCTCTACCATGAGTAAATAAGAGGTAGATGAATGATCAGAAAAAAATTGCCTCAAAACATTCTCCAACAATCAAATTTGAAGAGATTTTCTTAAAATAAAATCATGATACTCACAAGCCTCATTCTGTATCCAACGTAACTTTTGAAACCAAATCCAAGAGTAACAACTGGATACCCTATGCTAAAATTAAAAAATTACGCATTATGAATGCTACATTAATTATAAAAATAAATGAATACGTAAAAACATAAGAATACAATTGAAAAAGAAATTAAGTTTTTACCAGTGTGCTGCAAACGGCCTACAAAGATCTAAATGAAATGGCAAATTTTTAAGTTCTTTGAGCCGCACTGAAGCTTCAATATATACAAAAAGTAACCATAGAGAGATGGTAGGAAGACAAATTCCCCTCTCTAAAAAAAAATAAATAGTTAAAATTAGATCGTGAAATACACACACAAAATAAAATTGGTTTTAAAAAAAAGATACTAAAAACAAAAATTCAAAAACAGATAAAACAATTTAACATTCTTAAATAAATAATCACAAGAAACTAAAACGATAAGATATTTAAAAAAATTCATTCGCTTCAAAACTATACGGACTGGATATAGCAGTCAACAAGTTTCAAGAGCTCAAAATTAAGAGCAAATTTTTCACAACTCACCAGAGGTGAATGAGAAGAAAAAAGAGATATGAAACAAATGTTAAGTTGCCAACGAAGAATGGAAAATAAAAGGTGGGAAACAAACCTAGAAAAACCAATGTGGCTAAGAGGGACAAATCAGGGTGATTTATCACCAGGGGGAGTATTACCATTAGTCAGGGCCTGTATATTTTTGAAGCAAATGAAGTTTTTTAATCAATCAATTTAACACTATATTTCAGAATGATGCTCTTAGGCTTCCCGCAACCTAGGAACTAGCAGCTTTTTCGTCCCTCAATGAAATAGATATCCCACAAAAACAAATTGATAATTTGTAAGCTACAAATCGATTCTGGTTGCCCCCTTTCACATGGTGGATGCTAGAGGACGGGGGTTTGAAAGACGAGAGGACCACTCGTCTGGTCAGCAGAGGGGGAGATAAGGAGTGATAGATTTATGAGGAATTAGAATGGATAACGCCTTATCTTGACAATTTGTTCTTGTGGAATGAAATATTTCTTTCAATTTGTTTTTGTGGGATATCTATTTCATTGCGAAACTAAGAAGGTTGGTTGCGCTCAGCATTATACTTGCAAAATAAACGCAGAGAATTAAAATACTAATTGCATAAAATTCCTGTAAAGAAAAGATAGTGAAAACAAATATTTATAATGAATAAATGAAAAAGTGTAACAATAAACAATATAACATTCTGTTTGAGAGAGATGCAGAGCTATTTTTAGCATATTTAAAAATGCCTCTAATTCAAAATTTAAAACTTAGTTTTGCTTATTAAATCAAAAAATAATGAATTAAGTCGAACTATCTTATAACAAGTGAGAAGTGACCGTCATATTTGCTTATTTTTTGCTAAGTGCTGGTAAAAAACAGAACCATGATAAAAAAAAAATAAATTGCAAAAGTTCATAACTACCAACTTCATTTTTTATTTCTATACAGTGTAAAAGTGTTAATTTGCTTTGAAAAGTTTGGTGACAAACTACACTTCAAATTGTTCTCTATTTTTTCCACTTAGATATTTTGTGATTCTGGATAAGAGTACAATGCACATAAACATTGCATCATGGCTAATGTCAAAGATACTGTAAACATATTATGAGAAAAAAATAATTAAATGCTTACTTTAATCTGTACTTTCAATTTCAAGCATCAAAAGATTTTTAAAAATGTAATTTCAAATGTGTTGGAATTTAACAAATACCAAGAAAGAAAGTAATTTCGTTAGCTAAAATTAATTAATGCAGCAATAATAAATTTTAAAACTAATGCAGTAATTTATTTAAAATAAATTTTAAAACCAAGAAAAGAAATAATAAAAGTATCAATAATTGAAAACAGTGTTTTTAAACTTTTAAAATGAATACATATGTATAAAAAATCAGTTGTAAATAATCAATGATTTAAAAAAAGAAACTTTTAAATCAACAAACCCTGCGACAGACCAATGAAAACTCGGGATCATATCACTGACTCCATAAAAATAAAATGCATACATATTCAGATTAACAAAATTATAGTCATTAAGAAGGGTTTTACCTGTGTGCCACACATACTGAACCCAAACGTATGTGCTTGCTGCAAAAAACAGCCAATGAACAGGGATAAAAAGAAAACAAATCATGTCTGAGGTGAATGCAATAAAAACAAAGAAAACTGAAAAAGCCTGAAAAGAAAAAAAAAGAATTTATATAATTTGTACTGTTATTAATTTCACATTTAAGAAAATCAGAATTTTGAAAACATTTAATACAGATATATTAATACAAAACATCATTTAATCAAATAGAACAAATTAGTAAAGAGGTAAAAAATTTTCCTTTATGAAGAAAACAAAAATCAGTGTTCCCCATAAGCGTTTTTAGAAGGGCGACCCGCCCTATGATCCTTGTAAATGCGTCCTCTGCACTTAATGTAGAAATTACCCCTTAAAAGCATTGTCTTTTTACTCATATTCCATTTTCTTTAAAAAATAACTCACTGTCTAAATAATAATTACACACTGGTAAAATTATCTGTGTTAATAAGTATTCAGTTCTGATTACTATTAAAAATATTAATTTTGTTACATTTTTTTCAACTGGTTAAATTTTTATAAGTTTCTCTTTTTTTTTCAGGGAGGCATAATAATGAATTTTTTAAGTGATTCTAAATTTTAAAATTACTTTTTCCTTTCTTTTTTTTTTTTTTTTTAAAAAAGGTATTTTACTTAACAAAAGGTTTTTTTTTAATTTTTTTTTAAAAAAAAGCAATGTTTTTTTAAATGTTCATTTTTTCCTAATTTTCAGTTTAAATTATAGAAAAAAGCTTTCAAGTTCTTTATTAATTAACATTTTTTTGAAAAAATTTATGCTCAGAGATTGTATTTCAGCATGCCTTTAACTTTTTTTTTATATAAACTACAATTTTATTTATTTTCTGGATAATGTGTGTGAATTACTTTTTTGAAATACATTCATTAAATAAGATGGTAATTTAAAAATTATTGAGAATCAAATCCAGTATTACATAATATTACACAATTTTATATATGTATTAAGTGAGTGCCTTTTCAGAATTCAAAATGCTCTTTTCTGCGAGGAAGCACTCTGCACTTTTTTATTCCTAGGGAGAACTCTGCAAAAACTAAATAATTGCATGACTTGAAAACTTTATCCTTTTCAAATAAAAATGCCATAATTTGTTTTCTTCTAATTCATTTCAAACAAAACACTTATTTGATTCCTTAAAAAAAAAAGGAAAAAAAAAAAAAACAAACACTTGAATTATAAGTACATTAAATATTTCAAATTTTGGGAGGTAGAAATTAACACAGTTGGAAAAAGTTAAAGAAAATTAAAAAAGAAAATTAAAGTAATTTACTTGCAATAAAAAAAAACATTTTCTTTCAAAATAAAATTAAAATAACTTGTAATTTAAATTTTTCAAACTGAAAATATTATACTAACTTCCACTGAATAATTTTTAAATTTTTAAGATAAATTTTTAACACAAAGAAAAAAAGCTCAGCCATATAACGAATTGTACTTTGATGCAGCCTCTGAAAGCCATAAGTCACCCTGCAGCTTTTGTCAGAAAAAAAGCTCTCTAAACTTAAATTAACTTAAAGCAGGATATACCTATAACTAAATAAAAATTACAATTTATTGAGTCATCATAAAAGTTAATAGTTTTAAGTTTTTATTTACCACAAAAAAATTTTAAAAAATTGTTCTGCCTCGGTACTTATTTCAGTGAATAATTAATTTTACATTTTAGCATATTCCAAATTTTTTTGTGAGTAAGTATTATTTCAGATAAAATACATTTTTAAACAAAAAAATCATACTACAATTAAAAAATCATATACCTAATTTTAGGCTTCAAAAAGGATAAAAGATCCAAATTTGAAAATAAATTATACCATGTTCCTCATTGAAAACATGAAATATTATAGAAATAATTTATTTGAGGTAAATTACAGAAATACATTTTTGTAAAAGTAAAAAATAAGTTTAAAATTTTCAATTATCTATTATTATTTTTTACTAGTTTTGTTATTAGGATTTTTTTAGAAACATAAATGTTACATCACCAGTCTATTAAAAAAAAGTCAGTATGATGTAATGCAATTACATCACCAGTCTATTAAAAAAAAGCCAATATGATGTAATGCATGTATTACTCAAATCCATCCATTTTTCCAATCTCATACATTCTGGGTATTATTATTAACTTTATTTTATTCATTCATTCATTTATTATTATTTGTTTTTTCGGAAGAAAAATATTGTGTCGATATAAGATTTAGTATTTTGGTGACACTTAAGAGTGGGAGAAACTGTTCTTGGCAAATTGTGTTTAACACTCAAAATTTAGAGAAAAGTGAGCTCAAGTTCAGGTAAACCCTAAAATAAACCACAAAATTTCAAATACTGAAGAAAAAAAATAATTCAAAAAGCAAACAAACGTCAGGATTACTCAGAATAACACAGCGGGAAAAGTAATAATGCAATAATTTACGTTTATTTTGAAATATTTGAAAACATAATTCTGATAATCTTTTCAAACTCCTTTCTTCAACATTTAAAACTTCACTGTTTACTCGTAACTGTAACTTGATATCACTTTTCTTTTGGAATAATTATATAAAAAGGTCAGGATTACTCAGAATAACACAGTGGGAAAAGCAATAATGCAATAATTTACATTTATTTTGAAATATTTGGAAGCATAATTTTGATAATCTTTTCAAACTCCTTTCTTTAACATTTAAAACTTCACTTTTTACTTGTAACTATAACTTGAACTCACTTTTCTCTAACACTTTAATTTAAAGATTTTTGAATTGTCATGAAAAGTTTCTCCCTGGATAAATCATAGACTAAGATCTTTCAGATCTGAGATAATTTTTAAAATTTTTAAAGAAAAAATTACTTTTTTATTAAAAATATATAAAATTTCTTACCAGCCCCTGGTATTTAAAAGAATCGTACACACTGCGTAGCAAAAGCCAAAAGGGCCACAGGTACTCAAAGCGAAACTCCAGAATGAAGTCAGCCAACAGCACCAAGGCCCAGACAACTAAGAATTTCACATACAGAAAAGTACTGAAAAATAGAAAAATAAAAGTATTATAATCTTTGATATTAATACATACATATAATCAACAAAACTGAAAGAAACAAAAATGAAAATTTCAGATGCATAGAAAACCAGTTTTTTTCCATCTAAGCAATTCCAATTGTTGAGTTAGAGTAGCCTTTCAATAAGTTGCTGAGTTTTCAAAAAGCTACACTGAAGTAAAACTAATGGAAGAAAACTGATTTTTGTATTTGAAATCAGTTTATCAAAGACAGCCAAAATTAAGAAAATAAATTAATAAGTTAGTATTAATAATACTTAAGTCTTATAAGTTTTGGCTATTATTTATTTATTTTTTTAATTCAGTAATATTTTTTAATTTAGATATAATACTGAATCTTTAAAAGTAGAAATGACCAATGACAAAAATTAACCTTTAATGTAACTAAAAAGAAGCTACTACAGAGAACTTATTTACAAAAATTAGCCTATTTTTATTTATTTAATTTAGCTAAACGTATTTTATTTGGAACAAAATCTCTGGCATAATCTAGTAAGGAGAGGGGAGAACAAAAAAATAAAACTATGATTTATGTCTTTATTAATCATAGATTATAACTGAACATTCATTACCGACTTTTGACAATTTCGCGAAGTCGAAATGTAATCGCGACACATAAAAAATTTTCAAATATTGTTATATTCTAATTTTTTTCTTAATTTATCTATATTTTAATAAGAATTTAAAATTGCTTCTTGCAAGATTCACTGAAACGTTCATTCACTAATTGACATTAATCGAACAAAATAACAAAATTCAATTGTAAGCTAAAAATTGAGAAAATTATATTCAATATAAGAAAAAGTCATTAACTTATATTGTCGTACCAAATTAGGAAAAGAAATTAATCCAGCAACATATATTGTGTTTATTAACTACCTTTATACACGAATCCCAAGCACACTTAATTAGAAAATTCACTTCCTTAATTCGTTTGAGGATTCAACCTATTTCAAACAAATGATTACTATGATTCTTATTTCTCAAACGGAAGATAAGTCTACTGAAATTCATCCGAAGGAATAGGATTGAAATTTCTTTTACGTAGTCGCATGAAAAGCACTAGGATTTATCAAGACTACTTATCATTCTTATAAATGCTTATAAATGCATAATATACTTATAAATGCAGAACTTGATGGATTAGAAAAATAAAACGAATCAACGTTGTACGAAAGCCGTTATTACGAAATGGTAGCAATTAATCCGGGCAATCTCAAAACACGAAATCGAAATAGCATGAAAATAATAAAAGTCAATTAAGTTATAAATTAAGAAAATTATACTCAATCGCGAAAAGGTAATTCACTTATGTTGCTATCGCAATAAAGAAGAACTAGAATTAGACGACGTAAATTGTGTTTATTAACACAAAACATACCATAAACGGTCAAAAGATCGATTATATTCTGTATTGTAAAAAGTTGGTATGTTTAGTGTTAAACTAATATTAACAGGGTACGTAGCCAAATCTTTCAACAAAAAATAAGCACCTTTTAAGTACTTTTTAAGCACTGAAAAAATATTTTTAAGCATTATATACATTAACAAAATGCAAAATAATTTTCATTTACATGATCATGATAAAATAATTAATTTCTGACAAAGAACTCGTTTCTTGATTATTAGCCACCATAAAAAGATCGAGAGATTTTTCGGTTTGATTTCAGAGGGTGGAAATTGAAGCCTGAAATTGAGGGCATCTTGCAAAATGCAGCAGAGTTACACACAAGAGTGCAAGAATCTCTACGAACCCAGCTCAGTAGCTGTATACGCACATGCGGACCCGCAAGTAAAACGTGTAAAATGATTGGCGGTTTCATACACTACGGATCGACGGCACGCCGAAATACACTGTGAAAACGTTGAATAGAACAATGCGAAAACCACACTTTTGCATAAAACGTGGAGAAGGAAAAAAAATCTCATTTTCGAAAAGGAAAATTTAAAGTATTTCTTAAAAAAATATAGAATAAAAAAAAGGCACCTTTAAAAGCTTTTAAAAAACGAAAATTGAAAACAAGTCTTTAAGCAATTTTTAAAAGCGCTACGCACCATGATTAATTACCTATATACAGGGTGCGTAGCCAAATTATTCAACAAAAAATAAGCACCTTTTAAGCACTTTTCAAACACTGAAAAAATATTTTTAAGTACTTTAAAAAATATCATAATTAGGCAGGGTTGGTAAGTTTTTGATAATTGACGGTTTTATCTGGTTCAAAAAAAAAATTTTTTTTTTGGCATTGTTTTGACAATTGTCAAAATTTTTGAATCATGTAAATCGAATGGCGTTTTCGAAACGAAAACGTTGAATAGAACAATGTGAACAGCGTCTTTCTGCATAATTCGTAGCGAAAATCAACGTGGTAGAGGAAAAATATCATTTTGGAAAAGGGAAAATTAAGCACTTTTTAAAAACACCCAATGAAAAAAGCACCTTTAAGGGCTTTTAAAAAACAAAATTCGAAAATAAGCACCTTTAAGAACTTTGTAAAAACGCTACGCACCCTGAATACATAAATCGACGAATCCTTAACACACTTTACGAAAAAATACACTTCCTAATTTATTTGAGGATACAATTCATAATGATTCTTACTTTTCAAACAGAGGATAAGCCTGATGAAATTCACCAGAAGAAATAGGATTGAAAATTTTTTTACGTTGTCGTCTGAAAAGTACCCTTCTCGACCGTTCTGAGCTACTTTTCATTCTAGCATAAATGAAGTACTATTATGATAATTAGAAACGAAAACAAGTCAGAGTTGTACTGTAGCTATCACGAAATGGTAGCGATTTTTCACGGAAAATATTAATCTCAAAACCAGAAATCGAAATAACATGAAAATAATAAAATTCAATTAAGTTATAAATTAAGAGAATTACAATCAATCTAGGAAAAGTAATTCACTTATGTCGTTTAGGTTGCTAGGCAATCGAAAAAAAATTAATACTTTTCAAAAGCACTTCATTGGATCGAAAAAAATTGAATTTATTTTACATTTAGGGAAGCAATCGATCGTTATAACTTACGATGATAGATCAAGATAAATCATATCAAAGAATATAAGTCGGACGTGCAAAATAGACGTAAAAATATTCTGTAATTGGGAGGAACAAAAACGTTTAATAATTGCATAATTTCTTTCATCATAATAATTCTGATAGTTGCTTAATTAGAACATTATTCAAAAACGTTAAAAAAAAAAAAAAACCAGTATTGGAATAATTTATATGAAAACCTCAATTAAAAATGAAAATAGGAAAAACTAAAAATACTTTTTCTAAATTATTTAGAAAATAAGCTATTCTCCATTTAAAAGGTTTTTTCTTTAAATAAAAATCTGGAAGTTTGTATTATCAGAGAGTTAAGAAGATAATTGTATTAATTTATGAGTTACTCAAACCATTAGAATTAATCTATTAAATCAAAAATAAATTCTTGACTATTTAAGTGAAAAGAATTGCATTTTGTTCACCACGTTGCATCACATTCTGCACAAAATCTGAAAAGTTTTGCTTGGGTTCAAAGAGAGAGGCAACGCTGCAGTGTTATATTATGCTGCTAAGCTATGCTCACTTGTGCATTCTGTTATAAACCTAAAACTTCTTGACTCAACAAACCTGGCAGAAAGGACCTAATTCTACGATAATTTTTGGATTCAGGATATTATGAGTTGATTTTTCAAATTCATAAAAAGAACATTTCAAAAAAAAAAAAAAAAAAAAAAAAAAAAAAAAGAGAGAGAGAGAAGATTTTACAAAAAACCTTGAATAACTCCTGGTAATCATAAAAACCTCAAGTTATATAACAAATTAAAATAGATTCAACCAAAATAAGACGAAGGATATACTTTGTGTAACGTAGACTAAAACACAAAATAACTAAGAAGAGGGGGGAAATGAGATTAAAGCACAAATTAAAGTAAAGAAATGAATATACTACATTTTCGGTAATCAAAATAAGAATATTTCTCAATGTTTAAGCACAATCGAAAAGAAAAATGCTTAATTTACGTTTTTTACCATAATCAAGAAAGATTTAGTGAACATTTTTACATTTGTTCACGTACCTAAATTCTGCACAAGATCTGCATAGAACCAATGTAATTCTGCAGTAACTACGCTTTGCAAAACGTACGTACTTGTGGGTCTCTACATTAAAGTGCTAAATCTCTCTAATGTTTGAATAGTCTAATGATGTATTTCACATACATTTAAATAAGCATTATTTGTCTAAATAAAAATTATATTAAATTTATATCAAAACAGAGAAAAATTTACTGAAAGCATCGATAAATTTAATGTAACCATTTATAATATTTACTGTTTCCTAAAAATTAACATATTTAAATAAACAGAAAGAATAAAAAAGCTGTTTTGACTTAACTATCACAAACTGCCTTCACTTATTTCTAAGTGTTAATCATATTAAACTGTATTGGGCATAAACCAACGATGAGAAAAATATTCAAAGGACAAAATAAAGCTTTCAATCAATACAGAAGCAGATGTCTAAAAGTAAAGGTCGTTCTGTAATGAAAACAGCTGCGTTCGCACAATATCACCTGCTAAGAAAAAATGTATGAAATAGGAAGAGAAGCAATTTTTATTAACAGGACTCTCTTCAATTTATTAAAATACTATAGGGTGTTTGTTAGAACTTTATTATCAAATATAATCTCGAAAAATTTAGAGTTAATATTTTGAAGGAATTCGAACTTCTACTTGAAGATTGTAACAGTCTTATATCTTAATCAAGAGGTTGTAACATTATTTCACGATTATACGATTTGGGTAACTTTGTATCCAAGAGTAACAGACTATCACAGCTAAAATTACCAGACTTTTTGGGAGAAGAACATCTTTGTAAAAAATCTACTCAAAATTTTGTGGATATGTTAAATATGTTGTGGATAGCACTTTTCAAGCACCCAAAAAATATTTTTAAGCACTTTGAAAAAAAAAACCATAATTAGGCAGGGTTGAAAAGTTTTTGACAATTGACGGTTTTATCTTGATCCGTCATGTCAAACAAACAAAAAACTTTTGGCATTGTTTTTGACAATTGTCAACAATCATGAAATTTTGAATCATGTAAAACGAATGGTGTTTTCATACACTACAGACTGACAATACGCCAAAATAGATTGGGGTTGAAATAATTGTGAAAACGTTGAATAGAACAATGTGAATTTTTTTTTCTTTTTTTTTTTGCATAATTCATACGAAAATCAACATGGTAAAGGAAAAATCTCATTTTGAAAAAAGGAAAAATTAAGCACTTTTTAAAAACACCCAATGAAATAAGCACCTTTAAGCACTTTTCAAAAACGCTACGCGCCCTGTTTAATACTAAAAGTAAATTTTATTAAATCGTTCTGTCGACAGAATACAAAATATAAGAAAATGCTTTTATTGAAATGTTACAATTTTATTTATATTGAATTATTAAAAAGTACACATTAACGTTATTAAAAAAAAAATTTGCATTTTATCTACATATTTAATCATTTAATTTTCACAACTTTTCGAACTTTTCAATGTCTTTCTTTCACATTTTTTTTAAACTAGTACTTTTAAAATTTAGTTCTCAATCCCATTTTGCAAGTTTCTTGAACTAATATTATAATAAAGTTCGTTGAACCAAGGTTAGAAATTAAATGAAGATTCAAAACTGTACTAAGAACAAAGTTTATGTATCAAAATGAAAACAATGAAATATACTTCAGTTTACGGACGGGGAAAAAACTAAGAGTTAAAATAATTTTAGACTCATTTTTATACACAGCATAATTTTAAGAATTTATAAAGTTTAATTCTTATTAATTAGTTTAATATTTTTCTAAAGTTAAGTTCAATTTGCTTAATTTTTCGTAAAAAGTAACTTAAAATATTTAAAAACCACAAAAATAGTGTGTAAATTCAGTAAATACTGCGATTTCAAAAATGGATTTTTTTTTTGTAAGGAAAAAAAAATCATATTTCAGAATTTCGGATTTTTTGAAATGCCAAGCAGCGGAAAGACGCATTCTAAATAGAGTTCACATGTTGAGTTTGGCACAAAAGCAAATTCTGGTACCAACAAAATTTAAACTAAGAGTCACAACTGGCTCAAAATCTCTTCCGATGAAATAATTGAAATTACGCCAAGTTTCAACAAACACATAACTCAATACATAACTCATTAATACTAAAATTTTACAACTGAAAGTTTGGTGAAAAGCAAGCAATTCTTATTTGTCAAGGGAAAATTAAGTTATATAATTCGTAACCTCATTCCAATTATTTATTTTTAAGTAATATCAACACACGAAAACCTTGGCAATTAACCTCATTGCATTCAACATTTTAATTTATTTTGCTATATAAATGTTACTTGCAAAATAAATGTTAGAAAAGAATTACAAAACCAGCAAAATCCCTTAATATTTTCATCTTATGATCAACCCATAAAAGAGTATTTATACTATTTCACCCATTCAGTGGAATTTATAATACATAAAATTAAAGACAAAAAAAATCCTGAAATATATATATATATATATATTTTTTTGTTGGTCAACTTATGAGTATATAACATCGTCCAACAGAGCTAGTAGGCAAATTTTATTTATTTAAGAGGTCAACATACATATGAGAAAGGTGGTCAGATTACAAAATCGGTGATATTTGACGGAAATATCCTGCTTCTCAAAAATTGTTGTTTTATAAGTAAAAGCATTTCATAAATCTAAATTGAATTTTTTTTAAAAAAAAAGTACTGTCTAAGGAGACCACCTACAGTGCATTGCATTTTGTGATGGCTTTTTGAAGATAGTTTTTTTCCCTTTTCAAATCTTGTCGTTTGTTTTTATATTACCAATCAAATTACAGATAAATAAATTAAAATTTAATTTACAAGATTTAAAAAGTTTAATTTTTCATTCATTATTATTCATTAACATGATTTAAAATTTTATTTTGCATTAAAATAAGATTAATAACTGGAGCAAACTACAATATTTGTCACATAAGTTTAGCAATAAATTGATTTGTTTAAAAATTCAAGTATACATATTTGGTTTTTTAGCATTCGAATTATTTATTTTAAGTAATATCAGCACACCAGAACCTTTACTATTAACCTCATTACATTCACCATTTTAATTTATTTTGATATACTTGCAAAATAAATGTAAAAAAAAAATAGAGTTACAAAAGAAACAAAATCGCTTAATGTATCATATGATCAACCCATAAAAGGGTATTTATACTATTTCACCAATTCAGTGAAATTTATAACACATAAAATTAATGACACTAAAAAATTTCTAAAAAATATTTTTTTTGATCAACTTATGAGTTTACAACATCGTTAAAGAGCTCTAGTTGGCAAATTTTATTTAAGAGTTCAACATACATACAAGATAAATAGGTGGTCAGATTACAAAAGTTGCCCCCCCCCCCCCAAATTATATGGAATAAATTCGGTTACGGACAATCGAAGACAACTTGCACGAGTGGACAACTTTCAAGTGTCATCAATCAGACAAGATTTACAGAGTATTCTATTCTTTGAAATAAATTAATGGCGATACATTTGTTTTAAAATATAGCCCATAATGTAAGTGTACTAGTACTAATTACTTAACTTAAACATTAAAAACTTGAATTGATTTACGAAAAATCAAAAATTATCAATTGGCATTTAAAATCTGAGGGTTAAAAAAACAATTCCAACTAAAATTGAAAGAAAAAAAAGCGAAATCTCAAAATTTAAAAAAGGGGCTATGAGTCAAACATGCCAAATAACCAAAACATCCTCACTTACTAAAAACAGAAACCCTTAAATCCTGGATTTGAACGAAAGAATTTCGATACGGGAACAAACCCTGACCTTCTGGATCGACATCCACTGCCACTAAACCTACGAAATACTGGCATATCTACTCCATTGTCAATCGCAATAATCTTCGTTTACCAACTCTTTCAAGATGGACAAAAAAAAAAAAAAATCACTAAGATTCATAAAATGCGTACGCCTACAAATCACCCGATGACACTTTGTAGTGATCGACCGAAATCGCGAAGAGTGTCTCCTACGAACGATGTCGAGAAACTTGGCAAGAAGTGGTGCACAAGTGATGTTTCTAAATTTACACAGAGGCGCTTTTTCTCGCACGATATTGCATCCATTGCTATGTTTTTAAAACAATTTTGCGTTTCTTTTTATATTTTATACTTTTAAACAAGCCCACTCACGCTTAGAAAAAGCAAGTCAAGAGGTTGGTATTTAATACTCAGGGCGCGCCGATCACCGATCCCTGATTGGAACACTTATTTTTGTTTATGAACAATTAATGCACCAAAATTAAAAATTATAAAATTAATACACATAAAAGAAATTATGTATTAACACAAATCGATTTCTACGTTTAAGTTCCAAATTCTATTGGGATAAAATTCAAATCTGATCATTCTGCTCTGCTAGGTCGGTAACTTTATCCACAAACTTGTTTTTAAAATATATATATTTAATTTTTCGTTCCTAATCCAGTTAAATGTTTTTCGCCAAAGAAAATAAATAAGAATACGAAATGTTAATTACAAATTGGGAAAAAAAGGTGATTTAGGTTTTTCATGTCCGCACAGTTTTCGACATGATCAACACCATCACAAATGAAAAGCTGTTTGAGTAAAAAAGAATCAGGCTAACATAAGCATTAATTAGAAAAGCACCACAAGAACAAATTTTTAAAAAAAGAAAGAAAAAAAAGCAGACGATAATAATAGAACTTATTGGATTTGATAGTTTTCCAGACGGAGTTTTTTATTTTTTATAAATGTGCATTTTTTAATTAACTACAATTAATTTAAAGTATTATGCTCATTTTATGATTAACTTAGTCATAATTACTGTCTTGAAGGCGATTTTAATATAATTATGAATACTGAGAAAAGGAAAAGAATTTGTGACGTCTAAAGAAATTTATACACGTTTCGTAGAGTGCAAAAAAAAAAAAAAAAAAAAAAAATCAGGGCACTTTTCAAAGATTAGGAAATTTTTCGGAACTGTGTACTGTAGTCATAAACCAAACTACTTAAAAAAAATAAAAGTATAATTTACTCAGCTTAAGTACAATAACGGCAAATTTAATCGCGAAACAGAATTGCTTTGTTTAGAACAGAAAGTTTTAACAGTTTCCAGTACAATTTAATGAACCACTGAACAATTCATAATAGTTTCAGATTAATGTACACTGAAAATTTTCATAGCACTGCTACCTTAAAAAAAAACACACCAATCAATTTAATATTCCTTAATACCAAAATTAATCAATTTGTAATCGAATTCAAGATTTGACCCTCAAATCAACATTTGAAAATTCCATTACATAATTGTTGTATTGTTGATAAAAATCCCTTTATCTATGAAAAAAAAAATTAAAAAAAACTACACTCTACAAGATTTTTTACCAAATATGCTGAAAATAATTATTAAGCGTATGATATCGGGATAATTTAGGAAATTTTGCTATTGGCCAAAAGTAGCATTTTAAACAGTGGCGACTTTACATGCAGTCACTTTTTCAAAAATTGAAAATTTTAAACGATTAAAATTTTTTTTTTTGATATTTATAATGTAAAGCATAACTTAAGCAGCATTTCTGAAATAAAGGAGAACATTACAAGGTTCATATTTAAAATGAAGAAATATTTCAGAATATTTTCAACTATTCACGATAACCCTATAATCATTTTGCATTAAGTAAAATAATAAAAGCACAAGGGGTGTGCGCTTTCGACGGAAAAAGTGGCAATCGGATGACGAGTATTAGGTTTTAATCGACGTTTTTTATACGTGTAGACTCCATTTTTTATATGTAGGTCAATAAAATTTGCCCAATATCGTAAGACTATTGAATTTATCAACATAGAAACTTTATATAAATGAAATTTCCTTTTCTTAAAATGACTGAATTCGCCATAAGTCTGAAATAATAAATCCTGTGTTTTTATTTTTTCTGTTATTGAAGGCTGCTTGTCAGAACCACGGTAGACGGTCTCCAAATTTGAAAGATCGAATTTTGCAATTTTTTACTAGCAGTATTAATTGAAATGAATAGTTTAGTATTATTATTAAAATAAATAAAGCATATTAACTAAAATAAAACAAAAGACACAAGTTTTTCAATTCTTAAAATCAATTATTTTAAAACCCGCATTTGTGTTCTTAGGAAATGGGATGTTCTGTAGACACACAAAAATCAGGAATATCAGAATAAAAAGCTCAAAATCAGGACAAATAACGACAGTATTTCTTATCAGGAAAAGCAGTAATATCAGGACAACTACGAAAACTGCGTATATTGGCAGGAATTTAAAACCAATCCAGTCTATTGGACAAGACAAACATCAATTGATGCAGTTTTTGCAATCCATGATTTAAGTGACTTGTGGCGTTTATGAAAGATAATATGGGTAACCAGTGGTCGTTTTAATAATACCAGGGGTCTGTCCAGACATTTTGTGAAAGGTCCGTTTTTGTAATATTGTGAAAAAATTACTCGTAATTTGTGAATATAAAATAAACGTTAAGTCACATTCTTTAAACCAGGGTCCGCTTTTGTGAATTTGTGCAAATAGGATCCGTTATTGCAAAAAAACTTTTTCAAGGAGTGTTTAAATTGTAAAGAGATACAAGATTATGCTCAACACTGTAAAATTATAATTAAAAAAAAATTTTAATTTTCAAAAATAAACAGCAATTGCTGCTACTAAGTTAGAGCTGCAACATACAAATACATATTTGGTATTTAGCCAATACTGCTGAACGCAGAATATTCATTTCGGACGAATAAAGGAAGAAACGTCTGCCGAAGACAAAATTTAGTTCGTTTACATCTGTCTTCCCCCCCCCCCTTCCTGGGAAAGGTTTATTCGATTAACAAAACAATAATGAAGATAAACAAATTTGTGAAGGGTCCGATTAAAAGATAAATTATTTTGTGAAGGGTCCGTTTTTAAGTTAAAATATTTCGTGAAGGGTCCGTTAACGGACCCAAATTTCTTCTAAACAGACCCCTGAATACCATCACAATTTTCTCTCTTTTATAATTTGAAATTGTTATTTTGTACTTATTTTTTTTAATTACAAATATTGATTGGACACAGAAAGCAGTTAGACAATGAAGCCACGAAAGTATACCGAACTATCAACAAAAGCATCAGACGACTATTATTAATAAAATAATTAGAGTAAAAGTAGTTACAAAAAACTAGAGCACTTGCGGAAAGAGTAAATACCATACATCAAAGTAATAAAACATAATAAAGAGTAGTACTCGTATTACAAAATACATTTAGTCAAAATGTATTAGGCTAATAAATCGCCCGTGCAAATAATTGAATTACTAAATAAATATACAAGAAAAGGACAATTGTTTCTGTAAACAATGTGTAGAACTTTAAATATGTTGGCAATCAACTAGCATCTCTGTCTGGAACGTTAATTATTCGACTACTTAAGTACTGTAAATATCATTCGTCTGGCGAGGCAACGACGCGGCATTGTTTATAAACCCCATTTTGACAGAAGAAAAAAGTTACAGATTCCCTAGAATGTAGTAAATAAATCGCAGGAATTAAGAAAATTAAGTTTAAATGAACATCACTTTGTAAATTAATGATAATAAATGAACGCGATGGTAGCGCAGTTATAAAATTAATGAAATACTGAAAAATTAGTATGTTATAACTTATTAACATTTTGGGACAATTTAGACGTTTTGCTATCTTTCGGAAGAAAAAGGAGTTTTTGTCGGACCATACTTGTAATATTAATTAAACAGTATTAAAATTTATTGAACGATTAAAATTAATGTTATTAATCTGCGTAATTGGGGCAATTTCATAAATTAAGAATTTTATATCTGCAGACTTTAAATCCAATTAATCCATAATTTCATAAATTAAGAATTTTATATCAGCAGACTTTAAATCCAATTAACTCAGTTTGGAAAAAAAATCGAGCCGTTTAATAAAAGTTTGTGAAAATAAATTTTCGTATCAATTTACACATACTCCAATTTTAAGCGACTTTCCTGAGTTTAAAATGTTTTCAAAAAGTAAAAACTGGGAATCATGTATTTAACACAATATGCTACGTCTGCAATAGCCCGATTTTAATTACTTTTTTTAAAATTGAAATTTCAACTAGGGGTCTAACTGGAAAATTTCTAGGTGTTAATGACATGCTATGAATTGCAGAATATCAAAGCGATGCAACAAGTTTTTTTTTATTTTTATGTTAAATTTCAATTAAATTTTGGGAGCCATCTATGATTTTGGCGACCGATGATTGAAGAATACTGGTTACACAAAAAGATAAAGAAAAGAAAAATACTGTCCCTGAATAAAACGTACATTTTTATACCTGATTTGAATTCCAAATCTGAAAATATAGAGTGAAGAGAAGTAGCCACAATTTGGGAAATATGGTTTTAATAGTTAAGTCATATCAGCGAAGAAATGTTCGGACCATTAATACTAATATATAGTATTTCACTATAACTATTTAAGCGAATTAGATCCTTTTTTCTATACTATGAATAACTAGTTTATGCAAAGATAACTATCTCATGTAAAAAATGATTTTTAAAAATTTAATATTTTTTACTATTAAACATAATGTGTAAAAAAAAAAAAATTAAGTTTAAAGTATGCGATTCTATTTAGTCTTTTTCTGCACTTGAAAATATAGTTTTAAATTATGTAAAAATTAGTAAACCTTGTCATTCAGGAACCAGGAGCCGAAAAATTTTTGATGCTCCAGCTCTGCTCCCAGATAATAAGCTAAAACAATTTTATTATATATTTTTGAGCGCTTTTGAGTTTAAGATTAGAATTCGAAATATTTACTTTAAAATTTTTATTTTAAAAATGAACTTTAAAAAAATAACAATCACCAATTCATCACAGAAAATACAAATTTATTTTAAATCACAGTTGAGGTATTTATTCATCCTTAAGAAAAGAATAAAATCTAATAAATTATCCTTCATATTTGATCTTAAATTAGTATAAATATATTTTCATGCTGAGTTCTAAAGCAACTTGTCTAATAGGAAATGCCATCCCTAGGAGAGTGAACTTGCTAAGGCGCGCGAAATTTTAGAGTTCCAGCCAGGTTCCTGTCGCTCTATTATTATATTAAATATTGATAAAAATTTATTCTGACACTGATTTTTTATAAATTAAACCAGTTTAATAATTATATGAAATAAAATGTTTGATCCAATAAAACAGTTCAACTGCGAAATGCACAAAAAATTAAATTAACATCAAGGGAAGAGAAAACATTTGAACCGATCTCCAGATCTATTTTATTTACTTCCAGATTGTGGCTTCCCACCCATGACCTTTGTAGTCCGACCCTCCCCTTTAATTTGAGGGTCACAGATCAAATTTTGGAGGAGGAGATAAGGTTTAACTGGAGAAAATACGTTTACGAGAATAATTTCAAAATTTAATTAATATTTAGATCTAATTACTAAGGATACGTGAAGTTAGCACTTTGAACAATAAATATCTACCTTGAATGTGTGAAAAATCTGATCATTAGATAAGAAGTTATTAAAGGTACACTTTTTTTTAAAACCCTTATCTCATTATAGAATTTGAGAGTAACACAAAAAAAGGACATTCACTAAAGAGGAAAAAGTTAATAAGAATTTTGGATAAAATATATAAATCATATTAATAACGTTATATTGCCTTTATTTGTAATAAATATGTGCAAATAAGCTAACCCAATTTTTTTTTTTTAAATACACAATTTTTACACCGTTAGTATAGTGTTCCCCCGAGTGAAATACAGAGTTTTATAGCAATTATCTCAAATAAATATGAAGAAAAATATCTCTTTTATAGAATCAGATGTTTACATTATGTGTTAGACACCGATGAGACTAGCCCGCAGCTAAAATTAATAAGAAGAAAAAAAAGTCTCTCCTCAGACGCGTATAAATAGGGTTCACGCCAGTATAGCAACAATTGTCACTAAATGTTCTACAAATCATGCTAAATGCATACAAGGCAACAAATTTGTCGCCTTGAAATATGTTTGAAATTTGCAAAATAGTTTAACGAAAAAGTTTTTGGGCATTGAATATCATGCATTAAAAAAATTTTTTTTTGCTAATTTTATCGTCCTATTGTGCAATTTTATCGTTCTAAGCGTGGTATTCAGATAGTATAACTGAAAGGGTCTGGTACAATTTTTTTTTAAAATTTAAATGTTGAACTTTCACATTTACACGTAGTACCGAACTTTGCACGAAGTACTGACAATATATTTGTTCACCAATAAAAAAATTTTTCTTGCTCTTTTAGAATTTACTTTATTTTAAGTTTTAAATAATTTTTTATACGTTGTGTTACTTACTTTCTCTATTTTCCTCATTTATTTATTTATTTAGATTCAGCATTTTAATCTCTGTGTTGAATCCATTTATTAATATTTTAGTTTTTTTTCACTTAATTTTAACACTAATGTTAAATCATTATAGGGTAATGAAACTAATTTAGTTTTATGGTGTTATAGATGGCAAGAATTTTTGATGTGTACCATAACATGAATTATGTAATTGTAATGTTCGATTTTTTTTCTCAAGTTTATCTACCATAATTAGTTTTTGGACCACTAAATGAATACCCAGGTGGTCCTATTGGAACACTAAATTTTCATTGCTGATGTGAACCCCATGTTTAAATTAATAGTCCTAAGAAGGTACAGAATTTTTATGAACATTTTCAAAATGCAAAACATTTGAGTCTCCATTGGGTATAATTACAATGAATTACTCAGATTAAATTGTTTCACTAACTTAAAAATTAAAATTCTCCGAAAACCCTCTAGCCCCCCTAAACTGAAAGCGCAATGACCTCGGCTCAGAAAGAGCTAGATCTGGTTGCTATGGCAACAGAAGGGGTTCTAAAATCAATACAGGAATGTTAAGACGGCAAAGGTGCTCTGACTAGTTACGTTTGAGTGTAATACTTTGTGTGTGTAAGATAACACCATTAATAAAACAAACTAATAATAGCAATTTAATTCACAATAGAACGTATTTTCGAACTCCCCCTACCTCCTTTCCTCCGTTAAACTTACTCAGGAATAAAGAATAAGCTTTTTCTAACATGAGAAAACGAATCAGATAAAATATTAGAAAATGGGAGAAATAATTATTTTTTTCTTTTTTGCTTCCAGTTTCAGAATTGGGAATTTAGATGTAAGGTATTTAACTATTATTCATGTGAATAAATTATATTCTTAAAACAAAACAAAAAATTCATATTTTTCGAATTATAAAATTTTTTTGTTGTATTTTCTTACATTTCAGATTTTTTTTCCCCACACATTTTAAGTGCATTTCCTGAAGACCTTTGAATTTGAGAGAATTTCTTTACACTAACACACACACAAAAAAAAAAAAAAAAAAAAAAAAAAACAATAAAATTCTTTGCAATTTTGTAAGTAGATTTTGTATTATGTTATCAGTGTTTAAAACTAAAATCTAAGTATGAATTTGTAATTTTTAATACTAAGCTTCAACAATGTTTTGAATTTTTCTCTAAAAATTCAATTAAATTCAATATATTTAGTTCTATTTATATATTTTTTTTTAAAATTTCAGTTCAAAACAGTTTTTCTTTCCTAGATCAATAATGCAATTGCCTATTTTGAAAATTATGCATCATAATTTGTTGTAGAGCTGTTAGGAACATGGGTACTTAGTAGTTTTTAAGTTCATATTTACCCTATTTTTTTTAAAAAAAAACACTTTATAAGTTTTCAAACTTTACTTTAAATTTATAATTTATGGGCCCCTGATAAAATAAAATTAAAATTTTAATGAAGTTCTTTTTTTGAAAGAAAAAAAAAACGAGCCGAAACCTTAACACAGATCCTTCATAAAATCGTTTAACGTTAAAAAAAATAATCAGCTTTCTGCAATTCTATTTCTGCATTGTATTATTAGCAAGGGAAAAAAATATAGTTGTTAAAAAAATTTCTCAAAAATCTATCGTGGAAAACGTACGTCGGGAATTACAGTATGGAAGTATTATCATCAAGTAAACAGAGAAGAAATTTGAGTATTCTAGCTAGTTGGAGAGTGGTCAACATTTTGATTGCAAGATTCCATCATTACAAACACGAAAGTGAGATAATGGCAATAAAAAAATTACAGTACATATATAAGGGTTCTTTGAAATTTCCTTCATGTCCCAAACACAAACAATACTAACAAAATTTTTAAAAAGTCTACTTCAAAATACAACATAAACTTAATGAGTCAAAAATGAACTCAATAATGAATATAATTGAATTACATTTAAGAAAAATGAAAATATTTTCTTAAAACATCAAAAAACATTTTCATTTTTGTAACAAATAAATCGTTAAATTGAAAATTAATAACAACCGATTCTTTCTAAATTACTAACCGGTCAATCTCAAGAAAATAGGGCAGATTATCGATCAAGGAGATCATAAAAGATTCGTGACTAGATTTCAGTTAAATGCATAAAAGGGTCGCCTATATAATGTCAACCAATCAATAAAGTTATCGAAAAAAAGACGGGACAAAAACTTACGCCAAACCGTTGGTATAAAATCGGGTAGGAGATATTAATAATTCATATCACCATTCTCCACATTTCATCGATCAAGAAATTACAAAGAAAAAAAGCCAACTGATCCAAGCCTGAGATGTTGTCCTTCCCCGGCGTTTTTGATAAAAGACAAAATAGCTTTTTACAAATTAAAATTTGGGAGAAACCATTTCAAAAGTATAGTTTGAAACATTAGAAATAAGTATTTTCAAACATTTAAGTAATACAGGGTGCGTAGCCAAATTATTCAACAAAAAAAAGCACCTTTTAAGCCTTTTTCAGACTCAAAAAGTATTTTTAAGCACTTTAAAAAATATCTAATTAGGCAGAGTTGGAAAGTTTTCTTACAATTGAAGGTTTTAACAGTCATATCAAAGAACTTTTTAGCATTTTTTTTTTTTTTTTTTTTTGACAATTGTCAAAAATCATGAAATTTTGAATCATGTAAAACGAATGGAGTTTTCATAAACTACGGACAGACAATACGCCGAAATAGATTGGAGTTGATTTAATTGTGAAAACGTTGTATAGAACAATGTGAACTGTGTCTTTTTGCTTAATTCGAAGTGAAAATCAACATTAGTAAAGGAAAAATCTCATTTTGAAATCGAGAAAATTAAGCATTTTTTAAAAACACCCAATGAAAAAAGCACCTTTAAAGGCTTTTAAAAAACGAAAATCGAAAATAAGCACATTTAAGCACTTTTTAAAAAAGCTACGCACCCTGGAATAGTATTTGCTAATTTGAAAAACGAGAACTGAATTTTTTGTAAATAACACTTGCTGTTACCGTTACACTGTAAATAAATTATAAATTATTAAAAAGCTAAATGTAATATTTTTCACTTATTTTGACCAAAATTACAAAATAATAAAATAAAAAAAGTAAAAAAAGTGAGTTTAATAAAAATTCTGCGACAAGAAACTAAACTCAGATAAAAGTTTTTTCTGTTTTTAAAACTTATGCTTTTGTTCACTATCAGTGAAAAAGAAATTTTCAAAAACATGAAATGTTGGAGACTATGCGCAAATCGAAAAATTCAGTGATTATCGAAAAAACAATAATTCGCGGAAATAAACTCTGCGACAACTTATAACCCTAACTATAGTCACTCAAACAATAAAAGAAATGTAATATCAATGTATTATAACAGTGGTAACATTTGATTGCTAAGCGTTCGATTTTTAAAACTTACAGGAGTTTTTTAAATTGAGAAAAAAATTTTTTAACATGCAACGAAACTTTTTCTTCCAACATTCACACACATAAAAAAAGCAAGGTCAAAACTTTATATTCATAAACACAAAAATACTTAATAATCTTTACGCAATACTTGAAAATTTGAAAGAAACTTGTAAGTCAACTAACTCCCTTTTCAGATGTAAAATAGTGGAGAAGAAACAAAAAATGGGCTGGTGGGAGATATTACATCATGCCCAGAAAACTGAATACTAGGAGTTCAATGTTGAATAATTTCCTGCCCATAAAGAGTAATAAAAATAAAATTTAACTCCGTTAAAATGAAGAAAGAAAAAAAAGTGACCCACTAAACCACTAACTTAAGTCTAACGGTCAAGATAGTCTCGAGTTGAGACAATCCGTGGGCGTAGAGAATAAACATAAAATGGTAATTTAAACGCTTCTTACACGATTTGTGTTTTCAAAATATATTTACGATTAAACTTAAGTGTCTTTAAAAATACGATGAATTTTTCAATTATAACGATAACACAAATTTTTTATTAACTAGGTCGATATTTTTTTTAAAAATAATTTCTAAAATATGTTAAGTATAACGCAATGAATGTTAATTAAATAATATGATAATTATAACTTGATATGAAAAATAGTCAATCGTACCTGAATAGGGAAGAAATTTTTTTTAGAAAAACACAATATGTAGCACAGTAAAAAAAAAATGTAAGTAAAGTATAAACAAATTTAAAAATCAAAAGCTAAGAATGTAAATAAACAGAAAAATTTGTATATGAGATGCAAGGTTTAGTTTGCATTTATCAACTATTATCTTAAGAGATATAAAGTATAGGGTTTTAGGTTTAGGTTAAAGATTTTTACGTAAATTTCGAGGAACCAAAATGGTTTTATGTAGATTCCGAGAAACCAAAATGTTACAGTTTGTGTGAAATTTTCAACTAAACACATTACATTATACACTTTACATTTTTTGAACTTGATAGCTATAATTTGTCTTATTCATGGTTAAAAAAATTTAATTGGCTCCTCCTTCCCACCATAAAAATATATATATTTGAAAGAAAGCTTTAAATATTTCTTTATTTACACTAAGAAATTTTTTGGTTAATGTATGACAACTTTTATATCAACTTGAAATTTTAAAGATCGAGAATTAGAAGAGATTTAAAATTTTAAAGTTTTACCTCTACACAAGGGGTGCAGCTCTCGATGTACGGTCTTTGGCAGGGCTTGATCATAGTAAAAAAAATATATAATATTTGTTTTTAAAATTTTTTTTTTTTTGAAATGCATATATAAGTTTTTAAAGCGTCTGATCTTAATTGATTGCTGCAGTTTTTCGATCGTTTCTTCACCAGTTATCGCAATGGAATTTCACATAATTTTTAAAATCCCAATATCTTTAATACATACGCATATACGATATATGAATTTTAAATTTTAGTTAACACTTTTGATACTCTTTATTTGAGCAGCTTTCTCCGTAAATCCAAGTAGATTGTTGTTGTGGTAGTTATTGCTATTAATATCCAGGTGAGCCGTGATGGCTCAGGAGACAGAGCGCTTGCCTTCCAATGAGGTGAACCGGGTTCGAATCCCAGTGATGGCTGGTCGATACGAATTCCGCATCTGGCTTGAACTGACCACAGCGCTGACGTAAAATATTTCAGTAGTTGACGAATCATGGGTTAGAGTCCCCTTGCCGTCAGGTTAACCATGTGAAGTTTTCGTGGTTTTCCTCTCCATGCAACGCAAACGTGGTTTAGTTTCTACAAAAAGTCCTCCACGAAGGCATATTTCTCTCAATACTTGATCCAGGAGTGCTTTTGTCTTCTGGATTAGGTTCAAAGTTACAAACTTACGGAATTGAACATTATTAGCCGTAAACCCAAAAGATTGGATCGACTGTTCAACGACGGTTATAAAATAAAATAAAAAACATTAATATCCACGAGGTTTTAAAAATCGTGACCTTTTTAATACGTTTTAACACGAATGCTTCATCGAAACTCCATCGCAAATCGAAATAACTTTTGATCATTTTTTGGAAGCTATTGCTCACATCTCCACGTTATTAAAATTTCTATATTTTTAGCACGATATATCATAACGAATTGAATATTGGAACGTGAATTTAGATAACCACTATATAATGAGCTTTATTTGTGCCAATTTTATCAAAAATTCCGATTTTAATTTTTAGATTGTTATTTTGACGTTTATTGCTACGCATTGCTACATAGTTTGGAATATACGGACATTTTTAATTCGCTCTTATAGCAGAACTTCGAATCGCGCATTTCAGTAATCACTTGTCATTTTTGACATGCTTGTTCTGTGCCGATTTCAACTTAAGAATGGCGATTCTTTTTTAACGTTTTTCAGCAGTTGTTGCTACGCTTTTCCACGTTATTTCGAAAATTCTGATATTAATAATACTAAACGAAATGCCTATTTTGAATCGAGCATTAAAGATCGCTATTTGAAGTCCTGTATTTGTGCTGATTTAATTGTTAATCCAAGAGGTCTTTCGGTCGTTTTTCGGCAGTTGCAAGTTATTGCTACGCTTCTCGATGTGACCACTATTTGAAGTCCTGCATTTGTGCTGATTTAATTGTTAATCCAAGAGGTCTTTCGATCGTTTTTCGGCAGTTGCAAGTTATTGCTACGCTTCTCGATGTGCTTTTATTATGTGTTTTTGAAGATGCCGATATTTTAACAAAGTATTATTACTCGTAAAATTCAATTAAAATTCTTTTTTGTAGATTAAAAAGTGCTTTCAAAAAAATAAAAATTTGTAAAACCTTTTAAAGTTACTTAATATAAATGTCTGAAAGTTGAAGTAAGATCAAAACTAAATATTGACTCTTACTTTGTGCTAGAATAGTTTTGCTTCAATTTAAATCATATTAAACCCTATAAACTTTAATTAAAGCTTTTAATTTAAATTTTTTTTAGTAAATAGAATATTTGATTTTATTTTAATTTAATTCAGTGCCCATTAAAGTTTTTTTACCGCAAGATTAGTGAACTTGTGTATTAAATCAAGTAATTAAAAACAAGTCATTTTTCCCATTGATTTTGATTAACTGTATAGCATTTATTTATTTAGTTTTTTTTTTTTTTTTTAAAGTAATCTGATTTGCATTCCTTAATTTTAAACGAAATCTAATGTTTAAAATTATTTAATTTCATGCAAACATATTAATAACTTTGATAAAAAAAAATTAATGCCTAGAACACTGATGTTTATATAAAAATTTCTCTAATTGCCAACATGTCAGTCTATACTTACGCCTACGGCCCTGCACTCAAAAAGGTTGTGCACCTCTACCTATATCCTAAATATAAGTTACATCCTAATGTGAAGATAGTGATAGGCATTAGAAGCAAAAAACTATTATAAAATAAAACATTAATTTGTGCGAAACAGGTGTTATAGAATTATCCAATTTCAGTATTGATGCTCCCAATATAAAAAAAAAGGTGATAATTGAGAAGAAAAAAAATTCAATTCTTGTAGCTTCCTGGGAGTATCAACTCACAACTAAGCAAAACCGGAACTACTGTCGGCTGCATTTATCCACCCTTATGTATTTTTTGATACACAGTCTCCGCACATCCTCTCGGAAGCAGCGACAAATTCTTTTTCACATCAAAGTTTCGTGTGAAATCTGAAGGAGGGGGAGAAAGATCTCTAAGGTTGGAACAAAAAATATGAAGTTACTAAAATTGCTGCTTTTATGTAGCAGCTACAATTTCGTATGCGTTAAGAAGAAAAATTTGGATTCAGATTTTTTTTTTTTTTTTTTAGAAAAAGAGCAATTTTAGAGCTAGTTACATTCTTAAAACAGTAATCTGAATAAAAATCGAATAAACAAAGATCCACTCTTCGGTATAACTGCAAATATATAATTTTAAAATAGCCTTAAAGGATATATTAAAAATTTAATAGGGGCTATCAGGGGTCTGTTTAGAAGAAATTTGGGTCCGAAATATCTATCCTTCACAAAATATCTTTTCATAAAAACGGACCCTTCACAAAATATTTTAACTTAAAAACGGACCCTTCACAAAATGATTTTTCTTTTAATCGGACCCTTCACAAATTTGTTAATCTTCATTATTATTTTGTTAATCGAATAAACCCTTTCCAGGGCAGAAAACAAGAAAGATGGATGTAAACGAATTAAGTTTTGTCTTCGGCAGACGATTCTTCCATTATTCGTCCGAAATAAATATTCAGCGTTCAGCAGTATAGGCTAAATACCAAATATCTGTATGTTCCATCTCTAATTTAGAAGGAGCAATTACTGTTTATTTTTTAAAATTTAATTTTTTTAATCATAATTTTACAGTGTTGAGCATAATCTTGTATGTCTATACAATTTAAAAACTCCTTGAAAAATTTTTTTTTGCAATAACGGACCCTATTTGCACTAATTCATAAAAACGGACCCTGGTTGGAAGAATGTGAGTAATTTTTTCACAATTTCACGAAAAACGGACCTTTTACAAAATGTCTGGACAGACCCCTGGCTATAATAAAATACATTCTACTATAATATATTCTACGTCACGTAGTGAAAAATCAAAAAAATAAGATTTGCTGTATAGCAACAATATCTTTTTTTTTTTATTTATTAAAATGAATAGAATTTTTTTTATCTATTCACGATAAAGAATTTCAGGCATAGACATACCATTACAAAAACGAAAAAAAATCTTTTTGAACATAATACTGATTTGCATGCGTCACCCGCGTTAGAAATGGAGGAATTGCTCTAACTTTTTTTAAAATTGCGATTCATAGCAGATCATAAGTACCGGTTTTAAACGTCCGAAATTAAGAATCACGAAATAACACCACTTTTTTACATCGAATACACGAAGGAAGGGATTTTAGAAAGAAAGAAAAAATAGTGTCTAGACTTTTTGAATGAATGCACAAATGCACTTTAATACGCAGCATATATATCTTCGTAAAGTTTCACGTAACGTACATGTTACGTAAGGTGCGTATTATAAGATCCATATTATATTCACTAAATATGACTCTTTCGAACTTAATTTTTTTTTTTTGGGGGGGGGGGCTGAAGTGCTACACCGGAAAGTAATATAACTTGGATAACAATTTTAGAACAATAACCTAATACCAAGTTCAAAATATGATTTAAAAATTTGCTGCAAAAAGAACCAAAATCTTTTTTTATAAAAATAAAATGCAAATAATAAGGTAAATTAAACAAAAATTTTAAGACACCCAGTATGGATACCAATTTTAAAATATTATTTACTTCTTAAAAACTTATTCATTATCAGGGGTCTGTTTAAAAGAAATTTGGGTCCGTTAACGGACCTTTCTCAAAATATCTTTTCAAAAAAACGGACCATTCACAAAATAATTTATCTTCATTATTGTTTTGTTAATCGAATAAACCCTTCCCAGGAAGGGGGGGGGGAGAAAGACAGATGATGTAAACGAACTAAATTTTGTCTTCGGCAGACGCTTCTTCCTTTATTCGTCCGAAATTAATATTCTGCATTTAGCAGTATAGGCTAAAGACCAAATATTTGTAAGTTGCATCGCTAATTTAACAGCTGCAATCACTGCTTATTTTTTAAATTTAAATTTTTTTAATTATAATTTCACAGTGTTGAGCATCATCTTTTATGGTCTTTACACTTTTAAAAACTCATTGAAAAAGTTTTTTTTGCAATAACGGACCCTATTTGCACAAATTCATAAAAGCGGACCCTGGTTAAAAGAATGTGACTTAATGTTTATTTTATATTCACAAATTACGAGTAATTTTTTCACAATTTTACAAAAACGGACCTTTCACAAAATTTCTGGACAGACCCCTGATTATGTAGTGAACCTTTTTCTATTCTTTCCGATCTTTTCTTAAGCAACTGTTTAAATAGAATAAAAAAAATGGCATTTATGTAAAGAAATTACATTATTAAATTTTGTATTGCATATGCAAAAAGTTACAGCAACTACCAAAAAAAAAAAAAAGTGATTACGTACGTTGAACGCACCGCCCGATTATTTGTCAACAGACGTCTATGTGAATAACAGCAGCTGAAATAACAATCAAAATACACACCTGCCAAATTCTTTCAGTCACGTAACAAAATCGAAACGCGTAAACGATAGATGATAGATTTCAGTTTAGAGCAGGAAGGTCAAACTTCTTACGAAGTCAAATTAAAATGTCGTGCATAACAATTTAAATTTATGATGGAAAAAAATTGCTGCTAAAACTTTAAAAAATATTGGGCAATTCCACGGAAGTGTCAACTTTTAAGCGAAATTTTTTTTTTATGAATTGCATATTTTAATTTTAAAAATATGTTCAAAAGTAGCCAAAGTCTACATATTTCCGTTTCATTTTTGATAATTTTAAATCTTTTGAATCTGGCAGCATTCTAAAGTAATCACATGGCTGACAAGTGAATTGTTTACATTTGTGCTCAAATTGTTTTCTTGAAAAATACTTATAAAATAAAAGAAATGTATCTTTCTTTTGCAATATTTTGATAAAAATATGCATATAGAACAAAATTTAAACATTTTAAGTTTATATAAAATAAAAGTAACTTCTTTTACGTCGTTCCGTCACATGTCTTAATAATGCATAAATTTCCTGAGAACGAAGATAAGATGTGACATTGGCAAGTTAGATATAAAACCTCTTCAGAGACAACCTAATTTTCAAAATGTTGAAATTTTTACTAATTCTTACATAAATATTAATCCTGTTTATCTGTTACATTCTGTTTATCATTTACATATTAATAAAACATTTTTTAAATGAAGGCTTTCTTCTACTAAACTTTTTGTCATTCCGTCACGGTCATTCCGTCACAGCAAATAGATGTAAATAACTGCAAGCCAGCCTGAGGTTAATTTTCCAAATTCACATTTTACATTGCTTACACATTATACTAAAAGTATAAAATAGTTCAGAAAAATAATAGCTGCAAAATTCGCAGAAACTACCAGTTCTAAGCGGCATGCCAAAAGCTTGGTTGCCAAAATGTCATTCCGTCACGCAAATAAAAAGTTCGTAAAATTAAAAGTAAAAAAGATAGAAAATCCTGTTTTTTTAGTTTATGAAGTGCATTATGCCAATAATAATGATATGCATGAGAAATTTTTTTTTTTATTTGAAATTAGATACATGGAAACTTCAATTAATTGTTATTTTGCAAGTCAAAATGTCATTCCGTCACATATGGAATTGCCCTATTCTTTAATTTTCAGACATTTTCCAATTTCTATACATTAATATGAATATTTTATTTCATACATTAATATGAATATTTTAATGATTCTAAATCTAATTTAATAGCACAAATCTCTAATTTTTGTTTTTAGTATTAATAAACCTTCAAATTGTGCTTGAAGTGAGATAAAAAAAAAATAACACTCATTATAATATTTTAGTCATTTACACTCTTACAATTGTGAGCCCAACTCAAAAATCCTGAAAATTTCTTGAATAAAATCATTAATGACACATTTCAAAAAATTAATGTCTTTATAAATTTAAATAAATGTGACATTTTCCCAACATAAAATTCTAAATAAATTATATGTATCATAATTTAAATTAATAATTATGTATAAGTTTACTTTTATCTCCAATTACATTGTTTATTCTATCAGAAAAAATATATACAAATGAAAGAGATTAAAGTATAAAACTCTAGTTCTAATATTTTTAAATAAAATATACAAGATTTTTAATACATAAATATGATCGATGATTTCTTGGAAACTTCTGAACATTGGATTTCCGGAAATATCCGGATTTTTTCCGGAGCACAATCATCTCTGCTCTTTAGAATTTTATTGGATATTCTATAAATGCTAAGCATTTTTAACAAAGAAATGTTAGAAATAAAATAATTTATCTAGGAGAAATGCAAATTCATGAAAATAAATTTGAAAGGACAGAGAAAAAATAAATTAGTTGCAGCTTAGATTTTTCTACTGTACTGAAAAATGCTTAATTTTATCTTTCACTTGCGAATTACGAAATTAGTTTGTACTTTAATATATATGGGTGTAATAAATATCTCCCATAAATTAAATACTTATTGATAGCTTAAAACATGTAGATATATATCACTTTTGCAATTACTTTAAAAAATTTCCAGACCGTGGGAATCCTGAAGAAAAAGAGTCCGACAATTTTTCGTTAAAAATATAAGTCATTTAGAAGCCAATGCATTTAAATTCAGAAAACAAATATTCAAATGAAATCCAGCACAGATAAAGTAGCGTTTTGGAAAGAATTGTGTAAGCAATTTCGGAGATTTGCGAACAGTTAACGGAGCCAATTCGAGTAAAATGAATTTTTTTTTTTAAAAAAAAAGCTTTTTAATAAATAAAACACCATTGATTACAATATTATAATCAACGTCACTCTGTTTAAATGATTCGATTAAATATTTAAAAATACCATAAGAACCCTAGATATTTCTAATAAAGAAAACTTAAAAATAGTATTTCTTCAAACTTTAATTAATAAAATCAAAAGGAAAATAATAAAAAAATAAGGGAAGTCCAAAAATTTTTCTTTCTTTTAACATAGCTACGTCGTTTAGAAGCCAATGCAATTAACTTCAGATAACAAAAAAAAAAAATTTTAAAATAATGAAATTTTCAAAATGAAAATAAAGTTCTTCTAATGATGCTCTCAGTTAACGCTCCATTACTATATTTTCATTATAAATTCCTAGATGAAATGAAGCAATAAGTCTTATAATATTAAAACGAAATTTATTCCATTAAAATCTAGGAAACTCAGAAAACATTTATTTGAAAAATTTGATTTAAATGCATTGACTTCAGAGGCACTCATATAGGAAAGTTGAACGCAACAGAACCGATTCGTAAAAAAATATCTCCTAGCTATTAATAATAGCAAATCCTATCTGAATTTTGAAGGAAATAAATCTTTAGAATAGACAATTTGGAAATGGAGCATAGTGAGGATATTTGGACATTCCTTAGAATAAATAAATAAAAAAAACTCTTTTTGCATGCTCCGCTGCGACTTATATTTTCACTATTTTCTTCTTTCAGGGAATGTAGTTTATTTTTAAGCACTCGTCCTCTTTTACTTAAGACGACACAATTAATCCATGACAAGCCACCCGCACCAATCGCCACGTCACACTTCACTCAGAAAACATACGCTCTTAACATGATTCAGGATTAACAAAAAGCGGATTTCTTATAAGAAATGGCTCGACAACAAGAATTATTGAGTCGTTCTTCGGAGATTAATGCAATTCAAACTGAGCAGTAAGATTATCTTTCACTTGACATCTACAGTAAAAGAAACAAATTTAGATTGGCTTTATAGAATAAAATATATTTCAAGCCTAGAAGATCAACCACGATAAAATAAGATTTATAATTATCATCCCTTGTCATTCAAACACTTAAGTGTTTTATTCCCTAACATTAACTTATAAGATGACTCGGCATGATCAGCATTGTTAAAATAATCTAAAATTTTGAACTGATTAATTAGTATCGCTACACTAGCGAAAATCGTCTTGATTAGCTTCGTTTTTTAATTAATGTATTTTATTTTTAGAAAAGCAATTTATTAGGGGAAAATTTCCAAATCTTTCGCTAATTTTCAATTTAAATATAGGAAACATATTTCAAGTCTTGAAAGATATATAATGATAAAATTAGATCTATAATTATCTTTCATTATCATTTAGTAATTAAGTATTTTCCTACCTAAGATTAAAATATGAAATACAGGATTCAAATTATTAAACTAAGTTATCAAATTTTACTTAAATAATACTGCTGCAGTATTTGTTAAGTGTAGATTTTTTTTGAAGCAAACGATTTTTGGTACAACAAGCATTCCAAATCGTTTTATAATTTTCAATATTCCGCACTTATGTTTGGAATAAAATAAGAATGAATCAAGAAATTTGTTGGGCAACAGAGTAATTCTAAAGTAAAACTTTGTAGAGTACAAAATTTGATAATTCATTTATTTCGAATAACAAATCATTTCAGTTTTCCTATACTCTAAGTTTCTCTATGCTAAATAAACGATGCCAATGAATTCGTGAATGTCTAGCACAACATTACACTGAACATTTTACAACATTACATTTTACACTGAACATTGCACCAACTTCAAGTTGTTACATACACAAACTTACAAGTTGTTATAGCACAGAGCCGGGCAGCGATTTCAGTTTCTTCTTTTTTTTTCATTTGTGAGCGGCTATTAAACAAAATATTCAATATTTGATGTTGTGGTTAAAAGGAAAAATAAATGAAATAGAGCGGTAAACAGATGAACGATTACAGATTTTATTTAACAGGGGTTATTGTGAGCCCAAGTCAAAATACCGGAAAATTTTTTGACTTAGAAAAAAAAATTTAAATTGAAAAATTAGAAGAAAAAATTTAAACAAGGTTTTTTTCCTTTTTCTCCTTAGTTTACTTAAAATATTTTTAAAATTTTACACATACCTATGATGGCCTGGAGAAGTAATTAAAATTTACAAATATGTCTTTCTTTCTTGAGTTTATGATTATAACTATTTACCGATAAAAAATGAATATTAATCATGAATATAAGCTTATAAAGTATATCTCTGGCTCTCCCTTACAAACAAATAAAATAAACTGTGTTTTTAAGTTCCACCTTTGAAAATTTGATTTCCGGAAACTTCTGCGGTCAATGATTTTTTTGAAACGTCTGGACCTTCGATCTCCGGAAACTTCCGGATCACTGTTAGCGAGAAGACTGGAAATCCGGATTTTTTCGGGAGCAAATTAAGCCCTGATTTAATGGGAAGAAGAAAAAAAACTAGATAACTCTTATAAGAAAGAAAACAAGAAAAAATCAGTTTTAATTAAGAAAGGAACCTAGAAAATTTTTTGCTTAAAAAAATTAGTTAAATGATTTTACCAATCAATTGTAAGCTCCACATTCGTTATTTTAAAGAGAAATTGTTTCCACTTATTACTTTTCAGTGAAAATAATTTTGCTTCAAAACAACAATTTAGCCACACGTCTTGAAAGTGTGACCAAATTGTCATTCGATTAGTAATTGTTACGGAGATACTAAATTTTTGCTAAACTTTTAAATAGTTAAATAATGTTAACGCGTGGCAAAAGCTATATCGCCTAAAATTAAAGATAAATTTAAATCGATGCTTACTTAAAATAATATCTAGTTATAAACTGTAGAAGTCAGATTACAAATTCACAAGAACTTCAAAAGCTCAAATATATAAATATTTAAGTAGAAAATTGCACAATTTCGTATTATTCGCGTTAAGCAATCAAATGTTTAAAAAAGAAAATACTACTTAAACCTTTTACTCGCGCTTTATCAGGAAGATATTGTTTGGTAATAAAAGAGCATTATCAATAAATACATCAACGATTTCTTAATTTATCACTGGAAAAAAAGATCTTATATCACACACAATATTAAGTTATGCTAATTAAACTATAACTTATAACTACAGATGATTAATATTACATGAAAAACTTCTTTATTATTAAAGGTGAAATTTTGTTTTATTTGTATAATTTAACAAAAGAAATTTTTCATAGTTTCAAGATAAAACTAAATAAGCTTTTTGATCTAAAAAAAAAGAAGAGAGAATGAGAATGTTTATATTCCTCAGAAGTTGTGGAATTCACTAATTTTAGACTTTCACAGTCAAGTTTCATAATCAAGTCTTTTTTAGAAACTAAAAAGAAAAGGCAAAAAATATTCAATTATTTAAAATTCTGAAAAGCGTTTCTTATAAATTCCTGGGTTTGTAAATAGGATTGGAGAGAAAAGTGGATGAATGTTAACATTGAAAATAGTCATTTGTAAAATAGGAATAAATCTTTTTAAACCTATTTTTAATTTTTCCTTTCACAAGAACAATTTTCTTTGAACAAACATTTTTATAATGCAAACCAACATAACCACTGATCTTCATAAACTTTGAAAAATGCTAAAATAATAAATTTAAAATATATAAGCACTATAACTTAAGATGTCAAAAAATTTATATTTTTTGACATTATTTAAGAAAATTCTCTTAAACTAAAACCTTTAAAATAAATGTAGTTCAAGATTTATTAAAAAATAAAGATAGCAATTATATGTACTAATATAAGTAACAGGTCCCGCACTAAGGATTTCAAATTATTACTCAATAAAATAGCCAAATAACAAAAGTATTAACCAAATTAAAAAAAGTCTTTGCCAAAGTCAAATCTGAACTCATAATTGAATTTTTTGTGTCATAACACGAAATAAATCACTAAAAAAAACAAGATCAGATACCCAAAAGCAAAAAATATATATAGACAGAACAACCAATGTCTTTGCAAGACTATTTAAACCTATTTTTCTACAGAACAATTTACGTCCAAGTTACAATGACAATTTATCATGCTCAAATTTTACCATACATAATTGAAAACTTAACTAAATTAAAAACTTAACGAAGTTTCCTTAACTATGGTAGCCAAGGTTTACATCACCCAAGAATCAGGTCAAATTTCCACTTCCCATTTAAATACTGTGACAAGCTAATTTAAAAGTTTTTAGGACCATTTTAAAAACTAGATTTTGTATTTAAAATATAAATTAAATAAAATTTTATAAACATTTAACAATGTTTTGTAAAATAATAACATGATAATTTTAACATAACATATGATAATTTAAAAAATTTCCATTCAATTTGGCTGATAATTTAACAGTATATAACTATTTTATTTTATAACCGGCCGGCCAGGTGGTCGAGTGGTTAGCCGGTCTGACTGCGGAGCTAATGGCCGCGGGTTTGAATCCCGCTCTGGGCATGGATGTTTCTCTCTCTGTGTTGTCTTTTGTTGTGAGAATGAGTGAATGTGGCCCACCCTATAAACGGGTTTGTGGCGTGTAACGTTGCTCGCCTCCGTGACTTTGGTTCACAGGTGCCCACTGGGTAACGCTAAATGAGCAACAATTTCGGCATCTTCTATGGCGAAGAATGAAAAAGTTCAGTGCCTGTCGTTATTTTTTTTTTAAAAAATTTATAACCTTCGTTGAACAGCCGACCCAATTTTTTATGTTTACGACTAATATTCAACTCTGTAGCCTTGTAATTTTGAATCCAATACAGATAAAGGAACTCCTGGAACAAGTATTGGGACAAATTTGCCTTCGTGGAGAACTTTTCGATGGAACTAACCTGCAGTTGCATTATATGGAGAGGAACCTCCCACGGTTAGCCTAACGGCAAAGGGACTCTAACCCATGTCAACCACTGGGGATATTTCACTGTGGTCGGTGCAAGCCCAATGCGGATTCATATTTACCAGCCACCACTGGAATTCGAACCCGGTTCACCTCATTAGAAGGCGAACGCTATATCCTCTGAGCCATCACGGCTCAGTATATAACTATTGCAGTTTTGTTACACTTAGAATGATTATGATTTAGAATAATTGAACAATAAGACTAGCTCCGCTTAAGCACAGATGTCGCCTCTTGCAATACCACTGCATATTTAGATGGAAGTTGAATAATTTTATGCAAAATTTTAAATTTGTATAGTAAAATTAATAAACTTTTTGCAACATAGGTTATAATTTAATTAATTAGATTTGTTTATTTTTGATGATATCTACAGAACAATTGCAATTATCAAGTTTTGTTGCATGGTATTAGATATAGAATTCTATTCTCCAAATCAATAGACTATAACAGGGTAGCCACTCAAATCTGGAGAAAAAAAATTCCCTGTGTTTTCCCTGTACACATTAAATACACAATATATTGAGAGGAAATACAATTACTGTGCTCTTGTGTGAGCTATATTGGGCTAACAATACTATTTTTAATTGCTGGAAAATGATGCCATTGTAAATTAAATAGTTGAGCATAGCTGAAATATCCCATAGATTGCACTATGAGTTATCACCATTTTTTTAAAAGATAAAAATAAGAAACAAAATTCCCTGCCAGTTTGTAAAGAAAAATTCAAAATTCCCAGTATTATCCTTGTTATTTTGGGTGATTTTTCCCCCCCTGTATTATCCAGGTTTTCCCAATTCTCCCAGTATTACCCTACTTATATTTAACTAAAGAATATAAACACCTTACATAGCCCATTACACAAATCCAGAGACATATTCAAAATGCTCAAAAAACGATATATTTCTAAACATTTTTCAATAAAAAAAAAAAGTCTATTCAATCATTTTTTAATTCATGTTACTTTTTTTAGAGTTTAAATTACTTTTTAAATTAAATTTTTTTTTTTTAAAAAATACATTTTAAATTTTTAAAAATTACAAATTAGAAAATTTAAAAAAATTACACATAAAATAAAACTCTAGAAAAATAATAATAAAGATAAGTAACAAATGATTAGAAAATAAAACTTGGAAAAAATCTAAAATTTCACTTTCTTCTCTAAAATTTCATTTATGAATTTTTGCCTAATTCAATTGCTTTCATTTCCAACTAATTCTTTGAATAAGTATAAATACTGGCACACACTAGAATGAAAATTTTAAGAACCAATAGATGATGACAGATGTATATAATCAATGAATAGAAAGGATAAAGGCAAAGAAATTTTATCACAAAATCCAAACAACTGAACTTATTCTTTTTCAATCAGGATTGGGGTTTTGGACAGGACAGAACAAGAATTTTACTGTCTTAAACTGCCTAAAATTGTCCAAAACCTGGAACATTGGTAAAAAGCAAAAATTATATATATATATAACCATTGTACATATCACATATATTAATAAATATTTGATACTTCTTATTTCATTTGCTTTAATTTATTAAAGGAAAATAATATAATAGGACAATATTTATAACTTTTGAAGCTCCACAATTTATTGAACAACAGTGAATGCCTTTAAATATGAATAAATATGCTTTTAATACTAATAAATTATGTTTTTGAATAAGGATAAATAATACAATATTAAAAATAATAAACAACTTTTTGATAAAACAAAAACTTGTCTTCAGTTTATTTCTAGCTCAAAAAAAAAAAAAAAAAAATCAGCCTTTTATTTTTCACATTTTTTTTAAAATTGTGGCATAATTTGAATAAAAAGGTTTTGGGCAGTTTAAAACAGTTTTGGACAGGACGGTTTAAACCGTGGATTAATCTATTCTGTCAAAAAAGACTTGCCAACTCTGTTTGCAATAAATTCACCTATATGTTTCATAATGTTCCAGCATTTTCTTTTTTTAATTTTCAATTCAATGAAAAAATAACAAACAATCTACACTTAGCCAGTCTATAATCAATCTACACTTTTAAAGCACTTTTCGTAACAAATAAGATTATTCAATAAATTTTTAAGACTGAATAGATTGTTAACATAAATAGCAAAAGCCTTCATCCCAATCATTTAAATTTAAGCAACTGATTGAACCTTTTCAATTCCCGAAAAATACTTCACTCGTTTTCATTTATGCATCACTTATTAATAGGTTAACAAATTGCACAAAACTTGTCAAAATTTATGATAATGTAGCTCTAAAATTGGTTGCTTAAGAAGAATTAATTGAGAACGGTGTGGAAAAGCAAGGTGCATCTAAAATTATTGTTGATTCAGGTAATTAAACATTACGGTACTATGTCAGTTAAAATAACACAAACCTTGTCACAAACTAAGTTAAGCAAACTTAAATAATAAAATTTAGACTATTACTTAACTAACACTCTAACAATAGCAATTGGCATAACAATTTTGGAATGCAAGGTAAAGAAAAAGTGAGTGAAAATTGGTCAATTCTGTAAAATATTTAAAAAATAAAAAACAATATTGTTTTTTATTAATATTTATTAATGCAATGCAAACATTTAAGTATAAATGTAAAAAATAATTTTTAATCCTCAAAATTTTTTTTAAATTTTAAACAAGAATATTTTGACTATCACATAAATTAATATCCTAAATATTGATTCCATAACAATCATTTATACTGCAACTTTGTCATCATGTGCTAATCTTTGTTTAAAATACATGGCAAATAAAGCAGTAATCTTCTAAATAAAAATTTATTAAAAGATAGCATTTTCATTTTATTCGATATATAATTCCAAACTTACTGTTAGAGTGCAAGAAAAACAAATATATGAAAGTGACAAACATTTTTTTTTATACAACTAATAGGTATACACTGCTCAATAAATTCAACTCTACACCATAATTAAAGCTATTTTTTAAAAATCGTAATAATAATTTTAAAAATTTTATTACCGAATAAAACAATTTTTGAAGGAGAAAAACTTAACTAAGTTTAAAAACCTAAAATAAAATTTTATAAAAGTTCAAAATTCTACAGCATTGAATAAGTAATGCAATTTGATGAAACTTTGACAATCACAATATAAAATATAATTAGCATGTGTGTTTATTACATTAACTATCGTTTAAACTCGGTTTTTAACAAATAAAAGCATTTTGTTGCAGTGCAAATAATGACAGCTCAACATGTGGCCGTTTGCCGAAGTGACAGGACATTTAAATTTGATCAGGTTAATAAGTGTCATACAAAGTATACACCTCTATATAAGGCTTGCAGTGAAAATTTAAAAAATAGAAACACTTTAAAAGATTTAAATAGTATCTAGAACAATGTAATCCATATTGACATGAAAACGCGCCAAAGAAATGCTTTAAAATTTGTCATATAGACGGCTAGGCCTACAAGATGATGCTTACCTTCCATACAAGCCCTCTGCAATTTTAGTTCTTTTCACTGGCCTTCTAATTTTTCCACAATCGGCATTTCGCCGCTTCATATTCCCAGATGACTCCTATATTCCAATCGTTGTGTTAAACCACCGGTAACATTCACAATAAATTAAAACTCCATTCAATATAATCCCGTATTCTTGGCGTACTGTTTGTTTTCGTTCAGGGCATATACCTCGCGTCATATGCGCATGCGCTACCATCCGTCAGAAACTAGTCTTCGAGTAAAAGTCGAACCGTTTCTCGGATTATTTTTTTTTTAAAAAACAGTGAAGAAAAAAAAATGAAACGAAATTTCTTGCTTTGAAATGTACATATTAGCGCAAGAATTTTTTTCAGAACGTTGGATTTTCATAAGAATAAATTATTTTGATATTAATCGAAATATGCTGATAAAAAACAAGCGCATTTTGAACAGGAATATACTAGATTGTGATTGGTGGATCAGAAAACACACCATCACCGCACCTACAAAGTGGAACAAAAACTATCATTTTTATTCATATTTAATACTTTAGTATGTTTTTAAATAAACAATAAAAAATAAGTTGGCTGTAAAGAAAATGTTTTATCTATCCTCTATAGAATATAACCATAAGAGATTTCCCTAAACATAAAAGATATTATTATTATTATTACAAGTTTTTGTTTCTCCTGTATTGTTTAAAATTAAGAAAATAGTTCTCCATTACAGTTTGTAAAAACAATATTTAAGAAACCGTGTTTGGAGAAAACAAGTGTTCATGAAGGAACGAATTGTTTTGTTTTGGTGGTAGTCAAGGTTAAGGTTTAATTTTGAGCGGATTTTAAAAGGTTTTCTTTAAACAAAGGACTTTGCTTAAAAATTTCAATCCTTTTTAAGTGCTTATTATAGTTAATAAACACAAGAGAAACATTGGAGGCATTGCAGAAATTAGTCCTTTCACTGCCTTCGAAAAATCCAATAACTATCCAACCAGAATGAGAATTCAATTTTGCGTTAATAGATATAAAATTTACTTCGAATGATCAAGGCAACATCATATGATGTTCAAGGGAAGAGAAAAGACAAAGACAATTGACTTAGAGCCCGTTTGAATTCCTAACGAACAGTGTAATTTCTTTTACTTGATTTTTTTTTAAAAAACTGTTACTGATAATTCCATAGTACATAAATAGCATATACAATAACATAAGCGAGTAGACGTTCAGTTTGCAACAGAAAGAGGGATTAATAATATATTAGCAGCATTATAGTGTACAGTATCCGTCCGGAGAATACTGTAGACTGTAAGTGCGCGTACGTGACCTCTCAGCAAAAGAAAAAGAGGATTCAAAAAGGTAGGCTTGGTGGCGATCCATGGCAACACCAGAAGGCCTCAAAGAATTTAGTGAAATATTAAAATTAACAATAGTAATTACTCAAAAAATAGAATTTAGGAGTTTGAGTGTTCAAACTTAATAGGCGAGACATCAATTAAAAAAAAAAAAAACATTGAAAAAGGGAAACAAGAGAGATCTGGGTGAATTTGAAGAAGAGCCTCAGAGCTCAAATAAATCTTGTTAGGCTAAATTAAGCCTTACCTACTGAAACGCAGTGCTTTAAGCGAAAGCAGAGAGCACGCCGCACTTTACTATACTCAATACTCAAGGGAAACAAACATATTGTGATGATGAAAAGTACCAGAATTTGTCCAAAGCCCATGAAAACAGATACAATTTCAAAAAGAAGAGTTACGGCGAGTTAAGTTGTGATATACAAATGTTTAGTGAAATACAATTATTGTCGAACTATTTTATTTTACCTACACTAACCTTTCAGCTTCAAAAAAAAAAAAAAAAAAAAAAAAAAAAACCTGCTATTTCAGATTTGCAGCTGGGTAGATAGGTGTTACAGATTTGCACGCAAACGTCTGATTACAACATTTGAGCTAATCGGTCTCCATGTTGGTTAGTTACAGTTTGTAATGAAGGGAATTCATGACATTAATATTTGATTAATGGCATGAATTTCCAATGAATCTCCGATTCATGACATTAATATTTGTTTCGAGACACTTGAATATTAACGTTGAAGTTTTAATACACATTTTATTTATCATCTTTATTTCTTTATTTTATTTATTTGTCCAATGAAATTTGCCCCTCTCCTTAGTCATAGGTGAATAATGCGTTGTGTTCCTTTCTAAATAAGTTCAACCTCAACAAACGAATAGAAAAAAAATCATTTGGACTGGTGATTAATCGTAATTAGGAAAAATAAGATTTTTTATTTTTAAAAAAGGTCTCCTTAAACGTTTAAAATCAAATAGAATATCATTTTATTGTTATTTAATTTCAAACAATCCACATTATTTAAACATTATTTGGTTAGATCAATAAAATCTCTCTTTTTAAATGTTTGGCTATTAACGGGTATATTTTAAGAAAAGAGAAGAATAAACCTTATTCCTAAGGCCCTATAAATTCTACTAAGATGTGAAAACCCGCATAATTTTGCGATATTGTCCGCATTAAAGTCAAATATCCGCTTTTTTTCATTCTGAAGTCTAAGAATCCTTTATTTAGCTAGTTTATACCTGACCATCCCTCTTAAATATTTTTACTTGACGATTGTATATTCAAAAATATTAAAAGTATATAAAAGTGGAGTATGCTGCGTTCAAAGAATATGTTGAAGAATGGGCTGAATCAGAATCTGGAATTCAGCGATAGTGGCAGAGAAATTTCTTCAACTTACGAGTAAAATATGACAATTACAGAATTACACTCTGTTCTACCTAACCCATTAGGACGGGAAAGAAATGCACTCTGTTGCAGCCAAAATTTTACTAAAAAGAGAAAGAAAAGAAGAAAAAAAACTTTGAAGGGATGTTCAACTTCTGGAATAATATCTCGATACTCGAATAAACTTTCATAGTTGCCGCAATCATAAGTGTGGAAGTATGGATATATGATAGCTTAGTTAAAATATTTATAGTATATATATATATATATATATATATATATATATATATATATATATATATATATATATATATATATATATATATATATATATATATATATATATATATATATATATATATATATATATATATACTTATATATATATATATATATATATATATATATATATATATAGAAAGTATACTTTCTATATATATATATATATATATAGAAAGTATATATATATATATATATATATATATATATACTTTCTTCGTGTTTTCTTGTATCTTGTATATATATATATATATACAAGATACAAGAAAACACGAAGAAAGTTAAGAAAAACAATAAGTTTCATTTATTGCGCATAAGCTACAAGTAAATAGAACTCATTAGATAAGTTCAAAATGAAGATAAAACAAAGGAAAATTATAGACATATGAAGGAAAAAAAGGGGGGGGGGAGGATAATAATGAAAAAAAAATAACAAACAACTGGAAAAAAAAGGATAATTTTTTTTAAAAAATCCGGAAAATAACAGATACAATCCCTTTATCAGCCCACACGACCATATCCGGAAAAAAAGAGTGCTTTCTGATATTGTATCAGTATAGCCAAAGCAAAATATATTAATACAATTGTGTGAGGAGCACTCAAAAAATTTTTTTTTACAAAAATCACTACAAATAAAATAGAACACAATAAGTAAAAATAACACTTAAAAACAGAAAATAAAGTAAAATAAAAGGAAAAAACAGTATAAAGCAAAATCTATGAAGCGAGTAGCGAAATCAGATGTACTTACATGAACGGGAAATCCCTCAAGAATGATTTAAAAATATTTTCGCAACAAGACCGCCACACTACAAAACATGAAAACAAAAGCGCAAATTGAGTGTAACTGGAGGAGTTTTGTTTTAAAGTGCCGTTCTCACTGCACTGCTGAAGAGATTTGTTATGCTGTGTATTGATTTGTTAGTTACCAAGAATGGGCCGCATGTGCGCAAAGTAATATTATACTGGATAATTTAAAAAAGTTGACCATAAATAATTTTAGAAAATAAATATTTATTTAAGAAAAAACAGAAAATGAAAAAGAGAAACATAAATTACCTGTTTTGCAAATAATTTTAGCCATGGATTTGCCCAAAATGGATTTGCACATGGAAAAATTATATAAATTATCAAAGAAAAAAAATTTTTAGTAGATAATTTTAACACGGATTTGCCTGAAATGGATTTGCACAAGGAAAAATTATAAAATTAATAAAGAAATTTTTAGTAAATAATTTTACCCACGGATTTGCACATGGAAAAATTATAAAAATTAACAAAGGAAATTTTTCAGTAAAGGAAATTTTTAGTAAATAATTTTGACCATGGCTTTGCCCGAAATGGATTTGCACATGGAAAAATTATACAAATTAACAAAGAAATTATTTAGTAAATAATTTTGGCAACGGATTTACCCGAAATGAATTTTCACATGGGAAAATTATATAAATTAACAAGTAAAATGTTTAGTAAATATATCCACAAAAATATACGATTAATTCAATGATTTAATATAAAATTTTATTACTTTAGTTGAGTATCCATTGTTTTTTTTTATCAAATTTTGAAAGAGTTTATCGATTTGTTTTTTGGATTAATAAATATTACTACATATTCTTTTAATTCTGTTCACTTTATTAAAAGTGGTATTTAAATAGATACTCCTAGAAACATTAGAATTCCAAGTAATTAGTTTATTAATATTAAAATTAAAATCATTTCTTTTATCGTATAAATCAACGAAGCAGATATTTTCAACTTTTATAATACCCAAATCCAAAAAAATGAAATAAATATTATCATCATGATTACGAAGCAAAATTAATTCCTCGGGGTAAATATCATTTAATAAAATAGTATAATCTTGAAAATTAAAGATAATTAAGTCATTGATATATCTAAAAACAAATTTAATACTAAGAGTATAATTTTTTTCATAACAATGCAAAAATAAGTTAGCCAAGAGAGATAAATAATTAGATCCTTGTGGTATTCCATTAATTTGAAGAAAAATATCCTTTCCATTGTAAAGATAATTATTAAAAAGACAAAAATTTATCAATAATCAAAATCGCAACAAAGGATATTTTTAAAATCATAGTAATAATTCAAAAGGACAGCTTTTAGTTTAGAAAGGGGAATGCTATTGAAAAGGTCCTGGAAATCAAAAATCGCAATAGTATTAATTTTATTATGTTTATTGAAATCTAAAATCGGTTGATTATTAGTGATAATCCAAGAGAAACCTTCTTTAGAAATATTGTTAATAATTTTATTTAAGTAGTTAAGTAAAATGGTGCCAGGTTTAGTTAGATAAGAATTAGATCCACCTGTGATAGTTCTAAATTTTACAGGAATTTTATGAAATTTAGGACTGATAATTGAGTAAGGAAATTGTATATTGCTAATTTTAATTTTTAATCTCTTACAAAAAACTAAAATTTTTTTAATGGCGATATTATTATTGAAATTACTAAGTTTAAAATTTTTACTATTTTTTAATTTCGTATTTAGAAGTTCAGCATAGAACTTTTTGCAGAATATAGCATAATTATTGTTAGCTTTGTCTATGGGAGTAATTACAAAATTTTTTTGAAGTTGCTTAATTGATTGAACAATATTAGAAAAATTTGTTGAATTGTTACTCTTATTTAAATTATCCTTATTATTGAAAATAAAGTTTTTAAAGTAATAATAAACACTCCATTTCCATTCTGTTAGCATACCTAAAGGTAAAGAGAATCTATTTGATATCTTTAAACAAAAACTATTGAGATCATTAAGAAAGTATTTTAGAATTTTATTGATTGATATATGGTAAATAGGTCTAAATTTTGTGCCTTTAATCATTAAATTCCTAAGTTACAAGTTTTCTATAATATTTAAATTACCAGTAACTATTGTATTAATACAATTTGCTTTGGCTATATTGATACAATATCAGAAAGCACTCTATTTTGTGGATATGGTTGTGTGGGCTGATGAAGTGATTGTATCTTTTATTTTCCGGATTTTTAAAAAAAATTTCATCCTTTTTTCCCACCCCAGTTGTTTGTTATTTTTTTCCATTATTATCCCCCCCCCCCTTTTTTTTTCATATGTATATAATTTTCCTTCGTTTTATCTTCATTTTGAACTTATCTAATGAGTTCAGTTTACTTGTAGCTTATGCGCAATAAATGAAACTTATTGTTTTTCTTAACTTTCTTCGTGTTTTCTTGTATTTATTTATTTTGTTATATATATATATATATATATATATATATATATATATATATATATATATATATATATATATATATATATATATATATATATATATATATATATATATATATATATATATATATATATATATATATATATATATAAGTGATTAACCTTAAATATACTATTTTTAATGAGCAGAAAATATATAAGGTTGTAAAATAAGACACAAAAACATACTTCCTTTACATAAGCATGCTTTTTTTTCTCTACTTGATTGATTCGCGGTTTTGACCTTGACAGTATGCAACGAAAGCTTGGGTAACGGTCGAAAGCTTGCGTCCATAAATGCATTTATTTCATCCAACTATTTAAGGAAATCTAAAAATGTTTCATTCTCCTACTTTCGTCCCATATCTTTCGTTATAACGTTAAATACTTTTTTGAAAAAATGCTATCAATGATATGATATTTAGTTTTCGCCATCTTTTATCAGAGATATTTTGAACTCAAGAATTTGTTGCTGCGATATTTTGTCTACATACCATTATTGTTTACAACTGGAATGATGCATTTTTTAATGCTTGCTTGCTTTGTCTTTAGAAAAACGCATTAAGATTGTTTATTCACTGTTTTATCTAATTTTGTAATATTATTTATCTCTATTATGAATAGGCTCGTGAATTTTAGATATCTGGTCCAGTTGGATCATTGTATTTATTCGTTACCTTTAAAAACAGGCTTCCACAATGTTCTTCTGCGTAATATAATCAGTCGCAAATCAACAATACCTACATTTTTCTAAACTATACATCTGAACCCATTTCCTCATTCATACCTCAAGAAATTGCCTTTTATTTGATGATTGATTATTGTAAAAACATGAAACATTCTCCCATAACTCCGAATGTAAACATACTGGAAAAAAAAGGCAACTTTTTGTAGAAATATAAAACGCTTTGAAGTAAAAAGCGATTAAAATTAATAACTTTTTGCTTTATTCGATTCTTTAACATAACAAAGTTTAATTTTGCCATGATTCTTCTTATGATATGACACTTTCGTAATCAGTTTTCTACGTCGAAATTTAAACGATAATGGAGCTCATCTTGAAGAAATCTCTTTGTTACAAATTTACTATTGCTTTTAGTTTGATAATGGGTTATTGATCAGCTTCTAGGTATAAAATAAATAAATGAATAAAATAAACAGTTTATAGAAAAATGGCATTTGAACTCGCAAGATGTAGCAATGGGAGTTTGTGTTTTCTGAAAATCCTTTTATGGGCCGTTTCGTGGAATCAAAAATCAGTCAGCAAATGGAGAGTATTGCTATCCTGGATGTTTTTAGCTTCAACTGTTTTACTTTTTATAGATAATCTTGTGATCTTGTATATTTTAATAATGTCAGTTGGTTTAATATGGCAAATAACTATCACAAGCCTTTTAACTCCCATTGTAAGTCTGTGGGTTTGGTTCGTCTTGCTGTTAAGAATAAAAGAAATTTTTCGTTTTCTGAAAAAATTCAAGCTAATCTTTAAAAATAAAGCCTACAGAAGTAACAAATGGGCTGTTTTGCCCTTGTACGTCATTCTTTTTACTTATCCAGTTTTTATAATCCTGATCAGGACAGATGGTGCAATTGCTACGAAGTTAATATTAGCCTATGGTTATCCATTTAATGATTTTGTTTTGAATATAATCGCATATACAAAGAGCTTCTCTTATTTTTATTTATATCCTTTTTCTACGAGTTTAGTGTCTTTATTTTATACAAGATTGTGCCAGTTTTTCGGAGCAGAGTTCAGAAATATGGCAAAAGAAGTTGAAAATTTGAAACCTGAAAAATTCTCAGATTCTAAGCAAAGAATCATACTTTACAATAAAGAAATACTAATCGATTTTCTGCATCGCACTGAAAAATTGTTTTCGCAACCAATATTTCTTGTATACTTAGCAAATTTTTGGGCATACTTCAGTCTCCTATGTATTTTCGCAGTTATAGAAATAAAGGAAATGGATTATCTATATGTTGTGGAGTGGGTACCCCAATTCGCTATCTCCTGTTTATCCTCATTTACATTAATATGGTCGGCGAGTCAAGTGACGGTTGAAATGGAAAACTTCCAGTTTACATTTCAGAAGCAAACAAATCGCAGAACTTTGCTTGGCTTGAATAATTCAATTAACAATGATCAGATTTATAAATCGAATATCACTCTATCTGGATGTGGGATATTTTACTTCAAAAGAAGCTTAATTTTAGCAACAGTCGGCACCGCTTTGACTTACAGTTTGCTGATAATGAATTCAAATAAGACATGAAGAGTGAAACTTAAATATTGATGTAATTGTTCTTTATATATGAAGACTTCGTTGGTGTGCGAGATCCAGCGATTTCGACTATTTAAGGTCGTACATATTTTCTGATTCGAAATAGCTTTGTACGTTGGCTGAATGTGAAAGGAGGCCCGATGGCTGAACTTTGCGATGGATGTGCTTTGCGCTCCCGTGGCCCTGGTCTGGGGTTTTTTCTCTGACAAAGCAAGCTCTAATCAGCATCTCTTCAGAGGGTCGATGAAATAAGTGCCAAGCATGTTTGGGGACTAAAAACTGGGATTCGAGTTCGGGTGACTACCGAACCGTAACGTCTGTGCCTGCATCCCATCTGCTTCAGAGCCCATGGAAGAAAACTGGTATGGGCACAGTAGGCCTTGGCCCTCCATGAACTGTTCTGCTATTTAGTTAAGCTATAATTTAGTTCTTTATATATCAGTGATTAACTATATCGAATAATTAGATTGATATTTTGTAAACCCTATCATGAGCAAAACAGTTAACATTTTCTATCAGTTGTCACGTGTACTTGTCTCCATTTGAAACATGGCTTCATTTTGCGCAACAATGCATCCCTGGCGCACACTGGCTTGCCAAATTAAAATATTTAAAAAAAACTATACATTTAAGACGATGTAAAAATAATTGGTCTAATGCAATTAAATTATTTTGTTCAAAAATAGTTGATAGGTACAGTGAGCCAAAGAATAAAAATATCACCCTGCATAACCTTTGTTCTAAAGACTGGATTTTCTTGTACTAAAAACCAACTATAATAGTTTGAACTATTGACCTCAAATATTCAGATTAAATAAGGCTAATTAGTAATTAATTTCAAAAGCAGACATAAAACCATATTTTTCTAAATAAACATTTTTTTTCGGATTTGGATTTTCGATCCTCAAAATGTTGGGGTAGCCTCAACAGAGAATATAGAGTGGAGAAGAAGGAAAGCTCTGGTTGGTTGGTTCTGGTTGGTTGGTTGGTTCTAATGCCACTTGCCACACGGGCAAGCCTGCTTGGTGAAATTTAAGGTAGAGTGTGCAATTCTTGTTTTTCAGTGGCGCCATCTATGACCAAGAATTCGACTTCTGCCACATTATACGTCACACCTGTTTATAAGGCGCACCCATTCATACATCCATTCATTCCTCCACAGATCGTAATTTTGGCCTGTATCAAAGAACGATCGGTTTCCAATCCAGTACCCCCAGAGGTATTGATTTGTTATGGGAACATGGAGGACTTTGCGACTCGACAGAATTTTAAGGTGTATCAGTCACCAACAACACGGGGAGTCTTCGGCTGGCGGGTTCGAATCCGTGAACTCTCGGACATGGGCAACACGTAAGGAGCGAAAGGGAACTAACAGAACTTGTTCCAGGGTGATAAGAACTTGTTTTGAGGGGAGTAGGACAATCTGCTGTTAGAGAATGTTTATATTTGTTTAAGCTGTTTCCTAAAAATTATTTCTTTCACAGTTTTTTTAAATCCTTACCATCATGTGTTTTCAATATGGGCAATACTACAAATTTTACTAATTATTTTGTTTTTAAATGTCGTTTTATGTAGCTTCTACAGTTTACATTATATTATAAATAAATGTGGGCAATAACAGACTTCATAAATTATTATTTTATCAAAATTTTTCGTTTGAAGATTTATGTTAAGATTTATTTTTATCAAAAAAAATAAGAATAGTAGTTAATAAGAATTAAGTTGAAGTTTCAATGAAAACAAATTTTATAGCACAAAAAGTTTTTTTACAACACGCAGTACATACACAATATATATGCAATAAACTTGAAAACATAGTAAATAAAAAGGGACTATTATGTGCATATTTTTTTTTCTAAATTTAAAGTTTCTCATGAACATTCAATAGCATTTAATAGATTTCATATAATATATATATAGTAAATCACTATTTTAAAAAGAATATTTTTACATGGAACTGTGATATCAATTGGAAACTGAATATTAATAAAATATATATATGGTAAAACATTCAGGATCAGAAATTGATGACAATTTTTTTTAATAAATAAAAATTATAATTGATCTAAATTAAATAAAAGTTACTCATCCACTATAAATTAAACAAGAAAGTTAAATTAAAAAATATTAGATATAAATGAAAATGAATATTTCATTAACTATAAATACAAATATTGCTTAGTAAAAATGCATCAAGCCAAATTTTAGAATTGCATGTTAATCTTAATCAATTAAACTTTAAACAGTGTTAATTAGCTAATTAAATACTACCGAAAAAATCCTTAAATTAAATTGTAAAAAATTATAATAATGATTTGGATAGAAAACAAAAATAAGTACCGTAAACCGGGGCGAGTCTACCCATTTTTTCAGTTTGTCAACTTTCAAGTGGTCAAACTTTTGTAAATATTAAAGAAAAAAGGCTTTTAATAGGTGTTTCGGAATCGCTATTTATCCCTCTTTAAAGCTGTGAAATCGATTTTAGAAAATATTAACAGTTACGCTGTTACTGTATATTTTTATAGAACTGCTGACAAATCTCTCGTATGGGGCGAGTCTACCCATTCTACTAAAATGAATGTTAACATTGTAAATAATCAAATTTTACTATTAAATTGTTATTTTAGTTACTATATAGGATATTTATGAAGTAAAATTCATAACTTTATTATATATTCCTTTTTTTTTATTCATAAAATAACACAAATTGAGTATTTGATCGATTATCACATTTTGATCACAGTTTTGTTTTTATAATCATTTACATTATTAAATAACATTTTTTTCTGATTATTGTTGATAAAAATAAATTAAAATTAATATAAATTTACAATTAAATAATTAATAAATAATAATAATTAAAGATTATTAACAAAATCGAAATTCAAACATTGGGAATCATGAAAAATCCTTTTCCCATTCTTTTGGGAGGTAATAATAATTTATAAATAGTAATTTATTTAACTTGCATTAAATAAAAAAAGTTAATTTTGTAATATAAAAATTGAAAAAATAGGTAAAATAAACATATTTTATATTTACATTTATATTTAACCTAAAAATTTTCTTATTAATGATAAATTTATCAATGCAGAATTAAAATAATATACTCAAATTCATTTAAAATGACTTAATTTCAATATAAACAAAGTTCTAAATTATATTAATATGCTTTGTTAAAACTGAATACGAATGGGTAGACTCGCCCCGCGAATTCTGACTTTTTGTTTACAACAGCAAAACTTTCATTCTTTTTGCTTTTTTTCATATAACATTAATGTAATCTTAGTCTTAGATAAGTTTATCACTTAACCAAAGTGAAAATAGTAATAATAATAATATACTTACGGAGCACCAACTAAAAGTTTGCTGATTTTCAATACAAATCTCTCAAAAGACGTTTGAACAGGTCGGTTAAAAAGACACCAAATAAATAAAAACGGATCAAACTACTACAGCGCCATCTTCCTTAGAGTCTGAACTAAGTCCTCCATCGGTAAAATTTTTTTTATTTGCAATTGAAAATACTGAAAATTGAATAAAACTAAAATGGGTAGACTCGCCCCTGGATGGGTAGACTCGCCCCGGTTTACGGTATCTAAACGTTTGAATAATTTAATGAAAAGGAGAAAAAAGTATAATTACAAAAATACATTTTAATAAATCCCTATTTATTATAGTCAAATTTAAAATAACTATTTCATAAAAATGAAGTATTCATAATTTTGGATACAAAAAATCAGTATCACACCTACGAACATTTGAAACACTCAGAGAAAGCACTGGATTCCTTTATTTATTTTCAATTATGTATATCAGGTTGAGTTAAACGTTTTCCGCAAAAAAAAAAGATCTTTTAAAGTGATAAATACATGCAAAATCAGCAAAGCTATTGAGGATAGTAATCTTCACTCAAATCGACAATGGACGACAACTTTTCAATACTGTAACGTGCGCAAGTTCAGAAAGCGAGCGATCTCATTTATGATCTCGTCATTTGAAAGTAAGATTGTGTAACTAAGATGCAGCTGCTGATGTGAAAACAGATAGTAATCCGAAGGCTTCATATCTGGTGTGTATGGTGGATGTTGCATTAAATCCCACTCCAGTATATAGAGCGTCCAGCCGATCAGGCATTATCTTGATAAAAGAGAACCACCTTTTTGCTGAACTTGTTTTTTCATCTTCCGCGAATGGCATCGATAACTTTATTAGCATATTGTGTATATTGTACTGTTGATAGCCTGCCTGCTTTTCAGGTACATTATACATACATAATCAGGTACATTATAGATGATTCCATGACATTCCCATCAGATACAGATAAGTACCTCCTTGTTAGTTAGCATTTGTCTTGAAAAAAATTGTTATACCGTTTTTAAAAGGGTTTAAAAAGCGCCTTTTATTTAAATATTATATTTGCTTCTTAAAATCAAAGTAAAATGGTAACAAAATTATTTTAAGCTTATAATACGTAGTTTATAATCAACCATTACAACGGTTTAGCTTCTCAAAAAAAAAGTAGTATCATTAAAGTGACAATAACAGTAATTGTTTTACATTAAATAATTATCTTTGTTTTAAGAGTATAAGAAAGCAATAAGCATCTTAGGTATAGAAAAATTAGAGTTTGTTTAATTATGAAGCATACACATTCATATAATGTATTTTCATAAATGTACAAAAAGCCCTTTTCTCCCATTCCTATGATATGTATACATTTCTCTTTTTCCTTAAAAACAACTTTTAAAACTAATTTAATTAAAATAATTTTAAAAAGTTTTTTTTTTCAGAAAAAAAACTTGCAGCTTCTTATGCACCTTATTATGTTACACCGTCTAAATTCATATAGTTCGAATACGGAGTTCAGATTCCTGAGAAATTGAATTTTAAGAAAGTCGCATATTTAAAATTTGATCTCTCAGAAACTATTTGATAAATTTCGCTGAAATTTTCTATTTTTCATATTATATATGTCATTGTATATGTCATGTACCTTCTTTTAAAAGATGTAAAAAATGTATACTTACAATTCAAATTATTTTTTTTCCTGACTATTGATAAAAAAATAAATAAATATTTACTAAAAATTATTTTTAGACAATTTACACAATTATAAATGACCTTTATAATTGTGTGTAAAGAATTTTCAATTCTCTTCAAAAGCTTTCGAATTTTTTCTCAGATTGCAGCTTTTAGGGTTCAGAAATCCGCATCTGTCGAAAAAAAATGGCATGTTTATTCAGAGAAAGTATGTTTTAATGTCTGATTTGGTAACTTAAAATATCGCCGCTGCACTTTTTAATTAGCATATTTGAAGTCAGCCGATTGGACCAATACGAATGAGTCCTAGAAGGTGAAAATCTGATCATTAGATCAACAGTTATCAGGATGGTCTGTTTTTTTTCGAACTGAAGATCTAAAAATTTGTAATTCAAATCTGTTTAATTTCTTTACTTTATCTCTAATTTGTTCCATTGTGAAACGAAGAGGATTTTTCATAATTTGATGTCATTAACGTATTCTGGTCTATTTCTTTGCTTTTGCCTTATTTTCACTGTTAGCAAATAAATAGATATGTATTCTTAAAATAAAACGTCAACTTCCTCTAATTTATTATTGCCTCTAATTTATTTATGAACGTATTATTGTCACTATGCAGTCTAGAGCTTTGTATACAATTAAGTGTAGATTTTTTTCTTATTATCTGTTATTATATAATGTTTGTAAAATTTATTAATATTAAGAGCATCGGGTTTTTTTATTGAACAGTAAATAAACTAACCAAAATATATAATTTGATTGTTGCTAGTAGGGGTTGGAGTAGTGCGCTAACCAGTATACTATGAACGCATTTTGTAATGGTGAGATAGTTGGTTCGAATCCTAACTCAAAAATATTTCTATTTTCACATTATTTTTCGGATATTTCCACTTGTTAAATAATAAAACAATAAATCGTAGTAAGTATTTCCTAAACTAGATGGCAGCATGAATGCTATGTTTAATTCAGATTAGAATATTTCTATTTCCTCAATTTAGTATTTATAACACTCACCAGAGGGAGTTACTAATCTGAAAGATAAATTTTAGTTTATCACTAAAAAGTAAGATATGTTAGTAAAAAATAAATTAATACTTGTACTATAACATCCTCCAATACAAATAAAATCTCCAATGAAATTAATGAGTTACTATATTAAAACATTTAATGAGTAACATTATACCCTAGAAAAATAATAATAATTCAACTGCTTTATAGTGATGAAATATCAAAAGATTGATAAAAACCAATTGAGCTAAACCTTATCACTGGGATTGAACACTCAGTTAAAGAAGTGGAGTGAGAGCCAAGTGGGGTGAGATCCTCATTTTTCCCCTACTGTTGCTATTTTATAGGTAATTATCAAAACAAATCGTAATTATTTACACTAGGGTCTTTTATGAATTTTTTATATCGCGATGATTGTATTGTTTTGATGTTAGCGAAGCATGATTATTTTTTAAAAAAAAATTTGATTTCTTTCAATTCTAATTTTAAAAATATATGGTAATCATTCCGGTTATGTTGTAGTTCTTCCTTAAACCAGAGCTACATTTGTTGTAAGTGCGTATTTTTGTCATTAAATTATATCAGCAAAACTTTGAAATATAAATGTGCTTAATTAAACTAATTGTCAGAATTTTTATTGACAACTGAAAAAACGCGATAGAATCTTCCATAATTATGATAAAATAGACTTTTATTTCTAACCAATGATTTTGGAATACACTTGAATGCATTACAATTAAAAAGAGATAATTTCATTGTTATAGTTAATTTTTTTTTATTTTATTAATCTATCTTTATTTAAATGCAAATCGAAAATTCTTGGAGTTAGTGAGAGAAGCGAGTAGGGAGTGTAACCTCTTGTCAAATTATAAAAAAATATGAATTATAAAATATTTAAAAAATCAACTATGATGGAAGGAGTAATTGCTCTAATAATTGCTGAAACTGATTTTATCACTTTTTTTGATTTGTATGCCATAATTTTAACTTCTATAAGCAAAGCAAACTTTAACTTATATGATTATTAACAAAGCAAATTATTTCTTAAATCATTTTCTGTCCATTTATTAATGAAGTCAAATAATTTATTAAAAACGTCCAAGGTGCCGAAATACACTGATGAAAAAAAGCACCGAGTCGGAAATTATTAAAGGAAAAGCATTCATAACTTTCTAAGAAAGCAGTAAATTAATTTTAGTCAATATATTTATATATTAATTTTTTCCTCCTAATTTTGTGTGCTTTACTTGCCTAATAATAACGCACCTCATTTTTCAAATTGTTAAAGTTGAAAAATATTACATTTAAGGAAAAATCCTTTCTGTCAAGATATACATTTATTAATTTAGGAAAAACATGTAACTCTAAGGCGCAATTAGCAAACAAAAAGTATTAATGATAAAAAGAAATCAATCTTTATTTTAAGAAGTTCGTGAAGTTAATATTCTTAATAGTAAAATATTGATTGCGTAACCATCATAACGCTCGTAAAGGATTCGTAAAACAGAATTAATATCAATAAACATACTTTAGATGAAAAAATTATTGATTACAGGCATTTATTAAAAATTTCATCGACGCCAAAATATATTGACGAAAATAAAGAGCGGATAAAACAGTACGAAAATCAGTCAGATTGAAAAAAAATTCCCATAGTGTTTAGTATTTGTTTTGGTATGGTTAAGTATCAATTTCTTAGCTTTGATAAAGTTTCATAAATCTTTTTGCAGAAGAACGTTGACAAGATTTGACATCGATTGAGTTTTTTTTCGTTGTTTCGTTCTAGAATTAACTTTCTAGAAGGAATCAGTGACCAATTCGTTAACTTTACGTTTTTTATTGCTGTTTCACTGAACTTTATTGTTATTACTGTGTTTATTGTTAAACACTGGTTTTCAAAAAAGGAGCTTCTTGTCATCTATTAGCAATTTGTTAAATGACGGCAAAAGAACGTTGAAGACATATGATATGTTTGCTCTTTTCCTCGTTGTTTCACTGAACTTTATGGTTATTATTGTGTGAAGCATTCAATACTGATCTGCGAAAAGGGAATTGGAAAGAGTCAGTTACCAATTCGTTAAACGACTAATATGTCATATTTGCGTTTTTCATTGTTTTTAGGCTTCATAGTTAAATATATGTATTGGCATTAAATATAACCCCCCCCCCCCGAAAAAACAAACTGGAAGAAATCAGTAACCAAGTTGTTAACTTACTTTGTAACCATCAATTGCTCTAGGAAAAAGAAGAAAATGAAATCGTTTTCTTACTTTATAACCATTTTCACATTTATAAGGCAATGGAATTTTTTTTAAAGATTCATCTTATTTTAAAGTTCTTTTTTTAATTTAGTCAGATAATTAGAAACCACAAAATACTTTACTGTTTATATTTTCTTGGCGTATTTAAAATTTTATTTCTCAGTTCAGTTTTAACTAACTTCGTAAATATTTACGGAAGAATGTTAATGAGATACGGCATATATGTTTTCTTAATTTTTGTTTCAGTAAATTTCATAGACATTTATGTACTTGCCATTCAGTATATAATCTCCCAAAGAGGAAACTGGAAGGAAACAATAACCAATATGTTAACTTACTTTGTTAGCTTTTTGTCTGTAATAGCTCTGGGAAAAAGAAAAAATGAAATTGTTTTAATGCTTAACCACCATTTTCAAATTTATAAAGCAAAGAAAAATTATTATTTTAGTTTCGCTTCTCTCATAATTTGTTGCATTCCTTTCATTCTTCCCACCTTTTCAATGTTTGAATTGGACCCATCAATTTTTGTTTATGGAATTTCTTTTACATCGAGATGGTTGTATGCTATAATGTACCTCAAACTATTTTTGAAGGATTGCATATATCCTACAGGCACTTGTCTCATAACATTATTTTACTGTAAATGCTGTCATTTATACAAGGACAAAATAAATACTGTAATCCAAAGCCTATCCTTGAATACACCAGAAGATTTTACTAAGCTTAAACAAATGGAACTATTGAAACGAAAATCAAAAATTGTCTTATTTTTGCGAGAATTCAACGATGCATTATCCCTATCAATATTTCTGGTGTTCTTGGCGAGCTTCTGGGCATGTTTTAGCACGATTGGTGTATTTTCGGTAAAAATTTACTTATTCAGTATCGTTGATATTGTTGAATATTTTTTTATGATTGCCATTTCCTTTACCTGCTTATTTTCCATGATATATAGTGGAAGCCAAGTCAGCACAGAATTTGAAAAACTCGGTATAGCATATTGGGATTTTGTACAAAAAAGGACTTTGGTGGGCTACGGCGCAGAAAATTGTGCTCATGTGAAGGAATTGATGGGGAAGCCTGATATAATATTGTCAGGATGTGGAATTATTCACTTTAAAAAGAATACCATTCTTACTGTTGTTGGAACAATAATAACATACAGCTTACTTTTAATGGGAGCAAATTAAAATGGAACACTTACGTATCGAATATCATATATAATATTTGACTAAAAGTGTTTCACATCCAGACGCGAAGTCAGAAAATGAAGTTTTTTTTTTCTACCTAGGAGATAGGAGAGCACTTGTATTTTGCTTTTAGAATAAATTTATTAATTGTTTTTGGAAATATGATTCGTGTTGAGTACTCATATCACCATAAATTTAATTTATTTATGAGACACAAATCAGAATTATATTTATACTTCAGTTTTGGAACATACTATATACTGTAAAAAAAATCTACTCCCATTAACAACTTTAGAACTGTACATTTGAAAGGTAAAGCAGATTGTTCGCAAAAAGCGACTTACGTTAAAGTACTTTTAAATGGTAATCGATCTTCGGGGCATTAACTGATTTTAATCAGTGAATCTCCTTATGATATATAATATATAAAACGTTTATACACATGCAAGAATATGGTAAGAGAATCAATGAAACTTCCTTTCTCGCGTTGGAATTGAACAAAAGAAAATACTGCTAGCCATCACATGAGTACAGGGTTCCCACGACCTGAAAAAAATAATTTAGTGGTAGCTAAGGTTTTCTCAAGATTACTGAAAATGGCTTCAATTAATCTTTCATTTGTGAATTACAAAATTATTCAAGAGTTTTTGTTTTGCACCCATATGTATTTCTTTTAAATTAGATATTTATTTGTAGCTTAAAACATCAAGATATATATCCCATATTAAAAAAATTACTAGAGCTCGGGAGCCACTAAAATGACGCTCACTAAATCCACTTGATGAAGAAATTTTTAAATTTTATAAGGCTACTTCAAATGACGTTCACTAAATCCACTTGATGAAGAAATTTGTAAATTTTATAAGACTACTTCAAATGACATTCAATAAAACCACTTGATAAAGAAATTTTTAACTGTTCCAAAGTGTGTTTTAAAAATAAGCTTAGTTAAGACATTTCAAATGACGTTTAAAAAATATGCTTGATGAAGAAATTTTTTAAAATTACTATATTTCAAAGAACGCTTGAGGAATCTACTTTGTGCAGAAACTCCATATCATTATTTCGAGTGTCGTCTTATAAATCCGTCAACAGAAGAAATTTCTAAAAAAATATTTCAGAGAACACTAGAGAAATCCGCACAGTGAGGGAACTTCTTAAGACTAATTCAAACAGCACTTGCGAATTCGAATACGGAAAAAATTCGTCTCTTTTTTTGGAAGTTTCACAAGATTGTTAAGAATGGCGAATTATAAGCTCACTAGCCGGAGAAGGTTCACAAGACTTGTTATTTGCTATTTTTTTCATTTCAGTTTCAATAGATTTTATAGATACTGCTATTTAACATTAGATGTATAATATTTAAAGATTCAAATTGGGAGGGAAAAACAACTGACTTGTTAATTTTTCCATCAGTTTTTCATCAGTGCTTGAACGAAGAAATGAAATCCAATTAATTTCAAGCAACCCTTTTCGTAATACTGAAACTATAAAAAGGTACTGTCTAAACTGCACTATTTTTGTAATTTGCAATATTGCCTTTCTGCGCATCCTTACAGTTTCCTACTCAACCGAGAAAAATTCAACAGTGCTGTTGTTTTTTGAAGTTATACTTCTTAGGCGACTTCCAACAAGGTTGCGTTAAACGTTTAACGCTACATTTTTATTGGCCGGGAAATCATTTTCTCTGAATAAACATGTCTTTTTTTCGGTGGATTCGGATTACTGACTCTCAAAATAAGTCGCAATCTTGAAAATATGTTCTCAATAGTTTGACTAGAAAAGCGGTCGAAGGATTGGACACCTTAATGTTAATTTTTGCGTATTTTACCATATCTCGAGAACTTTTTAAGCTATTTTTTTCATCATTTTAAAAAAGGCAGTTTTAAATAGCAAAATGCAAAATTTGAGATTAAAAACTAAGCAACAAATCTCCGTGGTCTTGAGCGCAGATAAAATTGGAGGTCTAGCTAGCTAAAGAGTTCACACAGGCTTGCGCACAACTTATAAAGAGTTCAAATTAAAAACAGTAGTGTTTAAAACAGTTTCTACTATTCCTGATATATTTCATATTCATCAAAAAAATTCGAGACATTTTTCTATCATAATTAATTTTTTTATCCTTAAAAAGAGAGTTGTGATTAAAAGCATGATCTTTATAAAAATTACTTTTGAGAAGTGTGTGCTTTGTATTTTCATATTTGCTTGTCGAAGGTAGAAAACACCGCGTATATTTGTTTCTAAAATAGAATTGATACATTTCCCATGTTGTAGATTTTTCACTTTGTTTGTGGTCGAGGACACTATGTCCTGCTATAATAGATAAAGAAGTTTGGCAAATTGAAGAAACACTGCTTGCAATTTCCTCTATTAGTCTACTTTCTTCCTCAATGTCCAATTTCCTACATTTTTGTGCCATAATGTGCTTTTCCTTCGATGTACAGGTATACATTCAGGTGTGTACTGAACAGGGTGAACAAAATTCACGCCTGAAGTTATTTTGTAGAAGACTCGTGTTTTTAATTGAAAATTGTGAATTTTTAATAAATTCAAGAAGTATAGGTATGGTAAGGTATGGGCTAGTATATGCCATGAATAGTCTCTTTTTTTTCTGGAGTCAAAGCATACTTTTGCTATAAGTTATAACAACCATTTATCATTAATCTGGCTAAATTTCGTTGATACCGGTGGTCAATTTTCTCCCTTCAAATCATGGATGGTTATGGGCTAGTTCTCATAAGTCTTACACATAGATCCCAGCATCTTATATTGCGCGATCCTGGAAATTATATAAACAGATTATGATTTCATGAAATGCTCAAAATTTAGCCGAACACTATAAACTTAACGGCCCATAAAACGAACTTCAGTGGTTCTAACGGCCACGAGCATGGTCTCATCACAGAACTCTCCTATTATATCTTGTATTATACTATGTATACGTACTGTATAGCACGTATATTCTTGGAGCATATTACATAAATAAGATAGTTCTGTCTACCATTAGGAATTAAGAGAGTTCAAATATTGATATTTAGATATGTATTCAAAGTATAGTGGTTTATTAAATCTGAAATGATAGATAACAGAAGGAAATATACTTTAGTTAAAAGAAATATGCACTGTGTAGATGTTTTTAATGTAGATACCACTTTTGTGGCTTGTTATTGATGTGTTAAGTTTAGTTACCAAAATGTATTAAGTTTTTTATTTTAATTATTATTTAAAATTAAAAGATTTAAATTATAAGTGTTGATCCTTTATTATACCATAAAGTAAACACATGGTACTGCACTAGATTTCCTGATAAAGGTATGAAGTCACTGTTTTACAATTATTAAACAATAAATAAATATATTTTCTTCATTTTATATGGAATTGTGTTCCGTTATCATATGTAATTCAATAATGAGTACAAAAAAATTATTTAAAACTCTAAAGCATGTTTAAGACTAAATAAATATTCCTCACTATTGATGAATAATTTTCATTAGCAAAAAGAAGTTAACGAGCTTTAGTAGTAAACAAAAATTAAATGAGAATTTAAAATACAAGTTTGTGAATGAATATCAAAATTATTAAGTTCAAATTTTGTCTGAATTGAATTCAGTTTAATCTGTGAAATCAAATCTTTAAAGATTACAAGAAAAAACTTTGTATCTTTCAGTCGAACAATTTTTAATTTTAATGTAACAACCTCTTTACTGTCAAGAAATATGAATCCAGAATCGTGGGAGTTGGTGAGCGAAGCGAATAGGGGGTGCAGCCTCCCGTCAAATAATAAAAAATCATCAAATATTAAAAAAAATTTATTATGATGGAAGGATTAATTGCTCTAATAAAGCAAAAAAATGGATTTTATTACCTGTTTGATTTGTATACCATAATTTTATTTTCTATAAGCAATACAAACTTAAACTTATATGATTATTAACAAAGCAAATTATTTCTGAAATCATTTTAAGTCTATTTATTAATAAAGTCAAATAATTTGCTAAACATTTCCTGAGTGCCGAAATACATTGATGAAAATAAAGCACGGAGTAGGGAATTAAAAGAGAAAAAGCATTCATAACTTTCTAAGAAAGCAATAATTTAATTTTAGTCAATGTATTTATATATTTTTATGATATTAATTTTTCCTTTCAATTTTGTGCTTTTAATTTGCCTAATAAATAAAGCACCTCGTTTTTCAAATTTTAAAAGGTCAAAAATATTTCGTTTAAGGAAAAATCCTTTCTGTCAAGATATACATACATAAATTTTGGAAAAAACATGACACTCTAAGACGCAATTAGCACACCAAAAGCATTATTGATTCAAGGAATTCATTCTTTATTTTATGAAGTTCGAGAAGTTAATATCTTTAATAGGAAAATATTGATTGTATAACCATCATAACACTCGCAAAGGATTCATGGAAGAAAATTACCATCGATAAATATGCTTTCAAAAAGTTATTGATTATAGGTACTTATTAAAAACTGGTTAAGTATCGATTTCTTCATTTTAATAAAGTTTCGTAAATCTTTTTGCAGACGAACATTGACAAGATTTGGCATCCATGAATTTTATTCGTTGTTTCGTTCAGGAATTAACTTTCTAGAAGGAATCAGTGACCAATGCGTTTACTTTACGTTTTTTATTGTTGCTTCTCTGAACTTTATTGTTATTACTGTGTTTAGTATTAAACACTGGTTTACAAAAAAAAGGGCTTCTTGGCATCTGTTCGCAATTTGTTAAATGAAGGCAAAAGAACGTTGACCAGCTATGATATATTTGCGCTTTTCCTCGTTGTTTCACTGAACTTTATCGTTATTATTGTGTGAAGCATTCAATACTGATCTGCAAAAAGGGAATTGGAAAGAGTCAGTTACCAACTTGTTAAACGACAAATATGTCAGATTTGCGTTTTTCATTGTTGTTAAGCTTTATAGTTATTACTGTGTTTGGCATTTAAGTAATGATCACCAAAAAAGGAATTTGAAAGAGCTAATTTGTTAAGCGAAAGCAAAAAAAAAAAAAACGTTTCAAGATATTTTCCGACTTTGATTATCGTTGCATAAAAATTTAAATCAATTAGTATAGTTGACATTAAACATATAATTTCTTAGAAAGTAAACTGGGTGGAATCAGATGTAACCAATTTGTTAACTTACTTTGTCACGCATTTTTTATTTTTAATTGCTCTTAGAGAAAGAAGAAAATAATATAGTTTCATTGCTTTCTTTTTCTTTCGAATTAATAAACCAAAGAAAAATATTTTTAAAAATTCAACTTTATTATATTATAAAGTATTTTCTTTGTTTCATCCGATTCATCAAATCAATATCTATATACATAAATATATATATAATTTTTATACTTGAGTATCAATTTCTCAGTTTAGTTCCAAAGAACTTCATAAATCTATTTATGGAAGAATCCTGATAAGATACGGGAAAGATGTGTTTTTCATTATTATTTCCTCAAATTTTATAAATATATGTATTGGCATTAAATATATAATACATACCACCACGCAGGAAAAAAACTGGAAAGAATCAGTAACCAAGTTGCTAAGCTACTTTGTTCGCTTTTGCTTTTAATTGCTCTGGGAAAAAGTAGAAAACGTAATCGTTTTATTACTTTCACAACCATTTTCAAATTTATAAGGCAAGGAAATTTCTTTTAAGATTCACCTTAAAGTTCTTCTTTTATTTAGCCAGATTATAAAAAATCACAAAATATTTCACTGCTTTTATTTTCGTGGTATATTTAAACTTTTATTTATCAGTTTAGTTTTGACTGACTTCATAAATATTTACGGAAGAATGTTAATGAGATACGGCATATATGTTTTTTTATTTCTTGTTTCAGTAAATTTTATAAACATTTATGTACTTTCCATTCAATATCTGATCTCCCAAAAAGGAAACTGGAAGGAAATAGTGACCAACATGTTAACTTACTTTTTTAGCTATTTGTCTGTAATTGCTCTGGGAAAAAGAAAATATGAAATTGTTTTAATGCTTAGCAACCATTTTCAAATTTATAAAGCAAAGAAAAATAATTATATCAGTTTCGCTGTTATCTTAATTTGCAGCATTCCTTTCATTCTTCCCACCTTTACAATATGTGAAATGGCAGAAAAATTGGACTCATCAATTTTAGTTTATGGAATTTCTTTTAGATCGGGATGGCTGTATGCTATAGAGTACCTCAAACTATTTTTAAAAGATTGCATATTTCCTACAAGCACATGTCTCATAACATTATTTTACTGTAAATGCTGCCATTTATACAAGGACAAAATAAATACTGTAATCCAAAACCTATCCTTGAATACACCAGAAGGTTTTACTAAGCTTAAACAAATGGAACTATTGGAACGAAAATCAAAAATTGTCTTATTTTTGCGAGAATTCAACGATGCATTATCTCTACCAATATTTCTGGTGTTCTTGGCGAACTTTTGGACATGTTTTAGCATAACTGGTATACTTTCGGTAGAAATTTACTCCTCCAGTATCGCTGGAATAGCGGATTTTTTCTTTGTAATTGTTATTTCCTATATCTGCTTATTTGCTATGATATGCAGTGGAAGCCAAGTGAGTGGAGAATTTGAGAAACTCGGTATAGTATATTGGGATTTTATACAAAAAAGGACTTTGGTGGGATACGGCGCCGAAAATTGTGTTCATGTGAAAGAATTGATTGGAAAGCCTGATATAATATTGTCAGGATGGGGAATTATTTATTTCAAAAAGAATACCTTTCTTACTGTGGTTGGAACAATAACAACATACAGCTTGCTTTTAATGGGAGCCAAATAAAATGAAACACTTATCACAGGCTGGCAACTCAACTCCTAAAAACGAGATTTATCTTCATAGGTCTTAACCGTTGCATAATCAAAAAGCAAATACAACTTAAAAGATGCGGCTGGTGTCAGGGGTTGGACCATCAAACAAACCAGTGTCAAGCCGACTATGCAACAGGCGCCACCTGTGGTAGTGCTCACCACTCTAACGAATGTACTTCTGCCGATCACGACGGCATTAACTACAAACACTTAAACAGTTTCTTTGGTATGTGCCACAATCCTCATCATCCAGCCTCTTCAGCATCGTGTCCTAGTTACTTGAAAGCCCTATCTAATCTCAAATCGCATTCCAAATACAATTGAGCACAAACTTTGCTTTTTCAGAATTATAAATTTTATTCTTTGACTATTCAGACTTTTGAAATTTCCCAAAGATTTGACTTTGAAAACTTTTTTTTGACTTTTCAGGCCTCTGAAAAACTTATGACTTTTCTTCTTCACATTTTAGGTATGTTTTAAAATTTTTCAACATTGATCACTGAATTGATTTCTTATGCCATTGTCTTATACAATCTTTGATATTCCCAACGCATTGTTCCTCCAATACCTAATGCTCTATTATTGTGTAAACTTCTCATTTGTTTTTTTCCAAATTTTCATTGTACTTTATATTTTGTAAGCCACTTATATTTGTTGTTGATGTAATTATTTGTGTTTTATGTATGTTTAATGTATGTTTTGTATGTAGAATGTATGTTCTACTCTCGTGTGCCCTTCAATAGGGCGGGTCGAGATACGAATAAACAATAAACAATATCATATTAGACTAAAAGTGTTTAGCTTCCAGACGCGAAATCGGAAAAAGAAGTTTTTTTTCTACATAGGAAATAGGAAAGCATTTGCATTTTGCTTTTAGAATAAATTTATAAATTTTTTTTTGGAAATATGCTTTGTGTTAAATATTCATATCACCATAAATTTAATCTATATATGAGACACATATCAGAATTATATTTATACTTTAGTTTTGGAACATATTATATACTATAAAAAAATCTACTCCCGTTAACAACTTTAGAACTGCACATTTGAAAGGTAAAGCAGATTGTTCTCAAAAAGCGGCTTACGTTAAAGTACTTTTAAATGGTAATCGATTATCAGGGCATTAAATGATTTTAATCAGTAAAACTCCTTATAATATATATTATACAAAACGTTTATACACATACAAGAATGTGGTAATAAAATCGATGAAATTTCCCTTCTCGCGTTGGCATTGTGTAAAAGAAAATACTTCTAGTCATCACATGAGTACAGGGTTCCCACGACCTGAAGAAAATAATTGAGTGGTAACTAAGATTTTTTCAAGATTTCTGAAAATGACTTAATTTATCTTTCATTTGTGAATTACAAAATTATTCAAGATTTATTTTTTGAACCCATATGTATTTCCTTTAAATTAAATATTTATTTGTAGCTTAAAACATCTAGATATATATCACCTTTGCTACCACTTTAAAAAATTCTCTAGAGCTCGAGAGTTCTAAAGCAGTGTTCCCCAACCCCCGGCAAAGAATATAGATACTCCCCTATATATTCTTTGCCCCCGGTCCGCCGATCAAATGCTGCCGGATCACCCATTTCATTGAAACTGAATTTAAATTCCTAGGTTTATACCCCGAATCAAAAAATTTTGTGGTCCCATTAAAAGTTTATTTAAAAAGGGGGCCCCCGAAGGTAATGACATTGATTTTTTAATGTTTTAAAAAGTAAAGAAAAAAAAAGAAAATCACCGCTACTATTTTCTCTTTCAATTAGTTTTAATTTTAAAAAAACCAATCATCATAACTATAAATATCATAAATAAAACATGACAGCGAGGTGCGAAATTTACAATGGAACTAATGAAGAACTTCGTCTTCTCTCTTGATCGTGACTAATTGATTTAACGTTCTAGTAAGTTAAAATGTTAAATCACTTTATGTTTACTTTTTGGTGTAACTGTATTTTATTTTGAAGTCATGCTTAAATACAATTAAATTAAAATTAATAAATCAAAATAATCTAAAATATAAACAATCAACGTCCCCCCTCCCCGCTATAAAATTATCAAACGTTAACAGGTCCGCGGTGATAAAAAGGTTGGGGAACACTGCTCTAAAGGACTTTTGGGAAAAAAAAACTGGAGATACTGCTAACTGAGCTACAAGCTCAAATGTGCATCAAAGCAAACAAACTGTTCTATAATTTTCTCTTATGTTTATTAATCTACGCAAGTTCTCTTATAGTTTAGAGCTACATTTCAGTTTTAACGATGTATCAGTAACATCGTTAAAACTAAAACGTAGCATCGTTCAGTTTCAACGATGCATCAGCGTGTAACGTTTATGAAGGTTGCATAATAATTTATGCAGGAGAGGGAATAGCGCTAATGAAAGTTCAAATCAGTGATTCAATAGAAAGTGGCCAGGCTGGAAGTGACTCAGTTATAATATGTGTGTCTTCCTAGGGTGAGATCTTTAAATTTTGTCACTGGTGTGTTCTCTAATTCCACAATTTACAACTATGTATATAGGAAATTTTGTAAATTTTTCATGTAGCCTATAGATTTTAATATAAATGCTAAATACTGAAAAAGTAACAGAATATTATGAAATCTAAAGAAACGTTTACGGCTGAAATTCAAAACCAGTTCAGCCCATTGGACAGCAATAGAGTAAACATCAATTGATCAGTTTTTGCAACCCATGACGTGAAAGGTTGTTATATTCAGCTGCAATGTTGTTTGTTGAGAAAGTTTATTGAGCTACCACGTTCCTCTATATGAAAGGTTAAAAAAAAAAGACATTTGATCATTGCTAAACCTGTGATTGCAATTATATCATTACAGTATTTTTTTTATATTGCTATTTATATTGAATGACGTTGCTCATCAATTCAATATAAATTTTTGTTTTAACTACCTCGAATTTTTCTTACTATCCTTCCTCCCATTTGTTTTCTTACCTTTTCCTTTGATTTTTAATACATTTTACGAGTTTATAAAAGAATAACGAACTTAACTCTACTGTGTTTTCAAACACTGAAATTTAGAATATTGTAAATAGAAAAATTCTATAAATTATTTGTATCAAATATAATATTGTTATAAGATATTATTGTGATGTAATAATATTGTATGTTCTAATTAATGGTAACAATATTGTATGTGATGTAATGAAATTGTAGTGAATATTAAATTTATACAAGTAGTATTGAGAAGTAAATAATTGAAAATATTAAACTGTAATAAATTTTTATGATCTTATCAAAAGATAAAACAATAATATCCATGAGATAATTCTTTAAACTTGAAACATGTAACAATAAGTATTCGTAGCAGATGTATTTGTCGATTTTCAAATGAGAGATAAATTTATAGTGGGAATTACTTCAAGATTCAAAAATTCTTTTAGTGGTGTTTAAACACGCCAAATGATAATAATGAAAATGATGAAAATAAATTAGTTTGGAAGGATCACAAATGCGTTTATGAAATAAAACGGCTTTATTGATCCAAAAAACTATGAAGGAATCAAAAAAAAAAATTTTAAAAATGCAATCATTTTCTCACAAGGATTTATTGGTTACGATTTTTTACAGATACAAGCAATTGTTATATTCATTGAGAAGTATTTAAATGATTTGATAACCCATTGTTGTAAAAATTTATAAAAAATGACGCATGCTGAATTCACTAACAAAAACATATTCACAAATTCATGTTAAGTGTCACTTAACAAATCCATTTGAAAGAAAGTTCACCGGTAACAAGACTCTTCGCGCAACACTTGATAATGCTGAACAATAAGGAAGATCCAAGAGAAAGACAAGTTCAAATTGCATGTAATAAGCCTGATATGTGAAGAAATTTCATAAAACTACTTTAAAGAACGCTTAAGAAATCTTCATAGTGAAGAAATTTCATAAGACTTTTCCAAATGACATTTCATAAATGCGCTTGAGGAAGAAATTTTTTAGAACTGTTTCATAGAATGATAAAGAAATCCTTAGTGAAGACATTTTATAAGACTATTTCAAATGACGTTTAATATATCCCCGAAGAGAAAAGATTTCCTTAAAAGAACTATTTCAAGGCCCGTTGGATAAATCCACATAGAGAAGAAATTTCATAAGACTACTTCAAATGACGTTCAATAAATACGTTTGATAAAGAAATTTTTAGCTGTTCCAAAGAGTGCTTAAAAGATAAGCTTAGTGAAGAAATTTCATAAGACTATTTCAAATGACGTTCAATAAATCCGCTTGATAAAGAAATTTTTAGCTGTTCCAAAGAGTGCTTAAAAGATAAGCCTAGTGAAGAAATTTCCTAAAGCTATTTCAAAGAACGCTTAAGAAATCTTCATAGTGAAGAAATTTCATAAAACTACTTCAAATGACGTTCAATAAATCCGCTTGATAAAGAAATTTTTAGTTGTTCCAAAGAGTGCTTAAAAGATAAGCTTAGTGAAGAAATTTCATAAAGCTATTTCAAAGAACGCTTAAGAAATCTTCATAGTGAAGAAATTTCATAAAACTATTTCAAATGACGTTCAATAAATCCGCTTGATAAAGAAATTTTTAGCTGTTCCAAAGAGTGCTTAAAAGATAAGCTTAGTGAAGAAATTTCATAAAGCTATTTCAAATGACGTTTAAAAAATCAGCTTGATGAAGAAATTTTTTAAACTACTATATTTCAAAAAACGCTTGAGGAATCTACGTAGTGAAGAAATTTTATATCATTATTTCAAATGTCGCTTAATAAATCTGTTCACAGAAGAGATGTCTTAAAAATATTTCAGAGAAAGCTTGAGAAATCCGCATAATGAAGAAATTTCATGAGACTACTTCAAATGATGTTTAATAAATTCGCTTGATGAAGAAATTTTTTAAAACAGTTTCAAAAAGTGCTTAAAAAATAAACTTAGTGGATAAATTTCATAAAGCTATTTCAAATGACATTTACAAAATCTGCTTCATGAAGAAATTTTTTTAAAACTAATACATTTCAAAGAACGCTTAAGGAATCTGAAGTGAAGAATTTTCATATCATCATTTCAAACGTCATTTAATCTATCATTAAATAAATAGCTCATTAAATAAATATCATGACATTAAATAAATACCTCAACAACTATATAAATCTATACCTGAGGTTGAAAAATAATAACCTAAAGTAGAACATCGAACACCTCAGGTTCATAAAAATCAAGCTATCTAACTGTCGAAAAATACACTTGAGGTTGACTTATACACCTGATAATACACCTGAATACACCTGATGACTAATACACCTGAAGTATAAAACGGCTAACCATAGGGTGATAAATAAATACCCCTGCAAGCATAAGAATCAATACTTGAGGTTGAAAAATAATTGCCTAAGGTCAAATATAATACACCTCACGTTAGTAAAATATTACCTTTCCAACTGTTAAAAAATACACCTGAGGTAGATTTATAATATCTTGAAGTGTAAAACGACACACCATAGGTTGATAAATAAATACGTCAAAAAGCATAAAATTAGATACCTGAGGTTGAAAAATAATTACCTGAGGTAGAACATAAACACATCTCACGTTAGAAAAAAATTACCTTTCCAACTGTCAAAAAGTACACCTGAGGTAGATTTACAATAACCTGAAGTGTTAAATGAAACACCTTAGGTTTTCGAATAAATACTTCCACAAGTGTTAAAAAATATAACGTCAGGTTGATAAGTAATAACCTAAGGTTGAAAATGAAACACCTTAAAGTAGTAAATATCTACCTCTCCACAGATGTAAAATTAAACACCTCAGGTATACCTCTATATACCTCTGAAAGTATATTTAAGGCTAATTTTGAGGTATTCATTTGCACCCTTTTCAACCTAACGACGTATTTAAATAACAGCCTCCTTTATACCAGGGGTTTCCAACTTACATGAGGCCGGGGGCCAGAATTAAAAACATAAATCAAATGGCGGGCCGCAACATTATCAAAATTTTATGTAGGACTCTTTAATGCTTGAAGGAACATTAAATATTACTGTCAGATTTTTACCAAGTTGCACAAAACAAAAATATTGAATTACAAATTAAAATAAGAAGTAGATTTTTAAAAAATATTTAATTGTATATTAAAAATTCGGGCAGCAATAACTTTAATGTGCACCTATGTATTAAACAATTAGTGTGCAACAGATATCTAATTGTTAAGATATAAAACTTTAAAAAGGTTGGTATAAAAACTTACATAGTAGCACACAAAATGTTCAATGAGAAAATTGGGGTTTGTCTGCTGCAACTATCAGAGAATAGATATTTACATTTTAAATTTACAAATATGTGTGCAAATATTTTCGTCCAAAATGAGTGGTTCCAAAAAGTTAAATTGGAGAATTTCATCGAGAAAATTTCTGATACACACATGCTAAATTATATTCACAAAATACAAAAAAATTAAATAAAAAAGAGCAACATACACGATTATTTTTGTATTTGAATAAATATTTTCTTGGATGCAAAACCTGAGAAATATATTTTTTTGCACTGATGGTATGTTAAATTTCACGGAAACGAAGAAATTAGGTTTTTGTTAACGAGAAAAGTATTTTAAACCCATACAGATTTTTTACGAAAATTGTCCGCAAAAAAATGACAACTAATATATTTTAGTTCACGGGTCACAAAAAAAAAAATGTCTCCGGCCGGATGCGGCTCCCGGGCCGCCAGTTGGAAACCACTGCTTTATACCTTTGAAAAATACCTCATTTATACATCGAATTTTCGCAAGGGAAATTCCTAACGAACAGTGTAAAGTTTTTTTAATTGATTTTTTTTAAAAACTTTTACTGATAATTCCGTAGTACATAAGTAGAATATACAATAATATAAACGAGTAAGTGTTTAGTTTGCAACAGAAAGAAGAATTTATAAAACATATAATAAATTAATAACATTGCAAAAATATATATATATTCTAACGGCGAAAGGGCAAACTGTAATTTTGAAAAAGGCTTTTTCGAAATCTTGCAAATCACGACAAATAAAAAATATTGATTTGTGTCTGGCCTTGTTTGATCTTCCTGGCCGAATGCAGCGGGGTATTACAGATTTGCCGATTACAGATAGGTGCTACAGATTTGCACACAAATGTGGGATTACCACATTTGCGTTAATCGATGTTGGTTAGTTATAGTTTGATTAAGTTTTATTTTTCCGTTAAAAATTAATTTGTGGCCCTTTATGTTGTAATGAGTAGAATTCATGACATTAATACTTAATTAACGTCATGAATTCCCGAATGTAATGACTCTCCGACTCATGACATTAACACTTGTTTCGAAACACTTGAATATTAACGTTGAAGTCTTAAAACACATTTTATTTATCATCCTTATTTCTTTATTTTATTTATTTTTCCAATCAAATTTTGCCCCTCTCTTTAGTCAAAGGTGAATAATGCGTTGTATTCCTCTCTAAATAAGTCCAAGCTCAACAAATGAATAAAAAAAATCATTTGGATTTTGGGATTAAACGTAATTAGGTAAAATACGAGGGTTGTAAATTAAATAGAGGCAACTTAACCTTGAAACTCATAGAAGGGCGGGCATGCGCAAATAGGATATGGGAGCGGTGAGGTGGGGCTGTTGTCGATGTGTAGAGTGCAAAAAACAGTCGATCTGCTTAGAAGGGTAGTTGCTGTGTGGCGTTAAAGTGAGGAGTTTCGTTACCATCGCTCTAAAGCATGTTTTCAAAAGGCTTAATGGCGAAAAAAGACGAGATGCTTGAACCCATCGTGCTACTGTCCTATACGGTAAAGCATTTGCGCCACAGACTTCAACTGATCCTCGATAGCATTCTGTTGCATTTTTACCACGGGCAACCTCGATTTTAAGCCTCGAGCGCTGATCACCTTTTGAAAACATGCGTTAGACCGATGAAAACGAAATTTCTCACTTTAACACCACACAACAACTACAATACCTTTCTAAGCAGATCGACTGTTTTTTTTTTGTTTGCTTTTTGACCGTTTTAAATCAAATATAATATAATTTTATTGTTATTTAATTTCAAACAAGCTACATAATTTAAACATTATTTTGTTAGGTCACGAAAATCTCACTTTTTAAGTGTTTGGCTATTGACGGGTATTTTAAGCAAAGAGAAGAATAAGCCTTATTCCTAGGGGCCTATAAATTGTACTGCGGAAAACCACATAATTTTACAATATTGTTCTCATTATAATCAAATATCCACTTGGTTTTTGTTTATCAGTAAAATGCCTTCAATTACCTGATAAACTTGCATTTTTTTAAATACAACTTTACCTTTTTTAACTTTTTGAAATCTAAGAATCTTTTATTTAGTTACTTTATACCTGACCATCCCTCTGAAATATATATGACGTGACAATTGTATATTCAAAAATATTCAAAATAGGAGAGATCTATGAAATAAAGGTAAAGTATGTTGCATACAAAGAATATGTTGAAGAATGAACTGAATCAGAATCTGGAATTCAGAGATAATGGCAGAGAAATTTCTTTAACTTACGAGTAAAACATGGCAATTACACTCGTTTCTACCTAAACCATTAGGGTGTGAAAGAGAGGCACACTGTTGCAGCCGAAATTTTTCGAAAAAGAAAAGACAAATTTTGAAGCGATGTTCAACTTCTGGACTAATTTCTCAATACTTGAATAAACTTGAATATAATTGCCGCGATCATAAGTATAAGGAAGCTTAGTTAAAATATTTAAGTAGTAATTGAAAATTTATAATTAAAACAGGGAAGTAAGATGAAGAGTTTATTTATATATTTATTTACATATTTATTTATTTTAAATTCAGTTTTTTGACAGAACACCTTAATTGTGTATCAAGGGGTAGGGCTTCCATGTACTAAGATCCAATATTAATGGTTTGATAAACCTTAGATTAACCTTAAGGATTTGGAGAGATTACCCTAAATATACTATTTTTAAGGAGCAGAAAATATTTAAGGTTGTAAAATAAGACACAAAAACATATTTCCTTTGCATAAACGTGCTTTTTTTACTCTATTTGATGGATTCATGATTTTGACATTGACAATATGCAATCTGGTAAATATGGTAGTTCCAAAAGTTTAGGCAGGTAAAGGTCGAAAGCTTGTGTCCATAAATGCATTTTATTCATTCAACTATTTAAGGAAGTCTTAAAATGTTTGATACTCCTATTTTCGTCCCATATCTTTCGTTACAATGTTAAATACTTCTTTTTGAAATGCTATCCGTGATATTTAGTCTTCGCAATGTTTTATCAGTGATATTTCGAACTCGAGAATTTGTTGCAGCTATATTTTGTCCACGTACCATTATTGTTACAACTACAATGATGTATTTTTTAATGTTTACTTATTTTCTCTTTAGAAAAAAGCATTACGATTGTTTCTGCACTGTTTTATCTAATTTTGTAACATTATTTATCTACATTATGAATAGACTCGTATGAATAGGCTCGTAAGGTATCTGGTCCAATTGGATCACTGCTGTATTTATTAGTTACTTTTAAAAACAGGCTTCCACAATGTTCTACAGCGTATAATCAGTCGCAATCAACAATACCTACATTATTTTAAACTACGCGTCTCAATCCTTTGACTCATTCATACCTCAAGAAATTGCTTTTTATTAGATTATTGATTATTGTAAAAACATAAATCATTCTCACATAACTCCTATTGTAAACATATTGAAAAAAAGGCAATTTTTTGTAGAAATATTAAATGATCTGAAGTAAAAAGCAATTAAAACTAATAACTTTTAACTTTATTTGATTTTTTAACATAACAAAGTTGAATTTTGTCAAGGTTCTTTTTGTGATGTGACGTTTCGTATTAATTTTTCTTTATCAAAATTTAAACGATAATGGAAAGCATCTTAAAGAAATCTCTTTGTTACAAATTTACTATTGCTTTTAGCTTGATAATGCGTTATATTGGTCAGCTTCTACGCATTAAATAAATAAAATAAGCAGTTTAGAGGAAAATGGCATTGGAACTCGGAAGATGTACCAATGGGAGTTTATGTTTTCTGAAAATTCTTTTATGGGGCGTTTCGTTGAATCAAAAATCAGTCAGCAAATGGAGGGTATTGCTATCCTGGATGATTTTAGCAACAACTGTTTTAATGTTTGTAGATAATCTTGTGATCTTGTATCTTGTAACAAGGTCAATTGGCTCAATATGGCAAGTAACAATCACAAGCCTTTTAACTCTCATTGTAAGTCTGTGTTTCTGGTCCGTCTTGCTGTTAAGAATAAAAGAAATTTTTCGTTTTCTGAAAAAATTGAAGCTAATCTTTAAAAATAAAGCCTATAGAAGTAATAAATGGGCTGTTTTGTCCTTGTACGTCATTCTTTTTACATATCCAGTTTTTATAATCCTGATCAGGACAGATGGTGCAATTGCAAAGAAGTTAATGTTAGCCTATGGTTATCCATTTCATGATTTTTTTCTGAATATAATCGCATATACGAAGTTCTTCTTTCATTTTTATTTATATCCCTTTTCTACGAGTTTAGTGTCTTTATTTTATACAAGATTGTGCCAGTTTTTTGGGGCAGAGTTCAGAAATATGGCAAAAGAAGTTGAAAAATTCAAACCTGAAAAATTCTCCGATTCCAAGCAAAGAATCATACTTTACAATAAAGAAATACTAATCGATTTTCTGCATCACACTGAAAAATTGTTTTCGCAACCAGTATTTCTTGTGTACTTAGCAAATTTTTGGGCATGCTTCAGTCTCCTATGTGTTTTCGCCATTATAGATATAACGGAAATAGACTATCTATATGTAGTGGAGTGGGCACCCCAATTCGCTATCTCCTGTTTATCCTCATTTACATTAATATGGTCAGCGAGTCAAGTGACGGTTGAAATTGAAAACTTCCAGTTTACATTTCAGAAGCAAGTAAATCTCAGAACTTTGCTTGGCTTCAACAATTTAATTAACAATGATCAGATTCATAAATCGAATATCACTCTATCTGGTTGTGGAATATTTTACTTCAAAAGAAGCTTAATATTAGCAACAGTCGGTATCGCTTTGACGTATAGTTTGCTGATAATGAGTTCAAATAAAACATGAAAAATGAAACTTAAATATTGATGTAATTGTTCTTTATATACGAGGACTTCATTGGTGTGCGAGTTCCGACGATTGCGATTATTTGAGGTCGCACACATTTTCTGATTCGAAATTGCTGAGCGTGATAGGAGCCCGATGGCTGAGTGATAGTGCTTTGCCCTCTCGCGTCCCTTATCAGGGGTTGATCTCCTGACCAAGCAAGCTTGAATCAGGATCTCTTCAGTGAATCGATGAAATAAGTGCCAAGCATGATTGGAGACTGAAAACTGGAGTTCGCGTTCGGGTGACCACACTGAACCGGAACATCTGTGCCCGCATCTCATCTGCTTCAGAGCCCATGGTCAAGAAAACTGGTATGGGCACAGTAGGCATTGGCACTACATGAACTGTTGTGCTACTTAGATAAGCTGTAATTTAGTTCTTTATATATCAATGATAAATTATATCGAATAATTAGATTGATATTCAACAACATTCATTCATCAATATTAAGGGACTCAAACTTTCGAACTCTCTCCAGACTAAACAAATAGGATCATATTTTCAAGATTTGAGTATTGCATCTTTCCCATTTTTTGAATATAAAAATTCCTAAAGCGGTATGTCAATTTCGAGAAAGTAATTTTTTAACTTTAATTAATAGTTAGCACAAGACAATTAGCATGTTTGAGTTAAAAAAACTTTTAAATCATTATGAATGATTTTTAATTGATGGAAATCCTGTCATTAAAACAGATAATTAGTTTTGATAGTTATATCCTCTGGTTCATTGAACAAATCTGTTAATACAATTTTCTGCTGTATCAAGTTATTCCTATTTGTAAACTTTAGACTCAAAGACTTAAAGGCTAAAGTCGCCAAAAAATATTATTGACCATTTAAAATACATATATGTGCCTAAGGAAAGTATTATTTTACCTATGCAATGATTATATATGTGTTCTGAAGATAGCCCAGTAATCATAACCCCCCGTCTCTACAAAGCTTGCTTGAAATGTAATGTTTTCATAGTTTTACATACCGGTCGTGCACTGTCTCTGGTGCTATATCGGTTGAAACTGTAAGCCCTAAACAAACAAAAAAAAGTAGCTTGTCATTTTAGGCAGATATGCTATAAAATACTAGGTGTAATATTTTTTTTCTATTGCATCTTTATCGATTAATTTTAATTTTCTTAAAACTTATGTTTTTGTTGATCACGCAATGTTTACAAGTAAATAAAAGTTTAAAACAAAATATAAATAAAATTTCACTCAATACATTGGGCCTGCTCACTACAAATTGGTGCCCGTCTACTTTAAGGCGAACTATATTAAACTATTGGGCTGGACTTTGGGCTGGAAAACTTAAGACGTTAATTTTAGCAGCAAATAAACAGCAGTGCTTGGTTGACTTGAATGATTCGATTGGTTCACATCAGATAGATAAGCCAAGTATTATCCTATCGGGATGTTAACTATTTCACTTTAGCAGAAGCATTATATTATAATAAGTAAGTACTGTTTTGTCATATGGTTTGCTTATAATGAGTTTAAGTAAAGAATAATAACGTGTGCAAAAAGTAAACAAAATAAAACATAAATTTGGATCAATCACATGATTTTGCCAGTTTAACGAAGTCAGACTGTTGTAATAACTTTAAAAAAAATACTAATAACTTAAAAAAATGTAAACGATACATTTTATCACTTATCTGAGTTTTAATTGGTTGATACCATGACAATCGTAAAGTCAAATATATCCGTTGGCCTACCACAATGTTATCAACTTATTATAATAAAGCTCAACACCAAAAATTGATTTCCCCCAATTTTCGTAAAGCTGCAAATATTGCCTCAGATAAAAAGATATGAATTTTAATGGAAGTAAAAGATTGTTTGTTATAATCCCCTCTAATTTGCTTGACAACAAAAAAAAATGAAATATAAAAATAAACATGTTTTTGATTTGTAGTCTTTTGGTCGAATCAGCTACAAAATAACACTGGTTTTATGCAAATTGAGCTTAGTTTAATCCCTCTAGATCTGTGATCATATACACCGAAGAGCCATTACATTATGACCACCCTGCTAATAACATGTAGGACCACCTTTAGTCCTCAAAACTGCTAGCACCCGCCGTGGCATTGATTCCACAAGGTGCTGATAGGTAGTCTGAGGTATCTGGTACCAAGCGCTCACCAACTGGTTCTGCAATTTCCTCACATTGCGAGGGGGTAGCGTGGCAGCACGAATTTGGTTTTCCAAGTAGGACCACAAATGCTCTATTGGATTAAGGTCTGGTGAATTTGGGGGCCAAGATCTGACTTGAAAGTCACTGGAATGTTCCTCGAACCAATTCATGACGATTCGACCCTTATGACATGGTGCATTATCCTGTTGGTAAACCCCATCCCCCGCAGGAAAAACTGTTGCCATAAATGTGTGAACCTGGTCTGCAACTATGTTCAAGTATTGAGGTTCAGGGATTGTTCTCTGAGGATTATGGGTCCTAATGTGCCCATGAAAACATTGTTCCTGGGCGTGAGACCGAAAACCTGGGCGAGACCATTGTTATAGATGGAGGGTGGTCACAATATAATGGCTCTTCGGTGCATATGTGATCTCGTGATTTTCACTTCTAGGCCCATAAAACGAACTTCTGTGGCTCTAGAGGTCAAGATAACACGAACATGATCTCAATACGGTACTCTAGTATTACATCTTGAATTATTCTATGTATACGTACTGTATAGTACGCATATTCTAGGAGCATTTTACCTAAATAAGATAGTTCTGTCTACCCTAATTAGTTTAAATAATGATATTTGGATATGTAGTCAAAGTTCAGGGCTTTATTTAAAGATGAAATAATAGATAACGGAAGGAAATATCCTTTGGTCAAATCAAATATGTACTATGTAGATGTTTTTAATGTAGATACCATTTTTTGTGGCTTGTTATTAATGCGTTTGGTTTAGTTACCTAAATTTATTAAGTATTTTATTCTAATTACAATTTAAAATTAAAAGAGTTAAACTAAAAGTGTTGATCCTTTATTATATCTAAAGTAAACACATGGTATTAGCTTAGTGCGCTAGATTTCCTGATAAAGGTATGAAGTCACCGTTTCACAATTATTAAACAATAAATAAATATATTTGCTTTTTTTCGTAGAATTGTTATTCCGTCATCATATGTAACTCAAATTATGAGAGCAGAATAATTATTTAAAACTCTGAAGAATTATTAAGACTAAATACATATTCCTCACTACTGATGAATAATTTTCATTAGCAAAAAGAAGTTAACGAGCTTTAGTAGTAAACAAAAATTAAATGAGAATTTAAAATACAAGTTTTCGAATGAATAGCAACTTATCTGAATTGCATTGGAACCTGTGAAATCAAATCTTTAAAGGTTACAATAAAGTAATCTCTGAATCTTTCAGTCGAGTAATTTTAATTCGAATAATTTTAATGTAACAACCTCTTTATTGTCTCGAAATACGAATCGAGAATTATGGGAGTTGGTGAGAGAAGCGAGTAGGGGGTGTAGCCTCCTGTCAAATTATTAAAAAATAAGAATTATAAATTATTTAAAAAATCAACTATGATGGAAAGAGTAATTGCTCTAATAATTGCTAAAAACGAATCTTATCACCTTTTTTGATTTGTATCCATAATTTTAACTTCTATAAGCAATGTAAACTTCTACTTATATGATTATAAACAAAGCAAATTATTTTTGAAATAATTTCAAGTTTATTTATTAATAAAGTCAAATAATTTACTAAAAATTTCCTAGGCGCCAAAATACATTGATGAAAATAAAGTACAGAGTGGGGAATTAATGGAGAAAAAGCATTTATAACTTTCTAAGAAAGCAAAAATTCAATCTTAGTCAATATATTTGTATATTTTTATGGTAATAGTTTTTTCTTTTATTTTGTGAGCTTAACTTGCCTAATAATAAAGCCCCCCCATTTTTTAAATTGTAAAAATTCAAAAATATTTCGTTTAAAGAAAAAGTCCTGTCTGTCAAAATATACATATATAAATTTAGGAAAAACATGAAACCCTAAGGCGCAATTAGCCCACGAAAAACATTAATGACAAAAAGAAATCAATTTTTTTAAAGAAGTTAGTCATCAATATTTTAATATTAATATCCTTAATAGTAAAATATTGATTGCGAAACCATCATAACACTCGTAAAAGATTCGTAAAAGAAAATTAATATCGATAAACATACTTTAGATTAAAACATTATTGATTATAGGTATTTATTAAAAATTTCTTTGACGCCAAAATATATTGACGAAAATAGATAAAACAGTACGAAAATCAGTCAGATTGAAAAAAAATCACATAGTGTTTAGTATTTGCTTCGATATGGTTAAGTATCAATTTCTTAGTTTTAATAAAATTTCGTAAATCTTTTTGCAGAAGAACGTTGACAAGATTTGGCATCGATTGAGTTTTCTTCGTTGTTTCGTTCTAGAATTAACTATCTAGAAGAAATCAGTGATCATTTCGTTAACTTCACGTTTTTTATTGTTGTTTCTCAGACCTTTATTGTTATTACTGTGTTTAAAATTAAACACTGGTTTTCAAAAAAGGAGCTAGCTTGCATCTATTAGCAATTTGCTAAATGAAGTCAAAAGAACGTTGACGAGGTATGATATATTTGCGCTTTTCCCTCGCTGTTTCACTGAACTTTATAGTTATTGTGTGAAGCATTCAATACTGATCTGCAAAAAGGGAAGTGGAAAGAGTCAGTTACCAATTTGTTAAACGACTAATACGCCATACTTGCGTTTTTCATTGTTCTTAAGCTTCATAGTTATTACTGTGTTTGGCATTTAAGTAATGATCGCCAAAAAAGGAATTTGAAAAAATCTGTTACCAATTTGTTACATGAAAGCAAAAGAATGTAACACGATATTACATATTCAGTTTCTCATTATTGCGGTATAAAAATTTAAAGCTCTTAGTGTATTTGACATTAAATATGTAATTTCTTAAAAAGAAAACTGGGTGGAATGTGATGTGACCAATTTGTTAACTTACGTATTTTTTTTTTATTGCTCTTAGCGAAAGAAGAAAACGATATCGTTTTATTACTTTATAATCCTGCTAATCTTTTTTTTAAATTTACTTTGTTATATTATAAATAATTTCTTTTATTTCGTCGGATTCATAAAATCAATATCTATTTATCTATACATAGATATATTTTTTTATACTTGAGTTTCAATTTCACAGTTTAGTTCCCATATACTTCATAAATCTATTTATGAAAGAATCCTGATAAGATAGAGGCTAGATGCGTTTTTCATTGTTGTTTCTTTAAATTTTATTAATATATGTATTGGCATTAAATATATAATCGCCTCCCCCTAAATAAAAAATAATAATAACTGGAAGGAATCAGTAACCAAGTTGGTAACTTACTTTGTTGCCTTCAATTTCTCTGGGAGAAAGAAGAAAATGAAATCGTTTTATTACTTTACAACCATTTTCAAATTTATAAGGCACTGGAATTTTCTTTTAAGAATTACCTTATTTTAAAGTTCTTTTTTTTATTTAGACAGATTATAAAAAATCGCAAAATATTTTACTGTTTATATTTTCTCGGTGTGTTTAAAATTTTATTTCTCAGTTCAGTTTTGACTAACTTTATAAGTATTTACGGAAGAATGTTAATGAGATACGGCATATATGTTTTTTTATTTTTTATTTCTGTCAATTTTATAGACATGAATGTAATTTCCATTCGATATATAATCTCCCAAAAAGGAAACTGGAAGGAAACAGTAACCAATATATTAACTTACTTTGTTAGCTTTTTGTCTGTAATTGCTCTGGGAAAAAGAAAAAATGAAATTGTTTTAATGCTTAACAAGCATTTTCAAATTTATAAAGCAAAGAAAAATTATTATTTTAGTTTCGCTGCTCTCATAATTTGTTGCATTCCGTTTATTCTTCCCACCTTTACAATGTGTCGTTTAGATGAAAAATTGAACTCATCAATTTTCGTTTATGGAATTTCTTTTGCATCGAGATGGTTATATGCTATAATTTACCTCAAAGTGTTTCTGATGGAGTGCGTATATCCCACAGGCACATGCCTCATAACATTATTTTACTGTAAATGCTGTTATTTATACAAGGACAAAATAAATACTATAATCCAAAGCCTATCCTTGAATACACCAGAAGGTTTTACTAAGCTTAAACAAATGGAACTATTGAAACGAAAATCAAAAATTGTTTTATTTTTGCGAGAATTCAACGATGCATTATCTCTACCAATATTTCTGGTGTTCTTGGCGAACTTCTGGGCAGGTTTTAGCACGATTGGTGTACTTTCGGTACAAATTTACTCATTCAGTATCGTTGGTATTGCGGAATATTTTTTAATGATTGCCATTTCCTTTGCCTGCTTATTTGCTATGATATGTAGTGGAAGCCAAGTCAGTGCAGAATTTGAAAAACTCGGTATAGTATATTGGGATTTTGTGCAAAAAAGGACTTTGGTGGGCTACGGCGCAGAAAATTGTGTTCATGTGAAAGAATTGATGGGGAAGCCTGATATAATATTGTCAGGATATGGAATTATTTATTTTAAAAAGAATACCGTTCTTACTGTTGTTGGAACAATAATAACATACAGCTTGCTTTTAATGGGTGCCAAATAAAATGGAACACTTATGTATCAAATATCATATATCATATTAGACTAAAAGTGTTTTACATCCAGACCCAAAATCGGAAAATTAGGTTTTTTTTTCTACTTTGGAAATAGGAGTGCATTTGTATTTTGCTTTTAGAGTAAATTTATTGAAATATGATTCGTGTTTAATACTCATATCATCATAAATTTAATCTATTTATGAGACACAAATCAGAATTATATTTATACTTCAGCTTTGTAAGATACTATATACAATAAAAAAATCTACTCCCGTTAACAACTTTAGAACTGTACATTTGAAAGGTAAAGCAGATTGTTCGCAAAAAGCGACTTACGTTAAAATACTTTTAAATGGTAATCGATTAACGGGGCATTGAATGATTTTAATCAGTACATCTCCTTATGATATATGTTATATAAGACGTTTATACACATGCAAGAATGAGGTAATAAAATTGATGGAATTTCCTTTCTTGAGTTGGCATTGGAAAAAATTACTAGCCATCATAACCAAAAACAAGAAGAAGAAAAATGAGTGATAGTTAGGATTTTTTCAAGACTACTTCAATTTATCTTCATTTGTGAATAACGAAATTATTCACGAATTATTATTTTTCACGCATACATATTTTCTTTAAACTAAATATTTATTTATAGCTTAAATATCTAGATATATGGGTGATTCTCACGAAATGCGACAATTGACAGTCTTTTGCTCCAAGATCTAACACTATTCTACTAAAAGAACTTTGTTTAAAAAAAATAATAATAATAAATAGCACTGCTGCTAGCATTTTAAAATGGTTTTGCATTACCATTGACTGTTTTGTATAGTTAAAAAATTTAATTGAATTTCAAAATGTCATTCTCCTGGTATGTCACAAACAATATTTCCAATAATAACTAGCTTCAAAACTTCCCGGAAATTTTTGAATATCTAATTCTTTTTATCTCAACCATTGTAAGTATTTCTGGAATATATGCCGAGGGTATTATTTCCGAAAACTTAGTAGAAAATAACATTTTCTTTTCACCATAATTTTTTTGTCACATGAAAATCTCTCATTCTCCTGGCCACTTTTTTTAGTGATTTATAACAAAAATAGATAGGGCCAGCAATCAGTATCTTAGGTTAAGAGATAGATTAGAATACTATACAATCAGAACATGTCTTATTTCAGGAATAAAGAACCATCTCTCTGGTTCAAAATCTATTTCAAAAAATTTTACAATGTGAGTAGGTTTTTATGTTGTCATTTTCCTGTCTTCTTGAAATTATTAATCACATAAACTACATAGATTTACCTGAGTTATTTCAAGAAATCCTGTTGTTTTCTGTGGAAGGTAAACTTCTTAGGCCGAAATGTTAAATTAAAGCTAAGTGATGTAAAATGGCAAATTGTCATTATCCTGGCTTATGAATTTCATCAGTTACCTGAAATTTTTTTAAACAGTATAATGTAAAGAGGAAAAGAAAATATTAACCTAATACCGAGTTTATTTTTGATTCTCTTAGCAGTGGATAAAAGAATTCATTTAAACAATTCATGGCCCATGTAACACAAAGGCTTTAAGTTTTTTTTTCTAAAACACGGATAGTTAAAATAAAAAAGATAAGCTAAGAACATCACTATACAATTTAGTTCTGTCATAGTCTTTAAACTTTACTTGGGTGTATAAAAAAATAATGTAATAAAGTTGCAAAATAAAATGATTTGAATTTAAATAATATAATGTAAAAATTTCCGATGTAAACTAATATAAAAATAATTTTACTAGTTTATTTTAAAACATGAGGCCGAAAAACAATCAAGGAAAAATAAACTGAAAAAAAAAAGCCGAGAAGAAACTGTATGTTCACAATAATTATTTTTGGAATTTATTTACTTAAAAAGTTAAATTTAACTTTTCAACTTTGACTTTTTGTGTTTCTTAAGTTGAGTTAATTACTATTAGCTTCAATATATCCGCTTGATAAAGAAATTTTTCACTGTGCCAAAGAGTGCTTAAAAAATAAGTTTCGTGAAAAAATTTCAAAAAGCTATTTCAAATGATGTTCAATAAATCGGATTGATAAAGAAATTTTTAAATTTCATAAGATTACTTTAAATGACGTTCAATAAATCCGATTGATGAAGAAATGTTTAAATTTCATAAGATTACTTCAAATGACGTTCAATAAATCCGATTGATGAAGAAATTTTTAAATTTCATAAGATTACTTCAAATGACGTTCAATCAATCCGATTGATGAAGAAATTTTTAAATTTCATAAGATTACTTTAAATGACGTTTAATAAATCCGATTGATGAAGAAATTTTTAAATTTCATAAGATTACTTCAAATGACGTTCAATAAATCCGATTGATGAAGAAATTTTTAAATTTCATAAGATTACTTTAAATGACGTTCAATAAATCCGATTGATGAAGAAATTTTTAAATTTCATAAGATTACTTTAAATGACGTTCAATAAATCCGATTGATGAAGAAATTTTTAAATTTCATAAGATTACTTTAAATGACGTTCAATCAATCCGATTGATGAAGAAATTTTTAAATTTCATAAGATTACTTCAAATGACGTTCAATAAATCGGATCGATGATAAAATTTTTAAATTTCATAAGATTACTTTAAATGACGTTCAATAAATCCGATTGATGAAGAAATTTTTAAATTTCATAAGATTACTTCAAATGACGTTCAATAAATCCGATTGATGAAGAAATTTTTAAATTTCATAAGATTACTTTAAATGACGTTCAATAAATCCGATTGATGAAGAAATTTTTAAATTTCATAAGATTACTTCAAATGACGTTCAATAAATCGGATCGATGATAAAATTTTTAAATTTCATAAGATTACTTTAAATGACGTTCAATAAATCCGATTGATGAAGAAATTTTTAAATTTCATAAGATTACTTTAAATGACGTTCAATAAATCCGATTGATGAAGAAATTTTTAAATTTCATAAGATTACTTCAAATGACGTTCAATAAATCGGATCGATGATAAAATTTTTAAATTTCATAAGATTACTTTAAATGACGTTCAATAAATCCGATTGATGAAGAAATTTTTAAATTTCATAAGATTACTTCAAATGACGTTCAATAAATCCGATTGATGAAGAAATTTTTAAATTTCATAAGATTACTTCAAATGACGTTCAATAAATCCGATTGATGAAGAAATTTTTAAATTTCATAAGATTACTTCAAATGACGTTCAATAAATCCGATTGATGAAAAAAATTGTAACTGCTCCAAAGAGTGATTAAAAAATAAGCTTACGTGAAAAAAATTCATTAAGCTATTTCAAATGAAGTTTAAAAAAATCAGTTTTATGAAGAAATTTTTTAAAAGTACTATATTTCAAAAGAAGAAAGAAATCATGAAATTTTTTCGATCAATTTTTCATAAGAACTGATGACAAACTGATGAAAAAAATTAATAACAGTTTTCCATCAGTTTTTTATCAGTGCTTGAAAGAAGAAATGAAATCTATTTAATTTCAAGCAACCCTTTTCATAATACTGAAAATAAAAAAAGGTACTATTTAAACTGCACAATTTTTGTAATTTGCAATATTGCTTTTCTACGCATCCTTACAGTTTCTTACTCAACAGAGAAAAATTCAACAGCGCTGTTATTTTTTATTTTTTAATTTTTTTTTTATAAATTTTCTCTTGGAACAAAACGCTAAGCTGTTTGCAATGAATTGCATATGTCCTTCATCAGCATACCTCATAACAATTTTGCACCGTAGTTGTTACCTTTTTTCTAACTTTAACGTTAAAACTTCAACACAAAACATCGTTGTGCAGTACGCAAAATAAAACACGGACCACCCTGAACAGCTTTTGATTTAATGATCGGATCTTCAAGTTCTTTGTTCAAAGGGGGAGACCTCATATGTACAGTGCGCAAAATAAAACACGGACCACTCTGAGCAGCTTTTGATTTAATGATGGGATCTTCAAGTTCTTCGTTCAAAGGGGGAGACCTTATATGTACATAGTGCTACCCACAAATCATAGTGCTACAAATCATAGTGCTACCCATAGAAATTGCAACTCCTACATCTGGGAGAAAGAAAAAACAGCAAAAAGAATAAACTATGGATAAAAGGTCAAAGGATATAATCTTTTCTCATATTAATCTTAATCATATCAGAATAGCAAACATACAGCACTCAAATGATTTCATCACTATGAAGGTGTCCATAGGATCACTAAATGAGCCTTATTATAATTTGGAAAATCTTATCACGGGATTTCAGATAGAACTACAAATAATAGCAGCAAAAGAAAGACCCAGGGCTGCTGTGGTGGTGAGGAAGAGTACTATCAGGGCTTTTCCTATTGTCACAGAAAGGGACCTGGTTATAATAGAAGTGCTGGGCACACAGAGACGGTTTTGTTTCGCATCTGTATATATCCCACCAACTGAAGACCTTTCGCCCATGCTCGATAAGTTACAATACTATATATACAAATACTCAGATTACGGATTTATCATAAACGGCGATTTTAACGCCAAAAGCACCCTTTGGAGTAATTCAAACGACCAAAGGGGCAACCAGTTATTGGAGCTTATATTTTTGTTGGACTTGGACATAGTTAATGATCTAAATTCCCCGGCTACCTTTCAATCCACTATTGGTCAGAGCTGGATTGACCTGACTCTGACCGCAAACAATATCGAACTAAAAAACTGGAGAGTTTCAGACCAAGAGACTTTGAGCGACCACAGGTTGATCTTGATGGAATTAGGGGACGAGGTATATCAAGGACCAAAGAAAATAAATTATCATGATTTAGATCTTTTCAAGTTTTCCTGCAGGATAAGTTCAGAGCGTGAGAAGTGGATGAGGCAGCTGGAGAAAATAGACAGTACCATAGAACTGGACATAATGATAGAGGAAATAACAAACAAAATCGTTTCAATATGTGAAACATGTAAAAGAAGAAAAGAGAAATCCTATAAAGGAAGTCCAAAATGGTGGTCCTTGGATCTTGCGATCCACAGAAAAAGATTAAGAGCAAAGAGAAGAAAATACCAGGTAGAGACAAACTCTGTTCAAAGGAAGGCCAAGCTTGTGGATTATAAACGAGAAAAAGCATTATACAAGAGACACATAAGAAGAAAAAAAAGAGAGACACTAAGAAGTTATTTATAAAATATAACGACACAAGAGTGTTTTGGACATTCATACCAAATTGCCAAGAACAAGAATTTTGACAATAGGATTTTCAAACCACAAAGGAAAATAGATGGAACCATGACAGTAAATAGTCTAGAAACCATTCAGGAAATCATTAATTACCATTTCAAGACTTACAGGCAAGAAGAGTTACCGAATACCGAGAATTGCAATATTGATCAGCTCTTTACACAGACAGAGCTGAAACACGCTGTTGATAAAATCAGGAATAACAAGGCTCCAGGCTACGACGGCATACCGCCGGAAGTCTTTAAGGCAATCTATATATTAGCACCAGACTGGATGCTAGGGATCTTTAATAAATGTCAAAAACTCTGCTACTTCCCAAGCTTTTGGAAAATAGCAAAACTAATTCTGATTCCGAAGATGGGGAAAAAATTAATCAATTTAACCAATTTCTCTACTCCCGGTTTGGGGGAAGATTTTGGATAGGTTGATCACTTCCAGACTCTCGCACTTTTTGGAATCGAACAGTTTACTCCATGAAGACCAACATGGCTTCAGAAAGCATAGGGCCACAACAACTGCAGTTAAGCAACTCCTTAACATTATTGAGCAAGCGAAAACAAAGGGTGAATATACACTGGGGGTCTCCTTGGACATCAAGGGGGCCTTCGATACTGTGAGGTGGCATAAAATACTAAACCAGCTACTGAAATTTAATTGTACTCACACTACCTTTCACCTGGTTAAAAGTTTTCTTACAGACAGGAAGGTCATATATACAAGTGATGAAGTTACCATAGAGCATATCGTCGCCACTGGGGTACCACAAGGCTCGAGCATGGGACCATTACTGTGGTTAACAATAGCTGATGTTGCACTCAGAGAGGAGAGACAAGTGGACGAATACGTCATCGCATTCACCGACGATTTTCTTGTGCTGGTAACGGGAACTATAGTAAATAGACTGGGACCAAGAGCCACAGATATTCTAAAGAAATATCAATCATGGGCAGAGACACAGAATCTCCATTTTAGTGTCAATAAAACCCAAGCAATTGTATTTCCAAAATCCAAGAAAATAACGAGGAAACCAACAGTAAACCTTCAAAATCAAAATATTCCTATTAGTGACACCATAATGTACCTTGGGTTTCGGATAAACTGTCAACTCTCCTGGTTGCCGCACCTTGATGGTTTATACGATAAAATTTTATCATTTTATGCTAAATTTAAAAGTTAGTCCGGGGTAGATTGGGGGATCACATCAGAAATACGTACGTTTATATATCAAAACAGTATAATTAAAATCATTTCTTACGGGTCTGAAGTATGGTTCAAAAATCAGGTCAGAATCATTAATAAACTTAAAAAGATCGAAAGAATACCCTTATTGAACATCACTAGGGCTTATAGAACCACCTCAACATCGGCACTTCAGGTGTTGGCTGGGACGGTTCCGTTGGAGCTGATTATTCAGACAAATTCTGATATGGCTAATCTTTATTTACATAACGATAACGTTATAAGAAAACCGGAAATCACGCCCAGACACCCTGCGGGGCTCATCTCTATTCCTTATAATTTTGATCCACCAATAGGCAATGATATAGAGATCCACACAGATGGATCGAGATTAATTTATAATAACGAATTCCGCGTGGGATGCGCCTTCGTGGTGTACGATGGGGATATTCAAATAGATTGTTATAGATATAGACTTAATAACTACTCATCCGTTTTTCAAGCAGAATTATGTGCGATTCTTCAGGCAATGTACTGGATAATTAAGAACAAATTAAATAGAGATGTTCATATTTTTTCCGATTCCCTTTCGGGATTACAATCACTGGCAAACCCCGAGGAAAACGATTGCTTAATTAAACTGATAAAAGACCAATATAAATCAAACATGATAATACATTGGATTAAGGCTCACGTCGGACACCACGGCAACGAGGAGGCTGACAGTCAGGCGAAATTGGTCTGCCAAAGACCCGAAATTGATCTCTTTGACCAGAAACCAAAAAGTTCAGTAAAGTTATCGATGTTCAAACGAAATATAAATCTTTGGCAAAATATGTGGGATGATGATCAAAACCAGGGCAGGCATACCCACCATCTAATCCCGAGGGTAAATTACCGTAAAATTTATGGAAATTTCTACTTGAACCAATTTATCACAAACCACGGAACCCAGGGTACATACCAATCCAAGTTTCACAATAAATCTCCTCTATGCAATAACTGCAAAGTTACAGATGACCTGGAACATACACTGATTCACTGCCCTCTATTTGATAACATAAGAAAAGCAAATTTCCCGGTAAACCTGACCTATAGCTCCCTCAAACAACACTGGAGGATACCAGCTATGCAAAAGGGCATAGAACGAATCATCGAAAGCCACTTTAGCGCTGGCTTGCCACCAGACACGTCATAATAACGAACTCAGAACATTGACATCACGCACTGAAATTCAAAGACTTATCCAAACCCCATCAAACTTTTCGATTTGTTGTAAAGGTAGAAAGTTCCCTTTCCACCTACCCTGAGTTTTATAATTTAAATATAGGACACTTTGTGTATGGAATTAACATTTCACCTGTACTTACTTTCACATTTAAACTTGTTTGATACATGGACTGGATCAGCTTTCCATCTGTTAAAATTAACAATTTTGTACACCGAGTTAACTTTTCATCTGTTCAAATATCTGCTTTTTACATTTTTACATTCTTCGTTACTGTGTTGATGGAGTCATCTTTTCATCTGTTTTGCTATCTATATTTTGAATTCAAGTCACCCTTTCTATTCCTCATTGTAAATACTCATCTTCCCTTTGTTTTTCAAACTGGGAATTGTTTTTGTATTTTTAGTTGATCAATAAAATTGCTCCCCGGATGCCCCCGACAGGGGCCGGGACGGGGTTAAGCGTTTCTGTAAGCAAAATAAAACACGGACCACCCTGAACAGCTTTTGATTTAATGATCGGATCTTCAAGTTCTTCGTTCAAAGGGGGAGACCTCATATATACTAGTTAATTAGTGCAGACGATATTTCAAGTTACAAAATCAGACACAAAACGCATTTTCTCTGAAAAAACATACCTTTTTTTCGGTGGATTCGGATTTCTGACTCTCAAAATAAGCCGCAATCTTGGAAATATGTTCTCAATAGTTTAGCCACAAGAACGGTCGAAAGTTTGGACACCTTAATGTTAATTTTACTTCTCACGTATTTTATCATATCTCGAGAGCTTTTTAAGCTAATTTTTTTCATCATTTTAAAAGAGGCAATTTTAAATAGCTAAATACAAAATTTGGGAAAAATCAGTCAAATAGTTCCTAAGAAATTGAATTTTGAAAGAGTCGTATTTCTAAAATTTGAATTCTCAGGAACTATTCGACCTATTTCACTTAAATTTTGAATTTTGTATCAATTTGAAATTACTTTGCTTAAAATTATGTAAAAAAAACTGTACAACTTAAAATTTGAAATTTTTTGGGCCATTATTAAATAAAACAATAAAAAATATTAAATATTTACTAAAAATTATATTTTGCACGGAGCTTTCTTTTTATAGACGAATTCTATGATTGTGTGCAAAAGTTTTTCAATTTGCTTTAAAAGTTCTCGAAATATCGTGAAATACGTAAAAAATAAAATTGACATTAAAAGGTTCAAACTTAAGGGAGCTCTCCTACCCTAACTATTGGGACTATATTTCCCAAATTGTAGCTACGCCCTATACTTTGAGGTTTAGAAATTCGTATCCATCGTTGAAAAAGTTATGTTTATTCAAAGAAAGTACGTTTTTGTGTCTAATTTCACAACTTAGAATATCATCTGCGTTAACTAATTAGCATGTTTTTGGTCACCCCCTCTTAAAACGTGAACAATGGTAAGAAATATGCCTTTAAAAATTTTCCAGATATTATTTTTATTACATTTTAATCTACTGATTCTTTTTTTCGAAGTTTACATTAGCAAACTCAATAAAAATGTTTATTTATCGCAAATTATGAAAAATATAAATAGTTTAAAGATACTAAACTTTCCAAATCGTGTATTCATCGATTAAGATTTTTTAAACAACATATTTTCGTGCTTGGGTTTTGTCAGTTTACATTCCTGTCTATGTAAACTGACAAAAATATTAAATTCTATATATTAAAAGAAAATTGAATCCTTCTTAAGCTCATTAAATTCAGTTAAGTATACAGTTCCTTAAAAAATATCAACACATCAATACGTTGGTATATTTGTCTTATGTTTGTATTGGTTGGATTCTAATTTCAGGGTTTCAAAGTATATTGGTATTTTTCAAACAACTTGTTTACCTTTCCTAATTGAAAAAATATAGAGAGAGAGAATAAACTTAATATGTAGCTTTCGATTTTTATAAGACATTTAGTTTTAGTGAGATATTGATTTAAAGTAACGTCTGCGACAGATCGGTTCAAAATATAAAACAAGTATGACTCGAAAAACGTTTAGTCGTTTCTGTGGAAGTTTATGTTTTTTAAAAATTCTTTTATGGAGTGTTATCAAGAAAAATAAAATTAAATTCTGGAAAAAAGCATTATCTTTTGTATTAATATTTAGTATAGTTTTTGGTTTCATAGATTATTTAGTGGTCTCCTATATCGTAGTATGTGTGGAAGGTTCAATTTGGCAAATAACTTTGAGCACCATTTTAAGCCCGTCTATAAGTATTGTGTTTTGGATCGTACTTCTATTAAAAATTAAACAAATATTTATGTTTATAAAAAACCTGACATTTGTGTATGGTAACTATAATAAGTGGAACACCACATATGCATCGTATTTGTTATACATACTTCTTTTTACGTTTCCGTTACTTCCAATAATTGTAAACACACTTCAATCGCAAAGGTTCCAGAACTATTTTACCTATGGATATAAGCTTGGTGATATACTTTCGAACATTATAATGTATTTGAAAGGATTTTTAATATTTTATTTGTATCCATTCTCGACAAGTATGGTAGCGTTATTCTACACTCAGTTATGCAATTTTTATTCAACTGAAATTAAAAAACTAACTAAAGAAATTGGAAGTAGGGCATATGGAACGTTTTCAAGACAAGCCCAACTTGATATTTTGCGAAAGAAAGAAATATTAATAGATTTCATCTACGAAACAGAGAGATTGTTCTCATTTATAATATTTCTCGGATATTCAGCCAATTTTTGGTCTTGTTTCAGTTTTCTGTGTGTCGTCGCAGTTGTAGATATCTCAAACGTAGACGTGTTATACTATTTGCAATGGGCATTTTTCAACATAACGGCATGCGTTTCATCATTTTCTGTTATATGGATGGCGAGTCAAGTATCAATTGAGATGAAAAATTTCAATTTTATGTTTTGGAAGCAAATCAAGCAAAGAATTCTGCTTAGCTTAAAAGAACCCTTTAGTAAAGACATCACAGACATGCCAGCTGTATCTCTGTCTGGGTGTGGAATTATTAATTTCAAAAGAAGCACTATTCTAGCTTCTGTCGGAACTGTTTTAACTTATAGCCTGCTTATAATGAGTTCAAGTAAGAAACAGTAGTGTTTCAAATAAAACAGTTTCTACTATTCCTAAAATATTTAATATTTATCAAAAAATTTCGTGACATTTTTCTATCAGAATTAATCTTTTCATTCATAAAAAGAGAGTTGTGATTAGAAGCATGTTCTGAGGAAGAAAGCTCTAAAAATTACTTTTGAGAAGTACATGATTTGCAGTTTCTATATTTGCATGACGGAGGTGGAAAAAACCATGGCCATTTGTTTCTGAAATTGAATTGAACATTGAAATTTCCTCACGATAGATGTCCAATTTTCTGAATTTTTGTGACATGATGTGCTTTACCTCTGATGTACAGGTATACATTCGGATGTGTACTGAACAAGGCGCACATAAATTCACGCCTGGAGTAATTTTGTAGAAAACACATGTTTTTAATTGAAAGTTGTGAGTTTTTTTTTATCAATTCATGAAGTATAGAATGTAGGGTATGGTAAAGTCTAGCACATGTGATAAATAGTATCTTTTGTGTTGCTGGAGTCAACGCATACTTTTGTTATAAGTTTAAATGAGCATTTATCATTAATCTGGCTAAATTTCGTTAAAACCGGGGGTCCATTTTTTCCCTTCAAATCATGGATGGTTATGGGTTTGTTGGCATAAGTCTTGCACAAAGGTCTTACACACCCAGAATATCACGTGATCAGGAAAATTATACTAACATAGAATGATTCAAACTGAATAATTCATTGAAAACGAGTTGATATTTGGCGCAGAGCCCCATTTTTTAATGACCCGGAGCTATCAGATGTTCCACTATTTTATTCCATTCGTTGGCAACATTCGAAATTCGGAATGTTGGAACACTCTTTATGATCTAGCAGGTGATTATTATTTTGGGTTCACTTGGAATATATAAAACCGACAGCTTGTTTGAGGGGCACAGGAGGAAATACCGACCAGACTGAACAGATCTCTAAAATTGAAAATAAGGGGACAAGAGGGTATAGTTTGAAACAAAGTGAGGGATACATAATTAAAATTCAGTGGAAAGAATGAAAAAAATGCTTTAGCTGTGAATGTCTAAACTGCATGACGGATACTTCGTTTCGAGGATATCCCTCGAAACGAAGTAGGGAAGAAATTTCAAAATATACACTCACCAAAAAAATAATAAATGAATAAATAAAAATAAATAAATAATGATTAATAATAATTTCAGCCTCTGGAAGTTATTCCAAAGTATAATCTTCGTATACTAATTTAATTAAATTCGGCCTAAAAATGCGTGCACCGGATCAGTAGATTTATAATGGTGGTTTGTGTTTGTTATCTTTCATCTTTTATAATTAAAGATAATGAAGTAAAACATTCCAAAAATTTAATTTTGGAGCTTGCAAAATAAAAAAAAGTCAAGCTTAGAATATTTTATTTTCTAGAGGCATTTTGCATTCCATATGAGATACCATAAGAAAGAAGTTATAAGTGTTGATGGTGATCAACAACAAAAAATGAAAATTATAAATATTTCACTGCTAGGGCATTAAAACAACCCAAAAACTCTTTTTTAGTGAAGCCCTAAAAGAACTATGCTCATTTACCACCAATACAACCCAAAAACTCTTTTTTGGTGAAGCCCTAAAGCAACTATGTGCAAATTTCCATTAATACAACCCAAAAACTCTTTTTTTGGTGAAGCCCTAAAGCAACTGTGTGCAATTTTCATCAATCATTAAGCGCGAAATGCGACATTGGAGTTATTTTTATCATCATCTGCCAGTGGACTATATTCCATTTATTGAAAATTTGGCAGTGCATAATTACTACGTATTTTGAAATAGGTTTTTTTTTTAAATTGTCTCACGTTTTAACTATAAGCTTTTTTACGGATATTTTTTTCTGTATTTTATTAGTAAAAAATTTAAACCTTGTTGCCAAAGCTCAGCAGCATATATAGGTACATATGACAGCAAATACATTTTAGTTATATTTAAAAGTCAGAATAATTTAAAAGCTTCTAAACTTATTCCTCACTTAATATCTTATTTAAAAAATCTAAATTACAAGCAAATTAAAACTTTAGAGCTCCAATTTATTGTTAAAAAAAACGGGAGATCTTATTTTAACAATCAATATAAAAAGATGGAACGTATATTCGATTATTAAAAACAAACTGATTTAACTATTCGATAAAATTAAATAATATTTTAAAATTTACTTTTGGAGAAGTTTGTTCTGTTGAAAATTCACATTACATTTAAAAATCCCAGAAATTATTTGAAATCCCAGAAATTTGACACTTATTTTGTAATCCTGAAAAGTTTTAATTGATTTTCTCATTGCGAACAATTTTTAACAAATCGCAAAGTATCCTCCATTATGTTAACTGAATATAAGCTCTTTACGTAGTATGATTTGTACTAAACAAATTCTTGTTAAAAATTTATTTCTTCACAACAATGGTTATTTTTGAAAAATTTGACACTTGCATCAAAATTTGATCTGAAACAAGTTTCAGATGACTTTGTCATTGTTAAAAATTACAAAAAATCGGAAATATCCTCCATTATGTTATCGAAAAATATGCTTATATGCTCACACCTTGAGTAAAAAAATCTTTCTTAAAAATTTTGAGTGCTTTTTTTTAAAAATATATTGGTATTTTTGAAAAAAAGTGACACTCACTTTGAAATCTGAATTAAGTTTCAAATTTTATGCTAACTCATTTGCATAAAATTATAAGAAAATGTCCTTTGTTATGTTAACCATATATATGCGCTTAACGTGGCATGGTTTAGACCAGTGGTTCCCAACCTGGGGGCGATAGAGCTTCTCAAGGGGGCGATCAGGGGGCGACGAGCACTCAAGAGATAAAAATTGCTAATAATATTAATAATTAAAGCTAATTGAAATTGAAAATATATATGAAATCTATGGTTCTGGAGTAGACAAAGAATTATGATAGTTAAAAATTTTAAAAAAAATCGTCATACGTTTTGGTATCGCAGGTGGAAATCTGATAAGTCACTCTGTTCCTCTGAGCAATAATACTGTTTCCAGGCATATTCATGAGATGGCAGTCGACGTTGAATCAAAACTCATCAAATTTCTGAAAGAAGGTAAATTTGCGTTGCAGATTGATGAATCAACTGTGATAGATAACAAATCTGTTTTAGCTTACGTGAGATTCATAAATGAGAGTAAGGAGATTAACGAGGAAATGTTGTTTACAAGAACTTTGAACACAGATACAAAAGGATCGTCGATTTTTAAATTGGTCAAAGATTATTTTGAGGTAAAAGAAATTCCCCTCACAAATGTAAGTGCTTGTGCAACTGATTGTGCTCCAACCATGTCTGGTTGTCCTACTGGGTTTCTGGGTCACCTTAAAAAAGAAGTACCGGAAGTTATCTCACCATTCATTATGTCATTCATCGTCAACTTTTGGCTGCGAAAAATTGGTTATTTCTGGCATCAATAAAATAAAAGCTAATTCTTCTAATAACCGTTTGTTCCGAGAACTTTGCCATGAAAATGATGAAGATTTCGAATTCCTGCTCCTACATACAGCTGTGAGATGACTTTCAAAAGGAAACTGAGCTGTTTCTTCGAACTGCTGGTTTCGGTTACTGAGTTTCTCGACACCAGATCCTGTTTTAAGTGAGAGTTTTAGGCAACGCAAGTTGGAAACTGCGTGCCTCACTGATAGTTTTGAAAAAAATGAAGGAAATCAACGTAAAACTTCAAGGAAATAAAATGAACATTATCAAGGCTAAGGAAATCATATCTTCATTCATCGCCAAGTTTGATATCTACAAGTCAAACATTGGTCGCAAGGAGCTAATGCAATTTCCAGCTCTTAAAAAGTCTTCGAGATTCTCAAAAATAAAATTTTAATTTTTACTGATCACCTTGATCAGTTACGGAATCAAGATTTAAAGATTTGATGAAATTAGAAATTCCGGATTGGATTTTCGATCCTTTCTCTTTTGAAGTTGTGGACAAGCTCACTTCCTCTTTGTAGACTGAGATTTTAGATTTGAAATATGACTGTGAGGCTAAAGTCATCTTTAAAAAATACGGTTACGAGTTAGCTTGGGTAAAGCTAACTTATCCACAATTGTGGAAACAAATTGAACCGCTTCTCATCTCGTTCCCGTCAACATATTTAGTGGAGAGAGGATTTAGTTCTGTCTTCCAGCTGCTCACAATGCAAAGAGATAGGTTGGACATTTGCTTCAAAGGAGACCCGCGTTTAAATCTGACGAGCATAAAATCTGACATTCAAGCTTTAACTTGAAATACACCAAGCACAGGGCAGTCATTGAAGTGGTAAAAATGTACTTTCTCCCTCTTCATTTTTTTTCTCAAATTTTAGTTGTTAACGTTTTAACTTTTTCTTGATTACATTAAAATATGAATTTAAAAAAATTTACTTTTGTTTTGATTATTCCGTTTTAAATATTATTTCTTTTTGAAAAAAAAAGATGCACAATTTTTTTTAATTAATAAAAATGACAGGATAAATGTGCCTCCTTATTTGCATTACAATTTAAATTAAAATCAAATAACATAGCATATTTTCATTGTTTGGTTGTTCACAAGCAACAATGAAGGGTTTTTTGAGCAAAAAGAGAAAGGGGCGATATGTGTCAGCCAACCCCAAGAGGGGGGCGATGGTTCACAAAAGGTTGGGAGCCACTGGTCTAAACTAAACCATGTGACGTTAAGAGCATGTATGTGTAACATAATGGAGGACACTGCAAATTTTTTGTAACTGTTTCCAAAGAAAATTTCTTTTGAAACTTATTTCAAATAAAAAAATTACTGTTAAACTTTTCAAATATACCCATAGTTGTTAAGAAATAAATACCCAAAATTTTTAGTAAGCATTTGTTTAGCCTAAACCATGCTACGTAAAGAACCATGATATGTCACCCCTACTGATTAGTGGGGTTGAACTTTCATCCATACTAAGGAAGTGGAGTGGAAGAGGTGCTAATCCTATATCCGAGAGGTCTTTGATCTGAAGTGGAGGGAAGCCCTCATTCTATAGCACTATAGTAAGTGAGGTCATCAACCCTAAAAGTGGGGTGTAACGCCCATTTTCCCCCTACTCCTTTGTTACAAACATGAGCAAAAACAAATCATTAATCTCATGAGATTTTTACTTTATAAGCTCATTCTTATTGAAGATGTGAATAAAAAAAATATAATAAAAAACTATGTTGTTATTATGTATGTTGTATATTATGTATGTCTGTGTTGTACATTTAATTACTCTATTATTATATTTATTATTGTATTTTTAATTTGTATGCTATGGAGTTAAATAAATTCGTCAAGTTTCACAAAAATTGTCATTTTTGAGCTCTTTTAATAAAAATACGAAGAAAAAAAGATAGTTACAGAAATTTAAGTTCTTGAAAAATGAAATATTTTTATTTAAAAAATGGTAGTAGTCGCATTTTAAACTAGAAAATACTATGTGTTTGTTTTAATTCTAAGCAGTTCAGTCAATGAATCGAAACTTTCGAAAAAGTTATTGTGACTGCAAAACCAACAGAGAAAAATATACTTTTTTTTCCAATTCCGAAGTTAATTATATGTCGACTGACTCAAATGAATTAAAAATTTTGCAAAACAAAGAAAAGCTTTTTTAGCGAAATAAAAGATTATCTTCCTAAACTTAGAAAAAAAAGTGACGCTTCCACTGTTTTGAGTATAGTTTTGGGAGAAACAATAATGTGAGTGAAACAACCATGATTTGTTTGTGAGTAGAGCTTCCTAAAAAATCTTGAAAAAAATCTGTCAAAAATTGGATGCAATTTGATATGTCTTTTGAGTACACTTGATTAATCATTATTAGATTCCGAACATCTCAAAATCTCTTCATCCAAAATTGCATGGCTAATGTTTATCATTTAACAAACAAGAACGTTTCAACACAAGTGTAAAACGACGTAAAAAAACACCAAGAAAAAAAAATTATAAAAAAAACCTCATCATTTCCTTACATTTCATGTAAACATTATTTTCATACTTTCCGGACATCATCTGTAACTTCCTAACTTTGATTATTTCTAAGCTGATTCTTATCAGGGGACAATTAAAGACAAGATATGCAAATGATATGACTTGTAGACTATTTTTTTAACTACTATTTCATCAAGTTTGCAGAAGTGTTTCGGTCAGTCTTTTTAAATTACGGTATTTTGAAATATTCTGACTTTAATAGCATAGGATAACAACTTACAGGTAAGAGCAAAGCGTCCCCATTGGCAGTGGGACTATCACCACCTTGACTACCATTTTAGGGATGTTCGCAACATTTTTGGTGTCAAAAGTTTTACCTACCTACCTTTCCGAAGTTTCCAGGCTTTAAATGAATTAGGAAGCCAGATATCTAGAATTCATCAGCTCTTATGAAATCGGTACGTGATGGACTAGTTATGTTTTGAGACAAGCTCTCTGAATAGGTGACCAATGCGGAGAATTTCTCAGTACGGGATGTTGTACCCGGAATAAAAAAACTTGCAGTGAGAGCAACATACTCAGATTTAGTAGAATATCATAATGTACTAAGATTCAGCGCATGCAAATGTGAAGCAAATTAACAGTTAGGAGCTACGTTTGCAGAACCGGTTGTTAATCGGGCACGCTGTCTCCCACTGTTTTGTTCAATCGCAAAATGTGCCAGTAGATATAATCAACCTGGATGATATAAAGGAATTCTTCAAGAAATATCGTAGTAAATAGTACAAAAATACAGCAACGGAGCATCCATAAAACAGTCTTTCTTCTCCCCAGCCCTAGACAAAGAATATAGAGGTGTTATATTCTTTGGCTAGGGTTGTATATATTCTTTGCCTTATATTCCCCTATATATTCTTTGTCCCAGCAGCGATTGGGAGAGAGGTGGTTATAAACCAGTTTCAAGAAACACCTTTGCTGTGCCCCTAAATATTGCTTTCTCCTTCATATTCAGTGACCTATAGTGCGGTTTTCAGGAGAACTCCTCCAGACATCAGTCTCGCGTCATGATGGGTACCAAGGTTACGAGGAAAAGTCACTTGGAATAGGGGTGTGGAATGAATAATTTTGTCTTGATCTTGGCATAGGTCAGCGTGAATAAACCAATTGACATCTTCTGCACCCCCATTAGAAATGTGCTCTCGCTTGTTGCCATAGCAGCAGACAGCTGCAGACCTTTAGACTGGAGGAGTTCTCCTCAAAGCCATACAATACCATATTTTTAGGGACCGATTTGCATTACGTCTATGGAAGGTAGCCTTCTTACCCTATGGTTTCTTCGAAAGGACAGAAAATCCATTCAAATTCATTGCACAGTATAATTCGCCATGTAGTATGAAACTATGACTACTGAACGGATATCAGATCATAGTCATGTAGATGCGATCAAAGTCGGATTTTTTTAGTATTTTCGAACGAGTCATAAGTAACAGAATTTCCAAAGAGATTGAATAATAAGTTAAAAAGGCCGGTGATTCCTAAATTCATACTTCACCATTCAAGTTTCTCTTAGTGTATCATATTTTTAAACCTCTAAGTAATGACTGCTGATGTCTACTGTCTAAATATAATTTAGCACTTAACTGATACAATACTCTGGTTCAGCATTCAAGAAGTTGGGCTAAATAGAAGATGGCTGATTAATAACAACTGCTCAATTATTTGGATGAATGATGGAAAAATGTGATTTATAGGTATTCGCGTGGTTCCATTGATTTCATTTGTGGGGTTATGGGTTTATTTTATGGGATGGCTATGAATTTTTCTTGATTTGTTGTATTATTAATTTATTAATAATAAAGCTTTTTATGATAAAATTATTGGATAGTAATTAATTAGATTCCAAGAATCACAAGTTGCATAAAAATAAAGTTTCAATTTTGATTGATAGCAATAAAAAATTAAAAAAATTTGGTCCAGTGCTGTAGATTTGCAAGAGTAAAAAGTGAAATACTACTAAAATATTTATTAAATTATGAACACATCTACGCACATATGCAAAGGAAAAAAGATTACGGAGATACATTGTATTTCGTAATCACTACCATAAATATATATTTTTAGAATCATTGTCAAAACTTTATGCACAAAAGGAAGCGCGAATAAATGTTTGAACGATAAGGAAAATAACGAAAATGTCTGAAAAAATAATTTTTCAATGAAGACACATTAAAAATATCAAAACCCATTTGATTGTCGTATGAAATTTGAAAAAAAGGTTTGTCTTAATTGCCTGAAACATCTTTTATCGCTTCTGATCCCTCCTTAAATCCTCAAATTTCTTTAATGTTTTTGCTTTTTCTTCTATTAAATATTAGTGTATGCAGCGCCTTTTTCTTTGTGCCATTTCAAAACAAAAACAGGAATTTTAATAATATATATTCAAGGCCGTAATTACAATACACTGTATGCATTAGCAACATATTAAAATAAAAATTAAAAATTTTTTATACAGATTACTATACATGCTATTATACAGAATTTGTATACATCTTATCAATTATAAAAGTTTTTGCGAATTAAATATTTATAGTAAATTTTACAGATATAATACAATAATCACAAGTTAAAGCAATGCTTGAGAAACCACAAAATAAAATTTTTTTATTTAAAAAAAATATTTTACATCCAGACAGAATAGTGTTTGGTTTACTTCACAGTACTCTGTTTTGGTTTTTATTCAATAGTGTTTGGTTTTGGTTTATTTTTACTGTCACCCCGATCTGTTCTAAGCGAATTCTTCAAGCCCATCTGCATAAATCAAATTATTAAAAAGTTGACTATATGTTTTCTATTGCCATTGTCTCTAATTTGACTACCATTAAATGGTGTCAAAAACAACCATTAAATGGTGTATTCTGAGCAGCCTAATTAATTTATACAGCAGTTTATAAATTTTTTGAAAACCTCACTAAAAAGATGCAAGACAAAATGGTGCAGGAAACACTTTTCATAAGATGAAATACTCTTCTATTATAAATATGTGGACACGAGCGGTGTTCGAAAAAAATTTATTTTTCAAATTCAAGGCAATTGCTTCATTTTTATAGGCTACGTATTACGCAAGTAGTCCTTGTATGAGAGCTAGTGGCATATTGTTTCACACAATCGCAAGTTCGCCGACTTAGAGCTGCCGTTGCACTCCTTAATTAGTTTATCCAACTCATCCCATAGGTCCTTGTATAGGGTTTATATCTGGGAAGACCAGTCCATTCAGTACCATTTACCCATACCAGTTCATGGTGAATACCGTCACATAACAGCTAGCATTGTCAGTCAGGAAATAACATGGAACCAGACTGTAAAAGTAACACAACGGTGGGAGCATAGTGTTATCTAAAATAGTACAGTAAGGTGTCTGCGTCAAGCAAACCATGAGCGTGTATCAAAGGCAAGAAAACACCCGCAGACCATAATTCCACCTCCACCGATATGTATGGGGGATAAAATACTGTCAAGTACTGATAAGTAATGCGTCAAAATACTTATTGGTGCATAGTATAATAAAACAACGATGTATTTTGTTGTAAATATTTGTTATACAACAACCGAATCTTTTCAATTTAGCAACGCTTTATGGTTCATTTATTTCCAGAAGGTTTCAGTCATGGAGGGATAACGTCAATGTTTTGTATATATGTGATTAAAAGCTCGAAACTGTAATATGAGCAACCTACTTAAATTATTAAATAGTATGATTGCTTGAACTCATCACAAGTAAGCTGTAAGTCAAAACAGTGCCTATAGAAGCCAAAATTACACTTCTCTTAAAATAGAATATTCCACATCCAGTCAGGGAAACGTTTGGTTTATCTATCTGATTTTCATGGAACGAATTCGTCAAGCCAAGCAACGCTCTTCGATTTATTTGTTTCCAAAAGCAAAACTGAAAGTTTTCTATTTCAGTTGTTACCTGACTTGCTGACCACACTACTGTAAATGATGTTAAACACGAAACTGTAATAGTAGCAGCCCATTGCAATAAAAATAGAATATCAATTCCTTTAATATCGCTAATTGCCGCTATGCATACAATGCAGAAACAAAACCAAAAATGCGCAGAACATTGCAGAAATATTGGAACAGAAAACAATTGCTCAGTCCGTCGTAAGAAGTCAATTAATTTCTCTTTCTTGCTTAGAATAGACATTTGCTGATATTTAGAGAATTTTTCCGAAGTACACAACTCAATTTCTTGGGACAAGTTCCTAAATTTTTTCGAATAAAAGTTGCACAATCTTGAATAAAATAAAGCCACTAAACTTATTGAAAAAGGATGCAAATAAAACTGAAACAAAAATTTTATATAACCAATTATATTCAATAGAAAATCATCTAATGGATAACCATAGGCATAAATAACTTTTATCCCGATAGCAAGATCCGTTTTAAAAAAAATTAAAGGCATTGGATAGGTGAAAAGAATGATGTACAAAACATATACAAGACACGTATTGCTATAATCCTCAAAAGTTTTGTACTCCAGTCTTAGATGTGTAAGAAATCTAAATACCTCTTTTATTTTTGTGGCCATTTCGATCCAAAATATTACACTTATACAAGGAGTGAAAATACAGCTTATAGTTATTTGCCAAATCATGCCACTTAAACTTGTGAAGATGTACATCATATATAACGAGTCTATAAAAAGTAATATAGCCATTAGAAGAAAAATCCAGGCAATCGTAACTTGCCATTTTCGGATTTTCGTATGTTTATACGAAGCACTCCATAAAAGTATTTTAAGAGGGCACAAGCTACCACATCTTCCCATTTTGGAAATCATCCTTAAAATACTATTTTTCGAAATATTTTCTTGACAAATAAAGATCAATAATCAATTTAAAAAATATTAAGTGCCTTTTAAAAACAGCCTTTGTGGAAATATGTGTATAGCATTGCGTGTTCCATTAACGGTAAAATTTATCTCGATAAGGGAAGGCTCTGATAGTTATTCTAAGCTTATATTTTTAATGGAGTTATCTTTCTTCTAGTATGGAGAATAAAATATCTAGACAGTATAAAAAGTTAGTTTTTTAAAAAAGAATATTTAAGTTATTTACTTTCTGCAGAAATAATTGTCAATGAGTAACAGCTGAAAAAGTTCAAAACAGTGAGACTTATATATAAGCAATTTTTTTTTTAAAAAAAATCGAAATGCCTTTGAAAATTTGACGAAAATTAGTTTAGGAGTAGAAAAAAGGATTCGAAAAGCTGATAGTAGATTTGCTGTAAGCCAAGATACTTTTGAATGGTTTAAAGAACGCGTGGGATGAATGATCGAATTTCTGAACCTTTACTAAAAGAAGCTTTTGGAATTTTCAAAATTGACTCCGAGTAGAAAGTTTAACAGATCTCTAACGACTGATTAAAATCTTTCTAGAAAAAGCTTAACATTTCTCAGCAAATGATGAGCGGGGAGTCTGGGGACATTGATATGGAAACAGTAGATTCCTTTGAAAGTCAGATTTTTTATTTGCTGATGAATTACAAGAAAGAAGGAATACATATTTAACGTTGGTGAATGTGGTTTGATGTCAGCCAAACAGAACATTTGCAATGAGTGGGGGGAAAGGTTACCATTTTACCATCAGTAGAGAATATAAAACCTCGTATGGTGTGAAAAGCTAGAAGACCACGCTGTTTCAACAAATTGACATCAAGAATTCTCCAGTCCCGTGGTATGAAACTACCTTCTATGACATTCTTTATTTTTACTGAATGCGTATGTTAGCTATGCAGCAGTATCACTCAGTTTTTGAAAAAAATTATCACAGCAATGATCTACACTAAAAAGCAACATAGTGGAAAACAAGTGAACGTCAGAGTTATTCGTCATCTCTAGAGTTCGTTTCGTTACAACAGATATTCCCTATCCAATGTGATTATAATCTAAAATAATCCTGTACTTTTTCTTTGTTACTATATAGATGATACCTGAAAAATCCTTTGTACACTTTCCCCTCTTTTGAGGGAAATGGAAGTGATTTGAGGGCAGAGAATTGAATTTCTTGCAGACATGTAAGTGAGGTATCATGGCTGATCTATTTTTTCACGCTGAATTAAATGAGACCGATACCGAAACATTCGGACTTATAGTTCAGCAGTTACAGTCTCATTCGATTTAGCATAAAAATTGCTTAGAAGGTAATAGTTCACTTGTTTTTGATGGCAATGTCTGATGCGTAAATAGGTACAAAAACAAATTCGTACTTTTTATACATAAAACCCTTATAGTTTCTAAATTATTAAGCCCATCATCTCGGTTTGGGTCTGATTCAACTTAGCGCGAAAAAATGCATTGGTGCACTGCCTCACTTGCCTGTTTAGAAGAAATTAAATCCTCCCTCTAAAAATCCTCCCATTTCCCTCAAAAAGGGTGAAGCGTCTAAAGTATCGGATAGCTTTTCAGGTATCATTTATAATAACATAAAGTCAAAAAATAATTTGGGTATTAATTTCTATTAATTAGACTAATATGATTATATGTTGATTTTTCTTTGTACTATTGTTTAATATTTAACTGTGATAAAATATATTTAGGTATCAATAAAGTGGGCAGAAATAGGGGCCTAATATATTTTCTCGACATTTGGTCGTCCGACAGCTCGATTGCCCGACTCCGTTCGTTCGACAAATCTTTCGAGCAACGTTATATAAACGATAACGAAATATAACAAAAATTAATTTACTCAATTCTTTTACATGCCAGCTCTGTCGGGCAAACGTATTCGTCTGGCAAATATACAAGTCGAAAAAATAAATTGTTTGGCAAATAAGCTGTCTGGAAAACGGTGTCGGGCATTTCAGTTCTTGAGCAACCTAGTGTCCAGCAAATGACCGGATCCGAAAAATAAATATACAATATAACATTTCATAAATGACACCTATGAATCGATTTAAGGCTGTTTTAGAAGCCTATGGGTCACATAAAATAATGTATAACGTTTTATTTTATAATAAATAACATTTTTCAGAAATTCAACTCAAATTATCATTGATCTGCTCTGCTTGTTAAACGCACGTTGTGTTGCCACCATTTGATCAAAAAAATTGTTAACTTTTTTTTCCTTAAATTTCAATAAAGTTCGAAAACCTGCAGAAATTTAAATATTGTGAATTTATAATATGGATCTACATACACCTTCTCAAGATATGAAAACTTGTTTATCAAAAGTCAACATATTAATGTTTATTGTTAAATTGTATAATTTATAACTGGAATTTAATTTATGTCTATCAGTAATAAAGTATACGTTAAAACATTTCTCAGAAATTCAACTCAAATTATCATTGATCTGCTCTGCTTGTTAAACGCACGTTGTGTTGCCACCATTTGATCAAAAAATTGTTAACTTTTTTTTCCTTAAATTTCAATAAAGTTCGAAAACCTGCAGAAATTTAAATATTGCGAATTTATAATGTAGATCTACATACACCTTCTCAAGATATGAAAACTTGTTTATCAAAAGTCAACATATTAATGTTTATTGTTAAATTGTATAATTTATAACTGGAATTTAATTTATGTCTATCAGTAATGAAGTATACGTTAAAATGCTTTTCTCAACTGACAACATTAGCCTTTTTTTAAAGTGCATAATGCCCCATCCGGTTAATTGAACATTTGATTTATCCATAAAATCCACTTCTTCATCATTATTTTACATTAAAAAAATTTCTCTATTCAATTACATTTACCTCTATTACATTTTTAAAAATTTTTACATTCAATTTTTTTTAAAAAGTCAATCGAAATTCGTTTATTTATGAGTTTGCTTTACTTCCTGACCAAATTATCCATAAAGTACAAGTAAGCGAAACACTTTGAAAAAAAATAATGAAAAAAATTGTACTCAACTCAAATGAACGAATGTATGCAATTAACCTATCGACTGATTAAAAAAAACCCATCTAATTCAAAAATATTTTGCCAAAAATGTAAGAAGTATGTTGTTTTGTACTTAAATTTAGCATGTAAATTAAACTTACGGACCCCGAAAAAACTATCGATTTTGAAAGCTGTAATGTTTTATGTTTAACTAAAATGTCAAGGTTCCAACTGCACAAAATTTTTTTAAAATAACTCTAATTAAAATTTTTATTTTATTTTTGTTAAAACTGAGGTCCCGAAATAATATAAAGTAAATTTTAAAAACTTATAAATAATTTTTTTCTTCAAAATAATGGTAAATTTGAGCATGAAAACTACATAAATATCAAAATAATTTTTTCTAGCTTAATTATGTGGTTATCTCCGTTTTGAGCTGGAATTCTTAAAAAGTTTCAAATATACAATTAAATCGAACTAATCAGTTTAATATTGATTGTTTTAAAGAAATATTTTAAACATTCTAGCTTAAAATATGATAAAAATAAAAAACATTTAAAATTAGATCTTAGCTTTTAGTTCGAAACCCTGCTAATAGTATAGAAAATCTATATACAAAGAGCTTCGAAGAATTCTATAATTTGCTTTTTTTGTGTTGTAAGTTTACATAAAGAGATTTCCTGAAAACCAATTTTTTTTTAAAATTCATTTTAAGTATGTAAATGCTATTCCGTTTCGTCTGTCAGCATACGGAAAAAAAACTATAACTTCAATTCTAAAGATCAGAAAACAAAAATTTATGTAGATTTAGAACGGTAAACAGAAGTTCAAATATAGACAATAAGGGCAGTGGGGGTCAGGGGACAGAGCGCTTGTCCCAAAGAGTTCGAACCCGGGTTCGAATACCAGCGATTCGAACCAGAGTCAACTCTTTGGGAGGCAAGCGCTCAGGCTGGTCGATACGAATTCCGCTACCGGTTCGCACCGACTACAGTGCGGACGTAAAATATCCTCAGTGGTAAACGGATCATGGGCTAGAGTCCATCAAAAGAGAACCAACGAAAAAAAATTTCTCCCAATACTTGATCCGGGAGTTCCCTTGTCTTCTGGATAGAGATCAAAATTACAAGGCAACAACGAGTTGAACATTGGTAATCGTAAACTCAAAATTGGATTAGCTGTTCAACGACGGAAATAAAATACAGACGATAAAGAAAAATCGAAATTTTAACGGAAATTGTCGATATCCACCCAGTCGAATACCTGTTTCTACTTGTAATAACATGTTTCTACTTGTTTATCACAAAATTTAAAATTTAATCTTGTCGTTCGGTCGTTTTGCTCTAAACAGAAATATATTTCATAAATTTTCACATCATAAAAGAAAATTCCGAATTCATCTAAACAACGGATTTTTTATTTATTTAAATTTCCACATTGCTATCAGTTATCATTCATGCTAATGCAATCCAATATTTGCGAATTAAAATGTTCCTTTTACAGAATAAAAATATCCTGAATTTGCACACATGATTGAAATCATTGAAACAATTTTTTATAGCTTTTACAGATTTTAGAAAAGTTTCTTGAATATTTACTTTTATTTTTTATGAATGCTAAACGATTTGTTCTTAACTGACAGTCTGGAAACATAATCATATTACTGGATACCAAAGCCAGAGACCTAATCCATATCCGAAAAACTCTTCTACTTGTTATACCTAATGTTTAGCGAAATAAAAAATAAATAAATAAAACGGATAGAAAAAAAGGCTAAATACTAAAAAAAAAAAAAAAAAAAATTTTTTTTTGCGTTTATTTTTCCCGTTTTCTTTTTTACAATAAATTGGAGCTCTAAAGTTTTAATTTGTTTGTAATTTAGAGTTTTTAAATAAGAGATTAAGTGAGGAATAAATTTAGAAGCTTTCAAATTATTCTGCCTTATAAATATAATTAAAATGTATTTGCTTCCACACATACCTACATATGCTGCTAAGCTGTGGCAACAAAAAAAATAATAAAAAACGCAAAAAATAATTTTGCATTTAATAATAGTTTTCATAATTAGAGAAATGAATAGTTAATTCAAAATTATACATTCTACTTTATTTTTCACATTAATATTTATAATGAAATAATTCATTTTTATAATATTCACGTTTTACATTACAAACATATTTTTGTGTGATTGTTAAATTTTAATTCCTTCCTTACATGCATATTTTTATTTAATTTATAAATAAGAGAAGATTAAACAAATAAATATTTTATAATAAAAAAAGCACATTTCATGTTTCAAAAAAATAATGAGAAACAAATTATAAGAAATATTTAAGGGTCAACAAATTCATGATGCATAAAACTTAAATTATTGTTTAATCGTACTATTATCATTCTATTAAAATTGATGCATCGTAAATACATTTAAAATGAAATAACATTTTCTATTAGGAACTAAGATTTATTTAACGTCAAATTTTAATTCTTTTTTCAGATACATGTTATCATTTAATTTGTTATTATAATAATTAAATATACGTAAATAGTGAATTTTAGATTACGTTAGAAGGTAAATTTTAAATTTAATGTACCACATTAGTTGAATAAAACATACGTTAAAAAGTGAATTTTAAATTTCAATAATTAAAATGCAAAAGAAATAAATGATTATTTTTTATGCTCAGTTAAAATTGTAAATAATATTATTGTTGCTCTTGATTAATGCTATGATTCACATTTAAATTGTTAATTATCCGTATCATTTTCATTATTAATACCATAATTGCAAGATTAGTGATTATTGATCGAAAATCATTTATCAGTTTTGCATTACATTTTTCCATTGTCATATGTAATTTAAATTTATGCTTCTTTTAATTCCCATTGTTAATTACTAACTGTTTATATTTTATTAATAAGTTTTATGAATAATAAGCAAATTCATATGTTTCGAACATAGCTAAACAAAAACACAATTAATTTGTATTTTGTTTTTTTAATATCAAATTATTATTAATGAACAAATAATTATAGAATCATAAAGTAGCAAAATAAGAAAAAAATAAAAACCTGAACAGCACAAGTCTGCAACTGAAACGTTTGAAATTAACTGGTTCTGATAGATTTTTGGACGTTGATTTTCAAATAATTAGAGAAAAAATTTTATGACGCTCTACTTTTTTCTGCAAATAATTTTTTTTATTTTCAGTAGCTAAAACTCCTTTGCATCCAACATAAATTTTAAAAATAATAACATTAAATCATAAAGTGTACTTTTTTTTATAGAGTTTAGTTCAAAATGACTCTTATTCGAGAGATTAAGCTTAAATATTCCTATCTGGATAAGTAAGGCATCGTTTCTAATGTATTTTATTACGCTGAATGGAATAAAAGCTCTCCTAAGCTGATACGAACAAAATTTAGAAGTTATTTAAGCTTTATGCATGAAAAATACAATTTTGAACTAATTTCTACTCTTTGGACTTAAAAAATTAAAAATATGAGGGAAAGATATTTTGTTTTAATTGAAAATTAATAGCGATAAGTTAGTCACATAGCGAGTCCATCAAATTTCCTTTAAAAATGTATAATTAAAATAAATACAAATATAAATTTCGAAATCAAAGCCTGCTTTAAAAACTTTTTGATTATAGGAAGTTGAAAAAAATTATAAATAAAAGATTGTTAGTCACTCCATTCACTAAATATTTAAAGCAAGTAATTGCACAGAAAATTTCCTCTCATTGAAATTCTTGCGTTAAAATTGTAAAAATTTTATAAAAAAAAAAAGAAAAAAGTAATAATTAAATCGTTTTTAGGAAATCACTTATTTAAAAATGATAATCAGTAAATTATTTTGTTAATTTATATTAAACCATTTAAAACTTTAACATTTTTCTATAAATACTTTTTTTTTATTTTACTTTGAGAATAAAAGGACATTAAAAAAGTTCTGTAGTTTTAGAAAAGAAATTTGTTTGAACGAAGGTCATAAGCACTAATTTCCTCCAAGATGTTATGCCTATCTCATCAACAAATTATAATCATGTTAGTGTGATAAAAGTCAAATTCATGACGAAATTTCATAAATGTCAGAAGTGTCAATATTTAAAAAAGAGAATGGAATGATTATGAAGAAAGCTGGTGATTCACAAATCCATACAAATTTGTTTAGCCTCAATCTTTCAATCTTGTGTTTCACGTCTTCCGGACAGTGTAGGATGACAGGCGTCTACTGTAAAAAAAAGTGACAACACAAAATACGGCATACACGAAACTGTTTTTTCGTATCAAGTTTAGTAATTTAATGTGACATTAGTCTTCAGAAGAAAATCTGAAAATTTATGTTGTATTTGCCACTAAATTGATGACTACCGATGAATGACCAAATCAGAACTGTAACTAAACAGTCTACTAAACTTATGTAGTCGTACATCAATTGTTTACACTCGTCACCCAAAAAAACAGTAAATTAATATGGTGAATCTATGAAACCAAAATAGCACTCTTGAAACATTCTACTTGTGATTTTCAGTTTATATAACTGATCTGCGACGAACGATTTATACATTTAATTTAGCAACGCGTTGTAATATGTCTCCCAAAGATTTTTTTCCCCAATGCTCACCTGGAGAATGACCTTTCGTCATACAGGCATCAGAAGGGCAGATTTGTTGTCCACCCTCCACACATTAGGTGGGCCTACGTTCTCTCACAGTAAGGACAAACAGTACAGAGTATGAAAGAACATAGATGCCTTGCCCGGGATTCGAACCCAGAACCTTTCTGATACAAGGCCAGTTCCCTGACCCCTACACAGGCCGGTCGGCTGTTTCCCAAATATAAACCAAAAGTTTTTGATTACATTGATAACCTTTTTTTGTACATGATTGAAGCACGAAACGGTTATACAAGTAGCTTAGTTTACTTACAGAACAATTTAAGACTTGTTTGAACTCATCACAAGTAAGCTGTAAGTCAAAACAGTGCCTACTGAAGCCAAAATTATACTTCTTTTAAAGTAAAATATTCCACAACCAGATAGCGAAATGTTAGGCTTATCTGTTTCATTTTCGTGAAACGAATTAGTTAAGCCTAGTAATGTTCGATGATTTATTTTCTTCCAAAATAAAAACTGAAAGTTTTCAATTTCAATAGTCACTTGACTTGCAGACCATATTACTGTAAATGATGTTAGACACGAAACTGTAATTATAGCACCCCATTGCAATAAAAATAGAAGATCTATTTGCTTAATATGACTAATTGCTATTACACATACAATGCAGAAGCAAAACCAGAAATGTGCAGAGCATTGCAGAAATATTGGAACTGAGAACAATTGCTCAGTCTGTCGTAAGAAGTCAACTAATTTCTCTTTCTTGCTTAGAACAGATATTTGCTGGTAATTAGAGAATTTTTCAGGACTACAGGAATCAACCTCTTGGGACAAGCTTTTAAATTTCTTCGAATAAAAGTTACACAGCCTTGAATAAAACAAACCCACTAAACTTATCGAAAATGGATGTAAATAAAACTGAAAGAAGAGTTTTATATAACCAATTGTATTCAGAAGAAAACCATTTAATGGATAACCATAAGCAAATATATTTTTCATCGCGAATGCGGTATCAGAAGTGACGAAAATAATAGGTAATGGATAGCTGAAAAGAAAGATATACAAAACGTAAACAAGACACGCATTGTTATATTCCTCAAAAGTTTTGTACTCCAATATCAGATGTTTCAGTAATCGAAATATGTTTTTAATTCTTATGGCTAATATGATCCAAAACGCTATACTTATACAGGGCGTTAAAATACAACTAACAGTTATTTGCCAAACTAAGCCCTCTAAAACTGTGAAGACGTATAACATGTAGAAGTTGTCTATAAAATGTAAAATAGCCATTAGCAGAAATACCCTGGCGATCATAACTTGCCATTTTCGGATTCTCGAGTGTTTAAATAAAACACCCCATAAAAGTATTTTAAGAAAACACAAGCCAGCACATCTTGACATTTGGGAAACCATCCTTGCTTTACTCATTTTCGGATATTTTATGAATAAATAGTGATCAATAACCCATTACCAAAAACTTAAGTGTCATTAAAATAAGTCTATTGTAGAACTTTGTTTCGTGCATAATCTTCATCTATGCACGAATTTATCAAATATGAGTTAGCTTTTCCAGGTTAATCAATAAAGTAAACATTATTTTGCATCAAAATAATGTCCCACCTGAAGTTGCTGTGTTATGGGGGTTATCAGGAGATGGGAAAAAAATGCAAATTAAAAACTGTGTTTTTTTTTTTTCGCGTGACAATTTTCACATTACGCGTTCTGAGTTCCGGAAATTCGATCCAAAATACTTCCAGGACTTTTTTTAAATGATTGATGGAAAATGTAAAAAATTTACAGGCGGAAAATAGAGTTCAATACTAATGCTGTTTCCAACCAAAGACTGATCTGCATCGCTGTGTTCTGCAGTTAGCCACCTGCCACCCGAAAACTCTGGTTTGCAAGACTTGTTTAATTTGATTGAGTGATTTCAATGCTTATAGATGTGATTTCACATTTTGCTTTTTTTCTGCCGAAAAACCAGTGTTTCCTCTCTTATTTTTTCCCCTTCGATGGGGAAGTTGGGTCCTAAGAATTAATTTCTTCGCAAACTTACCTATTTCAGAATTATCAGATGATTAAACAATCGTTGAGTATGAGTTAACAATTTTTGACCACAAATTAAAGGTCTGTAGAGGTTTTAATGCTATGAATCTATAATCTGGGTCGACACTATGTCAAGATAAACATGTTTTTAAAAATTCTACATATGATTGTCACTGATAAATGTTCTGGTCATTTTAATTTGTACAGTCCGCAAAAAAAAAAACGAATCACCCTGAATAACTTTCGTTCTAATGATCGGATTTTCACGAACTAAGTGTCAATCTTAATGGTTCTTGGGGGTGACCTCAAATATGCTAATTAATTAGTGCTAACTATTAATTAAGTTACGAAATCAGACACAAAAACGTACTTTCTCTGAATAAACATATATTTTTTTTTTACATATTTGGAATCTAGACACTTGAATTAGGGGGGGTAGACAAAATTTCAAAAATATTGGGTGGTAAATTGGGTAGCAATAAAGGTTTATATATTTGGCGATAGTCCAGAAAACCGCCAAAAAAAGTCGCCTGCGCAAATGAATATTTTAAGATAACCCATTGACTAATTCAAAAGAGGAGTGCTTAGTTTTACTAGGTTGCTAGGCAACCATACTATGACTGTAAAAAATTGAAATAATGTTTTGTGATTGCTCAGAGAGGTTTAATTCATTGTTAATAGAAAATCTCTCGAAGTTTCTTGGCAATAGACAATTTTTAAGCTGATTTCTGTCTAAAAAGCAAAAAAAAATTATTTTAATGTCCTTTGAAAAGAAAATTTGAATCGATTTATAGATTATTTATGATTTTCTAAGTTGTTAGAATTTAAATACATGAACTTTTTATCTGATATTGCTTAGATTATGCTGTTTTTGCTAAATTTATTCGAGTATTTCATACTAAAATCAAATTGACATAACTTATTACAGCTATATACAAAATTTTAGGGATAATCATTTTTACAGCTTTAACCCCTTGGGGCCAGTGATTCATGAAAGCATTCGTACAAAATCAGAATCAGGATGTAAATAGATAAAAAACGGTAGCTTAAATGCAGGCTTTGCTAATTTCACGGACTTACTCTGCCTTGAATTTAATTATTGTTAGTCTAATCATATATAATCAATGCTAGTTCAAAGTATAACTAAATAATTTTATTTTGAACTAAGTAATGGTGAATTAAATAAATCAAACAATTATAACCCCGCCCACAAATAAACTGCTAAAGAATTACTTTGTTTACCAGTTTTATCTTTTTACCCTGGTAGATACTGTTTTATGCTGTCACGTATTTGTGACAGTCAGCGCGAAAGGGTTAATCGAGTCTTCTAGGCAAGAAAGTTTGAAGATGAAAAAAAGTGCTTGAAAAATAAAATGTAGATTGTATAGTAATTCTAATGCACATTCACAAGGTTTTCTGTAATTTACGATATTTCTTTTTTCTATAACTCAAGGAATTGCTGAATGTTTAGTGGCATTTTAAAGACATTGAAATATGTTATGTTTATGAATAAGATATTGAAATAATATGTTGCATATTGTATGATTCGTTGTTTATAAAATCGCTTCATTCTGCTAGATACTTAGGTTTCATGGTTTTCTTTGGATAAAGATGATTAGCAAATGGCATCCTCGTGTTTCGATGCATTCTGAAACTTACGTTCGCAAATTCACCATACAATGTTGCACAGCATATTCTTCAATTACGATAAGCTACATTTACCACCAAATACTGCTACTATGATTATTTATGTTTTCTTATATATATCTGATACTCTCCTTTTAAACAGAGCTAGTAAGATCCTTAAGATACTGAAAAACTTAAAAGATAAAATATTTAATTTCATTAACTCAAAATTTTAATTTTTAAGTTAAATATAACTTTTACAATATTGATGCTCTTACGCTTTTAAAGACCACATGAATCCTGTTAAATATTAAAATGCATATGTTTACTTTAACGAGTGTAAAATCCTTATCAAAATAATGATCAAGACCCAAATGTAAAACAGTATAATTGACGATACAAACTCAACTGACTTCGAAACGTATGAAGAGGGAAGTAAAAGTCGACATGCTTTGAGCGTTCAAATATAATCGCCCATTCTCAAGACTTGTCAGGCTGGAATAAGTTGTGACTTTCATTATTGGACGCTCAAAACATGTCTACTTTTATTATCATCTATTATTTTTTTAAATCAATGAAATTTTTATACTTTCGATTCAGTTTCTTGAGATTATCCATTTAGTTACGCAACATATTAAATTATTTCACTCGATATTAAAATAAGTTTTGAAAAGGTATTTTTTATATATATCGATGCCAAAGTTTATTCTACATATATTTTAGGTTATACTTTCGGAGTATTTTGATCGAGTTTATTTTTACACCCTTATTTGCTTAAATTATTAAATAATTTGCTTAAAATAAATTATTCAAGCTACATGATTTAATGCATTTATATTATAAAACGGGGCTTCCATCGCATATTCTTAACCTTAATACCGCTATCATTAAATAAATGGAATAAGCTTAGATAAATAATAAAAGCTAATTTTTTCCTCGTTTTAATTTTCAAGGAATAATATGTTTCGATCAAACAGATTTCATTCTGGAAGTAGCGAAATTATTGAGTAGGTCCCTTGGAGCAATATCATTCTTATCCTCTTTTGACGAAATATGGGAAAAATTAGTTTTCACAGTTTCTGTAAAAAGTATGTTCGCCTTCTTGCCACGTTTTTTTATTTATTTTTATTAAAATGAGTTCGGAAATTGCGTATTTCTTATAGCATTTTTTTAAAATCAGATGACTCTAAAATTGGCACGGCTTCGGAATCTTCTTACAAATTTCTATTTTTAGTATTTCCTGCTTAACGAAATAAGGCAGTTTCCTGATAACAAATTATACTACAATAATATCTTGGGAATCGTGCTAAAGTAAAAAATTAAACAAAATAGTTTAGTATATTATCAGGAAAAAAATCTACTTGGTATCATAAAGAAAGAGTAAAATATATAATGAAATAATAAGTGAATCACTCGTGGTCCAATAATTAAAAATTTAATTTCACAACTAAGATGTTAGAACGACATTTAAGATACTGAGATATTTTAAGACACTTAAAAATTTTGGCTACGAATTCGACTGCTTTTTATGTTCGGTATCTTTATACTCTTTGTACTGACTTAAAATACATCAACGCTATTTTAGATAATCTATGTTGAAGTCACGAGAAACAAAAGAAAGACAATCAATAATTTATACTCTTTTTTCAAAAAAAAAAAGTATGCTTAGTAAATAATCAGCTGTTTTGCATTAAATAATTTTAAGCAGCGGAATGTTTTTAATTTCATTACAAGATTTTATTCTTAGCTAGCAGAGAATAATTCTTTTCAAGAAAACTTGACTATAATTTAGAAAGGAACTTTACTTTAAAGAAAACCTAAATTAAAGAACTGAAAAAATTGATTAGTATATTAATGAAGAAATAATAAACGTAAAAGGGTAAAGAATAAGATTCTTAAAAATATCAAAATTTACTTAAATAATGGGTAAACTAGTTCTTCGAAACACTTGTGAAACACTCCGAAAATTTCCTTTAAGATTAAGACGATATAGGGTAAACCAACCAGTGATGGAACACACCCCAGTGAAGGAACATTTCATAGATATTTTTTAGAAATAAGATTTTAAACGTTTTAATTTAGATTGAATGGTAACAGTAGCTTACTACCTAACAATAGGAAGTCATCTAACAACGCATTGAGTTACCTGGTCTTAGAGTCTTTACTGGAAAAAGTTTTGAATTTGTTAGTATCTGGTCAACGCCTTGTTTCTTTGACACAATTATAAGGTCAGTGGTGGTAGTTATCCGTTTAAAGTGCAATTAAATTCGTATAATAATGCTTTTTTTTCATTGTGAAAAATAGAATTCAAAATATGGTTATTGAAGTTACGTTGAATTTATTTCAAGCATCATAACATAAGCAAGTACTGAGATTAGGGGGTGCTTATTAACTGGATTACCAAACGATGAAAAACCAATGAATAAACAAGTGTTCCTTTATTGGGATTTTTTCAAGTTAATGAAAATAAAAGAAAAGTTTTAATTTTTCTGCACTTTTAGTCATATTATACATCAAAATTATGTTAAGAGTACAAAAAACAACTTTTAACCAGTGAAGGAACAGGCATGTTTCTACACTGGGAATAGATTTCCCAGTGAATGAACAGTATGTGTGAAATATGATTTTACAAGGATAATTAGTAGTTCTGTGAGAGGACACCTTAAATTCAGTTAAATGTTGTATGAATAGTTTCTATAACAATTTCATTTCAAAATGCAAATTTAATTGCTAAATTTATTTAAAGAATTATAATAATAATTTGTTAATTATTTATCGTTATAAATATAGTGATTAGTTATTACATCATACCTTAGACACCTTAATAAGCTATGTTCACTGACTAAATATAATAATAAAAGCTTGAATAGAAAATTTCTTTGCAGGCCTTTGTGCTAATAATTAGCTAAGTTATTATCTTATTGCGGTCTTTAACGTCCAGACAGGAACTGGTAGGAAAAATCCATTTAAAGACAATCATCCAGGTGAAAAATGGGAGAAGTTTTTTTTAAGGCGACATCCACCGATAACTCAGTGCAATGCGAAGATAATTTCAAACGAAATACTGGTTTTAAGAACTTTAGATGAAGTAGCCCTGGCATCCTTTTAGAAAGTGATTGCATTTACAATGCGAACGAAACAAGAGTTGAATACTGCCCTTAAACGGGAAAAGTCCTTGGCTCTAAAAATTATAAGGATTTATATTCTTAAGTACCTAGGAAAGAAAAAGTACCTCGATTGGTAGTTTTTCCTTACTGAAGAATTCTTTGAGATATTACAGAATCAGTCCCTGCTATATATTTCATTGGAAAAAGCGATTCATGAAATGAAACAATGACCGCAGCAACATTTCATAAATATATTGCAAATGTTTCTACCCACGCCTAATTAAAAATGCTATCAAATTTCCTATTTTGCTCGTTTTGGATAGGTATAAATCTCATATTAATTTGAAACTGAGCAAGTTATGTTCATCAAAACAAATTTTCTAGTTTAGTTATCTACCCAATTCAGGGAAATCTCCCGTTAGATCTTAAAAGAATTGTAAAGCAATATGTCGAGAAAATTTTACATCCATTTTTAAATAAGATTTTGAGGCATCAACTGATGAAATTAAAATGCTTTCATGAAATGCGATATTTTTCCATTCGATGTAAAAAACGTTGACTTTAACAAATGCATGCAAAACAGACACCAAGAGTTAATGAGCAAGACAACTTATCAACAAAATACATGCTTCGAGAGTTACGATGCACTATTTCTTCAGAAACTTGAGAGGGAAATCTCACAAGTTATGTTGCAAATTTTTAAAGGAACATTGACGACAAAAAAGTTTTATCTCCCAAATATCCAATAGCCTGGGCTTTTCTCAATATTGAAGAATTTATTTCAAAAGAACATGTGGTTTATAAAATTTTGGCACTGAAGCTGATACAACTAACATTGATAATGAAAGTATCTTGAAAACTGATTTTGATATAAGTCCTCTTGGGGCATTGTTAGTTGCAAAAACAATTGGTTCCATAAGTAAATGGTAAGTACTGCTGAAGACCCACTAGATATAAGTCAATGAGAGATGGATTTGACTAAAACTTCGAAACTCCTTTTTCTCATTTATTATCCAGTGAGGAATTCTAGAAATGGTATTGGAAAATCAGAAGAAATTTCGAAGATACATTTACATTGACCAAAAATTTGGAAAAAAGAGGAGGGTTAAATCAAAAGAAAAAAATTACTTTTTTGCATTAACTAAAAAAGAACGAAATTTAAAGAGATTGAAAGAGCTGAAAAAAAAGTTAAAGCAGAAAATATGACGAAGAGAAAAAAAATACTTAAAAAGATTAAAAAATAGCTTAAAAAATGTAACCACCAAACCCACCAAAATAAACCACCAAAGATAATAAACCATCAAAAGAGTAAACAAAAAAGTGATCTAATTATAATAATAATAAAAGCATCATCGGATTACGCAATGATAAACATTCATAATTTAGAACGGACTATTAAACTGTGAGAAAAAAAATGAAAAACATTTTTTTTTTAAATTATGAATTCAAACATATTTTACTTTCCATTCCATGACGGAAAAAAAAGTAACATTTTCTCCGTTAACTGTGGTTATATGTTGTAATTCCGAGAAAAATCTTGTTTTTAGACATTTGTGTGGCCAATGGATTCCTAACGAGCATCAAACATTTTCTAAATTAAGTGTTCATTCGCTGGAAAATTTAGTGTTTATTCACTGGTAAGATCTGTTCCTTCACTTGGTTATCTTACTACTTATTGGTTATCTTACTACATATTATTTAAACCACCAAAAGCTTAAAACAATATTATGTAAGTTATCTAATTTTTTTTTACATAATTTGTATTTAATAACAAATATGTCGACACCATCATTTAGCTAAAATTACAAATTTTGAAATTTTAATGATTTTTTCTTAAAGGCAAGCTAAGCTTAAGTGTTCTTTCATTCGTTAATTTACTCTATAAGATGTTGAGAAATTTGCGATGTTGTGAGAGATACTTAAAAAAGTTGACTACGTATTTTTATTAATATTTATAAAATATATATTCAAAAAATTGATAAACATATTATTCCAAATCTATGCATACGTATGTATATTATTGAAAATGTATCAGTTATTGAAAAACAAAAATCAGAAAATAAAAAATAATCACATTAAATAAGCACAATCTGGTGTATAATCATATTCTAACAGAAGAATCATATTATCATATCCTATTTTATAAAACTAGACATTCCTTGAATAAAGTGTTTTTTATTCAAAATGTTTTATTCAAATTTCTTTACTAAATTGCAAATAAATTATTAAACGACTAAAAAAAAAACATCCTATTTTATAGTTTGAAAAAAATAAAAAGATTAGCAAACGATTATTAGCGAAAAAAATATGAATGAAATTTTACACTACGCTCGCGAAGTCAACTTCCTCGCAAGTTTATCACATTTTAATCTTAATCGCCCCATTTAATCATTTCTTAATTGTCGCCAAATTATTTTTTTTAAAAATAATTAATTTTAATTTTTCTCAGCTTCTAATAAATAAAAACAGTTGAAACTTTAGATTTTTCAATTGAAAAATATGTAGATTAATATGGTATAAAAAAATTCATACCTTATAATTCAAAATTTTTTAATCCTCTCTTTAATTAAATAATAAAAAATAATTCATAATCATTAAAAATTATTTTTTTCATGAAATTATTTTTGGGTAAATGAGTTTTATGAGTGGGTGCAATTTTATTTAAATTGCTTTATTAGTTTTGAAAATATGACAAAAAACGTAAAAAGTTAAATTAACATTAAGGGGTACGAACTTTGGATCGCTCTCCTGACCAAACTATGGGGACCATTTTACCCAGATTGCGGCTACCCCATATATTTTGAAGGTTAAGAATCCAAATATGTGAAAAAAAATGTATGTTTATTCAGAGAAAGTGCGTTTTTGTGTCTGATTTCGTAACTTAATTAATAGTTAGCACTAATTAATTGGCATATTTGAGGTCACCACCAGGAACCATTAAGATTGACACTTAGTTCGTGAAAATCCGATCATTAGAACGAAAGTTATTCAGGGTGATTCGTTTTTTTTTTTTGCGGACTGTACATGTCATTTAATTTATGTCTATCAATAATAAAGTATATGTTAGAATACTTCCCACAACTGACAGCATCAAGCTTTTCTTAAAATACATAATGCCCCATGCAGACAAATGAATATTTGATTTATCCATTAAATATGCTTGTATCACACTAGTCCCACCTGAAGTTGCTGTGTTATGGGGGTTATCAGGAGATAGAAAAAAATGCAAATTAAAAACTGCTTTTTTTTTCGCGTGACAATTTTCACATTACGCATTCTGAGTTCTGAAAATTTGATCCAAAACACCTCCAAGAATTTTTTAAAATATCGATGGAAAATGTAAAAAATTTACAGGCGGAAAATAGAGTTCAATACTAATGCTGTTTCTAACCAAAGACTGATCTGCATCGCTGTGTTCTGCAGTTAGCCTCCTGCCACCCGAAAACTCTGGTTTGCAAGACTTGTTTAATTTGATTGAGTGATTTCAATGCTTATAGATGTGATTTCACATTTTGCAGTGTTCCCCCTCTTATTTTTTCCCTTCGATGAGGAAGTTGGGTCCTAATGATAAATTTCTTCGCAAACTTATCTATTTCAGAATTATCAGCTGATCGTTGATTATGAGTTTACAATTTTTGTCTGTTTTGTTTGTATTGTAAGAATAGTCTAAAGCGTTCTGAAAGACAATACTTTTCCCGATCAAGTACGCATGCGTGAATAGGAAAAAGTAGAAAATGATAAGACAAGAATATAACGATTAGCTCCGTTCAAATAAAAGGAGTGGAAAGTAGTGCAAATAAAACTATTTTCCAGAGCCAACTGCAAACTTTTTTCTTTTTTATGAGTTTTCCTTTTAGGACAAATATTTTTCTCCATTTAATTAAAAATAAAATGTTTGCCATAGGAGCCAGAGTATAGGTAAAAAGGATAGCCATTCCCACTTGCCAAACACCATATGGATTCATGGTTATTTTCACACCCGCGACTACACAATCAAGATATGCTATTACCACACAAAAAATAGAAATAAGCGACACTAAGTTTTTCGTTACCCAACTTTTACCGATTTTGAAAGAATTTCTTAAATTTTGATGTCTTAAGAAGTACTGGTGTTTTTTTCTATGCAGTATCATATTTTAGGTATCCACATAAATTGATAGAATTACTGATAGAGTTACCGATTTTTTCTTCGTCTATAAATCAGAAATGATATTGTTAAAAGGTTAGCGCATTTTTTCGACAGCTGACAATAAAAACTAAAATTCTTAATTAGGATTCCACTGCATAAAAACAAACCTATATCATAAAAAAGAAACAAAAATTTACTTCTTAGAAATGTAAGAACGACGTTTTGTTCTAAACTAAAATATATTAATTAAGTTTCTTCAAGGAAGTTAGAAAAAATAATCATCGATTTTAAAAAATATTTTGAAATTGTTCTTAGAAATGAAGGACTTATTAAGAAGTTGGTGTGAGTAATTCTCAACTGAAACACGATTCGCTGGTTTCCACATCAAGAAAAAACAAACAAACAATTTTGAAAAAATTCCTTGAGCTTATTCTTTTTATAAATGTAGAATTGAAGAAGTAGTTTCTGGATGTACTATATCTAAACTAAAATGACTTACTAAATAATTAAAATGATCATTAAAATGATCTACTATGATTCATAGGTTACTGCTTCAAGAATAACCAATTCCAATAGAATTTTTTTAAATTCTTCTTCTTAGAAGTATAGAACATATGAAAAGTTGAAAAGCTTTCATTCGTACTGAAATGGGTTACAACATCTGGAAAAAGAACTCTGGATTCATATATGTATAATCTAGTTTTTCACATTGTAACTATTCATAACTATGCAATTCAATGCTAGCGAATTTAATTATTGTTGTTATGCAATCAAAGTACACTAAATTAGCACACTTGATTGAAATCACTAACACGTAATTTGTCACTTTCTTTTTTTAAGCCTTTATTGATACTGATTTTAAAAAAACATTTTAGTTATTAAACCTTTAAAAAAATATTCTTTTTTTAAACTTTCACGGTGCAATGTAGCCAATTTATTTCCAGCGTAACCAGTTAGTCACTAATTCAACAGATGATACAAACCACTAGAAATGTTAAACCAATATCATTTAAACGTTTAACAACCACTATTCAAACAACAAAGAGCTGAAGTATGTTGCTCATTTTAGAAAGGCCTGACTGACTAAAATTTTCAAAAGTAATTCGCTGTTCCAGAAATAGTTAAATATGAATTCGTGATATTTTCAACTGAACGAAACTGTACTTAGATGCATGGTTTATACATCATAAAAAATCGTTTGCAGTTGTTTAAATATTTTTTCTCACAATCAGGTAAAATAAATGTTTGAATCAAAATATAATAAACTCTACTTTATTTCTCAAACTAATATTAATTATGCATTTTACTTAAGATATCATACATATAAATGTTAAATTTTAATTCATTCTTAAAATATATGCTTTTATTTAATTTGTTAATAAGATAATAAAATATTCATAGATATTTTATTATGAAAAGAGTAAATTCATATTACAAAAAAAAATTTAAAGCAAATTAGAGATTTTATTTTTAAATGAAAATGCAAAACATATAAAAAATCTTTCTTAATGATCAATTAAATTTAACATGAAAACTTTTTTGTTATTGTTGTTCTCATTTAATAAAAATAGTCAATTAGTCTTATTCATTATTGTTCCTGTTACCAAGACAGCATGTTTACTGATGACTGATTTAGAATAATTAATCAAATGTTTCAAAATATTTTTTGTTAGGCTCCAATTAGCCGAATGTATGACATTTAAATGCATAGAATTGTTAATTCCCATTCCTAATAATGATAAAATTTATAAAAAATTTATTCATTTTTTAAGTTAATTAAATTCTATAATTTTAAATATAACGAAACAAAAAATAATTAATTTGAATAATGCTATTTAATATCAAATTTTTTGTTATAAGTTGATAAATATATACATTTCATAAATTAGCTTAAAATTTATTAGAGAATAGTAATCATTAGCTTAATGATTTTAAGCTAATGATTAGCTTAAAATCAGCAGAGGAAGAAAAAAAATGTATAGAAAGGAAAAGCAACTATTTTTGATAGATCTAAATATTTATTTTGTTATTCTAATTATATATGTTAATCAATCGTTTGTAACAGATTCGATTTTGTGACTCAGCTACGTGAGAAATCAAAAACCCAAAACATTTATGTTTTGCGCCTCGTTTGTGACGTCTTCAAATAATAATGTGACGTAAATGTGACGTCTTCAAGTTAAATTTCTAAAAACTAAGTTTTTCAAATGGAGAAAAAAAAATTTATTTTTATTTTTGTCTAGTTAAAAAGGAAAAATATAGAGCGTATCGCATTTTAAAGACGTGGATGGAATTTTCAGTAGTAGTTTCATGAGTTCAAATTTATGCACAGTGCGCAAGATATTAAAAATATAAATAAATAAATAAAAGTAAATGAAATTATTAAAAGAAATGGACCATCCTGAATAACTTTTGATCCTAATTATCGCTCTAGGATTCAATTTTAATGATTCCAGAGGGTGACCTCAAATTATCTAATAAAGAAGTGCAAACGATATTTTAACTTACAAAATCAGACACTAAAACATACTTTCTCTGAATTAAGATACTTTTTATTTTTCGGATTTGGATTTCTGAACTTCAAAATATAGAAGGTAGTCGCAATATGGGAAAGACCGTCCCAATAATTTAATAAAGAGAGAGGTCGAAAATTTGAACCCTTTAATGTTAATTTTACTTCTTGTGTATTTCCCTACATCTCGAAAAAATTTTAAGCGAATATAAAAATTTTGCACACAATTACAAAACTTGTTCTTCCAGAGATAATTCCATGCAAAAAATAACCTTTAGTCACTATTTTTTGATTTTTATTATTTTATTCAGTAATCGTTGAAAATATTCTAAATAGTCAGGTATACAATTTTTTAGATAATTTTAAAGTACGTAATTTTACACGATAAAATATAATATTTGAACAAAATCGGTTGAATAGTTTCTGAGAAATCGAATTTTAAGTAAGTCGTATATTTAAAATTCTATTTCTCTGGAAATATTCGACCGATTTTGCTCAAACTTTGTGTTTTGGCATGTAAAATTAAGTTCTATAAAATGATGTGAAAAATGTATTTCTTACAATTCAAAATTTTTCAGAATTTTCTTTGGATAAACGAATTTTATAATTGCCTGTAAAAGTTTTTTAATTCCCTTATAAAGTTCTCGGGATATAGAAATCGAATACGAAATACGCAAAAAGTTAAATTAACATTAAGGGGTCCAAACTTTCGACCCGCCCCCATTATCAAATTATTGGGACCATATTTCCCACATGGCGGCTATTTTAAGGGTCAGAAATCCGAATCCGTCGAAAAAACAAGGTATGTTTATGCATAGAAAATACGTTTTTTGTCTGATTTCGTTACTTAAAATATCGTCTGCACTTATTCATTAACATATTCCAGGTCATCCTTTCGATCAATTGATATTGAATCCTAGAATGTGAAGATCCGATTATTGGATCAAAAGCAATTCAGAATATTCCACTTCTCTGTGCCCTATAGCTCGCCCTATTCCTTTGCGCCTTGCTCAACAACTAATTTGAACTAATGAATCCATATAACAATGAATACAACTACGTATTTTAAAAAATAAAGATAGACGCAAGTGCAAGTTTTTAGGTGCTCAAACTCATAACCAGTTTGAATGAGTTTGAGCACCTAACAACAACATGAGTTTGAGACAAGCTCACGCCCATATAAAAAAATTCTGCTCGTTCTATTTGTTATTTCAAAATTTAATTCAAGAAAATCGAATATTTGAAGTCTATTTTGAATTTTTATAATCTATTTTGATTGGATCGTTACAGCTTCTGGTCTTTTACATTTACAGCTGATTCAACTATTTAAGTGAACAACGCGTACTACAAGGATTTTCTTAGTTGATTGTGAGTAATCATTTCCTAAATATTTAAATAAATGCATTATACTTAAATTATTAGTCAGCGTTATATTTTCTAGAAATGATGTCTATATGCGGGAATGCCAGCTGCTAAGAGTTCTCCGAAATATTTCAGTAATCCAACTACCGAGAAATGTTTTTCCTTCTAGTTATTAATAGATAGATTTTGAGTTAAACTACTTGTAAATGTTCTTTTTTCTTTTTCCTTTGAATTTTTGGATTAAGGAACATATCATCTGTTGTTGACATTGTTTTTTTTTTGTACTCTAAGCCACAGAAGTACTACTCACTCACAATTTTTATTATATTTTAATGCTTTAAGTATAAGTTTCAATAATCCTGATACTTACAATTTGGAAGAAAAAAAACGATTTTTTTTAATTTATAAAGACATGCTTGCTTTGTTTTCTTAAATTACATTTATTTAATACTAGCCACCTAAGGCGGCCAGCTGTCCGCCACGCTGAAGGTTTTCACAAATAAAGTTTTTTAAAACATAGCAGGAAATCTGAAGATTAGTGGACAATTAAAGTGTTCCTGTCCAGCAATTTTGTCTTCATATCCAGTTCTGCTGCAGATGTGTTATAGCTCTTGAGGATGTTTGAAATTATATAGCTACAACGCTTAAGAAAAAAAAACTAAAATGCTAAATACATGAAAAGAACACGAAAACGAATAAATTTTTTATGGTATCAATTTCTATTTCTATATAATTTTTAATGGTATCAAATTCTATTTCTATATCTGTTACGTCAAGCACTCAGGTATTATAATTTGATCTAGTTGTGCTTGTATAATTTTGATCTAGTTGCGCTTTCTACGTCATTTTGTTAACATCGTTTGGTTTGTTATTTAACATCGTTTGGTTTGTTATTTCTAAGTTAACTTTCAAAAAATTGGCTGGCATCAGCATTTTTATTCTTTAAGTTGTTTATTTTTTCTTTTGGAATTCGTTCCTTTTTAGCGAAATGTTTTTCAACCTAATCGAATTCTTTGCCGACTGTTCTCTGTATATATAAAGAAAATAAAGTAAATATTTTTAAAGTGTTGTGAAAAGGATTTTTAGTTGTACAAAGTACTACAATATCGCTATAAAAATTATCGTCTTCGCTTAAGAAAAAAAAAATAGAGCGTGGAAAGAAGAAGAAAAACTTATTATAACAATTATGAACAGCGACAAATATATCAAAGCGAAGCGTTCTATTTACGTATTGAATATGTTGCCACATTTTTAATACAAAAGTTAAACTTTTCTCCACTTTAATAAATGTAAACTAATGCGAACTTTACAATTAAATTATTAATTCCTTCGTTTATTATTGGTTTAAGTTGTCGAAAATTAATATTTCAATTGTGAGGTTCGCATTAGCATACATTTATAAGAGTGGGGAAAAGTATATGCATTTTTTAATAGTTTTTTGAATATGGCTCTTTGAAGACGAAAAAGCAGACGAAAAGCATAGACTTACAAAATGACTGATAACTAAATAACTAATCGAAATTTTTGAAAAAGAAAAAAAATACTTCTTCATTATGTCAAAACACAATTATGGGCCGAGTTTCGTGCCCGGGCGAGGCTTCTGGGGCGATATATTGTGATTACAGACACACACACACACAGCCGCGTTTATTATTATGTATATAATAATAAAGGAAAGGATATAGATTTATAGAAATTTCTTCGAGGAATGGAACACGCTTCCATAGCATCTCGGGCATAAAATTTTGTAATCTTTCTCCTATATCTTTTATTTTATTTCAGATTGCCATTTTCCTCCCTTTCTTTTTTAAAAAAAATTAGGTTAAATAATTACTATTTTTTAAATTTTATAAGTCTTTTTCAATATATATCACTTACGTTAATGACACTTATAGCACTATGTACCATATTACTTTAAAAAAATTGTTATACTGTTTTTAAAAGGTTTCATAAAGTGTCCTGTATTTATATATCATATTTGTTTCTTATAATCAAAGTAAAATGGTAGCAAAATATTATTAAGGCTATAACATGTAGTTTATAACTAACCATTGCAACAGTTTAGTTTCTCAACAAAAAAGTAGTATCATTAAAGTAATGTTAGCAGTAATTTTTTTCATGAAATAATTATCTTTATTTTAAGAATATAAAAAGTACAATAGGCCTCTCATGTATAGAAAAATCAGAGCTTGTTTAATTATGAAGCATATTCATTCTTATAACGTATTTTCATAAAGATACAAAAAGCCTTCTTTTCCCCATATATATATATATATATATATATATATATATATATATATATATATATATATATATATATATATATATATATATATATATATATATATATATATATATATATATATATATATATATATATATATATAATAGCTTTATTTTTCTCACTGTGATATATCAAAATATAGTTATTGAAGTTACGTTTTATTTTTTTTTAATCATCATAGCATAATAAAGTACTGAGATAAGGGGTATTAATTCACTGGATCACCAAACGATGAAAAACCAGTGAAGGAACAAGTGTTTCTTTACTGGGTTTTTTTCTAAGTTAATGAAAATAAAAGATAAACTTTAATTTTCTTGTACCTTTAGTGATGTTCCGCATCAAAAGTATGTTAAAAATACGAAAAAAAACTTCTAACCAGAGAGGGAACAGGCATGTTCCTTTACTGGGCATAGATTTCCCAGTGAATGAAAAGTATGTGTTAATATGTTGACACTTTAATTTTCTATTCATGATTACAAAAAAAAAAGTTAACATTTTCTAAGTATATATATGTTATAATTTCAAGAATAGGCTTGGTTTTAAATATTTGTATGGCTTATAAATTTATAAAGAGTATTAAAAAATAACCAAAATTAAGTGTTCCTTTACTGGGTGTTCATTCACTGGTAAGAGCTGTTCCTTCACCTGGTCTTCTTACTACTTGTTATTTGAACCTCCAAAACTTTAAAACAATATTATGTAAGTTCTCTACAATTTTTTTCAAAACAATAGAATTAAAGTGTGACGAATATGAAATATGAACTTCACAAATAAAAAGTTTGAATTAGAAGTTGATTATAAAATTTTATTAATAAAGTTATTTCTAATTATTAAATATATATTACCTTAAAAAAATCCTTTCCCTAATAATAATAGTTAATTGACAAAAAATTTATTTATTTTGCCTGAAGAATATTGATACTTCAGGGAGAAAAAATACATTTTAGAGTGAAGCACCCCTAGAGGACAAGAAGCGGTACAATCCTAATATCCCTCCTAAAACTACAAAAATATATTGGGATAGTTATTATTACATAAATAGCATAGCCAAGCGCAAATATAGGAGGTATTTGTCTCCAAAATATAAGTATTGAGAACTGTTCAAACAATAACTAAATATTAAAAATGTATACATATATTTTTTTTTTGAAAACTGCTCCTTAAACAAGATAATTACCTTTCTATATTTCAATTAATGAATATACTGACATTTTTCAAAAAATTGTTGTAATGGTATAATTAGCGTGAATTATATTTTTAGGAAAACGCACACACACACACACGCGAGCGCAAAATTAACTATTATCAATTTTTTTCATTTATTTTTTTTCAACTGCGTTGATAGTGTTGCAAATATAGGCTGGTTTTGATATGCAGATATTGTATGTAATAAAAGACAAGTAAATTATGATTATCGTGATTGAGAATAGTGAGATTATTGCAGCTGATTTAGATTATTTGGTGAGAATAGCAAATATTTGCATTCAAGGACTCATCTATTTATTCACATTTTTTTATAATCACAGCAGAAATTTATGCAATCATGAAAAAAGCTTTGTCGGCAAGAAACCTCAATGCTGATAAATCCGTGGTAATTGAGTCGAAAGTTAGAGTGTTATTGCCCTTAGAAAAAATTACGTCATTTTCATAGTTTTCGATTTGTTAGAAGTTGCCCAGTCTTCACCATTCATGATCCAGTCATGAGTCATTGGTGATTTGAACTTGCCAACTGCGTTAGATTCAAAATTATGAAACTATGTATGGAAACTATAAAAGGTTAATATAGACAAAAATAAGGAACAAAATTCGTTCATTTAAGTCAACAATTTATATGAACGAGCTTAATCTTAATTAATACCTACCCACACATATCTTTTTTACTCAAAATACTCAGATCATGATAATTTGATACAAAAACTGGATGTTTCATTATGAGTAGGCGAAATCAATGTGATTGTCTTAAGTATTACTTCCACAAAAAGACAAGCATGTGAATACTACGAACTTTTTGAGCATTTCAGCAGTTTTAGAGAAGAAAATGTTTAGATTATAATCTCTACAAGCCATTCTCAAACGGAGGATGCCCTGGTTTTTGCAATTCACTAATCCATCCGTACCCATAGTCCTGCTTATATTAATAGAGGCATTAGGAAGAAGTATCGTTTCTGTGAGTATCAATATTTCTTTATCATTTAATAGTTTATTGCGAGCTTCAAAGTCATCATCTCTAATTTTTTCAAAGCTTAAAAAAAAACAGTATTTTGTGATATGATTACTCATATATTTTCTCATAATCATTCCGTATATAATGTCCATAGTTTAACTGTTTTAAATTGTATTTTACATTCAATGTATCCTTACAATCACGAAGCATATTCTAAAATGCTTCCTAGAACTATTACCATTGATCTTTTTTTTAAATTCACAGTGCCCCATCCAAATATTTTTGATATTTTGGTTTCCAAAACGTCAATCGTGCGATGTTCGTTTCATAATTCACCTTCATAATCCATAATTCACCATGCATGCTGTAGAAACAATTAGAAAGAAAATAACGAACGCAACTCTTGTAGAATAGACTGATCTATGACTGAACTTTGTTAATCAGTTTTTAAAACATACCCATTAATTAGGTGTTGTTAAATAGACTATAACTGTAGAGACACAATTTTTAAATTCGTTAACTACAACTAGCAATTGTCATTTTTTAATTAAAACTCCATTCACACATTAAAATTTAGTAAATAATGTCTTTACATTTAATATATATTTATCAATATATACTAATATACTTCCAAGCAGACTCTATTGACAAGATTGACCTTCTTTTTAAATTCATAACCTCCCATACATATAATTTTGAAATTTAACTTGTTTCCAAAACGTCAGTCGTACGATGCTAGTTGGATAATTCACCTTCATAATCCATAGTTCAACATACATGCTGTAGAAACAATTAGAAAGAAAGTAACGAACACAACTCTTGTGGAATAGACTGATCTATGGCTCAACGCTGTTAAAATGTTAACAGTTTTTAAAACATACCCATTAATGATCTGTTGCTATATAGACCATAATGGTAGAGACACAATTTTTAAGTTCCTTAACTCCAACTAGCAATTGTCATTGTTTAATTAAAATTCAGCAAATGATGTCCATCTAAAATTAATGTATATTTATCAGTAACAGAGTATATACCATAATGCTTCCAACAACTGACAGCATCGAGCTTTTATTAAAGTTCACAATGTCCCACCCTGATAACTGAACATTTGATTTATCCATTAAATCTGCCTGTTGATAGCTTTCTCGACTGATACATCCAAGAAAACTTCGATTTCTCATCTGTTTCCAAAATGTCAGTCGTACATTATTTATTTCATAATTCACTTTACTTCCTGTCCAAATGATATACAACATACATGCAATGGAAACCATTAGAAAGAGAGTAACGAATACAATTCTATCCAAATCAACTGATCTATGGCTGAAAGCAATTAAAATACCCACGGTATCAAAGCATGCCCAATAATTAGCTCCGATTATAAAGAATATAATAACAGAGAAACAGTTTTCAAGTTTTTCAATAACATCCAGCAGTTTCCGGTTCTTGATTAATACTTTCTTTTGGATTACTCCATTGAAATCTTCTGGTCTATATTTATTTATCTCAAATATCAGTTTCTTAAATTTAACAACACATACATGGCACATTTTGTAATACAACAATACTATAAAATTAGTGAAAGTTGGATATAAAAAAGAAGTCCATAAGACTACTCTGATGCGTTGTAAAGCACAGGAGTCTTCTGGATCAAGTACGCATTTATGAATTGGAAAAATGAAAAAACTATTCACCAAAAAATCGAAGAACAACTTCATCAGGATAAAAGGAAGGGAAATTAATGTAATAATACTTAATTTACAGCTCCAATCACAAGCTTTTTTATTATTTAATAGCATCTTTTTCAAAGTTAAGGCTTTTTTCCATTTAACTAAAAATAAGATGTTTGCTATAAAACTCAAAATATAAGTAAAACTAAAACCAATACCCACATGCCAAACGCCATCTGGATTCATTGTTATTTTGACACCAGCAACTAAAGTATCAAGATATATTAAACTGAGGCAAATGATTGAAATAAGCGGCACGAAGTTTATTTTTACCCACCTTATACAAATTTTTGAGGAATCTCGCAAAACTTTCTCTCCTACATACGAAGTATTTTGTACGAAGTTTTGATGTTTTTCTACATTCCTATACATATTTATTTTGTAGGTTTTATTAAGCCGAGAGAAATACCAATTTTAGAAATTGATACGAAAGTTCTTCTTCACTAGCGCGACATGCTCACTAACTGTCCTTCATTTAGGAGTGTCTTCCAACTGTTAGGAGTTTGGCAACTGTTCTCCAGTTTTTGATTTTCAAAGTGTTAATGTTCCTCTCAACACTGTCGATCCACTTAAGAGACAGTCTTCCTCTTTGTCTTGTTCATGCAGGTTTTGATTTTAAAAAAGTATTTTCTTGTATTATCGGCTTTCCTGTATTCTGATTAAATGTCCAGCCCTTTTCAGTCTTTGTATTTCTATGTACTTGACAACATCCGGCTCTCCCTTGGAATACAGCTCTGACTGAATTTTTCCCATACGCTTTTATCCATATAGTTTTATAATCCTAGTTTTCAAACTGTTAACAGTTGTTATTCATAATTATGAAATCAATTGTATGTGAATTAAATACTTTTGCTACAGTAGCAAGATACATTCGATTTGCTGAAATGATTGAAGTAATCAATCCAAAAGAACTCCCGATTTCGGAAGAATTTCTTGAGCTTATTTCTATTAGCTATGAAAAATTATTCAGAAGCAGAAGATTCTAAACTTTAATACGTTTAACATGTTTATAGGTCACAAGGGAGAATTCTACGTTATGGATATAGTTTTATAATCCTTGTTTTCAAACTTTTATCAGTTTTTGTTTATACTTAAAAAATTCTTTGTTTGGTAACTAAAATACTTCTGCTACAGTACCAAGATGCTTTAAATTGATTGAAATAATCCAATAAAAAAGAACTATTGATGGTGAAAAAAATTCTGGAACTTATTCCTATTAGGAATGAAAAGTTTTTTCAGAAGTTGGTACGTCAGATTTTAGACTTAAATCTGTTTTTTTGGTTTATACATCACAATGGAGGCTTCTGCTATTATCTATACAGTTTTATAATCTAAGTTTTTCAGTTGTCACGCATAGTTATGAAATCCATTGTTGACGAAATAAGTACTTTTGATACAGTATCAAGATACATTAAATTTACACAAATGATTGAAATAATCTGCACAAACGTTCATTCAGACTTACCAATTTTAAAAGAATTTATAACTATTTAATCTAAAAAAGAAACTTTTCGTGATCTTTTTAGACATAAAGCTTTGTTTTAAACTGAAATATATTTATTTCCAATCAGTTTAAAACAAACAATAAAATCACAAAACAGAAAAACTGAATAAACAAAAAACATAAATTACAAAACACAATTTTGCAAACCTGAATAATTGCTTTTATAATCACCGAAAAAATATTTGAAATAGAATATTACGTACGCTACTTAATTTATCATTTAAATATTCATAACGAAAAAAATTATTTTTCTTACATTGTTACCATATATTTTACATTAAAAATTTACGTTTGCATAATAGTTAAATTTTAATTCATTCTTTCTTGATATACATATGTTTAATTAATTTATTAAAAGTATCATGCAAATGAATAATTTATAATGTAAAAAGCATGCTTCATATTTCAATAAAAAGAAAAACTCAACTCGGAAAAAAAATATTTATGGCAAATAAAATTTATGATTTATTTCATTTTTGTTTATTCGTATTCATTACCATTCTACTAAATTTCAAATATCATACAAGAACACGTTGTTGAATAATTTATTAATAATGCAAATAATTTTTGTATTGTATAGTCAATTAGAATAACTTTACATATCATATTTGTATAAATCATATATATATCATTAATACTTCAACTTTTCTTGATATGTTGTATGATTATGAGAAAAATTACTTCATTTTGAGTGCAAGTCAGCAGAACGTCATAATTTATTTGAATTGTTACGTATCAAAAATTATTATTAATGTGTAGATAAATGTGTACGGTACGAAAAAAAAAACACTCACTGAATAACTTTTGATCTAATAATCATCAGATTATGGCGTACTAAGTCTCAATACTAATGGTTCGGAGGCCTAACCTTAAAGCTAATCAATTAGTGCAGTTCTAATTAGTGTTAATAAATTAATTATTATATTTCAATTTTAAGTTACAAAATCAGATACAAAAACATGCTCAGAGTCCATAATTAAAACCATTATATTATAAAAGTTTTAAAACTATGTTTTTTTTTTATTTTAACGGATTTGAATTTGTGACCCTCAAAATCTGTAAAGAAGATCAATCTGGAAAATATGGTCCAAATAATTAAGGCAAGTGAACAGACGAAAGTTTGAGTCCCATAATGTTAATTTCACTTTTTGTTTATTTCGCCATGTTTCGGAAATTTTTTGAGCGAATCGAAAAATGTTTGTACATAATTATAAAATCGTCGAACTTTATTTAGGCTATTCACGCTGTCTGGCACATAAGGCATCCCGCCTACTTCTCTGCTTCCCATGCCCCGATCTCTGGCTTTGGATCTAATGTCCTCTAATTCTTCTGAATTTTTCTCTTTTAACCCTATGCGTTCGTAATAAGTTTATACGTGGGTGCCATGCTGGTCGGAATTAATTTTCGTTGAACGAACAGTAATACATAATATGCAAGATTATGAAGGAAAAATAAGATTTAAATATATGTAACACAGTAATATTTTTTTAATTTTATGTAAAAATTCTATTTTATAGTTCTCTATCGTGTGGTAGGTTTCAAAGCAGTCTCCAATATGAAGCCCTGGTTTTTGAGAACATGTGTAGCAAAAATAATTAGTTTGGCATCTTCCGCCTTTAATTTTTCTGTTCGGACATACAGAACAATCTTTACTCTTCACACCTTCACAGTGCCGCATTATATGTAGTTTGTCATTAAGCTGTGGCTTTGCTGTGGTGGCTGAAAGCGGGCATACGACTGGAACGGTAAAAAAGCGTCGGGAGCTGAGAGTAGAGAAACGACCTCAAAGGGTTAAAATCTGTCTTCATTCGTCTCTTCCAAGTTATTCTTGACTATCACCTTTTTTCTTTACCATAAAGGGACCAGAGACGAGAAATATGTGCTAATTTTTCTCTTGGCATTTTCAATATAGTTTGTCTAAGCTAAGAACTTCTCCCACCACAAAGTCTGAGGCCGTCTGGTGCCATGGAAACAAGAATGGCGCATTTTAGGGAGGGTAGCTTCACTCTAGGACTAACACAATGGACCGAAGATATTCCCTCTCTCGCCGACCCGAGCTAAAACCACTCCAAAACAGTGACCCCGCGCCACTACTTGAAATAGTCATACCTCGTTACCATGGTCACCGCCACAGGTCCAGACGGATGTCTGGAGGAGTTCTTATTTTAGACAAACTATACATGTCCCGTCCATTTCCACCTTCTCTTATTGATTTCATCTTTTATTGTAGTTAGGTTTGCTTTTTCTGATATTGTTTCTAATTTTAATAGGCTAAAAGATTTCTGAGACAGTTATTTTGAAAAACGCTACGTTTCTACAAGTCTGATTTTATAAAACACCTTGTTTCACAGCCACGTAATAAAATTGCTCTTACTATTGATTTATAGATCTATATTTTTGTTCGGCATTGAATGATTGCTGACTTTATGAATTTTTCGAAGATTCTAAAAGTTGTTCTTACACGGATGTTACAGTTTTCAATATCTGCCTCTACTCCAACCACAGCTATCAAAAACAGAAGCGAGATGAGTGAATTATTCTGCATCGTCATTTTCTTCTTCATTAATTAGTTTATCAAAAAATAATTCCACGTAAAAAGTAAATTTTAACTATTATTTATTATATTTTACTCAACAATAGTCGAATAATTTTGAATTATAAGGTACATAAATTTTCCTATCATTTTAAAAGAAAAAATTTTGAATGACCAAGTAGAAAATTTGGACGAAATCAGTAGCATAGTCCTCAAGAAATCAAATTTCAACTAAACAACTTTTTAAAATGAGAAAACTTAGAAATTTTTATACCAATTTAGTTCGAAGTGTGCATTTTGTCGTTTAAAAGAACATACTTTAAATTTGTTGTAAAACTTTTCATACTGTAATTCAAAAGTTTTTCGACTATTATTGAATTATTAACAAAAAAGGAATAATTATTAGAAATAATTTTTTTACGTGGAATTATCTTAGATCGCGAATTTTATAATTGTGCGTAAAATTTTTTAATTTGCTGAAGAAGTTCTCGAGATATGGCGAAATAAGCAAAAAATAAAAATAATATTAAGAGCTCCAAACTTTCGATCGCCCTTCTGATCAAGCTATTAGGAAAATTGTCCCCTGATAGCGGCTACCCCCATTTTGATAGTAAAAAATCTCTTCTTTTTTTTCCAATGCCCTCCCTGTGTTAAAATTTTTCGTCAATTCAGGCATTTACAGGGCAGTTTTGTTGGCCTCTCTTTCAGGGGCACCATATTAGGTGGACCAACGTTGCTCCCACAGTAAGGACAGATAATACAGAGAAAGAAAGAACATCCATTCGAAACCAGAACCTTTCTGATGCAAGGACAGTTCCCTAACCCCTAGACAGGCCGGTCGGCTAGTCAGAAATCTAAATCCTTTGAAAAAAATTTTGCATTTATTGAAAGAAAATATGTTTTTATGTCTGATTTCGTAACTTAAAATATCATCTGCGTTAATTAATTAGCATATTTCAGGTTAGACCTTCGAAGATTGAGATAGTTAGTCTTAGATTGAGTGGAAATGATGACATGAAAATCCGATCTTGTAATCGATAATTATTCAGGATGCTCACATTTTTTTTTCGCACTGTACATGCTGAAATAGAATTTCTAGAAAATTAGCTTAATATCATCAGATTGCGTAGAAGTCAGTAATCAAAATTAAGAAAGAAAAGAAATATCAATGCTCTGGAATAATTTGATTTGACCGAAAGGCTTGCAGGAAAAATGTAAACTTAATTGTCGCTAACTATTCTCTAACTGTTGTTAACTCTTACTTAAATGTGTCTGATTTCAAAACAATCCCAACACTATACGTCCTACAATTGAGCTGCCTTTTTATTTTTATGATCGAATCGAATTTGACTTGTGAGCTTTTTGACCCCAGCAGTAAATTTCAAAAATACAGCATAGTTACTACCTGTTTATTAAATGGTTACTAGAGTATGAAGGAATGAACGCGTCATCGAATAAGGCATTTATACATTGTGAGTACAACACTGACAACTTATTTTATTTATACGCATCACGAAAAAAAGGAACATTAAATTTGTGCAATTTAGACGCTTTCGCGTGACATGCAATTTAATGTAACATCTTAAAGAGTTAATTATTCGACTCTGAAAAATTAGACTTTCTTTACAAAATACCTTCACGCATCCATTTTTATTCAATATTTAATTAAAATTATTTTTCAGTTTTCAGCTCGAACATCATCTGTTTCATAAACTGATATTTTCCATTTAAAGCAAGGATATTTTAATATAATTACACTTAATTAATGATCCCCATCCGATGTTGCGAAGAGATTCGAACCAGCTATCCCCACGCTTGAGAGCATTTGGAGGAAGCACGATACCCGGCCGCGGAGGTTCCTGATATAACAGTTTCTGTCTTTAAACAGTTATTTTTAAACAATCTCTTGTTCACTAAGTTCATTAATTTCAAGAAATTACGCATTTTTTATCCAACTCAGAACGGTGGTATATTCTTGGTGCCATTTTTTTAACAATAAGATAAGAACATGAAAGCGAGTATTGATACATTTTTATTCACATTTACATCAATTAAGCTAAAATGTACATTTTAGTTTAACTGTTGTTAAATACCTATACTTCGCGTCTGATTTCGAAATTCTCAAATACGAAAAGCTGTAAGTCGAAGTAAGCTGTATGTCAAAACGATACCAAATGATGCAAAACCAAATTTCTCTTTAAGACATACAAAATGATCGAATCGGATTTCTCACTCAACAATTTTTTCCTAAGGATTTTTTGACCCCATGCAGTAAGTTACTACTTATATGAACTCATTACAAGTAAGCTGTAAGTCAAAACGGTACCAATTGATGTAAAAATTAAATTTCTTTTAAAAAATACAATTCCACACCCAGAAAGCGAAATCGTTGGCTTGTCTATTTCATCTGCCCCAAAAGAATCTTTAAAACCAAGCAATGTCCTACGATTCCTTTGTTGCCAAAACGCAAACCTGAAATTTTTAATTTCGATCGTAACTTGACTTGCTGACCATATTAATATAAATGATGATAAACCAGAAATTCCAATGTGTGCTGCCCATTGCATTTTGTATACAATATCAATTCGATCAATATTTTTTATGGCTAAAACGCATAAAATGCTGAAACAAGTACAAAATTTGGCCGCACAATCCAAAAATATTGGAGCTGAAAACAATCGTTCTGTTTGATGTAAAAATTCAACTAATTGCTCTTTTTTGCTTAGAATATTTATTTGCTGCTTTTTGGAAAAAGTTTCTGGTTTGGTCATATTAATTTCTTTTGTTAAAACCCTGAATTCATTTGCGTAAAAATCGCACAATTTTGAATAAAATAATGAAACTAATGTTGTTGAAACAGGGTGCAAATAAAAATAAAAAAGTAATTTTAAGTAACTAACTACATTCAAAAGTAACATATCAGACTGAAAACCATATGTAAACATTTTCTTCGTGGCAACAGCGGCATCTGTATTATGAAACATAATGGGTATTGGATACATGATGAGAATTATGTACAGCGGTAGCACAGCATTTGTATTGCTCCATTCTCCTACGTTTTTGTACACCAGCTTCAGAGTTTTGAAAAAGAGGAATATTTCTTTTACTCTTCTTGACATTACGAACCAAAAAACTAAACTTATGCAGGGAACTAATAAACTGGTTAAAATAATCTGCCAAGCTAAGCCAATCATGTGATTACCAATGCATAGCAATGTAAAATAATCTAAGAAAAGAACGATACCACTGAATAAAAATATCCAAGATAGCAATACTTTCCATTTCTGAATATTCTTGTGATTGATTGAAACACTCCACAAAATAATTTTGAGAAGAAACAAACTTCCACAGTTCCATCTTGATAATTTAGGAGCCATCTCTGCTTTAAATCCTTTTGGTTCTTAAAAGCTAAAGCAGATATATCTTTCTTTATCAAAATTATTTGAAAAAACATAAAATAATTTTAAAACAAAGAGCTTTTATAGTGCACGTTTTCCATCAATAGTGATTAAAATGTAACTTTAGTAATTGCAAAGATTAAAAAATAAATAAATAAATATTTATCTCTCCAGCTACAAGAGCTTAGCTAACAGTTTGTCACATCTTCAATTCAATCAATATCCATCGATACTATTTCTATGGTCAACAACTCCTTTTCTCAATTAATGAATTAATAGTAAATAAACGGCGAGGAATATGATTAAAAAATTGATCAAACTACCAGTCTCGATACATTTTTTTAAAAATATTGGTCTAATAATAAAATTTAAATATTGATCCATTTAAAAAGTATTTTTGTTTGCAAATTACTTTATGGCACAGAGAAATAGAAGAGTTTTCATTTTAATGCCAGAGCATGTAAAAAAGCGACACAATTTTTACCCTTTCAAAACGTAGCTACAAAATGGCTTCACTTTCCTATCAAATGGTTACAGCACCATGCTGCGGTAATAAGCCTAACTACCAGTTGAACGATAAGTAGATCTTTTTCTTTCTTTTATTTTAATTGAAAAAACAAAATTCTTGTTAATCGTTTGGTGTTTTACCTTAATGCTATAAGATGCTTGGATATTTTTTATTTAATAACATCAAGCATTAATAAAGGTAAAGTATATTTTGTCTTAGAGCATCTAAAGTAAATCACGATTTAATTTAAATATTTTAACTTCTCTCAATTTTTTTTTTTTTAGTCTTAAACTTTCAAACTTATTTCTTGTCTTTAACTTATTTCTATGTTGAATATAATGAATATTAATAAACTTGACATGAACCATTAAGTAATTTAAACTACTATCTATGGATAAGTGCATCTATGGATATGAATATCTATTGATATGAATATCTACGGATATGAATATCTATTGATATGAATATCTACGGATATGAATATCTATGGATAAGTGCATCTATGGATATGAATATCTATGGATAAGTGCATCTATGGATATGAATATCTATGGATAAGTGCATATATGGATATGAATATCTATGGATAAGTGCATCTATGGATATGAATATCCATGGATAAGTGCATCTATGGATATGAATATCCATGGATAAGTGCATCCATGGATATGAATATCTATGGATAAGTGCATATATGGATATGAATATCTATGGATAAGTGCATCTATGGATATGAATATCTATGGATAAGTGCATCTATGGATATGAATATCTATGGATAAGTGCATCTATGGATATGAATATCTATGGATAAGTGCATCTATGGATATGAATATCTATGGATAAGTGCATCTATGGATATGAATATCTATGGATAAGTGCATCTATGGATATGAATATCTATGGATAAGTGCATCTATGGATATGAATATCTATGGATAAGTGCATATATGGATATGAATATCTATGGATAAGTGCATCTATGGATATGAATATCTATGGATAAGTTCATCTATGGATATGAATATCTATGGATAAGTGCATATATGGATATGAATATCTATGGATAAGTGCATCTATGGATATGAATATCTATGGATAAGTGCATCTATGGATATGAATATCTATGGATAAGTGCATCTATGGATATGAATATCTATGGATAAGTGCATCTATGGATATGAATATCTATGGATAAGTGCATCTATGGATATGAATATCTATGGATAAGTGCATATATGGATATGAATATCTATGGATAAGTGCATCTATGGATATGAATATCTATGGATAAGTGCATCTATGGATATGAATATCTATGGATAAGTGCATCTATGGATATGAATATCTATGGATAAGTGCATCTATGGATATGAATATCTATGGATAAGTGCATCTATGGATATGAATATCTATGGATAAGTGCATCTATGGATATGAATATCTATGGATAAGTGCATCTATGGATATGAATATCTATGGATAAGTGCATCTATGGATATGAATATCTATTGATAAGTGCATCTATGGATATGAATATCTATGGATAAGTGCATATATGGATATGAATATCTATGGATAAGTGCATCTATGGATATGAATATCTATGGATAAGTGCATATATGGATATGAATGTATATGGATAAGTACATGACTGGAGGAAGGGACGAGTCAGGCTGGCGATCGCTCGCAACACCGCTTTTATGATCGAATCGAATTTGTCAAATTGAAATTTTTGTGGGGTTCTTGTTCTCTGCATTAAATTTCAAAGATACAGCATAGTTACTACACATTTATTACATGATTACTAGAGTATTACTAGAGTCCTAGCCAGGTTATGGGGACGCCAAACGAAAACCAGATTTAATGTTCTCTAAATTACTGATTTCCTCATTTTTTTTAAATAGCTTGTTTGAAAAATATACATAAAGTTTTTTAATTAAACATTACTGAAAGAAAACACAAATAATTAAGATCAAAAGGAAAAAACTTCTTTGAAAAAAACGCGCTAAAAAGCAGCAGAAATTTCAGAAAAAAGTATCAATACAAAACAAATGAAATAAAACAAAAATACGACCACCGAAGCTGACTTCTTCAGGGGGTACCGGCCCCGGTAGCCATTAAAAACAAAACCATTTCTATTTGAGGGAGAAGCAAAAGCTTAAAATATCTCCCTCAGTACCCCGATGGTTTTGTATAGAGGTCCAGGAAAAACAAGATACATTCAAAAGAATAAACAAATTACGAAAAGAAAATCAATAAAAATCATCAGAAAATTAAAAACTCACAGTCACAGGTCTTGACCTGTGACTGTGAGTTTTTAATTTTCTGATGATTTTTATTGATTTTCTTTTCGTAATTTGTTTATTCTTTTGAATGTATCTTGTTTTTCCTGGACCTCTATACAAAACCATCGGGGTACTGAGGGAGATATTTTAAGCTTTTGCTTCTCCCTCAAATAGAAATGGTTTTGTTTTTAATGGCTACCGGGGCCGGTACCCCCTGAAGAAGTCGGCTTCGGTGGTCGTATTTTTGTTTTATTTCATTTGTTTTGTATTAATTAAACATTCTTATATTAACTTACTTTATAGTCAAAACCTTTATTTAAGCTTCACTCCAATATTCTTAAAAAGTTTAATGAATGACAAAAACAGACAAAGAAGTAACCATGTGGACTTAAGTTTCTTTTTTATTTAGTCCTAGATTCATACTTTTCAATTTAGTGTGTTATAGATTTTATAATTTCCAGGTAGAAAAAAAAGAAAATTTGAAAAGCACCAGTGAGCCAATTCAAAGGGACAATAAGTTATTATTTTTTATTTAATTAAGATTCATTTTCCAAAATTGAGTTAAGAGCGCCGTTTTCAGTATCACCCTGGGTGTGAAAACGCCTCTGCCGAAACTGGATAAGCATTGGCTTTCCCCATATCATCTTAGATTTTAAGTTAAATATTTAATTTTCGTATTCACATTTACAAACTTTTAATGATAGTCTATCATTCGATTACATTATACCTTTTTAATATTTTGCCTTTAAAACTTCGATAATTTGAAATATTTATTTAGGTTTCACGATAAAATTTTACTTTAAAATCTCATTCTTCCCAGTTTACTTTCTAATTGGACAAATTTATCAGATATAATACTTTAGATAATTACAATATCTAAATTTTTTTTTTGCCACTTAGACAACATTATTATCTAATGTTTATAAACATCTATAATATGAATTTATGTTAATATCTAATGTTTATGAAACGTTTGTTTTTTATGCATGGAATTTAATTGCACATCTATATGATGATTATTTCGTTTTTTTTACAACTCCCTGATTTATCAAATTATTATATTTCTTTAATTATCTACCTTAAAAGTTACCGAAATCTTATATACAGTCATCTGTTCAATTAGACTTTTAATGTAAACCAACTCTAGATATCTTGCTGCTGATATATTTATTCTATTTCCTAACTTTATTTTATTTTAAAACTTGCTTTGAACAGCCAAACTATTTTTGGGTTTACGACCATCGTTGTTCAACTCCATAACTTGTTATTTTGAACCCAACCAGGAAGACCTTTGAACTTCTGGATCAATCATTGAGACAAATTAGCCTTTGAGGAAGACTATTTATTTATTTATATCCGTTGTTTAACAGCCGACCCAATGCTTAGAATTTACGACTACTAATTTTAACTCCGTAGCCTTGTAATTTTGAACCAATACAGAAGACAAGGAAACTCCTGGGTCAGTACCCCCAGAGGTATTGATTTGTTATGGGAACATGGAGGACTTTGCGACTCAACAGATTTAACGTGCATCAGTCACCATTTACTACACGGGGAGTCTACGGCCGGCGGGGATCGAACCCACGAACTCTTGGACATGGGCCCAGTGCCTTACCAACCAGGCTATAACGGTCTAAGGAATACTATATTGTTTATAACCGTCGTTGAACAGCCGACCCGACAAGGAGGACTATTTGATGAAACTAACCCGTATATGTGTTACATGGAGAGGAAAACCACGAAAACAGCCCACGGTCAACCTAACCGTAGAGGAATTTGAGCTCATGATCCACTTTTTACTTCAACAATGTGGTTATTTCAAGCTGGGACGTATGAACTAGCAATCGCTGGGATTCAAAACTGGGTCACTTCATTAGGAGGCGAGTCCTCTATCCACATGATCAATGCGGCTCACTTTAGTGTACATGATGTTAACACAGATTCTATACTTGAGAATTAATTTCCCAGGTGTCGACCAGTGACGTGAAGGGCAAAAGGGTCTATGACCTCAGGCAATTAGCCAAACGAGGCTATTCATTTGACGACTAAGGACACTGATACGTAATTATAGTTGTTATGAAATGAGCTATTTAACAGGTAAATACTTGGCTCAAGTTAAATATTTTATGAAGAATAAAATCTGATTTGTAAACAAATTTAATAATTAAGTTTTAGATCATTTAATTTCATTTCTTCAAGAAAAAAATTAATTAAAAATAGAAAGTAATTAATTTATTGGAAATTACAGGTTTTTATTTTAAATTCTTTTTAATCTTAGAACAATTGCTTCCTGCCTAACATGAAAAAAAAAATTAAAAATATAGTATCCAGTGGCCTCCACATATCCAGTTCCCTCCACAGAAAAATATTACTTAGCTAGTATGCAATACATTGATACAAGTAAAAGTACTATAGTACTTTTACAAGCATCAGAATCTTTAGCATAGTCATGATAAAATAATTAATCGAATGAATTTTTAAAAAAAGTTATTCAAGTGTTTTTCTGTGTATTTCTTATAGTACGCCTTATTTTTAATTTATTCCAAGCTGTCTTCCCAGAATAAGTTTAACCTGAAAGTAATGCAAAAAATTCAATTTTTTGCAACATAATACTTAATCAGTTATGACATAAAACTTAAATTTTAATTTACATAGCCCATAATATATTATCTGTACTTCTATGTAGATTGTCTACTAGCCTTCCCACAATACGCACCGACCACCTTAACTTCTCAAGCCAGCTGGTACCCATCTATTTGAAGCTGCGTGGATTTTAAGCCACAACCAGAATTTGAACCCTAGCTTGTCTTAAGCCCAAATTATTCAGTGCCGAAGTGACGTAGACACAAAAATCTTGGACTGTGACAAAAAGAGTCACGGGTTCAAACCCCCTCCACTGAATAATTTGTTAAATATTTTTTCGTAGCGATTTGATTATTTTGTCTTATCTAGCTATGAGTTAAGCATTAATCAGTGCATTGATATACTTAGAAAAGTTATTACGCCATTTGACATGGCTATAAATAAATGTCTTAACTTTATTATCATTCGCTTTCAATTTTTTTTAATTACGTTGCAGATGAGCCTTGGATACAATTTCTGTGCCCCCCCCCTTCTTTATTTGAAAGCACAAAAATGAAAGGCCCTCTTTACTTGAAAATACTAAATAGAATTTCAAAATGAAATTCGCAGTAAGAAACTTTTTGTTCACTCACCTTACAGTTAATTATATAAGTGACATTAGACGCTTAAGAAGTTAGTTTATAAAACGTAATATGCGATAGTGTTTATAATGCGCAATACGCGACAAATTAAAAATTGTGACCAGGCCTTGTATATTTATATATTAAGTTTATTAATCATACCTGGACTGGGATTGAAGAAGCACACCTCTGCTAATGATGGCAACTAGATGATTAAAATAATGATGGATTTTTAATTGCATTCCCTATTGACTTTTCAAATTTCGCAAATGGCTTTTCATACATGGCTTTTAAGCACAAAATGTTTCAATCTTTCGTTTTCATGCGGTTACATAAAAATTAATTTATTATTATTGATACTGTTGCTGATAAACCAAGGTTTCACTAGTCTTTGCTTTTACAGAGAGTAAAAGATTTTTTTTAAGTTATCAACTTAATTATACAAGATAGAATGCAATTTTGAAACTTCGAATTTAACCACTTGCGTAGCTACAAATCATGCGTTTATCAAAAAGTCAACAACTCACTACCAGGCGTAAGTGCTCGATACCGAAGTATTACAGAAATCGAAACAGTCTTTTTCTATTTCCATGATAATGACCACAAACGTCTTTTTAATTTCTCTGTCATTGGCGATTTTGTGACAAAAGCATCTTAGCGTGCTTAGCAAGTCTATCCTGTGCAAGTAGTTAACTATCAGAAAGCTAATTTATTCAAAACGTCTCATGTTAACATTGCGAATAATGTACCCAGACCACTGTAAATTGTGTAATGAAAGATTCGATCTCAAATCAGACTTCAGATCTTGTGCTACTAAATTGTATGGCTCCAACACATACAGACTCGGTTGAAATCAAGATCGTTTTGCGAAATAAGTACGCAATTATGATTAACAAAAGAAATAAGGTTGAATTTAGATTAGTTGTATTTTTTTTAATAGGTCATTTCTTTTCATAAATAAGTGGGTAGGATTTGCCTATTTTGGTTGGTTAAGGGAGGTATGAGCAAAGCTAAAATAACACTCCCAACTTCCTTTAACAAAAATAAATAAATGAAAAAAATCCTTTAATTGCAATAATAATTAATTTTGTGGAAAAATTGTATTTTAAAAAGCAAGGTCTCATATAATAAGCATTGAGGAAAAGGTACTTTATTTACGTCGCACTAGACCTGCTCAATGGGATATCGGCGGCGGTCTGGGAAACATCCCTGAGGCTGATCCGAAGACATTCCATAATTTTGATCTTCTGCCGAGGGAATGGCTCCTCAGCTTTGCTAGCTCGACAACCTGTGCGCGAAGTCGAGCACTTTGCAGTGGAACAATTTAACGAGAACCGATACCGAGCTCCCTCGGTCCCTGTACAGGTTGATCAAAGTGGTCACCTACCCGCTTTCTGACCGTAACCAGTAATGCTTGAATTATGTGTTCTACTAGGAACCGTGTCTTTACGATCAGTCTACTGCAGGACGCATTGAGGGAAAGTAGTAGTAGTAGTAGTTCATTTACGTCGCACTAGAGCTGCACAATGGGCTATTGGCGACGGTCTGGGAAACATCCCTGAGGATGATCCGAAGACATGCCATCACAATTTTGATCCTCTGCGGAGGGGATGGCACCCCCGCTTCGGTAGCCCAACGACCTGCACGCGAAGTCGAGCACTTTACGGTAGCACAGTTTAACGAGGACCAATACCGCACACCCTCGGTCCCTACGCAGACTGATCCAAGTGGGTCACCCACCCGCACACTGACCGCAGCTTGAATTATGTGTTCTACTAGGAACCGTGTCTTTACGATCAGTCTACTGCAGGACGCATTGAGGGAAAGATCCTTTTCGGATAATAAGAAGCGGGAGAAGTAATTTCTTGCGTAACGTGGGTTTGAACAGCCTCTTAAAAAATTAATTTTTTATTTTTTTTAAAGTTATGATATAAACAAGAACCTAGTGATGACCCTATTGACTAATCTAGTCAAAATAAGTCGTGTACTTTAGATTTAACTTATCTACGAACTTTACCATTTTAAGTGAACACTTTACTGCTACACAAACAAATAACAAGTCTTAACAAATTTTCTTTTTAGACATTACTAAGTTTTCTTTTTAGACTTCAAAAATTTTCTTTTTTGACATTTCTAACCTTTTCAACCATGAATGAATCAGGCTTCTCCCAGTTCCTTCATGTAATGGAGTCTATTGTGCCTTCTAGTGCGACGTAAATGAACTACAACTACAACAACAACAACTACCTTCATCTGATGGGTAAATAAAATTGCACAAAAAGAAAAGATGGAAAAAATTTTAAAAATTAATATGATTTACTTTTGAAAAGCAATTTTATTTTCACTCCGTAACATCACAGCTTCAAATATTCGCTGATATAATTTTTTTCTACAATATATCTCAATCAGATGGACAGAATTGAAAGAGAACATGTCATAGTAAAGTTAGACTTCTACCTACCCTATATTTAACTAACAGTTAAAGTAAAAACTAGTAAGATATTCAAGTCCAATCTTTGAACGGACTATAGAAAATTTCAGGAATATCTTGCCTTGGTTAACACTTCATATTCCTAGAATTGTAAGTAACTTTTGGTGCATTCAGATGCATCACTTGGCCAATGAATAGGCCTGCACATCTATTCGTTTTTGGCCTTAATCATTTTTTCACCAACAAAAAATTTTAATTTTTTTTTTAAAAAATGCATACATACAGACTCGTGATAGCTCAGGGGATAAAGCATTCACCTTCCAATGAGGTGAACTTGGTACGAATATGATACGAATTCCGCCTCCAGCTTGCACCGACCACAGTTCTGACGTAAAATATCCTCAGTGGTAGACGGATCATGGGATAGAATCCCCTTGCTGTCAGGCTGATTGTGGGAGGTTTCCCTCACCATGTAACACAAATGAGGGTTAGTTCCTTCAATAAGTCTGCCACGAAGGCAAATTTCTCCCAATACTTGATACAGGAATTCCGTTATCTTCAGGATTGGGTTCAAAATTACAAGGCTACGGTGTTGAACATTAGTACCCAAAAATTGGGTCGGCTGTCCAACGACGATTATAAAATACACATACATAAGATGTTCCAAAACTCTAACAAAAAGTTCAGAGACATGATAAACGGCATAAGAAATGAACACGTTTAAGAGGGTGAAAAACCCATGAAGGATTTGATCTCATGCTGGTAAGCATTTACAAAAGATACAACAGATTTGCTAGCCACAAAAATATTGAATTAATTTTTATGAGACTCGTTCTAAGTGGCGGTCGCTGACGTAGATCGTGGCAAAGTCAACGACGGCATAAATAGAATTCCCGGACTGCACTCTGATGTGCTTTTAATGTCTCCCTAAGCAACAACAATTCGTAGTATGAGATGTAGTGTAGTGTCCTCAGCAGCACTGCCAACTATTACGATTTACCGACCAGGTGGCCGAGTGGTTAGCGTGCCTGACTGCGGAGTCATTGGCCGCAGGTTCAAATCCTGCTCAAGGCATGGATGTTTCTTTCTCTCTCTGTGTGTGTGCTCTATGTCCTTTCTCCTCTGTGTGAATGTGACCCGCCCTATAAACAGGTTTGTGGTTGTGTGACGTGGACGACGCTGCTCCACCGCATTCCTGTGGCCAATGGGACAAACCCCAAGTGCCCGCCATTAAAAAAAAACTAATACGATTTTTGCAAACTATTTTGCTGTGTGGTAGACTATTAAAAACAAAACCTTTCAGGATTTTTACCGAAATCTTTAAAACTGAGCACGAGTGAGCTAAATCAAAGTGACTTCTCATATAAACTTCCGGGTCGTAATGGCGTGGAAAATAACTTTAAATGAAATTAACGAAACAAAGAATCATCATTAAAACATTAACTCTGCTAGCAGAAGTTTTCCCAAAAAGCGTAGAAAATCCCTAGATTTTTAAACAGATTACAATCTTTTAAGTTGGGAAACTATATGGAACTGAAAACTACATTAAACATAGTTCTAAAAGAAAGCGTCATGGAAATTAAAAAAATATTTTTAACAGTTAAATACGAAAAATATTAAGAAAGGGAGAAATATCGTAGTCAGGGGTCTGTTTAGAAGAAAAACGGACCCTTCGCAAAATAATTTATCTTTTAATCGGACCCTTCACAAATTTGTTTATCTTCATTATTGTTTTGTTAATCGAATAAATCCTTTCCAAGGGGGGGGGGAGAAAACGGTTCGAGACGTTAATAGAATATTATGTAAACAAAAATTTGTTTTTGGCAAGTTTTTAATAAAATATTATAAATTGAAGAATTGTTTCAATTTACTTAATGCGTTACACATTAAAAGCGATACATAACTAAGTTGTGTTACTCAAAATACGTCAATTGAAATTATTAAAAATGTGAGTGATTTTGCTTCCATTATTCGTCCGAAATAAATTTTCTGTGTTGAGCAGTATAGGCTAAGTATCAAATATTTGTATGTTGCATCTCTAATTTAGTAGCAGCAATTGTTGAGCAGAATCTTGGATCTATTTACAATTTAAAAACTTCTTGAAAAGGTTTTCAGCAATTTTCTGCTATAACAGGACCCTATTTGAACAAATTCACAAAAGCCGGACCCTGGTTGAAAGAATGTGACTTAACGCTTATTTTATATTCACAAATTATGAGTAGTTCTTTTACAAATTCACAAAAACAGGATCTTTCACAAAATGTCTAGACAGACCCCTGGTAGCACATTCCTATATAGCCTATGCAGAGGGAAGGGGCATAGATATGGAACTGGTCTTCTCCCCAGATGACGTATTTGAGCGTTGCGATCGCCTATATCGGTCGAATTTTCCACCTCTCTGTATATAAAATTGCGAAAATGGGGGGGGGGGGAATTTGATTTATTAAATTGCAGTAAATACAGTGCGAGTTGCTAGGAACAGAAATCACCAAATACAGCATCAATTACAAAAAGAAAATAAGTAAAACTAATTTCAAGAAATAGAACCTGGTAATCAATGAAACATAGTTCATAACAGAAAAACAAAATTTATTAAGAATATGAAAACAATTTTCTATCATACATTACATTTTTTTTAATTAACCATGAAGACAAATTACTTTTTATCTTTTTCAACTTTGCTTGATGGTCGAGGAAGATGATATTTTCGCATGTCACTAAGTAAGTCATTAAATGAGTATTCCTTGTATTCATAATACTCGGGAACTTTATAGGTACCATCTTGAGCTTGACTTGTAGGCTGATCTAAATTTAAATGTTTAAACAAATTTAAACAAATTTGTGCATATACAATTAATAATTTAAATACATCAAAGGAAGTTTAGATCTTTTTATTTGCAATGAGCTGCACAATCGGTCTTGCCGATGAGGAGAGTGCGTTCTCCAGAGGTGGTATCCACTCTTTCAGGACCACCACAATGGGTGAGATACCGTTGGTCATGTTAATTTGGACGTCTAGTTTCTGCCACACTAGATGGCAGCACCGAGACTCTATTTGGATGCTAAAGTGCACTAGGAATTTAATTTTGCCGGAAATGCCAAGAGCCAATATGGCACTCCAGGGATCTTTTACATGCAGCATAATCATACGACATGGCTGAGGATTTTCTGCATCCCGAAAATCCGGTGCCTGGGTCGGGGATCGAACCCGCAGACTTGGGCCGACGACAAACCAACTGCGCCACCCAGCCACAGTTTAGATCTTATGATGTAAATTTTCATAATTTAAACCATTATTTTTGGTGGATTAACTTTTCATTAGCAGTGACGTGTTTTCCATACCAAGAATCACACTACAATAAAGTACTCATGACAAAATCTATTTGATAACTGAAACTAACAAAAGATTATCTAAAAAATTGTCTTGACACCCGATCGCTTCTTTTTTTTTCATTTTAAAAATGCCCCATAAACATTTCATTGTTATTTTTTGATAAATATGGAATTATTATGAATATTTTATAATATTCCAAGCCATGTTACTTAATTTCACACTTACTTCTTACTAAAAATGCTACAACTAGTACAGCTGGTCACTTGCCAGCAGCAACATTTCATAATTTTGCACTATAATTTTAAACTATTTTCACAGTCATTCGTGAGATTTTTATAGAACAGTCAAACCCCGCTATTGTGAACCTTCAAGGGACCGAAATTTTGGTTCACTATAACCGGGATTTCACTACATCCGTTCCTCAAGCAATTTTAACTAATGATTCCGAACTCCTTCCTCTTATTATACAATATATAAATAAATGACCAATTAAATGAAATACAAAAATGATTGAAAAGTAATACTTAGTAAAAAAAAATGTGCGAACTTCTTTGTATTTTTTATTACTCTTCGTCTTGAGTACAAAAAAAAATGTAATATTTAGATGAAGCGAAGCTGATTCAAGAAAAATTTTGTCCATACATCTGCCTGTGTTGGCCTTTATTTAGGGATGGGAAAGTGAGATATAAGAAGCAAACAAGAAAAGATGCTTATCGCTACATTCCTCTCTATAGAGGGTTTTAAAAATCAGTATAAGTATTTATTTTGAAGTAGACATTTCAAAATTATTTAGAAAAAATGAAGAAGAAAAATTAGTCGAAGTCAGAAAAAGTTCATAATATCCAATTTCCTCACTTTTTTGTTTCACTATATCCACAAAAAAATAACATTATACGAGTATAGCTAGGCACGGGACCGAACATTTCGTTCACTATATACACTGGTTATCATAAATTAAGGAAAAATCACAAAAATAGCGATAACTCTTTCAAAAGTAAGCCAAACCGTGCAAAATTTGCATATGTTGTCCACTAAGAGTAGCTGAGTAAAATTGCAATATGCAAATTAGTGGCGCTGCACTCGGCTTACGTCATCTGCCTGGAGCATAAAAGTCCAAGTTTGAGAGAAAGCACACAAATTTTACTGTGATTGCGACATTGAAAATCTGAGATAGCCAATTCGTAATAATGACCTCTAGGCATCATTTGCCTGAAGAACTACGATGGAGAGCCATCGGGAGACTAGAGGCAGGGCAGAGTCAATCAGAAGTGGCCAGATGGCTAAATGTGAGTCCATCTGTGGTTCATAGACTTTGGAGGCAATTTCAAACCACAGATTCGGCATCTAGGAGGTTCAGTCAAGGACGGCCAACTGTTACGACCAGTGCCGATGACCGATATTTGACATTAAGTGCACGCAGGAATAGAACCGCTACTCCGACACATCTTAGATCCTCTCTTGCTGCAGCCACCGGAAGGTTGGTGTCAACGTCAACTGTGCGCAGAAGGCTCCACGAAGGTGGTCTGTATGCGAGACGACCAGCCATTTGCGTGCCGCTCACATCACGCCATAGGAGAGACCGTTTGCAGTGGGCCCGACAACATGTCCACTGGACGTCAGATCAATGGAGGCCTGTTCTCTTTACGGATGAGTCCAGGTTTAGTCTAGAAAGTGACAGTAGACGTTATTTGATATGGAGAGAACCTGGGACCCGTTATCATCCATCAAACATCCGTGAAAGAGATGCATACGGAAGAGGCAGTGTCTGTGTTTGGGGAGGCATATCCTTAGGAGGGCGCACATACCTCCATGTCTTTCCAAGGGGAACCGTGAATGCTCAGGTTTATCGAGACAACATCCTTGATGCTTATGTGCGCCCATATGCCGGGGCAATTGGTGATTGCTTCCTGTTACAGGACGATAATGCAAGACCACACAGAGCTCGCATTGTTGATGATTATCTTCAACAGGAAACAATTACTCGCATGGAGTGGCCAGCTCGATCCCCGGACTTGAATCCTATCGAGCACGTTTGGGATGCTCTAGGGAGGCGTGTATCTGCCATCAATCCGCCCCCTCAGACCCTTGCCACGCTTGCAACTGCTTTACAAGAGCAATGGCTCTCACTTCCTATTGAACTGATAGACCGCATAATTGAAAGCATCACACATCGCTGTTTGTGCTGTATTGCTTCTAGAGGCAATCATATTCCATATTAAAGGTACTTTTTCTATTGCAAACCGATACTTCCAATTTGTTTATTTTATACATGTGCTAATTTCTATACTACTATTAATGTCTGATAATTTCTTTTTATGTTGTTTAATACCTTACTATGTGTTGTATATTGTGGGTAAGTTTCATAAAATTCCATGTGTAATTTCTTGAGTTATCGCGATTTTTGTGAATTTTCCTTAATTTATGATAACCAGTGTATGTTGCAGTTCACTTGTGGCGTCATCAAAGACTCATGGCATAGAACGTCATATTCATTAAAATGCAACGCGGCTGGAAGAAGCCGATCTCTCAAGATGCAAATCAGCTTTCCCGGACGGCGCGCGTCTGCACTCAAGAAGGATAAAAAACCAGCTCACCGACGATCAGTATGCCACTTCGACTTCAGCTCTCACCCGGAGATGTGTGCTGGACCTAAGCTGCCGAGTCCCGATGTCTTTCTACTTACTTTGATGATGGACTTTATGTTGTAAAACGCTTTTTAGAATTTTAGTTGTTTATGATGGAAATAAACAGAGTTCCTGGTATCTTCTAAACACTTCCAAACACTCTAAACCAGTGTTTCCCAACGTGGGGCCCACGCCCCACTGGGGGGCAATTTGATTGTTAAGGGGGGCAATTCGAAAATGGACTCGACACGAGTTTAACCCTTTTGCTCCGGGCCATTTAAATGCAATGCTAGATTTCGGTGCCAAAATTGAAAGAAAAAATCAAATTCTTAAATAATTGCAGCCAATAAATATTATAAATTCTTTTGACTAGACCAGAATATCAACTGGGTTTTTGGCGTCGTCAACTTAACCTCTCTGCAGCAGACTCCACGTGGACTTTTATACTTTAAAGAAAAATTTTGAAAAGAGGACAACAGTAAAGTCTCTATTTACTGCTCACACTTCAACTCATAATCGTATTCTTGAGGCTAGTTATCAAATTTTTTTATTCATCGCTAAATCTGGAAAAAATCATACGGCAGGAGAGAATTTAAAAAAAACCATCAATATTAGCATCTATTAAAACGGTTCTTGAAAGTCAGTAACAATACTGTTAGCAGAAGAATACCACTCAGTAACAATACTGTTAGCAGAAGAATAGACGAAATGAGTGAAGATATTGAAAAACAACATGTTGAAAAGATGAAAAGAAGAAAATTCTCAGTGCAAATGGATGAATCAACTTTGATAGACAGTGTGGCAGTATTGATGACTTACGTAAGATATATTGATAAAGGGCATTTTGCGGAAGAAATGTTGTTCTGTAAAAGATTAGAAAGCACCACTACCTCCAACGATATATATAATAAGCTAAAAAAGTACATAGATGTCAATAATATACCAATAAATACATAACATCTTGTGCTGCAGATGGTGCTCCTAAGAAAATGGTTGCTTAAAATTTATGAAGATGAGAATCCAGAAATGATTCTCGTGCATTGTGTTTTTCATAGGGAAAACTTGGTAGCTAGAAAGATCTTGCCTGTTCTAAATGAAGTACTACATTCAGTAATAAAGTGCATCAATGATATTAAAGCTAATGCCAAATGTGAGCTTCTCTTCAAGCTATTTAGTGAAGAACAAAATGCAGACCATGTGAGACTTTTACTTCACGCTGAAGTAAGATGGCTCTCTACAGGGAACTGCTTGAAAAGATTTATGGAACTGTTTGATATTCTTAGTGATTTTTTAAGTGACAAACCTAAAATGAAGTATCTGCTAACAGTCAATGATAAAGCATTTGTGAGTTATTCAGCCGATATGTTTGAAAAACTAAATATATTAAATAAGCATCTTCAAGGAACAAATAAAACTCTTGTTGATGCAAAAGCGAAGATATTTGGTTTCATTACCCTTATTGAGTTATGTCAGATATATATTAACAACAAAAACTTAGAACAGTTTCATTGGCTCCAAAAATGTGAAGTAAATAATACAGCTTTTCTTGCTATTGTCGATCATCTGAAAATTCTATCGGCTGATTTAAAAGAAAGATTCTATGATTTAAAACAAATTGATTTTCCAACAAGGATGATGCAGACAAAGTTAGTGGATTTGTCTGATATATCAAATATGCAGTATCAAGAAGAACTCGCAGAAATGCAAAATGTTAAGTCAGTTAAAACTTTATTTAATATAAAGGGAATGATGGCATGGCTTTGTGAGGAAACAGAAATCAAATACCCAAATTCAACCAAATGTGCAAGAAAACTATTGCTACCGTTTCCATCTTCATATTTAGCTGAATTTGGATTTAGTGCTGTAAATGATTTACTGCTAAAAAAAGAAATCGTCTGGATATAACATAACGGGGATACTTGAGACTGAAGCTAACCAAATTGGAACCTAACATAAAATCTCTGTGCAGCAAGGATCTCACTAAATTAAAATATTAAATTATTATAGAAAAATCTTTATTAAAACTATTTGAATTTTAGTTTTTCATTATATGTTTTGAAAATTTTCTTACTGTGGTTCGTTAACAATTTCCTAGTGCTTTCTTCCTAAAACCTATCATTTAAGTTTCTTAAGTGAACAATTACATTTTTTAATATTAAAAATTATGTATATGTTACTTAGGGGGGCATAAGAATTTTAGAATGACTTTGGTGGGGCATGGCGCAAAAAAGGTTGGGAAACACTGCTCTAAACTGTGTACACTATAGCGGGGTTTGACTGTACTTCATATTTTTTCTTGCTTAAATATAAACTTGCGACGGCAAACGTGCAAAATTTTCTTCTAGTATTTTGACAAGAATTTTTAGAAATAGCATATTGAAGGCAGTCATTATATATCACTCTGCATGATTGCATTCGTTTTTAAGGTTTAAATTTCAATATAGTTTAAATTTCACGATATTCTCAAGTATAGAATAACTTGAAAATATCGCGAATATTAAAAACATGCTTTGTGATTGACCACAAATTCTGAAAGTTTTAGAATTTAACACAATTTTGAACACTGCATTACAGCATTCGTGTATGTAAACGATTTCTCGAAAATATAATTTTAGTTAGCTTTCCAGACAATATAACAATGAGTTGATTTAATTTCTCTGACCTAGATCTATGTAATTATCATAAAAATTAACAAAAACAAAATGTTGTAGATGCAACTTAACATATATTTAAAAAATATACATAATAAAACCTAAAACTTAACTTATGCTATTAAAATGCAGATTACCTTTACAACTGATTTGATAGATGACACACCAACATTTGAGATTTTTGTGAAATATTTTGGTTGGGAACTAGAGCTTAAATTTAAAATTATAAATAAATAAATAAAACTTCAATGGAACTTCTAACAGAACTTAAGGTTATGTGACTCCACAATTTTGTGACTATGTGGTCAGCAATGGACGGGCTTTAAGCTGCCACTTGGGATTGAATCCCAGTCATTTACACTGACAATTCATTTACAATGACCAGAGCCATTGCATATTTACAATTAGTTGTGGAAAAAATTTTGTGAATCATAATTTTACTAAACTATTAAAACATTACCTCTGCTACCATCTGAGAAAATATTTCACAAAACTATGGAAATTCCATAGTAGTTGGAGAATATGCAGATGAGTAGACTTTCAAACAACTAATTGAATATTCAAAAAACTTCTGCAAGCAATAATTCAACTTTACAAGATAACAAACAAAAGAATGACTGTTGAAAAACTAACTTTCAAACTTAATAAAAGTAAAAAAAAAAATTTTTTTTTTTTTTAATGCTAGGGAAGGCCAATTCAGGAAAAGGCCACCTATGTCTTTTTGGATGTCCGCTGGGAAGAAAAAAGAAAACTAATAACACAAATTTTGCTAAGAGAGTTTCTTCTGATTAAACTGTGCTGTCAAAATTCTTGTTTAAAGTATACATTTTGATGGCATTTTTCTGTTCACATTATTTCGCAGTTTCAGTTACTTTTTTAAAATAAATTTAAAACTGTAAGGTTTGCCACATCTAGATGGCCACCGAGCAAGCTAAAAAACAAAACAATTGAAGGGGACTGGGATGTAAAAAGAGAGAATTAATAATAATAAGAAGAAGGTTGGGTAGTAGTGGGGCTGGTGGTCACGATGTGAATAACTATTATTTCTTTATTTTTAATATTATGCTTTTTTTGTATTATGTGGCATAGATATGTCATAATAAAATTATTTTAGCCACTGAAAAATATAGTGCGAAATCAATATCACATAATGGAAATTTAGGAAAAGAACCTGCATACATTATTGAAACCAACTTCCAGTATATTTATGATGAGTATTTGTATCATAAATTAAAACTGTATAAAAATTTCATTATCAAACTAAATTTTGAAAAACCAAAACAATGTCTCATTTATCTGCAAAATAAACTGCACAAGCTTCAAAATTAAAAATAATCAAATTTTAACATTGCACGAACTTTTCAGTGAAAAGTTATTGATTTCAATAAACTAAATTTAATATTTAGTATTAGGATAAACTAACCAGTGAAAGAAAACTTAAGCTTCGCTTGCCTTTTAAAAAATCATATAATTTCAAAATTCGCAATTTTAGTTAAATGACAGAGTCAGCATATTTGTTACTAATTGTAAATAATGTAAAAAAAATTGTAGAGAACTTACATAATATTGTTTTAAAGTTTTGGAGGTTCAAATAACAAGTAGTAAGAAGACCAAGTGAAGGAACAGCTCTTACCAGAAAATGAACACCCAGTAAAGGAACACTTAATTTTGGTTATTTTTTAATGCTCTTTATGAATTTGTAAGCCATACAAATATTTAAAAACAAGCCTATTTTTGAAATTATAACATATAAATACTTGGAAAATGTTAACTTCTTTTTGTAATCATGTATCATGAATTGAAAATTAAAGTGTCAACATATTAACACATACTGTTCATTCACTGGGAAATCTATGCCCAGTAAAGGAACATGCCTGTTCACTCACTGGTTAGAAGTTGTTTTTCGTATTTTTAATATACTTTTGATGCGGAACATCACTAACGGTACAAGAAAATTAAAGTTTATATTTAATTTTTATTAACTTAGAAGAAAACTCAGTAAAGGAACACTAGTTCCTTCACTGGTTTTTCATCGTTTGGTGATCAAGCGAATAAACGCCCCCTTATCTCAGTACTTTATTATGCTATGATGCTTAAAAAAATATAATGTAACTTCAATAACTATATTCTGAATTCTCTTTTTCACAGTGAGAAAAATAAAACTATTACATGCAATTAATTCCACTTCAAACACATAAATACAAACACTCACCTTATAATTTTTTCAAAGAAACAAGGAGTTACAGAGATAATAACAAATTCAAAAATTTTTCCAGTGAAGTCTATTTGACCAGGTAATCCAAAACATCGCTAGATGACTTCCTATTGTTTGGCAGTAAGCTGTTGTTACCAATCAATCTAAAAAAAAACTTTCAAATTCTTATTTTTAATCAATATATATATAATGTTCCTTCACTGGGTAGTGTTCCATCACAGGTTGGTTTACCCTACCAAAAATAATTGTTGCAGAAATTGGGTTCTATGTGATGGAACACTACCCAGTGAAGGAACATTATATATATATTGATCTAAAACTACAGAACTTTGAACAGTTTTTTTCTAGATTGATTGGTAACACAGCTTACTGCCAAACAATCAGGAAGTCATCTAGCGATTGTTTTGGATTACTGGTCAAATAGACTTCACTGGAAAAATTACTTGCTTTGTACTCATTATTTGTAATCCTTACTCTCAAAATACAGTCAATGCAATATAGGATTAGTAGTTGCAAATTTCGAAATATGGTCCCAATAGTTTGGTCAGGAGAGCAGCCTAAAGTTTGAACCCCTTAATGTTAATTTATCTTTATTTGGTAATTTAACGTAATTACCTAAAAGTAATAATGCTAATTTTTGTATAATAAAAAAGTTATGTACTAAAAATTCCGGGAACTATTCGCCGATTTCATTCAAATTCTGTATTTTTACTACCTAAAATTACATTCTTTAAAATTATGTAACAAATTGCATACCATACAAACAAAAAATTTTTCGACAGTTATTAATTATGGAATTATTTTAGGATAAATAAATTTTATATCTGCGCTTAAAATATTTAAATTTGCTTAAAAATTTATGAGTTATAGAGAAATAAACAACAAAAAAATGTAACATTAAGGGGCCTAAAATTTGGATCCCTCTCTTGACCAAACTATTGGGACCATATTTCCCAGACTGCAATTTTTTTTGAGGGTATGCTTATTCAGAGAAGAAAATTTTTTTCTTTATCTGATTCCGTAACTTAAAATATCACCCACACTAATTAATTTACACATTTGAAGTCACCCATGTGAACCATTAAGTGAGAATCTGACCATGTGAAAATCTGATCATTAGATCAAAAGTTATTCAGGGGTTTTAATTTTTTTCCTTCTTTTTATTTATGCATATTGTATAAGGAAATGCAGAATTTCATAATGTATGAAGTATTCCTTTAATGAAACCAATAAAACATTAGGTCTCCCCCATAAACACTATAAACTTAAGTTTTTTAAAATTTAAAATCTAAAATACTTTTATGCTTATCTTCACTAAATCTACAAGTCACTGAAACTATGAATAGTCATTAAAGTTTGGATTCCAGTGACTTGGTATGTACAAATCCTGGTATTATAAATGAAATATCATTATTTTATAATTTATATAGGAAAAAAAATGTGTAGCATACTTGAGGACTGGTGAGTATACTTGTTTTCATTCTTACACATTCTATAAAGGCAGAGGAATCCATTACGAACCTAAAAAGATTCAAATGTGATTATCTAAGTAAAAAACTTATACGATTAGTATTAAAAAATCTTTATAAAACTAGACTTTTTTTAAATAAAAAACTTGAAATAAACATTATTTTTAAAAATTTACAAAGCATATTATATCCAAATGACAAAAAAATTCGCAACGATAAGCACTGGTTATTAATCAAAATTGGCAACATAAAAACGAACTGTATTTTTGATAAGGCCGTTCTTTAAAGAAAGGTTATAAAATTATGTTACTCATAGCAAGTAATGTATTTAAAGACACGATTAATAACTTGTATAGTTACATATAGTTATCTTGCATACTATATTACTATTGGGTTTATATTAGACTACATATGCACATATTTAAATGTTTTTTGCTTTTTTTAAAAAAATGACTTTTGTGCCCTTTCACTTTCTGGAGCTACTTCACAATTGTATTGGACTGCAAGACACCTTATATCTGAGAAAACGATGACGGGCATAATTTTAAATATATATATATATATATATATATATATATATATATATATATATATCTTTTAAAAAAAACAAGTTGATGCTTCTCGGGGCTGGCTACAAGCTATACCTTTCGAATTGGTCTCTTTCTGTGATATTATCATTTTTAGTTTCTCATGGGCAACTGCTCAGAAGTTGCCAAGACTTTGCGATTATTCTGCCACAGGTCACAATACGAAAATCACCCCTTTGATAAAAAGATGCAAAATCTCTAAACTTCTTTGACACACATTGAAATCAATTTAAGAGAGAAGAAATATTTAGAAACAATTTATCATGATTTTCAATACAAAACCAAAATTACTATAAATTTTGAAATTTGACAAGTTCAACTGTTAGTAAATTAGATTTTTCAAGTAACTTGAATTTTCTTAAAAAAAAGCTTTACACACCAGAAACTTCGTACACATTGCTCGAATTCAACAGTGTATGAAATTACAGTTTTTTGTTAAAAACATCTAACTTTTTATTTTCATTATTGGTATTGAATCAAATGTAAATTAAAACTAAAGCAACTGTTCTCAGCTTTTAATCAACACATATTCTTTAAATACCGAAAAAATATCGACACCCCCATAAACATCAAAAAATTATGTACTAAAAAATTAATGATTTATTTTCAAAAGTTCAAAAAAGTTTTTTTTTTTTAAAGGGATATTCAGAAACTAATATCCCTTTAACCGATAGGCAGAAAACTTTACACATGTATTTAAATTTACCGTATTAAAATGTCTACACTTTAAGTCAAATGATCTTAGTGTAAAATTTTTTAGATTCCACTTTAATTGCACCTTCGTTCAATAGATATATTCACTTAAAGTAATAATAGCAACGATTTAAATCTTACTTATTGTGAAAGAAGAAAATTACTTACTTCAAAAGGATACCTTCCGACTTTCAATAAACTAGAAAACATCATTTTTTAAATATTGAAACCAAAGAGAACAACCAGAGGACAAAACAGATAATTTCAAAACAAGAAAGTTGATAACTTAGTGTATATAAGCTTCCGACTGCTTACATCTGCACGCAGTTTGTCTAGATGCAACTCAAATAATGCTTATGCGTGAATAACAACGCAGTTACGAAGTGACTCTTAAAAACAAGGGATCGTATCAAAATTGCACACAACTTTTTTCATTCTGTGATAAAATTTTTAGCATCTCTAGAAACAGGAATATTAGTTCAATAAATAGTGTTTCTTTTCTGTGTATTAATTTATTAGGATTTACCAACTAAAGAATCGAAAATATTTCAATTTATTTTTATTATATTTTAATACCTTTAAAAAATTGAGAGATTTTTATTTTTAAATGAATGCATTACATAATCGAAAAGGAAAAATTAAGCACTTCTTAAAACCAATTAAAAAAGCCCCTTAAGAGCTTTCAAAAACTAAAATAAGCACCTTTAAAAAACACTACGCATCATGTAATATTTTTTTACAGACCAAGTACATTTCATTTTGTTCTAAATTTAAATAATTGATAGGGCGCATCAATCTTTATGATACTCTGACGATTATTTATGTAATTATTATGATTATGAAAAATAATTCTTTTATTATTCTTGGTTGGAATTAATTCCGAAAAAAACCCTATTTCTTTCAGTGGAAAAACAAAATTGACTTATACAATTGTGGAGCAATAACTATTAAAAAAGACTTAATGAAATTTAAATAAAAAAAAATTTTATAAATACAACTAAGTTTATAGTTTTTCAACATTTTATTTTGTAAAAAAGAAAACTATTTTCATGTTATTTATTAGTTTTGTTCAGTTTTAAAATCTATGTACAACTTATTTTGAACATCCTTTTCCTTCCTAAATAAATATGTACACTTATATGAAGATAAATTTTATATGTACTAATATTAATTTTAGTTTATTAGATATTCTGTTTAAAGACAGAATAGACAATTACAGTCAATTTTTTTTTTCATTTTAATGCATTCAGAATCCCTCAAAACCCTCAGAAAACATTTTTTTACTTTTCTAAGAAGGCTATTTATTTAGTTATTTTCAATCAAAAAACGCTTTACTTTCGTTTTCGCCTGAAACGGGGAGTCACGTGATTATTCACGAACTGACGTCACACGTGTCCATATGCCGTTCACTTACAGTCACTCGAAAAAATAGCTGAGCACCGTGACCCTTGCAAAATAAAATTGGAAACGCAAAACGACACAATAAATAGTCTCAAGCCTCGATTCTCACTGCTCTTTTGTCGTGACACCATGATTGGAAACGTTCTCACTGCCCTCTCGTGAAGCAGTCCATTGTGTATGTGAAATGGTCCCCAGAAAGCCCTGTCCAATGCATGTTCAAGGGGTCTGCACCCAAACGCCCAATGTTGGCTTGGTGTGTATTTTAAAAAAATGGGACGAGTCCCCAATGAGGGGGACTCGTCCCATTTTTTTAAAAAAAAAATGGCTTTTGACACAGAGTTAGATTTCGTGTCGGCAAAGGGGACATGTCCTGTGTGGACGCGTGCGCAACCAATTGTCCAGACACTGTGCGTGAAACACGTGCTGGCAACGAGTTGGATGAGGCATTTCCAACATTTCCTCCAAACAAATCGGACAAGGCTCAGGTGGGGCGTAATACCAGCTTTCAAAAGGTAACGAGAACAGACAATTTCGAATTTCGCTGGCTAAGCGAATCCGCAAATCGTCTGTCAAGTTGTAACCTTTCCTAAACCAGTCACCCACAATATTCGACAACCATCTCATGCCGAAGCTATCAAAGCTCCGGTAAGCTGGGCTCAAGTGACTGACATTATTCTCGAAACGCAACTCTCGATCGAGAAATTGCTTAAAAGCACCCCTCACCTGCCTCACATCGGAATAGCCTTCCGGGTCGAGGAATCGAAGCACTGGATGCGCCTCGTCCCCCAATTCCACGACCTCTGGCTCTCCCATCAACAACACCTCCCGAGGAAAAGCATAGCATGGAAACACCTCATCGGGGGATTTGAGAACGAGATTTCTTACAATAAAAAGATTTGCCATTTTGAATCGACTCTATGTCAAAAAATATAACGGCTCCTCGGCGTGCAAGCCCTTTTTATAGACACACAGAGGGCGCTCCAGTCGTCCTGAAATGTTTTAGAAAATGCCACGTGACCTGAAAAGACGATGCATTTCCAGAAAGTCATGCGATGAGATTCACCTCACCGGATGCACTTTCAAGAAATCGAGCGACAAAACACATCCGCCAGATGCACTTTTAGAATGTCACCGGATGCGTTTCCAAGAAATCGAGCGACACATCACATCCGCCACATGCACTTTTAGAAAATCACCGGATGTATTTCCAGGAAGTCGAGCGACAAAACACATCCGCCAGATGCACTTTTAGAATGTCACAGGATGCGTTTCCAAGAAGTCGAGCGACACATCACATCCGCCAGATGCACTTTTAGAATATCACCGGATGTAATTCCAAGAAGTCGAGCGACAAAACACTTTCACCAGATGCACTTTTAGGATATCACGTGACAGGACATGGGAATTGTGATTGAAAGGTCAATGACCCAAGGACAGGTGGATGTTTGGATGATGCATGGAGAGATTGTCTCGAGACTCGAAGCTCGGGGCTCAGCTGAAAAAAATTTTTAAACCGGAAGTGGGCGTGGCCAACGACAACTCAAAACTTGCATTTCGAAAATTTCAAATTTTGTCTCGACCCAAATTTTGCTCGACCCAAATCTGTGGCCGAGTGAAAAAAAAAATTTTTATAAACCGGAAGTGGTGAAAAGATAAGTGTCTCAAGGCAAGGGTTTTCCAAAAAATGTCACGCGATTCCAAAGCCCATTTTCACCAAAAACCCGCATCCCAATACACGTCAAACCTATCCATTGGCATGTGACGCATCCAAAGCAATGCGTCCATTGGTCTACAGTCCAATCCATCCATTGGCATGTGACGCTCGATGGCCATCCCATTCAGTCTCGAGAAAATTTTTTGCTGGACCCAAATCTGCGACCGAGTGAAAAAAAAAAAAAAAAAAAAAAAAAAAAAAAAAAAAAAAAAAAAAAACTTAACCGGAAGTGGGCGTGGCCAACAACTCAAAACTTGCATTTCGAAAATTTGAAATTTGTCTCGATCCAAATTTTGCTAGACCCCAGTCTGTGGCCTCGAGAAAATTTTTGCTCAACCCAAAATCTCCGGACGAGTGAAAAAAATTTTTTTTCAATTTTGTAGTTATAAAAAATATTCTAATTTTTAATTGAATAAAAAAATTCTTATTTGTAATTAAAAAATGATCATACAGCAAACCTACCTAAGTACAAAGTGATTTGCAAAGTGAAAAATTTTCATTTTTCTCATAATACACACCTTCAAAAACCCACAAAGCGTCGTTTTAAACGATGAAATATAATAGATGGAAAAAATCCAACCCTGCTCGAGGATGTCAGACCCAGGTGCCATGGATTTCAGAACCCCCCTCCATGGATGACCCTGCACCTGTTCAGTGTCTCAACAAAAAAAAAAAAAAAAAAAAAAAAAAAAAAAAAAAAAAAAAAAAAAAAAATTTTTTTTTTTTTTTTTTTTTTTTTTTTTTTTTTTTTTTTTTTTTTTTTTTTTTTTTGTGAATTGTGCTAGGGTGATGGCGTTGAACCAGCAGCTACAGTGACAGATATCTCACCCATGTTCGTGATGTGTACTGTTGACGCAACTTGTCTTCTCAAATTTGCCACTTCTTCAGCCAGAGTGGCAATTTTTCGCAAAAGTGTTTCAATTTCGTCTTGTTTCTGCTTCTTCAAGTTTATAATTTCCGTCTCCAGCTGGTCAATCCGACGTTTCAATACATTTTTTTCCGATACGTTTTCTGCATTGATTCGTTCCATCTCCACTCTTTGCTTCTCCCTCATGTATTCCACGACACTCATCTGACGGGCTTGTGGTTTACTCAACGTGTAATAAGCATTTGCCATGCGTTGGCGCAAGGAATTTCCCTTTTGAATCTGAAACATCATGGCTTGTGCGTGATTCGAAAATGTAGGTTCACCTCCCGTGGGCTGGACGTGCATCACGTCGTTCTCGAACCAAAACGCTCCGTAATCTCCGTCTGGATGAGGCGCCCAATCCCATCGCAATTGAATGCAACAGTTTGGAAGCGTCATAATCTCAGACACTTTCACGCGATACGTTTTGTAATTTGAACCAAACTTTTCACACTTCCAATCCAGTACGAGTTTATCGCGAAGTTTTCCTTTTAGCCACGTCATCACGCCGTGGCGGAAGAGACTGGCCATGTTCATGACGGAATGCTCGTGTAACGGGCGATTGATGTAAAAATGTCCGCGTCGCCCGTCGCCCGGCTTCTTGGATCCGGAGCATTGGGATTTTTCGCTCGATACGTAATGAATGGCATTGGCCAAATGCATGGGCGAAACAATTTTTTTATGTCCTTTGCAATAGCGCTCGTTGGCACGAGATTGTTTAATCGACCTCCAAACCTTCAGGTAGGCAGCTCGATCTTGAACAGCCACAATCATGTGGCGATGCAGTTTATTAGGATTTATGGTATTTCGTATGTCAATCTTGCAACCATCGCACAAGCACCAAAAGGACGACACCACCAGTTGACCCTCGTCAAACACGGACATTTTTTGTTTGAAACTGGCAAAGGCGTAGGATCGAATAAACACGTGGTAAAGTGTCCACGCGTTGGAAAAATACATTCGAAACAGGGCCGCGGCCTCGCGTCCCAAATTGCTTTCGTCGTTGAACGGGTAAAGGGAACCCGTGTTGGTCAATGCTCGAAAGTCGCCGGGGTAGTTGTCGTAAAATCCAACTTCTTGTAAATCTGTGTCGAGGACTCTATGTTTAAGTCTACGACGTAATAATGAAGGGTCAAAAGATTTACATTCACATAAATCAGGAGTGGCAGAATCGATTGCAGATGCAGCACTGGTTCCAGCAGTGGCGTTGTCAGAGTGGATGAAGCGTTTTTTTTGTCGTTTTCTATTCCTCCTTTTGAACGATTCAAAGCATTCTTTTCTGTGATTGTCGTCTTCAGTCGAATTTGAAAATGGATATGCTCCGCAAAGAATGCATTCAGTTTCTTCATTTAAACCATGTTCGGAACGGCAATGAGTCTCCCGATACTCTTTAAATAACAACTTTTTAACCTTTTTTACGCAATGTGGACAGGTGATGATTTGCTTGTCCCAATATCGGTACCCCCAGTACAATTTCAATCTCAAATCTGAATTCAATTTCATGTTGACGAGGTGTCCAAAATGTACCCAATACGAATCAGAATAGTCAAATGCTTCTCAGTGATGGAGCAATGGAATCGGCTGAAACGCTTTCACTCGAATGGAAAATTATCAAGACGCTCTCTTAGATATACCACAATTCAAAAAAAAAAAAAAAAAAAAAAAAAAAAAAAAAAAAAAAAAAAAAAAAAAAAAAAAAAAAAATTTTTTTTTTTTTTTTTTTTTTTTTTTTTTTTTTTTTTTTTTTTTTTTTTTTTTTTTTTTTTTTTTTGTTGAGACACTGAACAGGTGCAGGGTCATCCATGGAAGGGGGGTTCTGAAATCCATGGCACCTGGGTCTGACATCCTCGAGCAGGGTTGGATTTTTTCCATCTATTATATTTCATCGTTTAAAACGACGCTTTGTGGGTTTTTGAAGGTGTGTATTATGAGAAAAATGAAAATTTTTCACTTTGCAAATCACTTTGTACTTAGGTAGGTTTGCTGATTGAGCATTTTTTAATTACAAATAAGAATTTTTTTATTCAATTAAAAATTAGAATATTTTTTATAACTACAAAATTGAAAAAAAATTTTTTTCACTCGTCCGGAGATTTTGGGTTGAGCAAAAATTTTCTCGAGGCCACAGACTGGGGTCTAGCAAAATTTGGATCGAGACAAATTTCAAATTTTCGAAATGCAAGTTTTGAGTTGTTGGCCACGCCCACTTCCGGTTAAGTTTTTTTTTTTTTTTTTTTTTTTTTTTTTTTTTTTTTTTTTTTTTTTTTTTTTTTTTTTTCACTCGGTCGCAGATTTGGGTCCAGCAAAAATTTTCTCGAGACTGAATGGGATGGCCATCGAGCGTCACATGCCAATGGATGGATTGGACTGTAGACCAATGGACGCATTGCTTTGGATGCGTCACATGCCAATGGATAGGTTTGACGTGTATTGGGATGCGGGGTTTGGGTGAAAATGGGCTTTGGAATCGCGTGACATTTTTTGGAAATCCCTTGCCTTGAGACACTTATCTTTTCACCACTTCCGGTTTATGAAAAAATTTTTTTTTTCACTCGGCCACAGATTTGGGTCGAGCAAAATTTGGGTCGAGACAAAATTTGAAATTTTCGAAATGCAAGTTTTGAGTTGTCATTTGGCCACGCCCACTTCCGGTTTAAAAAATTTTTTTTCAGCTGAGCCTCGAGTCTCGAGACAATCTCTCCATGCATCATCCAAACATTCTAATGACCTTGGGTCATTGACCTTTCAATCACAATTCCCATGTCCTGTCACGTGATATCCTAAAAGTGCATCTGGTGAAAGTGTTTTGTCGCTCGACTTCTTGGAATTACATCCGGTGATATTCTAAAAGTGCATCTGGCGGATGTGTTTTGTCGCTCGACTTCCTGGAAATACATCCGGTGATTTTCTAAAAGTGCATGTGGCGGATGTGATGTGTCGCTCGATTTCTTGGAAACGCATCCGGTGACATTCTAAAAGTGCATCTGGCGGATGTGTTTTGTCGCTCGATTTCTTGAAAGTGCATCCGGTGAGGTGAATCTCATCGCATGACTTTCTGGAAATGCATCGTCTTTTCAGGTCACGTGGCATTTTCTAAAACATTTCAGGACGACTGGAGCGCCCTCTGTGTGTCTATAAAAAGGGCTTGCACGCCGAGGAGCCGTTATATTTTTTGACATAGAGTCGATTCAAAATGGCAAATCTTTTTATTGTAAGAAATCTCGTTCTCAAATCCCCCGATGAGGTGTTTCCATGCTATGCTTTTCCTCGGGAGGTGTTGTTGATGGGAGAGCCAGAGGTCGTGGAATTGGGGGACGAGGCGCATCCAGTGCTTCGATTCCTCGACCCGGAAGGCTATTCCGATGTGAGGCAGGTGAGGGGTGCTTTTAAGCAATTTCTCGATCGAGAGTTGCGTTTCGAGAATAATGTCAGTCACTTGAGCCCAGCTTACCGGAGCTTTGATAGCTTCGGCATGAGATGGTTGTCGAATATTGTGGGTGACTGGTTTAGGAAAGGTTACAACTTGACAGACGATTTGCGGATTCGCTTAGCCAGCGAAATTCGAAATTGTCTGTTCTCGTTACCTTTTGAAAGCTGGTATTACGCCCCACCTGAGCCTTGTCCGATTTGTTTGGAGGAAATGTTGGAAATGCCTCATCCAACTCGTTGCCAGCACGTGTTTCACGCACAGTGTCTGGACAATTGGTTGCGCACGCGTCCACACAGGACATGTCCCCTTTGCCGACACGAAATCTAACTCTGTGTCAAAAGCCATTTTTTTTTTAAAAAAATGGGACGAGTCCCCCTCATTGGGGACTCGTCCCATTTTTTTAAAATACACACCAAGCCAACATTGGGCGTTTGGGTGCAGACCCCTTGAACATGCATTGGACAGGGCTTTCTGGGGACCATTTCACATACACAATGGACTGCTTCACGAGAGGGCAGTGAGAACGTTTCCAATCATGGTGTCACGACAAAAGAGCAGTGAGAATCGAGGCTTGAGACTATTTATTGTGTCGTTTTGCGTTTCCAATTTTATTTTGCAAGGGTCACGGTGCTCAGCTATTTTTTCGAGTGACTGCGTGTCGAGTAGGCGTAGAGCCGTGGAGAGCCGTCAAACCGAATCTGGGGTCTGGTTTGACGGCTCCCGCCATTGACGCCTTGTTAAAGACCTTTTTTCAGTGGACCCCCTGTGACAGGAGGAGGCAGACACGTTTCCAATGCAACCTTTGGAAGTGGGTCATCATAGAGTGAATCCCTGGGCGGTTCCTCCAGGTTATTCTAGGCAGACTCATCGATTGTTTGATACCTCACTCGATATATTTCGTTGGAAAGTATTTGCGTAAAATCCAACTCTGCTCCATGGGGGGTCTCGTGGACCCAGGTGCTACCAAAATATTTTACTCGTCGAGACAAATTGTTTGATACCACACATGATACCCTACATGATTTACTTTGCGAAAATGTTTTTCCAACTCTGCTCCATGGGGGGTCTCGTGGACCCGGGTGCTACCAAAATATTTTTCTCGTCGAGACAAATTTTTTGATACCTCACATGATACCCTACATGATATACTTTACAAAAACGTTTTTCCAACTCTGCTCCATGGGGGGTCTGATGGACCCGGGTGCTACCAAAATATTTTACTCGTCGAGACGAATCTATAGATACCCCACACGATATGCTTTGCGAAAATTTTTTCCCAACTCTGCTCCAGGGGGGGTCTCATGGCCCTCAAAATATTTCTTTCGTCGAGACGAATCTATTGATACCCTACATGATACCCTACATGATATACTTTGCGAAACTGTTTTTTCCAACTCTGCTCCATGGGGGGTCTGATGGACCCGGGTGCTACCAAAATATTTTACTCGTCGAGACGAATCTATTGATACCCCACATGATATGCTTTGCGAAAATTTTTTCCCAAGTCTGCTCCATGGGGGGTCTCATGGCCCTCAAAATATTTTTTTCGTCGAGACGAATCTATTGATACCCCACATGATATACTTTTCGAAAATTTTTTCCAACTCTGATCCATGGGGGGTCTGATGGACCCGGGTGCTACCAAAATTTTTTACTCGTCGAGACGAATCTATAGATACCCCACATGATATGCTTTGCGAAAATTTTTTCCCAAGTCTGCTCCAGGGGGGGTCTCATGGCCCTCAAAATATTTCTTTCGTCGAGACGAATCTATTGATACCCCACATGATACCCTACATGATATACTTTGCGAAACTGTTTTTTCCAACTCTGCTCCATGGGGGGCCTGATGGACCCGGGTGCTACCAAAATATTTTACTCGTCGAGACGAATCTATTGATACCCCACATGACATGCTTTGAGAAAATTTTTTCCCAAGTCTGCTCCAGGGGGGGTCTCATGGCCCTCAAAATATTTTTTTCGTCGAGACGAATCTATTGATACCCCACATGATATGCTTTGAGAAAACTTTTTTCCAACTCTTATCCATGGGGGGTCTGATGGACCCGGGTGCTACCAAAATATTTTTCTCGTCGAGACGAATCTATTGATACCTCACATGATATACTTTGCTTGAATTTTTCAAATTGTACCATGGGGGGTCCATCCAACCCCGGGTGCTACCAAAATATTTTTCTCATCGAGACGAATCTATTGATACCCCACACGATATACTTTGCTTGAATTTTTCAAATTGTACCATGGGGGGTCCATCCGACCCCGGGGGCCACCAAAATTTTCAGCTCATCGAGACAAATCTATTGATACCCCACACGATATACTTTGCTTGAATTTTAAATAATGTCCCATGGGGGTCCGATGGACCCGGGAGCATTCAAATTATAGATTGACTATCAATCTCTTATATAATCTAAAGTCGCTTCTGATTGGTTCAAACTTTTGAAAATTGGGTTTAAAAGGAGCTCCTTCAGCGTTGGAAATCAGTCGCAGCCGCGACTCCACCTTGAGAAGATATGCCTGAAAAATTTACAAGTCTAAACTAGATGAACGACTGGCCGACGATTGCCGTCTGCCTTGCCGAAGCTCTCTCTGATATTTGCCGGAACGATCTGCAGCCTTTGCCGTCGACCAGGAGCAATTGAAGACACGTCTTGACTCGAGGAAGAACTTTTGAATAATGATATTGATGACAAAATACTTCTTGAACTTTCAAATCCTGAATGAGGAGTGAAGAGACTGGGTACTCGCTGGCTAGTTAAAGCCCAATCTCAAAAAAAAAAAAAAAAAAAAAAAAAAAAAAAAAAAAAAAAAAAAAAAAAAAAAAAAAAAAAAAATTTTTTTTTTTTTTTTTTTTTTTTTTTTTTTTTTTTTTTTTTTTTTTTTTTTTTTTTTTTTTTTTTTTTTGAGATTGGACTTTGAAAGCGCTGGTGAGATCTGGGATCCTCACTGTATTGGCAAGCAGTCACCAGCCCTGGAGAGCCTCTACAGTCATCTCGTTACGATGGATGAATCTACAGCTGAATAGGATTGTGCGCAGGGACCGCTGCCGCTGCTACTCTCTATCTTATACCTTTTGCATGTGTGTGCTCCTTTTCAACATTATCTGCGACTAGCCTGGCCAACTGGAAGCGGATAATGTCTTTCTCTTTGCATGTCTCTTTGCTTGCTGCGCAAATTGAGTTTTCGGATGAAACAATCCTATTCAGCTGTGGACGTCTGTCGTAACGAGATTAGCTTTTTTTTCAGGTCCGGACCCGATGGAATGTTCCAGCCATGAGATGACAGAAGAAGCGTTGCCTTAAAGAATTCGAGAGAAATTGGAGATAATCGAGAGAAATAGCTGAATTAAAAAAAATCGAGAGAAATTGGAGTAAATCGAGAGAAATAGCTGAATTAAAAAAAATCGAGAGAAATAGCTGAATTAAAAAAAATCGAGAGAAATAGCTGAATTAAAAACTCTAATGTTTCATTAGAGAGGGAGACTCTGCGGTCCAGCGGAGAGAGGGAGGATGGTGACATCACGACGATGTCATCGAGAAGAGCATGTTCCCGTAGGGGCTTCGGCCCAACGAGAAAACCCGTAGTCGCTACGGCGGCTATGATGCACATATTGCAGGTCGGAGTTGCATTAGCAATACCGAGGTAGCGTTTCCGTAGGGGTTTCGGCCCAACGAGAGAACCCGTAGTCGCTACGGCGGCTATGATGCACATATTGCAGGTCGGAGTTGCTTTGGCAATACCGAGGTAGCGTTTCCGTAGGGGTTTTGCACCCCCCTATGAGATATTTTTTTGGAGCTTATGTGTTGGTCATGACCCTATCCATGGATAGAATGTTTAAGATTTAGATTAGATTTAGATTTAGATTAGATTTAGTTTTAGGTTTAGATTTAGTTTTAGATTTAGATTTAGATTTAGATTTAGTTTTAGTTTTAGATTTAGTTTTAGTTTTAGATTTAGATTAGTTTTAAGTTGGATGATGGTACCTCATCCCCCTCACTAGTGTGGATCTAGTGAATTTTTTTTGCCGTTTGGATGACCTTGAAAATGGACTTTGAAAATTTTGCGTTGTTTAGAATTAGTTTTAGATTTACAATTAGTTTTAAGTTGGATGATGGTACCCCCCATCATCCCCTCACTAGTGTGGATCTAGTGAATTTTTTTTGCCACTTGGATGACCTTGAAAATAGACTTTGAAAAATCTAAACACAACTTTAAAAAATTTTTTTAACTTCAAAAAAAAAAAAAAAAAAAAAAAAAAAAAAAAAAAAAAAAAAAAAAAAAAATTTTTTTTTTTTTTTTTTTTTTTTTTTTTTTTTTTTTTTTTTTTTTTTTTTTTTTTGAAGCTGCTATTTAAAACCATGCGTAGAGTCTTGAGAATCTCAGTTCATCAGAATTTTTTGGAGCTGTCAAAACTTGCAAATTTCTTGGAGCTGTCACACCTTGCCAATTTCTTGGAACCAGCCTCTTTAAAAGTCGCTTGTGATTGGTTCAAATTTTTGAGCAGCGAGTATAAAAGGCGCTCACACACAGTTGAAAATCACTCGTTGCTGCTCCAGCATCCGGAGATAAAGTCTGAAAAAACTCTTAGCTTGACTTGATCACAACCCAAAGACCTGAGGAAATTGGACGACTGAATAGCATCATGGCCAGCAATCATCCATACATTTCAACTGATGAGGACAATAGTGAATTTACAGCCACATTGGCTCGAGTGCAAGCCAATGCTCGTGACCAAAATGAAGAGGACACTGAAATTATTTCACTATTCTCGCCACCCATGACTCCTACTCCTGTGGATCCACCCGTTTCGACAGAGTCTACGGAGAGGATACACGATTCCAGCCAACATGGCACGTGGCGAAGAATGTCTGAGCGTCCAAGAAATTCAAACTCTGATGCCTCTGGCTGGAAGCGTCCCAGAGATTTCTATACGCCTCGTCATCGTCCGACAAAGTTCTCATGCACACCTCGTAGATTGGATTTTTCTAGACAGTCTGCCTTCCAACGCTATCCTTCGAGAGGGAGGGAGACGCCTCGTGCTCAGCCACCACCCAAATACTACCGTTACCAACACAGAAATGCGTTTGCAGTCCTGTGCTTGCGCTCGGATGGATTTACAATCACCAATGGTTATGTGTGCAAGTCGGGCGACGGATCCATTCCGAAGCAGGAGCTTTTTGATAAACTGTCGAGCCTAAACGTAACGACCCTCGTCTTACCAGACGACACGACACGGAAATTATGGAGCGACATCCTGAGCAGGTGGCCGAAATATCATCCAGCCCACGATATAAAGATTGTGACTCTGGATACTTTGCCTGAGCCGCCCATCGGACGATGCGAGTCTTGTGGTCGAGAAGAGTGTCACCGTTGGATTGCAGTAGTGGGTGGTATTTCACGCTACCTGAATATGTACTTTAAACCAATATATCATTGATGCTGTAAATCATTTTGAATAGATGAATAAAAAAAGTTTTATTGAACACAATGTCTCATCCTTTCAAATAATGTAAAAAAAAAAAAAAAAAAAAAAAAAAAAAAAAAAAAAAAAAAAAAAAAAAAAAAAAATTTTTTTTTTTTTTTTTTTTTTTTTTTTTTTGAAATTAGGGTTTATAATGTAGGGTTTGTCCACACAATTCACATTATTGATGTACTCTGTCTCAAGTCAAATTCTTTCATAGTCGCATCTGCTTACAATGTTTTTCAAACTGCACGCCAATTCCAGAGTGCCGCCGTTGACGTGTGCCGTGGGAGGAGATGGACATTTGTATTGGTACGTCTCAGATCTTGAAAAGATGTTTTTAGATGAAGTGATTCCTATATTTCACAACTTTATCCAAGACTATCTTGTAACAGGCGATCAAATTTTATTTAAGCCTCTCAATACTTTGACAAAAGAGTGCAAACTCATTACGACTTGTGTATGGATGGAATTTCTAAGAGTTTTTTTTCCACCAATGCATGTATGGTGGTTACGTCTGTTCTTCAAATCCAAGCTCATGGTACGGAATGAATGTCTCTTTATTGCAAGATACGACAATTACTGTGTGGAAATCAAACCTAATGACGATGTTGGAGATGTCACGTACGATCAATTTATTCGAAAATTTGTTCATCTAGTAATGAACTTCAGAGGAAGGACATTTAAAATGCCTGAAAAGTGTCCATCTGAGGCTTTGAAGGGAATTTGTCACATTCATAAAGCAAATGACCCACCTTATTGCGACACTCCATCTTATGCTTTGATTAAAAATTGTCCATTTAACGGCAAGCGCGGAGCAGGATTGTCTTGTCTACCATAACAAAAAATTTCTTGAAGCTCTCAAATTTAGAATAATGCTTTATTGTTAAAACGTCATTGACAATGAAAAAAAAAAAAAAAAAAAAAAAAAAAAAAAAAAAAAAAAAAAAAAAAAAAAAAAAAAAATTTTTTTTTTTTTTTTTTTTTTTTTTTTTTTTTTTTTTTTTTTTTTTGACATTGTAGTTTAAAGCTAGACGTTTAGGCTTATGATCTCAGACTCGTCAGAATTTCTTGAAGCCCTCCAACTTGCAAGTTTAGAATTTCTCGGAGCTCGCAACTTTAGAATTTCTCGGAGCTCTCAACTCTAGAATTTCATGGAGCTCGCAACTCTAGAATTTCATGGAGCTCCCAACTTTAGAATTTCATGGAGCTCCCAACTTTAGAATTTCATGGAGCTCCCAACTTTAGAATTTCTTGGAGCTCCCAACTTTAGAATTTCTTGGAGCTCACAGCGTTAGATAATACTTACTCAAGTTCAAACGTCAATAGCTACGTTAAAAAAAAAAAAAAAAAAAAAAAAAAAAAAAAAAAAAAAAAAAAAAAAAAAAAAAAAAAATTTTTTTTTTTTTTTTTTTTTTTTTTTTTTTTTTTTTTTTTTTTTACGTTGTAGTTTAAAGCTAGACGTTTAGGCTTATGATCTCAGACTCGTCAGAGTTTCTTGAAGCCCTCCAACTTGCAAGTTTAGAATTTCTCGGAGCTCGCAACTTTAGAATTTCTCGGAGCTCGCAACTCTAGAGTTTCATGGAGCTCCCAACTTTAGAATTTCATGGAGCTCCCAACTTTAGAATTTCATGGAGCTCCCAACTTTAGAATTTCTTGGAGCTCCCAACTTTAGAATTTCTTGGAGCTCCCAACTTTAGAATTTCTTGGAGCTCACAACGTTAGATAATACTTACTCAAGTTTAAACGTCAATAGCTTCGTTAAAAAAAAAAAAAAAAAAAAAAAAAAAAAAAAAAAAAAAAAAAAAAAAAAAAAAAAAAAATTTTTTTTTTTTTTTTTTTTTTTTTTTTTTTTTTTTTTTTTTTTTTTTTTTTTTTTTTTTTTGACGTTGTAGTTTAAAGCTAGACGTTTAGGCTTATGATCTCAGACTCGTCAGAATTTCTTGAAGCCCTCCAACTTGCAAGTTTAGAATTTCTCGGAGCTCGCAACTCTAGAATTTCATGGAGCTCTCAACTCTAGAATTTCATGGAGCTCGCAACTCTAGAATTTCATGGAGCTCCCAACTTTAGAATTTCATGGAGCTCCCAACTTTAGAATTTCTAGGAGCTCCCAACTTTAGAATTTCATGGAGCTCCCAACTTTAGAATTTCTTGGAGCTCCCAACTTTAGAATTTCTTGGTACACTCATTGGAATTTTTGGAGCCCTCAAAACTTACAAATTTTGTTGGATGAAAAATTTGGACACTCTCTCAAAGCCAAGACAATGTGAATATGAGCAACATGCACCTGTACGTTTGAGTATCACGAGATCCAAGACCTAAACAATTCAATCTTGGCATAACTAGAGTCGTAAAAAATGGGACGAGCTCCCAATTAGGGGAGCTCGTCCCATTTTTTACGGGAACTTGTCCCATTTTTTTCAAGTCCAGAATCAAATCCTTAAAATTCCTGTCGGCAGATGGGGCACGTGCTACGCCTCCTATTCCATCGGTAAATACACTGCGCGTGAAAAAAATGTCCACAGTCCAATTTTACACCAGTCACTATACGACTGAGGCATATGGCGCAATCCTTTGGCTCCTGAAAAGGGAGAGGTTGAACATCTTGCCAGTAAATGAAATTCAAAATCTCAAGGCCTACTCGGCACGTCAGTTCTTCACTCAAGATCCATTGCTTTCTCCACCAGAACTTGACGATTTTCTGGAGCCATCGGATACCAAAAAATCGCCACGTCTTCCATCGCCAGTCTCCTGGCACGTGCAAATACCGGTTCGGCAAATCAGAATCAATAAACTTGAAAAACTGTAGGTCCCGTTTGTGAAAATTGGAGTCTATGGCCAAGAGCAAATCGATGTCAGGCTCCTGCCTTTCAACCGGCGCAGACAAATCGTAAATTGGGAAGGGTAGTATCTGCCAAGCGCTCTCACCCCAGAGTGCTGAAAAATGGTCTTCTTCCACCACACGGGACGAATGAGTGAGGATAAATTCGACAACTTCAGAAGGAGTCATTCTGAATATGAACGACTGCTCTGCACGGGCTGAGGCTTTTATACCCGTGAGACAGGATGTGCGCTGGGATTTTGAAAGTAGCAGCAAGGAGCAGTTTTTAGAGCGTCGTCCAAAACATCCTGTGACGCAATCAAAATGTCTAAAATTCTCCTCGCGACCGGATACATGTCTCACAGTACATCCCGTTTGGGCTTGTCCACAGGAAGTGAAAGAGTTGAAGTGCTCGTCGATATGACAAAAAAATATCCGGTGGAATAGACGTCACGTCCTGTTGGCGAGGAAAAAAACGCATCTCCTAAACATTGTTAAAAAAAAAAAAAAAAAAAAAAAAAAAAAAAAAAATTTTTTTTTTTTTTTTTTTTTTTTTTTTTTTTTTTTTTTTTTTTTTTTTTTTTTTTTATAGATAGATATTCTAGTCAAGCATCGACGAGTGGATGCTTGTAGAGAGTCATAGCGTGGATCCTCTGGATGTACAGAGTCCAGCATCAGAGTCCTCACGGGTATATTTACAAAACTTTTTCAGTGGTGTCTCCACTCGTGCTTCAACGTCTTGCTGTAGGCATCGATCGACCTCTGATCTTAACGCAAAAAAACTAGTTCCCTCGTTAAATTGTTGACCAAACAAGATTTTGTCGGCAGACTTTTCCACAGGATAGACATTGGATGCCGCGGTACAAATACGAGCCATGTTTTTCTTGGGAGCCTCAAAACTCAATACTTCGATGGGGGAACGTTCTGGATGTCTGGCTAAACCTTCTCGGGTCAGGGGGAGGGGAACTCCCGTTCGGCATTGGTACTTGACAATGGTCATGACATCTTTGTAATACACGTCGTTGGTAATCAATTGGCGTTTGGCCACGCAAGCCACGTTGAAAAAATAACTCACCAAACCACATTTTTGAAAAACGAGACGAATATCCGAAAACCCTTCCACGCGGTTGAGGCGACGCAGCAAAGGGAGGGGTGTTTTATGATACAAGACTTTATCCTGAACGACAATGTATGGAAAATGTATCAAATATTTGAATGAACCATCCGCAGTTTTGGCTTGATTGAATGGACCATTGCTTTCCAACAAACCAGCTTCGGGAAGACGATCCATTAAATCTATATGACGCGTAAATAGCGTCGCATATCCTCCACGACGTGGGGCCATTTCAAAAATTTGAACGTGATTGATGTAACAATACAGTTCATAAAGCATCATTTTATCCACGCGGTAGATGGGTTCCACTGAAGAGCAAGATTGTAAATGTTTGCTGTCCAAGGTGCCTTGGGTTTCTGTTTTGGTCACTCGGCACGTGAGTTGAATACCGAAAGCATCACCGGGTGTGGGGAATCGCTTGATGATGGCCTTTACAAATTCAAAACACAGTGTGGGAATAGCATCTTGTCGCTCATTCAACACTCGCAAGTCGGGCAATGATGCTTCCAAATGCTTTTGGAAATGATGAATAACAGCTTCTATGCTATGAGGTTGAATCATGTGCAGCATGTGTTGATACAAATTGGGTTCCACACGAGCCACATATTGAAACAAGACATTTGCCTCAGTCATGTTGAGAGAGAGCTTTCAATAAAAAATTAATTTCCAAAAAGTAAACTATATATACTGGGGCGCTCGGCTTAAGTCAACAACGTTAAAAAAAAAAAAAAAAAAAAAAAAAAAAAAAAAAAAAAAAAAAAAAAAAATTTTTTTTTTTTTTTTTTTTTTTTTTTTTTTTTTTTTTTTTTTTTTTTTTTTTTTTTTAACGTTGTAGTTTAAAGCCAGGCGTTTAGTCTTTTAATCTCAGACTCGTCAAAATTTCTTAAAGCCCTCCAACTCTCAACTTTGAATTTCTTGGGACTCGCCACTTTAGAATTTAATCAAGGTCTCAACTTTAGAATTTTAACGTTGTACATTTAAGGTGAGCTTTGAGTATCAATCCTCATAGCTTATCAAAATATTTTTGGAGCGAGTCTTGTATTCTCTCAGTTTGATAATTTAACCATTTAATTCTAAACATACTTTGGAAATGAATGGACAAACACAAATTTCCAATTCAACATTTTTTATTAAAGAATATACTGATGACAATCAAAACTACATAGAGTGTCCAATACATACAGAGTTGAAACCAGTCCGTGACGCATAAGCACTTTATAAACATTTCATGTTTTCGTCGTACCAAGTCCGGAAAGTTGTCACTTTTACCTTGCTGCATTCGTGAATCATTGAAGGGGAATGCCATCCGCAGGACCTCCAGGCTGTTGGTAAGGGATCGAGCTCACACAGAGTGGCCCAACGGGTACTGGTGATGTAGGGAATGGCTACTTGATTCAAAATGTCCGCCGTGTAGGGACAGCCACTGATGCCAAGGTAGTCGCCAGCTGGATGCCACCTCTTGAATGCCAAGTAGATAGCCAACAGTGTGAACCGGACATTATCTTGGGGTTGGGCAGGTTCGTCGGGTGCAGTGATCAAGGAAAGTCCATGCTGGCATTTTAGCATAAAATCGGCAGATTGGATGTCTGAGACGCTGCGAGGGAGATCCTCCACCTTGAAAGTCACGTGCACAGGTGGCTCTTTCTCGTGAATCGATACAGCAGCGAGCTCACGCACATGAAATCGTTCGTTGAGGACATATCCATTCAGATGCAAAAATCCACACAGGCTCATGGTTATGGACGTGTTGACTCGAGGCTTGTTTGAAAAAATGAGATGCTCTGGCTCTGGAGGCTGCTCCTTATATACTGCTGGAGCCGGACATCCCGTGGCGCTGGAGTAGGATGACGTATGGAAAAGAAAATGTGAATCGAAACAACAGGTGCTGATGCGTCTGGGTATCACAAGATCCGAGACGCCAACAATCCAACCTTGGTGGGTCTAGAGTCGCAAAAAAATGGGACGAGCTCCCAATAAGGGGAGCTCGTCCCATTTTTTTACTCAGTCCAGAATTGAATCCTTAAAATTTCTGTCGGCAATTGGGACAAGTTTTAATATTCTTTTCCCACTCACCAATACATTTCGAGTGAAACTCGTGTCCACAGTTTAATTTTGCACCGGAAATGATGCGAGATAAACATATGGAGCATTCTGCTGGCTCCGTCAAATATCTATTTTCAACGTTTGCCATGTAGATAAAGTGGAGAATCTCAATAGCTACCCGATGCGTCAGATCCTCAGTCAAGAGCCAATGTCTGTCCCACCAAGTCTTGACGATTTTCCGAAGCCATCGGATGCCAAAGAGTCTCCATGCCTTCCAGTGCATTGGCACGTGTAAATACGTTATCTGAGCCTCATGGTCAATAAAGTTCCAGAATTGTTGGCGCCGTTTAAAAAGGTCCAAATCCATATACTTTAGAAAAAAGAAATCAGGATCGCGCCTTTCAACCGGCGGAGACAATTTGAAAATTTTGGCTGGCAAAATGTGCCATGGGGTGTTATCGATGCGCGACTCCCACTCCTCGTCGGTCACTCGGAACGAATTGGTGAGAATAAAATCGACAAGTTGAGTTTGATTCATTCTGAATAATAATGACTGCTCTCTGCGCGTCGAGTCTTTTATACTCATCAGACAGGATGTGGGCGACCTCCAAAACTTCCTGTGACGCAGTCGAAACGTTTAAAATTCTCCTCGCCACCGGATGCATTTCCCGCAATACATCCTGTTTTTTTAGCATTACCAGGAAGTGAAAGAGGTGAAGCACTCGACGATAAGGTGCAAAAATATCCGGTAGGACGAATGTCACGTCCTGTGTGTGAGGAAAAAGCGAGTGCGTCGAAGGAAATGGGCTTCCTGTGAAGACAGATAAAGTATATTTTGAGACTAGAGCATCCTGTCAGACGGGATGTGTGTCAGAGGAAAACGGATGTAGTGGTGGATCAAAGCATCGGGTGAAGAATTTGACAAACCTGTCGAGGTTGTTGTCTGGAGCTCTCACCAACGGGCGAGTGTATCGTCTCAACTCGTCAGAATTTCTGGAAGCCGTCCACTCGCCACTTTAGAATTTCTTGGCTCGACCTCAAACACCAAAAAAAAACCTTGGACAATTTTGGCTCAAGTTCAAACGTCAACAACAACGTTATAAAAAAAAAAAAAAAAAAAAAAAAAAAAAAAAAAAAAAAAAAAAAAAAAAAAATTTTTTTTTTTTTTTTTTTTTTTTTTTTTTTTTTTTTAGCAATGTAGTTTAAAGTCGAGTGCAGAGTCTTGATCTCATTATACTCATCTCCTTCTCTGGACATTGTTGCTTTTCTAAATCAAGATGTCTACTTCTGCCGTTACAAACGAATTGGAAGCCCATGCAACCCATACAGATTCAAATCTTCATAGTTGGGCAAGTTTCGATGAATTGGAAAAGACTACTAAGCAGTTGATGATTGACTATCATACACGCATAATTAGACACAGAAATGGTGTGGATTACGAGCTTACTAGTGACATGCAGGAATGTTTAAAAAGAAAATTATTTTTGGAATTCAACTTTGATAACACGTACGAGTTTACGCGAGGCATTATAAATGTTGAACAATTGACATTGATTCCTTGCAAGAAAGCTCAACAAGTTATAATCCACGTCCAATTTGCTTTTGAAAGCCAAGAGACTGGATATTTGAATCTTCACCAAATATTGCTGTTTGATGAGTTTCCAATGAGTGACACGGGAAATCTTGAAGTTTTCACAAGATGTGCTTCGAATAAGAATGTTGCAGTTGCTGTGGGTGAAGAAGAATGTGCCGTCGTCACGCAAACCGTGTGGTTCAAGTGTCCTCTGATACCAGGTTGGGAAAAGGAGGTCATAAATTACTTGCAGATTTTGGGAGTGAACGACATACATTTGGTTGGGTCCCACACTAAATTTCTCAAAAGTCTTTACGATGTTAGGATGAGTTACCATATTGATGATAGAACTGTTTTGAAATACCCATGTCAAAAGTGCGGAGACAAAAAATGCCCTATTCAACTAGCGTATTTGCTGTTTAGAAGAGTTGCTAAAAGGATACCGTGTGATTTACTACACTCGGCCCCTTGCTTGGAGGAAAATGTAACTATGCAACTAGATGGTTGTAGAGTCTAAAACTATAATACATAACATACGATACGTAAAAAAAAAAAAAAAAAAAAAAAAAAAAAAAAAAAAAAAAAAAAAAAAAAATTTTTTTTTTTTTTTTTTTTTTTTTTTTTTTTTTAATATTTATAGTATCCACATGCTCGCCGGTATTCCAACAAATCTTTAGGTATATTACTAAAGCCATTCCATTTATCTTCAGCCAGAGACGCACGATGTTGCATTTCATAAAACTCTTTAAAGGTTAGATCTTTCGATAGTCCAAGTTTATTCAGATTGCAATAAATTCTATGACTCTTTTTTAGATTATGTTTCGACGTCCTGTATTCGATTCGTTTAATAGAACCTTTTAATATTTTGTTGCGGCACATTGGACAAGTTTGATGGTTGTTTGTCCATAAATCAAGACAGGACGTATGGAACAAGTGATTGCAGGGCGTTTTATAAATAGTAGTAAGCTGCATAAAAGAAAAGACACAAATTGAACAATTATCCTCCATACTTGAGTTGCTAAAAGGATACAATGATTTACTACACTCGGCTAGATGGTTGTAGAGTCTAAAACTATAATACAATATATGCAATACTAATTTAAAAAAAAAAAAAAAAAAAAAAAAAAAAAAAAAAAAAAAAAAAAAAAAAAAAAAAAAAAAAAATTTTTTTTTTTTTTTTTTTTTTTTTTTTTTTTTTTTTTTTTTTTTTTTCCTAAGGTTAGACTCTACTCATCTGAAATTTCTTGGACGTCTCACTTGTTACAAATTACATCAGCGTTGGTGGTAGCCAATATCTTTTACCTAGTTCTTCATCACCGATATATTTTTTAAACTTTTCCCATGAACATTGTAAATGTGGCAATAGCTTTCGATAGCCCGTAGACGACCAAACTTTATCACCAGAGAGTACATCATCAAATTGAAGCATTTGCAAATACATTCGATGTAAATCAGAGTCGTTCATTCTGAGGAGAATATTTGACGTAAATGGCTGTGAATCAGTAATATTATGCATGAACGAATACGGTTTGTCAAGGTGTGGGACCCATTTCAAACATTTTTCTGGACCTACATGCAAACAAACGACGTTTGTTTTGGAATCGTCCCAATCCATATCCAAATGACTAGTAAACACTAAATGTTTGTGCTTATCGGGAATATATGCTCCAAATTCGGGTTCTGACCAAATATATATATTTTGGCCGTTCCTCGTAAACCATCTCGGACCCTCGGAAAAGTCATTCATCGGTACGACAAGTGGCTTTAGATAAAATTCCAAAAGTGAACGATTTCTTCCTAAATTCCCAAAGAGGATGGTGGATTTGCTCGAGTCGAGAGCTTTGATTAAGGTATCGACTACCATGTTTTTAACATGAATCCACTTATCATATTCTTTATTATAACAACAGTAGAGAAATGGCACCCAAGCCAAGTTTTTCCAAATGTTGAAAACAATATGCTCGTATAAAAAATTGAATCTCCAAATGGGAATAAAGGGTGGGAATGGATCGACATCATAGAGCTTCGGATCTTCGCACGACGCCTTATAAAATTCCAGACCGTCGTTCCAATAGTGTGATACCCGAATCGTATTTTGAAAAGGAAGTGCCCTGGAGGTTTCCAGATAGACCACTCGAGGTGACACCGAGACCAGTGGCAGCGGTGAAACCATTTTCTATTCAATACGAACCGATGGGTCCCCAAGAATCGAATAGAACCATAACAGAACGAATCACTTCATATCTTCCGACGCCTCCAGGAACACCTGTTCGAAATCGTGTAGCGCCCACCACACCTCTGACAACCCCTGCTGCATCCACGCTTGCAGAAATTCCTGGAGTAGTCACTCCACCTGCATCACCTATCCGCACCCCAGCAGCGACCGCTTCTAATGTACAGAGCATTGCGTCCACTTCATCTCAAAATGTATCAAACGATCAACTAAACTTTCAGCTACCACGAAACATACAAACGAATTCACCTACACGTCAAGTGAGAAAAATAAAAATTGGCAGACTCACCGAGATACTAGATTAGAGAAAATTGTCAAAGAGCCTTGATGATCTCAGACTCGTCAGAATTTCTTGAAGCCCTCCAACTTGCAACTTTAGAATTTCTGGGGCCTCGCAACTTTAGAATTTCTTGGGACTTGCAACTTTGGACAATATTGACTCAAGTTCAAACGTCAATAGCATCGTTTAAAAAAAAAAAAAAAAAAAAAAAAAAAAAAAAAAAAAAAAAAAAATTTTTTTTTTTTTTTTTTTTTTTTTTTTTTTTTTTTTTTTTTTTTTTTTTTTTTTTTTTTTTTTTTTGACGTTGTAGTTTAAAGCCAGACGTTTAGTCTTATGATCTCAGACTCGTCAGAATTTCTTGAAGCCCTCCAACTTGCAACTTTAGAATTTCTGGGGCCTCGCAACTTTAGAATTTCTTGGAGCTCGCAACTTTAGAATTTCTTGGAGCTCGCAACTTTAGAATTTCTTGGGACTTGCAACTTTAGAATTTGTTGAAGGTCTCAACCTTGGAAAATATTGACTCAAGTTCAAACGTCAATAGCATCGTTAAAAAAAAAAAAAAAAAAAAAAAAAAAAAAAAAAAAAAAAAAAAAAAAAAAAAAAATTTTTTTTTTTTTTTTTTTTTTTTTTTTTTTTTTTTTTTTTTTTTTTTTTTTTTTTTTGACGTTGTAGTTTAAAGCCAGGCGTTTAGTCTTATGATCTCAGACTCGTCAGAATTTCTTGAAGCCCTCCAACTTGCAACTTTAGAATTTCTGGGGCCTCGCAACTTTAGAATTTCTTGGAGCTCGCAACTTTAGAATTTCTTGGAGCTCGCAACTTTAGAATTTCTTGGGACTTGCAACTTTAGAATTTGTTGAAGGTCTCAACCTTGGACAATATTGACTCAAGTTCAAACGTCAATAGCATCGCTTAAAAAAAAAAAAAAAAAAAAAAAAAAAAAAAAAAAAAAAAAAAAAAAAAAAAAAAAAAAAAAAAAATTTTTTTTTTTTTTTTTTTTTTTTTTTTTTTTTTTTTTTTGACGTTGTAGTTTAAAGCCAGGCGTTTAGTCTTATGATCTCAGACTCGTCAGAATTTCTTGAAGCCCTCCAACTTGCAACTTTGGAATTTCTTGGGACTCGCAACTTTGGAATTTCTTGGGACTCGCAACTTTGGAATTTCTTGGGACTCGCAACTTTGGAATTTCTTGGGACTCGCAACTTTGGAATTTCTTGGGACTCGCAACTTTAGAATTTGTTGGAGGTCTCAACTTTAAAATTTCTTAAAACTCCACTTTAGAATGTGAAAAGCTGTTGGCTCTGTGATGCAAAACCTCATCACGGGTATAATGCGTAATATAAAGTTTATCCCTCGAAATGTTTTTGCAAACCATTTTCGGTAGCCACTATTCTACGCATCGCCCGTACTTCCACGGGATACAGTTGTACTGCCTATTTGTCATTACTCTAGTCATCAGTTTGAGTGCCTACATCATACATGACGTCCAAAATGAATGCACGCAGTCGTTTCATAAAAGAGTCCATGCCCTCCGAGTTAAATATGCCACCTCTCAATGTGCCCGTCATGCATAAACCTATACTGGACAATTTTGATGCCCATGTGAATAATTTCATCTATTTTTTAAAGAATCGTGTCCGGTGTATACTCATTTACGATGGACCCGATGACGTGTATCAACACATTTTGAATCGAACCCTGTATGCGTGTTCTGTCAAGCATGTGCCGACGGGAAAAGTGTTGAAAAATGTCTTTCCAGTGATGCTGGGAACTCGATTGGATCTAGCGATTCGGCATGGCCAACGCCGCGTATTTGAGGCCAGTGTGGACCCCCCTGCCACCACCCCTCCTTTCCAAGAGATGGACCTGGGACGAGGATTTTTCATCATCAGTGGATTTCTCAAGCATTTACCATACAGTTTTACCAACGATCCCTCTCGAACGCATCAAGTGTACAAAAAATCAATGCGAGTCTTTACCTATGATGCCCTGGATCGAGGCAAGGAATTGAGTTTCTACACGCATGATTCACCTACGGGTCGAAAACGTGGCTCCGTGGTGATTAAAAGCAACAAAGGTACGGAAGACACAGAAAACGTCGAGTCTTTTTTCGATTTTTGTCCCTATCCAACAGATCCAGCCACCTACATGTCGTATTTGTACAGCCACGAAGTGTTTGACATTGATTCGCTCACCAATAAAATTGTATTTAGCCCTGGGCATTTGTTTGTCAAATTGTTTATCAAATGCTTATACGGTCCATTGCAACCAGACAAAATCTGTTGGTCTCTCGTCAAAGCCAAGGCGGCCAAAGTCACCAAATGCATTGAAACGGGCAAATTGATGCGAGTCATTTCGCAAAAGACCAAGTTTCACAAGGAAGGAGGGACACCGGGCAAGAGCGGCCCGCAGGAATCCTATCGGGAAATTGGTGCCGACGGAGAAGTGTTTGTCGAAAAATCGGCAGAATGCTATCGTGAAGTCAACTCTCAGACGTATCCCCTGAATCCATTTTTTTCAAACATTATCGTTCGTCAAATTTCGAGTAAAGTCAAAGCCAATTCCATGCCGTCTTTTCACAACAGTTATGCTGGATTTTTATGCATTTTGGGTTGTTATGAGACGAAAAACGTGGGACGCACCACCATGATGGTGAGGGATACGGTCGTGTCGACCTGCGTGGATTTGGATCCAGTGTTTCACGTCACGAGCGCACCCTTTTGGAAAGAGTTGAATGTGGAGCCCTTAAAACACTCGCAGTATTGTGTGGTGGTGAACGAGGCGTGCATCCCCGTGACGCAAGCCTGTTTTACCAACCTCAATCTGCTGCACGTGAAACGTACGTTTGGACTGGTGGAATGCTACAAGACGGATTTCTTTATCCACATCCATTACAAAGCAGGAATCATTTTTAAGAAAATTCCGAGCAGCGACATTTGGGTCACGCCTCGCGACATCATGTACTGGATGTCACAATTGTTTGGATACACGACCCTGGAGGAGGTGGTGCGTCGCTTCCAATATCCCTTCATCACCAGTTATTTTGTGGACATAAATCCCTTTTTCATGTACACTGCTTTTCCCAAAGTCATTTTAGCATTCAATTCTTTGAAAAACGCCGTTTTGGCCACAGATTCGAAATGCGCTCATTATTTCATGGATACGTTGACCGTGTACGCCAAACAATTGACGCCGTACCACCAAAACGTGATGGAACCCCTGGAGGATGGGGTGTCGCCTCATTTCGTGTGTCGAGTCCCTCACATGATGGTATCCTACATGAGTTTTCTGGGATGCACGCAAGAAGATTGCATCGTACGTCGAGAGGATGTGAATGCTTTTGATTGTTGTCGATTTTTTACGATTCGTGTGAAATTGGAAACGGATGCAAGGGTCATCTTTCGACCGGTCCAGGGCGATGCCGTCGATTCGACGCTGTTGGGCTCACTGGTGCACGAGGGTCCCCTCCACTTGGAATCTTTTTCCATTCACGTCAAACTGGTGCGAGTGAATGACCGAGTCATCAACGTGCATTTTCATAAAAAACCCTTTCGAGTCATCAAGCATCACTTGACGAGCAACACGTTAAGCGTGTGTGTGGAACAAGAGCATCAAAGTAGTACGGGCGATAAATTGTGCAGTTTCCATGGCCAAAAAGGAGTCATGCGCGTTCAAAAGCAATTTCCTTTGCTGGACGAGCGAATCACACCCGATTTACTGGTGAACGTCTATGGTTTCTTTCGAATGACACCCGGTCAAATCAAAGAGGGCATCGTGAGGGGGCAAGGCAGAGACGCTAGGGTGGTGCGAAACAGCGATGGGAAAATGTTACCTCATGCAAAACTGTTTTATGGAAAAACGTTCTATTTTCCGATTGCTTACTGGAGTTCAGAACATTTGTATGCGCCAGTCAAATGCACCCAAGACAAAATTTCAAATCAGTCAGTGAAAGGTCGTTCACGCCTGGGAGGGATGCGCTTAGGCACGATGGAACTCAACAATGGGTTGAGAGCCAACGGAATAGCATCCTGTTTTGAAGAAAAGTTTTTTGAACACGGGGATCGATCAAAAGTAGAAGGTTCGGTATCTATTCCAAAAGTGGTGGAATTGGTGCAGGAAGACGCTCGAATTTTCAAAAGCAATATAGATTACACGACGCGCCCGAGCGTCGTCATTCACAAAAAATGAAATGGTTGACTCGTGAATATTGTTTTTCAAAAAAATGTTAATCTCGATGATGAGCTCGATGAGTCTTGATGATCTCAGACTCGTCAGAAATTCTGGAAGCCCTCCAGCTCGCAACTTTAGAATTTCTTGGAACTCGCAACTGTAGAATTTCTTGGAACTCGCAACTTTAGAATTTCTTGGAACTCGCAACTTTAGAATTTCTTGGAACTCGCAACTTTAGAATTTGTGGGTCTCAACTTTAGAATTTCTTGAAGCTCTCAACCTTAGACTGTATCAGGTCAAGGTCTCGTCTCTAGCATCGTACGTACAACGTCAAAAAAAAAAAAAAAAAAAAAAAAAAAAAAAAAAAAAAAAAAAAAAAAAAAAAAAAAAAAAATATATTTTTTTTTTTTTTTTTTTTTTTTTTTTTTTTTTTTTTTTTTACCTCAAAAAAAAAAAAAAAAAAAAAAAAAAAAAAAAAAAAAAAAAAAAAAAATTTTTTTTTTTTTTTTTTTTTTTTTTTTTTTTTTTTTTTTTTTTTTTTTTTTTTTTTTTTTTGAGGTTTGTGTTTAAAAGAGCCGACGAGATTTGCTATTCAAGCAGTGTGCTTGTCTTGTTGAAAACTATTGTCCAACCTCATCATCTGATTTTCAAAACATGGATGCTTCCACTCAACGATTGTTCCGATACAGACTGAAAGAACCGTTCGTTGGAATGGAACCAAAGACTTACAAAAATTTTGCTGTGCAATTTTTTCCTATTTGCAATTTTTATATTGAATCCGGGGATGACGTAAAAGTATCAACTCATGTCGAGATCAAAATACCACCAGGTACATATGGATGGTTGTATTCATTGATTCAGAATGTGAGAGTAGATGATGATGTGATCTCTCCCGGTTCTTGTGGACACCTCAACTTTCGTCTTATCAATAATGGATCCGATCGAGTATATATTAATGAAAAGGAACCCGTGGTTTGGTTGATCTTACAAAAATACATCCCACCAGTGCTGCAGAAAGTTGGAAAGTTGATACGGACGAGATCCTGTACAAAATTGAAATCGAAACTCAGACGACCAAAAAATAGCAGACAACGAAATTAATAAACAGAATTTCTAGAAGTCCTCCAACTCGCAACTTTAAAATTTCTCGGAGCTCGCAACTTTAGAATTTCTTGAAGCCCACCAACTCGCAACTTTAGAATTTCTCGGAACTCACAACTTTAGAATTTCTTGGAACTCACAGCTTTAGAATTTCTTGGGACTCGCAACGTTAGATAATACTTACTCAAGTTCAAACGTCAATAGCTTCGTTAAAAAAAAAAAAAAAAAAAAAAAAAAAAAAAAAAAAAAAAAAAAAAAAAAAAAAAATTTTTTTTTTTTTTTTTTTTTTTTTTTTTTTTTTTTTTTTTTTTTTTTTTTTTAACGTTGTAGTTTAAAGCTAGACGTTTAGACGATTTCTGGGGCCTCGCAACTTTAGAATTTCTCGGAGCTCGCAACTTTAGAATTTCTCGGAGCTCTCAACTTTAGAATTTCTCGGAGCTCTCAACTCTAGAATTTCATGGAGCTCGCAACTCTAGAATTTCATGGAGCTCGCAACTCTAGAATTTCATGGAGCTCGCAACTCTAGAATTTCATGGAGCTCGCAACTCTAGAATTTCATGGAGCTCGCAACTTTAGAATTTCATGGAGCTCCCAACTTTAGAATTTCATGGAGCTCCCAACTTTAGAATTTCATGGAGCTCCCAACTTTAGAATTTCTTGGAGCTCGCAACTTTAGAATTTCTTGGAGCTCACAACGTTAGATAATACTTACTCAAGTTCAAACGTTAATAGCTACGTTAAAAAAAAAAAAAAAAAAAAAAAAAAAAAAAAAAAAAAATTTTTTTTTTTTTTTTTTTTTTTTTTTTTTTTTTTTTTTTTTTTTTTTTTTTTTTTTTTTTTTTGACATTGTAGTTTAAAGCTAGACGTTTAGGCTTATGATCTCAGACTCGTCAGAATTTCTTGAAGCCCTCCAACTTGCAACTTTAGAATTTCTTGGAGCTCGCAACTTTAGAATTTCTCGGAGCTCTCAACTCTAGAATTTCATGGAGCTCCCAACTTTAGAATTTCATGGAGCTCCCAACTTTAGAATTTCATGGAGCTCCCAACTTTAGAATTTCATGGAGCTCCCAACTTTAGAATTTCTTGGAGCTCCCAACTTTAGAATTTCTTGGAGCTCACAACGTTAAATAATACTTACTCAAGTTCAAACGTCAATAGCTTCGTTAAAAAAAAAAAAAAAAAAAAAAAAAAAAAAAAAAAAAAAAAAAAAAAAAAAAAAAAAAAAATTTTTTTTTTTTTTTTTTTTTTTTTTTTTTTTTTTTTTTTTTTTTTTTTTTTTTTTTTTTTTTTTTGAAATTGTATTTTAAAGTCGGGTGTCGAGTCGGGAATTTCAGACTCGTCAAAATTTCTTGAAGCTATCAACTCGTCGCAACTTTAAAATTTGTTGAACGTCCCATCTTTAAAATTTCTTGAAGGTAAACACTATTGGTTCAAGCTCAAACATTGGTTACGTTATTTGGTTACGTTGTTGAGTATTTAAAAGTCAAGTTGAAAGCTGCTTAGATTCTTTTCATAATGTACTATCGACGATTTGTAAAAGAAATTGCAGAGGGAGCCCACGCACTTCTATCTATTACTACCGAACAATATATACGAATTCTCGACTTTTACGACAGTGATACTTTTATTCTTAAAGGCCAGGCTGCTGTCGACATTTTACGTTTTCACATTCCAGAGGTGGAGCAAATCAAATATGACGAAGACAATGATTTGTACTCTATGAAGGTGTTGGAATGGCCACATCATAAAAAAATGTGTTTGTTTTGTAAAAATCAGAATCCTTGTAAATGGAAATATTTGGATGATAAATACAACGAGCTCTTTGACTATCACATTGACACCTTTTCAATATTTAGTCCAACCGCCGTGCTTGGTGGCGACAAGAGCCACTCGCTTGGGCATGGAAGCGATTAAACGATCAAAGTATTCGTCAGGCAACTCGTGAAACGCTTGCAGAATGTCGTCCCAGAGCTCATCCCGATTTCTGACACCCGTCTTCTTCTTCTCGATGCGCCTGACCAACTCACCCCACACATTTTCCACCGGATTCATGTCGGGTCCCTTGGGAGGCCAATCGTCCATCACTATAATGTTGCGATCCCTCAACCATTGTATAGTCATCCTACTGGTGTGAATGGACGACAAATCTTGCATAAAAATGAAATCATTTTCGCACACGTCATCCTCGATGGAGGGTAGAATCTGCGTCGTGTAATACTGGGCGTTCAACGTCCTTTGCTCCACCCTGAGCAAGCGTCTGAGATGTTTCCCAAAGGCCATCCACACACAAATGGTAAACCGCGGGGTACCCACCATCGCTGGATTGGAAGAATGTACCAGATATTTATCATCGTAACGATCACTTCCGTGCTTGGGTCTGTACACTCGCAAGGCTCCGCGGCTCGTGGATCTAAAAATCTTTTCGTCCGAGAAAACAACCCTCTCCCACAGATCCATAGTCCAATTGATGTGACGTAAAGCATAGACGAATCGCATTTGACGATGGTGAGGGGTCAAAAAGGGTTTTCGGGCTGGAATGCGACATTTTAATCCCTTCTCTTTTAAGCGATTGCGAACCGTATCTGCGCTACACGAGGGCACGATCGCTTTCTGCAAGTCTACGGCCGACAAAAACGGCTCTCTGGTAGAAGTGTCGTACAACATTTGATCTTGTTGTGGATTTGTGACGCGTGGACGACCTGGCTTGGTGTCGGCTTTTTGACCTCTGCGTTGTATCCAGTAATGCACGGTAGAGGGGGACAATCCCAATTGACGAGCAATTTCTCTCTCTGAAAGATGGTCGTGTTCGTATAAATGCATAATCACATGACGGTACTCCATGCTTGTTTTCCAAACAAAGAGACAAGGAATGATGGAGCAGCAACGCATGTATTGCCCCAAATGCAAAAAATGCACACCGACCGAAACGATTGCCAGAGTCATTGCAAAAAATGCTCGAGCCATGCTGCGAGGAAAGTGTAGCCTTTGCCAAACCACAAAATCGACATTTGAAAAAACAAGACATGACATTTCTTGAAGAAATTCAATCGTATTTATGTCACGAGAAAGTACAGGTGGATCCGACGCCACAGCCGTCCCTCGTATGCAGCGTCTGCCACAACAGAGTTATTCCAGACGTGTACAAATGGATCAATGACCTCTCCCAAAACTCGTTGCTGGAAGGGTGCCGAATGGCTCAACTCTATGCGGAATGGACAGGTGACGTAAATATACCTGTATCCATTTACATTTCAAAGCTGGAGGGTATCCATGACAAGCGAATTGAAGGTCAATCCCTTCGACGCTTGAAAACGTCGGTCGACATTTTAAAAGTGTTGAATGCTCCTTTTACAAACATGACCACTCCGATGGAAGGACCCACGCCAGAAATGCAAAATTTCATTTCAGATTACATGAGTGTGTTGGCAGCGAACCAACAAGATTTGAAAACAACTGAGCAAACAGCTTTGAACCATTTACTGCAAAACATGCACACTGTGTTAAATTCAAAAGAATTTGAAAATAACCATTTCAAATTTTATTTTGAAAAATTGGTTCCCTACGTCAAAGAATGTCACACAGATTGGACGCCCCTACCTCCATTCGATACCGACACAAACTTGGCGAATCAACTCTGGAAACAACTGCAGTATTCGCAGCAGATTCGCAAGACTTTTGGAAAATACAGTATTCCTTTCGACATATTTCACGTCTTGGCTGGTTGTTATGCATGTTGCACAGACATTGGTGTAGTGGCCAATTGGGCTCTCGATTTAATCGTAAGAATATGCAATGGAAAATACTTTTGGAAGGAGTTTCAAGAGTGTCCATTTGTAAGCCAATATCGCGCCATCATAACAAAATATTTTTCATTCAGGCGAAACACCCATCGTAATATGGAATTTTACTATTTGGTCAAGAGTATCCAGAGGGGCGACGGTATAGAGTGCCTCTCTGAAAATTTTCTAAAATATGGTCAATTGGAGGCATTTTTCAAAGAAAAACTTCAAGCAATACCCGATATGAAAGAAATGGCAAGCAGTCAACTTTTTCCAGCCACCTTGTTTGAATCACCAGCGGATCAAATGGCGTTTACTATTGCCTTGGCACATATCGTGAGCAATTTCGATAAAAATACCTGCCAACCAAGGAAAGGTACGTTTGCGAAAGCTAGAAAATTGTCAACTGTTGTCAAGACTCTGATGAAATCAGCTTCGGATTTTGATTCACAATATCCTCTTCCATGGACCATGGAAACGTTAAAATTGTTTATGATGTCTGATTCGAAAATTGAGCAAAGTTTACAAATGCTAGCAGAGATTGTGTTTACTCCAGACGAGGATGAAATGGAGACGTAAAAAAAAAAAAAAAAAAAAAAAAAAAAAAAAAAAGAAAAAAAAAAAAAAAAAAAAAAAAAAAAAAAAAAAAATTTTTTTTTTTTTTTTTTTTTTTTTTTTTTTTTTTTTTTTTTTTTTTTTTTTTTTTTTTTCAAGTTGTATGTTTAAGCTCAAACTCATAGGACATCATCTAGACTATTGACTTGTTTGCCACACTCCAGACTCCTTTTAGAGTATACACACAAAACAAAATTTTTTAACGTTGTTATTTAAATACGCGATCCTCACTTGATCTACTTGAATAAAGTGAATAGACATGACTCATAAATATTGTTCCGAGGAAGTCTTCTCCGTAAACACCGACTACCTCCGTGAGCAGTTTAACGACTGCCTAATAAGGACTTTTGACCCATGTATATGTGAGCTGGCATCCTTACAAACACTCAAGTACAAGCTGCTCATCAACTTGATGAATGAATGGGGGGTAACTCGTCAGGAGCTAAGTAACTTGTTTGAGACCCATACACCCGTTCATCACAGCATAGCGAAGGGCATTCTTGATCATGTACACTCACGCCAAAGAGATGAGTGGTCATATGTGTTTGCTCAAGACCTTGTGAGAAACGACAAACTCATAAAGGTATTGCAAAGTCTCTGCAAAAACAATTATTCAAATTTTGTAAGTGGATTGCTGGCGATAGATGGTTATGGATTACACAAGGTTTCAAGGAAATCCAAACCTGTTTTTGACATTAAAAAATACCTACACAACTTGAAATATAGTTTTGATGGTTCAAAAAGTATGTATGACCGAGAACCCGATGATGATTTGATACATCAGCACGCAACAGCCATACGAAAAGTTAGTGAAGAGCTAGTCAAGAAAATGAAAGCGATACCTGAAATTGGCAAATTCGTACATCAAGTAATGTACAAGCTCATCAAAGATACTGTTGAAATAGATATTCCAGATACTCGTATCGAGCCATATTTACCAGAAAAGGTTCTAAATAGTTGCGTAAAGGTGTACAAGGCATTAATGTCAAAGGAGCAGCTGGAAGAGTATTTGAAAAAGTATTTGAAGCTTAGCAAACCCGAACCCAACAGTGAGGATGAAAGCAAAGCCGATGATGAAAGCGAGATTGAGGAAGAATATGAAAATCACGAAGTCGAAGAAATGGAAAATTGAAAAAAAAAAAAAAAAATTTTTTTTTTTTTTTTTTTTTTTTTTTTTTTTTTTTTTTTTTTTTTTTTTTTTTTTTTTTTTTTTTTTTTTTTATGACTTGTATTTAAATTGAACCTGTTCACAAATTGTCATAGCGTATTCAATCAAGATGTCTGCAAGCAAGTTGTCTGTGAAATTCAGTCCAAACACAACCAGCTATTATCATTATGAAAAGATTGAACCAGAATGTACTCTAGATCATCTGCAAGAAGCTAGGGATCGAAAGCGGGGAGAGGCTCAATCCAAAATGACTCTCTCTCAAATGGATAAGGCTATGAATTTGTTTCAATCGTGTCGTGACAAAGACATAACAATCATTTTTGGAAATTTGGGAAGACATCCATTGATGTTGAATTACTTTTTGGATTTGGCGTTTACAGCTTCAGACACGATTGGTGTACTCACTCCTTGGGACAAAGTGTGCAATTATAACGTCCAAGAACCCGTTCCCGATTTAGATTTCTTGTTTGTAGTGGAACCCTATTTTGGAAAATTTGTTCAAAAGCCTCCAAATGTGAAACATGTGATTATTTTAACGAGTCATCTGATAATGTGGTTTCCAGAAAATTTTTCTCGAGTAGAGCAATTGCATGTGGGGTCTCTATACAGCAATATTCGCATCAAAAACTCCAAGACACTCACGAATCGTGCTTTGGTCACTCCATTACCATATATGGATGGAAGAGTAAATCAAGTACCCGTCAAGAAGGATATTCACTTGGATCTAACAAAATCAAAATGTGCTCACGATGCCTTTCTGAGACTGCTCACGGGACAAGAACTTTTTCGTAATCAAAGTGTTACGGTAGCTATTATACCAAAACACGACAGATTGATACAACATTACATTAGAAATACCTTGCGACTTGCGGAAAAGTATAAAATCGCCATTAAAGACGATTATTTTAAAATATTTCAAGACCCACAAATCGTGTTGTACATTGAAAAACCACAATAATGGTATGTCTTGTATGTGGAGATGCTTTATGGCCAAGAAGTGAGGTGTGGTTATTGGATTGTGAACACGAATTTCATAAACGTTGTCTGGTACACTACAGATTTTGTCCGTTGTGCAACACTCGATTCAGCAGCCTCGATTCAAGTTGCTTAAGGTATTTTCCCAGACCAATAATACGTCGACCCCGCTGTGACTCTGGTTATGAGTCTAGTTAGGATAAAGACCACCGCGCTGGATTTGACAAAGACGATGATAGGAATCAAAATCTTTTGAAAATGAAGATGCATCGGATTTACTTATCAATTCCTGTACGCCATCCAGCTTTAAAAAAATACCAGATATCCAATCGAGAGAATACATATGGTCCCGACTCACCAACTGCTGTACAGCTTCATGGGGAATGCCATGTCCCAAGCACCAAGCTATAGAATTTGCAAAGTAATAAAGTGTATTGTCATTGTCTCTCACTACAATCAACTCATATATACGTTCATTTTGTGATGACGGGACGTATGCGTGTACCCAACTATGTTTAGTCATGTTCTTGATTTAAAAAAAAAAAAAAAAAAAAAAAAAAAAAAAAAAAAAAAAAAAAAAAAATTTTTTTTTTTTTTTTTTTTTTTTTTTTTTTTTTTTTTTTTTTTTTTTTTTTTTTTTTTTAACGTAACTTATTTAAGCTAGGCGTCGAATCTTGATCATCAGAATTTCTGAGGCTCTCACAACTTGTGAATATTGTCTATACTGCTGCCTACTGTATATTATTTATAGACTATGATCAACCATAAGCCTATTGACCTGTGTGCCGAATTTGCTTGGATACAGTATGGCCATGGCAAAAGATTACCTCTTGAAATATCCATTGCAAAGACATTTGATCCCGATCAAGTGTATATTCTACAAATGATTTTGCCAAATAATTTTATGGTTTCGATGACAGATTTAATACGTAACAAGGGATATTCAAGATGCAAGGAGCGATTTCATCATCAATGCACAAATGTAGCAGATGAAGTCAAACCGATAATTTATAAAATGCATGTTTGGAATTGGAGATTAGTTTTGAATCATGTCTTAATAGATGTATTGTTTGCAAACAAACAGAACGTGGGAGTCAGGTCAGAGAGGCAAAAAATGTTTTTCAAGAAAGTGTGTGGTTTACCAAACGTAACACGCATTAAAAGTAAACCAGAACGGATTTTCACTTGCCGTCATAAACACAATAAGCTATATGACTTTCCATGCACGTCAACAGAAGCTCGTACAATGGCAGTTCAACAATTTTGGGATCAAGAAATAATGAAGCTGAAGAATTATTTCAAAAAAAATAGATTTGTGTTTGCACGTCCCATGACTATTGTTCCAGAAAACCATGTATGGATGCAACAGAGACAACAATATCATTATTAAAAAAAAAAAAAAAAAAAAAAAAAAAAAAAAAAAAAAAAAAAAAAAAAAAAAAAAAAATTTTTTTTTTTTTTTTTTTTTTTTTTTTTTTTTTTTTTTTTTTTTTTTTTTTTTTTTTTTTTTTTTAAATTCTGTATTTAAGCTGTTGAGCTTTAATTTTCCCAAATCTTGTAGACATGGCCTTTGTTCATGTACCATACCATTCGCTGCAGGAATTGATGGAAAAATTTCAATGTTTGAATTTGATACGAGACGCTGCACTTCCTGGTGCCGTAAATCGAAAACCAAATTTTGTAATGGTGGACCCTAAATATTATTATGGCACCTATGGAGGACTCATTTATGACAGTGTATTGGAAAAGATATCATTTAAAAATCAAATGTTGTTATCAAACTATGCTTTCAAGGATTCCATAGGATATGGTTTATCCATTATATGGTGGAATATTTTAAATCCCGAAGTATTAGGAAGTGTCGATGCTCTAGTGGCTCCCGACGGACGAAAAGCAGTTACACCACACATTTATGATCAGATGCAGATTAACAAGATACGAACAGCCAAACCTCCAAAGAGCAGTTATTATGGGAATAGAGCCTGGCGCATAAATGATACATCTTCATTAAATTCCGATTCTGAATAATTTGCATTTTCATTGGTTCGATAGCGATCGAGTTTGCTCTCCGTTACTTTGTTGTGTATGTTGTACCACAGTTTACGTTGTTCAGTCTTCTCGTCCATCAATTGCGGTTTCAATTCTTGGACGATATGCTTCAAATGCGCCATACATATTCCACACCGCAACATTCGATACATGGATTCTGCAATCTGCTCACGCCACATGTTTTTGGCCAATAGGACGTCTTCTGAATCATTGGGTCTACCGTCCATAGCTTCTGCCATCCAGTGCAACAATCGCCAAAATGACGATCCAAACTGACCAATGGTGAGAAAATTGAGTTTTGGAAAGAGTTGTTCAGCAGGCGTTATGGGTGCTGGGATGTGACACTGATTATTTAAAAACTCTCGCAGGGCCGATGCTTTGCCCTCCAGTAAATCCATAATCAACGTTTCAAATTTGTTGAGCAGTAAATCTGAATTCCATTTAACATTGTACAACAAGGTTAAAACTATAAAAATGTTTTCTTTTAAAATATTTTTCCAAGCCATGATGGCCATTTGGGACTCGGGCTTGGTAAACGTACGAATGTACATTTCTTCTTTCACAATCATTACCAAGCGCAATAAATACGTCGAGACGACCTGATGCAATCGTTCTTGGGGAGTGGCTTTACGAAATTTAAAAGTAAATTCCGAAACGTCCCAAGGAACCACAAAAGATTCCTCTTCCGTAACCAGTCGCATCGTCCGATGTAAAAATGGATCAGTTTCCTGCAAGGCGACTTGGTTCAGTTTGGTTTTATTAATGTGACCCCGGTAAGCATTTTTTAAACACAGAAACGTGTCATGCTTCATGCTGATAATCTTCTTTCTTATCACGATTCAAATCATTGAAGCCAGGTAACGAGAAGATATAAAGAAAGATTAGTATGTGTTCTGTTATCATTTGCGAGAATTGCAGTACAGGAATAGCTACTTGGGTCTGTGACACTCCCAATACTTGCTACGTGACGATACATCGTCAAGGAACATGTCGCAGGTGCACAAGACGATGGGGTTGAGGATTACAGATTAAACACAACATAAAAAAACTTAGACACCCAACACGATATACTTTGAATGATTGAACAATTGAACAAGATGGCCCATCCAAAAAAAAAAAAAAAAAAAAAAAAAAAAAAAAAAAAAAAAAAAAAAAAAAAAAAAATTTTTTTTTTTTTTTTTTTTTTTTTTTTTTTTTTTTTTTTTTTTTTTTTTTTTTTTTTTTTTTTTTTTGACGTTGTAGGTTAAAGTCAGACGTTCAGTCTTTCTGATCTCAGTCTCGTCAGAATTTCTTGAAGCCCTCCAACTTGCAACTTTAGAATTTCTGGGGCCTCGCAACTTTAGAATTTCTTGGAGCTCACAACTTTAGAATTTCTTGGAGCTCCCAACTTTAGAATTTCTTGGAGCTCGCAACTTTAGAATTTCTTGGAGCTCGCAACTTTAGAATTTCTTGGAGCTCGCAACTTTAAAATTTCTTGGAGCTCGCAACTTTAAAATTTCTTGGAGCTCGCAACTTTAGAATTTCTTGGAGCTCGCAACTTTGGAATTTCTTGGCTCAAGTTCAAACGTCAGTAGCATCGATAAAAAAAAAAAAAAAAAAAAAAAAAAAAAAAAAAAAAAAAAAAAAAAAAAAAAAAAATTTTTTTTTTTTTTTTTTTTTTTTTTTTTTTTTTTTTTTTTTTTTTTTTTTTTTTGACGTTGTAGGTTAAAGTCAGACGTTCAGTCTTTCTGATCTCAGTCTCGTCAGAATTTCTTGAAGCCCTCCAACTTGCAACTTTAGAATTTCTGGGGCCTCGCAACTTTAGAATTTCTTGGAGCTCACAACTTTAGAATTTCTTGGAGCTCGCAACTTTAGAATTTCTTGGAGCTCGCAACTTTAGAATTTCTTGGAGCTCACAACTTTAGAATTTCTTGGAGCTCACAACTTTAGAATTTCTTGGAGCTCACAACTTTAGAATTTCTTGGAGCTCGCAACTTTAAAATTTCTTGGAGCTCGCAACTTTGGAATTTCTTGGCTCAAGTTCAAACGTCAGTAGCATTGATTGAAAAAAAAAAAAAAAAAAAAAAAAAAAAAAAAAAAAAAAAAAAAAATTTTTTTTTTTTTTTTTTTTTTTTTTTTTTTTTTTTTTTTTTTTTTTTTTTTTTTTTTTTTTTTTTTTTTAAGCTTCTTTATATTCTGTGATGAGTCGCTGGTACCATCATTACAACCTGCTGAACAACTGTGAATATTCTCTTGCTCTTGAATCCATGGAGGGAACCAATTTTTTCAATTTGGATAAGGATGCATTTCCAATATTTGAAACATTTGATATGAATACGCCTCTGATTGTTGATGCATATAAATGTAAATGCAATAAAGTTGTCAGATTCTTTGGATATTTCGCCGATGGGTCTTACGAAAAAAGTTTGGCTCGATACACATTGTCTGCTGTCGCTTTACCTATCCTCTCACCATTAGCGTTTGCGTGTGAAGTATCTGAAATTCTATTCAACAGAGCTTTCAATACATCTTCAAAGATATATTCTTGGTCAACTGCAAAGTGTTTCCTACCGATGATTTGCCTGTTGCTTGGAGTTCATCGTCCAATTTGTCTTTTGAAAAACTTTTTGCCGACGTGCTTTTGGTGTGGTAAATTGAAAATGAATATCAGTGAAATCATTTCAGATCAAGCGGAAGTTGTCCAGAAAAGTGACGACCAACCTCTCGATAAGGACACGATAGAATGTGACGATCGAAATATGGAGCACGTCGAAATTTTCAAGGAAAGTAACGACCAATCTATTGATCAAGATCCCTTAGAAGCTTGTGATCGACATGTGGATCAAATTGAAATCTCACAGGAAAGCAGCAATCAACAAATTGATCGAGAACCCGTAGAAACTGGTGATCGACACACGGATCAAGTTGAAAGCTCGCAGGAAAGCAGCAATCAACAAATTGATCGAGAACCCGTAGAAACTGATGATCGACACAAGGATCAATTTGAAAGCTCGCAGGAAAGCAGCAATCAACAAATTGATCAAGATCCAGTAGAAACTGATGATCGACACACGGATCAAGTTGAAACCTCGCAGGAAAGCGATGAAAAGCAAATTGATCCAAATGAACTCTTCCTGAACCAGATTAAATTGTCTTTGAATCGAAAATTATTTGTAGATGTTTTAATGCGCGAAATTAAAAATTTGCAAGCAGACATTTGGTTGGGAAAGACACCTGCACAAATTACAGAACGTTGGAAAGTAACCTTGGAAAAAATCAAACCAAACTTTGAATCAAAAGAATTTAATTTTAAGAAAACGTACAAGTTTTAACATGTTGCAAATTTTTTTAACAATCATAAAAAAAAAAAAAAAAAAAAAAAAAAAAAAAAAAAAAAAAAAAAAAAAAAAAAAAAAAAAAATTTTTTTTTTTTTTTTTTTTTTTTTTTTTTTTTTTTTTTTTTTTTTTTTTTTTTTTTTTTACTGATGGATGTTTATAAGGTTTGTCAAGACCACACAGATTTACTAGATCAACGACAGCAGAGGATTGTCAGCTGCAAAAGAACCACAGTAATTTAACAATGATGGCCCTAAAGCACACGCCTTCTGAATCGGATGAGAAGCCTCCTGCTGCTTCGTGGAAGTTGTTGGCATGTTCTTATATACCAGACTCTGACAAGTCATGGACATCTCGGATTGTAGACCGATTCCTTTACAGGTTTGAATTTTCCGATGAAAAATTGTACCAAGACCTAAAAGATATAGCTGATGAGTACATCAAGACAGAATACACAGCATTTGAGTTGATGCCATTGATAACCGACATACCATTGAACACCGACATGTGTGAATGGAGCGATTCAGAAATCAATTTCCAAATACTTATGATAGCGATATCAATGCTTAAGCGAAACCAACCAATACAAATTACTCATATATTTGTATTTCTGCGCATTGTTCGTTTGACATTAGTAAATCGATACTGTTGCGATGTAGGGCCCTTTGATTGCGCTCGAAAGTTTTCAGACAGGTGTGAGCGATTCATTTCATACATGTATGATGATTGTATTGAAAAGCGAGGTGGATGGAAGCGTATCCTCGACAACATACAAAACATGTTATTAAGAAATAAATTGGATTCTTTAAACGTGAAAGACGCCAGTGAATCACCCGACGAGACAAACACTACACAGACTACAAGTTAAACTTTCAAAAAAAAAAAAAAAAAAAAAAAAAAAAAAAAAAAAATTTTTTTTTTTTTTTTTTTTTTTTTTTTTTTTTTTTTTTTTTTTTTTTTTTTTTATGATACGTTATAATCTCTGCGACCAACTCAATTCATACCAATGCCGTTTATGACTGCAAGTATTTGTGTGCATTCACCACAGCTGGTCTGGAACAAGTATTTGCTATCTCATTACCTGGCAAGTTTTTTTAAGCTGCACCATCCAAACATTTATCAATTTAAAATTTTTCCTGTGAGATATTGGGAATATCAAGGTTCTTTTATAAAGTGCAACGTTTTCATTTTGTACAATTATGGATTTGTACGTGCAAGAATTTCCCAGCACCTTTTTAAAAAACTCAAACGACGAAGGACTCGTTACATTGAAAACAGACAGCGTGCCCCCGCACTGCGCTCGCATTGAAAAAGGTTTGCGCTGCGCCTGCTCTTCAAAGGATGGAATCGTTGTCAGTGAGCAAAGCATCACAATCAACAATGACGCCCATTTATTGTGCGCATTTCCTTGTTACGCCTTACCAAACCGTTGCACTCTTGAAGAGCAAAAGACGATTGTGGCATGGTTGACTCGAGAGAAATTTTACAATTTTGGTCATCATTGCAAACGAATCGGGAATCAGAAAAGAAAATTTGAAAGATTTTTAATGCCCAATACCGTATTTTTGAAAAAATTAAACATTTCTTGTGAAAAGTGTTCAACATTTACATTAAGAGGTGAACCCGTGTTTTTCTTGAGTAAAAACGTTTTATCGGCTCAAAACAAGGGTCCCACGTTGGAAAGCGTTTTATGTCTAGATGCATCGACCCAGTAAATATGAATTACAGCATGCTGTTTTGTACGCAACGGAACACACTCGCGTGTACATGATGAAAAAATACCGAAAACGATATCCTCATTTGTTTCAACACGCTGAAATACATACTCGTCCCGCAACGCGTCAAGATTATTATATACCCGACTCATTGGCTCAGAAATGCATTGTGGTGGAAAATACTGCATTTACCGAAAAGGGTTGTTCGATATTGAGTTGTTTTCCATACAAATCCAATGGAATACCCTGTGAAAAAACGGATCCCGTCCAATGGATACCCATCGGAAGCAATCATCTCACCTTGGCGTGCCAGCCTAGTTGTTGGCGATCCCCCTCGACCGTCGATTCCGAATGGATCGACGGCCAATGTATGGTGGTCAATCCTTTGAAAAAACTGCTCGCCACATTTCCCGAAAAGGCATTTGGATTAGAATCCAAACATACTTTACACGAAGGGTTGGATTGGAAAAAGGGAAACATGTACTTGAATAAAGATTATTGTGCCGCCTATGGTTTGGAATTTGATGGAAACGACTGCTATTCGCCGACTGGACAAACCATTTTGGAATTTCTCTTGGGTAAAACAGTGTATCGAACCATTAAAACATCAGCCATTACACCTCCGAAAAAGACATTACCCACCATTCCAAAAGACGTTGAATTTCCAAATGTGCCGGACGTGACAGATATTACAGAGGCATCGGCTGACGGATCAGAGATTGCCAAAGACATTGCCAAAGAAGTGGCATTTGATTTTGGATTAGACATTACCGTCTATGCCGTGGAAAAGATTTTGCGCAAAAAAGCGCCAAAACTCATTGCAAAAGCGGCTAGTAGCATTCCCATCAAGTCTGCCCTCACGCAAGCGGTATTGAACCAAACGGTATCTGTGTCTGTCCGAACATTGGCCACGTTAGGAAAAGTGTTGGGTGGTATAAGCAATGCTTTCGCCATATTCAGCATTTTTTCTCTCGTATTGGATGTCATCGACCCTTATAATTATGATTCGGTATTGACGGCAGACATGCTAACCAAGATCAACAAGCGGTTGGATTTTTTGTATTTCAAGAAGGAAAATGAAGCGATGCGCCTCATTACGCCTGAAGTGGTGTGGGATACAATATTGGCAGAGGAAGATGAATCGGATCGTTATGAATTTATGTCTGAAAAAATTTTAGAATATTTGACGGCTCTGCGTAAAAACACTATAAAATCTGCGCCGAAAAGAAAATTGTACAATTTTCAAACTCTAAAGGAAAAACAATATTTAAACTGGAGCTTACATGGTGCTTTTGCATTCATGTTGATTGTTTTTACATTGCTATGGATTGAATGGATACACGTATGGGCAGTGTGTTTATTTTTTGCATTGTTTTACTTTACATGAAAAGCTTTCAACATTATTAAAAAAAAAAAAAAAAAAAAAAAAAAAAAAAAAAAAAAAAAAAAAAAAAATTTTTTTTTTTTTTTTTTTTTTTTTTTTTTTTTTTTTTTTTTTTTTTTTTTTTTTTTTTTTTTTTTGTGAGGCTTTAATTAAGACAGCGACGCTCGACAACTCTGCTCACAAGAAAATTCATTGGAAAACACGCAACTTGCAAATGGTATCAACTGTATGGTAGCCAGCCACGTACAGTGGGTCGCTTCTTTATCGTAATGAGCGTTTTACGTGGTTTGGTATCTCTTTTTGTGGGATGCGTTCTCGAACAATGGCTCAACAAATAACGACACGATTTATTTGGAAGACGTTTCTGCTTAAAATTTCCATCCTCATTCTTAAAAGTTATTCTATGTGGCTTGTAATCGTACACCAATTCCGAATGGTCTTTTCCCCATTTCAAAAAACGTGAACCCACTGGACCCGTTGCAGACCGATCACTCGCAGCCGAACTCACAGATTGACTTCTGGCACGACTCCCGCATGGAGAAGGAGAGCGTGAAGATGCTCTGGAAGAGCTTGGAGATGACGATCCACAGGAAGAAGCCGCATACGGCATAACACTCCAATGTGTTGCGTTTGCCGTCTTTTTCTTGTTTTTTGATCCTTTCGGACGTCCTCGCTTCCCTGGTATCTTGGGAGGTTTTTTCTTGCCCGAGCCTTTTGGACGTCCCCGCTTCCCATGTTTCTTGGGAGGTTTCTTCTTGCCCGAACCTTTTGGGCGGCCACGCTTACCCTTGGGACTGCACGTACTCAATGGAGGTGTAGGTGGGGCTAGCGCTACGATAGGACTCATGAATTCGCTCAAAGAGACATCGCTGTCACACGAATCGGTTTCATGTATTTTTACCATGTTTTCTTTTTACTTATTTTAATCGATAAATGCTGCCTACCCAGTATTCTAGATTGTGCTTGCTCGCAGCTTTGCAAACATCCTCGGGTTTTGAAAGGGCCAAATATTCCACACCCATAAATGAAGCGGTAGGCACGTTAAACTCCTTGTCAATACTACCCGATTTATAGAATGGTAACAGACCCAAGATATTTCGCAATTCGGTAACGTTTCCATTCTCAATTGTTTTGCAATAGAGCAAATCCAAACAATTTTGCCAAACCTGCTCGAACGCCATCATGCCTCTGCTCTGAGGAAAAGCAATGCACCACCTTTGAACAAGTGATTTATTTTGCAGCATGTAATCAAATGCATCCCAAAAAGCCAAATACATGGTGAGAGGTTGAGTGTATCGAGTCAAATCAATCAAAACGTACGATTCCGACGCTAATGTCTGTTGTGTCTTTCCTTGAATGGTTAAGGAATTGACAGCGTTGGGCTGAACCCGTTGAATGTCTTGCGTTTGGATGGATTTGTCTTGCAGCTTTAGCAATTCTTGGGTGTGTCTAATCAACAGTGGAGGAGACTCACCATGAAAGAAAGACACAAGAGTCCAAACCGTTTCGAGATTTCTTGAACAGTTGAAATGACTTGTAAACACTACCAAACGAGACGCTTTGGGTGGTTTCTCCAGTATTTGATCGGGTAAAGGCTCCAAGACGACCATTAAATCACAAAAGGTATCTAAACCTTGATTGGGAGTAATCACGCGAATACGGCCGTCTGGAGAGGATGGGCAATCGTAATAGGCAGACTGTATAGCTACATTGAGCTGAGGGTCTAAACTCAGAGCGTTAAACACTTTTTGGGGGTATCGACCCAAATTTCCAAACACAACCACGTGGTCATGTCTTAAAATAAATCGAAATAAATCTTCAATCGTATCCATCATTCCTTTCTTTATAATGATTGCTTTAAACAAGTATTTTTAATTTCATTGTAAAACAAGTCGCTCAAACCATGCTGGAAGTAAATACAAAATCATTGGTTGTAACTAAACACAGGTTGTTTTGTTCAGAGGATATAGTACTTGAACCTTTTCAATCCAAATATGTAATCATAAAAGAAAATCTGACTTTTTTGCCAGGTTTTGAACATGTGATAGCGCAGCCAAGTACACACCTAAGCTTGCGCGTAAGAACCAGTGTGTTAGCTAAACTTTTTAAAGAATCAGATTATCACTATAGGCTTTTAGTGGTTTTGGTTAATTATTCAAATAAGGAAGAAAAATTTTCAAAAGGAGATTTTTTAGCTACACTGAATTTTGTACCAATGTTTGGAGATCGCAATCAAGAACACGGGTGTTTTGAGATTCCACCCGAACGAGCAGTAAGCCTTAGATTTGGTAATTTCCTACAAGGATAATAAACATAATGATTAATAAATTTGAAAAAAAAAAAAAAAAAAAAAAAAAAAAAAAAAAAAAAAAAAAAAAAAAAAAAAAATTTTTTTTTTTTTTTTTTTTTTTTTTTTTTTTTTTTTTTTTTTTTTTTTTTTTTTTTTTTTTTTTTTTATAACTTAGTTGAACTTAGTTGAAGCTTCACATTCTATTCATTTTCTTCTCGGAGCGGTGAATGTTAATCACAAGTTTCGTCTGCTTGGAGCCATCTGCCAGATTCCACCACATAGTGCAAGTGCTACAATATACATTGCAGTCTGTAGGTACACAAATAGTTTTTGGTCACTCACAAATACTGAAGCAGTTTTTGTTTCTTCATTGTACGTCGAGTACGTTAGATATCCAAAGCACACCAGTCCTACAAAGGTTACAATAACCAACACCAACAGCAATATTGTTCTGAGGTCCATACTTTATTATCCCATTACGAGTATCAAGCCCAGCAAAACCATACACGCCAAATTTCCAACTGCTGGGTAATAGAAACCAGACTGATTCAAATTCCAAAATTCTTGGGCGTCTACACCTTTCTCTTTCATGACTTTAGTTTGATCTATGGTATATTTCTTGGCGTTGGATATTTGGTACATGACATATACTTGAACCACAACCGTTATAAGCAACAGTCCCAACACCGTCACCAAGATTATATTTCGGAGGCCAAATTTCATCTTGTTTTACAAAAAAACAAACAAGATATGGCTGTACATGGTCTCGTTCATACCGTAGGCGTGCTGCTCGGTCAACGATACGCACCTCTCGAACTATCATTTGTGGATGTAACTGGATACGAGAAGCATTTTCACATCAATTGTCCAATGTCTTATGCCTATTTGAAATCCATGTATCCTCACAACTATCCAGATGCCATCGTGACCACTGATCAAGCCACCCCCTATTCAGAAGTGCTTCATTTTTTACAAGAGCGTTATCATTTTTTGGAAAAAATGATACCTGGAGTCGTATTTGGTTGCAAGGGACTGACGTATCAAATGAACGTCTTGCGAGATGCCGAGATACCCAGAATTTTGAATATAGATACCTTGGGTGTACCTTCTTTGACAAAATTATCCGCCCAATACGCTGTAAATATACTCTGTCCTTTCCACAAGCACATTAGTAAGTGTTCTCTCGTGGCTCTCGTATTAATCCTGCGGTATATGTTGGAGCAAAATCTTGTTTTGCTTCTCGGCCAAGAGGAGCTTTTCGGACAAGTGAAAAGTGTCGATGACGGAACTCGTGTCGAGGGGAACGTTGGAACACGATTGCCACAAGTCATCCAGTCGAGCATAGGAGAGTAAACGTTGAAACACATCAATGACCCGTGGCGGTGGTGAGAGCAATGTCACTTCTGAAATGGAGTCGTGCACCACAGAAATGTTTTGTAAAAATTCAAACGCTTTGGAATGGTTCGAGTCCAAACAGGATGGATAATTTCCATCTAAAAATTGATTCAATGCTCTCAACACCAATTGTTGAATGGATTGGGAGAGTGCGTGGTCGGGTCGCAATTTCATAAAGCTTTCCAACGTGTTTTCCGATTGCCAATGCACGGCATTCACATATTCGTGGGACGGAACGATAAACGTGGAAAATGGATTCAAACGCTCGCCACGAGTTTCGCAAGTGAGTTGATACAACCGTTCGTTGCGTTTCAAGTCCAGATCCCGGGCTGCGGGCAAGGGTTGCAACTCTTGTGGAAGTCGGTTGCGAGATAAGTACTGTTGAACCAAATTTCCCCAAAATTCAGCAGATTCAAAGTGAAAGGGTCCCGAAGAACCTTCAAGAATGGCTTTGAGATTCAAATTGTCGTCTTTTACAGTATTTTGGCGAGGGCGAGACAAGAGACACATCAAATGATTAAAAAACGAGGTGACGGCCCTAGTACGAAATACTGGCAAAGCATCCGGATTCTTTTCGAGTGAATCCAGTAACAGATCTAAATCACCTTGTATTTGATAACGATAGTTTGTGAGCCCACCCCGATGAAGCATGTCTTCCCAATAAATTCCATCCTCTTCCAATAGAAAGATTAATTCGGCGAGTTCACAGGGTGGAGGGATTTCTTTTCCATGGTTGCACCCAAACAAGAGTTGTTTAAACCAATTTATCAACGAGGAATGTGACATCTTGATTCCAACGATGCAAATTCCAATGAAATGGATGTGCGCGAGCCGTGTAATATTCAAGAAAATTGCGCGCCATTAAACAATGGAATGTATACATGGTGAAAAATAACATAATATATAGAATCAACATGATTTCAGATTCTTGGTTCACCAAACTGTGATTTCAAAAAAAAAAAAAAAAAAAAAAAAAAAAAAAAAAAAAAAAAAAAAAAAAAAAAAAAAAAAAAAAAATTTTTTTTTTTTTTTTTTTTTTTTTTTTTTTTTTTTTTTTTTTTTTTTTTTTTTTTTTTTAATAAGTTTGTTTAAAAGCAGTCGTTGAGTCTTACCGGGTTCACAACTCCAATCACACATACATTGAAACATGGCTCATTTAGATTTGGAATTTTTCTTGTTGACTGAATCAGCTATAATGCCAACAACGTCTGACGAATCGTCCCCCGGAGTTGATTTGTATTCTCCAGTGGATGTCGATATTGAGCCAGGTGAACAAGTAATTATTGATACTGGTGTAATTTTTGCCATACTCGATTCGAAAATTGGATTATTGAAGGATAAGCGATCTGTGGTGACCAAACGAAAATTAAAAGTGGATAGTGGCGTTATTGATACTGCATACAGAGGAAGCGTTAAAGTTGCATTGCGAAATGTCGGGGATGAATCGGCGCATATCAAAACTGGCGAGCCCATTGCGCAAATGATTTTACTCTTTTGTCAAAGACCAATCTTACAAAGAGTAAAAAGGATTTCTACCGAAACAGAACGAGGTATAATTGGATTCGGCTATCATCATGAGAAATTGAGCAAACAACCTTATATGGAAGATTTTTCTTCCCATTTCGAAGGATATCAAAATTTGCATAATGGAGTAGATTATATAGCCTAGACAATATTCAATGATCTCAGCTCCTTAAAATTGTTCTGGAGACCTAAATGAAGAATCTAGATACTCCCCCTCTAAGTTAAGACAACGTAAAAAAAAAAAAAAAAAAAAAAAAAAAAAAAAAAAAAAAAAAAAAAAAAAAAAAAAAAAAAAAAAATTTTTTTTTTTTTTTTTTTTTTTTTTTTTTTTTTTTTTTTTTAAACCTTTCTTTAAAAGCAGCAGCTGAGTTTTTCCAAATCATAAACTCCTACAACTTTTCCAAATCACACATAGATTAGAACATGGCTCATTTAAATTTAGATTTCCTCTTGCTGAATGAATCAGCAGTATTGCCAACTACGTCTGATGAATTGTCACCCGGTGTTGATTTGTATTCTCCAATGGATGTCGATATTGAGCCAGGTCAGCAAGTAATTATTGATACTTTTGTGGTTTTTTCTCTACCCAATTTCAAAATTGGATTGTTGAAAGATAAGTCATCTGTGGTGACCAAACGAAAATTAAAAGTGGATGCTGGTGTTATTGATACTGGATACAGAGGAAGCGTTAAAGTTGTTTTGCGAAATGTTGGTAATGAATCGGCGCACATCAAAACTGGCGAACCCATTGCGCAAATGATTTTATTGTGTAGCGAAAGGCCAAACCTACGAAGAGTGATGATGATATCTACCAAAGGATTTAAAACGGATTCAAATGAATATGTTTCTCATTACGAAAAATGTAACGAGCAAGAATACCAAGAATCGCTAGACGAGGTGGATGAATATGGAGATTAAGATTAGCTAGGACATTGTAAACATTATACTACAACACTTGCTCTCGCTCTAAGTTAGAACAGTGTAAAAAAAAAAAAAAAAAAAAAAAAAAAAAAAAAAAAAAAAAAAAAAAAAAAAAAATTTTTTTTTTTTTTTTTTTTTTTTTTTTTTTTTTTTTTTCAATAAAAGGTAAACATTAAGCGTTGATGATCTCAGACTCGTCAGAAATTTTTGAGGCCTTCAACTCGCAACTTTAGAATTTCTTATTGACATTTTTATAGACAACATGGATGAGGAATCAAGCTCTTTAGATTGCACGACCAACTCAGGTTGGTCAGCAGACTCGGCAACAAGATCTTTTGGTAGCATGAATAGCAGGTCAGGTCGCAGGAACAGGACATTCAGCTGTGACTGGGGATACGACACTTCAGATTGCGGTACGGACTGGGGATACGACTCTTCAGATTGCGGTACGGACTGTGGAGGGAAGGACTGTGGATGCTGTGGTGGTGAAACAGACTATGGAGAAAGCTTTTCAGATGGCAGTATAGACTCGAAAACATCTTCAGATGGCAGTATAGACTCGAAAACATCTTCAGATGGCAATATAGACTCGAAAACAAAATCTTCAGATGGCAATATAGACTCGAAAACAAAATCTTCAGATGGCAATATAGACTCGAAAACAAAATCTTCAGATGGCAATATAGACTCGAAAACAAAATCTTTTAATTGCATGTCAAACTTGGAAGTGTTACCAAGGAGGAGTAAACGGCTGCAGCAGAAACGCTGTGAAGAGTTTGCAAAGGCAAAATTGTGCTAAAGTCAAACGTCGAGTCTTGATCATCTCAGACTCGTCAGAAATTTTTGGAGCTGTCGCAACTATAGAATTTGTTGAAGGTCCCAACTTTAGAATTTGTTGAAGGTCCCAACTTTAGAATATCTTCAAGGTCCATTTTCTTGAAGGTCCCAACTTTAGAATTTCTTGAAGCCCGACTCGCAACTTTAGAATTTCTTGGAACTCGTAATCTTATACAATGTTGGCTCAAGCTCAAACGTCAGTAACCTCGTAAAAAAAAAAAAAAAAAAAAAAAAAAAAAAAAAAAAAAAAAAAAAAAAAAAAAAAAAAAAAAAAAAAAAAAAAAAATTTTTTTTTTTTTTTTTTTTTTTTTTTTTTGAGGTTGCCTTTTAAAAGCGAGCCTCTCGCCAGCACATGTTTTTGTATGATGGGCATCAACAACTTTTGTGCGTTAATCAACAAGCTGCACGAACCTGATCAAGAGCCACCCACTCAACCAAAGTATTTCGATTCCATTTTATATGATGTGCAATCCCTATTACATGTGGCCATCTCGTTGGCCTTGGAGACTGATGAAGAGAAATTATTTAAAGAAATGTGTCGTTTAGCGTGGCACAAATTGGTCACGCATTTAAATGAATTTCTGTATTATGGCTCTACAGACAAAATTACGTTGATACTTTCGTTTGATGGAGATGGCGTACCCATGAAATGGCCCACTCAACGTGCACGGAGAACCAGAAAGGATAACCATTCAATCGCTAGCGGAAAAGCCAAATACCGAGCCGCCTTGTTTGGAACCAACAAAATCTCTCTACAAATTCAGGATTACTTCAAAGAGCGGTTGAAACACTTTGAGTTTTTCAAAGCGCGTGAGCTTCACGTCGTCCTCAGTGGATGCAACGTTCCCGGCGAGGGAGAGCATAAATTGTTTCACATGGCCGAAGCGCTACACTGCAAAAATCCAATCGTTGCGAGCGAAGACCAAGATGTATTTGTCATTGCTTTAATGCGTTTGAATCGCTACGAAACGATTCAAATTTATCGGTATGGTAAATACTACCCCTTCACACAACTCGTCCATGAATGGTTACCCTACTCTCCAAAACAGCTGGAAACGTGCTCTTTTTTGTTTGGAAATGATTTTATCCCCGCTCTGGTGGGCATTACTCCCATCAACGCACCTTATATAACGCAGGCTTTGATTTCCGACGAGGATCAAGATCCACCCTTTGCAATAGCTAGTTTTATTATAAAAATGAAAAAATATTTACGTTATCAGGAGGTGACGCACGGAGATTCAGATTTGATTGATTCGTTTTGGGTGACCTTTTTCTGGTTAAAGGATTATTACACAAAACACACATTTCCTCAAAAGTACATTCAAAATACAATTTTTGACAATTTTGATCGCAATCGTCTGTTGACGGCACTATCGACACCCCGATACTCTCTAGAGTCTTTTGAGCGAGCGCAAACACTCTACCAAAACACTGTTACAGTTCCAGCCTGCTACAAAGAAGCGGAGCGGGCCGTATTTACAAACGAGGTGGATTTCTTGCAAGGTCTATGGACCCAACCCAACCACAGATCGTGCATTTCCTTGCGGTTGAAAAAGTCCTCTACGAACGTGTAGGTGGATTCGACAGCACCAAGCGATAAGGGGTCCGTTTCGCGACAGTCGAGAATACATTGACCAGAATCCAACCCAATACCAATCCGAGAATCCAAAGCCATTGCTTCTTAAGAAACATGGGTCGAAAAGAACCAAATATACCGTCAGCAGCCTCCTTGTATTGCAAACGACGATCCAATTGAATTAAATCCATCACTGGCTCTGGAGCCATCACTACGTGAGAATTGTCATCAAAGACAATCATGCTCTGCTTCCAATCCACATTTTGCAACCATTTCGCTTCGAAACGTTCGGCATGGGGATACTGTTTATAAACGGGCAAGGATTGAACGTGGGACAGCAACTGTGCTGTGAAAATGACATTTTTTGGAAAGGTTAAAATCATTCGAGAGTGATAAAAGGTGTCATTGTAGGGTATCCAAGGTGTTTGATGTAAAATTGCGTTTAGACTCGACATATTCTTTGTTTTTTTAAATGAAACAATCAAGAAATGAATGAGGAAGATTATTCAGACTCGGACAAAAATTCAAACCCTAGTGGAGAGTTGCTAAACGATTGGGCCGATCCTTTTGTCAACAGTTTGCGTCAAATGGATGTGGACAGTGATACTGAATTGATTGTTCCAATTTGTCCCCAGGATGCCCCTGTTTCAAGTCCATATTCATCGGAGGTATTGTCTCCGATATTTGAAGAAATTGAATCAAATAAAGACGATATGGATGATCAAGCCTACATGGCTATTGGTGAGAAAATAACAGGTGAGGTGAAGAATGTAGCAGAGGGTATACAAATTACAACGCAAGATGGTCAAGTTAAAATCAACCATGACGGAAAAATGTTCCTATTTGGCCAGGACAGCCTTTGGCATACGAGTAATGAAGTTTGGGAAGCTTTTCGTCTAGCCAAGAAACGAACCTTAGAAGGCACTGAAAATGAAAATAATCAACTTCCAAATAAGCGAATCCAAATTATTAAAAATGATACGATGAAAGGAGTAGAAGTACAATTTCCCGACTCTAAAGCTGCAATTTATTTGCGTTATCGACACTGGTTGTCTGTGGTACGGCGTTATGGAAATTATATAGAATTGGCTAATGGTAAAAAGGTTTTATTGGCAAACAGAGCGACGGGCGATTTGGAAAATAACAAATTCATCGAAAGTTTGCCTTATGATGATGTGACTAAACGGCGGTTGTCTGCGTTAACGTTTGAACTAATGACTGGAAAAGAACATCCAGACATGGGGGAAATTGGCTATTTCTCAGAGCCGACTAGTCCTGGCACCTCTAAACCCTCTACCAGTAACGATAAGTCTAACGAAGAAGAAATGGTTACGTAAAAAAAAAAAAAAAAAAAAAAAAAAAAAAAAAAAAAAAAAAAAAAAAAAAAAAAATTTTTTTTTTTTTTTTTTTTTTTTTTTTTTTTTTTTTTTTTTTTTTTTTTTTTTTTTTTTTTTTTTTTTTTTACTCTGATGCCTTTAAAAGAAAAACCTTGTTCATGCCAAATCATTCATGTCATTGAGATTCCTTGTTCAACAGTAAAAGCACTGGATTTTTGCAAAAACGGTCAGACTGTCCCGATACTGTTTTGACAGTGTCTGGGTGAATTTGGTAGTTGAGTTTTAGAGAGTTTTTCAATCAGAGAGTTTCAGAGAGTTTTCAAATCAGAGAGTTTAGAGAGTTTTCAAAATGGATCTTTTGAATCGTCTTTAATCAAGATGGAATATTCTTACATTGTTAAACATACACTCGCAGTTCCTGCACTCGCCAAAGCCATTCAGGATCTCGAAACAGACAGCGGAGCGTTAAACCTCATAACACCTGATTGGGAAAATAAGCTAAATGAAAATGAGGCGTATAAGCTTCATAAAGAAAACGGCGTTTTATTTTCCAAGGGTCATACCAGCAGTAATGAAAAGACATTTACTCGCAACATTATCAAACCATGTATGATGCATAAGGTTATTCTCGTGGGATGTTTTACATATGATAAAACAAAAGAATCGGAAGGACACACGTCTTTTGTGGCTCGCGACTGTTACCCATTACAAGTCATTGGAGATGCCATGAGAGAAAATCCAACTCAAAAATTACATGATGGTGCTCGATTATTTATGGATTACTGCGATCCAGCATTGTGTCACACGTGTTATGAAGCGCATTTGTCGAGAAACGTACCGTTAGACTTTGAACGAAATTGGTGTGTGACTAAATTGAGAGTTTTTAATGGTAAAGATTTAAAACACGCCTTCAAAAAACCTCTGGAAGCGAGTTTAACAAAGATGGGATCTTTTTTAGCCATTTGTCAAATTACTATTAGGAGCAGAACAACTTTTGGAGATGATAAATACAAAATTGGTGGGACAATCCAAAACATGATTGTATTTCAAGAATCTGCAATAAAACCATGCCCCAATATGGTGTTTTTGGATCCAATCACACCAGCTATTGAATTTCCATCAGAGGATGCACACATGGAAGAAGAAATACAAAACATTACGTAAAAAAAAAAAAAAAAAAAAAAAAAAAAAAAAAAAAAAAAAAAAAAAAAAAAATTTTTTTTTTTTTTTTTTTTTTTTTTTTTTTTTTTTTTTTTTTTTTTTTTTTTTACTCTGATGCCTTTAAAAGAAAAATCTTGTTCATGCCAAATCATTCATGTCTTTGCGATTCCTTGTTCAACAGTAACAGCACTGGATTTTTGCAAAAACGGTCAGACTGTCCCGATACTGTTTTGACAGTGTCTGGGTGAATTTGTATCGTATTTAAATCACCGTTACGAGGCATCAGCAACGATCCTTCTTCTCCCACCGAGTAGTAAAACGCAGCCGTGCCTGGTCTAGAAACGCACCATTCCAAACTTGCCTGCGGACCTTGTCGTTGGTAGCGCGACCACAAAATACATTTTAACCATTTGTCTGGAGGGATCACCTTTTCCACACCGAGTGTCACCACTGATTTGATTGGAACCGACGGAACGCGTACAGCATCTTTGGCCACGTACAAAGCATACAAGTCCATCAAGTACGAAACTGCAACTCTTTCACAAGCTAGCATTAAATATTCTTCTCGTGTTTCAGAATCCATCAAGACGAGTGTCGCGCATTTCAAATTGCAATCGGGGCATCCATGACTGACCAATGGAACCACCCCGCTTATGGAGTCGGGTATCACAAACATGTTGAAACGCTCACTGAAAGCCAACAAGAGTTTCCTTTGTTGGTGGATGCATGGCTTAAAAAACCTAAAAATTTGAAAGTCATTGTGGCGGGTGGACCGGGCACTGGGAAATCCTATACCGTCATGACTTGTTTGGATTTTATCAAAATTCCTCAATTACGCATGGCTCCTACGGCAAGAGTGGCGAGTCGAATGAATGGAAGCACGATTCATTCCGCCATGAGATTAAATTGGGGCAAAGGATCCGTCTTGAACAACTTGGAGAAGGAATTGGTTGAGGAAGCTGATACAGAAGAGTGTTTAAAGAAAAGCGCTTGCCTCCTCGAGGAATTCAACTGTCCATTCGAGCCGAAAATTGTGGTGATTGATGAAGTGGGTATGGTTGCATTTTGGTTGGTGGAATGGATATTTGAGTACTTTTTTAAGCGCCCGGATCCCGTGTTGTGCATCATGATGGGTGACCCCAATCAACTGCGACCCGTAAGGTCTATACACAACATGTTTACGGCGGGTGTCAAATCTGAAACCAAACGCATCGATTTAATGCAAAGCAAGCGTTTTGAAAAAGAGTATGAGGAAATTATTGAGAATTTGAGGTCATTTGTAGACAAAGAGGATGAGACTGGACTCTTTACATTTCTAGTGACTCATTATCCAGTGGTGGAAAATATCGACACGACACTATTGGCGAAATGCACACGAGCTCTGGCCTACTTGAAATCCTCCGTAGAAACGTACAACAATTTTTATTTGACGCAGTTGGTAAAAGGTCCACGACTGCGCTTGTGGCGAAAATCTAAAACCCATTCGGGTAACGCATATGTGGACGTAAAGTCAGGATGTCATGTTTTCCTTCTCCAAAATGGAGTTTCCACAGTTTCAAATGGTACGTCTCTGATATTTGAGCGCTTCAATGAAGAAAAGGATTGCATCGAATGCAAAAATGTCGCAGACAACAGCACAGTAATAATTCAAAGAAACTCCAAAGGAGATTTTCCAATTATGGTTGGGTATGCGGGTACTATACACAAGTTTCAAGGGGATACAATGGACGATGCCGCAATAGCCATCAACTTTAACGGAAGTCGTGATTTGAATTTGGTATATACGGCATTGAGCAGAGTCAGGAGCATGAATCAAATTGTCGCAGTAGAAATTTAAAAAGTGTTGAGACACAGTCTATCAAGAACGTATCTCAGACTCGTCAGAATTTCTTGAAGCCCTCCAACTCGCAACTTTAGAATTTCTTGGAACTCGCAACTTTAGATAATACTGGCTCAAGTTTAAACGTCAACAGAACATTGTAAAAAAAAAAAAAAAAAAAAAAAAAAAAAAAAAAAAAAAAAAAAAAAAAAAAAAAAAATTTTTTTTTTTTTTTTTTTTTTTTTTTTTTTTTTTTTTTTTTTTTTTTTTTTTTTTTAACGTTGTATGTGAAAGTCAAACGTCAAGCATTGTTGATCTCATACTCGTCAGAATTTCTTGAGGCCCTCCAGCTCGCAAGGCCCTCCAGCTTTTAGAATTTCCTGGAGCTCGCAACTTTAGAATTTCTTGGAGCCCTCCAACTTGCAACTGTGGAATTTCTCGAAGCCCTCCAACTTGCAACTGTAGAATTTGTTGAAGGTCCCAACTTTAAAATTTATTGAACCTCTCAACCTTATACAATATTTACTCAAGCTCAAACGTCTACAACCTCGTAAAAAAAAAAAAAAAAAAAAAAAAAAAAAAAAAAAAAAAAAAAAAAAAAAAAAAAATTTTTTTTTTTTTTTTTTTTTTTTTTTTTTTTTTTTTTTTTTTTAACGTTGTATGTGAAAGTCAAACGTCAAGCATTGTTGATCTCATACTCGTCAGAATTTCTTGAAGCCCTCCAGCTCGCAAGGCCCTCCAGCTTTTAGAATTTCCTGGAGCTCGCAACTTTAGAATTTCTTGGAGCCCTCCAACTTGCAACTGTGGAATTTCTCGAAGCCCTCCAACTCTTAACTTTAGAATTTCTTGAAGCCCTCCAATTCTTAACTTTAGAATTTGTTGAAGGTCCCAACTTTAAAATTTATTGAAGCTCTCAACCTTATACAATATTGACTCAAGCTCAAACGTCTACAACCTCGTCAAAAAAAAAAAAAAAAAAAAAAAAAAAAAAAAAAAAAAAAAAAAAAAAAAAAAAAAAAAATTTTTTTTTTTTTTTTTTTTTTTTTTTTTTTTTTTTTTTTTTTTTTTTTTTTTTTTTTTTTTAACGTTGTATGTGAAAGTCAAACGTCAAGCATTGTTGATCTCATACTCGTCAGAATTTCTTGAAGCCCTCCAGCTCGCAAGGCCCTCCAGCTTTTAGAATTTCCTGGAGCTCGCAACTTTAGAATTTCTTGGAGCCCTCCAACTTGCAACTGTGGAATTTCTCGAAGCCCTCCAACTTGCAACTTTAAAATTTATTGAAGCTTTCAACCTTATACAATACTGGCTCAAGTTCAAACGTCAATAGAACATTGTAAAAAAAAAAAAAAAAAAAAAAAAAAAAAAAAAAAAAAAAAAAAAAAAAAAAAAAAAAAAAAAAAATTTTTTTTTTTTTTTTTTTTTTTTTTTTTTTTTTTTTTTTTACGTTGTATGTTAAAGTCAGACGTTGAGCTCGTAACTTTGGAATTTCTTGGAGCTCGCAACTTTAGATGTTGTTGCATCGGGTCGATACTCTCAGCTCATCAAAATTTTCCAAAGCTCTCACAGCTTGTAAAATTTTAAATTCTCTCCAGTGACCATGCCAATTTAAACTTGACGCCGCTACATACCCATCTAAAACTTTTCAACGTTGTTTCAGTTTTAAATTGTAAAAATCATCCACTGATCCAGCCAACTCGCAAATGTTTTATTTTAAAATATCTACTTCAAAATTCGCCTCTTCTCTTTCGAGTTCAGTCTCGGCAACTTCCGTTTTGCTTTCTGATGGCTTTGTTGAGATGGAAAGTAATAATGTTACGACGTAATCACTTATGGCTTTCATCTGCTGAGTCACCTGAGCCCGGATGGGATGATTTATTTTCAAGGTATCCTTTTCCTTTTCCAACATTTGTTTAATTGTATGCACTACACACCGCAATTCCAATTCAATTGCATCTTCATCCTGTTTCACACTGGCTTGATAGGCTTGAAATGCTCTCTTCAAATGTTCATCGTGAACCACAGGCTGTAACATGGGCGTGAGCACTTTTTCGTGAATGTAACGACACATGACCCCCGCAATCATATCCACCATTGAGTTTGTAGCTTTAACCTGTTTCACGCTTAAAAGGGATTGGATGATTGTATTTGCTGCCGTATACATGTACATGAAATCGTTTTCTGAACCAGTTTTGCGAACCGCTTCGATGACGGATTTTCCCATCGGGAGTTGATTCATCAATTTTTCCATATACGTTGTGAAATATTGCTTTTGGGCATTCATCAGTTGTTGACTAATATCGTCTCTTTCCGTCAAACCTGCTTCAAGATCAAGCAATACGTCCGAGGGTTTAATCTGTTTGGTGGGGGGTTCTTCGTCTTCTGATGACGCATCCTCTTCGTGCGCACGCTTCATCTTTGTTTAAAAGAATGGCTCGTTTTCTCGATCAGACTTTGTCTTTTCATACGCCTCGTGACCCGCTGTTACGGCTCGTCGGGTTACTTTGCGATTTTTCAACGCCTCCACCAAAGGATCGTCCCATTTCGGCACATTGTCGGTGACTTGCGAGTATGTTTCCAATTTGTAATCTGGAGCCAGTTCCAGTGTCCAATCACCCCCCTCGTGCTTCAAAAGCAATCCATTGGAACGAGGCGATTCGGGCCATCCGGGAAGGGTTACGTGATGGGGATTGGAAACGATGGTTCCTCGGTATTTTTCAGGTACTCCGAGATCGTTTTTACCGATATAACAGGCTGGAAATGCGTACATCAATTGATTTTTCCATACGAGGGGCGTCGACCCGGGTTGCCAGTGACGCGTGATCCACCGACACCACTCCATACGATTAGGTTGAAGGGACGATTCCATTTTTAATTTTCCAAACCAAGAGGATGACACGCGATAATTGTAAATTTTCGCTTTAAACGATTCCTTTTCCAAAAAAAACACTTGCATGTAATCGAAAGGAAATTCTTGTCCAATTTGCAAGGATCCATCGCGCACCTGGTCTCGGAGGGGAGCAATCACCTTTTTGGGATCCACGTTACTGTAGTGTAAAAACGTTACGGGATTATGATCCAACAAGTAAAAATAGGCATAGAGTTGCACGTCCATAGGTTCCTCCGGAGGGTTTTTAAACGCACTGACGCACGCATTGTAACCCTTGCCATAGGTGTAGTCGTCCAATTCCTCTATCCTGACTCCAAATTGACCGAGTGTGGGATCACACACACACCCAAAACCAGATTTGTAGCGAGCTTTTTTCAACGGTTTTCCTGTAATGGCGTCAAACGTGCAAGGTCTCTTGAAGCATTTTTTCTCATAGTGCCGACGTATGTAATTTTTGTCGAGCCCATCCGACTCGTTCAACTGGTGCCCGCTCAGCTCGTCGGGTTCACACGGATAATATTTCATGCGATCCACGACTGACATTTTTTGGCATTCGAAATTCTTCGTGGGTACAAAACCCTCTGCACAAATGCATTTTTGCAATTGTATACTGAAATATCCGTTGGGCCGACACGCCACATCGACGGTGCAGTTGCCTCCGAAATGGGTTTGGGTGACGAGATTTGGATTTAAACATATGCAGGCCGCAAACGACTTGCCACGATGCGAAACGAGCGTCCACGTGCCAGTTTCGGGATAACAGTCTTCGCCTCTCAACAGTTGAGGAACGCATAAGTTATTCACGCAAATGTCGTGTTTTTTACAGTCTGATGTGTGTGTGCATGTGTCGGGGGAAGAGGTTTCGGCGTGTTTTGGGAGGAGAGGCCACTTTGAAAAGGGAGTACGAGGCGTTTGCGAGGCGTAATAAATGACAATTACAGCATACAAAAATATTAGAATCCAAAAACGCATTGCTTTGTTAATAAATGTAAACCTTTTGATACGCTTTATCGCTGTAAAACAACCCAATGTTTGAATGGGCGGCATCCTGTAGGCGCAACCAAGTCAAGAGTTTACATTTGGTTTGTAAATTTCGCACAGACTTTAAATACTGATCCACACTATACATTTTTGTTTCATTGGGTTCTCTCCACAATACCTTGAATCATCTTCTCCACCACCACCATCAGTTCTTTATCGCAAGAATTGACAGTCTCGTAGGGTTTAACGTAAATACGCAAATCATAACCGTCGTCCATGTTGATGGTGACATTATCGTCCACCCCCATCAAGAGTATGTTTTGACTGTACCTTTTTCGATACATGTCGCGCACGTGCTCCGATGCCTTGAGATAATTGTAAAATTTTTTAGAATATTCGCACTCTGTTCGTCCAAAGAGTGTGTGGGCGCATTCGGCCACGTCCGGCAAATACGCATTCACCATGTCTTTCACGTAGGCGTCTTTGCCATGACTCCACAAGATAATGTCTGCTTGGATCAATTTTAAAAACTGCAATAACGTTTTCAATTTGGGGCGAGGGTGGAATTTTCGGGCACTGTGAAACCCCAGGGTCAAATCCATATCCAGTACGCAAACGTACTTTGGACTCATGTCGCTTTTTTCTCTGTAAACAAAGAACATGAGCTCAAAATGCACGATCCGAGCAGAAGATCGTATTCAAAGTATAATTCGGCACCTCACAAATTCAAATTTCACGGCGGCAGATTGCCCCATTCATCCTAGAAAACCTTGCATGTTGCTGTTGAATAATTTCAACGCGGAGCGATTTCACTGCCTGTACGCGAATCGATCCACCGTTTGGAAATCGTACACGATAGATCAATCTTGCGATATACCCGAACACTTTGACGAAATGATGAAAATGAAAGAATGGTTGGGGAGTCAATACGTGTTGCCGTTTTCAGGTCATCTTCGAGAATCATCCGGTTACACAATCGGCATGTTTCGACAAGCTATTGATTTGTATCCACCCAGTAAATTGCAGCGTGTTTCGTTCAAAGAGTGTGCCTACGCAACCATTGTATTGTTTTGTGCCGCCTGCCATCAATTGGGGGGCGCGGTACCAGATTTAAAACATTTTTTGTTTTTATACACGGAAAAGCATCCTGTTTTGTGTGATATGGGAAGTTATAACGTGGAGAATCGTATTCGGTTAAAAGGAAACGCACCTCACTTTAATGAGAAAAAATGGAGACGATTTATGGAAAAGAAAACCATACGAGATGTCATTCGATATCTCAAACTGGAATTTATGACCATGTTTAATCAAAAGAAAAAGAAGGGTCAACGATGCATTTTGAACGAGACTGAAGAGGTATTTGACACGGAAACGCATATGCTCTTGTGTCAAAGTAATCAAAAGAGCCTAATTCAAGTATTGCGAGACTTTGCACATTTGATGCCAGACGTTTACTTGAGAGAAAATATCATTTTGGAATGGGTCAAAAAACTTGGCTACAACGCAACGTAAAAAAAAGCCCTCAACTCGTAACTTTGGAATTTCTTGGCTCAAGTTCAAACGTCAGAAGCATCGTCAAAAAAAAAAAAAAAAAAAAAAAAAAAAAAAAAAAAAAAAAAAAAAAAAAAAAAAAAAAAATGTTTTTTTTTTTTTTTTTTTTTTTTTTTTTTTTTTTTTTTTTTTTTTTTTTTTTTTTTTTTTTGACGTTGTAGTTTAAAGCCAGACGTTTAGTTTTAGTCTTATGATCTCAGACTCGTCAGAATTTCTTGAAGCCCTCCAACTTGCAACTTTAGAATTTCTGGGGCCTCGCAACTTTAGAATTTCTCGGAGCTCACAACTTTAGAATTTCTCGGAGCTCGCAACTCTAGAATTTCTCGGAGCTCGCAACTCTAGAATTTCTCGGAGCTCGCAACTCTAGAAGAATTTCTTGGAGCTCGCGACTTTAGATAATACTGGCTCAAGTTCAAACGTTAGTAGCATCGTTAAAAAAAAAAAAAAAAAAAAAAAAAAAAAAAAAAAAAATTTTTTTTTTTTTTTTTTTTTTTTTTTTTTTTTTTTTTTTTTTTTTTTTTGACGTTGTAGTTTAAAGCCAGACGTTTAGTCTTATGATCTCAGACTCGTCAGAATTTCTTGAAGCCCTCCAACTTGCAACTTTAGAATTTCTGGGGCCTCGCAACTTTAGAATTTCTCGGAGCTCGCAACTCTAGAAGAATTTCTTGGAGCTCGCGACTTTAGATAATACTGGCTCAAGTTCAAACGTTAGTAGCATCGTTAAAAAAAAAAAAAAAAAAAAAAAAAAAAAAAAAAAAAAAAAAATTTTTTTTTTTTTTTTTTTTTTTTTTTTTTTTTTTTTTTTTTTTTTTTTTTTTTTGACGTTGTAGTTTAAAGCCAGACGTTTAGTCTTATGATCTCAGACTCGTCAGAATTTCTTGAAGCCCTCCAACTTGCAACTTTAGAATTTCTGGGGCCTCGCAACTTTAGAATTTCTCGGAGCTCACAACTTTAGAATTTCTCGGAGCTCGCAACTCTAGAATTTCTCGGAGCTCGCAACTCTAGAATTTCTCGGAGCTCGCAACTCTAGAAGAATTTCTTGGAGCTCGCGACTTTAGATAATACTGGCTCAAGTTCAAACGTTAGTAGCATCGTTAAAAAAAAAAAAAAAAAAAAAAAAAAAAAAAAAAAAAAAAAAAAAAAAAAAAAAAATTTTTTTTTTTTTTTTTTTTTTTTTTTTTTTTTTTTTTTTTTTACGTTGTAGTTTAAAGCCAGACGTTTAGTCTTATGATCTCAGACTCGTCAGAATTTCTTGAAGCCCTCCAACTTGCAACTTTAGAATTTCTGGGGCCTCGCAACTTTAGAATTTCTCGGAGCTCACAACTTTAGAATTTCTCGGAGCTCGCAACTCTAGAATTTCTCGGAGCTCGCAACTCTAGAAGAATTTCTTGGAGCTCGCGACTTTAGATAATACTGGCTCAACAAGTTCAAACGTTAGTAGCATCGTTAAAAAAAAAAAAAAAAAAAAAAAAAAAAAAAAAAAAAAAAAAAAAAAAAAAAAAAAAAAAATTTTTTTTTTTTTTTTTTTTTTTTTTTTTTTTTTTTTTTTTTTTTTTTACGTTGTAGTTTAAAGCCAGACGTTTAGTCTTATGATCTCAGACTCGTCAGAATTTCTTGAAGCCCTCCAACTTGCAACTTTAGAATTTCTGGGGCCTCGCAACTTTAGAATTTCTCGGAGCTCACAACTTTAGAATTTTTCGGAGCTCACAACTTTAGAATGTTTCGGAGCTCACAACTCTAGAAGAATTTCTTGGAGCTCGCGACTTTAGATAATACTGGCTCAAGTTCAAACGTTAGTAGCATCGTTAAAAAAAAAAAAAAAAAAAAAAAAAAAAAAAAAAAAAAAAAAAAAAAAAAAAAAAAAAAAATTTTTTTTTTTTTTTTTTTTTTTTTTTTTTTTTTTTTTTTTTTTTTTTTTTGACGTTGTAGTTTAAAGTCAGGTTTTAATCTTTGCTCGTCCAGCTCAAAACTTTTCCGGAGCAATGTGTTTGCACAGTTAATAAAGCCAACCATGGCAGAAGATTACAAGACGCTTGTACTGCATTTACTCTCCAAAAGGCAATATCCCATACTGAAGGATATCGTTGTCATGGATATCCATTACAAATTGCTGCCAGAAAATGCAGATTTTGACGTAGTACATGCATATGATAAACGATCGCATGACGCCATGTACACGTTGTCACAACATGCGGATCCATTTCGCTTTTCCTATCTCGTCGGTAACGAAAACATGTTTTATGTGCATGAGACGGATCATTTCGACACCACGTCCTTACCGCTACACTGTCAACGAGTCAAATTGAATCGCTATTATGTGGACGTGATCCAAAATCAAACGAGTGAAACCTTTGAAGAAGAGCTATACCATTTTATAACACTTTTAAATTTTGACATTCCAACCCTCTCTCCTTTGTTGGGTTTGGACACTATCACTTGCACTCGGATGTTACCTAAATTTATCAAGCTTTGGGTTTTCAAATACGATGCGCAAAATTTTCAAAAATGTCCAGTTTCCAAAGGACTCGAAACTTGTTTTGGTCCTCCCGAAACTACAGGTGTGATTCCCGTTCGTGTGCTGAGGGGTAAATTGTCCCCCTGCACCTCCCACGCAAAAATTTTATCGTTAAATAATGATTTTCCAACAAAGCTCAAACATCCGTATTTAATGCATTACAGCCCTCTGCACAAGACACTCTTTCCGTTGGTTTACAATCCGCTCGAAAACCCATTATTGGTATTTTAGACTAAACATGTAACGATCTCTCTCGCTACCATCCGGAGGGAATTTTTTGTATCTTCGTTTTGCATCGTAATGACGACACACCTTGTAAACGCCCGCGCAAACACTTTCTTTCGGCAGATTGACATTGGAGTTGTCACTCTCGTCGTTGGATGCATCGATGGAAAAGACAGACTCGTCATCAGACACCTCGGACATGACTGGAGATCCAACAAAAGCTTTCATTTTCAAATGTTTTCGATTACCCGGTTGGGGTCTGTAATACTTGCGAACATAGCTTGTGGCATCCGGATACGCCTTTTCCCACGCCTCCTCTGGAACCACCGTCGCTTTTTGGTCCACATAGTTTTTGTAGGCCGAAAAACTTCTAAAGAAGGGTTTCAATTTTGAAAGGGGTACCAAGCCATTTTTCCCCAGATGTTCAATGTGTGACAATGAAAAAACTTTTTTCATATCGTCCTTGTAATCTGCAAAATAGTCGAGCATTGACTCGTACGCGTAGAACGCTGGAATTTTGCGAGGAGGAAAGGGTGGAGGTTTTACATATTTACGAGGCTTTGCTTTCTTGGTAATCTTGTTTCCTTTTGCACGTGGCATCCTTTATTTGTAAACAATCTCCCCGTAGTGAAAGAGGTTAAAAAAGGGAGACTTTTGCATTTTGTCGTGATTATCGTAATGCGCATGATGATAATTTTGAAAAGTTTCCCAGTGCGCTAAAAAGTGACACGTGTAGATAAACAGCATTTGCCACGTGGTGTTGTGTCTAAAGTATTCTGCTGGATTATGGCAAGTCTCATCCAACAAAGTAAAGTTTATGGTGCCTCGTGCCTCGTCGACCATGTTATTGTTTCGACACACATTATCACAATAACTGTTTAGCGTCGCATTAAATTCATAAAGATTGAAAACCACATGAAAACCTTTTCTCTCATCAGGCGTTTTACGTTTATTAGTTTCGGCGTACGACGTGAAAATTTCCTTTGGGCCATTGGGTTCGAAAAGATAATAAAATGTCAAATTATAATTTTCCAAGTCCTTGATGGGACGCCCAAATATGACATTGAGCATGGGAATCCACTCGGCCAACACCATATGAATTTGATGAAATTCTGTAGCAGAGTACTTATCCGCAATGTCCCGACATATGGTCCAAGCATCTTGCCACGTGCCGACGTGATTCGATGAGGTGCGACGACAACTTTGGGAATCGTGGTGATCAATCGATCGTTGCATCTTGATTTTTTTAAAAAAAAGACAACTATGTGGGCCGCCTGGCTCCTTTTTTTAATCATCTGGATGTGTTTCTGGTGGATACCAGAGGATTTTAAAACAAAATCAAAAATTCAAGTACGTGAACCCATTTTCCAGCAAAATTGTACAGACAAACGCATGTTTTGCGTAGACGATTGTAGTTTCCTGTGCGTGGAAAAATCTACCCGATGCGTGGGGGGCGTGTGTGTAACAGATGGTCGAACACCCATTGAATGCAATGAAGAAAAAGGCGGTCGATTGATGTTGACAAATGACGACGTGGCGCGATGGATTTGCCTCTGTACCGATGAAACTTTTTGGTCGGGACCTGCATGTGATACACTCAATCCCGATGTATGCGAACAAGGAGCATTTTTATACAATGGACGAGAGAGTTTTTTGTGTCTCTGCCCCAATCCATACAAAAGGTTCACCGTCAACGGAAAACCACATTGTTTAGAAAAGTTTATGAGTAATTTCTTTACAGAGCCAGAAGTAACAGAGATGGGACCTCACATGGTATAGTTTGAAATGCATCGTCGTGGATCTTTAGGTACACTCTAGCGTGGGTACTTGGACTCAACTCGCAACTTTAGAATTTCTTGAGGCTCTCAACCTTTGACAATATTAGCTCAAGTTCAAACATTAGCAGCATCGTAAAAAAAAAAAAAAAAAAAAAAAAAAAAAAAAAAAAAAAAAAAAAAAAAATTTTTTTTTTTTTTTTTTTTTTTTTTTTTTTTTTTTTTTTTTTTTTTTTTTTTTACAATGTGAGTCATTTTAAATTTTCGTTGCAAATCCAATTTAAAAGCTTCGTGACAAAATCCTTCGAAAAGCATTCACACACAATGAAATGATCTCGCTTACAATCATACAACAAATTTTTAAAATCATCGGGTGGGTTCACAAAGATAACGCTCATGTAATCATCATCGTTAGTCTCCACGCTCAAAAATCCATCACTACCCACACATTGCTTCAGATTCACTTTGAGAATACCGGTCGTCTTGCAATTTAAAATCACGCTCTTTTCATTCATTTCCTTGAAACTGATTAAAGGACCAATGGCATTACATTTTTCACATTGTCCATTGCCGACAAAGATCGTTTTGAAAACATTATCCAAAACTTCACTCATAGCAATTTTAACAACCAACGTTGCAAAACTACCCACAATTTCAGCTAAATCGGCTTCGGCCAGGTCTATAATCCAATCATGTTCCTTTTTTTCACCATGCTTCAACAGGAAGCTTTCAAATGCTTCATGGAGAGGAAGATTGTCGCAAACCATGTGAAATCTTCCATATTCTGTGTTACAATATACGTTTCCATACGTCCCGATCTTGACGTTGTAATTCAAGTAGGGTAGCCCCCAATATGCACCTAGCAATGTAATTTTCATGTTTTAAAAAAGCGCCTTTATTATGTAACGTTTTTTCATGGGACAAGCCAAATGGCGATGTTTGGACAAACGGTTTAAATTGACGGCGCTTATATATTTTTTTCTGCTCAAGTATTTTTTCGACTCTCGTCCATATGGTAATTCTATATTCGAAGACCGTCAGCTTGAAACTGGGTATAGCAGAAAACTGCAAAAATATATAAGCACTTCTCAGAACGAAAAAGTACTTGAGCGGGCAAATGTTTGATTTATCATAGGAAAATTTGGAAATATGGAAAATGGGGAAAACGCAAAACATTTCCATTTTCGAGTCTGTAAATGTTATGTTTTGCTATTGAAAGATGAAAAAACTGATTAGAAAAACTATACAACTTATACAAAATTAATGTAAAAATCACATTTAAAAGCTATTAAAATAGGATTTTAAGTTTAAAAGTTTGATTATAAATTTTAACTTTTAAACGATTCATGGTACCAAAAGGATTGGTACCTTGAATCGTTTAAAAGTCGCAGCTAGAAGGGGGGTACTTTTAAACTCAAAATTCGAAATCGGCATGTTTTTACAGTCTCAATTACATAATTTTTCTACCATTTTTCAATAATACATACTTAAAACAACAATTTTCAAGAAAATAAAATTGTAAAACATTAAAAAAGAGTTCCAAAAAATTGTCAAATATTAAAAAAAGAATTCTTAAAAAAATAAATAATTCAGTCTTTTGAATAATAGGGTTAATATTCCACAGTATTAAATAATGCTAAAGTTTTAATTATAGCATAAGTTTTTTCAATTACCAATCAATTACATTTTTTTCAAAAAAAAAAAAAAAAAAAAAAAAAAAAAAAAAAAAAAAAAAAAAAAAAAAAAAAAAAAAAAAAAAAAAAAATTTTTTTTTTTTTTTTTTTTTTTTTTTTTTTTTTTTTTTTTTTTTTTTTTTTTTTCAATTACTGTTGTATGGGTCATAAAACAATGATGTCCACTCTTCAATCTTTTCATAATTTTCTCCGGCACAATCCCACACAATCTCAGAGCGTGAAAAGGATCTAGTCCGTATGAAATTGTCAATTCTTCGCAGCAATATCTTACCAAATGGGTTTAAAGTAATATTGGCCCGTTTTAAAACCAATTTGACCACTGGTTCTTTTTCATCAATATGAATTCGTTCGCGTTCTTTATTTAATAAACGAAAAGTAAGGTTACAATATGAACCAGAAGGAATTATTTGATATACTTTCACCCCCGGAATTAACGAATATAACCAACCTCTGGCATCTCGTGGTATTTTGATCTCGATATCAGTAGACACTATTTCCTTGCTCTTTTCCCCAAGGGTGTAATTACCATTAGGAAAAATCTGCACGACATTTTCAAAAACTTTTGGCTCCGTCCCAAAGAATGGTTCTTTCACTTTGTATAGTATTATGCGTCGATCTTTTTCCATCATAATAAGATTAGGTGGAAATGTTGAAACGTCCAATACCGTTGTATGCAGCAAGGTTATATTTTCCAAGTCGTGGGAGCTCCAAAAAATTCTGATGAGCTGAGTTGCACAAGACCTGGCACTCGGTTTTAACCTACAACGTTAAAAAAAAAAAAAAAAAAAAAAAAAAAAAAAAAAAAAAAAAAAAAAAAAAAAAATTTTTTTTTTTTTTTTTTTTTTTTTTTTTTTTTTTTTTTTTTTTTTTTTTTTTTTTTTTTTGATACAAGCAAGTATCAAAGCTTACAAATTGTTCTAAATGTATTATAACGATTGTAAACATTTTACGCTTGAAACAGACGGGGTGGAGGTTGTTGAAAATGTATTAACGGTTCAAGAGGTAACGCAACTCCAAGAGAAAATGTGGATTTGGTTACAAAATAAAACAAAATACTTGGATAAACCCATTGTCAAAAACGATATATCGACTTACAAATCTCTATTTGATCTCTATCCAAAACACGGTATGTTGTTTCAGCACTGGGACTTTGGACACAATCCGTTATCCTGGTACGTTCGTCAAAACCAAAATGTCTTTAATCAATTTAGTCGTATTTGGTGTACAAACCAATTGCTCACAAGCTTTGATGGAATCAGTATTTCCTTACCTTGTGAATATACGATGCGTGGTTGGACGCAATACAAGGAATGGTTTCACACTGATCAAAACTTTCAACGAAATAATTTTGAATGTGTTCAAGGACTCGTGAATCTTTTTCCAGTTTACGAAGGTGACGCCACCTTGAGAATTCTCAGAAAAAGTCATTTATTGCACAAGGAATTTCAAAAAACGTTTAAAATTACACATTCATCAGATTTTTGTCGGTTGACACAAGATGAAAAACAATTTTACTTGGATCGTCTAGACAGTCCATCGGATATCTGTGTAAAGGCTCCCGCTGGCTCCCTCGTGTTGTGGGATAGTCGAACCATTCACCAAGGTATGGAACCACAACGTAATCGTAAACTACCAAACATCAGATGCGCTCTGTACATTTGTATGACACCTGCAAGACTGGCAAGTCAAACTCAAATTCAGAAAAGGATCAAATATTTCGAAGAACGACGAACCTGTAATCATTGGCCTCACAAGACTAAGGTTTTTAGCAAGCATCCTAGAACGTATGGTAATCCCCTTCCAAAAGTTGAAAATGATGACGACTTGGAAATTACAAATTTAATGAAACAGCTTGTTGGTTATGTTTAAGAGTATAAAAAAAAAAAAAAAAAAAAAAAAAAAAAAAAAAAAAAAAAAAAAAATTTTTTTTTTTTTTTTTTTTTTTTTTTTTTTTTTTTTTTTTTTTTTTTTTTTTTTTTTAAATCTAAAAAAATTTGGATAACGTGTTGCTCTTAAAAATCCTCTTCCAAAGAAAACTCGTGACTCTTTGAGAGCACTCCACACTTTTGATACTCTCCCACCCGCTTTTCAAAAAAATTGGTCTTTCCCTCCAAACTGATATTTTCCATAAAATCAAATGGATTTTCCTTTTTGTAAAACTTGTCACATCCCAAGTCCACCATCAAACGATCTGCTACAAACTCAATGTATTGATTCATCAATGTGCAATTCATCCCAATGAGGCTGACTGGTAGAGCTTCTGTTAAAAATTTTTGCTCGATGGACACTGCATCTGTTATGATTTGCAAAATTTCCTCTTGTGTGGGTTTCTCTTGCAAATACTTGTTGAACAAGAGGCACGCAAAATCACAGTGCAATCCCTCGTCTCGACTGATGAGCTCGTTGCTAAAGGATAAACCAGGTAAAAGACCACGCTTTTTTATCCAAAAGATGGCTGCAAAGGACCCGGAGAAAAAAATTCCCTCCACGGCCGCAAATGCTACCAGACGATGGGCAAAGGAGGGATGCCGTATCCAGTTTAATGCCCAATCGGCTTTTGCTTTCACGCAGGGCATTTTTTCAATGGCGTGAAATAATGTATTTTTTTCTTTGGGATCCCGAACGAGTGTCTCAATCAATTCGCTGTACATTTCTGAATGAATATTTTCCATGGCAATTTGAAATCCGTAAAAACATCTGGCTTCCGTGATTTGTACTTCTGTCGCAAAGCGCTCCACCAAATTTTCCACGACGATACCATCGCTTGCCGCAAAAAAAGCCAACACATGTGAGAGGAAATGACGCTCATCAGGTTTTAAATTATCCCAATCTGTTAAATCTTTGGATAAATCCACCTCTCCTACTGTCCAAAAAGAGGCTTGAGCTTTTTTGTACATGTCCCAAATGTCTGGGTATTCTATCGGGAATGTCACGAAGCGATCCGGATTGGGTTCCAGTAGCGGTTCTACATACAAGAAAGGTTTGCGTGACTTTGGGACTAGTTTTAAAAGATTAGAAACAAAATCTTTATGTTTTCTAATGACTTCCGTTGCCACTGAAATGTTGAATTCGTTAAAATTTTCAGTATCCCAAAAATCCACGTCTCGATATTGATAGAAATTTGGATCCAAATCCTTCAGCACATCCAACTTTTTGCGCTCAGCCTCTTGAAAAAAATTGTTGTAGGTTTCGAGTGTATCGTATCGCTCCAATTCAAACTTGCGCCCTCTTTTTCTCATTCTTTTGTATCCCGCTTCAACAGCTTTCGGTGATCCAGCAATGGATGAACCATAATCCAAAATGAGTACGTGATCTACACCCAAATGCTTCAAGCGCTTCCTGTAATATCTTTCCAAAGGTCTCCAATCCAATAGACCGTCTGAAAATTGAATACAAGATAGCAAGGGACACCTGGAAGTGATGATGGTCCAGTTGGATGCGCAGGTTTTTTGCAGGGTGGATACCTTTGCTTGCAGTCGAGCAGCAAAATTTTCCAAGACCAAGTAATTGCGTAACGTGTCATTGTTTGAGTCGTGAAAGAAATCTGGGTCAGTCTCTATCATGTCGACACAATCATCTATGTAACCATCAACCGTTGGATAAGAAAAAATTTTCATAACGGTAGTTTTGCCGATACCTACAAAGGAGGCTTGAATCTCTACAAGTATTTTGACCATGTCCGTCAGCAGTAATAATTTGATTCAAGCAAGAAGCCACATTTTAAATAATCCAAAAAAAAAAAAAAAAAAAAAAAAAAAAAAAAAAAAAAAAAAAATTTTTTTTTTTTTTTTTTTTTTTTTTTTTTTTTTTTTTTTTTTTTTTTTTTTCAATTGAAGAAATAACTGTACTAAAATTTTTCTTGTCTTCTTGGAGCATTTGTTTCGTTGATTATTCTTGTTTTCCATTATTACCATATCTAAGGCTTATTGCGTGTTCGGATGGAATTTCAAAATAACAGCTATCGTTATTGCGATCTCCACTCATCTGTATAAACTCCAGTTCAGCTAATAAGTCACCTTTGGATATTTCTACCTTCTCCTTATCTGAATAATTAACTAAAACCACTAAAAGCCGACTATGACTGTCTAAAGGCCGAACATACTTGCTTGATTCATTAAAAATGTCAGCTAACACACGTACTGTTTGATCCAACCATAGTTCTGGACTTGGACGAGGTATCACAAAACTAAATCTTGGTAAGAATTCCACGTTTTCTTTTATGATTACGTATTTTGATTGTAAAGGTTCAAGTACTATATCCTCTGAGCAAAACAGCTTGTGTTCGATTGCAACACGTGATTCTGTTACTAGATTCATCATGATATTTGAGCTATGATTCTTGATGATATTTGAAAGTGTGAAGCTTCAAGCAACTCGCAGCAACTTAAGTAATCACAAAAAAAAAAAAAAAAAAAAAAAAAAAAAAAAAAAAAAAAAAAAAAAAAAAAAAAAAAAAAATTTTTTTTTTTTTTTTTTTTTTTTTTTTTTTTTTTTTTTTTTTTTTTTTTCATACATTGTTGCTACTCAATAATTTCATCAATTGCTCTCGTCCAACTTGTTGCCAATTTTCCTCACAAGACGCATAGACTTGACCCAACTCATTTAAAATTTCTGTCGTTACTTTTCTAACGTCGGTAAAATATTCCGCATTTCTATGTAAAAATGTTTCGGCCCACACTTTGACTCGATGTGTTTGCATCGCAATTTCATCGTTGAGCATGAGGCTCTGCAATTCCCGAGTGTACAGTTGCAACAATGCCAAAAAAACGACGCAGCCTGAATCCGTTCCACCCAAACTACTTAGTTCGGGTTTGTTATCCAACCATTTATACATTTCGCGTACAGATCGAGCGTGTGAGCGATAGTCGCGACGCATGCTATTTGGATGTATCATTGCCAACAAGTAAGTTTTCAAATCTTTTGATTCAAGTCCGTCAAACCCGTCTACTGCCAATAAACGATACATGTCACGGTTGCCCACGTCATGACTTGTTGTATTTTGACTTAACCACTGTTTGAACAATACGCACCAATCCGCTTCATCAGAGGGCAAGAGCTTTAAATTTTTTCTCTTTACGCCTTTTGAGAGTATCGACACCAATTCTTCGCGAACCAGTCCATCGTGAAAATCTTCCAAATCATTGTCAAGATGTAACCATTTAGCGACTTGCTTCAACACATCCCATCGATGTTTTCGAATCGTTTGCCGTCCCAGGAAACAGTGACGCGCCACTTCTTGGTGCAACAACCTCTTCAAAACGTTATGAGAGGAGCCAGTCTCGAAAAGTTTCTGGTGAAACTGTTTTAAATGGTTTGTGCTCTGGCCAAATTTTGTTGATAATCCAGGTTGGCGCAACAACCGTTTGTGTGTCATAGGTTTTTTGAAAGAGCTTTTGAACGATTCTGGATGAGACATCTTGGGCAATGCGTCCGAAATGATTCAATTCTCTTTGAACAAAAATATCTGCGTATTCCACTCGAACACAAAGTCTGGTAAATTGTTTAATAAACCACACCAATGGTTTGTTTCGTAAAGACAAATGGCGTTGCAAGTCTTGTTCAACGTTAAAGTTTTTGGTTGTCTTCATCAAAATGACGTATTTGCAAGCATCGGGAGACACGTCAGCTCTTGTATTTACTAGTTTTGCATTATGCCATTGATCAAATGATGTTTCCATGAAAAAAGACAATGATGCAGCGTAGTGGTAGAAGATTTACTGTAGATCAAATCAATGACATTCGAAAAAGAGTAAAAACCTTGAGACACGTTGATGAAATGGCTCTATTGGTGTATTTATTGCTCGAAACTAAACTAAAAATGAACGATTTGCTGACGTGGTTCAACACGGATAAAACTAAACGTATGGAATTTTTGAAAATGCATCCAGAGTGTATGGCCGACTATGCTCGTGCACCCAGACTCTTTCCTAAAACACACCAAGGGTACTTGAAGCAATGGAGTAGAAAATGTCTCGAGTGGTACGGTGTTCAAAGGGCAACGTTTGAAATGTTGAAACGTTCAATATCGTTCTATACTGCAAGCTGATGAGTTGTCAGAGCTTTAGAAAAATTTTCATGCGTTTAAAGTATCAAGACTCACCGCCTGCCTTTAACAGACAACTTAGAAAAAAAAAAAAAAAAAAAAAAAAAAAAAAAAAAAAAAAAAAAAAAAAAAAAAAAAAAAAAAAAAAAAAAAATTTTTTTTTTTTTTTTTTTTTTTTTTTTTTTTTTTTTTTTTTTTTTTTTTTTTTTTTTTTACAAGGTTATTGACGTTTAAGCTAAAGTTGCAAATTCTAAATTTGTGTGAAAAGATGACAACATGGATTTATAAACATTTTTTTATTTTTTTCACAAGCGTAATACAAAATTATTTTCATAATAATAATAATAATAATAATATATATTAAATGCGAGCATACTACAAAAATAAACACTCACATTCGATGTGGGATCGGTTCCATTCCCAAATGCAAAAATTTTGAAATGCCTTTCGTCACGGCAATCCACCTGTGACATTCTGCCCTCGAGCAATATACACACCTGCTCGAGTCTATGGTGGCATCTGGTTTCAATACCACCGCTTTTAGTTCCCTGGCTGGATGATAGGGGGGTAGCCTCGCCAATACTTCACCCCATTTTGATTTGGTGATGGCGTCCGTGTGGATCAAAAAACGGACCCGCATGTCGTAGAGTTTCTCCAACAGATGCTGAGGGTGCATGGGTCCATCCATGACGTCATATACGTAACCGTTGGTCAGGGTGTGTCCGTCTTTTCGAATGCACAGCACGGCAAAGGTCTGTGAATGCCGCCCTGTATAATGAGTCTTTCGCCTACGTTCGTAGCCGTCTCGACGATAGTTATGACTCGTCTCCTCGAAGGCTGGCGGGGGAGAGTGAGAACGCACGTCGTTGATGGTGCTGGGCTTGGCAGGTGGGGCAGACATTTTGACAGTCTTTGAGGCCTTAGAGTCCACTGGTGTCTGGCTCGAGGTGCTGGACTTGGCAGGTGGGGCAGACGTTTTGACAGTCCTCGGGTCCACGGGTGTCTGGCTCGAAGTGCTGGACTTGGCAGGTGGGGCAGACGTTTTGACAGTCCTCGAGGCTTTAGAGTCCACGGGTGTCTGGCTCGAGGTGTTAGAGTCTACGGGTGGAACAGAGATGAGACAGGTGGGAAGCCTGGACCTGGAGATGGGTGATTTCAATCTTTTGGGTGGATTGGAGAGGCGAGGTGGAGAGGTGGAGATTCGCTTCTCTCGGGATCGATAGTCAGAGGCCGAGACCAAGGGTATTCTGGCAGGATGAGCACGAGAGGGGGCCACTTGGACGATGGAGCGTGGAGTGGGTTTCAGTGTGTTGGCAGGTGGTGAGGCCACAGGCATGGGTGGCGACATGGGTTCAAAGAGCTGAGGCTCAGGTGAGGGAGGCAACGGAGAAATCAGCTTCATCTGGCCAATATCCATAGAAGTGGGTGTCGGAGGTGATGGAGGAGGCACCGACTGGAAATTCAATTCGGTCAAATCGTCTTCGTCAGAGGAGGAAGACGACGAGTCAAAGTCCGAAGAGTCAGCCATGGATAGAAGAGCAGAGAGAACTGGCAAAGGCAAAGCACTGGCTCTGAATGATCCGAAGGCTCAGAAGGCTCTACCTTATATACTGCTCAGGAAAAAAAAAAAAAAAAAAAAAAAAAAAAAAAAAAAAAAAAAAAAAAAAAAATTTTTTTTTTTTTTTTTTTTTTTTTTTTTTTTTTTTTTTTTTTTTTTTTTTTTTTTTTAAACGTTGGATATTTAAGTCGAGCATCGAGTCGATACTCTAAATTTTTTTTGCTCGACTTAAATATCCAACGTTTAATTTTTTTTTTTTTTTTTTTTTTTTTTTTTTTTTTTTTTTTTTTTTTTTTTTTCTCCTACGTTGTTGTGTAACACGTAGCTCGTCTAAAGTGTTGAGAGGTTTTTTAATTTTTTCATCATTCAACTTTGCAAGTTGTGAGAGCTTCAAAAAATTCAGATTCTAAAATTTCTGTTACATTACTCCAAACGAAATAAAGCAAAGATGAATCTTCCGAGGTACAGCACGTTGTATAGTAATTTTCATGGTTATACGGAAGCCAAAAATGAAGGAGATTTGATTGTGTTAAATTTTGCAGATGCGAAATTTGATCCTTGGTCCGTGTTGCATTTGTATCGATACGATACCATCTGTAGAAATACAACAAAACCTTTTGCTCAAGCACTCAAAGTGTTTTTCAATACAGAAGATCCCATCACTGTCGTGTGCCAAAATAATACTTGGAGCGCTCTCTTGGGTAATTCCAAGACCATTATGCCTATGCCCGAGGAATCTGCTACATTTCAAATGTATGCCACCCCTTACTTTGTAAGCGATCCCGCTCTTGTCGCCGAATACATGCGAGGAATATCTCATCAAGCGTCAGATATTATATTTTCTTACAAAAACTGCGTTGTCTATTTGGATAAGGAGGATTTACCGTATCCCGGTGGAAACTATTTTGGAAATTGCAGACCGTGTACAAATGCCATGTATCGCATTTGCATTTTGAGTAAGGAACCATCCCAACACGTATTGTCAGTTGCTGAAGAATGGCGCAGCAAACAGAATCTGGGTATTGAAACTCGATTGTATTTGACCAAAGATAAAATTACAGATGCAAAATTGATTCCCTTTCAAGTTGTTGAAAGACCTTATTTACCAGAAGAGAGGGCTGTCGGAACCGGGGCGATACAAAAACGCTTGTCCATAAACAGGCCCCACCTTATCATACAAGACATTTTAAATTCGTATCACCGTAATCATGTCGTCACTCTCCAAGGAAAACCTTCAGATGACGTTTTGCAGCGATTGGGCGTTATTGTGGAATGGCCATTTCGCATTACGTATGAAGGAACGCGAGCCCATTCACAGGAACCCAACGAATTTGTGGCGTTATCTGTAAATGGTCAATTGCCTAAACGTATTTTGTACGTCCGATATCCATATGACGTGTATACAGAATTTCATGAAGTTCCCACCACCGCGTGGACACCCATTTATTATGTCCCGACATTTTTAAAATTACCACCCAATACAGAAAAAGTGAGCGTAGACTCGACGGTGCTGGGATACGTGTACAATGGAGGATTTTTCTGTTTTAGCTTCCCGATTTTGGAGGGACGCCCTGCGTTAGAATCGCAACGAGGTATTCAATACATTTTTCAAACTGCGACACTCACGGATGAATTTCAAGTGATGGAATCGTTTCGATTTGATCACGTACACGCAGTCAACAAAGGTATTCAAAAGGGTGTAGCGTATCCATCGTGGTGCCTCACAAAATCCGACACTGTACTTCCTTCAAAAGTTCAAATGCCAAAGTTGGTGATGGAGTGGTTGAATTTGTTTCGGCACAGCAAAAGCAATTTTGTCGATGTCAAAATGGTTCCAATGGCGTTAACATTAGTTCAGCACAAAGTTTGCTTTCAAACAAAAATTACAACCCCTCATAAAAAGGAGGGCTACGTGTACATGTTGAGTGATGACGACATTGAGCTGCAGATGGGTCAAAACGAGACAAATTACATCAACAGTAATCGTGTATCTAGAGGAGATGAAAAGACTTTGGAGGAACAGAGTACATGTGTGATAAGTTGATTTTCAAGTCGAGCGAGTTTCAAGAAATTCTAAAGTTGAGGTCTTGACGAAATTCTAAAGTTGTGAGTTTAGAGAAATTCTAAAGTTGCGATTTGAGGGCTTGAAGAAATTGTGACGATTCTGAGATTATCAAGACTCAACGCGTGGCTTTAACAAACAACGTTAAAAAAAAAAAAAAAAAAAAAAAAAAAAAAAAAAAAAAAAAAAAAAAAAAAAAAAAAAAAAAAAATTTTTTTTTTTTTTTTTTTTTTTTTTTTTTTTTTTTTTTTTTTTTTACAATGTTAATTTCTTATTTTTCAACAGACGATGAGGTGCAACAATTAGATGGGTATGATTCCTGGTTCCTTTCAGCAAAAAATCCACAGCCACCCAATTCAAATGAGGGTTGATTAGCAAAACCAAAAAGTATAACAATTCCAATCGAGTCACTTCATAGAGCATTGTATTTTCTCTCGCCCAGGTTTTGGCCAAGTCTTCAATGATTGTGACAATTTCATCCCTTCGTGAACATTGAATGGCCATTTCCCCATTAAATCGAATGTCTAATTTGACAAAAAGAGGTTGATTAATTAAAAAATACAAGTATCCGCAATCATTTTTGTTTTTCAAAAGATGTTCGATATACGTCTTGGCCATTTGCTGTACCGTAGGACATTTGACCAGCTCTAGTGTTATTCTTTTGGTAAATGGTTGCATTGTTTTACATGTTGGGATTTCTTTCTCAATGTCCATCCTGTGTCGTTTGCGCATGAGCTGAATCAATTGATCGTTTGGTAAATCCAATTGTCTCAGCTGTGGAATCATATCGCTCTTGTCTTTTTATAAATTTTCCACGCTATCCACAACACTATAAGCGCTGTCGTGATTCCCGCTGCCCAATAGAGTAACGGTACCAAATAAGCCACCCAATTCCAAGCCCCCAACGTTAAACCTTGAGCATAATGGGCCAACGCTTCTCCAATCGTGGGTCGACGGCATTCCATTTCTTGACCAGGCAAACAATTATAAAATTGACAATCGCATAATTTACAGCACGACTTTTCCTTGTCTTCGTCGAAATTTAAACAAGGATCACCTTGCACGGTTTGCGAGCAGAATGAAAGCTCATCCACTGGATCCGGTTGACAACAACTGAGGTCTTTCACTTTACACACAGAGTTTTCGGATTTTAAAAAACAACCCGAATTGGATTGAATGTAATCGTTGATGGCCGACACGCCAACACCCACCACAGTGGCAGCAGTGACCGCCACCAAACCTTTTTTGGTAAACACTTTGGAAATGACGCGACGCAGTGAATCATTCTTACTCACAAAAGATCGTAAGTGCTTTACATTTTTTACCGTCCCCCTAAACCCTTTGAAGCTTTTTCCTATTTTGGGGCGCTTAAACACCCATTTTTTCCAAGCGGCCATTGCTTGATTTTCAAAGTAAACAAAGTAAGGAAATGGAATCAACTGCTTGCCTTTTGAGTGGAGGAAATACCTTTTGCACTGGACGTAAGAACAGTCACTTGAACAACCTCTTGTGTGCCAAACATTTGAAAGAATATTACGGACTCGAAATATATGCGCATTGCATAGAAAAGCCTACTTCTTATAATTTTACGGGTTGGGTTTTGAAGCCATGCGATGGAATCATTTTTAAACGAAACGAAGTCATTATCCCCGTGCAAAGTTTCATCGATAAAACGTATCGAAATAAAAATGATGCAAATACGCCAGCGCTGACTAATAAGGAAAAAACGTATTCCATGAATCACGTATTGGACAAATTTATGCGAAGAGCAACTGACAAGACTCAAGTCGTTAAAGGTGATCGGAAAACATTCGAAATGCTTCGAAATTTATCCGAAGTATCTAAAAACGTAAACCTTAACCCTAACACAGCTTGTGAACTGGATCCAGTCAACATTGGTTATATCCGATCGAAAATGACAGTATCGGAAACGTTTATTGAAAATCATGCCAACAAGGAGCATATGAATGGAATTGTATTAACCACGGATAAACGAATGAGTCTCATGGAAGCACAAGATTTGTCTCTATGCCTTAAATACTTTCTCAGTAGATTTGAAACCTCCCAACACATTGTACAGGATTTAAATTCAAAAACGTTGGAGGTGGACAATACAAGCTACAGTTGTGCGTATATTGAAGGTATTGGTGTTGTGGCCAGCAATGATGTTGAGTGTAGTGCCCCGCTCGTCATTTTCGGATCTTCCAGAGGAGTTCACGAAGTAGGGGCAGCATCCGACTTGGGATTCTATGCGGAAAATGTTATCGTGTATCCCAAAGAAGTTGTAAACCAAAAAGTCTCGAAAAATATGATTAATCAACAAAATGCATTGCGTAGAACAATAATTGCTGGACGTGCCTATTAAATACATACTCGATTAAAAAAAAAAAAAAAAAAAAAAAAAAAAAAAAAAAAAAAAAAAAAAAAAAAAAAAAATTTTTTTTTTTTTTTTTTTTTTTTTTTTTTTTTTTTTTTTTAATCTATACTTTTAGCAATAGGCAGTTTTTTTTAGTTGAAATCAATAACTTCTTCTTCCACGACAACGCACTCAGGTTTCTCCATTTTCATCATTTTGCACGAGTACACATCAATTATCCCGTCGTCATCATCGTTGTCCAAAGCTCTTTTCTGAGAAGCATCTTGTGGTACGTCAGGCTTAGGTTCCCAAAAAACGTCTCCCAAAAATACTTTCGATTCTTTTAAATTAGATTCTGGAAAGGCAATCATTTTCAACACGTTGCCACCTAGACGAACACATTCATCCCGGCTTTCCTTTAACGTATAAAAATATCGGATATTAAATTCCAATTTGAGAATAGCGATAAATGTTCCCTCAAACATTTGCGATATTTGAGTATCAAATCGATTCAGAACCCTACGCCCATCATAGATGGCTGTTTTCACGATACAACTATGAAAGTTGTTTAATTTTAAATGTGCGCCTTTACTAATCATTTCTTCTCTGGCATCATTGCAGTACTTGCAAAACATGCTGCATGCACCAAAATTTAATTTGCTCGTGTCTGAAAACTTTACATTTTCCACATCGCTGTTCATCGCTGCACTCAATACGTTCAAAATGGGACACTCTTTTAAATTAATGGCGAAATACTTGCTGTCACTGCGTTTTGAATCCTTGTCGTACGAACGATAGACTGAGCATTGTCCAACTAGAATCACTTTAACGGATTCGTTGTTCAAGTTTTGAACGCGAAATTGTTGGTTGTATGAAACTTTTGCAGGACCATAAAGAGATCTGGCATCGGTTTGTAATCTCTGGTAAAATGAGTCGTTTTCCAATACTTGCTTCCAGTCTTGTGTTGTGAGATTTAAGGCATCGCCTTCGGCAGCCAACTCCTTAATCTGTTCGGACAGGGTTTCATTTTTCAAAACTCGAGCGATGAGAGAACTGTAATCTTCCATGTCTTGATTTGGTTGGTTTCAGTTGTGAGTGAAAATTGTTTCGAGGCAACCGAGCTTTTAAACACAACATCGTAAAAAAAAAAAAAAAAAAAAAAAAAAAAAAAAAAAAAAAAAAAAAAAAAAAAAAAAAAAAAAAAAATTTTTTTTTTTTTTTTTTTTTTTTTTTTTTTTTTTTTTAACGAAGCTATTGACGTTTGAACTTGGACCAGTATTATCTAAAGTTGTGAGCTCCAAGAAATTCTAAAGTTGTGAGCTCCGAGAAATTCTAAAGTTGTGAGCTCCGAGAAATTCTAAAGTTGCGAGGCCCCAGAAATTCTAAAGTTGCGAGGCTCTAGAAATTCTAAAGTTGCGAGTTGGAGGGCTTCAAGAAATTCTGATAAGACTGAGATCATCAAGACTCAACGTCTGACTTTAACCAGCAACGTCAAAAAAAAAAAAAAAAAAAAAAAAAAAAAAAAAAAAAAAAAAAAAAAAAAAAAAATTTTTTTTTTTTTTTTTTTTTTTTTTTTTTTTTTTTTTTTTTTTTTTTTTTTTTTTTTTTTTAACGAAGCTATTGACGTTTGAACTTGGACCAGTATTATCTAAAGTTGTGAGCTCCAAGAAATTCTAAAGTTGTGAGCTCCGAGAAATTCTAAAGTTGTGAGCTCCGAGAAATTCTAAAGTTCCGAGGCCCCAGAAATTCTAAAGTTGCGAGGCCCCAGAAATTCTAAAGTTGCGAGGCCCCAGAAATTCTAAAGTTGCGAGGCTCTAGAAATTCTAAAGTTGCGAGTTGGAGGGCTTCAAGAAATTCTGATAAGACTGAGATCATCAAGACTCAACGTCTGACTTTAACCAGCAACGTCAAAAAAAAAAAAAAAAAAAAAAAAAAAAAAATTTTTTTTTTTTTTTTTTTTTTTTTTTTTTTTTTTTTTTTTTTTTTTTTTTTTTTTTTTTTAACGAAGCATTGACGTTTGAACTTGGACCAGTATTATCTAAAGTTGTGAGCTCCAAGAAATTCTAAAGTTGTGAGCTCCGAGAAATTCTAAAGTTGTGAGCTCCGAGAAATTCTAAAGTTCCGAGGCCCCAGAAATTCTAAAGTTGCGAGGCCCCAGAAATTCTAAAGTTGCGAGGCCCCAGAAATTCTAAAGTTGCGAGGCTCTAGAAATTCTAAAGTTGCGAGTTGGAGGGCTTCAAGAAATTCTGATAAGACTGAGATCATCAAGACTCAACGTCTGACTTTAACCAGCAACGTCAAAAAAAAAAAAAAAAAAAAAAAAAAAAAAAAAAAAAAAAAAAAAAATTTTTTTTTTTTTTTTTTTTTTTTTTTTTTTTTTTTTTTTTTTTTTTTTTTTTTTTTTAACGAAGCATTGACGTTTGAACTTGGACCAGTATTATCTAAAGTTGTGAGCTCCAAGAAATTCTAAAGTTGTGAGCTCCGAGAAATTCTAAAGTTGTGAGCTCCGAGAAATTCTAAAGTTGTGAGCTCCGAGAAATTCTAAAGTTCCGAGGCCCCAGAAATTCTAAAGTTGCGAGGCCCCAGAAATTCTAAAGTTGCGAGGCCCCAGAAATTCTAAAGTTGCGAGGCTCTAGAAATTCTAAAGTTGCGAGTTGGAGGGCTTCAAGAAATTCTGATAAGACTGAGATCATCAAGACTCAACGTCTGACTTTAACCAGCAACGTCAAAAAAAAAAAAAAAAAAAAAAAAAAAAAAAAAAAAAAAAAAAAAAAAAAAAAAAAATTTTTTTTTTTTTTTTTTTTTTTTTTTTTTTTTTTTTTTTTTTTTTTTTTTTTTTTTTTTTTTTTTTTTTTTTTTTTTTTTTTACAATATTTGTATGTTTGAGCTCTCGAGCCAATATTGTCTAAGGTTGACAGCTCCCGGAAATTCTAAAGTTGAGACCTTCGACAAATTCTAAAGTTGAGACCTTTGACAAATCCTAAAGTAGGTCAGGTAACGGGTCTCGATAATCTCAACTCGTGAGAATTTATTTTTCATTTAAACAAACTCAATTTTTTTCTTCCAGGTCTTGATTTTTCCACGGGAGGAATTATCTTTTCAATCGTTGATCCTCCCCATTTTCTTTTATTCAATATACTATGTATTTGATCTTGTGTGTTTCCCGTCATACGATCAGTCCTCTCACGCAAGACACGACCATCCGATATAGAAACCTCGTAAATGTGGCCGTTTATCAATGCATCTTCTTCCAATGATTTGAACCGATGCTGAGGAATGTAAAAGTATCCATCGTTGTACATGACATCCAAAGAATGGTTTTCTTTTACTTTAAAAACATTATCGCTTTCCGTATCATGGATAATATAGCCGTCTGTATTGAAATCTGGTTCGGGTAACTGAAATGCTGAAAAATAATATTTTTGCGCGCGATACCCTTTAGGCAAAGAGATACTTGGCAAATACTCCAAAAAAATGTTTCTCTTGCACCAAGGTGCTACCAAATGTCCACGGACTTGATACACATCCAGCAAAATAATTGTGTGACCCAAGTTTTCTGCAGAAAATACAATTCCGTCATCAATTGTGATGCCCTTGCGGAGTTTTTGCAATCCACCTTCCCATTTTTCTACAATGCGATCCGAATAGCTATATACCATTCCAAACGTACCATCCCATTTATGAGCCACCAAATGGGTATCAGAGTAGATGAGATCAGGAATGCACGTCACTGGTTTTCGGGACATGTGTTCATCTAATGTGTAGGTTGGGTGTGGAAAACCGCGTAAATAATTATAGATTTTTTGATATTTTGTTAAACATGATAACAACTGCTCTCCGGGAATGGATTCAAGGGATTTTTTAAACACACCATACTCCCATTCAAATACTAACCGAAACATTCCATCGATTGCTTGAAACGTGTAAATTTGGGCACAATCATCCAATTTTAAAACACGTCGCTTTTCGATCCGAAACGGACATTGAAAATTGCCCACTGCATCCAGAAATGTCTTGTGATTCTCCATATTCCATTCTTCATATGGGATTTCCTTAGAATGTATCCATCTGAACCATAAACGATCGTGATAAACCATTTTTGTATTTAAAATTGTTTTGATTTCAAGAGCTCTGTCACGAAACCGAAAATGGGGTTTTATATAATAGACTGGGCGAGTCACGACAGAGCCAAGCCATTCAGACGCAATGTGATTTAAAATATAGTCGAGACTTGAACTGTTTTGAACGACCAATCGAAATTCGTATTCATGCATTGTATAATGCGTGGAATTGTTCTGAAAGATACAGCAGCCAATTCAATCGGTGCTGAATAACAAAATATATGCTTCCCAAGTACAAAATCAGAATGAATACTCCCCAATAAATATTTTTCCAAACGATATGAAGCACTGCTGGTATGGATACTGCTGGAACCGCAACGAGAACCAATACAATCTGGGCCAGTTGTTTTTCACTAGAACCAAATGATTCCTTTACACGATCTGCATCATCCGCGGCCAATATGTTTTCAATTCTCTGTGTTAGAGTAGTACTGGACATTTCTTGTTTCGTCTTTACCTTTTAACAAGGTTTAAAAAAAAAAAAAAAAAAAAAAAAAAAAAAAAAAAATTTTTTTTTTTTTTTTTTTTTTTTTTTTTTTTTTTATCTGATTGTTGTCTGTTGCCTCACAACTCCAAATGGCGGTGGTTGCGTGCTGCGATTCATAAACATACGTATGCTCAGACCAAGACCTACAATCAATAATCCCATTATAATGAGTAGGGTCACCACCAACCAATTGTTTGTTGAAACTGGTGTTGTTGGTTTCACAGGAGGACCTCTTATGACGGGAGGGTTGTTTTGAGCTGGAGGGTTGTTTTGAGCAGGAGGGTTGTTTTGAGCAGGAGGGTTGTTTTGAGCAGGAGGGTTGTTTTGAGCAGGAGGGTTGTTTTGAGCAGGAGGGTTGTTTTGAGCTGGAAGTTGTGCATTTTTAATAAACGGTATTGTATTATATTTTTTCTTGGGTACCCTTGGACTACTAGTATGTTGGACCTTTGTTAAATAATCGACATATCCTTTGTGTTTGCGATATAATCTCCCAATGATATTAACTTCATTCACTTGGGGATTGATACCTGTATTTATATAGGGTTTGTTGTCGAAAGATGGGACGATCACGTACCCATCGTTCGTTTTGGGATATCCCAATGGAAAAAGTGTTTGGATAGTAGGACCCGGTGTCGAGAAATCCTTAGTATATTCGTTATTGTATTCATCTACAGGATATCCGATAGCGTCTCCAAATACTCGAGCATACGTTTGGTTTAAAATGACTTCCTTTCTGTCCAAAGACAACTCATCTGTTTTGATCCGGGGGTAAATTTCCTTGCCGTCGGACCGTTTCGCGTATCGGTCAATGTCTTTACCATTCATACGTGTGACATCACTCTCTGTAGTTGGATCTGTAATGTAAAACTCGTTCCCGTCTTTGTCTTTTGGAAATATAACTTTTCCATGTTTGGTGAGGGCATAAATGTAGTTGCCATTTTTCAATCTTGCAAACGACATAATGGTTGGGTAAAACTCATCTCCGTTCGCCTTTCGGGCGTACACCTCGTCACCTCTTTTGTTTGTTGCTATGTTGTCCATGTAATATTCATCGCCGTTGCCGTTTTTTGGATAAACGGGTTTACCGTTGTGACACAAAGGGTAAATTATAAGACGATTTATATCCATAATCCATTCATTGTCGACCACAAATTGACACCCTTTTCTATATTTTGGATAAAATGGAGCTCCCGTGCTCATTGTGGCGTATTCGGGACGTTTATTATCCCTAAAGACATACTGATCACCATTACGAAGTTTTGGATAAATTTCATTTCCCAAGCGATCGCGAGCATATTTAAACGATCCGGTACTCGTTTTGAGGAGTATTTCAGGCGTCGGGTAATATTCGTCATTGGAAGCAGTTTTCGCGTAATACGCTTCACCTCCGCGCTTGGCAAACACAGAATTCTCACTTGTCTCATCAATATCATCACTAGTGGGATAAAGCTCACGTCCATCCAGGCTTTTTGTATAGCTTTCGTTGCCAAATGCATCCACGATAAAATATCTAATGTCGTTTTCGTGATCTTCGGACATGTCGGAATCCCCCATTTGAACGTCAGGCTGTGTGTACATTGTACTTGATTTATCAGATTAATGCAGAGTCGCACCTGTAGGCTTCAAACCTTTATAATACCTTGGATACATGGCTACACCTTTTTCATCGACTGCATAATAACCGTTCAAATTGTCTTTAGCGGGTACTTCTTTCCAAACACGAAAAATGTAATACTCGCTTCCGTTGGCTTTTTTAGGATAAATCTCCTTTCCAGACAAATTGCGCGCATAGTAGTACTCATCGTTATTTTTAGGCGCTACTTCGAGATTATGAGAATCTTTGGCATAGATTGGATTTCCCAAGGCATCACGCGCATAGTGTTCCACACCACCGATTTCAAGGTAAGTTTCATCGCCATTTTCATCTTTAGGATACAAGGGTTGTTTGGATGTCAAGTCGAATGGATACACGATTAAATCGTCTTTGGTAAACAAATATTGCGGAATTCCATCTACGTTTTTTGGAATGTATTCAACTGTACGCAATATTCCATCGACTATAGATTGATAGGAGGGATAACAGTTAAATTTTTCATTTAAAATTAAAAATGGGAGATGAAAGGGATTAGGGAAATAAATGCCTTCTGTATCGATAGTCGCGTAACGCACAACCATCGGTATGATGGTTGATTCAAAATGTTCATCTGGTTCATGCGCCGTGTCCATCGGGGGCAGTGCAGGTGTATCTTTTGATGGATTCAAAGAATTTTCAATTTTGTTTGTGGGGACAGGTGTTTCTTCGAAAGGATTTGCAGTGTCCTCGGCTGGTGGTTCTTTAGAAGAGTTTGCAGTATCACTGGCTGGTGGTTCGACGGAAGGATTTGCAGTGTCATCGGCTGGTGGTTCTTTAGAAGAATTTGCAGTATCACTGGCTGGTGGTTCGACGGAAGGATTTGCAGTGTCATCGACTGGTGGTTCTTTAGAAGAATTTGCAGTATCACTGGCTGGTGGTTCGACGGAAGGATTTGCAGTGTCATCGACTGGTGGTTCTTTAGAAGAATTTGCAGTATCACTGGCTGGTGGTTCGACGGAAGGATTTGCAGTGTCATCGACTGGTGGTTCTTTAGAAGAATTTGCAGTATCACTGGCTGGTGGTTCGACGGAAGGATTTGCAGTGTCATCGACTGGTGGATTTTCGGAAGGATTTGCAGTGTCATCGGCAGGTGGTTCTTTAGAAGAATTTGTAGTATCACTGGCTGGTGGTTCAACGGAAGGATTTGCTGGTGGATTTTCGGAAGGATTTGCAGTGTTATCGGCAGGTGGTTCTTTAGAAGAATTTGCAGTATCACTGGCTGGTAAATCTTCAAAAGAATTTGCTGGTGGATTTTCGGAAGAATTTGTGGAGTCATTTGCCGGTAGTTCTTTGGAAGAGTTTTCAGTTTCATCCATTGGTTCTTCCTCAGAAGTATTTGGCGCGTCATTTGCTAATGGTTCTCCCGAAGAATTTGCAGTTTCATTTATTGGTGGTTCTTCAGAAGGGTTTCCAGCGTCATTAGCTGGTGGTTCTTCGGAAGGGTTTCCAGCGTCATTAGCTGGTGGTTCTTCAGAAGGGTTTTCAGTGTCGTCCATTGGATCTTCTCCATTTGAACGACGCTTTTTTGGAGCAGGAATCGCAAAAGTGGAATAATCATCGCTTTTTACTTCGAGTTCATCAGGTTCTATCATGAGTGGTCTACGGCGATGTTTCGCATTGTCAAAAGCCATATCAGGATTCATCACCGGAATGATTGAATTTGGAACGTCATACCATACTTTACCTCCGACCATACCTATTTCGGAATCATTGGGGACAGCCTCGAGTCTCTCCAATCTAGCCTTTCGACGTCGCTTTAGAATGGGTTGACTTTGATCACGTCCAATATTCATACCTTTATTTATGTTTAAGAAAGATGATTGTGATACTGTTATGTGTGATTATGGTTTTTGTTGGCTGGAATCATCGGTTTTATAGAGCCTATATAAACCTTTCATGGTATACATTATACAAAAACGTTATGCCTAAAGAGTGGCGATTGTATATGATTCAAGAAAAACCTCTGGGATGGATCGTTTAATCATCGGCACGTTGATGGCTACAGCTGCTTATACGACAGGCGTTATTACGTTATGCATGCTAATAACAAGAAAGTGGTATTTATTGCTATTTTTTATCATAAATATATTAATATTTATTTTTTTCTTCTTCAGCTACATCAAAAAGTGGTTGTTTTTGGAATGGTTTAGTGATGTATTTGATCTGTGTTATTGGTTTTGCAAAGCGAGACAATGGTGGCAGACTCCTTAACTCTCATGAGCTTAAGAAATTTTTTTTCGTAGACTGAATTAAGAAACTTTTGATGAGCTGAGATGATCTAAGACTCGACGGCTGACTGAAATTATTCATGATACAACATTTGTAAGTTGTAAGGGCTTTGGAAAGTTTTGCTGAGCCTAGATATTGAAGACTCCACTGTCGCAAGTCGTGAAGGTTCCAAACAAGGCTATGGACGTTTGAGCTTGAGCCAATATTGTATAAGATTGAGAGCTTCAAGAAATTCTGACGAGACTGAGATCATCAAGACTCAACGTCTGACTTTAACCTACGACGTTTAAAAAAAAAAAAAAAAAAAAAAAAAAAAAAAAAAAAAAAAAAAATTTTTTTTTTTTTTTTTTTTTTTTTTTTTTTTTTTTTTTTTTTTTTTTTTTTTAACGAAGCTATTGACGTTTGAACTTGGACCAGTATTAGCTAAAGTTGTGAGCTCCAAGAAATTCTAAAGTTGCGAGGCCCCAGAAATTCTAAAGTTGTGAGCTCCGAGAAATTCGAAAGTTGTGAGCTCCGAGAAATTCTAAAGTTGTGAGCTCCGAGAAATTCTAAAGTTGCGAGGCCCCAGAAATTCTAAAGTTGCGAGGTCCCAGAAATTCTAAAGTTGCGAGGCGCCAGAAATTCTAAAGTTGCAAGTTGGAGGGCTTCAAGAAATTCTGACGAGACTGAGATCATCAAGACTCAACGTCTGACTTTAACATGCAACGTCAAAAAAAAAAAAAAAAAAAAAAAAAAAAAAAAAAAAAAAAAAAAAAAAAAAAAAAAAAAAAAATTTTTTTTTTTTTTTTTTTTTTTTTTTTTTTTTTTTTTTTTTTTTTTTTTTTTTAACGAAGCTATTGACGTTTGAACTTGGACCAGTATTATCTAAAGTTGTGAGCTCCAAGAAATTCTAAAGTTGTGAGCTCCGAGAGATTCTAAAGTCGCGAGGCTCCAGAAATTCTAAAGTTGCGAGGCCCCAGAAATTCTAAAGTTGCGAGTTGGAGGGCTTCAAGAAATTCTGATAAGACTGAGATCATCAAGACTCAACGTCTGACTTTAACCAGCTTCGTTAAAAAAAAAAAAAAAAAAAAAAAAAAAAAAAAAAAAAAAAAAAAAAAAAAAATTTTTTTTTTTTTTTTTTTTTTTTTTTTTTTTTTTTTTTTTTTTTTTAACGAAGCTATTGACGTTTGAACTTGGAACAGTATTATCTAAAGTTGTGAGCTCCAAGAAATTCTAAAGTTGCGAGGCCCCAGGAATTCTAAAGTTGTGAGCTCCGAGAAATTCTAAAGTTGCGAGGTCCCAGAAATTCTAAAGTTGCGAGGCCCCAGAAATTCTAAAGTTGCAAGTTGGAGGGCTTCAAGAAATTCTGACGAGACTGAGATCATCAAGACTCCACGTCTGACTTTAACACGCAACGTCAAAAAAAAAAAAAAAAAAAAAAAAAAAAAAAAAAAAAAAAAATTTTTTTTTTTTTTTTTTTTTTTTTTTTTTTTTTTTTTTTTTTTTTTTTTTTTTTTTTTAACGAAGCTATTGACGTTTGAACTTGGACCAGTATTATCTAAAGTTGTGAGCTCCGAGAAATTCTAAAGTTGTGAGCTCCGAGAAATTCTAAAGTTGTGAGCTCCGGGAAATTCTAAAGTTGCGAGCTCCGAGAAATTCTAAAGTTGTGAGCTCCGAGAAATTCTAAAGTTGCGAGGCCCCAGAAATTCTAAAGTTGCGAGGCCGCAGAAATTCTAAAGTTGCGAGTTGGAGGGCTTCAAGAAATTCTGATAAGACTGAGATCATCAAGACTCAACGTCTGACTTTAACCCGCAAAAAAAAAAAAAAAAAAAAAAAAAAAAAAAAAAAAAAAAAAAAAAATTTTTTTTTTTTTTTTTTTTTTTTTTTTTTTTTTTTTTTTTTTTTTTTTTTTTTTTTTTTTTTTTTTTTTTTACTTTGTCGTTTGAACTTCCATCAATTCATTACTGGCTGTTTCGACAAATCCATGTTCCATTGCTACACGGTCAATATACTCAACCGTTTTCTTGAAATTTTGTTCGAGTAAAGTTTCAAGATTTGGATAAACGTCATCGCCACGCTTAATCAATTGCATTATGTCAGTTTCATCATCAATTATAGTCTTTAAATCATATCGGACATAGTAAAGCAAAAGTTGAAAAATTGCACTTGCTCTTGATTTAACATCTATTTCGCTTAGACGTTTCAATTTTTCTCGTATTTCGAGCAATAAATCCTGTGGAATTGAGGGAATGCGTTTCCATTTAAAGTGTGAATACAATGAAAACACGTTTTGATAAAATATTATAAACAATTGGGTCAATTGAGCCACGGTAATTTTGCTATTTTCAACAGCATCATATTTCTTTTGCAATCGTTCAAATTCCATTCTCCAATTTTCATTTTTTATTTCCTCATCTGCTTCCATGCGCTTGCGTTTTCCTTTTACCTCTGGCTTTAAATTTGAAAAGTTTTCATTTAAGTGAGTAATTTCTTTTCGTAAGTTTTTAACTTCCAACGTCAAGTTTGAATGTTCGCGTCGCAAATTAACATTATCCTTCTCTACTATTTTAATGTGTTCTTGTAGTTTGCTGGCACCAGGATACTGTACACTCGTATAAATTTTTAATTGTTCGTGGTTAAGTTCCTTTTCACTTTGTAGAGCTCTTATTTCCATGTTCTTTTCGTCGATGTTTTCGTTTAGCATATCGATATCCCGACGCAATTTTGAGACAGATTCGGAAACTGATCTCTCGTTTATTTTTTGCGTCAGTGTTTTTTCCGCGTCACGTAATTTTTGCAATTCCTCAAACATTGCTTTTTGCGCACTAGTGTTTTTCTCATTCGTTTCTTGGAGAGTAACGTTTTCTTGAGTCAATTTTTCGAGAGCGGTTTTACAATTGTCAAATTCAATGTCTTTTGCCTTTAAATACTTTTTGTCGTTTTCCCTTTCTTGGGTCAAATTTTTTATATCCTCATTCATTGTTTTGAGATTGTCATTATATTTTTTAATTTCATCATTTTTCTTTTTTATTTGCCCCTTTAGCTTTTCGTTTTCTTGGGTCCAGTTTTGTGTTTTGTCATTTTTTGTTTTGAGATCGAAATTACATTTCTCAATTTCCTTGGTTTTCGCTTCTATTTGCTCTTGCAACTCTTTCAGTTTTTGGAGATGAGTATCGGTCAAATTCTGCAGTTGATCGCTTCCTTCTTTCTCGAGTTTTTCCTTTTCTCGTTTTAAAGTCTCATCGAATTGTGATTGCAATGATGCTACTGCTTGTGTCAACCCTTCCTTTTCTACAGTCAAAATATTTACAGTTTCGGTCAAACCCTGTATTTTCCGACCTTGTGCTTCAATGGTTGCCCAATGTTCAACAATTTTTTCTTGTTTTATTTCATTTTCCTCTTTTAATGCAGAGAGAGATTCAACTATGGAATCTTCACACACTTGCATTTTTTCCGTTTCCAATTCTTGCGATAGTTTGATGTTGTCTGCTTTCAAATTGCTTACAGTGGTATTCAATTGACTGATATTGTTTCTCAGCGACGCAATGTTATTATTAAGTTGTTCAATTTCATTACTACAGTCGTCATATTGTGTTTTCAATTCCTTTTCCTTGGCGTTTTTAGCGTTTTCGAGTTCAGTAATTTTATCCTTGTACGGCTTTACTTTTTCTTCTATAGACTGTTTCAATGTATAGAGTTTAGACACCCATTCAGATATATTACTAGAAAATTGCGTGTCATAGATATTTTCCAAAGCATCTTTCAATACTTTTACATTAGACCTGTACAGAGTAAATTGTTTATTCAGATTGTCAAATTGTTTTTTCTTTTCCAACATTTTGGTTTGGATTTTGGCCCCCCATTCACTCATAGGGTTAGAAAAATCCTCGCTATGGACATGTTCCAAGACACCTCTCAATGTTTCTAAATGGGTTGTATAGTACTTTAATTCATTTTCAATTGATTCGTGTTGATTTTTTATTTCAAACATTTTGTTTTGGATATGATCACCCCATTGATTCAAGGTGTCAGGAAATGTGTCACCATAGACATTTTTCAAAACACCTTTCAATATTGCTAAATTGTCAATATAGAGATTTAATTCGTTATTCACTGATTGGCATCGATTGTTTAAATTTGTAACTTTTTCTCTGATTGGCGACTCCCATTGGTTCAGATCCTCAGGGAGTGTCTCGTGTAAAACGTCTTCCAAAACATTTTTCAACGTTTGTATGTCTTCATTCTGTTCTGGTACACTTTCGATGGCCAATTGGGCGGTACTCGGTAAGGCCTGTTGCACCGACGATTCATTTTCAATAAACATGGAATTCGAATTGGGCTGAGCTTCTGGTGGTTCCTCAATCTGGGGTCTTTCAATCCATTGCAGTTGCAGGGTCTCCAAATGCGCCTGTAGATCCATGAAACGTGATTGAATATAATTTTGTAAATGGTCAGTTTGGTTCAGTGTGCCCATGCGTTCATGGATAGACGAAAGCGTCGCTTGTACGTCTTGCCGCAACGCATTATTGGTCGTTACTAAATTCATATTTTCATCCTCCAAAGGTTTAAAAAGTAACATTAAATCTAGTCTAGGTTCAGTCTCCTCACTCGTTATCATGGGTATTTCGACTAGAAGCCGTTGCGCCATACTGTTTCTAACCCGGTGATATTGACCCATCATATCCGTTTGGAATTTTTTGTATCGTTCAATCAGCTCAATCAGTTGCTCTTGCCAATTCTCTCCGTATCCAATCTCTGCAAAATGCATTTTTAAATACTGAGTAATTTTGGAATCCTTATCGATGCGAGCCAGTTGAGTATTGCTTTCTGTGAGATGCTGTTGCAACTCGTCGATGCGATTGGACAAATGGACGACCGGTAAATTATTACCCAATCCCGTAGATACTTTTTGCAACAATTCTCTCGCCAGTCCCATAATATTTTGCTGGCTGCGACTAATTTCAGTTTCCAATTCAGTGTAGGCTACACCTGCTGTGACATAAGTTTTCAATTTTGTTTTGAGCGATTCGAAATGAGCCTCTACTTTAAACATGCCCAACATTTCAGTCATTTCTTCGTGTGTAATGATACGATTCATCAGTCCTTCGAGTTTTTGATACAGCGCGTCGCCAATGAGTTGCACGTTGAAAGTGGGCAACCTTGACATTAAATTGTCAAATTTTTCATCTTTATCCTTTTCAAGTTTCGACAACAAGAGATTCATTTTTTCCTCGTGTTCTTTGGATGTCGAAAACTCTTTCGACCATTCCTCTTTAAAATTGAACAACATCTCCTTGAGAGCAGTCTTCCATTCGCTCCTGTGGATATCCGTCAAACGCTCAGGCTCCATATTTTCTCGTAATTTTTTATTCTCCTCTCCAACACCGGCAATTTGATTCCGTAGACGCGAATTTTCCATTTCATGGTCTTTCAGTTTGGCTGTCATAGACTCGACCTCTTCTTTCATTTGATTCTCTAGCTCTGCATTTCTCTTTTCATAGCATTTCAGTTGGGCTTTCATAGACTTGACCTCGTCTTGTAATGACTCGAGTTGATTTTCAATATTCAGCTTCTCCCCTTCCAATGCGTCGACTCTGTCTTTGAAATGATTCTTGGACGCTTTCAAATTTTTTATAGTTTCGTCCCAGTTTGACGTTTCGACAGACACCTGGCATACGCGTGGCTCCTCGGATGTGTCCACGTGACACATCTGAAGCAAAAAATCCAAAAAACTCTTGCTGTGTCGATACAGTTCGGGATGGCGTTCCACCAAAGGTTGACTCATGACGAATGCCTCGGAAATGTCACGGGACACATTCCTTTTCAACGTTTGCACGTGCTGCAAATGCACCAAGTCGTTCGGATTCCTTTGGGATTGTAAAATCGCCGCCACTAATGATTTAAAGACCATCTTGTTTCAACGGATCCATTTAAAAGTTGATACACTTGCAACAAATCGTTTTTAATGTGTCTATGCGGTTCTGTTTTTTGAATCGACAACCAATCCAATAAGGCCATCAAGATCCTTTTGTAACGTTCCAAATTGCTCTCGTAAAACTGACATCCAAACGTCCGCCAAGTAAGGATATCTTTAAAGAGTGGAAACCAGTTGCGGCACAGGGTTAATTTGGAAGTGGGTACAAAACAGCAAGCCTTATTATTCGCGTCCAAGTACCATTCTTTGGTGTAGCTAATAATCATCAAAGATACGTATTCTACTTTACCGTTTATCAATCGAAAGGCAATTCCCACGGGGTGCTCATTGCCGAAAGTGATTTGACACGTGTAAAAGTCTGGTGGCGGGAGATGCGGAAGAGGTACAAAGTGTTCCGTGCGTTCTGCAATTTGAAACAATCTTTTTCCAAAGAGTGCGCAGGGATCGCGACCATGATGTCTTACCGTGTCCCTTTGAACCATCGCGAAAGCCAGGGCATACCACGTACTTATAACGTTGATATCTCTTGTATTGCGTTTAAAATGCCTCATCAGTGCCGCTGTATTTATGTCAAACATACATTTGGATGTGTGTAAAACGCAACACTCTAAGAATGTCTTTAATGCTTCAAAGGCCTTTGTCTTTCTCGCACGCTTCCAAATTTTTTTAAATGGATTCCTTGTGGTCACAATGTACAGGGTTTCTCTGTCAAACACTGAAAATATTACGGATGTTCGTGGGAAAAACGACAAGAGAATGCTGTGCTCTGTAGGTGTAGCGTTTGAGTTTGCAGGCATGACAAACATCAGAGGGGTTCCAACATATCGTACTTGGAGTGGACGATTGCTTGCCTCGACCAACATGCAAGTACTACGAGGAATGTCTATAGGATTGCAGTCCCCTCCAAAGTGTTTCAAGACAATAACTGGATTCGTGAAGCGCACGGCGAGAAAAGTAAAACTTTTGTGTTGATTGCCACTCACGCACAAAACGTCAGACAGCACTTCATGACTGATATCATATTGAGCCAATTCTGGGCCAGCAGGCAACACTATAATGGCATTTGGAGGATTGGAGGCCTCTGATGATTCAGTGGATGCGTTTTGTCTCTCGTTGGAAGAGGCGACGGGTGGTTGGGTGTCCATCGAATCGAGTGGCAATTCTCGAGACACTGGTTCGGATTGTAAATTTTCCACATCGGGAGAGATGATGCGTGGTAACTCGTCGTGGGCTTGATCAGACTCTACCGCTTCAGCGTTTAAAACAGATAAATTCTCGTGCGTTGGATCAGGTGATTCGACAGACTCTGCTTCCATGGATAACTCGTCAGGCGATGGATCAGACTGTACTGCTTCAGCGTTTGAAACAGGTAAATCTTGATGCGTTGGATCAGGTGGCTCCGCTTCCATATCTAGAGGAGGTAAATCCTCATACAAGGCATCAGGTGATTCGGCTCGCCCCGCTTCCATATCTAGAGGTGGTAAATCTTCATACACTGCATCATATGATTCGACTCGTTCCGCTTCCACCAAAAAATCTTCATTCTCAAAAATAATCTCTTCATCAATGAACACAACGCCTTGCCCACGGGGAAAAGACATTGCTTTTTTTAAATATATATGCTTCAAAGCAGAATTTCTACGTTGAATGCTCATCGAGGTTTAGGATTTGAAAGGATCCACTCGCCATGTGCTCTGAAAGTTATAAGGACAATTTGAAAAAAAAAAAAAAAAAAAAAAAAAAAAAAAAAAAAAAAAAAAAAAAAAAAAAAAAAAATTTTTTTTTTTTTTTTTTTTTTTTTTTTTTTTTTTTTTTTTTTTTTTTTTTTTTTTTGCTGTTAGCTTTCGATGAAAGCTTCCATGCTGACATACAACGGATTCTTCAAATGTGCATTTCGCCATTGGTTTTTCAAGTTCTGCTTTGCATGCCAAGTTTTTGCTTCAGCTTTTGCAATGTTTAGACACCACCAAACGTTTATCCCCTCTTTTCCCAAACGTATAGCTTGGTAAAGGCGATATAGCAACATATACACGTGAAATACAATCAATGTCGGGAAAATGCCATACACGATCCAAAACACTTTTCTGTACACGCTATTCAAAGGCAGCAAACATCTAAATTTTCCTGTAGTGATTCCTCCTCCAGAATAATAATCATAGTTGCATGAAGCCATTTCGGGAAATAATAAGGATATGGTATTCCAATGCCAATCAGATTGCGACCAAGCGTAGTTGAAAAAAATATTCAAAATTATCGGAATCAAAACATTTTGCGCGAGGTAAACACATTCTAATCCAAACACTTTCCAAAACAAGCGGTTTCCTTGAGATGCCTGAATAATTTTAAAAACTCTCACGGAATCATCTGTGGTTTTGATTTCGTGTGTAATTTCTGTCATAAATTTGGACATTTGATTCGACCAAATACGAAAGGGATAATGAAACATAAACGCCAGCAATAAAAGTACCACCGATACCCATTGATAGTAATTGTGATATAAAATTCCACTTGAAGACTCTGTAAAAGTACTATTAATGAAGCATTTGGTGTCCAACAATTCTTGGTGGACACGATGCCCATCTACTTGACAGATGATGTTGCTACCGAAAAATTGTCTGGTCATGGCAAGTCCAAAGCAAAACAAGAAAACATTTCGTACATGTATTTGTTGCACGTCAATCAATACGCTAAAGCTCTTTTGTGGAACCTGGGAGCGTTTCCATTTCAGCAGTTGCGTAACGTTAAACATGATTGCTTGTTTTGAATGTGTAATAAAGTAAAAAATATGAATCTACAGATGCTAATGATTGGCGTACTCTTGGTAGTAGTGTTTATAGGATTTTTGTCCTTTGCGTATTCAGCGTATGGAATGTATTACAGTACTGCAACTGCAACCACGGGAGCGGCTTTGATCAGTTCGCATCAAATGCACTATATCATACAACTGATTACATATCTCGTATCGTTTGGTGTGGGTGCAACAATGTTTTATACTAGAAAGCGCTGATGAGTAAAAAGAGACCTTGATGCTGTAGCTGGATGGTCCATCAACAACTGACTAGTTTGACAAACGTAAAACTTTTTTAAGCATAAAAAAAAAAAAAAAAAAAAAAAAAAAAAAAAAAAAAAAAAATTTTTTTTTTTTTTTTTTTTTTTTTTTCAAGACTTGACGCTTGATCTTAATTGAAAACATTTGAATAACTGTAGACGGGTTCCCAAATTTTATAAACTGGGTTTGTAAAGTTGATACACAATTGGCTCGTTACAAGTCTTGCATTCAAAAATCTGGAAATTAGAATGGTTCTTGCAACTCTTTTCAGTGCACGAAGGACATTTCTTTTCAAAACCCTGATGCAATGTCAGTTGTTTGCTAAGCTGGAAGCATCCGCTGCAAGAATGTTTTCGTTTATATGATTCACACTCGCAAATGCAGTAACAATAACTTTTACAATCTTTGCAAGCAATACCATCCACAGATTCACGAGGTATTTCAAAACATTTCATATCACAACAATACATGGCCATGATGACGAATATATTCAGAGGTGGAATGAATTGATTAAGACTCAACGCTTGACTTTAAACAATAAGGTTTAAAAAAAAAAAAAAAAAAAAAAAAAAAAAAAAAAAAAAAAAAAAAAAAAAAAAAAAAAAAAAAAAAATTTTTTTTTTTTTTTTTTTTTTTTTTTTTTTTTTTTTTTTTTTTTTTTTTTTAGTCTCTCGAGACTTAAATCTCGATGCATTTATGACGGCTCTTCATGAATTTTGTCTGAACACGTATCGCAGAACCTTATTGAGTGAAAGGGTCTATTGCAACCGTTGTTACACAAATACAACTCCAAGACTTTTTGACATCGTATACAATAAATTTCAGAACACATGTTTTATTTTTTTTCGGCGTTCGTCTTGACTTTAAGAGATTTTTGTAAGAGGATGTCGAGGATATCTTCAATTCAGAAATGATGATTGTGAGATAAAGCTTATTTAAAATTCTAATGATGCTAGTTCGAAGTAATTCTAAAGTCGAGGGCTTCAAGAAATTCTGACGAGACTGAGATCATCAAGACTCAGCGCTTAACTTTAACACATTGTTTTAAAAAAAAAAAAAAAAAAAAAAAAAAAAAAAAAAAAAAAAAAAATTTTTTTTTTTTTTTTTTTTTTTTTTTTTTTTTTTTTTTTTTTTTTTTTTTTTTTTTTTTTTTAATTTGTGTCATCAATTTTGTCGTCGTCATCTCTAACATTGTAATCATACTGTCTCATATAATCAGTAGCCAGACTAATAACATCAAGCTTTGGTCCGCAATATCTCACACTATCCATAGGTAGTAATGCATTCAAATACATAAATGTGCCCATATCCAGAGTCGCTATTTTTGCTTGCCATCCATGAACTTTTTCTGCGGGTTCATTCAAATGCTCGTGGTAAAATTCCGTTTTCAAATATAGTTTCATCTGTGTAATAGGTATCTCGAAATGCTTGGGTGGTAAATTGTGCCAGTCCTTAAAGGGTGATTGAGGTAATGCCCAATTTTTCAAAACTTCGTTAAACGTGAAAGACGTTAGAGAATCCTTTTTTGCGACCACAGCGTAATCGTGGTTTTCCTCATAGGTGGCAGCAAAGTACAAAGAATACGGTACACACTCTCCATTGTAATGCATCCATTGAATCTTTGCAACGTAATCAATATTTGTAGGCCACCTAATAGTCGGTAGTTCCATCTTTTAACAAGTAGTGATGAGAGAATGTCCAACAAGTAGTGATGAGAGAATTTCCAACAAGTAGTAGTGATGAGAGAATAGCATATGAATCCTGGGTTGATCGCGCAAGCTTTTAAACAGTGCTTTAAAAAAAAAAAAAAAAAAAAAAAAAAAAAAAAAAAAAAAAAAATTTTTTTTTTTTTTTTTTTTTTTTTTTTTTTTTTTTTTTTTTTTTTTTTTTTTTTTTTTTTTTTTTTTTTTTAGCAAGATCCTATCCGTCTTTGTGATCGAGTAGCAAACTCTTCATAGTCAGAAAAGCTGACTCTGTAGGTATGGTAACGCTTTTTCTTAAACGTATTATTCCATCGTCAACCATATATGTCCTTGTTGTCAAATATCCAATTCTTTGGTACTTTTGCAACACAACAGTCTCATTTCCCTCTGTAGATAATTGCAATTCAATTTGTCCTTCGTATCCAAGGGGAAAGAATTCATTGTGTACTTTAACACCTTTTAATTGGTTGCAGAATTTAGCTGCTTCATTTGGTCGCAGTTTAATTATTCTTTCTATTTTTACAGTTTCAATTTTTCCAGGGTTTAAAATGATTTCTCTATTTGGCAAATGCAATGGATCTTCATCGAACCACAATAAAAACTCTGTTTCTTCTTCGGGAATTTGATTTTCTACCTCAGCTTGGCCGTTTAACTCTTGTTCAGTCGTGTGATTTTGTACTTTATCCTTTTCCTCGTTGAGCAAGTGTAATATACGTTCCGACATCTTCCAAGTAGTGATGAGAGAATGTCCAACAAGTAGTGATGAGAGAATAGCATATGGATCCCGGGTTGATCGCGCAAGCTTTTAAACAGAGCTTACAAAAAAAAAAAAAAAAAAAAAAAAAAAAAAAAAAAAAAAAAAAAAAAAAAAAAAAAAAAATTTTTTTTTTTTTTTTTTTTTTTTTTTTTTTTTTTTTTTTTTTTTTTTTTTTTTTTTTTTACAGTTTCAATGTTTTGCTTAATAGATGTTGGAAGCTTTCGCTACTCATGACATCTGTAAAATGTAACGCGTTCAATACATCCATTTCAATAACAGTTTTGCCATCCATCAAGCGTCCCTTGTAATCTACATACAACCCTTGTAAATTGAAAACCATCTTTGAATAACTGTAGCCGGGTTCCCAAATTTTACACGTTTTACTGAGCGCATCGTTTGAAGTTTTGGCATGTGCCAATGCTTGCACTGCGTCCAATCCATCCCAAAACGAACTTTTAACGTACATGTCTTCCTGATAACCAATGCACCCAAACATTTGATACAAGTGTTCATAACTGCCTTTGGCACCCGATTTAACCATAGACACCAGACATCCATTGGTTTCTTCTGCTTTTTGCTTAAACGTTTCAAAAGATCCCCTTCCAAACTCGCTCAACATGTCCATTTCTTTCAGCGTCAAACCGAAACATATTTCGTTTTGCAACACTTCCAAATAAAATAATCTCAGACGGTCAATGTATTCAAACGTTTTCTGGGATCCATAATGGTCGTACAACACTTTAAACGTAGTATGTAAATTTTTCGCCTTGAAAGGTAAAAAATCAATCTCCTCATACTTTAAGAAATAGACCACCAGCATGTCCTGGTTGGGCGTCAGCTTTGGGCCCTGCATGACAAAACAACCCAAAGAATATTCGGAATTTAAAATGGTGGCGGCTTCGGCTTGCGACAAACCATTGGGTATCACGTACAAGTTGCATTCATCCCCATCGAAATCACCATTAATAGCTTGCAAAATAGTTAATGGAATTCCAAAACAATCATATTCCCATCCAGGAGACGAAACGTACAACCCTACAAAATTACCGGGTTGTAGGGAGGGCATACGATTCAAAATGATCCATTTCTTATGCAAGTTGAATGATTTTACAATGTGGATAGGTAATCGGATTTCGTTGGGCCGTAACGTGGCGTCCGGAACAATCATGCCCCGCATGGACAAGGTGCATCGCTTGCCAAATCCATGATATCTCATGATGGTGTATTTGCCACCCGATCTGCGTGCTATGCTCCCGTAATTCAATGGCGTTTCCAAGATATCCATCAACATTTTGTCTACTTTTACCTTGGGTTGAACCACTTTGGTGCGTTGCGTCATGGGTTTACCTTGTACAAATTTCATGACTTTTTCATACGTGAGTGTGGATTTGACTTGCCAATAAATGGGATCGGGAAGAATTAAAAAATCTTGATTCGATACTATACGAAACTTGTCCAACGTGCGTTTCAACACGGGTAAAGCAAACGTATACCCAGGCGTGGGGACTGCAATCGATTGGACGGGGTAGGACCGAATACTACCATCATAATAAAACTGCTTACAACATACTGTCCACGACACCTTTGTAAATTTTAATGTATCTTTGCAAACTAAACATTTGGTTTCGTTGGTGTGACTCTTGCGCCATGCTTTTAAAATTTCAATTACATCCTCAGGATGGTATTGAATAGGACAATCTTGTAAAGACAAGAGAGATATCTTGTAATTATCAATCGCCATGGAACGTTATCGACGACGAAGAAATGGTTCCGAGTATTATTCCAAAGATAAGAAGGGTTTTTTAAAGAGATTAGGTGGTGAGGTGTATGCCCGTGACAAGTACGGAAACCAAATATATCCAGACTGTCAAGATTATATATTTGCTCGTGACAAGCGGTTTGAAGAGTTTTACGCTAGTGACGTTGATGGAAACGAGTATTATCCTCTTCGAAACAAGAAAAGTTGTTTAATACAACAAGGACAAAGTGTCAAAATTGCAAAAATGTATGACGGCACACAACGTTATCCGGTGGACAAACACGGTAACGAGTATTACTTATTGCATGAAGGGAAACCGTTTTTATTGCGAAAAAGCGATGGTACGCCGTATTTGGCAAAAAATCATAAAGGTATTTCAATGATTCCTTGGAATTTTTTGCTAGAGTACGTAAAAGATGATACTCCGTATCTCTATTGCAAAGACTCTACAGGTAACGGCGTGTATGTACGTGGTTCAGAGTTGCCAGCAGGTCTCGAAATGTTGTGTGATTGCATATGCCGGTTGACGTTATCTCAACCCTCCTTAATCCCTTGTTGCCTGCGATGTGTTGTTTAATATTTACGTTGTCTTGGCATCGAGAGATTATCCAAATTCTTCATCATTTAAATTTTGCAAGTTGCGACAGCTCCAAAAAATTCTGATGAGGTGAGAACATTGAGACTCGCCTTAAAAGCACAATGTCAAAAAAAAAAAAAAAAAAAAAAAAAAAAAAAAAAAAAAAAAAAAAAAAAAATTTTTTTTTTTTTTTTTTTTTTTTTTTTTTTTTTTTTTTTTTTTTTTTTTTTTTTTTTTTTTTTTTTAGAATTGTCGTCTTGTGCCCTTGAGCAGTTTCAAACTCTCACCCCCTTGGATTTTAGGATTCTATTGTCCTACGCAAGTTTCTAATGATGATGTGATCATAATACACAATTGCAGATTCCACTTTTCGTTTTTTGTTTGTCAAATCTTCAAACGTTGCGCTTCTTTTGCTTTTGTTTTCTTCTTGCAAGATACTGTTTTCAAATGTCAAGGGCTCATCCTCTTGATCCAATATACTATTGTGACGTACCGATCCCAATTGTAAATCAGATTTACGGTATTCGCTAAATTCCTCCTCAAACTTTACAATTAAATCTGCCTCTGGAGTTGTGTTATTTTTGGTATTTTTCAGAAATTGACGCACAGCTGATCGAAGATCCGTCATGGTGGTAATGTGATCATCGCTCATTTGCACATCCATATGCGTTTTAAACTGATTGTAAACATCCGTATTAAACAAATACATTTGAGTATATTCCACTACACTGGGTGGCTCGTCTCGATAATGCAGCAACCCATCTTTAATACTCATGTGTTTTTTCAAGTGATACAAGAGTATTAAAAAACATCCCACAAATGATCTTTCGACGGCATATTCATCTTTTCCATATCGATTCAGCTGCACTTGTTCCGAAGTTGTTTTCGGTGGCTTGTTGACAAATCGCGACAAAAAGGGAATGGCTGTGACGCGATCTTGAAATGCTTCAGTGGCTTGACAGTCTGGTACGTTGTTGGTCGACGTAAACAGCTTGGCAGTGGGTATACCTCCTTGACTGGCCTCATACATGTTTCGAAAGGTTACGCAAGAATTTCCCGTAATTTGTTTGACACGATTTTCGTTCAATTTACCTTCCAGTTCTTCGGATGTCACGATGCGACAGTTGAAAATGGTCGAAGCCAAGTCGGGAGTCGCGTTACCCGCGGCATTGCTGGGTTTCAAATTGTCCGATTGGATACAATGGTAATAGCCTCCAAACACGCGACCCAGAATCTCAAAGAGTTTGCTCTTTCCGTTGGATGTTTTGCCTTTGCACACGAAAAATTTTCTCTCATAATTGGTGGCAATGAAAATGCTCGCCAGCACATCGCACAAGTACATGAGCAAATCGTGTTCAAATGCAGTGTACTTACACAAATGAACGTAAAAATGCATCATGGATTTGGCATAGGGATCGTAAGCAATGTGCGACATTTCTTCTTGAATCATTTCGTGTAACGTGTCAAACAAATCGTCCGTCCGATCCGTAAACAACGCTTTTAAATATTTTAAAAAGAAAAATTTGTCAGTCATCAATTCGTACAATTTTTCCAAATCGGGAGAGTTGTGATACAATTTGATCATTTCTTGCCTGGAAACGTCAATGCCGAGACGCTTATCGGATAAAAACAACTCGGGTACCGTAGCTCCAATGTGTCCAGTCAAGATGTCTAGTAAACCGTCCTGCAAACGGATAAACCACTTGTGACGATCCATTTGAATGTATTTCTGTTCCAGATTCGAATCACTTGTAATGGTGGACGTCACTGCCCTGAGGTTAAATTTCTGAATCGTTTCATCGTCGGGTCCACCCAATTTGCCACACCTCTTGTACTCTTGCAACCACGAAACGATGGATTGCCACAAATTGCTCAGGTGCGATTCCTTTTCACTTTCGCTCGAAATTTCTTTCCACGATTCAATCAAATAATTCCAAATGTACGTCGATGGTTTTCGCAACGAATTGAGCATGCGCAACACCTTGATGGGAAAGTGACTCTCTTGGATGCGTCGATACAGCTCCACCATTTGCTGTGGCGTCGTCACACTCAGAATGGCCCGCTGTGAATCGGTCACAATTTGCTTGAGCTTGTCCTTGTTGCGGACGTAGCGATTGCACAAATTGTTGCCACAAAAATAGATGGTTTCTTCTGTGAAATCCTTCATGGTAACGTTGGTGTGTTCCACATCCACCAGTTCCATGCGATCCAAGAGCGGAAAAAAATCCTTGTCCAAGGTTCCTTTTAAATGCGCCACCATCACCACAGAGGAAGTGTTTAAGCATTTACACAATGCATAAAACATGGGTAAAAAGTAAATACCGTCGTTAAACTCCATGATGGTCTTGATGGGATTGGAATCTCTTACAAACTTGTCGTTATTTTCTCGCAATCCTTGATTCATTTTATGAAAAATGGGATTGACATTGGTAGAGTTGGGTGTCAAACGTGCTCCGCGCTCGTACCAACTCTTTAAGGCGGCGTTATTGGTTTCGAAATTGCTTAATAAAAATGTATTGAAATGTAAATAATGATGGCTTTTCAAGAAATGAGTGCCGTCAAACAATAGTTTTTTCCCTTTGAAAATGTATCCCATGGCCGAAGAACTCTTGTATGAAAATGAACAAATGGCTTGAAAATCACTCGATTCATTTGGAATGCATCCAATCAGGGTCGGGTAGGACAATTTATACAAGGCAGGGAAGGGTGTTGCGACGGGCATCATAAAATTCAAAATGTGTTGTCGAATCTGTTGCCTTTCGACAAACAGAAATTTGCGAAAATACGACTCTAGATTGTATTTGACGCGTTTAAATGATTTTTTAATTTTTTCCAGTTGAACATCCAACGGCTTACTGAAATCAATCATGTATTCATTTTTCTCGTCCACGTAATGTATTTGAAGCGCCATGTAGGGTTGTGTGTCGGGTTTGGCTGATCCCGCAAGTGTCATGTTTTGCAAAATATCGAGCGTATAGGTTCCCCTGTTTACAATGGAATATCGTAAGATGGGTTTCAAAGATTCACACAACAGTATGTAATCGTCGTGCGATATGAGAAATTCAGGTAAATGAACGTGAACACCATGCCCGTCGGATCGAGCAGCAATAATATATGTAAAATGGTTAACGTGTGTCAAAAATGTCATTTTGAGGGTGGAATGAATCTCAGGAAGAATGATATCGAACAAGGATTCAGTCGTTTGGCCATCCGCATGGAAATCCAAATCCAAAACCACAGAATGACATTCGGCCGATGCCAAATCCAACGTGCAAGCTATAAATGTATTTTGTAAGCACCAATGATGAGCAAAATGGAGATAATCTTGCTTTTTTACATAGGAAATACCACCTGTAATGTTATAGAGGAGGTATACATCGGAGACGGGAGCTTCTTCCACAGTATTGACTCGATGTAGATATATAGACATTGCTCTCGGCTGACGTCTTTATTACACCATCGCAACGCATCAAAGAGATTTTTTTTCAGGCAATCGAGATATAATTCATTAAAAAAAAAAAAAAAAAAAAAAAAAAAAAAAAAAAAAAAAAAAAAAAAAAAAAAAAAAAAAATTTTTTTTTTTTTTTTTTTTTTTTTTTTTTTTTTTTTTTTTTTTTTTTTTTTTAATGAAAAAAAGTTTTAAATATACATCCAGTGAAAAATCATAATTACAGATTACAGATAAATGTTTTGCTCAATCCTCTTTATCTGATGATTCCAAGAGCTCTTCATCCGACGATTCCGAGTATTCTTCATCTGATGATTCCGGGTGATAATCTCGATTATCATGATATTTATCACAGGCAACGTCAAGAAGTAATTCTGGTGTTACGTTCTGTATAAATGAATCTATACTAGTGATTGAAGTTGGATAAACAACAAGTTCTTTATCTTCATCTAAGCACACTACAATCTTTCGTGTCTTTCGATATCTTCGAACTTTTAGATAAAATTCAACTACGTTCACGTCACCGAAATATATTTCTCTAACCTTTGGCAAATGCCCCTTATCGATATCCATACTTCTATAATCTCCTTGTATGTTTTCCAAAATAGCTCTAAAATGTCTGTTTACAAACAAATCCCTGATTCCAAAGACCGAACCATCAAATCCTTTAGTCATTAAAATTCGAAAATTCAGACGTTGGTTTCCCTTACGTCTATGACAAAAAACATAACTCTTGTAAAATTTGAACTGCTTTTTTATAACGTAGCTCATGTTTGGATTAATAAAATCTATTCCTCGGAACTTTTTTAAAATTTTGTTTTCCAAAATGGCAACCATTAAAAAGTTGATGGGTCTCAGTTGAGGTTTCGTTTTTCTTTGAACAAATTTATATTTCAAATCATATTCAAACCACTTTGGTAGTTTTAAGTCATTTAAATGATCATAATTTTCAATAGAATCCGAAACTGCGGCCATAGACATTTGGAAAAGGCTTGGACAAGTGTTAATATCATTGGAATCGCAATTTCGTAGCTCAGTCGGTTCAATCATTTTCGCCAAATATCTTGCTTTGCATTGAATATGTATTTTTCTAGGATATATTTTATGTTCTACAGATGAAATCAGAGGATCCATAGCCTTTGGATATTTTCGAAAGTTGATGGAATTTAAACATTTTATTTTGATGGAATCGTGATTACCAAAGATTTTTTGAAAGAGTTTGAGTTGATTTATTCCATCTACAAAAATAATGGCGTTGTTTGGAATAAGTTCTAAACTGGATTGTCTGTCTGTTTCATTATCAAGTACTTTCAAATAGATCATTTCTTTCGTCAAAATGTTGAATAATGCATATTTCAATCGCTTCTTAAATGTATTGTACGCTATATATCCAGAAAAAATCATGATTATAGGTAAATAGTTTGCGCTCAGTCCTGTGCAGCTGATGATGATGTGACGAATTCAGATATCACCAACAATTTTTATATTCTCTAAAAAAAAAAAAAAAAAAAAAAAAAAAAAAAAAAAAAAAAAAAAAAAAAAAAAAAAAAAAAAAAAAAATTTTTTTTTTTTTTTTTTTTTTTTTTTTTTTTTTAAACTCTTCTACTTAACGCTTGGCACTGGATGCAAATTTAAAATCTTGTACGTGCTGCAATTGTTTAATGCTGACGCCATCTCTGCAATACCGTCCAAGAGATTGTTCTCTCTTTCATTGTTGAGTAGCACTTCCTTCAAAATGTCATCTGTGTATTCAGAATCTTCAAACACCAGTTGGTGAAAGCTTTGACTTGCCCGTTTTTTCGATATAAATCCAAACAAGTCAAACTTTTCAACTTTTTTGCGTCTACCATTTTGCACAACTTTTGGAGTTAGATACTTGCGTTTTGAAGCATCGTATATATTTTGCGAACAAGCCGATTCGAAATTTTCTGATTGTAGATCCTCTGGAGAACAAAAATCCCCTTGCACCTGTTGAGCATACCACAGGCTGTGAAAAATTTTGTAATTCCCATCGAGTACAGCTGGATATAATCTTTTAAACTCTGCTGCCGCCAGCTCACTTTCAGCCGGTTGAATATTGGCATACTCCAGTTTCTCGTTGAAAATCTTTTGAAAGACGGCGTTTTTAGTTAAAAGATCCTTTGCAATTTTTTCTACATCAGGAGTTTCCATCGTCTTGTTTAAGTCATGGAATTTTACGCAAGCGTCATCAGAAACCTCGCTACCAAACCAATACGCAGCATCGGTTTCAATTCAAATACAGTATGCGTGGAATATGAGGATGGTCAAATACTTTCCGAAAAATTTGATTTGGCATGTAGAATGTTCTTAATCACGTTGCAAAATGTTCACTATCGACGAAAAGAGGCCAGTCCTGATTGCATTTCCATACCTTTAGGATATTTTCAGCTGTTTGGATGGAAAGAGGGTGATGTCGTTGGGTTTTATAGAGATGATTTAGAATTGGCTATCGTATTTTCATAGACGCTACAATATCATCCATTTTCTCGCATGTATACCGATATTTCAAGTATTTAAACATGGTAATTGACACGAGTGCCAAAAAAATAATCAATGTGAGCACAATGAAATGCAAACGAAATGTAGTTTCATGAGTCTGCAATGTCAAAACACCAATAGAGTATAGTAAACCACTTGCTAGAGATAAAATTCCAAAAGGTTCCAAAATGGAGACACTCAACATTGTATTCGCTCCTTTGCTGCAAGCAAATTCAAATACACTTGATTCCAAAATGTTTCGTGGAAAGTCAAAGAGTTTTGTAAATTTCTATGAAAAGATTCATCCGCTGACAGCATATGAGCTAAACTGGAAATTGTTTCTTCCCGGCGACTCAATGAATGATTGACGAGAAAAAAGTAGAGTCTTTCCCACAAGTGATTCCAAGTGGGGAAGAGGTTATTCTTTTGAATAAGGAAAGCTTGAAATGAATTGGGATCCAAAGTGTTTTGTAGAAATGTTTCCAGCCCAGCAAATGTCGTTTGCAAAATTTCTTCAGACGTGTATGAAGGATCCATGTATAACCTTTATTTCAATCCAATAGTTTTAGCATCGACACTCAAAGCAGAGCTTAAATATACAACTTCAAAAAAAAAAAAAAAAAAAAAAAAAAAAAAAAAAAAAAAAAAAAAAAAAAAAAAAAAAAAAAAATTTTTTTTTTTTTTTTTTTTTTTTTTTTTTTTTTTTTTTTTTTTTTTTTTTTTTTTTTTTAATCGTTATGTTTACGCTTTTACTTTTATACTAAAGCCGCAATTCTTACAAACGCGATATAAACTCGGCGGTTCATCTATAGCGCGATCTTGACGTAAGGTATTGTTGAAATCTGGTTGTTTGCAACAATCACGCCGCTGTTTTCTTTTCAACCACTTACTAGATGTTTCATCAGAGAATAACAATTCCATTTTAAATGGCGAATGGAATGACTTGCTTCAATAGGTTGTTTCTCTAGTATAGTGTTGAGACCTTCAACAAATTCAAAAGTTGCTAATTCCAAGAAATTCTACAGTCGCTAATTCCAAGAAATTCTACAGTTGCGAGTTCCAAGAAATTCTACAGTTGCGAGTTCCAAGAAATTCTACAGTTGCGAGTTCCAAGAAATTCTACAGTTGCGAGTTCCAAAAAATTCTACAGTTGCGAGTTCCAAAAAATTCTACAGTTGCGAGTTGAGGGCTTCAAGAAATTCTGACGAGTCTGAGACCATCAAGACTCAACGTCTGACTTTAACCAGCAACGTCAAAAAAAAAAAAAAAAAAAAAAAAAAAAAAAAAAAAAAAAATTTTTTTTTTTTTTTTTTTTTTTTTTTTTTTTTTTTTTTTTTTTTTTTTTTAACGAAGCTATTGACGTTTGAACTTGGACCAGTATTATCTAAAGTTGTGAGCTCCAAGAAATTCTAAAGTTGTGAGGCCCCAGAAATTCTAAAGTTGCGAGGCCCTAGAAATTCTAAAGTTGCGAGGCCCCAGAAATTCTAAAGTTGCGAGTTGGAGAGCTTCAAGAAATTCTGACGAGTCTGAGATCATAAGACTAAACGTCTGGCTTTAAACTACAACGTAAAAAAAAAAAAAAAAAAAAAAAAAAAAAAAAAAAAAAAAAAAAAAAAAAAAAAAAAAAAAAATTTTTTTTTTTTTTTTTTTTTTTTTTTTTTTTTTTTTTTTTTTTTTTTTTTTTTTTTTTTTTTTTAACGAAGCTATTGACGTTTGAACTTGGACCAGTATTACCTAAAGTTGTGAGCTCCAAGAAATTCTAAAGTTGTGAGCTCCGAGAAATTTTAAAGTTGTGAGCTCCGAGAAATTCTAAAGTTGTGAGCTCCGAGAAATTCTAAAGTTGCGAGGCCCTAGAAATTCTAAAGTTGCGAGGCCCCAGAAATTCTAAAGTTGCGAGTTCGAGGGCTTCAAGAAATTCTGATAAGACTGAGATCATCAAGACTCAACGTCTGACTTTAACCTGCAGCGTCAAAAAAAAAAAAAAAAAAAAAAAAAAAAAAAAAAAAAAAAAAAAAAAAAAAAAAAAATTTTTTTTTTTTTTTTTTTTTTTTTTTTTTTTTTTTTTTTTTTTTTTTTTTTTTTTAACGAAGCTATTGACGTTTGAACTTGGACCAGTATTATCTAAAGTTGTGAGCTCCAAGAAATTCTAAAGTTGTGAGCTCCAAGAAATTCTACAGTTGCGAGTTCCAAGAAATTCTACAGTTGCGAGTTCCAAAAAATTCTACAGTTGCGAGTTCCAAAAAAATCTACAGTTGCGAGTTGAGGGCTTCAAGAAATTCTGACGAGTCTGAGACCATCAAGACTCAACGTCTGACTTTAACCAGCAACGTCAAAAAAAAAAAAAAAAAAAAAAAAAAAAAAAAAAAAAAATTTTTTTTTTTTTTTTTTTTTTTTTTTTTTTTTTTTTTTTTTTTTTTTTTACTATGCTGGTATCATTTCTTTTACTCGTTGCATTCCTTGGGAGAATAAATTCTCCACCCAGACTCCGACCGATTTCAAGTGTTCATCATTGTGTGACGTCATGTACATCATGTAAGCAGTCAAACCGATTGTCAACAATATCAATAGTAAAAATATCCATCTCCCCGTTAGAATAGCGACAGAAAGCAATATACAGTTTACATAAACTGTCGTATAAAACAATACACCGTGTATAATGGATCGGTCACCCATCCTTGTTTCTCATTCCATTTCAAAGTCAATCGCCTTATAATTCAACGTGTAGGTTGGAAAACCCAAAGATCTCGTTGTAAAGTCTCCTCTCTTCATTAAAAATCCACCCCCAAATCTAGACACTCGACCTTGCAAGTCTTCCGTCAACACCACGTCAGGTGGATAAGTGAGTTGGTATTGGTATTCTATAACGACTTTATTTCGAAACGTTTGCAAATTAAAACCCTGGGGGTATTTTTTGTCATCAATCTCGTATCCTTCTTCTGGAATGCGGACGTCTAAACCGTCAATCTTGACAATTGGTGTGGGATCTCCCCACACTATTCTTTTGACCTGGTTTTTTGTAAAATAGGCCGTAGAGTAGCTTGGCATGGTAAAACTCATGCTCGGTGCCATACAAGCAAATTTTTTCCCTTGTATCAGTTCAATGCCCGTCGTGCTGGAGGATGGGCAAAACAAAAAGGGTTCGTTTTCATCGCACGTCATGTAAATGGTAGAGTCCCACACGAAATTTCCAGACCGGAGTCGATTCCCGGGCTCGCATGGATCGTCGTACGTCTTCTCCACGGGCCTCTGGGACCAATACAAACGTTTTTCGAGCGATTCCTTTTTAATCAACCTTTCATTTTCCATCAGGCACTGCGAACCGTCTTCGAGCGATAGTTTAAACGAGGGTATGAGGGAAAGAAACGGATATTTTGCGCACTCTGGATGACTGCACACGTTAAACGCTTCCAAATATGTCTCAGACGCCTCGCAAGTTTTGGTGGGGAGCTTGTAGTTCCACGGCTTTATCCAATTACTGATGCTCAACGAATCAAAGGAAAAGAAATCGAGTCCTTCGAACGAAAAGACATTTTCTCGGCGTGGCTGACACAATTTGGTATCGAAATAATGGTTCGCAGGGCATTTTTGGACTGTTTCCGTCTGACAATCATAATACGCGTCGGGTTGTCCACCCATGGGTACTTTTTGAACAGTGTTGTCACAAGCCGATTCTCGCTTAAAACGTTTGTTTATCCGTTGCCCTGGATCCAAGTGAACTCGTTTTCGCGTCTCTTTGAACTCGTAACCTGTGACGCGATCCATTTGAGATGAGTACTTCCAGTTGGGTACGTGTTTTGAAAAGTGATAGGCTGGCACCACAATTTCTGGATCGGTAGAGTGGACGTTTTTACCAAAGGAAGGGACGGAGCATTTCTTGCCATCAAACACGAGTGGTAAATGAGTCAAATCATCCCCTTCGGATAAATAGGGGTCCCAATTTGGAGAACACATGTTAACGCGTTCCACTTTACCACCCATGCACACTCTATATCCTGGCGAAAATGTGAAAGGTCCATTTTGCTGATCGTGGAGAGGGATGAGCGTTCCATCTGGTATATTGAAACAGGCATCCGACTCGCATACGGCTGTGTCGAAATATCGAAACCCCTCTGGACACGTGTCGTACGTCATTTGATTGTCTCGACAGACGAGTAGCGTTTTGGAATTTAAAATTTTGGGTTCCTTGTGAAACTGGCAATAGACGGACGCATCAGACGTGTTGACACATTTGTCGGGCATGAAAATTTCATCGGAAGGGCATTTTTTAGCCGCTCTCGTTCCCTTTTCGCATTCATAATACAAATTTAAGTCATAAGGATTGGCAAAACGTTTTCCATCCTTTTCACCCGAGCAAGGTTGGATGGGTTCACATTGTTGGTTGGTAAACAGGTGACCAGGAGGGCACATGTGCAGTTTATCGATTTGGGAACCTTGGCACGTAAAGTAAAAAACTCGTTTGTCTCGTAACGTGGTAGTGGCATTGGATTCAAATTGCACATTATTTTCGAGAGTTTTATCCCTTTTTAAGTACTCGTACAAGGGTTTTCCAGTAGCCAACACGCGAAAACCGTTGGGTTGACCGTGGCAAACATCTCCCAAAGTAATGGTTTCGTCTTGTATTTTGAATTCATTGGGCAAATCTACTTTCCAATCGACAGTAGAGTGGGTCGAGTATTGAAATGTGGATCCATTCAACTCGAGTTGTTGAGTAAACGTTGGTTTGGAAGGGACGTATGGAGTCGAGGGTTTAGAAACGGATAAGGAGTCAGATTGCGCCATGTAATAGAAATACAGTAAAAAAATGACTAGCGCTAATGCTGTCACCCACATTGTAAACTTGCTTTTGTTGTATCATGTGGGGAAACGCAATGAAAATGATCCCGCCACCAGATCTCGTTTCCCCGTGTTTCCAAGTCTAAAAGGTCGAATATCGTGTAAGAGACAAAGAGGGGGTTCGGGATATTTTACGCGAGTGTTTGGCTTCCTCTTTCTAATTTTATCCATTTCCAAAATCATTTCAAACCAATAGTGTCCAGAAAAGAGTTTGTGAACAAAGCTTGTGGAATGTGACGAGGGTGGGAGGCGAGAGCCTAGGACACGAGCAAACGAGCTTTCACGTATCTCAACGGGTGGTGTTTTCTTTTCCGTCAAAACTGTGGAAGCGAGTGTGGTCATCCAATCATAAAAATCAAACGCTTCAAACATTTCATTTTCAGTCGAATCATCGGGTGGGCATTCGGTCGGCAAGTCGGCCAACAATTCTTTGGTGAGGTCATCCATAGATTTCAGAGTGTTTGAGAGCTGCAAGAAATTCTAAAGTTGAGGCCTTCAACAAATTCTAAAGTAGCGAGTTCCAAGATTCAAGAGATTCTAAAGTCGAGGGCTTTAAGAAATTCTGACGAGTCTGAGATCATCGAGACTCAACGCTTGCTCTTAACCTACAACGTTAAAAAAAAAAAAAAAAAAAAAAAAAAAAAAAAAAAAAAAAAAAAAAAAAAAATTTTTTTTTTTTTTTTTTTTTTTTTTTTTTTTTTTTTTTTTTTTTTTTTTTTTTTTTTTTTTTTCAACAAAGCTATTGACGTTTGAACTTGGACCAGTATTATCTAAAGTTGCGAGGCCCCAGAAATTCTAAAGTTGCGAGTTGGAGGGCTTCAAGAAATTCTGATAAGACTGAGATCATCAAGACTCAACGTCTGACTTTAACCTGCAACGTCAAAAAAAAAAAAAAAAAAAAAAAAAAAAAAAAAAAAAAAAAAAAAAAAAAAAAAAATTTTTTTTTTTTTTTTTTTTTTTTTTTTTTTTTTTTTTTTTTTTTTTAACGAAGTTATTGACGTTTGAACTTGGACCAATATTATCTAAAGTTGTGAGCTCCAAGAAATTCTAAAGTTGTGAGCTCCGAGAGATTCTAAAGTTGCGAGGCCCCAGAAATTCTAAAGTTGCGAGGCCCCAGAAATTCTAAAGTTGCGAGGCTCTAGAAATTCTAAAGTTGCGAGTTGGAGGGCTTCAAGAAATTCTGACGAGACTGAGATCATCAAGACTCAACGTCTGACTTTTTTTTTTTTTTTTTTTTTTTTTTTTTTTTTTTTTTTTTTTTTTTTTTTTTTTTTTTTTTTTTAAACTTGTTTCTAGTTATTCTTTTTCTCGTTCGCTGTCATCTCTCGCCGGTTCAACTTCGTCACATGGAGTGGATGATTTTGAAATTCCTTCGAGTAGAGCCAATGCTACTTCGATAGCTTCAAGAGTTTTGTTCAACTCAGTGTATGACTCTTTATATTTTTTCAGATGATTCTGCAAAATATTAAAACGAACATCAGTCCGATCTAACATATTTATAATCTGTGTAATATCATCCATAATGCTTACTGCATCATTACTGAGGTGTCTTCGGTCACGATACATACTTTCACGGTACACATTAATCTGACATTCTAAGTGGTCTTCAATCAATTCACTCATCTTGTTTAATCAAAACTAACAAGAGCTCAAGACAAGTCATTTCAAGGCATGACTAGATACAGATTTAAAAAAAAAAAAAAAAAAAAAAAAAAAAAAAAAAAAAAAAAAAAAAAAAAAAAAATTTTTTTTTTTTTTTTTTTTTTTTTTTTTTTTCAATAATGTGTGCATAGAGAAAAACTTATTTTTCTTTGTCAATTGGCAATTGGTTATTTATAATTGGGTGATTAAATACATGCATTTCCGTGTTGACCATGGAATTGTGAAACTCCATGGTTAATGAATGAACGACATCAATTTCTCTTTTCAAAACGATATATTGTATTTCATCTTTGTTAAATTTTGCAAGCAAGTTTGACAAAAAATATTTGAGATATCTCATGCTTGTCTCGGCCCTATCTCTGGCCCGACATGCTTTTTCCTTTTCGATATTAATGAGGCATTGTCTATGTGAATTCATCTTTATTTATCTTTTTTGCTCGATTCTGAATTTGCATGTTTAACAGTGGCCTTTGTCGAATCCATTGGATATTTTTTTTTCTTCTTGGGAGCAGTGGATTCAGATTTCTCACATTTTCGTTTTTCCTTGGGAGTGGCAGATGCTTCCAGTGCTCGTTTTTTCTTGGGTGTGGCAGAACGTTTGGATTCACATTTGCTTTTCTTTGAAAGTGTTGCAGATTGCTTCTTCTCTAGAATTTTATTTTTGATGGGTAATGTGTTTTTAGATGGGTGGCTGGTAGTGGGTCCATCATCCCACTCGTCCGGCTGCAATTTTCGTGTGATACGCACTTTTTTATCAACCACATGATTGTTGACACTGAATGTGTATTTTATTCCCTTTTCCACCAGCATGACGATATTTTGTTTTCGAGCGTGCCAATACAACAATTCGGCATGCATCAATTGTTTCCATTTCAATGTATTCATGACCATGTCACATTCTTCTATAGGCGTCTTTGATCTTTTCCAAAAGGCCATGTTTAACAAAATGCAAAATGTCTTTTTGGTGTTGATAAACATTTGCGCATAATCCACCCATTTACATTCTCGCGCGTCCATGATAAACGATCGGCAATGTTTTTCGCTCACATCTGCTCGAGAATACGTGTATTCAATGTAATCGTTTGCCTTTTCTGGGTACCTTTCCAACATGCGGTAAGCGGCGCAATTTTGGGATTTGTACTCGCTCACGTGTTTTGTTTTCTTGATGATGGAGTATTTCGTCGGATCTCTGCATTTGTAACAAGCCTTTTGAATCAATTCGACCCACAGTAACCATCCACGACTTTCCAAGGAAAGACCCTCCTCCAGCCAAGCGTTGGATACGGCATTTTCTGGCACATCTTGTATGGCCATAGGAGTTGAACGGGTCGAGTAGATGAAATTCCACACATTTTCCAACACCAAGGCTGTCATGAATTCAACGAGTTCATTCACCCGTTTCTGAAAACATTTGGCCACCACTTGTCCCTGCACCGATTCGTAAATGTAGCGTTTTCTGGATAAGACCAGCAAGCGTTTAATGCGTTTCTCATATTTGAGCTCCACGTGAGGCAAGTTTAAAAAAGCATTGATGCTTTCGCAATGGTCGTGTGGCCATTTTTCCACCATCAAGCTATCGGTGTCGGCATAACACACGCGATATCCCAAACGCTTGCAGTAGTGATACGACCCCAGCAATTGATAGCGTGCGAGTGTGACGATAATCATGGCAATGGGCAAGTACGACAGACACGACTGTTTGTTGCCCATGATGCCGTAGAGGGAATTTATCAAAATTTTGATGCACAGTTGGACATTGTGATGATAAATATCCTTGGTCTCCTTGTATTGGCGCTGGTGTGATTTGCGTAAATTGATAAAATGCTTCACGATACAAGGCAGGAAACCCTTGGTGTGGGGGTTGATGACCATGACGAACGATTCCGACTCGTAAGATGGATATCGAAAATGCTCGACGTTTACATTTTTTTCAAAATCCTCGTCTCCATGAATCTTGTACGGAATGGCCAACATGGTTTGGGTGTTGGGGGAGGCCAACCATTCTTCTCTCGTCAAAATGGTGCAGGTGCTGTAACAGAGATTGCAATTGAGAAGGGCGCTCGGGTACATGCTCACAAAATCCATTTCGGCCACGTCCTCGTAAGCCGTTTGAGGAATGCAATAATTTAACGCTCCCTGATAGGTTTTGGCGTTGGTTACCATCAACGCATTGTATTTTTTGGGATCGATGGGACTCTTCATAAACTTGCTGTTGAAAAAATAGCCCAATCGTGAGCCATACGTTTTGAACAGTTCCAACAAAAAGCTTGAATTACCCATGTACAACGCACGCCCGGCATCCCAAGCCGTGAAATTGGCTCGTTCCACTAGAAACGACAAGACCATTTCTTTGGTAAAGAGCTTGTACACTAGAAAGGAATCCTTTAAACAATAACGCACATAGTCTTTGAACGTTCCAAATTGATGCTGGAGCAAACGACGCGGTTGTAAAATTTTGAAACACTCCTCCGCCTGATTGGAGAGAACGAGGGAAGGAGTCACATTGGGATGGGTATACCAAGACCAAAGACCCGTTGAATGGATGGGTACTTTGGTTTCACCGAGCTTTGCTCGCGCCACATCATCCAATTTCAATCCTGGTAAATCGTATTTTGAAAAGACGAGAAAATACTGATACAAATCCAACACCAACTTGTTTTGAAACGTGGCTACGGTGGTCGTGCCCACGAGTTGGGAAGTGTACAGTTTCAAGATTTTGTACATTTTTAGCCACAGCAAGCGTGCAAACACACACGGAATGTCAAATCCAGTAATGTTGTAACCCGTTAAAACGTGACAGTCTTGAATAAACACGTGAAAATCGTTCAGCATGTGTCGTTCGGAGGTGTAGGCGATTGTGTCTTCCATGGAAAGGCCCTCCATCTCACAAGGCAAACGATACAATAGCCATTTGCGCACACCGTCCCGCTTATTCCATTTGTACAAGCTAATCATGACAATTTCGTCCGATGGGTCCATTCCGTTTGGAATATGATCGGTCCCATCCATCGGCACCGTTTCCAAATCAAACGCTCCAATGGTCCAATCGGGAGACTGTGTTTGTTCCGGATGCATCTGAAACGATTCCAATAACCACTCAGACTGATGAGACACGGTGTACCATTTGTAAAAAAATCCGGTAGAATTGTATTTGAAGCAAAGATCAATGTACAGCCGAACCAACCAATCATCTTTTTCGTAATAACTCAATTTGTACTTGGACAAGAGCCTTCCCACATCAGCCACCGAAACATTTTTGACAAACACCTTGTAAAAGGGTTTGGTGGGAGAATCCAGTTTTCCAGAATGCAATCGCGATTCAAAATAGGGTAAAATCTTGCGAGTAGATCCCAAACTAACATGTCGGACGGGACAATTTGGAAAATTTTCTCGAATGGATTCCACCACCTTGTCAATGTGGTTTGTACAAACACCTATCCATTCCTCATATTTTCGAGTGACTTGGTTAATTTGTCCAGACTCATCCAAAAACGTGGTTTTGACTTGAATAATGTGAGGTTCATAGCTTTTCTTGTTAAAGACGGGAACCACCTTCTCCCAGCGGATCGAGTACAGCATTCTTTGACGTGAGCAAGCCTCGAGCCTCTAGCATTTAAAAGGCGATTACAAAAAAAAAAAAAAAAAAAAAAAAAAAAAAAAAAAAAAAAAAAAAAAATTTTTTTTTTTTTTTTTTTTTTTTTTTTTTTTTTTTTTAAGCATAGCTATTGACGTTTGAACTTGAGTAAGTGAGCTCCGAGAAATTCTAAAGTTGCGAGCTCCATGAAATTCTAGAGTTGCGAGCTCCATGAAATTCTAGAGTTGCGAGCTTCATGAAATTCTAGAGTTGCGAGCTCCATGAAATTCTAAAGTTGTGAGTTCCAAGAAATTCTAAAGTTGTGAGTTCCAAGAAATTCTAAAGTTGCGAGCTCCGAGAAATTCTAAAGTTGCGAGCTCCGAGAAATTCTAAAGTTGGGAGGCCCCAGAAATTCTAAACTTGCAAGTTGGAGGGCTTCAAGAAATTCTGACGAGTCTGAGATCATAAGACTAAACGTATAGCTTAAGACTACAATGTCAAAAAAAAAAAAAAAAAAAAAAAAAAAAAAAAAAAAAAAAAAAAAAAATTTTTTTTTTTTTTTTTTTTTTTTTTTTTTTTTTTTTTTTTTTTTTTTTTTTTTTTTTTTTAGCAAAGCTATTGACGTTTGAACTTGAGTAAGTGAGCTCCGAGAAATTCTAAAGTTGCGAGCTCCATGAAATTCTAGAGTTGCGAGCTTCATGAAATTCTAGAGTTGCGAGCTCCATGAAATTCTAAAGTTGTGAGTTCCAAGAAATTCTAAAGTTGTGAGTTCCAAGAAATTCTAAAGTTGCGAGCTCCGAGAAATTCTAAAGTTGCGAGCTCCGAGAAATTCTAAAGTTGGGAGGCCCCAGAAATTCTAAACTTGCAAGTTGGAGGGCTTCAAGAAATTCTGACGAGTCTGAGATCATAAGACTAAACGTATAGCTTAAGACTACAATGTCAAAAAAAAAAAAAAAAAAAAAAAAAAAAAAAAAAAAAAAAAAAAAAAAAAAAATTTTTTTTTTTTTTTTTTTTTTTTTTTTTTTTTTTTTTTTTTTTTTTTTTCAACAAAGCTATTGACGTTTGAACTTGGACCAGTATTATCTAAAGTTGCGAGGCCCCAGAAATTCTAAAGTTGCGAGTTGGAGGGCTTCAAGAAATTCTGATAAGACTGAGATCATCAAGACTCAACGTCTGACTTTAACCTGCAACGTCAAAAAAAAAAAAAAAAAAAAAAAAAAAAAAAAAAAAAAAAAAAAAAAAAAAAAAAAAAAAAAAAATTTTTTTTTTTTTTTTTTTTTTTTAACGAAGTTATTGACGTTTGAACTTGGACCAATATTATCTAAAGTTGTGAGCTCCAAGAAATTCTAAAGTTGTGAGCTCCGAGAGATTCTAAAGTTGCGAGGCCCCAGAAAAAAAAAATTTTTTTTTTTTTTTTTTTTTTTTTTTTTTTTTTTTTTTTTTTTTTTAGCAAAGCTATTGACGTTTGAACTTGAGTAAGTGAGCTCCGAGAAATTCTAAAGTTGCGAGCTCCATGAAATTCTAGAGTTGCGAGCTTCATGAAATTCTAGAGTTGCGAGCTTCATGAAATTCTAGAGTTGCGAGCTCCATGAAATTCTAAAGTTGTGAGTTCCAAGAAATTCTAAAGTTGTGAGTTCCAAGAAATTCTAAAGTTGTGAGTTCCAAGAAATTCTAAAGTTGCGAGCTCCGAGAAATTCTAAAGTTGCGAGGCCCCAGAAATTCTAAACTTGCAAGTTGGAGGGCTTCAAGAAATTCTGACGAGTCTGAGATCATAAGACTAAACGTATAGCTTTAAACTACAACGTCAAAAAAAAAAAAAAAAAAAAAAAAAAAAAAAAAAAAAAAAAAATTTTTTTTTTTTTTTTTTTTTTTTTTTTTTTTTTTTTTTTTTTTTTTTTCAAAGGTATGGTGATTGCAAACTTTTTCGGCAAATTGGACAAAAATTATTTATCAGCATCCAATTGTATAAACAAGCCTTATGGAAAATGTGATTGCATCCAGTCTTACTTGCAACGTCATGTGGTTTATAGGTAGCCAAACAAATTGAACAATCAGTTTTCAAATTTTCGACCGCCATGTCTTTCTTCTCAAGTGAAGAATTGTATTTCCACATATTCGAATCCCAATCTTTAGAAATTGTTCCAAAGCTTTTAAAAAAATCAAACCAGTAGCTTTGGGTGTAACTCTGATAGTTACATGCGCACCTGTTACTTTTCCTAGTTTTACATTTTAATACTCTTTTCATTGCTTGAAACATGTTTGTTGCGGATAATGGCATTGGACGTGATACGGATTACCACAAGAGAAGACCCAATGGAATGAGTGTGGTAGACGATGCCGAGGTAAATATCACGAGATCCAATTCAACCAAGTCAATTTGTCAGAGGACCATCCGTAATCCAAATCGTCAGACACAGATTTTCTTCATTAAAATTATCAAGCAAAAAGAGCAAGTTGTCAGAGCTTCAAAAAATTCCAATGCGATGAGATTATATAGTTTTAGTGTTTGGCTTAATACTATATTGTAAAAAAAAAAAAAAAAAAAAAAAAAAAAAAAAAAAAAAAAAAAAAAAAAAAAAAATTTTTTTTTTTTTTTTTTTTTTTTTTTTTTTTTTTTTTTTTTTTTTTTTTTTTTTTAACGAGAATTGATTGACACAATTTTGCAAGTCTTATGAAAAATTTGTTTTCAAATTTTTGACCAACATGTCCTTCATCTCGAGTGAAGAATTGTATTCCCACATATTCGAATCCCAATTTTTAGAAATTGTTTCAAAATTTACTGAAAAATCATGCCAGTAGCGTTGGGTGTATGCTTCTAGTAAGTACGACCGAACAAATGAAGGCATCCAATTTAAAATCCTCCTGTTTACCAAGTCCTTATCAATTATTCTTTGTACTTCGATGGAATCTAGACTCAAGTCCCGTATCATTTCAAAAGCACTAATTTTTTGTCCATGAAAGCGTTCATTCCGGAGATGAATCAATCTATTATTTGAAGAATTGGCCGGTTTGCAGTGCGGACATGTCTTATACATAACATTCCACAAATCATAACACCTTTGGTGAACCGTATGTCGACAACACTTCCAAGTGCTCACGTTATAATCCAGCAGACATATTCGGTCACTGCAAATGAAGCATTCTCCAGGTAGAATGGTGTATAACATATTCAGAATTATGCTTTATGTATTATTGAGTTGTATCGAGCTTGTGACACGTCATATATTCAATAAATTCTAAAGTTGCGAGTTGATGGCTCCAAGAAATTCTGACGAGACTGAGATTATCAAAACTCAACGCCTGGCTTTAAACTACAATGTAAAAAAAAAAAAAAAAAAAAAAAAAAAAAAAAAAAAAAAAAAAAAAAAAATTTTTTTTTTTTTTTTTTTTTTTTTTTTTTTTTTTTTTTTTTTTTTTTTTTTTTTTTTTACACTGGGCATTGAGTCTTGTTGTAGTTTAACCAATCCATATGAGCAGCATATTGGTGATTCATGTTGCAGTTTGTTACATAATCAATTGTGAGCCAGTTGGCATGTCGATTGACCAACAACGCATAAAATATCAGCAGATACAAGCACGTGGCATCAAAGTGATCCGTTTCCTTTGGATAAAATTCCTTGGCAATCTCTTCAATTTCGGGCAATGCATTCTTCTCTATTAATGAAAAATCATTGTATTTAATATACACTGCATGGGAGCACCGATCGCGATCATCAATAATATTGTATAGAAAACCATAGTCCACCAGTCCCGTTTGTATATTTTTTACGTGAGCAATGGCTTCTGGTTTAAACTCTCGTACCAACTCTCTCGGTACTGTGTAAAAGTCTTTTAAAACGTGGCTTTTGATTTTGAATTTGCTGATGCGATACTCGTTTCTCACGGCAACGGAATCTACGAGGCGATCCAAACGCAAGTTTTGCGCTTTCAACATTTTTAAATCGTAATACTCGCTAGGCTGGGTACGCTTACAAGACATGTTCTTTAATTATCCTTGTCTATTGAATGGCCATTGACACAAAATCTAGAGGAGAATTTCCAGATTTCACAGGTACGCGAAAACTCAACGCCTCTTCATCAAATGGACAAAAAATGGGTTTCTTTTTCCAACTAAAGTTTGTCATGCAATTCACGCGTCCGGTGAAAACGTTTTGCTCCACCCGCGAGCGTTCCACCACACAACGAGATGTTTCATCTTTTTCGTGTAAATAAGGTCCGCACTCGCATTTGTTACCGATAAACTTCATCATGGGTAAAGGATTTGGAATGTCTTGAATGCAATAATCAACTGAACACGTAAAAGGTAAAGTGTTTACCATCGCGTGCCCACGGGCGTCGGGAGAATCACATTTGCATCGGAAACGTAACGTTTTTCCATCAGACAAAGTTTCGTATGCATTTTCAATATTTTCTGCTGGTTTGTTTTTTAAATGGTCCCACAGCACATTTTTACTGTTGTCTCGAGCATCATCACTGTAACACGGATTTTGAAAAATGGATTTGTTTCTCGGAATACAGGTCCAGCCAGATGACGAGAATACGTGATGCGATGTTGTTTGATTGCAGTCACCCACTCCTTTGGGTAAGCAATACGTTCCCGGTACCAGTTTCTGATCCATTAAATATATGGATTCCCCCTCCATCACCTGAAAGGAGACGTACTCTCCATTTCCGCAGATTTGATGACAGTCACAGGCTTCGTCCGTGGGACATTTGAAACCGTATAAAGGACAGGCGAACGCGTTGACGGTGGATATCCACGGACCTTGCAATAAATGGGCCACAGGAGACTCGTTCAAAAATGGTTTGTAAAACAAATTGATGATGGTCACGATCAAAATCAAGAACAAGATGTATTTTCTCTTTACCATTCTTTGTCTATTGTTATTATTGTTCCATTTAGATCCGATTCCGGGTCGACCGCATCACAATCATTATGCCCTCGTGTATTCGTGGAACGAATTCAGGGTCGTACGCATATTCCCACAAAACTGGTACGTGTTGATCGACAAAAATGGTGTGTTTTCGTACGAGCCCACGGAATCATTGGAAACGTATATCCCGGCTATTCGTTTGGATAATCATCGAAAATATGACATTTTTCACTATCGTTATTTACTAGATTGGATGAAGGAAGCACCTGTTGTCATATCGTATCCATTGGAAAAGAAAAACTTGGTCGACATTTTAAATTACATTACGTCGACAGCTTAGCCATTTGGGCACACACCAACTTGAACGCGCCAAAGGAACTGGAACCATAAATTTTCAAATTTGAACATTTCTCTTGGAGCGTGGAAATGATTTTGTCTGTATAACTCATCTTTAGAAATCCAATTCGCTCAATTCCAGTCATTTCCAAATACATGATGAGCACATCCAAACCATCTCGACTGCATACCGTCCCATGTTTTTTACAAATCCGAAAAGGATACATGGGGAAGACACTGACGCCTTTCATGGAGCCTTTCATGGTATTGGGGAAGGGCACAATGAGCACACCGACTGCTTTGGAAACCAAACGATTCAATATTGGAATTTTGGGATCGAATGAAACAAAATCCTTTTCTTGAGAATACATTTCGAGTAGATTCAACCAACGATCAATGAATGCCGCCAACCTGTCAGATTCAATGTATCGCAATGTGCTATAATAGTGATCAGCGACAATCTCCTTGGCTCGCAGCAAGTCAAACATTTTTAAATGGAAATGTTTCGTTAGCTTGATCGTTCAGCTTAAATACAACACTGTAAAAAAAAAAAAAAAAAAAAAAAAAAAAAAAAAAAAAAAAAAAAAAAAAAAAAAAAAAAAAAAAATTTTTTTTTTTTTTTTTTTTTTTTTTTTACAGTGTTGTTTGAATCTCTATTGAATCAAACGCTTTACGATTATTTTTCTCACGATCCACTTGCAATTCATTCAGAATATTTTGCATGTCCAGACTTTTCAAACACAACAATTGTTTTAAATCTGATTTAATGTCTTGTTGTTTCATCAACTGTTTAAATGCCTTATTCATGGACACCACTTGACCATGATATATGAGGCGATCATCAGTCCAAGATTTTATTTGTTTATCAGCAGCATAGGATGATGTAAATGAATTAAAATAGGAATGTCTCTTCAAATGCTTCACATTTTCTATCAAGAAATAATGTTGCTCATACACAACGCCATTCAATCCTCTAAATGTTAAATGTACCATTGGAAGATTTTCAATTTCAGATTTTGGAATATCAAAATGAAATCCAGTTTCTTCTTCAAACTCTCGATAGGCGGCTCTAAATAAACTGATAGTGTTTATCTTTTCGTGTCTTTTGACTGAATATGGGAGTTGACCATGAGGAAAATCATACACGTCCTCAAATATCTCGTCATTTTTATAGCGTTGATAATCTATAACATCATGTTGCGGCAAATTTACAAGAATTTTCTTTTCAAACCATTCGTGTACAATTTTTTGATTACTCTCGTACGGTATCTTCTTTTTATGTAGGTAATGATAAAAATCCTGTACACAGTATGGAACTTTTCGGCGCAAAAGAACAATTTTGTCGGTTGATGTCTTTACGACAAGTCCATAAGACGTGGTTAATTTGCTTTTCATATTGATACTTGAGAATATAGGAATGGCTGGTTTTGCTCTTGCTTTCAAACAAGTGTTGAACATTCACTCGTGGCGAACTTTTAAACAGCCCTTAAAAAAAAAAAAAAAAAAAAAAAAAAAAAAAAAAAAAAAAAAAAAAAAAAAAATTTTTTTTTTTTTTTTTTTTTTTTTTTTTTTTTTTTTTTTTTTTTTTTTTTTTTTTTTTAAATTATTATTATTTATCCTCTTCTGTTGTTACTTCATTTTCTTCGACACGCTTAACTTTAATTTTTTTGCGGTGGCCTTTTTCTCCACCATCGCCAGGTCGCTTGTTGCTACAATCTCCTCTCTCACCTTCTGTTACATCCTCTTCTTCGACACGCTTAACTTTAATTTTTTTGCGGTGGCCTTTTTCTCCACCATCGCCAGGTCGCTTGTTGCTGCAATCTCCTCTCTCACCTTCTGTTACATCCTCTTCTTCGACATGCTTAACTTTAATTTTTTTGCGGTGACCTTTTTCTCCACCATCGCCAGGTTGCTTGTTGCTGCAATCTCCTCTTTCACCTTCTCCATTTTTCTTTTTCCATTTTTCATGTGAATCCAACCGCCAGCTTGCGACATCTACGAGATCTTTTCCAATTTGTTCCAAGTAAAAGTTTGAATAAATACTTCCTTTTCCTTGGAATACACCCTCCAAAATCTCTTTCATATGTTTGGGATTCGCAATGCCATCAAAATCTCGATACAATTGCCGAACTGCTCTTATATGCTTCCCTTTAATGTCGTCCGGTCCAAATTTAAAGGCATCCACATATGATTTTAAATCATCTCCCAAGAATCCGTCGACGGCAAAAAATATCCACAACTGCCTCTTGTCCTTGACGAAGCGATTGAAACAGGTTGCTATCCTTGACAAATCCGTTAATCTAACATAATCTCTTCCCAGCACTCGTTCAACGCAATGCTGGTCTTCAGCATTCTGAGTCTTTTTCCTCTGCTTCCAAAGATCTTGCAACATTTTATGCAATTCAGCATCCATCAAACATTGCCCCTGTTTGATGGATTCTTGTATTGCAGTCCATGACAATTTGAAATTTTCTTCTGCCAATCTTTTTAAAATACGAATCACCAGAGTCTCATGTGTTAAATGTGGGTTGTTTTGAGCAAGAGTCAATTCCTTATAAAATAACCATGTAGAAGTTGCATACTGCTGCTCATTAGTAAAACTTTCTGGTTCGAAAATTGCAACAGTGTTTTGAATATCATCCATGGTCGAGCAAGGTCCGGCTGGAGAAGTAGAACAATCCTTGGATGTGTAGAACTTGATTTTGATGTTTGCAAAGACTCGAACTTATATAGCTTTAAAAAAAAAAAAAAAAAAAAAAAAAAAAAAAAAATTTTTTTTTTTTTTTTTTTTTTTTTTTTTTTTTTTTTTTTTTTTTTTTTTTTTTTTTTTTTGTAATTAAAAATGATATTGTCTAAAGTTGAACAAGATTTCTCAAGACTCAAACTTTAATTAAAATTGTATAATCAATAATCGCCCAAAGTAAAAAAATTACCTGGAACGTAATTCAATTTTTTGCATCTCGGAATTAGATTTCACGACCTCAACTGTCAAATACAACACATTTCAATGTTGTATTTTTTTTTTTTTTTTTTTTTTTTTTTTTTTTTTTTTTTTTTTTTTTTTTTTTTAAATCACACAACACTATTTTAAAAACAAAACACATTTATTGATTCAAGTTTACATTCAATTATTCTTTACATTTAACATTTAACAACCAGTTACATTACGCACGCTCAAGTTTAACGGCTCGATAAACTTGATTGCTGACCGATTGCTGTAGGATCCAGTCTTTCGGCTTGTTGTCAAATCCAGAGGCACGTCTGGATCGTCTTCCTGGCACGTCTCTGACGTCGGATGTATCGCAGGCACTAGATTGTCCAGCGTGGGCATGTCTCGTGTCGTGGGCCATTCATACACCTCGCAAGTTTCTTGTAATTCCCTTATGACGCTGTTATAGTCGTTTTTTTCGTTTTTTTCCTCTAAGTTGAGCATCATTTGCTCAAAGAGTGTGTCCTCCATGTCTGGTTGGAAGAAATCTTCCAACAGAGTCACTTCCTCCGTTTGACTAGCCCCCAGGGAGGGAGGCGACTCGAAAAGGACTGGCTCAGATGGACCAGGCATCATGAATTCTGGCGCTGGTGGATCAGGCATCGTGAATTTTGGCTCAGATGGTCCAGGCATCAGGAATTCTGGCGCTGGTGGATCAGGCATCGTAGGCTCTGGCACTGGTGGACCAGCCATCGTGAATTCTGGCGCAGGTGGACCAGGCATCGTGAATTCTGGCGCAGGTGGCCAACTGATGGGCTCTATGAATGCTAAGGGTTCCATTGGCTCGGGATGAAACACCGGAGGCGGTGGCGGCGGATTTATTCGAGTCTTTTCAGCTGGCGGACCCAATCGAGATCTCTTTGCCGGAGGTGCCTCCTCCGGCATGGGCACGGGTGTGGGAGGCGGCAATTTGTAAGGCTGGGGCTCAAATTCCCGGTGGTCTCGGTAATCATATCCCTCCGGCACCGGGCAGTCTCTCTGGACAATGTCCAAGGTGAAGATTGTTTTCTGTACCGTCATCACCACATACTCGACATTTTCTGGAATACTATAGCGTTTCCATGGCTGAAACACAAAGAGGTCATATTTAAACTGGTCCGTTGGCTTTAAGCTCTTTCGCACCGTCCAAGGCTTTTGGACCCGACTAGAGAGCACGTACAGTTGGAGGGGTGCGTCTGAGGTCTGGTAGACGTGCTTCGTTCCACTCTGCACGGTCCTAAATCCAAACGTAAATCCAAATTTTACAATAAACATATTGTCCATTCTGAATCCCAGCCGTTGGTCTGAATTTTTCAAGTTGTTTCTGTTTGGGTTTTTGATCAGCTTACGGACTACCTTGTCCCATTGCGGCTTACTCGGCGAACAGTGCCGCGCCTCCGACACACACCGCAGGAAATTTTGAATTGCTTTTTTTTTCTCTATCCACTTTAATTCAAGTATCGAGTAAAACATTCTATAATTCTCTTGCTCCTGAAATGCTATGAATGCGGTGACTCGTCCCATCTTGGCAGCATGTTCAAAAGCATCCAAGTTATCCTCCAGGCTAAGAGAACGGAGTGAAGAGCTCAGGGTATTCGGAAACACATCCATGGTTTGACACGAGTTGAAAGGCTTTTCGATCTCTTGAGTCGAAAGTGAAGTTTCTCTCGCGGTGCCTCTGCTTTTATAGCCGAAAAGCAGGATGTGCATCCGTTTAGTGGGCGAGTCTATTTAACAGATGACGTCAGGGGGTGTTTTGCTTCCAAAAGGTTTTTCGCACACGGGAATCAAGCTTGGCGCAATCTATCTTGAATTGTTTTGGGTAGAAATTTCTTGGTAAGAGTTGTGCAATGACTCAACAAGCTTGATCCTATAGATGATTTCGAACCATTGAAATGTCTCATAGATTTTGAAACTGTTTAACAAGCTGGGTTAGATTTGGCATTTGACTCAGTAGATGATTTCTTGAAGAACTGACTTTATCATGGTTGATAGGCAACGTTATATACATTCACACGAAAAAAAAAAAAAAAAAAAAAAAAAAAAAAAAAAAAAAAAAAAAAAAAATTTTTTTTTTTTTTTTTTTTTTTTTTTTTTTTTTTTTTTTTTTTTTTTTTTTTTTTTTTTTTTTTTTTTTTTACACTATTGAACAACGGCTCAACTTTCGTTTCAATTTCAACAGTCGTTTACTTTTTCGAATCGATCCGTTTCGAGTTTTTCTTCTTCCCATTCGTGCCAAAGCGGGTGGTTTTGCTTTGGGTGTCTCCTGTTTCTCCAGAAGCTCCATAAGATTTTCTACAAATTTCGCGTCTCCGAATTCACTTGGCACGTCGCAATCATCTATACTAAAATTTTCCGGTTCATCAGGATTGGGTAGAAGCACAACGTTTGAAAAGTATTTTTTTAAAAACATAAAGGTATCCTCGTGTATAACCCCGATGGTTTTAGATGGTAAATCCCAAGAATGCAAAATTTTAGCGATCCATGAATCTGTTTCAGATATTTTTCTAGCGGCCAGCTGGGTCAGAAACGAGTGTATTTGACCCAAATTAACTTGAACATATTCCACATTCTCGTAATATCTTGGAGCAAACGATTCATCAGAATCATATAGGTAAACCAAACCCATAGTCTTGACGGATTGAGGAGATGGAATCATGACAAATGTTTCTTTGGGATTGAGTTTGTTGCTAAAGGTAATTTCCCAAGGAATCTTTGTTGGTAAAAAATCTCCGTCATTATAGTATTCCCATTGGGTTGCAAATACAACGTTAATGTAGTAGTCTGTGTTAAAGTTGGCCATGGTCACAAATCTTGAACAATTCAAAATCAAGATTGGAAACTTGCTTTATAATAGCTTAATAAAAAAAAAAAAAAAAAAAAAAAAAAAAAAAAAAAAAAAAAAAAAAAAAAAATTTTTTTTTTTTTTTTTTTTTTTTTTTTTTTTTTTTTTTTTTTTTTTTTTTTACGTAGCTTAAGAACACATGTTATATTTAACTATGGTTGGTTGCTTTCAACAAATTTTTTTAGAGTTTCGAAAATGTCAGTGTCTACATTCTGTTTTCCAACATTGACGCTTTGAAGTGCTTGCTCAACAAATTGCTTTTGTTGTTTCAATGTATTGTATTCCTTGTACAACTGTTGGAGCTGCTTAAAAAAGTTTTCCTCCACCGGGTCCTTGTCAACAGTTTGAGACATTTCGTCTGTCGTTTGAGTTGTTTCATCGATGGTAAGAATCACTTTAGGTGTTTGAGCCTCTCGTGACATTTCATCCGCCGCCGTCGCTAGAGTCCTTTCCTCAGCAGCAGTTGCTAGACTCCTTTCCTCACCAACAATTGGGTTTGCTCGAATCACGTCTCGAGAATTTTCAGGCCTCACAAGTTGTGAGCCATCATTCAAATCATCTTTCCAAACTTGATTCTCAGATTCCATGCCACTATTGGAAGGTATATTCATCTCTCCAGAGTCGTCCATTATCATTCTATTATCACGTGCACTCTCTATAAACTGTTCTAACCAACTTTCAAATGTTACGCCGGTGGGATGAGGTTTCAGCACATGACAATCACTGTACAATTTACCAAATTTCACGTGTTCGTAGGTCACATTAAATTTTTCAATCTTTAAGATGTATAAAAAATAGTCATACATTGTTGAACTTTTCGATTTTATAATCTCCAATGCCGTTGAAGTATTGATTAGTCTACATCTACTACTAACAGAATGTTGGGCTAATCCTTCTGATAAAATGTCTGCACCCATCACAGATCTGGTGATGACGTAACTAGACCTTTGCAAATCGTAGGGTTTGCTCATTTGACACAGAAAACCAACATCTACCACTCGCCAATAAAGAATTCCATCCTTTCCCACAACACATGACATGGGAGGTGAAGAGTGATCCTTATACAATCTTATCCACATGGTTGCAGAGCTTTCAATCAGGGACGAATTCATCTTTCTATACAGGCAGATCTGAATTGATCTTTCTATATAGGCACACCTCGACTTAAATAACAGAATCAAAAAAAAAAAAAAAAAAAAAAAAAAAAAAAAAAAAAAAAAAAAAAAAAAAAAAAAAAAAAAAAAAAATTTTTTTTTTTTTTTTTTTTTTTTTTTTTTTTTTTTTTTTTTTTTTACGCTATTGGTTTTAGGAGCTAATTAATTTTATGCATCAGGCGCTTTTGTCAAGAGTCCTACAACTCTCAAAATTTCAACGTTTAACATTTTCAATCTCTCGTTCATCTGTAAAAGTCCTTGCTCCAAATGATTCTTTTGAAATTCCAGGTTTGTGTTGGTTGAAAGCAACAGACGAAGTCGGTTAAACAATGCTTTATCCACCTCGACAACCGATTGATCACTTGAACCAGCATCATTTTCAGACTCGGGTTTGTTTGGAAAAGATTGATCCACCCTTTGAGGTATTTCAGGTGCATGGGATACCGTTTCATACGCAGCCACTCGAGGCATTTCGTTCTCAGTCTGAGGCATTTCATACACTTCCAACGGAGGTATTTCATCAGCAGTGTGAGGTACGTCATTGGTATTGGATGTCATTTCATCAGCAAACGGTGAAATTGCTAACGCCGAATCTTGCGTATCCTCTGGCTCCGTAATGATCGAGTCTTCATTCAAAACTTGATTGGCGACATTCGCAGTACTAGTCGAAGGAACATTAATATCTTTAAGGATGATTTTTTCCCGTTGCACATGTTGAATAAACGATTCGATCCATTCGTAGAATGCAGCACCCTCAGGACTGGGATACATTGCAATACAACTCTTGAAAAATTTACAACCCTTTGTGATTTGTAGCGTTGTTTTAAATTTGGCTTCCTGTATCGCGAACAAAAACTTGTCAAGCATCTCTCGCTTCCACCATTTCAAAATGATAATCACAGTGTCTGTATTAACCAACTTGCATCTCTTTAGAATAGAATGGTATAAAGATACCTCGGGTAAAACGTCTTCACCCTTAACAATATTACGTACAATGCATCGGATTTTGTGCAATCTATAGGGTCTATTCATTTTACATAGTACACCCACTTCGACCAGACGCCAATAGATACATCCATCCTTTCCCACAACTCCAGATAGAGAAAGAGAATCGCTGGAATCCAAATGCAACTTGAACCACATTGTTGAAGGCTTAACAGGACTCGTGGATCAGAATCAAATCGTTACAAGTTTAATGTGATGTGAGGACCTACCGACTTGCATTTATAAGACCATCGTTAAAAAAAAAAAAAAAAAAAAAAAAAAAAAAAAAAAAAAAAAAAAAAAAAAAAAAAAAAAAAATTTTTTTTTTTTTTTTTTTTTTTTTTTTTTTTTTTTTTTTTTTTTTTTTTTTTTTTTTATAACTATGTAATTTAGAATTTCAGAGAGTTTTTAAATCAGAGAGTTTAGAGAGTTTTCAAATCAGAGAGTTTAGAGAGTTTTCAAATCAGAGAGTTTTCAAATTTTTTCATCCTGCAACATTTGCAACTTCTCATTCTTGAGGGCCTCCATGGCTCCTTCAATTCGGTGCAGACTCTTGTTTGCCAACGCGTATGATTCTGTAAACCGTTTAAAATCGTCTTTTATCTCGCGATGGAGGACGTTGCTCTCCTCACTCAATGTTAGCACTTTCTCAATATCAAGTTGGAGTTTTAAAACGACGTCTCTGAAGATTTTTCGCTTTGGAGGTATGCAATCTCGATAAAAGTCGATTTTGTCACGTTCGTCTGGACGTTGGCTTTGTATGTTTATTCCATCACTCCTGTATTTACTTGTTAGATTTCCGAGTAGTGTTACAATATCAAGAAGGTTGTAAAGCGCCCAACCGGACGATTCATAGAACTGTTCGCCTAGTCCACAAATCGATCGAAATAGGGATTCGTCTTCCTGAAGCAATGGTTTCACACTCTCCAGGCAGTGTTCAATTTTTGAAAAGCATCGTCTGAATTCAAATTTCGCATTATACAGCTCAGTGTCGTAAAAATCAATTTGACATTGCGTAGGCATATTAAATGTTTTTCTGTGGTAGTAAGTTGTTTCACACAAATCTCTCGATATTTTTTTGCGGCACACGGGGCAAGTCTGACGTACACGGACCTTCAACCATAGATCGAGACATGGCCTGTGGAACAAGTGTTTGCAGGGAGTTTCATAAATTGGTTTTAGCAATTTAAAAGAAGTACAACAGATTGGACATTCATCCTCATCCACATTCATCCTCATCTCCATTCTTAAAGACAATGCAGAAAAAAGAAATGTTTGCTCCAAGAAATCGAGATGAGTTAAGATCGTAAAGCCTCGATACTGGCTCTTTAATACTATTAAAAAAAAAAAAAAAAAAAAAAAAAAAAAAAAAAAAAAAAAAAAAAAAAAAAAAAAATTTTTTTTTTTTTTTTTTTTTTTTTTTTTTTTTTTTTTTTTTTTTTTTTTTTTTTTTTACATTATTCGAAAGGATGAGACATTGTTCAATACAACTTTTTTTATTCATCTATTCAAAATGATTTACAGCATCAATGATATATTGGTTTAAAGTACATATTCAGGTAGCGTGAAATACCACCCACTACTGCAATCCAACGGTGACACTCTTCTCGACCGCAAGACTCGCACATTCCGATGGGCGGCTCAGGCAAAGTATCCAGAGTCACAATCTTTATATCGTGGGCTGGATGATATTTCGGCCACCTGCTCAGGATGTCGCTCCATAATTTCCATGTCGTGTCGTCTGGTAAGACGAGGGTCGTTGCGTTTAGGCTCGACAGTTTATCAAAGAGCTCCTGCTTCGGAATGGATCCGTCGCCCGACTTGCACACATAACCATTGGTGATTGTAAATCCATCCGAGCGCAAGCACAGGACTGCAAACGCATTTCTGTGTTGGTAACGGTAGTATTTGGGTGGTGGCTGAGCACGAGGCGTCTCCCTCCCTCTCGAAGGATAGCGTTGGAAGGCAGACTGTCTAGAAAAATCCAATCTACGAGGTGTGCATGAGAACTTTGTCGGACGATGACGAGGCGTATAGAAATCTCTGGGACGCTTCCAGCCAGAGGGATCAGAGTTTGAATTTCTTGGACGCTCAGACATTCTTCGCCACGTGCCATGTTGGCTGGAATCGTGTATCCTCTCCGTAGACTCTGTCGAAACGGGTGGATCCACAGGAGTAGGAGTCATGGGTGGCGAGAATAGTGAAATAATTTCAGTGTCCTCTTCATTTTGGTCACGAGCATTGGCTTGCACTCGAGCCAATGTGGCTGTAAATTCACTATTGTCCTCATCAGTTGAAATGTATGGATGATTGCTGGCCATGATGCTATTCAGTCGTCCAATTTCCACAGGTCTTTGGGTTGTGATCAAGTCAAGCAAAGAGTTTTTTCAGACTTTATCTCCGGATGCTGGAGCAGCAACGAGTGATTTTCAACTGTGTGTGAGCGCCTTTTATACTCGCTGCTCAAAAATTTGAACCAATCACAAGCGACTTTTAAAGAGGCTGGTTCCAAGAAATTGGCAAGGTGTGACAGCTCCAAGAAATTTGCAAGTTTTGACAGCTCCAGAAAATTCTGATGAACTGAGATTCTCAAGACTCTACGCATGGTTTTAAATAGCAGCTTCAAAAAAAAAAAAAAAAAAAAAAAAAAAAAAAAAAAAAAAAAAAAAAAAAAAAATTTTTTTTTTTTTTTTTTTTTTTTTTTTTTTTTTTTTTTTTTTTTTTTTTTGAAGTTAAAAAAAATTTTTTAAAGTTGTGTTTAGATTTTTCAAAGTCTATTTTCAAGGTCATCCAAGTGGCAAAAAAAATTCACTAGATCCACACTAGTGAGGGGATGATGGGGGGTACCATCATCCAACTTAAAACTAATTGTAAATCTAAAACTAATTCTAAACAACGCAAAATTTTCAAAGTCCATTTTCAAGGTCATCCAAACGGCAAAAAAAATTCACTAGATCCACACTAGTGAGGGGGATGAGGTACCATCATCCAACTTAAAACTAATCTAAAACTAAAACTAATTCTAAAACTAATTCTAAAACTAAATCTAAAACTAAATCTAATTCTAAATCTAAAACTAAATCTAAACCTAAATCTAAAACTAAATCTAAAACTAAAACTAAATCTAAATCTAAATCTAATCTAAATCTTAAACATTCTATCCATGGATAGGGTCATGATCAACACATAAGCTCCAAAAAAATATCTCATAGGGGGGTGCAAAACCCCTACGGAAACGCTACCTCGGTATTGCCAAAGCAACTCCGACCTGCAATATGTGCATCATAGCCGCCGTAGCGACTACGGGTTCTCTCGTTGGGCCGAAGCCCCTACGGGAACATGCTCTTCTCGATGACATCGTCGTGATGTCACCATCTTCCCTCTCTCCGCTGGACCGCAGAGTCTCCCTCTCTAATGAAACATTAGAGTTTTTAATTCAGCTATTTCTCTCGATTTTTTTTAATTCAGCTATTTCTCTCGATTTTTTTTAATTCAGCTATTTCTCTCGATTATCTCCAATTTCTCTCGAATTCTTTAAGGCAACGCTTCTTCTGTCATCTCATGGCTGGAACATTCCATCGGGTCGTCTCCACCTGAAAAAAAAATACTTACCTGCTGGTCTGGACCTGAAAAAAATAAGCTCTCCTCATAGCTGCCGAAGCCACTACGGAAACGCTACCTCGGTATTGCCAAAGCAACTCCGACCTACAATATGTGCATCATAGCCGCCGTAGCGACTACGGGTTCTCTCGTTGGGCCGAAACCCCTACGGAAACGCTACCTCGGTATTGCTAATGCAACTCCGACCTGCAATATGTGCATCATAGCCGCCGTAGCGACTACGGGTTTTCTCGTTGGGCCGAAGCCCCTACGGGAACATGCTCTTCTCGATGACATCGTCGTGATGTCACCATCCTCCCTCTCTCCGCTGGACCGCAGAGTCTCCCTCTCTAATGAAACATTAGAGTTTTTAATTCAGCTATTTCTCTCGATTTTTTTTAATTCAGCTATTTCTCTCGATTTTTTTTAATTCAGCTATTTCTCTCGATTTACTCCAATTTCTCTCGATTTTTTTTAATTCAGCTATTTCTCTCGATTATCTCCAATTTCTCTCGAATTCTTTAAGGCAACGCTTCTTCTGTCATCTCATGGCTGGAACATTCCATCGGGTCCGGACCTGAAAAAAAAGCTAATCTCGTTACGACAGACGTCCACAGCTGAATAGGATTGTTTCATCCGAAAACTCAATTTGCGCAGCAAGCAAAGAGACATGCAAAGAGAAAGACATTATCCGCTTCCAGTTGGCCAGGCTAGTCGCAGATAATGTTGAAAAGGAGCACACACATGCAAAAGGTATAAGATAGAGAGTAGCAGCGGCAGCGGTCCCTGCGCACAATCCTATTCAGCTGTAGATTCATCCATCGTAACGAGATGACTGTAGAGGCTCTCCAGGCCTGGTGACTGCTTGCCAATACAGTGAGGATCCCAGATCTCACCAGCGCTTTTAAAGCCCAATCTCAAAAAAAAAAAAAAAAAAAAAAAAAAAAAAAAAAAAAAAAAAAAAAAATATTTTTTTTTTTTTTTTTTTTTTTTTTTTTTTTTTGAGATTGGGCTTTAACTCACTGCTTGCCAATACAGTGAGGATCCCAGATCTCACCAGCGCTTTCAAAGCCCAATCTCAAAAAAAAAAAAAAAAAAAAAAAAAAAAAAAAAAAAAAAAAAAAAAAAAAATTTTTTTTTTTTTTTTTTTTTTTTTTTTTTTTTTTTTTTTTGAGATTGGGCTTTAACTAGCCAGCGAGTACCCAGTCTCTTCACTCCTCATTCAGGATTTGAAAGTTCAAGAAGTATTTTGTCATCAATATCATTATTCAAAAGTTCTTCCTCGAGTCAAGACGTGTCTTCAATTGCTCCTGGTCGACGGCAAAGGCTGCAGATCGTTCCGGCAAATATCAGAGAGAGCTTCGGCAAGGCAGACGGCAATCGTCGGCCAGTCGTTCATCTAGTTCAGACTTGTAAATTTTTCAGGCAAATCTTCTCAAGGTGGAGTCGCGGCTGCGACTGATTTCCAAAGCTGAAGGAGCTCCTTTTAAACCCAATTTTGAAAAGTTTGAACCAATCAGAAGCGACTTTAGATTATATAAGAGATTGATAGTCAATCTATAATTTGAATGCTCCCGGGTCCATCGGACCCCCATGGGACATTATTTAAAATTCAAGCAAAGTATATCGTGTGGGGTATCAATAGATTTGTCTCGATGAGCTGAAAATTTTGGTGGCCCCCGGGGTCGGATGGACCCCCCATGGTACAATTTGAAAAATTCAAGCAAAGTATATCGTGTGGGGTATCAATAGATTCGTCTCGATGAGAAAAATATTTTGGTAGCACCCGGGGTTGGATGGACCCCCCATGGTACAATTTGAAAAATTCAAGCAAAGTATATCATGTGAGGTATCAATAAATTCGTCTCGACGAGAAAAATATTTTGGTAGCACCCGGGTCCATCAGACCCCCCATGGATAAGACTTGGAAAAAAGTTTTCTCAAAGCATATCATGTGGGGTATCAATAGATTCGTCTCGACGAAAAAAATATTTTGAGGGCCATGAGACCCCCCCTGGAGCAGAGTTGGGAAAAAATTTTCACAAAGCATATCATGTGGGGTATCAATAGATTCGTCTCGATGAGAAAAATATTTTGGTAGCACCCGGGTCCATCAGACCCCCCATGGAGCAGAGTTGCAAAAAACAGTTTCGCAAAGTATATCATGTAGGGTATCATGTGGGGTATCAATAGATTCGTCTCGACGAAAGAAATATTTTGAGGGCCATGAGACCCCCCCTGGAGCAGAGTTGGGAAAAAATTTTCGCAAAGCATATCATGTGGGGTATCTATAGATTCGTCTCGACGAGTAAAAAATTTTGGTAGCACCCGGGTCCATCAGACCCCCCATGGATAAGAGTTGGAAAAAATTTTCGAAAAGTATATCATGTGGGGTATCAATAGATTCGTCTCGACGAAAAAAATATTTTGAGGGCCATGAGACCCCCCCTGGAGCACAGTTGGGAAAAAATTTTCTCAAAGCATGTCATGTGGGGTATCAATAGATTCGTCTCGACGAGTAAAAAATTTTGGTAGCACCCGGGTCCATCAGACCCCCCATGGAGCAGAGTTGGAAAAAACAGTTTCGCAAAGTATATCATGTAGGGTATCATGTGGGGTATCAATAGATTCGTCTCGACGAAAGAAATATTTTGAGGGCCATGAGACCCCCCTGGAGCAGAGTTGGGAAAAAATTTTCGCAAAGCATATCATGTGAGGTATCAATAGATTTGTCTCGACGAGTAAAATATTTTGGTAGCACCCGGGTCCATCAGACCCCCCATGGAGCAGAGTTGGAAAAACGTTTTTGTAAAGTATATCATGTAGGGTATCATGTGAGGTATCAAACAATTTGTCTCGACGAGTAAAATATTTTGGTAGCACCCGGGTCCACGAGACCCCCCATGGAGCAGAGTTGGAAAAACGTTTTCGCAAAGTAAATCATGTAGGGTATCATGTGAGGTATCAAACAATTTGTCTCGACGAGTAAAATATTTTGGTAGCACCTGGGTCCACGAGACCCCCATGGAGCAGAGTTGGATTTTACGCAAAGACTTTCCAACGAAATATATCGAGTGAGGTATCAAAAAATCGATGAGTCTGCCTAGAATAACCTGGAGGAACCCCCCAGGGATTCACTCTAGGATAACCCACTTCCAAAGGTTGCATTGGAAACGTGTCTGCCTCCTCCTGTCACAGGGGGTCCACTGAAAAAAGGTCTTTAACAAGGCGTCAATGGCGGGAGCCGTCAAACCAGACCCCAGATTCGGTTTGACGGCTCTCCACGGCTCTACGCCTACTCGACACGCAGTCACTCGAAAAAATAGCTGAGCACCGTGACCCTTGCAAAATAAAATTGGAAACGCAAAACGACACAATAAATAGTCTCAAGCCTCGATTCTCACTGCTCTTTTGTCGTGACACCATGATTGGAAACGTTCTCACTGCCCTCTCGTGAAGCAGTCCATTGTGTATGTGAAATGAGTGACCCCCCCAGAAAGCCCTGTCCAATGCATTTTCAAGGGGTCTGCACCCAAACGCCCAATGTTGGCGTTGTGTGTATTTTAAAAAAATGGGACGAGTCCCCAATGAGGGGGACTCGTCCCATTTTTTTAAAAAAAAAATGGCTTTTGACACAGAGTTAGATTTCGTGTCGGCAAAGGGGACATGTCCTGTGTGGACGCGTGCGCAACCAATTGTCCAGACACTGTGCGTGAAACACGTGCTGGCAACGAGTTGGATGAGGCATTTCCAACATTTCCTCCAAACAAATCGGACAAGGCTCAGGTGGGGCGTAATACCAGCTTTCAAAAGGTAACGAGAACAGACAATTTCGAATTTCGCTGGCTAAGCGAATCCGCAAATCGTCTGTCAAGTTGTAACCTTTCCTAAACCAGTCACCCACAATATTCGACAACCATCTCATGCCGAAGCTATCAAAGCTCCGGTAAGCTGGGCTCAAGTGACTGACATTATTCTCGAAACGCAACTCTCGATCGAGAAATTGCTTAAAAGCACCCCTCACCTGCCTCACATCGGAATAGCCTTCCGGGTCGAGGAATCGAAGCACTGGATGCGCCTCGTCCCCCAATTCCACGACCTCTGGCTCTCCCATCAACAACACCTCCCGAGGAAAAGCATAGCATGGAAACACCTCATCGGGGGATTTGAGAACGAGATTTCTTACAATAAAAAGATTTGCCATTTTGAATCGACTCTATGTCAAAAAATATAACGGCTCCTCGGCGTGCAAGCCCTTTTTATAGACACACAGAGGGCGCTCCAGTCGTCCTGAAATGTTTTAGAAAATGCCACGTGACCTGAAAAGACGATGCATTTCCAGAAAGTCATGCGATGAGATTCACCTCACCGGATGCACTTTCAAGAAATCGAGCGACAAAACACATCCGCCAGATGCACTTTTAGAATGTCACCGGATGCGTTTCCAAGAAATCGAGCGACACATCACATCCGCCACATGCACTTTTAGAAAATCACCGGATGTATTTCCAGGAAGTCGAGCGACAAAACACATCCGCCAGATGCACTTTTAGAATGTCACAGGATGCGTTTCCAAGAAGTCGAGCGACACATCACATCCGCCAGATGCACTTTTAGAATATCACCGGATGTAATTCCAAGAAGTCGAGCGACAAAACACTTTCACCAGATGCACTTTTAGGATATCACGTGACAGGACATGGGAATTGTGATTGAAAGGTCAATGACCCAAGGACAGGTGGATGTTTGGATGATGCATGGAGAGATTGTCTCGAGACTCGAAGCTCGGGGCTCAGCTGAAAAAAATTTTTAAACCGGAAGTGGGCGTGGCCAACGACAACTCAAAACTTGCATTTCGAAAATTTCAAATTTTGTCTCGACCCAAATTTTGCTCGACCCAAATCTGTGGCCGAGTGAAAAAAAAAATTTTTATAAACCGGAAGTGGTGAAAAGATAAGTGTCTCAAGGCAAGGGTTTTCCAAAAAATGTCACGCGATTCCAAAGCCCATTTTCACCAAAAACCCGCATCCCAATACACGTCAAACCTATCCATTGGCATGTGACGCATCCAAAGCAATGCGTCCATTGGTCTACAGTCCAATCCATCCATTGGCATGTGACGCTCGATGGCCATCCCATTCAGTCTCGAGAAAATTTTTTGCTGGACCCAAATCTGCGACCGAGTGAAAAAAAAAAAAAAAAAAAAATTAACCGGAAGTGGGCGTGGCCAACAACTCAAAACTTGCATTTCGAAAATTTGAAATTTGTCTCGATCCAAATTTTGCTAGACCCCAGTCTGTGGCCTCGAGAAAATTTTTGCTCAACCCAAAATCTCCGGACGAGTGAAAAAAATTTTTTTTCAATTTTGTAGTTATAAAAAATATTCTAATTTTTAATTGAATAAAAAAATTCTTATTTGTAATTAAAAAATGATCATACAGCAAACCTACCTAAGTACAAAGTGATTTGCAAAGTGAAAAATTTTCATTTTTCTCATAATACACACCTTCAAAAACCCACAAAGCGTCGTTTTAAACGATGAAATATAATAGATGGAAAAAATCCAACCCTGCTCGAGGATGTCAGACCCAGGTGCCATGGATTTCAGAACCCCCCTCCATGGATGACCCTGCACCTGTTCAGTGTCTCAACAAAAAAAAAAAAAAAAAAAAAAAAAAAAAAAAAAAAAAAATTTTTTTTTTTTTTTTTTTTTTTTTTTTTTTTTTTTTTTTTTTTTTTTTTGTGAATTGTGCTAGGGTGATGGCGTTGAACCAGCAGCTACAGTGACAGATATCTCACCCATGTTCGTGATGTGTACTGTTGACGCAACTTGTCTTCTCAAATTTGCCACTTCTTCAGCCAGAGTGGCAATTTTTCGCAAAAGTGTTTCAATTTCGTCTTGTTTCTGCTTCTTCAAGTTTATAATTTCCGTCTCCAGCTGGTCAATCCGACGTTTCAATACATTTTTTTCCGATACGTTTTCTGCATTGATTCGTTCCATCTCCACTCTTTGCTTCTCCCTCATGTATTCCACGACACTCATCTGACGGGCTTGTGGTTTACTCAACGTGTAATAAGCATTTGCCATGCGTTGGCGCAAGGAATTTCCCTTTTGAATCTGAAACATCATGGCTTGTGCGTGATTCGAAAATGTAGGTTCACCTCCCGTGGGCTGGACGTGCATCACGTCGTTCTCGAACCAAAACGCTCCGTAATCTCCGTCTGGATGAGGCGCCCAATCCCATCGCAATTGAATGCAACAGTTTGGAAGCGTCATAATCTCAGACACTTTCACGCGATACGTTTTGTAATTTGAACCAAACTTTTCACACTTCCAATCCAGTACGAGTTTATCGCGAAGTTTTCCTTTTAGCCACGTCATCACGCCGTGGCGGAAGAGACTGGCCATGTTCATGACGGAATGCTCGTGTAACGGGCGATTGATGTAAAAATGTCCGCGTCGCCCGTCGCCCGGCTTCTTGGATCCGGAGCATTGGGATTTTTCGCTCGATACGTAATGAATGGCATTGGCCAAATGCATGGGCGAAACAATTTTTTTATGTCCTTTGCAATAGCGCTCGTTGGCACGAGATTGTTTAATCGACCTCCAAACCTTCAGGTAGGCAGCTCGATCTTGAACAGCCACAATCATGTGGCGATGCAGTTTATTAGGATTTATGGTATTTCGTATGTCAATCTTGCAACCATCGCACAAGCACCAAAAGGACGACACCACCAGTTGACCCTCGTCAAACACGGACATTTTTTGTTTGAAACTGGCAAAGGCGTAGGATCGAATAAACACGTGGTAAAGTGTCCACGCGTTGGAAAAATACATTCGAAACAGGGCCGCGGCCTCGCGTCCCAAATTGCTTTCGTCGTTGAACGGGTAAAGGGAACCCGTGTTGGTCAATGCTCGAAAGTCGCCGGGGTAGTTGTCGTAAAATCCAACTTCTTGTAAATCTGTGTCGAGGACTCTATGTTTAAGTCTACGACGTAATAATGAAGGGTCAAAAGATTTACATTCACATAAATCAGGAGTGGCAGAATCGATTGCAGATGCAGCACTGGTTCCAGCAGTGGCGTTGTCAGAGTGGATGAAGCGTTTTTTTTGTCGTTTTCTATTCCTCCTTTTGAACGATTCAAAGCATTCTTTTCTGTGATTGTCGTCTTCAGTCGAATTTGAAAATGGATATGCTCCGCAAAGAATGCATTCAGTTTCTTCATTTAAACCATGTTCGGAACGGCAATGAGTCTCCCGATACTCTTTAAATAACAACTTTTTAACCTTTTTTACGCAATGTGGACAGGTGATGATTTGCTTGTCCCAATATCGGTACCCCCAGTACAATTTCAATCTCAAATCTGAATTCAATTTCATGTTGACGAGGTGTCCAAAATGTACCCAATACGAATCAGAATAGTCAAATGCTTCTCAGTGATGGAGCAATGGAATCGGCTGAAACGCTTTCACTCGAATGGAAAATTATCAAGACGCTCTCTTAGATATACCACAATTCAAAAAAAAAAAAAAAAAAAAAAAAAAAAAAAAAAAAAAAAAAAAATTTTTTTTTTTTTTTTTTTTTTTTTTTTTTTTTTTTTTTTTTTTTTTTTTTTTTTTTTGTTGAGACACTGAACAGGTGCAGGGTCATCCATGGAAGGGGGGTTCTGAAATCCATGGCACCTGGGTCTGACATCCTCGAGCAGGGTTGGATTTTTTCCATCTATTATATTTCATCGTTTAAAACGACGCTTTGTGGGTTTTTGAAGGTGTGTATTATGAGAAAAATGAAAATTTTTCACTTTGCAAATCACTTTGTACTTAGGTAGGTTTGCTGTATGATCATTTTTTAATTACAAATAAGAATTTTTTTATTCAATTAAAAATTAGAATATTTTTTATAACTACAAAATTGAAAAAAAATTTTTTTCACTCGTCCGGAGATTTTGGGTTGAGCAAAAATTTTCTCGAGGCCACAGACTGGGGTCTAGCAAAATTTGGATCGAGACAAATTTCAAATTTTCGAAATGCAAGTTTTGAGTTGTTGGCCACGCCCACTTCCGGTTAATTTTTTTTTTTTTTTTTTTTTTTTTTTTTTTTTTTTTTTTTTTTTTCACTCGGTCGCAGATTTGGGTCCAGCAAAAAATTTTCTCGAGACTGAATGGGATGGCCATCGAGCGTCACATGCCAATGGATGGATTGGACTGTAGACCAATGGACGCATTGCTTTGGATGCGTCACATGCCAATGGATAGGTTTGACGTGTATTGGGATGCGGGTTTTTGGTGAAAATGGGCTTTGGAATCGCGTGACATTTTTTGGAAAACCCTTGCCTTGAGACACTTATCTTTTCACCACTTCCGGTTTATAAAAATTTTTTTTTTCACTCGGCCACAGATTTGGGTCGAGCAAAATTTGGGTCGAGACAAAATTTGAAATTTTCGAAATGCAAGTTTTGAGTTGTCGTTGGCCACGCCCACTTCCGGTTTAAAAATTTTTTTCAGCTGAGCCCCGAGCTTCGAGTCTCGAGACAATCTCTCCATGCATCATCCAAACATCCACCTGTCCTTGGGTCATTGACCTTTCAATCACAATTCCCATGTCCTGTCACGTGATATCCTAAAAGTGCATCTGGTGAAAGTGTTTTGTCGCTCGACTTCTTGGAATTACATCCGGTGATATTCTAAAAGTGCATCTGGCGGATGTGATGTGTCGCTCGACTTCTTGGAAACGCATCCTGTGACATTCTAAAAGTGCATCTGGCGGATGTGTTTTGTCGCTCGACTTCCTGGAAATACATCCGGTGATTTTCTAAAAGTGCATGTGGCGGATGTGATGTGTCGCTCGATTTCTTGGAAACGCATCCGGTGACATTCTAAAAGTGCATCTGGCGGATGTGTTTTGTCGCTCGATTTCTTGAAAGTGCATCCGGTGAGGTGAATCTCATCGCATGACTTTCTGGAAATGCATCGTCTTTTCAGGTCACGTGGCATTTTCTAAAACATTTCAGGACGACTGGAGCGCCCTCTGTGTGTCTATAAAAAGGGCTTGCACGCCGAGGAGCCGTTATATTTTTTGACATAGAGTCGATTCAAAATGGCAAATCTTTTTATTGTAAGAAATCTCGTTCTCAAATCCCCCGATGAGGTGTTTCCATGCTATGCTTTTCCTCGGGAGGTGTTGTTGATGGGAGAGCCAGAGGTCGTGGAATTGGGGGACGAGGCGCATCCAGTGCTTCGATTCCTCGACCCGGAAGGCTATTCCGATGTGAGGCAGGTGAGGGGTGCTTTTAAGCAATTTCTCGATCGAGAGTTGCGTTTCGAGAATAATGTCAGTCACTTGAGCCCAGCTTACCGGAGCTTTGATAGCTTCGGCATGAGATGGTTGTCGAATATTGTGGGTGACTGGTTTAGGAAAGGTTACAACTTGACAGACGATTTGCGGATTCGCTTAGCCAGCGAAATTCGAAATTGTCTGTTCTCGTTACCTTTTGAAAGCTGGTATTACGCCCCACCTGAGCCTTGTCCGATTTGTTTGGAGGAAATGTTGGAAATGCCTCATCCAACTCGTTGCCAGCACGTGTTTCACGCACAGTGTCTGGACAATTGGTTGCGCACGCGTCCACACAGGACATGTCCCCTTTGCCGACACGAAATCTAACTCTGTGTCAAAAGCCATTTTTTTTTTAAAAAAATGGGACGAGTCCCCCTCATTGGGGACTCGTCCCATTTTTTTAAAATACACACAACGCCAACATTGGGCGTTTGGGTGCAGACCCCTTGAAAATGCATTGGACAGGGCTTTCTGGGGGGGTCACTCATTTCACATACACAATGGACTGCTTCACGAGAGGGCAGTGAGAACGTTTCCAATCATGGTGTCACGACAAAAGAGCAGTGAGAATCGAGGCTTGAGACTATTTATTGTGTCGTTTTGCGTTTCCAATTTTATTTTGCAAGGGTCACGGTGCTCAGCTATTTTTTCGAGTGACTGTACAATAGCCGTGCTGTGAAAACCAATGCGTTCTTGCTTTCGTTTAAATTTTCTAATTAAATCCAACCATTTCAGATGGTCTAAAGCCATCTGTATAAAAAATTGCGCCTAATATCGCTTAATAAAAATGTGGATTTGATATAACGTATTTTTATAATGTTAAATTTCAGTGGTACCCACTGAAACATTGTTAATACTTGACGAAATTTTGTAGCTCGGAATATTTAAGATTTTTTAGTTCAATAAAAAAAGTGCATGGTATTGCTTATACATGATGCGTTATAAATACAAAATAACTTCGTTCTTTCATTTTTAAACTATAATCTTAATTTTAATGTATACTTCAAGTTCATTTGGAAGATTTATTTTCATCTTAAGTGAAAGAAATGTTGGATCAATTTCTTATGTAGAATAAATAGTTTTAGATTTTAAAATGTAGGACAGCTTAAGTTATTGATAATTTTTATCTATTTATTCTAGCGTGAATTCAAAGCATGTAATTGTATTCATAGCAGTAGCCTCTTAAAAAACTTGTGATCCCAGCAAAACTTTAAATTCATATATATTGTGTATATATATATATATTCCTGCAGATTTTATTAACTTTACTTTAATTGCCTTAATCTATGTTATAAGAGTATTTGAAATCAAGCATATGCATTTATTTAGTTCTTTATTGCAGAAATAAGAATAAAATTTTATAAATGCATATAAAAATAATTTTTCGCTATAGCAAAGTTCCTATTTACTCAAAGAATAAAAATATTGAGAAAAAATATCAACATTACTGTTTATTTTTTAATTATTTAATAAATAATAAAGAATGTGCATTAGAATTTCTTTCCATTTTGTATAAGTTAATTTTTTATTTTTGTTCTCTAGCTTTAGTGAAACAAAAACTTCCAGCTTAATGATATTCGCTGAAATTTTGTGGATAAATAAGTTAATTAGATATGGATAAATGAGAAATTAAGTGAAATTTTAAGTATAACTAGATAATGGTGATGATGATGGTCAGATATATTTCAATGGACTAGATTCTTGAAAGTGTTGATACGTTTTCGGCTATACCGTATGCATAACCTGAGATTTTTTAAAATTATTTTTTATTAAATTATTTTTAATTAAAAATGTATAATGTATTAATTTTACTATTTTAGAATTCTTCATTGCAAGCACTGACAAATAGCTTTTCAAAAATAAGGAGAGAAATTAACAATAACCATACTTTATTAATACTATATTGCAGAAAAAGGAATTAAAATTTACAAATTTAAAAATAAAAGTAATTTCGAACTGTAACGGAATTCCTATTTAAGCTAGGAATAATAAATATAAGCTTTAATGTGCATTTAAATACTTAATACATAGTGAAACAGACAAAAAAAGATGACATAAACTGCATTAGTAAGTATCTACTTAAAAAGAAAATCCTTCAACTCTAGTAATAAATAAATAAATTAAAGAAGCAACATTAAATTACATTATTTGAATTTTTGATCATTAGCACATAGATTGTAACGATGATGGACTGATATTTTTCAATGGACTAGATTTATGAAAATACTGATTTGTTTCAATGCAATAACCAATTATAAAATCATCCATTCTATATCAAAATGTATAAAATTTCTATCCAATCTGCGACTTATTTTAATTAAGTAATTAGGTTGTAATGAAGCATTAATTTAATTTAAAAGTAAGTGGAATGAAATAGTATTTTCTATGAACTTTAACACTACTGATTTCAACCGAAATGAAATGTTGATTCGCTGTAAAGAGCTACATAATCATTTCTTCAGATATTTTAATGATAAATAACAACGTTTGAAGTTTTAAAATATTTCTTTCATTTTGCACACACTCTCAGAACCGTAAATTTAATTCACAAAATTTCTACTGATAATTTACAAAGGATGTTCATACGGTATATCAAAACTAAAAGAGCATTGAAATAGCCTTAGCGGATGGAGACGGCACGTTTCCCTTCGGCACATTTGACGTCATAACCAATCAGGGGTCGTTTTTGATTGCATCACTTACGGAGGCCTTTTGGGGCAATTTAAATGTTTAATAACTAAATAAATTAACATTTGCCGAAAAAAACAATCGGATTTTCGGTTTCAGGGGAGAATTTCCAATAAGTTAGGTATGAAAATAAAAAAAATTATGATATGCTGTAATTTTTTTTAATACCAATGCATTTTTAAATAAATTTTGTTTTTAACAATCTCTTGAATAAAAACAAAATTATTTAACAATAACTTGTTTTTTTAATATCTTTGTTATAATATTAGTTAATTCTAAATAAATAAGATTAATGCATAACTATAAAAAAGCTTTTTTTTCAAGTACCCTACATAGGGTATCTGCAACATTCTAGATTTTCAAATTTATGACTTAATGAAGTTACTATTTTCTCCGACAAAAACAGAATAATAAATTTAAAAAGCATTATAATAATATTAATTAAAATGATAGGTATAACCAAAACAGTTATACTCTGCATTTTCATATTTATTGATTTTAAATTTAAAAAACAGAGTAAAGAAAGTCGAAGCAATAAAATAGCAGAAAAAATAATTTCTTCTTCTGCAGAATTATATTCTAAAGATACTTTTCTTGTTCATCAAAAAGGAAAGAAATACTCCCGATTTTTCTGTTCTCATTTCGGTATCAAAAAATTGGTCAGTGACAGACTTGCTTCAGCTACAATTTCAAATTTATAAAATAAAAATAAATAAATAATAATTCTGAAATGACAGAAGTTTAAAAGATATTTCACTCTAGAAATGTTTTTTCTTTCATTTTTTGAAAGTACATCACAATTTTTAAAGAACATTATAAAAAGATTCTATATTTTAATAAAATATGACTCTGAGTGGGGATTTTGTTGTTTCCCTAATTTTTCTTAAAAATTGTACGCAACTAATCATCAATTTGAAAATGAAAATCCAGTGATTTACATATTAAAAATTTCTAGATTTCATAAATTCTAAGAATAATTGCATGCCCAAATAACCTGTATTATAAATATCTATTGAGAAATACTTCTAGCATATTTCTTAAGTTTCCAACTTTTGTTTTAATTTCTTAAAAAATTCATTGAACTGATTTTTCTTTACACTTTTCCATTTTCTTTGTTTAAGAATAATTAAATAGGTGAAAATAAAGCTATTTTATTTCTTTAAAATTCTATTATAAACATTTAAAAAATATTCACATTTCTTTGCTTGGGTTGTAAGAAATGAGTAACCTATTGTCTTTAATCAGTTTTTCTCATTGTGGAAGAAACTTGCCATCCCCAAATACAAGTATATTAAAATTAAGAAAACAGACTAAAAGCATGTATGCAAGAAAATACTCGAAAGGAAATACACGCAATTTCTAATCTTCATCAGAAAAAAAAAACATAAAATTTCTAAAAAAAAAATTTTTTAAATTTAAATGTGATAAGTAACTAAGACAATTATAGAAAAAATACAATTGGTGAGTTTATTTCCATCACCCAAAAGTATGTTGCAAACTTTCAGAACAAGTGATATTAGGTCTTTATTTTGGAGACTTAAATTAAAAACGTACTATGTAATGGAGAAAAAACAAGACATGAAATAGATGACAAAAAATTTATTTAAACATTTACAAGTGTCATCCAAATCATCAAGATAAATTATGAATTAGAATTAGGACCCTTCTTTCGGCCGAATGTTACAACTACATTTACAAATCTTCTATTGAACTGCATTCTTCGCTTGGCACGTCCTGTCTTCTTTTTCTTTTTTTCTTGCTTTTCAACCTGTTTAGTGATGAAATAGAAGAAAAATTAATTGCAAAGAGTTTTTGAGAAGGAATTTTTTTTTTTTTTTTTAAAATGCAATACTAAATTGCATTAAAATGATCATTATTAGCAGATGATAAAGATAAGGATAACAGCAATTATGATATCAACATAAAATGATTATAATTTAACAAAATTTACCTTTGGTGTCTGGCCTTTTACTTTTCCAGCACGAGCCAATGATCCGTGAACTTTGCCTATTCAAACAAGAGAAAAAGGAAGTAATCATGAAAAAGAATGAATTCAAAAGGCACATCAATATATTACTATTATGAAATAAAATACGAAATTTTTTGCAAAAACAGTCAAATAATAAACTTTAAATCAATACTAGTCAGGCAAAACAGACAGCCCTGCTCTGAAAAGTCAATTAACATTGAGAAGTTAACTTTAAAGAACAAGATTTACTTAGGGTAAAAGTTTATCTTATCTTCAATCTTGAATGTGATTTTATTTCACCAGTTAAAAAACAAATTTAGAAGTTAGTGCACTTTAAATAAAAAAAATTCAAAACATTTTCTAAGAAAATAGAAGACAATTAGTCCTTACAAACAAATTAAAAACTGCAACCCACATTTTTTCTTGCGATTCACAGTGTGAGTTTCAGCATTATCCAGGTTTTACAACATCACAAGCATAGTCAATGAACTTATTTAATCTATGCTTGCTTAGAATATAAATTTGGGGTATGAAAGTTAAACTCACAATGTCACAAAATGTGTCAATACAAAAAATTATATGCAGCACTTAACTCTAGTCGAAATTTGTAGAATTAACTTAATGCTAGTTAAAACTCCAAATCCAGATTAAATCAATGTCAAATGCATTCTTAATAAAATATAAAAATAATAAAAACAATATTTTTTCGGTGAATTGAACCAGCCACACAATTAAAATTTAACAAAAACTAACTATACAATAATTATACCATTTTTTTTAATATAAATATGTTCACAAAAGATTGTAACGTATGAAAATTTTTCACTATGCAACCGAAATATGCTAAGATTAACTAATTTATATTTTACATGTGTATAAAATTAAAAGCTTTTCGACAGTTAAATTCGGATTATTCACCATGCTTTACCTCATTAATCAAAAAAATAGATAAATTAATATTAAATTTGACTCTAGCAAAATTTTCCCTTTCTTTTTTGGCTAAAAAAAAAAAAAAAAAAAAAAAAAAAAAAAGATTTAGGTAGAATCACTCTGCCCTTTTTTTATATATAGGGAGGCCTAAAAGTCAGCTATAAAAAAATCTGTAGGGCAACTTTCAACTGACAAAAGCAGTAAAAAAAATGTGGACAAAGTGAGTTTGCTTATACACTTGAGTTTCAAATACTTAACCTAGACTGAGGAACAGAAGAAAATTGATATGTCCTCTGGCTGCTCAACACACTTATACATTTATTTTATCTCATCAAATTTGCAAACAACAATTCTAAGAAGTTTTGTGGGTGATGATTTTCAAAGCAATGAAAGAGGGGCTTGCTCGAAAAACAGATGTCGGGAAGACTTAAGAATGATTTTAAAATAAAAAAAAAAAATTATCAGACTATTTCTTTTGATAATAGTCAACCATTACTTAATAATTTGATCTATAGCAATGCCTACTAAATAAATGTTCGCATTATAGCATCTTAACTTTGTATCTTCTGGGAAAAATCTATTTTTTCTAGGGCCATAGAAGCTCAACAAAATATAATAAACCGGATAGAAGAAATGAAAAATTATCAATACAATTTTTTTGTTAATAACTTGAATTACTGCTTTCAACAATATTGAACATTATCATATAGCGTTATTCTAAACTAGTGCTTTAAGTAACATAAGACATGCTTTATCGCAGATCGTACAGCAAAGGAAGGACACATTTTAACAATTATAATCTGTTTAAAAATAACTTATAACATTTCTATATTCATTAGTGGGTAAATTCTTTATCTGTAATTTATACTACTCTAATAAATACAAATTAACTAAAATGGCTCTATCTTTTTAAATGACCTTGCAATTTAAAATACACACTGAGTTAAGGACTATAGATCATACCATGGTATATAAAAGAAGTAGTTATATTATCAAAATACCTCCTCTAAGTTTTACACTGAAATCAACTGTTGCACCTTCAGTTAAACATTCTGATACACTTTGGTCATCTTCAAGAGGTGAACCACCGAAGTAAAGAACAATTTCTTCTTTGTCTATTCCTTCAACCTCTTCAATAAGATTCTACAAACATAAAGAAAAAGAAAATAGTTTAATAAATTTAATAAAAGCAAATCTTTATTAAAATATAAAAAACAAGAAAGAAGACCCATTTTTGCAAAACAAAAATAATGTATGTAATTCGATTGAAAAATAACTAGGATGACTAATAAATTTAATTGTTTTTAAACAAGTGTACGCACAAATATTAAAATAAATAAGATGGTTGGATTTGATATTGGTCACAATCTGATATTTTTGAAAAAGGTTGAGCTAGTTCAGTACAGAGCAAAATAGCACTATTTTTCTGTTATCCCTTCTTTTTTTTAGCTATTATATATTTTTAATTTGTGTGCCAAATTTTGCTTCCTATGTTTAAAGATTAATATTAAATAATTAATGAAATGTAAGAATCCAATTTTAAGGTTTAAAATCAAGTATGTGTCAGCATCATCTAACATAAAATATTAAGCAATTAATAGGGTAACAACAGGTAGGTTTTTCTATTCAGTCGCAATTTTACCTCAATTAATTTTGTTAAAGTATAAACTTGAAGATAGGTCTTACTTCAAAGCTGACTAATTGAACTGATATCAAAGATTTAATATTTTGAAGTTAAAAATCTGTATTAGATAATTTGAAGTAACTGACTACAGAACAGATGTAACGAATACTGATTTGGCTAAATAACTGAATAATCAGAAGAAGAAAAAAAACCAGCCGAATAGTGGGATCCATCACAGATGATATTCTTTAGTCTTTAAATTTGCAGCTTTATATGTTTTGTAAATTTTCATTGTATTATACTTTTAAAATACTCTTGAATAACCTAACTTTTCTTAACATAATTTTAAGTATTGTTTTTAATATAATCCTTTATATGCTAAAAAAATGAGAAAAAAATGTAAAATTAATTGCATATGCATATAATATATTAAAAATAGTTTCTTTAAAAAAGGATACATTGTTGTAATTATTAATATACAGTCAAACCTCGATATCTCGAACTTGAAGGGAGAGGAGAAAAAATTTGAGATACCGAAAATTCGAATTATCGAATATCGCATGTTATCGATGGCAGAATAAAGAAAAATGCTCTTTACATACCTTATTTACTATTCCATATTTATTCGAAAAGCACTTTTTACACTTTCATTTAAAAAAAGATTCAATTGTTGTTTGCTTTAAAGATGCGTAAGAAAGTTTGTCTATAACACTTCTTAAGTGGACTATAACTTTAAATGTCTCCTCTGACATACTTGGCTGCATCTCAATAAATCTCCTTACAGTGTCCACTGCAGAAAGTGCATGTTTTTTAGTAACATTCGGCAGTAAATCTTCGATTTCCTCATCTTCTGACAAGAAGCTTTAATTTGAGCGATGATATCATTGCCATCCAACTGACCACACACTGTTACCGCATCATCTACGTTTACAAAGTCTTGAAATTCCAGGTCATCGCGTTTCATGAGTCCAGTCAATCTGTCCCAATCATTTTCGGTGTAGTTTTCAGCAGAATTAACGATATTGATTGTTTGACTACTTTCGTGATCTTTAATGAATACACATAATTTCATGCCTTGTCAGCCATTCTTAAATTTATTTTTTTTGGAATATTTTTTTTAATTTTAGAAAAAAAATCTACACTATTTATGAGAAAAAGAATTCAAGTTATCGAGGGATTAGAAAAAAAAAATTTGAAATCGATGTTAGACTGTATGTATGTATGTATATATTTATAATGCATTTCAGAATCAATGAATGTCTATTATCAATATACAAGTACATTTTCATAAAAGTTTAGAGGTTTTGAAAACATATACCAGATACCTCAATGTTACACCTAAAAAATATTTAATAAAAAAAAATAGTACTAAAAAATAAACTTACTTTTAAATGAGAAATTTTTTCATCTCCCACCTCATAAGAGTGTGTTTCTTGTCCTCTCAAAAATATATGCATTGTTGTACCTGTAGAAAAGATTCAATAAGTTGCAGTTAAAAAACTATTGTAAATTCTATTTTTTTCTATTTTAAATTCTATTTCAGAATTTCTAAACTTTAAATAACTATATCATTAATCACAAGAATATATTGATCACAAGTTAGCAAACGTAGGAAAACAAATTATTTTGAATTCCTAAGTAAACCAAATCTTTACTAAAAAATATCTTTTTATTAATTAAGCACTTTATTACTTCATATAAAAAGTTTGTCTGCTCATCTAGGATTCATGATGTCATACTATAAAATTCTTCAGAATATTTTATTCCTCGCAAAATATCAAAATAAGAAAGCAATTATTGGCAGAATAATAACCGAGTCTGCAACTTCCAAGAGCGGCAAGAGAAACTAAAAAAAATATCACAAAAGTGAACTAATTCGAAGGGTATAAGTGACCAAGCAAACCTCAACAAGTTATATATATTTAAAAAATGTAGCAAGTTTAAATTCTATTTGACGCCTTGGCGATAGTAGTTGACACTGATCATGATACAATTTCTGTACTGTGATCTGCCACACTAGCTACAATAAACAATCGTCAAGTTGATTTTAAATCGCAAAAAAAATTAAATAAAAAAAGTTTTAAAAAAAACCATGTAGGGGATTACCTGGAGGTGGCTCCAGTGGATATTTCCATATTGTGATCTGGCGAGCCAACTACAATCATCAAGGTGCCAAATATAGATTTTAAACTTTTAAATGTTTTTTTTCTTCCTTTTTTTAAATTTGCGTTTAAAATCTATTTTGCACCTTGGCACAATACAGAAATATCCGTGTTAAGAATTACATCTTTCGAGTTGGTCCCTTTCTGTGATTATTTATTTATTTATTTTTTTGTTTCTCATCGGCCAATGCTGGAAGATACCAAGGCTTAGCGATTAATCTACCACAGACCATAATATTGGAAATTTTCCCTGGCTGCAAGTTATTTCGTTCTGTTAGGTTTGCATTAGTTTCTTGTGGCCACTGCTCAGTAGCAGCACTACTCTAAAAAAATTTCAAGACTCAGCTGGCTTTTATACCAATTAACACAATCTAGCATTATTTACCAAAAATTTATAGTTCACTGACACCAAAATGTATCTTTCTATAATAATAGATTCCATAATAAGTTAATTTTTTTTCCTTCATTTTTTAAAATTTTTTTTCTTCAGCAAACAAGAAAAAAATAATTGTTAACTAGAAAATAATTGATAATTGGAAAATAATAATTGTCTTTTTGCACCTATCACTGGATCCCCTAACATATCTAAATTATCTTTACTTTGTTCAGCATTTTAAAACATGACAGGAAAATGAAAACAAACAAATTTCGATACAACAATAGTACAAGGTTTGTTTGTTTATTGTACTGAAATTCAGTCGATCCCAAACATGGTGCAACTTCACTCATAGATCACTCTGCAATAATTAATTTGGAAATGAGATTAACTGATGAAGTTTAGTCTCAAGATTGATTTCAGTCTCCAGGACTGAAGAGTGGCACCCATGCTTGGAAATGGGGATATTCCTGTACTTTCCTTATCGTTAAACTTGCAAATTCAAAATACGACAACATGTAGATGTTTTCCCAGGGGTGACTACGAGTTATACCTTTCGAGTTGGTCCCTTTCTTTTTTTCCAAGACTTGGTGATAATTCTGCCACAGATCATGGAACGAAAATCTCCCTGCAATTGCAGTTGGTGCGACATATCACGATACGGAAATATCACCTAAATGATGATTCACATAAAAATTTAAGAAGAATTTCACCAAATAAGCAAAAATTTATCAATTACTAAACTGCCACACTAGATAAACAATGAAGATTAAAACTTGAGAATTAACTATAATTATTAGCGGATAGCAATCATTGACAAATAACACGGGTTTATATTTCTCTGTAGTTTCGAGAAGGAGTTCTGCTATGGTAGCAAAAGCAATGCATTAAAATTTGATTCAATAATAAAGAGACTCGTTGACCACTTCCTACAAATAATAGATACATATTAAATGTCAGATTAAGCAATGGTCAGTGATTAAAATTTTGATTAATATTTTATTAAGAAAATTCAATTTGTTTTCAATATCTCGGCTTAATGACTACCACTGATAATATATATTTCGCATGAAAGTTAAATGTTGGAGGATATGTATTTCCTTTCTTTTTCTGTAAATAACAACTGATGTTAAAATAAAAGTATGTACTGTAAAAACAATAGCAAAGTAAAATAACATAAAATTATTGCACAAGGCAATTCGACTAACTCAACCAATCGGTCAATTGCACAACCGAAGAGGAGGAAATAATCATTGTTGATAACTAATATAATCACATAAATTATTTTAAAAACAATTATTTATATGAAATAATAAATTACTGTACCGTTTTACTCCAAATGAAGTATAAAATTTAAATTTTAATTAACAATAAGCAAAAGTTACACGAACGTGCTCGTTCTTCGACAATTTAGAGTAGGGTTGAGTTGCTTTTTCCTTCTCGTGAAGGAATAATAATTAAATTATCATTTGATATTAATTTATATTTTAATTAATATTTAATTTTAAAATATTTTATTTAGTTAAAAGAATTAAAATCAGTTTATTGAAAACAGTTTTTTTTTATTATCCACAAAAAAAATCATGCACTCTTTTCGTTCGTAAAAAACCATTTAACCAGCATGAAAACTGCTGCTTACGTTTCAACAGTTTATTCCGTGTAGTCAAAGTCTGAATTAGCCAAGAATCAAGAAGATTGGATAAAACAGAAATTTTAATAATACATCAAATACAGCAAATGGGGGAAAAAGTGAACAGGGATTTGTTGACAAACAGAATCTTAAAATCATCACCACATTGAGGCAGTCTTCAAAAAAATTTTAGCGTAAAGAAATGACCAAATAAAAGGGCGAATAGATGTATCAATTTTTCTTATCTTATTCTTAATTTTTCATCAATATTTTGAAGTATATATTTACGCATTGAACCATGGACAGTGATGATATCGGTTTATCCGCTGAAGCTATGAAAGCTTTACAAGAATTTATGCTTGAACAAACACTTTCAAACAGCACATCTGATAATTTACTCGAAGAAGACTGGGTAATGTGAAAGTTTATACTATTGTGCCCTAAATTATGCTATATTTGAATTATTGATTGACAAGTTAAACAATAGATGTCGCAAATAAAAAACTGAACTGAGTAAAAAAAAATTTTCCTTTTACTTCAATGTATAAAACTCGGCATTGTTTAGTTTATATCCCTGTATTACTAATATCAAAGTGTATCCACAATTTTTTTTATTAACAGAATGTGTTGAAAATTTTATTTTTCTACGCTGGTCGAATTTAAAGAAGGCGAACTAAAAGGAAAATTTCCTTATATGTAGGGTGACCTGGGGTAATTCCTGATCAAAAAACGCAAATATCTATTTTGTGAAAAAACTATTCAAAATAGAATTTTAATATTTACTGGAAGTTTGAGGCTATATGAGATGAGTCCTATGCCAACTTCTTTGGTTTGAAAATCTAATTAGAATTTAAAAGATTTTAAATTTTTAGTGATCAGGAATTACCCCTGGTCTTCATCACTTCTGGGGTAATTGCTGATCACCAGTTTTTATTGTAAAGGGGCTGTTTGAAAATAATTATATAATGGTAATTAACAAATAAGACATCAAGATCAAAAAATAAACCAAAAAGATATCTTTAAGCAGCTAATAAAACAATTTATTTAAAAGCAAGAAGAATGATTAACGCCTTAAATTTTCAAAAATCTTTGCATCGTTACATACATTTTAGGCAATCAGCCAACTCATTCTCATGTTCTTCTGAAATATAAGAGAGTTCCCACATGGGTTACTTTTGCTGGATTTTTTAACTTCATTAAGGGAAAGTGTAAAGTTAAGTAAGGTATGCCAACAGCTCTGGCAGCAGCTCTCACACTGAAATTTTAATTTTCAATCATTAAAAGAAATTCACTAATTTTGTTTTCCAGAAGCTTAGTATCCTTTTTAGGCTTATAATTTCTCACCATATTTATACTAGGCTAATTTATAAACTTAAAAATTATTCTAACAATTATACTAGGCTAATTCAATAACTTAAAAATTATTCTAACGATGCACACACATAAAATTAAGATAGAAGCAAGGTAAGACAAACCAGAAATGGTGCAAATCAGAATACAGTCTTGTATACAGTTAAAAACAAATTTTGTTCAAAACAAAAATTCCACTTAATAAATATGAACTGTTATTTAAGAAAAGACAATTAGCTATTTATAAGCTATTTTATATACTATTTATAAGAAGAAATTGCGATGATCAGGAATTACCCCAGTGATCAATAATTACCCCATATGTAGGGGGCAACATTTGATATAGTTTCCTATAATCAATTATAAAATTTACAGTTGATGTGAAACAATTAAACAAAAGCTTACACTACTTTTATATCAAAGAAAAAGAAAGTAACTCAAAATATTTATTATTACGAGAATGAGGGGGATCTTTGCAGAAATATGCACATTTTGAAACCCATCTTTGAAATGGAAAATACAGAAAGCAGTTTAAAAGATACTTATTTTGTTAGATTAAACAAAAACTTATTATTAAGTAAATGTAGTTATACTTTAGTAAAGTGTACAAGCATTTTTGTCCATGTCTCAAATTTAAAAAAAAATAATTTTTTTTAAAATAAAACTTAGGTGATCATTATTTACCCCAGAAACAGAGTGATCGTGAATTACCCCGGGTCACCCTATCTGTTTATCGGTAAAAAAAAATCACCAAATTTTTGTGACAGCCACTATCACTGAAGGGAATCATCTTGAAGGGTGTAACGTAGGCACTTCAGTGCACTACATCTTTCTTTTAAAAAATTTTTGAGTTATAAAACCATTTGGCTTTTTAAAAAAAGTAGTTCGTGGGAACCAACATCGCTATAAAAACATCCTGCAATAAAATAACAGAACTAGTTAAATAAAGCGAATAACATAGTTTAAGCACTGAAGTGATGATTCTTGAAATCAGTTTATTTTAAGTACATTTTTCAGTTTTACTGGCATTTAGAATTATTTTCTTTTAGTTATGGTGCCTAATGTAATAGACAAATACTGTGTTGAAGGTTTTAAATTCATATTTCTGATAAAAATTTACAACCTTAGTTATTTTAATTGTTTCATGCTTGTGTTCTAGAGCTTGAATATTTGTATTATATGGTATATCCAATTTATGTCTAAAATTCATATCAAAACTTTAGCTGAAGCTGCAAAATATCATCTTTGGTACAACAGCCCGAGGTGGGTCTTGGCTTTTAATATATTCTCCTTTTGTTGCCAGTTCGCAGTTCAATACTCTGATTGTTTTAAAATCTGCATTATTGGAGTCAGACCACCAAAGTTTTGGATGTAGCAATAAGATCAAGATTATGTTCATTTGCTGTATACTTACTAATAAGCAATTTAGTTCTATGTCTCAAACTTTTGGATCAGGTTCATTTAAATTTATGCTTGCCCTGCTTCAACAATAGAAAAAAACTTTTTTTTTTCTACTAAAAGTATAGTATCTATTCTCTAAAAAAAATTTCTTTGTTTGCAATTGCAAAATACTATTTTGTGACTTTAAAATAGAACTTTTGTAATAAAAGGACAAATTTTGATTCAACAATTTCAAATTGAAAGTGCTATTTATAGTGTTTCATATTCAATTCATATTGAAAAGAGTAACACACGGTTTTTTCTTTAATATTTTTGTTGGTTAGTTTTTAATTGCAATGCCGAAAATATTGTAAAAAATTAGCAATCTTGGAAATAAATATTTTTTTCTCTCATACTGGTAATATTTTAAGTATTGTGTGGATTATCTAGAGAATTCGCGTATTGATGATTCTCTTGCCATTTAATTTCACAGATAATCAGATTTTAATTCTGTTTAAAGAAATGGATATAACAGTTACTATGATATTTACCTTTGCATTATTGGGGAAAAAAATTTAAACTTACTTGAGTTTTTGTGATTTTTTAAATAAAATCCTGAAAGAATTGGTACCAAAACCAACTTTTTTTTTCGGGGGGTTGATATCTGGGTTATTTTTATAAAATCAGTTCTAAATCCAGGTAATTTTAAATTACAAGATAATAAATTTTACGTCTAAAGACATGAGGGTGGAAGACCTAGGCCAACCTTTTGTGCATACTTATGGGTCGAGATTAGTTAACTCTGAATTATATTAATTTATAATAATATTTCAAAAATATAAAGGATAAATAAATAAACAATAGTTTCTAAAGCAAATTTTTACAATGGCTCTGTGAGTAGATATGCATTACAGCTACTACTCTAGATTCAGGTATTTTACAATTTGAGCTATTTAGCAACAACACATTAATGTGGGCCTTGGTTAATTTTCTGTGCACGCATATGGGTTTATATTATCAAACATTGAAATATTTTTATTTGTACTATTAATGTATTAAAAATAAAAAATAATAATAAATAATGGTTTGTGAAGCAAATTTTAACAATGGCAATGTAAAAATTTGCATCATTAAAAGTACTATACTTCAATTTTGGTAAACTGAATACCTTCTATTTTTCAGATTTTTTACCAAGCCCAATAGTAGTTTGTTAAAATGCTGAAGTACTCATATTTAAAAGCAGGCTTCTCATAAGAGAGAAATATGACTTTCTTTGAACAAATATATTTTTTAATTCTTAAGCAGGAAAAAAAAAAAAATATTACATAAAATAGTTGTTAAATTTAGCATAAAATATGTTTGTTAAAAAAACTTTTTAGTGTGAACTGCAGAGTTGAAAAATTATATTAATAATTTTTATTATTCTTTTTAATAACTTTTAAATTTATTACACAGGAACTCAGTCAATTTTGGTATGACGATGAGACATCTACTTTTCTTGCTACTGCTGCTCTCAATTCTGTAAAACATACAGAAATTAAAAGGTATTATCTATTTTCTTCCAACAAGTTTCGAAACATTACATTTATCTGTAATTTTAAATGAATGTTTTTTTTTTATAAAGAATAAAAAATGAGCTTAATTTTTTTAAGTATTATTATTAAAAAATAAATAGTAAATATACTGTAGAGAAAACATACAATGAACATATGAAACACTAATGTGTATTTATAATGTCCCTTATAATTTCCTAATGTATTAAATTATTTCAGAATAGCCTGTGTGTCGAGTCCATCGGTTTACCATAAATTGTTAAAGCTCTGTCCTGATGCTGAAGGAATTTATCTTTTTGAGTATGATAAAAGATTTCAAGAGAAATATCCAAATGGATTTGTATTTTACGATTACAAATATCCTGACAATGTGGATAAAAAATTCCATTCTTATTTTGATGTTGTAGTAGCTGATCCACCATTTTTATCTGAAGAATGTTTGGAAAAATTTGCAAAGACCATTTCCATATTGACAGACAAGAAAATAATTCTGTGTACTGGTAAGATAATGTATTTGTTCATTGAAATTTTTGAAAACAAAATTTGTAATATAATATGGAGGAGGGACAAAATTATATAAGGTATGCTATTTTTTTTCTTCAAAATATTCATTTTTATTGAACTAAAAGAAGCTTTTTTATATTTTAAAGCTACAGCTCTCGTAACAATGGAATATAGTACATATATCCAGTGGATGACCCACTAATTTGAAAATTCAATCTCAGAAACAAATGGTATATCCATTTGGTGTAAAAATTTCGGAATTGTTACAAAAAATTCCAACAGATGGCACGGTACAGAATTCTTGAAAACTATAATATTCCAGTCTAGAAATGCACATTGCTCAATCGAGTACAGCTTAAACCTCCGAATCTTCTACGACTAAATCCCTCCATGTTTTGATGCTAGAGCAGATCACTTTATTAATTGATGGCTTTCAGCATCATCCCTCGACTTTTGTAAGTAAATTCCTGTTGAAAATGTTTACAGTTTTCGCAATAAACATTTTGTTTGTTTTATTCCTCTGTAGTCCTTTATTTCCGAGATTTTTAACTATAAAATCAGTTGGTCATCCCCTGAATATATATAGATACTTTAAAAAAATGTAATAAAAAAGAATATGCTGATTAGCTAATAAATATTATTACTTAATAAAACTTTTAATACACTCAAATAATTTTTTAATATTTACAAAAAATTTTAAACATTTAATATTTTTTTTCTTGACGGTTTGAGAGTGGAGAATTTTTTATAAACTCTTCCCTTTTCTATATTCAATGCTTTTTTAAAATGCGAAATACTGTTTCTAGAGTTTAGTTACTTTTAAAAAAATTATTAAATATAATTTTTTATTGTTTTTTATTAATTATTTCTGAAATATACAATTTAAATAGTAATTTATTCCTGGAGTTTTCTTAACAGTCATAGTTTTGAACTCCAACTGTGGTGATTTATGTTAAATGTTATGTTAAGATAGATTATGTTGATATAACTTATTAAGAAATTATTAATACTTAGTATAATATTTACGCTTGTTTTGAAGGCTATTAAAAGACTTGTAAGTTTCTTTTTTTTTTACAGGTGCAGTTATGGAAGAATTAGCTATGAAGCATTTAAATGTGCGTCCTAGTTCTTTTATACCTAAGCATAAAAAGAATTTAGGCAATGAGTTTAGATGTTATGTAAATTTTAACTTTGAAAATAAATAGCAAATAAAATAATTTTTAAAATCTTTTTTTATAAATTTTTATAATGAATAAAATAATATTTTTATGGAAACTTCCTGACATTTTTAAACTGAAAAACTAATAACTATATTTTTCTTCCTATAATTAATGAACTAAAATAAAATCAAAAATTGAAAAGAATTAAAGAAGTTTTTTTTTTTTTTTTTTTTTTTTAAAGTTGATAGAAGGCTCAACCTAGTGCTTGATTTGCTGACCCAAATGCTTGATTTACTGAACCCAGTGCTTTGTTTGCTCACCAACCCACATAATTGCCTTTCATTCATCATTTTTTCCCTTAAAGGTCTATACTTTCCACAAAACATTCCGTTTACAAATTATACTATTGTTGCAGCTTTATGTAAGAAAATTTTGTGAATTTGTTAATCATAACAAATCTACAATTACCTGGATTTGAAAAATAATTACCAGTGCTTGAAAAAAATAATTTAAGAAATACAGATTGTGTGTCTAAATAAGAGGAAATTTTTCATACTCTTGAATTAGGTTTTTATATTTTGAAAGCTTTCTATATAAATGTTAAGGTTTGCATCTGTCAGCATAGCATGTAATCTCTCTCTCTTTAATACTTTTGATTGACATTGACTCGAGTGCAAGCTTTTAAAGTAAAGATCTTGAGAGAGAGAAAATAAATTTTCTGCAACAATGAATATATAGTCAATATAAAAAGCAAAAAAAAGAGAAAAAATTTAGGGTTAAAGTATTTAAATTTGCAATAAATTTCAAATAACTTGAATTCTGGGAAGAATAAATTTTTTACAATGATAAATATAGTCAATATTTAAAGCAAAAAAGAAAGAAAAAACTGAGTAAAATTTATGATTAAAGCATTTAAATTTGCAATAAATTTTGAACTAACTGGAATTTTGAGAAAAAACTTGTTATGTTCGCATAACTCTAGTGTTTTATTTTAGCATGTTACAGATCAACCAAACATGATATTTCCTTACTACAAATTTAAATCAAATAATTTATTGAATATCATATTTTTTAACAACTCTGTAAAACTTATTGTTCTTGATCTACAGAACAAAGGGTGTTTTAAAAAAAGAGAGAAATATTTAAGAAAAAATAACTTAAAATTGCAATAACTTTCAAACAGATTTAAAAAAAGAAGCTCCTGTTAAGTTCATAAACAAAACTGGCTGTTTCAACAAGTTATATTTCAACTTAAGTTGCATTCTTATGGCCAATGACCCATATAGTATTTTTTACTTCAAGTTTAACAGTTAATAATTCTCGCACTTACTATTGAATAGTATTTTATTTTATTCGATCTTATTCCCTGTACATTTTTGTACAAACCTTCGTAATTTCAAGCTAGTTTTTGTGTAGTTAAAAAAAAAAAAATTTAACGCAAGTTAGACACTAAAAGCTCACAGTGGTCTGAATCGGAAAAAAAAGCTGACCAAAGGTCTAAGCATTTTGATAAACTGTGTATTATGCAATTCCTAGCAGTTCAGAGGGACACTCGTTACTAATATAAAGTCTAATTTGCAAAATTCAATAACGTTAGACTAAACATGCTTAAAATTCAAATAATTGTAAAAATCCAAGATTTTGATGATCAACTGAATGTAATGATACAACTTATCTCTTTAAAACACTATTACCTAAAAATATTTAGTATTATAAATTCATATCTTCTACTTCTTCGTCACCATTGAGGTGGCAGTAAATGAAAAGTTAAAATTCTAAAATTTAGTGCAATTTGTTTTCTATGAAATGCTACGTTTTTAGAGCTACTGCAAACTGATAGACTATATCTTTTATTTTCTCGTTTTAGGCATTTGTAGTCAAAGTTTTACACCTTTCGCAGCAAAAGATAATAATTTTGAGTTATATGATTTCTAAAGCTTCCTAATGATGAAAATAAACAATTCTTTTGCACTATTTCTAAAAGAATTATAACACTTCAACTTTTTTTAATCCACTCTAATAAACTACTTTAACAGTGAGCTACAATTTAAAACAACAGCCTAAAATAAATGAAATATTATTTACAATTTGTCCATATAGACCTGAAGTTATTTTTCATTTATAAAATTTTATTATTTAATTATTAAGAGGTTATTCGAAGCAGGAAATTATCAGAGAACATGTTATGTCGAAAAGGTAAGAAAATGAAATGAAAGGTATTTTTGTAATGAAAGGTATTTTTGTAATGAAAGGTATTTTTGTAATGAAAGAATTCTTTGTTAGAATTGATAATTATCTATTCTTTTATTATTACATTTTATTTAAAGATCTTTAAATATTTACATTTAAATTTTTGTTACATGTTCACAATTCTTCAACATTACCTGTATCAGGGGTGATTGTGAGCCCAACTCAAAAATCCTGAGAATTTCTTGAATAAAATCATTAATGACACATTTCAAAAAATTAATGCCTTTATAAATTTATATTATTAATATTTTCACGTGAAATTTTAAATAAATTATATGCAGCATAATTTAAATTAATAATTATGTATAAGTTTACTTTTATCTCTAATCACATTGTTTATTCTACCAGAAAAATATGTACAAATGAAACAGATGCCAAGTATAAATTCTAGTTCTAATATTTTTAAATAGAATATACAAAAATTTTTATACATAAATGTGGATGATGATTTTTTGAAACTTCTGGACCTAGGATTTCCGGATTGCGGTTTAGCTGGAAATCCGAATTTTCCAGAGCACAATCATGTCTGAGGTATTCAACAATAACTTTATTTTAAAGAAATCGTATACTTAAAATTCCATTTCTCAGTAACAATTTGACTAATTTCCTTCAAATTTCATATTTTTCCATGTAAAATTACATTCGTTAAAATAATGGTAAAGAATCCTAAACATTACAATTGAAATTTTTTTACTATTAAATAAAATTGTAAAAAATAATGAATAATTACTAAACGCAACATTTTGCATCTTTAGATAAAATAAATTTTATAATTGTGTACAAACTTTTTTCATTTACCTTAAAAATTTCTCGAGATATGGTAAAATACACAAAAATAAAATTAATAACAAAGGGCTTAAATTTTGGACCACTCTCCTGACCCAATTATTGAGTTAGAAATCCAAATCTACCGGAAAAAAGGTCATTTTAATTCAGAGACAGTATGTTTTTGTGTCAGATTTTAAAATTTAAAACATCGTCTGCACCAATTAACTAGAAGTCACTCCCTCATACCATTAAGATTGAGTGTTGGAACATGAAGATCCGATCACTAGATCAAAAGTTATTCAAGGCCGTCTGTTTTTGTTTTTTTTGTGTTCTTTTTTTGTGCACTGTATATAATAAATGTACTGTACATAATAATGTGTTTTCGCATAGTCTTACAATAATTAAAAATGTTTTTTTTCCCACTTAAATATAAATTTAAATGTAATGAATAAGGAAAAGAAACTATTTTGGGCTGAATATTCATTATGCAGCCCAAATCACTATCTGGTACAACTCCAAGTTCAAAAAAAAAAAAAAAAAAAAAAAATTTGTTTCAAAACTTGCTTTGGAAAAATTTATTTCATATTTTAGAATGTTATGTGTTATCTACTTTGGAAATAACTTAAGTAATGACACATTATACAACTTTATAAAATCTATATTTCACATTAAAATAATAAATAAAATCAATGAAAACTCAAAAAATTATTTTAATTTAACATAACTGCAACAAATTTAAAAGCTATCACTAATAACATGTATGATTCAAAAACTTAAGAATCTCAATATTTGATTAACAAATAAATAACTGTTAAAGAATAATGAACACAATAGGGTTTTATGCTGCTGGTTGTTTCAAAGATTGTTTGTGCCTAAAAGAAACAAAATAAAATATTAACTTCCTACTTTAAACAGATCATTTTTATAAGCAGTAAAAGTTAGATACAGTAGAAAGTTAGCGAAGCATAACACTTAAGTCTGGGCATTTTCTGTATAGCCAAAGTTACTTTGTTCTTAATCTACACTCTGAAAAGCCCGAAATAATTATTATATATTTAAAATGATATTAAAACTCTCAGAGTTGATATTTATGATGAAATTTATTACACACCAATATTGTAATTTTTCTAATTGAAGCATAATACTACAATAAAATATTTAGAATAAATTTTAAATCAATAAAAAAAATTTTTTTATGTTGTATCAAAATATTTATTACTTTTTTAAAATTATTAAATTAAAAAATTTACTAAACATTTCATAACATATCATCCAATCAATATTTTTATAAAAAAGTATGTTGTATTTAAATTAAACTGATTTAATTCTTAATTAATGCAAAAAAGATAATTTATATGAAATTCATACCTGTATATACGGCTCAGTTGGAATAAACCAGTTAAAGCTACAAAGATATTTACACTAAATAAACTCCAGTTCTTAGGAATTATTACCATGGAGTATCTTGACCAAATGATACCTAAAATAAAGTTTTTTTAGAAAATTTAAGTTATGATTTTTAGAAGTAAAACAAAAGTTGCTTGCAATTTATAACATGTTTTTAAAAAATAACACAAAATTAATTATTTAAAAAATTTAATTCGAGAATAAAACACAAAAATTTGTTGTTTAAAGAAATTCCCATAAAATGAATGTACAGAAGGAAGAGAAAATTTATGAAACCAACTTTGACTCGCCATTACATCTTAAAATCTAAATGTTGTGTTTAAAACATACATAAAATTTTATTAACCAGAAGGTGATTTTTTAAATTTTATTAACGTTTGCAGGCGTTACTCTTAAATTTTCATGGGTTGTTTTATGATAGTACAATGATTTAACTAGAATTTAGAAAATATGGGTTCTTAGTTTCTAGGACTTCCGAATTTCTGGGTCCGTTTTTACTATTTAAAATAAAAAATTTGTACATTCATCATTATTGTATTCATTGATAGATAAAACAACGAATTTCAAAATAATAAGAGTTATCAACGCTTTCAATTAGGACTGATCATACACTTGCATCAATGAAAAGCAATGCAATATGGAATTAATCTAATTTTCCTTTTGAGCAACTAATAAAGAAGAGAAAACAAAATTTTTATACCTAAAGTGTTTTTTTATAATTTTTCCTCAAACTAACTTTTTTTACACTCTAGAACTACAAGTCCAATAAGATGCTTAATAACTTAATTTTTACATCCTCTCTGCGATTTTCGGCATATCCTCTTATATTATTATCTTGGTGTATCTCTTATTCCTGTAGTAGTTGGATTTTATTTTGCTGAATTAATAGAGTTTCATTAGTGGACATAAGATTCAGAAACAAAATAACTAAGTAATCTTTTTAATTGTAGCTATTAAAAGAGACCAAATAATTCTAAAACATTTGTATGAGTTAAATTTTGGTTATAAGTTTACCTCAAACTAATTATTTATTTTGCATAATTATCCTTATTTGTCAAAACTGTAAATTTAGATAACTAAATGACTGTTATTTAGATGGGGGGGGGGGGGTTCCCCTAAGAAAATTTAAACTGATTAAATATCTTAATTTAGATTTAAAGTTGTTTTTTAAATTACATAATGTATTGGTCTATAATAAACAATTACTCCACAAATTTATAAAATCATTATAATAAACTGCAGGTTTGAACAATTCCACAAAAAATATTTCTTAGTTCATATAATAGGTTTAAACTAATAAGAGACATTTATGAAAAATTTTAATAAAAAGGTTATTTTTAAAAAAAATTAACAGAGACTTACAGAAAATGTACCTGTTACTAATTGAATATTATTTTATTTATTTATTACTGAGCAAAAAATTTACAAATAGCATTATCACAATTTTATTACATGTTGTTAATTAGTTTTTTGGAACAAATATTCAAACATTTTAAAACTACTTGACTCCAAGTTATTGAATACATAAAAGATATTTTCAGTTAATTAAATTATTATACATTTTTATTCTTAAACATTCAAAATAAATCAAGGAGAGAGAAAATAAAATTCATAGCCTAAATATTTTAGTTATACAAACAGTAAAAGTTTTAGCCCTTCCATGTTATTTTGTTTATATTTTTTGCTACATATCTAGAACTATAGAATCAAAATAATTTTACAGATACATATAGAGTTGAACAAATAAATTCATCTGTATTTTTTAAATGAGTGTTAATGTAGTAATGACTTTTGAATCAAAAGTTATTTATAAATATGTGACAAATAAGTCAAATGCTATTTTTTTGTTGTCAATTTTACTGTATTTTCAAAGAGTTGGTCCTGGATCAAGTATTGGGAGTAATTTGCCTTCGTAGAGGATTTTTTGATGGAACTAACCCACATTTGCGTTACATGGATATGAAAACCACAAGAACCTCACATGGTTAGCCTGATGGCAAGAGGGACTCTAACCCATGATCTGTCTGCCTCAGGAATATTTTACATCAGCACTTTGGTTGGTGCAAGCCGAGTGCGAAATTCTTATCGACCAGCCATCCCTGGGATTCGAACCCGATTCACCTTGTTGCAAGGCGAATGCTCTATACCCTGATATTATCAAATCAGTCTGCAGCTGATTGTGAGTTGTTGCAATTGCAGCCTTTGAATGAAAAATTAGTGGTCCTTTCCCTGTTAACCAAAAATAGGAGAGAAAAAATAGAAATTTTTTTATAATTATAATCTAGCTAGCTTATAACAAGCGTGAAAGGATCATAATATTTATTCCTCATAACAAACAGGTTTGTTAAAAAACCATAAAAGTTCAAATATACTTACTAAATTATAGATCTAGTATTTTATTTCCTTACAGTACAAAAGAAATTAGTTAATCTCAGGGTGTGTAGCCAAATTATATAAAAAAAGCACCTTTTAAGCACTCAAAATATATTTTTGAGCACTCAAAATATATTTTTGAGCACTTTAAAAAATTATCATAATTAGGCAGGGTTGGAAAGTTTTTGACAATCGACGGTTTTATCTTGTTTTAAACGTCATGTCAAAAATCATGAACTTATGAATCATGTAAAACGAATGGTGCTTTCATAGACTATGGTCTCACAATATGCCGAAATAAATTGGGTTTGAATTAATTGTGAAAACTTTGAATAGAACAATGTGAACTGTGTCTTTATGCATAATTCGTAACGAAAATCAACATGGTAAAGGAAAAATCTCATTTTGAAAAAGGGAAAATTAAGCACTTTTTAAAAACACCCAATGAAAAAAGCATCTTTAAGGGCTTTTAAAAAATGAAAATTAAAAATAAGCACTTTTTAAAAATGCTACACACCCTGAATTTGCTTTGAATTCCTTTATTATGTTATTGGTCTTCGGATAAGACTCATCTCATTTCCCAAAAAACTAATTTGCTTTTGAAAGTTTTTCTGTGCACTCAAAAGCCATTGCATAGATTGTGGGTGGTTTAGCTTGAAAATCTACACATCTGTCATTATCAACATTTTTTTTGTCAGCTTTTGCTTGAATTTCAGTTACAATATTCTTGGGATTACGTATCTCAGAAGTGATAACATTGGTGTCAACAGATACATAACTTTAGAATTTTTCTCCACTTTCAAACTTTTGAAGTCCTCTACAAATTTTTTTTCGCTCTGATTTACTCTTTTCGAGAATTGTTCCATCCAGCCTTACGTTCAAGGCGAGCAAATAAATTTTAATAATTAAGAGAAATATTACTCGCTAAAACTGATATTTGCTTGTAAAAAGTGAGTTTGTTCCGATAGTTTTAAAATTATACTAGAACCAAGTATATCCGATTTCCTTATTAAAACCGAGTTCTCATTAAAATAGGAATTGTTATAAGCAAGATTGACACTAATTTGAATAAACTTTTAAAAAAAAACTGAAATTATAATTTTAAAATTCCGAAGTGTGCAGGTACTAATTTCAGTGCTAATTTAAATAGACAATCAATTAAAGTGTATAAAGATTTATATATTTCAACAGTACATTAACAAAAACTTGTTAAAATTATTATTAAAAATAATAAATTTATTAAATAATAAAAAGTAATTTATTTAAAGGTGTTAGTAATTTATATCTAGAAGGAAAAAAAATTCCACAGAGACAGTTGAGACCTTGTTATAAAATGATTTTAAAAAAGACAAAATAACTCAAATGATTTAATGGGAAGACTCATTTACTTTTTATTCCAAAATAAAGTAATGTCTTGTATACAAAGCCGGATTATACCTTTCGTAGGCCCTAGGCATAGCCGTTTTTGGGCCCTCCCCTTCTTCCTCCACTCCTCCCCTCTTTTCAAAATATACGCTAAAATTTGCGTAGTTTGGAATTCGACAGCATAATACAAGATTTCGTTGAATCCAAAAATTGCAAAAAAGTAAAATAGTAAATTAGATCATAAGATTCTGCAAAATAATTTATTACCGAAAAATATTATATTTTTATTTGCATCTTCATAATTTTGTGCAAAATACACTTGTTGTTTTTAAAGCTAAATTATTTTTGTCAACAAATTTTTTTCTCCCAAGTTCTTCGTAGGCCCCTGAATTTCCTAGGCACGTGTCTAGTGTGCCTATAGGTTAATCCGGCCCTGCTTGTATATTATTGGAAGTACAAATTAGTTTGGTCCATTTTCAAAAGATGGCTTTGGCTGTCATGAATATGTCATAGTGACAGCTGGTTTCGGTGGCTTCAGAGAGATTAGACATCTATCAATAATATTCAGTTTATATCGCTTTGAGTTTCATACAAAAACCCTGTTTTTTACTTTGTGGAAAATGTCAAATGTCTGGTATCTAAGCAGCATTTGCGGGAGGCTTTATTGTTTTAGGAGATAATTTTTAAGACAAATTAATATAAACTAAATCCGCTGTGACCTTCAAAAGGCAAAAAGATTCTGCGCACAATGCTACATCAGAAGTTGGAAAATAGGCACCTACAATGTTCAACTCTAAATATTTCCATTAAAATATTAAAAATAGTCCTAACTAAAAAATTTTGAATACTAAATTTTAAAATTAATAAATTAAAACTTTTGAATCAACCAGAAAAAAAGATATTTTTAAAATTAAAATTACATTTCTGCTAGAATAAGAAAATTTATATGCTTACCAGTTGCAGCTAAGGCAGTAGATTGAGATGCACTTAATTTATCAGCTGGTCTAGCCATATCACCAATACCAGCAATTACAAGACACTAAATATTTTCAAAATAGCACTAGTTATGAAACAATAACATTTCACAATTGTACAACATTTAATATACAAACAAAATATAAAATTCATTCTCAATTAATTTGGATATCATTGTAGAGTAGGTAACTGAAAAAAAAAAAATGGAAATAGTAATAAAAAGTTGATATTAAAAACTATGGAATCCGACGAATTCAATTGAAGGAATGACACATATCTAACTGTCAAAACTCACTATAATGTGGATAAGGTATACAATCAAACCTTGATCCATAATTTTCTCACCTGCATCATGAACATCTGTGTTCCTGCACAATTTCCGCACACCTTACTTGTTGGTTGATAAATGAATGAGCGCATAAATGAATGAGCGAATGAGTGAACGCAATTCACATTTGGCAGGATACTTTAATTTTCAAAGCATGTCTATGTGCTTCCTGCGTACTCAGAAATGACAACAGCAAATTGCGGCTTTCCCTGGGCCAACTATAGGAACAGCGCAAAACGTCTGTGCATAGACCTAGCAGATTCCCCAAAGCTTTCCTTTAGCGACTAATCAGACCTTGAAAACAAATTAACCCTTGTACATTACATCACTGAGCCCTGCCACCCTGAAGTGTGAAGTAGAATTATTCACCAAGTAACTTTTTGAAATGCATTTTATAGTTTTATAAAATGAATTTAAAATAAAATTTCTGGTTATTCTAAATAATTAATATATGGAAATAGCTTATATGAACTTTAATACAAATATATAAGAAGAATGTAGCTAATTTACCATAACAATATGAGATAAAATAAATGATTTTTAATGACAGAAATAAAATATTGATTTCTAAATATGATTTTCAGTAATAAGAACATAATTATTACTGAATATTAGATATAACTTATTAGATATAAAGTTTCCTCTAAAAAATTATATACACTTATGGTGTAAATTGATTGTTTAATTGGTAACTAACACAGATATTAAACTGGGATTGCCTGCATCAAAATGCAACTAGCTAATACAGCCAGCATGAATTCTATTTAAATTTTTGTTGTTTCTCATCCTTATGAGTATTAAAATAATGCCCCCTATATTTTTGAATGCTACATACCATTAAAAAAAAATCTGTTTTGTGTCTCTGAAATGCAAAACTTTTTTAAATATTATATGAAAAAGAACAGAATTTTTATTAAAAGGGCACAAAATAACTAATTAATACAGTTTGAAAACTTACCCATTTAAATGCAGGAGCCCAGAAAAATATAGTTTTAGGTCCTAAAATTAATAAAACTAGTTTTAGTAAAGAAAATAGAAATTTTTTAAATAATATAATGGATTGCTAACCATAGGATACTTCATTTTCCTACACATTTATTAAGTAGTATAGCTTAAAAATATTTTTCACTTAGTTATAGGTACTCATAGATATATATATATTTTTTTTTTTTTCATTTTTTACTATGAATATATATATATAAGAAAAAGAAAATTAGCCTGAGCTTATCTGATATTGTGATAATTTAATTAATCTTCTTGCAATAAAACTAGGCTCTTTAAATATTCTTCAGGTTTAATTTTTAAAAAAAACAGACACGTAGCTACTAGAGATCAGACAGGTTCAGCTCGAGCATATTCACTAAAAAATAAAGTTTCAGGCTAGGGCTCATGATAAAATTTTCTTTACTTTTTTATTATTTTTAAACAAATAAATAGGACAGTTATTAAGCGTCAAAAAATTTAAATTTCTTTAATTAATCGTGATAAAAAGGTTTATTGACTTATTTACTTGTTTAGACACCAAAGATCTTATATAACGAGACCGCGAAATTGGGCATTTATCCGAAGAATTAGACGTTTATCTCTGGCGGTCTCTGTTTCTGAGTAATCCTATGTATCTTGGGATCGAATTAAAATTCTGAGATTCGAGCTTGGAACTCAAAAACCGAACCCGAATTTATCTCTAATCGCTACCGCTGGGAAAAACCCAACATATTTATTTTTAAGTCTTTTTAAACCCCTTTACACTTTGATGAAGGTAGAAGGGGCGAACATATACCGATATGGAACTATCCCTTTTTTAATACAGTTCAGGTTATTAAAATATCTTGTGACTAAAAATTTAGGCAGTATGAGTTCTGATAACTTTAAGGAAGTTTATTACTTAATAGAGGAAAACATTACAATACATGCTTTGTAGCTAAAATAAATTCCTATTTTAACAATTTTTCAAAAAGAATGAAAAATCAGAAAATTAAATGACTTTAATAACAATTATATGTTCATAAACATTCATTTAAATCCCTATAATCAAACAAAATGTAAAGAAAAAAAATCGTTCAAATTAGATCACCAGCAGGATGGGACCACAACGGTTGTAATTTCGCTGGCACATGTTTCTCTGTAGCAGTAATTACTGCACGATAAATTGCCGACATTTATCAATTTTTTAAGTGTAGAATCTAAAACCAAAGTATTACTATGACCTAGACAATCATAAACAAAAAAATTTTATATTTTCGTTGTTATTTGCTTATTTCTGCCCGTCTTAAGTTCTAGTTAATAGATAATGCGATTAACAATTTAATATTAAAATTTTCGCAATCAATATGGGCTGCAGATAGAAACTTTCTAAGTTCTATTTCTAAACTTCTTTAAGTTATTAAACAATATGAAACATAAACATCCCTAGTAGCAAAAAGAAAGGCCTTCACTAGGCCAATATTCACGAATCTTAATGGTTCAAAAGGGTCATTATTTTTCCGAAATTGGCACTTTATGGAGTTTTCCGATTCCCCCAATAATTTATATTCATTATTCTTCAAATATAGGCCCAAGAAAGACTGATATTAGCCCTATATAGTACCAATATTAAAAAATCTAGGCATCCTAATATTGGTTCCTCGGTGTATGTTCATATAGGACCCATATTAAGGAAATTTCAAACCCATCTGGGGCCATGGTAAAATTTGTTGCTAGGGGTAGTTCAAAACGAAATCATCATGGAAACTTTAGAAAATATTTTTGACAATTAAATACGGAAAATATTATGCATGGGGAATATCGTAATCATTGAATTGAGAAGATAGGAGGAATCAACAACTTCAGACTTACAGTTAAAAGGACATCACAATGGCTAAAACTTTAAACCTATTTAAATTATATTTACTCTTATGTTAAACTTTTCTTGTCCCCTCCTCATTATTCGTTTCATTATCATCCCATAATTTATTATAGCTCTTTAATCAAGAGAGCAGTTAAACGTGTTGTAGTTAAACTCTGTTTTCGTCGCTTCAATTAATGATGATTGAACTGCCATTGCTGAAATCTTAAATTGTTTCTTCGTATCATATAGAAGTTCATTTACATATCCCCGTTACACCTCTAAGATTAAAATAAAATAATAACAATTAAATAATAATATTAAAATAATAAAAAGGGTTTAAACGAAATAAAAAGTAAAGAAATAATTTTTTTAAACGAGGATTTTACTCAAGCCATTAAAAAAAACTGAAGATATTATTTCAAATTTTTTCTCTCGCTTTTCTAAAAATGTTTCTTTCCCTATTTTTCACTTTCTAACACACACACACAAAAAATTTAAATAAAAAGGAAATAAATAAAATTTAAAAATTATTATTTTTCAAAAATCAGGACTAGCTATAGCTATTAAATTTTAACAAAGTCGTATTTAAACTTTGATTTGTCAAGAATTATTAAATCGATTCCCGTCAAATCAGGAATTTTGTTATTCAGAATTACTTAGATCAAACTGGTGTAAAGGTTTGTGGACCTCATAATAATTCTAAAAGTTTTCAGCCATTATCAAATAAACTAATAAAAAACAATAATTATTTTTAAAAAATGCGTATTTACAAGTATAAATAAATTTTATAATTATGAGCAAAATCTTTTTTGGTTTGTTTGAAAACTTTTCGAGATATAGCAAAATACGCAAAACGTCAAATTGACATTAAGGAGGTAAAACTTTGACTATTATTGGAACCATATTTCGTATTGCGCAGTGTACGAAATTAAAATGCAAACAACCTGATTAACTTTCGATTTTAATGACTCATTTTTATTGTTTCGAGGGATTTGATTGCATCAATGATCTAAAATAATTTAATTTAAAAAGAAAAATTAAGGATTATTTCATATTTTTTATTCATTTCTGTAATAATAGTCGAACACATTTTGAATTGTAAAGTATGTAGATTTTTATTTCATTTTACCGAATGTAATTTTAATTGACAAAACATAAAATTTGAAAGAATTCGGTCAAATAGTTTCCGAGTTTTAAAAAAAGTCATACTAAAACCCGTGTAATTCCAATGTGTTCATATTTTCCAAATTCGTCTACTCGCCCCCCCCCCCGCCTTATTTTGAGAGTAAGAAATCAAAACTTGTCAAAAATTTATGTTAAATCTATGGAACTTTGTGACCGATTTCACAAGAATTTTGTATTTTTCCGTATAAAATTACATTTTTTAAAATGATGTAAGAAATTGTATACCTTTTTTTTTTTTAACTGTTATTAAATAAAATAATAAATATTTACTAAAAGTTGTCGTTTTTTTTGCATGGATTTATCTTTGGATATAAACGAATTTCATATTTGTGTGCAAAAATTTTTCAGTTCGCTAAAAAAGTTCTCGAGATATGGCAAAATACACAAAAAAGAAAATTAACATTAAGTGTTTCAGACTTTGGACAGCTTTCCTGACTAAACTATCGAGCTCCATATACTTTGGAGTCTGAATCCACAGAAAAAAAGGTATGTTCACTCATGGAATGTACGTTTTTGTATCTGATTTCGTAATTTAATTTGCACTAATTAGCATATTTTATTTATTAGCGGTTTTATTTATTATTATATTTCTTTTGGCGCTTTATACGCACATACAATTTATGTACGTATATATTTATGGACGTTCATTCAATATAAGACGTATATGTATACACAAAAATTTCCTTTCATTTTTCAAAGAAAGGAGTATGTCGGACGAGGTAGTAATTTATTTATTATTAGACGAGGAAGGAATTTATTTATAATTAGACGAGGAAGCAAGATTGTTTTGCTAATTTATTTATATAATATACGTTTTGAATCATTTACAAATGACTATTGTACTTATAATGTCATTTACTTTTATGCATGAACAAGAACGAAATAGTTGATTTAATTATGGTATAGATGTTCTTTTATCATTTACTAATAGCTATTGTACCCATTGCATTATTTTTTTACATATTAACGAAACACCTAATTTTGTTTCGGCACATCTGTTTTGTATAATTTATTAATTGTTTTGTATAATTATTTTTATTTTCATCGCATTTCCTATATTCATTATTACATACACATTAAATGTGAATTAAGTAATCAATTGGATTTTATATATTTCTATAAAATAAGAAGTATTAGATATTAGTTGTTATTATGGTTGACTGAATGTAGACAATAACAAGATTCATAAAACGGGAAAATTTCTAGGGAGGGCAGGTTGTTCTTCATATTCTAGGAAGTTTTATTATTGTACAAATTAACGCGAAATTTTACCGTTTTTGTAATTTATAAATTATATTAGGTCGTGAGCTTAAAACAAATTTAAGAAAATTAACATCCCAACATAAATAAAGTAAGGTTTTCCACGTTTGCCTTTAATTGGGTATAATATTAAAAAAACACAACTACTTCCACTTCGAAAATTTTACTAGGATAACATTTACCTTTTAGTTTAATTAATAAGCTGAGTTTTAAATATGTTTACTAAATTCATAAACTCAGATAAAACGACAAAATACATTATTTCAAAAGGAACTAGATAAATACAATTCCAACCTGCTGAGTAACGACTTATAACAACACACTTCATTTAATGTTTACTTGTTGCTAGAAATCAGGTTTGCAGAAAATGCTGTTTACTAGTTAAATTTAGTAGGAATAACAGGACCTGTGACGTAGGCTATAGTATACCCAATTGGCTATAATTACGTAAAATATCACCGGTTATTTTTTGGGTAGCATCATAACATGCTTGTGGGGTCTTCCGAAGTCATTTATTAGTTTAGTTGAGAGTAAAATTGAAAGAACGCGTTATATAGCGAACACTACAAGTGTAATAATATTAAATGACACGCTTTTCCAAGCTTAGGCGTAAAATATGTTTTTATTTATGTCTGATGTTAATATAGAAAGTGAACATCATTACACCTTATTTTCCTCTTCCAATCATAATTCTTTAAGTTATTAAAACATATATATATGTGGATAATCCCCAGCTATAAATAATCTTCCTATATAAAAATGAAAAAAATCTTTTGTCATTATCAGCAATATTGACATATATTTCAAATGAAATGGATCCACTGGAATAACTTTCGATCTCAAGATCGGATCTTCATGTTCTAGAATTTATTCTCAATGGTTCGATAGGGAGATGTTCAATATACTAAATTAGAGCAAACGATATTTTAAGTTAGAAAATTAGACACAAAAACGTAATTTCTTCTATTGAATAATAAATGCACAAATAAAAATTCTCAGTACATTTAATGTTTCTCAGCTATATTAGGGTGACAGCAGTATAAAATAATTAATATTTAAGTGAGTAAAATGACTAGATTCCTAAACCATAATTTGAGGACAAATCAGCAGAGTCCCCAAAAATTTTATGATTTGAGGACACACATATATTTATGGAAAATTATTAATTAATATGTGTAGCAAAGAATCAATATCAGATGCAAAACAATTTTCATTCAAAGTTGATTTCATTACTTAACAGTTTTGACGCATATATGATGTTCTGCATTTGTTTAATACATGTGAAATTATTATTGAAATTTGTTTCTTTCTTTTTGAAATTATTTTTAAATGAGTACAAATTTTCATTAGTTAACTTTAGCATGGTGCTTTTTCAGCTATCCGCTGGTATTCTTTTTGTTTAACAAGGCCATGCACATTTCTGTTTTTTTTTTTTGTTTTTTGCTGCACATAAAAAAAAGAGGTGTTTTCACAAAAATTCGAGCATACATTGTAAGATTTAAAGAAAGTTTCTGTTCTCTATTGAGTTTGAAAGTTTTGGAGGACAATTTTAAGATTTGAGGAGATCTGGTAACCTTAAGTGGGTACTTTCTCTGCTTTTAGATATATCAATTCCGGCATAATTAAAAATATTCTATTCTAATCAGCAACTTTCAATGCTGTTTTTATTGTTTTTGTCTATAACAAAAATAATTTTTAATACAAATATAGCATTAATGGAAAAAGAAAACCTTTTGGCTAGACTTTATTTTTGTATATTATTTACATTACATATAAGTACAAAAGTGATAGTTTTTACAGAAAAATATTACAATTAAAGGAGCAAACAAATGATAATTTCTACATTTTTAACATTTGAATCTGCAATCCTAATCTCTGTATTACGCTCTCTCTCATGCAAAACACAGGATTTACTTCATTAATCCTGTCATCACCTAACAGTGATAGACCAGCTAGACCAAATACAGTGTGGAAAGGATCAACCTATAAAAGCAACAAACATACCGAAATTAGGCAAAAAAAATAGTAAATCAATAAATTAATAAAATAAAACTTTTAAATATATTACACACAAAAATATTTTATGGTTCAGATAAATTCAACAAAAAAAGTTTCACTATTGAGTAATGTAATAGAATTAAATATTAAATTATAAACACACTGTACTCACCCTACATGTATTAAGTTGCTGGACAAATATACAGGGCATTTTGACTTTTATATAAGATGTTCCCATTGAAAAACAGTACTAAACTACTAATTATTAGACAGTAAAGAAATTACGTAGAAAATAAAAGAATTTTAACTCAAACACTGGAATAAAAAAAGTTCCATTCTATTTTAATAAAAATTTGCATTTTAATTAAGCAAAAATAATAAAATGATAAAAAAAAGCAATAAAAAATTAATTAAAAAATTAAAATTTCATATATATAAACAGTGGTAGACGAAAAAAAGAAAACTGTTTATCCTAGAAAAAACCCAATTTTAAAGGTTAATGCAATATATGTGACCATAAATTTATGTCAGTTGCTTCAAAACAAGGTGAGACATCATTCCACATTTCTATTGCGTCATATTGTTTTCAACTATTGGATCTTTCAATTGATATAAATAGAGCGGCAAAAGCGGAAACGTTCATTATTTGTCTATTTCTTGACGGTGTGCAAGGTTGGCTCTTACGATCAAATGCCACCAAGTAATAAATGTGTGCTGGCCATAAAAATTGCTAAACCAGGAAGGCGACACACAATGAAAGTGAAATTTGCAGGACGGATAAGGCATGTTGTGGTATGCAAATGATTAGGCGATTAAACGATTAATGTAGCGACCACTACTCTTGAGGCTGCATCACAGACGGGAGAGCTTCAATGGAGTGATCAACGACAAACCTGGACGCAGGAATGGCATGACGTTGTCTATTCAAACAAATCCAGGTTCTGTATACAGTATCATGATGGCGACATCGTGGAAAATGCCTTTTGGTAGCTTGCATTCGACATTGTCATACTGGCCCATCATCTGGAGTAATTGTATGGGGTGTCATTGGATACACGTCTCGATCACCTATTGTTCACATTAGCACTTTGAACAGCAGGCGTTACATTTCTGATGTGTTAGGGCCAGTTGCTCTGCCTTATCTTTGAGGCCCCTATAATGCTATGTTTCAGCAGGAAAATGTACGACCTTATGTTGCTCGCACGGTTCTGACCTTCCTTGACACAGAACATGTTTGTCTGTTGCCCTAGTCAGCACGTTCTCCTGATCTCTCACCAATTGAAAACGCTTGGTCATTGGTTGCCAAACGACTGGCATGCCACCACTCGTCAGTCACTACGGTCAATGAATTGTGGCTTAATGTTGAAGCTGCATGGAATGCTGTACCCGTTTATGCTATCTAATCTCTGTTCGACTCGATGCCCAGAAGTACTGGTTCCTCAGAATCTATATATTCAAATATCTTGAAAATTTAATCACTTGTTCTTCTAATTATAATGTATGTGCCCAATAAATATCATTCTGTTATTTACATTCCTTCCTTGTGTAGCAATTTTAATGGTTAGTAGTGTATATATATATATATATATATATATCTTTTAAATAAATATCATCAAAAACATAACTTTATGCTCATTAGCAACTAGTACTTAATAATACATAAAAAAAAATTTCATTCGTCAAAAAATGCATAAAAGTGCATTTACATGCTCTTTAAATTTATAAAATACAGATGCGTAATTTAACTGATATTTTGACAAAAAAAAATCAACATGAACAGTAAAATAGGTTGCAACAAGTATTTTTAACAACTTTAAAAAGCAATTATAATTAAAATACTAGTTAGCTAAAATTAAATTAACATTATTATTTTCTACAAACATACACTCTTGCGTCATTGAATAGACAAAATCTTCTCTATGGTGATGACAATTGACCCAATGTGTAAAAAGACTATATGAGGAAACTTACAAATGGTAATTTAAAAGTTGTTTAGCAATTTTTTAAATAACCTTAAAATAAGTAAGGCTATAATGTTTTGCTTGAAAAGAATTTTGGTGAAAGAAAATGGATTAATGGAACATATATTTATAAATTATTTCTGCAATCAATTCAATTAAAATTAATGCATTCAAGCACTTAATAATTATAATTTATAATTTCATCAATTAAATACATTCAAATATTTGTTATACTCTTTGAAATCATGTCACAACCAAGATTTAAACGAAGAATATAGGAAAGATTATAGATCATTATGATTGAAAAATGTAGTTGCATAATAAAAAAAAGTGATAAAATAGTAAATTATGAAAAAAGTATTTCTTTATACAAATAATAATAAGGATAAAAATTTTACCATGTCACCCGGACGATCAGCAAATCCTCCTGTTTCTTCATCTTGTGTAGCCAATATAAAACGTACTAGCTTATCCTGAGATAAAATGTACAAAAAATTAACATAAGAATAAAAACTTATCAAAAAATAATATTTAATTGATTACAAGAATTACTATTGGGGTGATGAACTAAAATCAAAAAGAATTATGTAAAATAAATATTATTTTTAACTATCAAAAGCAAATTTTTATGGAAGGCAATTTTTATGGAAGGAAAAGCAAATTTTTACTCAACATGACTTTTCTGGTAGAATTAGAAAAATCCAACACGCAAAAAAACAAACAAACATTAATAAGCTCTTTTATATGATATTTAAATACCAACTAATTTTAAATATTGCTGAAATCGATTGAACAAATATTGATATAGAATACACTCTAGTGTTAGAAAAAAAAAATGATATAAATGTTGTGAACCACAGAGCTACTAATTGCATACTTGAACTATTGAGGAGTAAAAATTTCAAAGTTTTGCTAGAGAGAGAAAATTCGCCACAGAGAATATTATTTAAAAGTACTTTATTAGTTAATTTATTATGATTTTATGAAGAGAATTTATATAAGTTTAAACAGTTTTAAATTTAATCAAGGACGGGAAAAATGAAATTGCTTTTTACTTTATAATGAGCTATCATGAAAATAAGATTTAAAACAAATGATAAAAACACATTGTTATACATAAAATATAAACAATACCTAAAATACAAATTAAAAATTATTCAAGGTAATTTAAAAAACATGGTAAAAAAAAAAAGCTTTAAAATTGAATTATATTTCTTTTACTTAAGGCCTAATAAGTTACTTTTTTTCATTAATATGAAAAAAAGTTTTGTCTCTGATATCAAATATTATTTATTAGTAATTTTTTTTCAAGTTTACAAAATTTTTTTTATATTTCAAAATGATGAAAAGATGTCCATTTATTTGAGTGATTGTGAGAGAGAGAGAGAGAGAGAGTTTAAGTTCATCAGATAAGAACAGAGGTTTCAGTCTGCTTTTTTTTTTTTTACTGTAAGGGAATTTTTTTTAAAAATTAAAGATTTTTTGGTCAAATTTTTGCCCTATAATACACTGAACACATTTAGAAAAAATTGATAGAAAATCACATTTTTTTTGGTATTTTTCTTTTCTTCTTCATTTACAAGATCTTAAATTGTATGGTTTCAATATGATAGTTTGTAGATTTTCCTTAAAAGTGGAAAATTGAAAGAGTTAATTTTTTAAAATCTTTTTTTGGGAGAAATATGTTAATAGAAGGTTTTGGGTAATAGAAAAAACGTTACTAGTAATTTTTGAACATGTGTCTTTCAATCATTCAAACATATGCTACTTTGTTGCAGATTTCTATTTAATAAAAGTAATTAATAATCTGCAAACAATCTTTTTTAAAAATTCATTTGCTTCAAATATTATTTTGTCTACTCTTGTATTAATCTAAAATGATTTTAATTCAATTTTTGATGAGTTACATTTTTAATAACTCAATGTATTTTTAGCTGTTGATGACACTTTGCGTTACAAATTTAGAAACAACATTGTAGATTATTTTATAATTTAAAGGAGATTTATTTGAGAATCTAAATAAAATATTGTTATATGTAGCAGGCAATGGAAATCAAGAATAGCCGAAAAAAGCATGTACAGTCACTAGTCCCATAGCAACAAAATGCAAGTAAAATTGTTGCAATAAGCAAATCAGACAACAAAATGAAAAAAAAATTGATAGAACAATTTATGAGGAAGGTGCATAAGTAAAGAGATAAAAAGGACATTTTATAAATAAAATTCCATTCTAAAAAAAGATTTGATGAGAAAAAGAAAAACTTATAAAAGAAAAAGTAACAAAAAATGCATAATTTTATTTGATAATATAGAATTTACTGAATAACAAATACAATACGCATACTTTATCAATCCAATGAAGTCTTCCAATAATTTTTAAAGATGACAAAACCCACCATGAGTAACAGACATCCGGTAATTTTTCTGGTCTACCTAGAATAAGTATAATCTAATGTAAAACATATAACGATTTTAAAATAATTCCAAAATCTAAAAATTATTCATTTAATTAAACTTCAAGATATTTATGGGATAGAGTTAAAATAAGAACTACTTAACAATAAAAGTGATATAGTGTTTGATTTAAAATTTATTAGATTTTTACTCAGCATCTATACTTTCAAAACAAAGTTATAAGAAAAATTTTTTTTTTTTCTGTTGCATGGTTGCCACATTTATTTATAATACAATATTGTTTTGTTTTAACAGGAACTTTTAATAACATATAGCTTCCTTAAAGTTTAACAAAAACAATTTATTTTTAATCGTAAGGAAAACCTGCTCCAATTATCCTGGAGAAAACATAACTGCTTAATGCCCTCTTTCGTGTTGGTGACATATTAAGATTCCTTTGGGTAAGATTTTACTCATGGTTTTGCATAACTTTTGGTGCATTTCACTGTTTCAGTGTCTGATATTTTTTTTAAAAGTTTGGCGTCTTAAGATCCCTGACATAAATCTTCGATTAAAAAAAGCCTCAAAATAGTTCAACTTTATTTTTTCCCCAGATAGATTATATAATCAAGGAATGATCATACATTTGATTAAATACTTTCTGAACAAAATACACATTAATTGTCTGATATATTAATTCGAAATACAGTTTAATAATATAATTATAACATATCTATTAAGTGTTAAAATAAAACTTGCAGAGTTGAAACAAGAAAAGAAAAAAATCTGTCACTTAATTTAAATTTAAATTGTCTGCTCATATTAAGACACATTCTTATTCTTGAAGCTAATATGATTTGATATAAGTCTCCAACAAAATAAAAGTTTCCTAACTTATTATTTGTTAAAAGTAAAAACAGAATATATTTTGTTCTAAAAAAAAATTCATTTTGCTTCCCAAAATAGTTAGATTTCATAAAATTAACCACCAAAAACTAATTTTTCCAATATAAATAATGTCAGCAGTATAGATATAAAAGCAATAAATTCTAATAAAGACACAATAAATAAATTCTAATAAATAAATAAAGACACAAATTCTAAATCTTGGAGGTAATAAGATTTGATAATAAGTCATCACAAAATCAATACATGGTGCAAAAAATATGTAAACAGAAAAAGTTATTTAACTTATTGTATTATTTTATAACCGTCGTTGGACAACAGATCCAATTTTGGGTTTACGATTACTAATGTTCAAATCCGTAGCCACGTAATTTTGAACCCAATCCAGAGAACAAGGAAATTCCTGGATCAAGTATTGGGAGAAATTTGTCTTTGTGGAGGACTTATTGATGGAACTAACCCACATTTGAGTTACATGGAGCGGAAAACCACGAGAAACTCCCAAGGTTAGTCTGATGACAAGGAGACTCTAACCCATGATCTTTTTACCACCGAGTATATTTTACACCAGCACTGGGGTTGGTGTGAGTCGGATGCGGAATTCATATAGGCCAGCCATCGCTGGGATTCAAACCCAGGTCACCTCATTAGAACTCAAACGCTCTATCCCATGAGCCACCCTGGCTTCAACTTAACATTTCTTTTTGTAATTCAAATGAGTTAGATTTAATAAAATTCACTGCCAAAAAGTAATGCCCCCAATATGAATAATATCAGCAATTTAGATATAACGAAAATAAATATTATTCAAATAATAGAAAAAGTGAGCCGGACCTTCATTTATACATCTCCTATTATTACATGTTGGTTATTTGATGTTCTGTTCAAATATAAATATTGATCTTTAAATAGTATTTACACTTAAAATAGCCAATTTTGAAAATTCATTTAAAAATGACTTAATGTCTTCTTAAGGCAGCAAGGCAATTAGCCTACATTTGCAAATTTTAAATTCATAACACAATAGTATAATTTATTATTAAGGTATAATTATATATAGACTGATATTATTATATACCATTGAGACCACCTGAGGGCAATTGTCGCTCACAGAGCCACCATCCTAAAGCATCTGCATTGACATGATGTAGTTGTTTGGCTATAGATAAAGTACCTAGACAGCAATAAATCTAGAGATAAAGAAAAAATACAAATAATTGAAACATTTAAAAAGAAACGAATGTATAAGGAAGTACAATAATTAGTTTTATAAAAAAATGTTCTTAACTGATTAATAAAGTCTTACATAATAAAAATTTTATTACAAACACAGAAGAATACATAATTTTATAGCATGAAAAGTAAAGATTAAGTTTGCTTTTCTTTTATATTTTTGTTCATAATTACTTGATTAATGAGAACAAAAATTAAAACCTTTGTTATGGATATAAAAGGAATAATTTTTTAGAATAAAAATAAAAGAAAAATCAATAAAAGAAAAATTGTAAAACATTATTTTACAAAGATATGATCAAGTTTTAATGCATTTCTTTCAACTTCATTTATGACCTCCCATTTAGCAAAATCTCTGATGGTTCTTTACATTCTATTTGCCAAAAACTAATAAATTTTCAATAATTTCGGTTTCTATAACCAGAGCAAATTAGACTAAGCATTTTAAATAAATTATTTCATAATTAAAAAAAAACTAACTGTATTAAAAAAACAACAACTTATTTTTGTGACTGGCACTTAAGGTACTTTCCTTACAGTGAAATAGCCATTATAAAGATAGTATATTTGTACTGTTTCACAGTGCCTTACACACCAAAAAAGGAACACTATATAACTATAATTTGTAACTAATTTGTATAAAACATAATAGAGATACAAGTAGTATAATAGGCATAAATAAAATGCAAAAAATGTAGTTTATAAATTCAACCCTTTAAGAGCTTAGAATAATTTATTTGCAAAGTAATAATTTTTAATTAACAAGGGAAAAACCATTTTTTTCTGTTTTTTGATACAGGAATGCCAAATATTAAAAAGTGAAAAAAAGTTGCGACTTATCTTTAGAGTATTAAAAATCATAAAAATTACCTGCCCAGCATGTGTTTCAGATCCTGGACGACAACCAAAACCTCCATCAAAGTTCATGCATGAAAGAACAAAACTAACAGCTTTTTCAATATTTATTTCATTTAGTCGATTCTAAACAATAATCATAAAACAAATAGGTAAATACATAAAGTAAGGAAATTTAACATGCACTGAATTTTTATAAAGTAATTTTTGGTCGAAAAAACAAGTCAATTAAAATTACATAATTAAACATAATTTTAAACGTCTTGGACCACTACTACATTAAAGAAAATTAAGCAACATATATATGGATTAATATTCATAGTTTCAAATTATTTACCAGTCAATCATTTTAAATTAAAACAGTCGCTAACTTTCACCTCAATATCTTCTGATAGATTGCTACTGAGAGTTTTAGTCAGTTTGACTGTTTTATTTAACCAATCAATCAATTTAATTCTTTTCAGTCGCATCAATCATATGCACTTTATGTTCCTCTATCAAATTGACTTCCAATGTTAAAATACATTCCTCTTACGATTTAGCATGTAAAAAGGACACAAGTAAACGAAAACAAAAATGTGTCAGAAAGGCCAAAAATAAGAGCTAGCGAAGTCGAGCGAACTATAATGCACAGATGAGCAAATTTAATATGCATTGCACCAAGGAGGAAAACCCTATATCAAATACCAGAGACCCAAACAAACCTGCTTAGAACTCAACAACTAAGAACCTCATCTTTTTTGCTCTACAGCAGAAGTCGGCGTTATAAAGGCAACAGTGCACTTGCCGAAACTCCACCCATTTTCTCCTGATGATCATTCTTAATCAGGAAGCAACTGCAGGGTTAAAAAGTTAGTTCCAAGTACGGCTATCATTAGGACGGCTTGTTTTAGCAGTTAGGGGGGTGGGGGTTATGTAGTAATTGGACCACTTAAAAAATTAAGTTCTTGGAACATAGTCAGAAATCTAAAAAATTGGGAGAAAAAAGTCGATTTTCTGCTTTTTCGCGGAAGTCTTTCATCCCTGTAAAATAAAAACTAAAACCTTTTAATATTGTTTTTTCTATTAAACATAACAAAATAAAAAAGATTCAAAGGAATTAAAGATTTACAATTCCTAAAATGAAATTTTAAAAAATCAACTTTTTAATCAGGATAAAAAATAGTATGTTCATGAGTCATTCATAAATTTATTGATCATTGACTATATTACATCAATAAGTTGCTCTTCTAGCATACATATTAAAAAAACTGCAATACAGTTTCTAATTAACATTTTTCTGAAAAAATATTTAAAAAAAGGTTTTCTTAATTTATGAAATAAAAATTAGTGTAGATAACAAGATAACTAAATTAATTTAAACAAAATAAAACATAATTGCACTTTTGTGTAAAACACAGAATTAAAGTGGCTAATAGTGAATACTAAATTGTTTGAGCACCAAACTGTGTGTGTGTACTTTGATTATTATGTGTATTATTATGTTATGTGTTTATTATTATGTGTTTATTATTATGCTATGTGTATACATTTTATTATTGATATTCTTTTTTATTCATTATTACTTATAAATTTTTAAAATGTATAGAAATTTTATAACAACAAAATTATTTTACATTGAGAAGATGTATAGAAATCTGTTTTTATAATATAAGACTGAGGTTTTGACTTATTTAACTGAAATCAGAGTTAACAACTAATAAACAAGAAATTAATGAAGAAAACAAGTGTTACAAATTATACTATAAATTCTACAGATATTACTTACTAACAAAGCTAAACTTGCAACACAACAAAATGTAAATCTTGTGTCAACTTCACCTAAAAATTGAACATAAAAATCAATAAATTTTTTAAAAATGCAATATTATATTAAATTTTACTTACAATGCAAGTGAGAGTTTTATAAGATTTTTAAAATAATTTATGAATGCAAATACAGAATTACCCGAAAAAGAGGAAATAATAATACACAATCAATCAAGGTTATATAACTTAAAATCTTAAAAGTAGTGACCAATTCTTAGAAAAAAAAATGTACTATTCACATTGTCAAAGCATTTATTGTGATGTTTTAAATATAGAGCTAAGTAGTTTTTTTTTAAAGATATCTAGACAAATCCTTTAGTAGTTTCAGTTGTTAGTAAAAAAAAACATGAATCAATTGAGATTTTGCGGATTGTCTGAATTTAGTTTTTTTAAGCATTTAGTTCATCATTAATTGCTGAGATTATTAGAAACAGTTAACAATAAATTTTTATATTAAATATAAAATTAAATAAAAAGAAACAATAAGGTTGATGATGTTTAATTATTTGATTTTTTTTCTCAATAAGATAAAATAAAGATTCTTTGTACATCAGCATTACTTTTTTTTAAATCTCACTATACCAGGGTGCGTAGCCAAATCTTTGAATCAAAAATAAGCACTTTTTAAAAACTTTTCAAGCACTTTGCAAAAATTTTCAAGCACTCAAAAAATCCATATTCAATCAATGATATTATTGAAAAACAAAAACTTTTTATAAACAGTTTTAGCGTTGAAAAGAACCAAAAAGATATGAGCGTAAATCGAAACAATCAGTACTTTCCCACATCACCGAGTGAATTCAACTTGACCCTGAACTCAGAACAAAAGTACCCTTACCCCCTACGTCAAAAAAAGTGTTAGAAGTAAAATAAAATAAACAAGAATAAAATAAAATAAATTAAAAAGAAAAACATTTCATAAGGATCTGATATTCTCTATCCGAATTGGAGCACTCGGGTTTCGGTTACAAGTGTGCGGGCATGCGCAAGTCATAGCGTGGGTACGACATGAAGTCCGCGTGAATGATTACGTAGCAAACTCCCCATTTTTTGTGAAATGCATGGGATCCACCAGATATCACTGAAGGGGGGAAAAAATTATTCGGAAAAATAGCACTTTTTAAAAACGACAGCTGAAAAAAGCACCTTTGAAAGCTTTTAAAAACGAAATCCCCAAAAAAGCACCTTTAAGTACTTTTTACAAACGCTACGCACCCTGCCATACTCATGCAACAAAAAGAATGATAACTGAAGAAAGAATAATATACATTTTATCACAAGGAGATATATTGAATAAAATAAAATGAAAACTAAAATAATAAAATACATAACAAAATGTAAGAAATGAAGTTTATTACCCCATTTATCACCAATAAAGCTACCATCCTCTTGCTGTAGACTTTTGATGAAATTTACTGCTTTATTTACATCAATTATATCAAGAGAATCATACATGGCTAATATCTAATAAAAAAAACAACACAGAACAATCCTTATTTAAACTTATAAGGAGTAAATTAAAATTTCCAAAAAATATTTTAAATTATAAAATAATGAAATTTATTTAAAAAAATTTTTTTTTTAAATTTTATTTTTAAGAAAAAATTTTTTTCTTCTTTTTTTTTAAAAATAATTAAATTTTTCAAAAAAGGAACAGAATTTTTTTAAAATTTTTTCAAAAGAATTAAATTTTTCATGCAAACTTTTTTTTGTTTGTTTTAAATTCAGACATTACATACATCTATTTTTTAATAGCCACATTTCAACCTTTCTTTCTTTTTTATACAATTTAATTATATACAGAATATGTTATGGTTTTGTTAGTATTTCAAACTGGTATAAAATAGACCCTAAAATACCCTGAATGTGCATGCCAAATCCTGACCAAGCCTCAGATTGGATTGCCTCGAAATATGAATTTGTTACTTAAATGCTGATAGATAATAGTCTAGCTTTAATAGAATAGAGATACTTAATTTTAAAAAAAATTCTAAAAATACACAAATCATAAAGATTTCATATCCCATGAAACCTTTATTTATTATACATTTCATAAACAATTTTACTTTGATTTATGAACTACCGTAATATCTTTAATATTAGAGATTTCTTTAATATTAGAGACATTAAAGATTTTACATGATAAAATGTATAGCACTAAGAATGTAGCACTAAGAATGTAGCACTAAGAATGTAGCACCTGAATAGCACTAAGTGTGTAGAGTATGTGTGGATCGTGTCCAATACTTGAACTGAATCCACCACATTCTTGCTGGCACTCTTTTAAGAAATCAAGAACTTCATTTTTGTCCAGATTTTCAAGTTTCCCCATTAAATCTAGAGCAGTCAAACCCCAATAAATGCCACTGATTCTTAAATACTCAGTCATGCAGTATTCCTGAAAATAAGAAATAAATCATTTCATTACAAACAAATGCCATGTGAATATTTAGAAACAAGAGTTTCAAACAGAGTGATAACCATTCACATTTGTGTTTCCTACAAAATAAATTTATCAGAGGTAAATTTATCAAAGTAAAGCCATTTTTTTAAAAATAGACTTTTTATAAAACCTTTATCAATACTTTTGAGCATAACTAAATTCCATATCTGACCTTTTATATATCTGCTTATTTATTTATAGTGGTGATCAAAATTCTTTTAATTCTAATTTATTAAAATATCAATACATAACCCTTTTTACCCCTTGGATAAATATTTTCTGGAATTATAGTCAATTTAATTAAAAGTCGAAGGCGAAGTTAAAACTCAAGTATTTAAAAAGAATTAAGTAACAAAAAAATTTGTTCAATTTTAACAACAATTTGAAACTAGTATAGCATTTAAATATCAATTCCAGAATATCTAAGTTTGTAATTCATAAACACTGTAAATGTTCCATTTATTTACATACAGAAATAAGAACTTGGAAAACCAATATGTGCTTTGTTTTTTCAAATTTGATATCTATGAGTAGCATAAATTTGTGAATGACTTTGTGAATGACTTTCTCTATTTAAATTGAATATTCATTACTTTACCAACTTTTTCATTTATTAGTTATATTCCCATCTATTTTTTTTATTTTTAAGAAATCGTAATTATTCCTGAGAAACGGAAGTTAAATTTTTCTTATTAAATTAAGAAGATGGTAAAATATTTTTAACTTTCTTTTGATTGCAACTTCAAATTAGTAAATTAACTTTCAGTTCAGATTACTGCATTTAAATTTGATATTAAAAAGAGTCCACTTTATTCCACAGAACATTTTGAAAATAAAATATCACATTGATAAAACCGTTACCATAAACTTTTCTTTATGTTTTGCAAGAAATCTTCAATTTCATGAACTCACAGTTTTGATTATTATTTTAAAATAAGTTCGAAGATTATTTTCATACGTCATTAAAGGTAGATATTCTGATAGTTAAAGTGATTATTATTGCTATAATATTTAGTTGATTATTTTCATTTTAAGATGTAATAAAATGCTTTTATTGCTTCTTAGAATCATTAATTGAAAATAAATATAATCCATAACATCTATTTAGGTATTATAATCAGTAAAGTAGGGAAGCTCAACCATTTTTTGGTACTGGGCCACAAAAACTACAACATACAGAGTATGGGATCAACATTAACATAATGCTGTCATTATAAATATGCAAGAAATACTTAGATTCTGTTTCAAAGTAATGTGGAATATATTAAAAGACCATAATTAATATTTTTCTTTTGAGCAGATAATAAAAAGTAATGTTAATAAATTTAAACAATTAATAATTTTAGATTACAAAAACAAGTTATGTTGCGTTAGCATCATACAAAAAGAATATTTCAATATGCATTAGTCTAAAAGTTAACTTTCACTATTATTCGGAAAACAAAATTTGTTACTAATACAACATTAGATTAATGTAGAGAAGACTCCTGTTAAAATTTTCAAATTATTTTTTATTTATCTTATCTACTTGCATAATTCTTTTTCCTTCTCTTTAGTTTATTTACAAATTTACACTTCACTGCACACTTTGCATAAATAGAATTCTCATAATGAAACTAAATTTGTCCTATTTTGGAAAATTAAGAAAAGCCGTAAACTAGATCTGTAACTTTCTGTTCTTTTTCTTTTATATTTTCCTTAATATTTTAGATAGTTCAGAATCCAAGTTAAAACGCTTTGGGGGTCACTTTTGGCCACCAATCTATAGGTTACGTGTCATTAAGTAAAGTAACTGTAGTAAATTTCCAGAAAATGACATAAAAAGATACAGAAGTAAATGCAAATAATAAGGTAATAGCAAAGTTACAAATAAACTCATAAAACTCTTTATTATGAATATTAGTCTTCTATATGCACAATTGATATTGTCATTGATCATTTTAATACTTCGGAATTTTTTTTTTTATAGTCTCAATTGATTTTGCAACTTGATATTTTGAACTGTATGTTCTCTTTTTAGAAAAAAAAAGAGAAAAACATTGATAAAATTATTGATATATATTACTGAATTTAATGGTAGTCATTAGTTAAAAAAAATAATGATAGCCTATACTAAAATAATAATCAAACAGTATGTAACAAAAGACATAAATTAGTTCAAAAATGAATAAGTAGTACTAATTAAACAGTTATAACTCATTTAGTTGAAATATTAATGTTCTCTAACAACTTTATTAAGATTTAAAGTAATATTTAGGTTAGAAAAAAAAAAAGAAGACAGTGAGCCAAATGCGTAACTGCCAAAACAAAACAATACTTACATAATCATCTTTCTTTTTTCCATAACAAGAAATATAATTAATATGCTTATTCAAATCCAGTTTTGTAGGCAACTTGTCAGTAAGCTCAACATCTTTTATTAGCACAGCCTAAAAAAATCAACAATTAATGAAAAAAATATTATTAAATATATGTAATATTAATATTATATGTAATATTAAATACAAATTTAAAAGTTTACTATATTTTTTAATACAAAGCTTTATAAATTGAGCACATATTTTTTATATCTTAGATGTACAGTGCCAAAAAAAAAGGATAAAAAAAATGGACCACCCTTAATAACTTTTGGATTTCTAACTCCCAAAATATTGGTCTAGTCGCAATCTGGAAAATATGGTCAAATTAGTTTGGTCAGGAGAGGGCTCCTAAGTTAAGACTCCTTAATGTTAATTTAACTTTTTTGCGTACTTCGCCATATCTCGCGAAATTTTTAAGCAAATAGAAAATTTTTTGCACACACTTATAAAATTCGTTTATCTAAAGATAATTCCAAACAAAAAATAGCTTAAAAATATTATTATTTTATTAAATAAAGTTCAAAAATTTTTTAACTGTAAGATATACAGTATTTTGCATCATTTTAAAGAACATAATTTTGCATGATAAAATACAAAATTTGAGCAAAATCAGTTGAATAGCTTCTGAAAAATTGCAATTTTTATCTAAAAAAAAAACAAAAAAAAACAGATGTTTAAAATTCAATTTCTCAGGAACTATTCAACCAATATAGCTCAAATGTTGCATGTTGCCAAGTAAAATTATATTTTTTAAAATTATGCAAAACATTCTATACTTACAATTCAAAAATTTTTTGAACTATTATTGAATATACTTGTAGTTATAAATAATAATAATTATTTACTAAAGCTTATTTTTTGCATGGAATTATCATTGGATAAACTAATTTTATAATTGTGTGCAAAATTTTTTCAATTCGCTTAAAAAGTTTTAAAATATTGCTAAATACACAAAAAGTCACATTAATATTAAGGGGTCCAAACTTTGAAGCACTCTCCTGACCTATTGTGACATTTCCCAGATTGCGTATTTGGGGTTCAAAAATCGGAATACATTAAAAATAAAAACATATATTTATTCAGAGAAAGTACGTTTTTGTGTCAGATTTTGTAACTTAAAATATCTTCTGTGTTTAATAATTAGCTTATTTGAGGTCACCCTTTCAAACCATTAGGATTGAGTCCTAGAATGTGAAGATCCAATCATTAGATCAAAAGTTATTCAGGGTGGTCTGCTTCTTTGGACGCACAGTATGTCTGTGATATTGATCAGAACTCATATCACCAACCATGTCATAGACGTTACAATACATTAAAAAATAATATAAATGTTACAGAGGCTACAAGTTATAACCTTCTAGTATCCTTTCAGTGAATTTCTTTTAGTTTCTTCCATGCCCCTAACAGGCTCCACCAAAAATATGGCAACCATTATGAGATTTATTTGGGAAGATACATATCCTGATCTACAACAGGATAATCACTAAACTTTTCAACTTCCGGGGCAGCAGAACACAAAAAACTAAATAAAAATAAATCACAGGAAACCAACTCATTCATAGCCACTCTTGAGATAAACATCTACATATTTTTTTAAGTGATATAGAAATATTTCCTTTTATTAAAAAAATATTTTGCTGTCATTATTTTTGAAACATCCTGAATTAACAACTAACAAATACTTCAAAAATTGCGTCAGTTTCTAGGGATTATTCATTCATATTATTCAAGTTTAACTAACAAATGGTTAATTATTTTAATTATGAAAAATCTATTTTGTTACAAATTTTTAGATAAAGGGTTTGACTGTAAATTTAATCTACTCAGAATCATCTTCTACATTAAAAACTAAATCTTTTGAAAAAATCTTCTAATTACAAAAAAGAGAGGACTGTGTAGTCAGTTTTTGTTGAAGAAATCAGTGATCACCTCCTTGCCTCAACTTTAAAAAAGCAGGCAATAAAATTAAATAACTAATTGCTTGATTTCTTTGAAGAAAAAGTGTAACAAACAACCAGGTGGTATCTTTTCCTGATAGGTTTCATACCTTTTTATGGTAACAATGTAGCATGACAAGGGTACTCCTTTGGATTGGGCACTGTACATTACAGCTTTTACTGTTTATAAAATCTCCCAGTTTTCTATTACTATAAGCTTGATTTCTTCACATTTTAAAACCTCAGTTTTAAGTCATTTTTCCTGTTTTTGTAGAAGCATAAAAAAGATTTTGAGAATTTTTATTCTCAATTAAAATAGATAAAATTTTAATTTAGTTTTGAGTTAACTTCTATGCAAGTATTACAAGCAATCATATTTACATAAAATAAAACTTACCATTCTATAGTTATTGTAATAAGATATTAGTAAAAATAATAAATCGAAAAGAAAAGTTACAATTTTATTTCACAAAATGATAATACAAAATTAAAGGCAAGGCGGTGTTTAATTTTATTTACAAAATAATAGCAGAAATCCGAACATTTCGATTGCAACCTTCTAATTCTGTTCATTCGGTTTCATCAGTTTCAATAAATTATGTTGCTTAAAATCAACTGTTCATCGAACTAGAATACTTTTGATTCAAATCAATGAATTTAGAACGTTCCGTTTATTTTTTCATATTGTAAATGACGGTTACAAGGAATGGCTGGAACATGACTAATAAAGAAATAAGATTTTGGTTTAAAGTCTTGATTGAAGCTAAATTAAAACCATAGGTTTTTGTAACATCAAATAGTTATACCATCTCTGGTCATACCTATTAATGCGGAATTTAAAAAAATTAAATTCTGCCAAAATTTAACTGTCGAAATTAAAATCATAACTAGTGATGCATCTGGCAGTTTCACTTTATTTTGAAATTTATAGAGGCGCGGATTTGTTTTGAAGTTATGAAATAGTTACATCACGTGTTATCCGATAGTCTTATCTCTTACCTCTTCGTTTAATTTTAAAGTAATAAATGAATTTTAAATATAAATAATTACTTTTTTAATTACTAATATGTATTAAATTGTTTCTTAGTATCAAATACGATAATTTTTTATGCATTGTTATTTTATTGAATTTAATGCTACGAAATATGCATAGTATCAGTAAAAAATCATATTGAAACAAAATGCCTATTGTTTCCTTCATACATTTGCTGTTGATTAAGATTTTAAACAGAGTGAAATTTAATATTTAGCCATCACTTCTCAGCAGGGATAAAGAAAAAAAAAGGGGGGATCGTCACTATACAAATAATCTTTTCCTGAAATAGCTGAGTTTGCTTTTGTTTGGAATTGTAATGAGCAAGTATATTGCACTACAATGCAAACCTTAAAGTTTATTACATTTTCAAGCTATGAAGAAAATTACATTTCAGTTATTCAATGGAGAAAAAGAGAAATTTGAACAAGTTTTTAGTTTGTACCTGGCTTATTAAAGTTTAGGTTTTTGTTATTTATATTGTATTTATTCTGCATTGAGATAATAATTTATTATTTCTTATATTATGTATTGAACTGGTCATTCGAACCATAAACTTAGATTAAAATTTTAATAAAACATATTTTTTCTACTCTCCATTTTAATTTGAGTACTTTAAAATACTTTACTAAAAGAGAAATTCAATTATGATGATGTATATTTTTTATTGCGACAGCCTTGAATTTACGTCAATTCAAATCAAATTAAGTATGTTATCTTATCTACTTAAGTTGCTTGCTTAATCTTCCTTCTTCTTTCCACATTCTACTGATAAAAAAGGGAAGAAAAAAAAAAAATTCTAACTTATTGATTTGGTTACTCTATCTTAAAACTATCTTTATAAGAACTCTACTCATCTGCAAGATAAGATAAATTTAACATAGATATAAATTTTTTGAGGTGTGCAAAAGAATCAGGAGATATTTTCTATTAAACCATATTTTGCATCTGGGTACAGTGCTAATTTATTTCTTCCAATTTTAAATCTAGTTTCAGGTTAGTTTTTTTTTCCAAATATTTAAATTGGATTTAATTTTAAGCATTAATAGTTAAAAATGTTTAATTTTTAATAAGATTTATTTACTAAATTTTGGAAGTTAAAAATTAGATTTTTCATAATTTAGTTATAAATTTTATATGATAGTATAAAGTTTATATATGTAAAATAGTTTTGTTTTCCAATTTTAAGACCAAGCAAATTTTTAAATGGCCACTGTGTTTGTGGTATTAAGAGTTATCTAATTTCTTCCTAAGGAAAATTAATTCATACCTTAAATTGAAAATTCTTGTTCATTTTTCTTAATTTAATGTTTGTATCATTATGATGTTAAACTTGCTATTTATATTTCCTTCATTATGTTAAACTGTTAATATATGCTGTATTATGATGTTAAAATTACTGTCAATATATTGCTTTTATATATTAAAAATTTTATTTACTTTACTTAAAAATTATTTTTTTTTAATAAAAAAATTCTGATTTTATTGCAATATATCATTATAGTTTTGTCAAATCATGGATCCAATTTTGAATCAAACTCTGGATGAAAGTGATCCAGATTTATTAAAGTTGTTGAAAAAAGAGAAAGAACGTCAATCTAGAGGTCTTGAAATGATTGCTTCTGAAAATTTCACTAGTCGAAGTGTTCTTCAATGTTTGAGTAGCTGTTTACACAATAAATACTCAGAAGGTTATCCAGGACAAAGGTATTTTAATTTATTCTAAACTATAAATTTTATGTATTTTTATGACTAATGTCTGTGCATGATATTAATTTTTTTAAAAGAAATTTTCTTCCAGCATCTACAGTGAAACCCCGATTTTACGTTTTCGGTCGGACTAGCGATAAAAAACGCTCGAAGCGGAATAACGTAAAATCGGGATTACGAAAAATCTATGCATATTTTTAAAAATTGACACCTACCAGTTAAATTAATGGAAAAGATTAGTAATCTTCACTTCCTCTTTGTTTTTAGCTACAATTTCATCTACAACTCGTTCAATACTAACAATTTTTTGCAAATTTACTTCTTGATTTACATTTGCAAGTAAAAATTGTTTTAGAGTTTTTATGCTTTGTAGTTTTTATTGTTGTTACCCACCCCCCTATTGACAAATGGAACAGAAAGAATGCAAGAATTGCTCCATGCAGCTGAAAAATAAGTTTTTCTTGTTCAAAAAACTAGAAAAAAGTTTGTGTGAGAGTTATAGAATGAAAAAAACTTTATTTGATCTGTTGGTAGAAAAGCGCATCAAGCGGGATTTTCATAAAAGGGGTAACGCAAACTCCGGGATTTTTTAACATTATCGGTATAGGCAATTTTCACGGATCAGCAGAAAATGACGCAAGAAGCGGGATAACGTACGAAACGGACAGCGTAAAATCGGGGTTCCACTGTATTAATAAATAAATAAAAAACAAGATGATAAGTCTCATTTTTAAGTTGTTCAGGAGAGGATTTTTTAAAAGTGTAATAGGTGAAAAACTCTGCGATATACATGTAAACAATGTAGATGCTTTTGTATGTTGTACTGGTCTCTAAAGGAAATTCTTGAAACTTGTAAGATACCTATCTAGAAACCATGCGCAATTTGTATATAAAATATCACTTTTCAAAAAAGTTTGGTTTATATTTAAATAATCTTAAGCTTTTTCAAATCATAAGTTTACTAGTTTAAAAGGAAGAAGAAAATTCAAAAAAGGATAATTGACTCAGTTACAAATATATATTTTGCTGAAAACCTTTTTAGTATTATTTTAAATAATTATTTAGTATTATTAAGTTTATACTAAATATTCATGTTATCATATTGCATGCTCATAGTTGTCTTTAATTTTGACTCTAGTGAAGATTCATTTAAATTATCTTAAGTCTTGGTAAAAATTTTTTTAAATATTTTATTTTTGCTTGTTTAAGGTTTCCTTGTTTATTAGCTGGTTTACTAGGCACTTTTTGTTGTTGTATAAAATAAGAACAGGCTTTTTTGTTGTTAAAATTTAGATCAAGTTTACTGACGTAAGGACTGAAATGTTAACGTGTGTTTAAATTAAAATAATAGACTATATTGAATAAAACAATTAATATTTATCGAGTGGATATTGACATTAATGTTTAAAACTGTTTTATTGACAATGTTGATAAAAATGAACTATTTTTCCTTCTTCAACAATCATATTTAATTTTAAAGGGATGATGAATGCCGCTTATGAGATGAGGGTTTTTGTCTATTTTGATTTTAGTTTCTTTATATCACACAACAAGTTGATATTAAGAATAATTTGGTTGGGTTTGAAAATTTTAATTTCTTTTTTTTTAAGTGTAAGAAATCTTTTGTCAGATTTCTTTTAAAGAATATTATATTTTGTATTATAAAATAATAGTTTAAAAAATCATTTAATAACATGAAGCCATCATATAAAATTGTTTCCTGTTTTTTCCAAAGATAGTAGTTTTTATTTATAGGGAAATAGGGTGCGTAGCATTTTTAAAAAATGCTTAAAGGTGCTTATTTTCGATTTTCTTTTTTTAAGAGCCCCTAAAGGTGCTTTTTTCATTGGGTGTTTTTAAAAAGTGCTTAATTTTCGCTATGAATTATGCAAAAAAAAAAAAAAAAAATCACGTTCTATTCAACGATTTCACAATTAATTCAACCCCAATCTATTTTAGCATTTTGTCAGCCCGTAGCGTATGAAAACGCCATTCTTCACACACAATTCAAAATGTTATGATTTTTGACAATTGTCAAAAACAATGGCAAAAGTTTTTTTTTTTTGTTGACATGACGGTTAAAACAAGATAAAACCTTCAATTGTTAAAAGCTTTCCAACCCTGCATAATTATATTTTTTTAAAGTGCTTAAAAATATTTTTTGAGTGCTTAAAAGGTGCTTATTTTTTTGAATAATTTGACTTTGCACCCTGGAAAAAAAAATCATCAGACTTTGTTTCATTATTTTTTTTAGCTTAGTTAGCCAGCTGTTTCAGTGTTTCAGCTATATTTATACATTTTTGAAAAAGGTGTATGTTGAAAGGCATTGTTTTGTTCGGTATCAAACTTTTTTCATATTAGTGATAGTTTTTCCTTCATCCTTAACCAGCTGAGTTTTTTACATTTGGACAAGTTTGGATTGAAATGTATCTTACTCATTGAATAGAAAAGGGAAAAAGTGGGAAAACAAAGTAAAAGAAATTCTTTATGTATTGCAATCCTTAAGTTGTCTAATTTTCATAATTTTTTTCTATTTGATTAGTAATAAGTACTTTAATCTTCATTTGAATTAAAAGGTTTCAGAATAATTTGTACAAATAACTATTTTGTTGATTTTCTTTTCAGTTTCAAAATAGAAGTAATAATATTTTAAAATGATTGAATACTGAAATATATTACATTTATAACCTTAGGTATTATGGAGGCAATGAATTTATTGATGAAGTTGAGAGACTATGCCAACAAAGAGCTTTACAGACATATGGCCTTAATCCAGAAGAATGGGGTGTCAATGTTCAACCTTATTCTGGATCTCCAGCTAATTTTGCTGTTTATACTGCAGTTGTTGAACCACATGGTCGAATCATGGGGTTAGACCTACCTGATGGTGGTCACTTAACTCATGGATATTTTACTGAGAAGAAAAAGATTTCTGCTACTTCTATGTTTTTTGAATCTATGCCTTATAAACTGGATCCATCAACTGGTCTTATTAATTATGATCAATTAGAAGAATTAGTTAAGCTGTTCAAGCCGAAGTTGATAATTGCTGGTAAAAATTTCCTATGATTTTAATCTTAGTGTTAGAAAGTTGTTTCTTTTTGTTAAAATTATGATCTAGTGAAAATTTAAATAGTAATTGGCTGGATATGTTATGTTTTGAAATATTTCATGTATCAAAGTTTAATTTTATTTATAAGATATTGAATTGATAAGCCCAACTTACTTTAAAGATTTCTCAAATAAAATTGAGTATATTTATGATTTTTATTTAGTTTACGAGTATTTTTATATTTTTAAAATAATGCATAGCATAATTTTTTTTTTTTTTGCAGTAATAAAATAATTTCTACCTTTTTAAATGTGCAGAGTGAGTAGATTATCAGCGGAACTATAATAAAAAATTCTATTTTTATTTTAATTTATGAAAAATATTGTTTTAATGTAATTTTGAAAGATTCTCACAAGTTTTCTATTACTCTCTGGATGGCACGGATGAAGAGTTGCATTTTGAGCTTTATTTTTTTTTTTGCAAAATCGGTTTTGAATGTTATATGATAAGTAAACAACATTAGAAAGTAAAAATCTTGCAAAATTAAGTAATTAATTTCTAACCAGTAGAAGTTTCAAAATTCATTTTATTAAGGTTTCATTTACCTGGACATGGAGGATGGAGGTCTATTTCATGTTAAATATTCAATTGATTTTCGTTATGAATGATAAAGCAAATTATTTAATTAACAAGTGTATAATAGAGAAAATTACTTGTGTAAAAACCAAAGAATACAGAGTTTTTATTTATGATGTCCTCTCAGAATTATTTGTATGTTCTGTATGAATGTTAAAAGAAGAAAGTGTTGGTATCATGTTTTGGTTAAGTTTTTAGAACTTGCCATTATGTTTTATCATTTAATGTAAAGCATGGTTAACTATCATCATACTCTCAAACGTTTGTAAATAATTTTTTCCAGTATTAGTGAACCAAAGCTGAAGTTCTTAAAACAAATAGAACTTTTATAAAACATGTCCATAAGGAACATGTCAATTTGATCTGATCTTTAATATGTCCGTTTAAACTATTTATAACTAGTGGAAGATAAATTTTTTTTTAAAAACCTAATTTATTGAAACATTAGGTCACTGTTTTGGCACCATTGGGGAACAGTATTTTTGAAATAGTGGAAATTCCGTAGCAGTTGGTGATTATTATGCTTTGCTATGAATGGTAAAGCATAATTAGTTAAATGAATATAAAATGTATTGATAAATAGAAGAAAATAAAAAAAATTTAGATTTTCATTAGGTAGACAGAGTTGACATGTCTATTGAAAATTTCAATTAAATCTACCAAAATTGTGTCACGAGAAAACATCTCTTTTTACATCTGTATTATTTGTGATACTGTTTATTTGTTTTATTTCTACTGAAGAAATTATGCAACTTTTAAAGGAAGTATATGTATCTCTTAAAATTCAATTAAATAAATTCAAGCATTTGTAATAAAACTTAAAATATATATAGCAAATACATAGCTGCCAACCCTTCTGCATTTTGCAGAAGCTTTCTGCATTTTTACTTATTTTAGCTATTTTTTCCACTTTTATGCGCAGAAGAGAAGATCTTCTGCATTTTACCCATCCGCCTGATAGCTAGTATTTTCTTTAAGTCAGACGTCGCTGTTCCTCTTGTAACAGCCTTTGGCAGGGCCGTAACTACATTTTTAATCAAAAATTAATAAATGAATATTGTACCATCAAGTAGCTGGTCAAAAAAATTTTTGAAAGATGTTTCCTTTTTTGTTTTAAAAAAAGATGAGTATTGCTTTTTTTATGCTCATATTAAGTGGATTTATAATAAAATAATTAAAATCCGCTTCATTTATAAATTTATTGGTAATTAGTATGTGCTTGCGAATCTTCTGCATTTTTAGGCATTTCTTCTGCATTTTTTTTGTCTATCTTCTGCATTTTTATAACTAGAGGTTGGTAGCTATTCAAATATGTATTAGGTAATGGATTCTAAATAACCTAAAATGGCATAATTTCTCATTTTCACTTAAATCTAGCTTGACTTTTCACCTTAATCTATACAATACTACGATTTGATTATAAACATCTTTCTCGCATACATTTATGACTACTCAATTTTAGTATTAATATCATTTTATAAGAATATTATAAATTATTTTTGTACTAAGTATATTTTATTTTCTGTAGGTATTAGTTGCTATCCAAGAGATTTGAATTACAAACGCTTCAGAGAAATAGCAGATATTAATAATGCTTATCTTATGGGAGATATGGCTCATGTTAGTGGTTTAGTTGCTGCAAAATTAGCACCTAGTCCTTTTGAATACTGTGATATTGTTACATCAACTACTCACAAAACTCTTCGAGGACCTAGAGCTGGTTTAATATTCTATAGAAAAGGTATATTTTTCAAATAAATTTTGTCTTTTTTTTTTAGAAAAAATATTTTTATTTTATTGGAATGTATGAATTCAAATCATACCTTGTAAACAGGGGTCTGTTTAGAAGAAATTTGGGTCCGTTAACGGACCCTTCACAAAATATCTTTTCATAAAAACGGACCCTTCACAAAATGATTTTTCTTTTAACCGGACCCTTCACAAATTTGTTTATCTCCATTATTGTTTTGTTAATCGAATAAACCCTTCCCAGGAAGGGGGGGGGAAGAAAGACAGATGCAAACGTACTAAATTTTGTCTTCCGCAGACACTTCTTCCTTTATTCGTCCGGAATGAATATTCTGCTTTCAGCAGTGTAGGCTAAATACCAAATATTTATATGTTGCATCGCTAATTTAATTGCTGCAATTGCTGTTTATTTTTTAAAATTTAATTTTTTTAATTATAATTTTACAGTGTTGAGCATAATCTTGTATGTTTTTACAATTTAAAAACTCATTGAAAAAGTTTTATTTGCAATAACGGACCCTATTTGCACAAATTCACAAAAGCGGACCCTGGTTGAAAGAATGTGACTTAACGTTTATTTTATATTCACAAATTACGAGTAATTTTTTCACAATTTTACAAAAACGGTCCTTTCACAAAATGTCTGGACAGACCCCTGGTAAATGTATGATGATTTTTCCTCCCACTGAATTATCCCACTATGGACTGATCATAAAGACGCGGTTCTCAATAAAACGCCAAAGTCAGACATCACTGACAGCAGTCAGTATGTTGTTGCTGTTGCTTACCCTCATAGATCTGACATTAGTCAGATCAACTCCAAAATGTTGTTGTCAGCCAGAAAGTCGATGACAAGAAGGGGATCGGAAGTTAAGACCACCCTGGATAGTCCGACACAATCAAGTATATCAAGTCAGTGTGTTCTTCCGTAAAGCGCCTAACTTCACACCCAAGTTATCAAGCTCCAAAATGGAGGAACCAGCAGCTGAGATCAAAATTGTAATGGCAATACGGCATGCCTTTGGGTCATCCTCAGGGGTGTTTTCCAGGACGTTGCCACTGTGCAGCTCTTGAGTGACGTAAATAAAGTATCTACCTCCTACTGAATTTGTTATGATCTATGATTTAAAATTAAATTATCCATCATTCATTGTTTGCTAAACCCCATGATTTCTTTGTTTTCATATTTGTTTCTCATCTTAAAACATAAATTTTACTGTATTGTAAAATATATTCCATTTTATATCTTTTATTCTACTATTATCTGTGGCATATTAGCATTCGCCTCCTAACCTTTTTTTTTTGGAATTTTTAAACTCAATTTTGAAACAAATAATTGGCAAAAAAAAAACAAACTTCTCTTTAAGTAATACTTTTTGAGAGAAATTAATTAATTTGAATGAAATATTGTTACTATTTTGCTAGCTGCTCATCCCAACACACCAACCCATGTCTTTGTTTTGTATCGATTTTCCTTTCTCGACACAACATTTTTATCTCCCTCGAATATATATATTTTTCATCACATATATTAATATTCATTGACTGACTTGTAAAAGCATTAATCCCAAGCAAAAATATATATATATATTTTTAAAAAAATACAGTTTTTAAAATTTTTTTAAATTTCTTGAACTTTTATTTTTAGTAATTTTATTTTGTAAGCAAAGATGATTTCATTTGGTAATTTATTTTCTGTATAAAAACAACCCAAAACAATTATTTATTTATTTGAACTCTATTAAAATTTTTTAATTTCATATTGGTATAAGGGAATATTAATTAATTTATACTGCTGATTGAAAACTTTATTTGCTTCAAAAGTATACTACTTAAAAATATCACTTGGCATGTTTCAAGCGCTGAAAACAGACACCTATTTTCAATATTTTCCAGGCGCAAATAAGAAGAAAGAAAAGGAATTCAAAAGAAAAACGTAAAGTTGCCAACGAAAAATGGAAAAATAAGAGTGAGAAATAAATATAATGATATAGATTTAGATTTCAGTTTTTAGCTAGCAATTCCAAGTTTTTATTTCAAATCACTTTTGCTTTCTCTCGTTCTTGTCTATCAAGTCTTGAAAATGGGTGTCTTTTTTTGAGCACTTGAAACATGTCTACTGTTATTTTCGATTCTTATATTTTTGAAGCGAATGATTTTTTCAATCAGTAATATCTTACCGCTTCAGTTTCTTGAGATAATTTATTTAATTGATTCTGGTTATTTTTTTAATGCAGCATTACTGTAAAAATTTTCCACTTATGATTTTAACAATTATGAGTCTCGGTATTGATAAAATGTTTTATTAATGTAATGCTCGGTATAGTATGTTTTATTGTTCTTGTGCGATTAAATTTTATTTTCTTATTAAATTTTATATTTTTAAGTAGAGTAAATTATACTTTTTTTTAGTTAACCCTTTTTAAAAGTATGGTATATGTCTAGCGTTCCAAAACATGTTTTTGATATTTTTTTTTTTTTTTTTTTGAAGAATGTTGTCATGAGTTTTTGTTTAGACCACTAACGAAGCCTGAACAGTTATGTCTTATGTTTATTGATATAATTGTTTAAATATTAAAAGTTACTACTTTTTTATTGCATCTATTTGTTAATAATTTATTTAATTTTTCTAACATAAACTTAGTTTTATCTAAAATGGGAATAATCTTATCTTTTTAGGAAACTAATATTGTATTAAAATTAATGCAAGATATGTGATTTATTATTTTTTAAAATAATTTCTGTACTAATTTTATTAACTTTTTTCAAATTATTTGTTCGTTTCTTCCAGGAGTTCGTAAAGTTACTAAGGCCGGTGAAGAAAAATATGATCTTGAAGATAAAATTAATCAAGCAGTGTTTCCGGGTCTTCAAGGAGGTCCACACAACAATTCTATTTCAGGTTAGAATTTAGTAGTTTTTTAAATAATTTTCTACAAACCTTTTTTTATTTTTGTAATACATAAAAATCATACTATCTTTTTCTAGTTTGCCCGCATTTGATAAAATTAAGTTTATTCTGTGATGATTTTTTTTAATATATCTGTTTTTGCAATAATAAAATTAAATGATATACTTTCCTAGTTTTTACTTTCTTATGTAATTTCAATTTATTTAATTGGTACATTATTAGGGATGTAATGAATAGTGATTTGCCCGAATATTGAATATTCGGCGGAAACATCGACCGAATACCAAATATTTGACTGCCAAATATTTAAAAAAAACATTCATAAATATTTTTATATCGAAATAAGTTTCGCAATTATTGAAAAATAATCAAAACTGAGCTGTATTGGTGTGGGTTTGAAGAAAAAAAAAACTTTTATAGAAATATTTAAGGTAATGAAGATAATTAGATGTTAAGATAATTAGAAATATTTAAGATAAAAAAAATTAACAGCTATTAAAAAAGAAAAAACTTAAGCTGTTAAGTTGGGGAAAAAGGATATAAGAGAAAATATCTTCTTAAAACTAAACTTTAACGCTAAAAATAATATTTTCCACTAAAAAGCTATCCACAAAACATTAAAAGAGATAGTGTCTATCAGAAATGCTTTTAAAAATGCAGCACTATCATAAAAAAGCCTATAAAAAACAAGGATTATATACAAAAGCAAAACATAAAAAATAAAAATCTTAATTTTTGAAAGAAAATTTTAAAGCTAAACATTTCAGTTTTCCAATCACTGTATGTTCAAGAAAAGGTGAAGACTAAAGTTAAATAGAAACACTCTTAATTCCCGCATCATAATAAAAGCGTCTATGAAAACATACGTTTTTTGAAAGAGGAAAAACTAGATGGAAACCAAAACAAAAATCGGTCTTAATTTTTAAATGAAAGATTTAATTATAAAATCTTAAATTAGTTTTTTCACATTAATGTATTTTTAGAAAAAAGTGTCCATTAAAGAAAGTGTTCATTAGAAACCCTCTTTAAAGAATGCTGTCATAATGAAAATGCTGTTGAGAAATATTAATAAAGAAATCAAAAGAGGGATAGAAAAATTGTTCTAAGTTTTGAAATATAACTTTAGCGTTGAGAATCTCAGTTTTCTATGTTGCTAGTTATCTGTCTTACTGTACAAGAAAAAAGAGACAATAAAAGAATTTAGTCTACTAGAAATGCTCCTTCAATATGCTTCACTTTAATTAAAACATAAAAACAAGCTAAAATGAAACAAAGAAAAGGTCTCAATTTTTAAACGTAAAGTATTGAAAAAAAAAATGAGGAAATTGACTTGCCTGAATATAATTAAAATAAAGAAAAAAATAACATTACAAAACTCATGGTTCAATATATAGTAATCCAGTTTCAATTATTCAAATTTCGCCTTTCTATGTTTCTTTCAGAACATAAATTAACAAGTTTTAGAACTTAACAAATATGTGTAAAAACTAAATCTAATAATGTTTAGTAAAAAGTATGATTTTAGATTATTCTTTATTAAATCTATTAAAATTTGTAAACAAAAAAGGAATTGTCCAAATAATACTTTGCCGAATATTCAGCAAAAAGGCCGAATATTTGTTATATCCCTATACATTATATTTATTTTATGATAAGATGCTAACTGTAAATTGTTTTGTCTAGGCATTGCTACTGCTTTAAAACAAGCACAAACTAAAGCCTTCTACGAGTATCAAAGTCAGGTATTGGCTAATTCTAAATGCCTTGCAAAAGGCTTGCAATCCAGAGGTTACACTGTTGTAACTGGTATGTTAATTTGCTGAATTTAATTTCAATTTTGTTTTTGCATTTTATTCTCTTGCTTGTATTTGCAAAATTAAGTTTAGGATGTGTTTTCTTTTTTTTTAAAATTTTCTTTAAAATGCCTTTTAATCATAAACACGTTATTTTCTAAGATATTTACATTGTTTTTCTCAAATTAAAAACTCACTAAATTTGAAATTAAGCAGATTTATTTTAAATGATTAAAATTTCAGTTTTCAGTACATAATATTAGAAATCAGAATAAGCAGTATTGTGCATTAATTTGAAAATAGTTTTTCTGTAAAAATCTTGCCTTTAATTTCTTTTTTCCTTAAATGAATTGAATCAATAATTATTATAAACTACACATGAATGTACATATATTTTTGAAATTGAGCAGAAATGATGTGCATAAATATTTCCTGCTATTTATTTGGAATAAAATTATAGGAGTAAACATATCCATCTTGTTTAATTTTGAAATTTTTTTTCTCTTATTCAAAAGCTATAGTTTTTTCTTCTTGCTCTACCAGAGCTGTCAACTATTACAATTTTTCCGTAATTATTGTGATTTCACAGTCAAAATTATGGTCTTACTGTTGAGTAAAAATTTGGTTTTCGAGAATTTTCTTGATAATTTCTTGAATAAGTTTTTTTTTCTTCTTTTATTGCCAAGAGTTACTCGTTTGCAGCGAATATTCCAAATAAAGTAACACTTAAATGTTACTTTTTCATTATTTAATAGTAAATTTTTGTATAATATGATTAATATTAGGTACATAACTATATAGAAAAGTGGTAAAAATACCTCAAAATTGTACTAATTTGAATTTTGTCTGTTGAATGCAGTAATTTAGTACTTATGATTTGTTATAGTTAAAGTTAGCTTCTCTGCTCTACTTATGTGAATGTTTCAATCATTTGGTATTTTTTTGTAAATTTATTTTAAATTTTAACAGGTGGAACTGATAATCACATTGTGTGGGTCGATTTGAGGCCTATTGGATTAAATGGATCTAGAGCGGAAAAAGTACTGGAGGATATATCTATTGCATGCAATAAGAATACTGTGCCTGGTGATAAAAGTGCACTCAACCCTGGTGGAATTCGTCTTGGTACTCCAGCTCTTTCAACTAGAGGTCTAAAAGAAAGCGACATGGACAAAGTGGCTGAATTTTTGCATAAAGGTATTTTTTTTCACCTGAATAATAATTAGCAAAAATTGCTTCTGAAAAATTTATCTTTTATGTGACTATTGTTTCTTAAATATTTTATTTAAAAACTATATATGAATAGAAACAAAATATGAAAGAAAAAGTATTTTTCTTATGTAAAGATTATTAATGATTATTTTTAGAATAAGCAATTCATTGGAAGCTATTGAAGATAATAGCACACAGCTCTGAACCAAGTTTTATGCGGCAAAGAGTGATATCAGAATTTGCAGTAAATGCAACAGACAGTCAAAAGTCAATCTTAGATATGAAAATAGCTAGATTTTTTATGCCAATAACATTGCATTTAATGCAGCAAGCACTAAAGAGTATAAAGAAATGTTACAAGTTCTTAGACCTGGTTATTTTGGCCCCAATCGATTTAGGGGGGGGGGAATTTGAGATGCTGCATCGTTAGAAGGTGATCAAGTTTTAAAAGAACAAACATCTGAAAGTGGATCATTTGCTACACTATTTATTGATATTTGGAGTAATGTAAAAACTGAACCATTTATGGCATCATGTGTCAATTCTGGAGAAAAATCATTTTTCCTCAATGCTCTGGAAGTAGTGCAGCTAACACAAAATCAGCAGAATATTGTGCCAATCTTGCCATTGAATCAGTAGAGTATTTGTGATGTTATGTATATTTTACCTTCTTTCCTTCACTCTTATGCTTCCCAAGAAATATAACTCTTCCAAAAAAAATAGCAATCGATCAGTTTACAACATAAAGACATTTATTAACTATTGTAAATGAATTTTGAAGAAAAGTTAACATAATTAAGCCACCAGAACAAAACTACTAACATACGTTTTCAGCACCTCCACTCTCCATCTGAACCCTATCTTCTCTCTCTTTTTTCTCCTTTTGATTTTGATTGAGGATGGCGCCACCAGACATCACAGTATTGTTATGAGAATTTTAGAATAAATATTTTTGCAATAGGCGCGGATAACGAAAACAAAATTATAAAAGCGAGTCATTGCAAGACGAAAATAAAGACCTACTATTCTATGGATGCTCCTTCCACTACCTAAATCTTCTTGCAGAGGAAATAAACAAAAAATACGTTATGAAGCACATAGCTGAAATTCTCAAATATTTTAAAAATCACCAAATACCATATAGCTGGTTAAAAGAAGAAAAAGAGTGTCATGCTTCAACTAGCTAGTGAAGTTAGGTAGAACTCTCAGTCCAATTGTATTTTGTCATTCATTAAAAACTATCACCTCAACATTGAAATTCAGGTAGAATATTCAAATGATTTCCCTGCCAACATAAACCGCATTTTGGGAAATGCAATGATCTTTAAAGAAGCTATGAACATGCGGAAACAGCTTGCAGCTATTGAAAATGTACTTTTGCAAATTCTATCTGAAACATCAAATCTATCTGATGCAGTTGAGTATTGGATGGATTTATAAGATGAGAATTTTTAACGAAAAATAATTTCTAGAGGAAAAAGGCAGAGTATTTGGTTTATAAGAAAAATGCTGAATGGCTTATTTACGTTCTGTGTCTCAGAATAAAAGATCCAAGTGTGTACCCACACACATTATTTAATGAAAGTGCGTTGAAATATTTTACTTTCTGAAAATGGTGGAGTGTTATAGAAGCCCGCTCATGTGGGCATACAAAAAAATTGCCCATTTAATGGTTCAGTTAGCTGTTCAACAAACTCTGTAGCTATTGAACACATATTTTCTATATGTGGTCCTAACTGAGGAACAGTTTAGGTCTCTAAAAAGCTTTTTAAAGTTAATTGAAGTTAGAATGAATTAAAACTGGAAGAGACAATTACAGAACTCTAAATGTTTGAATTAATTTTATTTTTACTTTGCTGATATATCACTAATAATGGGATGTAAATTTTTATCTATTTAGTTACAGAATAATGTGATATCATTGAGATTAAAAAAAAATTGTTAAAATAAAAAGAGTAATGTGTTTCTTATAATATATAAAATATTTTTTATTCTTTAAAATGTAATAAATTTTCTTAAAGTGAAAATTTTAAAAATTTATTAAAATTTTTTTGACCTAATTATTGGAATGCAATGAACATTGTTTACTTCAACATGATAGAATAAATTGAGAAAAATATTCAAAAATGTACTAAAACTAACTAAGCCCATAGAGGGCCAAGGCCTACTGTGCCCATCTCAGTTTTTGACCTTTGGCTGTGGGGTGCTGCAGCATATGGTTCGGTTAGGTGGTTAGCCGAACGCAGAACCCCCAGTATTTAGTTTTCTCAAGCATGCTTGGTACTCATTTATTCACCCACTGAAGAGACGAACGGCTGAGTCAACCTTGCCCAGCCGGAGGATCGAATCCAGGACCTGTGACCAGGACAAGGTGCTACCACTCAGCCACCGATTCAAAAATGTATAAAAGTATAATAGTAGCTAGTAATAACTGAAAAACAGGTTGGCAAGCCAACTCCTTTTTTGTTATTTTTTTAAAAAACCCCACTAAAATATGGCTTATTTCATTCTGGGTTTTATTGGGGGCAGTGGCACCTGATCTGAAAAACATCCATGTATTTTTACGAATTCTTTTTTTCTAAGTTTCATTTTATTGATTTAAAAAAAAAAATTTTAATATAATTTTTCCAGATGTTAGTTTACATTTGATGCTTTCAGATCTAAAGGTTTTCATCTTAAACTATTTAGCCTGAATGAAAATCATAATTTAATTTCTTCAGTGATTAATTATTTAGGAATAAATAATATTAAGTATTATATTGTTTTTTTTTCTTTTTAGGTTTTCAATTAGCTCTCGAAGTTAAATCAAAAAGTGGACCTTTGCTGAAAGATTTCAAGAGTACACTTGAAAATTCTGAATTCCAAGAAAAAGTAAAAAACTTGAAAGATGCAGTAGAAGGTTTTGCCTCCCGATTTCCACTACCTGGATATGAAGGATATTAAACGGCAAACAATTTCTTTGCTATTCCAAACTTTAAATGTTATATTTTCCAACGTTGAAATATCTGTATAGTTAGTTTTTACATTTTGTATACATTTTAACTGTTGAATAAAGAGCTATTTTGAAATATAATTGTTATCATCAGATTTTTTTTTATAAATGAACCTCTTCTGGCCCAGTATGACAACACTATTTCAAAAATTTTACAAACCGCTAGTAATTTAAAACTTCTTGTTAAGTTTATCCTATTTTCAGTAACCACTATATAAACTAGCAGTATCTAACCCATGAATTACACTACGGCCCGAAATTGGGCTGCTGACTTTAAAAAAAATCAGTTTCGGATTTGTTAAACGTATGGCAAGATATAAAAAAAAAAATGGTTATCAAATTATTTTCTAGACTGGATAACAATGCTATTTTTATTCACCACGCTCCATTTCAGAATAAAAGTTATTAGAGTATAAATAACAATTGAATGTATTTTATGCCTTCTAATGTATGTGAAGTTAATCAAATCTGTTATCTTGCCACTTTTTTGCAACTACTCAACCACTGAAATTCTTAAAAATTCAAATATGATCCAACATTTTTAAAATATTCTTATTCCTAATTAGAGTGTTTTACTAAAATTTTAAAAAGGGGGGAAAGACACATCTTAAAATTTTTTATGTATTTTTTCCTTCTCATTTTAAATAAACCCTTAGGATTTTTATTTTAATTGTATTTAACATTAAAATATGTTTTCTGTTTAAATTTTATAATGGCTGAAAAGAAAATACCTAGGAAATTATTGAACATTTTTCGATCAGTACAATGCTACTTTTGCAGTTTATACTTCTGTCATTCGATAGGCTCTTGACGAAGTTCTAAAATGTACCCACACAAAATGTAAGCTGAGTATTATTTTAATTCACATAATATAATAATTCACACATATATACCAGAAAAAAAAAAAACGAAATTTGAAAATAAAATTAAGCTAAAAAGTAGTTAATTGAAAAAATATATAGATAATAATGTATATAATTATATATAATAATATTCAGTTAAAATTAAAGGAAATTATAGTTTAAAATAAATTTAAAAAAAAAAAAAACAAGCAACTGATGCTTAATATAATGTCCTAGTATCCCCAAAAAATTAAAATTTTTTCATAAATGGTTACAGATAGAGCGGTATAATTTCAGAAATCGATAAGATTGTCTTATTTAACATTTATTTTATAACTGTCGTTGAACAGCCGACCCAATTTGTTGGGTTTACGACTACTAATGTTCAACTACGTAGCCTTATAGTTTTGAACTACATCCAGAAGACAAGGGAACTCCTTGATCAAGCATTGGGACAAACTAGCCTTTGTGGAGGACCTTATTATGGTAATAACCCGCGTTTGTGTTACGAAGAGAGGAAAACCTCCCGTGGTTAGTCCAATGGCAAGGGGATTATAACCCATGATCCGTCTACTACTGACGATATTTTACGCCTGATCAAAAGGGCTTTATAAATATATGGAACTATATCTTAAGGTTGGAACTGACGTACAAAATTTCTAAAGAAGAATTAAAATTCAATAGCCTCGTGAAACATTTGCATCTCTTTTAGAATTTTGCCCTGTTGTAGCCTCGCTATATTCGAAGATTATTTCAAAAACAGATGACTGCGTGGCGTTAGCGTTTGATGCGACGTGTGCAGCACGTCGCTGGCGATTTTGTTAAAAAGGCATCTTGACGTGCGTGGTCGTCTTTCCGGAGCAGGAGTTTAAAAGCGTGATTAACAAAATGGGTTTTTGTGCTGGTTATGAAATATAATGCATACAGATGGTATAAAACAGTTGCAAAAAAATGTTTCGCTTTTTATATTTAAGAGAAAAGGCTTTTTGTGCCTTTCACTACAAAATAAAAATTTAAAAAATTATATGTAAATCTAAAATTATGGTTTCAAATATAAAAAATTATTTTAGAGTAGAATTAAAACTTATAAAATTTTTAATAGCCTCGTGAAACATTTGTCAACACTTTTTAAATTTTTTTCCGGTTTTGGCCTCACTATATTCGAAGATAATAACAAAGACTGACTGCGGGGCTTTGGTGTTTGATGGGGCGTGCGCAGCACGTTGCTTGCGATTTTGTTAAAAAAGCATCTTGACGTGTGTGGTACGTTTCCCCAGAGCAAGTGCTTAAAAGTACGATTAACAAAATGGGTTTACGTGGTGGTTGTTAAATATAATATATACAAATGGCATAAAATAGTTGCAAAAATGTTTCACTTTTTATATTTAAGAGAAATAGGCCTTTAGTGCCCTTCACAACGAAATAAAAATTTTAAAAACTATATCTAAATTTAAAATCATGGTTTCAATTTTTAAAAAAAATCAACAAAAGAATGCATTCTTTCAGTTTGTAAATATATTTGTAAACAAGTAAATAATCTCAAGAAACTGAAACGGTAAGATATTACCCTATTAAAAGCTTCATCCACTTAAAAAAAAAATATGAATAGGAAATAAGAGTAGATATGCTTCAAGTGCTCAAAAACAGGTGCACATTTTCAAAATTTGCCAGACATGAATGCGAAGAAATAAAAGTGATTTGAAAACTTTTAAGAAAATTTCAAATCACTTTTGTTTCTATAAAGAAACGTTTGTTTCGAAAAAGAAACAGACTCCTATTTTCAAGACTTGCCAGGCGTGAATGAACATTCGACTGTTATTTTCTATTCATATATTTTTGAAGTGAGCGAAGTTTTAAATCAGGTAAATTCATAATCACTTTTAAGCTTCTGTCTACTGGAAATCCCTACCTCTAGAACAGTGGTTACCAACTGGCGGCTCGCGGGCCACATCTGGCCCTCGAAGTCTTTTTTTGAGGCCCGCAAGCTAAAATATATTAGTTGTCATTTTCTGCTGACAATTTTCGTAAAAAATCTGTAAGGGGTTAAAATACTAATTTCTTTGTTTCCGTGAAATTTAACAAACCAACGGTGCAAAAAATTTATTTCTCAGGTAAATATCTACTTCTTATTTTAATTTGTAATTCAATACTTTTGTTTTGTACACCTTGATAAAAATCAGACAGTAATATTTAATGTTCCTTCAAACATAAAAGAATCCTATATAAAATTTTAATAAAGTTGCGGCCCGCCATTTGACTGGTGTTCTTAATTGCGGCCCCCGGCCTCATGTACGTTGGAAACTCCTGCTCTAGAACAAAAACATTTTCACCATATCTGCACTTATTATACTAATAGGTTAACATTAAAAAACGAGGAGGAAACCGAATAAAAAATTTAACGCTATTTCGCTAATGGCGTGGATTTTACTTGATTTTACTGGCGGTTAACTCTTAATTTAATAGTTATAGGTGAAAACGTTATTCATTTCGTCATAATATTTACTATTGAACTGTAAATTAGTTGAGCTATTGTACTATGGGCTAGGATACATTCTGCTAGGTCAAAGGCATTTTAACGATACCCACCTGGTATTTGTGGTAGCAGTGGTTGCTTCCGGAGTTAGAAGATGCGGAGGGGATAGGTTCTCAAAATAAATTTTTCCCTTCCTCTCAGATCGGCATTCATATTACGTCATAGTTTGTATTTTTGGGATCTAATCTTACCTACAAAACTCACCCTGAATCATCATTCTGCCAGACTTGGCTTAGTATCAATACGTTGGCGAACTACTGTAAATATTTAACCAATTAAAAACAGGGGTAAATATTAAGAAAATTTTGTCACTGGACTACTGTACGTATTTAAACAATTAAACGCTGCCTGTGAGGAGCATAGACTTAAGTGTGCCCAACCTTAAACTTATCATAAAGAAATAAATATATAAAAAAGGAGAAAAAAAATAAAAATAAATAAATATATAAAAAATTAAAAATAAATAAATAAAAAATAATAATGTGAAACAAAAATTTTGTGGTGAAGAGGTATTTGGCTATTTATAATCATAAATTTCGTTTTAATTTACGATAATGAAAATCGTAATTGCGATAAAAAGGCGAAATTTAGAAAAGGTACTGAATTGAAACATTGTATACCCTTACCACATTGAAATGAAATTTATCTCAATAATACGGGAAAATAACTCACTGTCTTACAATAATTATATTCAAAAGTTAGTTAAGGGGTATTTTATTTTATTTTATAACCAACGTTGAATAGCCGACCTAATTCTGAGTTTATGACTATCAATGTTCAACTCCGTAGCTTCTTAATTTTGGACCTAACCCAGAAGACTAGAAAACTCTTGGATCAAGCATTGGGACAAACTAGCCCACATGGAGGACTTTTTGATTGGACTGAAACAACATTACTTTCTGGTCCCTCTAATACTTGTGAAAGAGGGTACTTTCTGGTCCCTCTAATACTTGTGATACCACTTTCTTCTTTTTTGGAGAAAAAAGAAAAAAGGAGAATTGTTTTTTTCAAATGACTCAAGGCAAAAGAGGGTATAAAATTTTTGGGAATGTGTGATTTATCTAACGTAATTTTATCTAAAATAGTTAAATTCTCAATTAGTTCAAAGGTAAATAAGTTACGCCTTAGGCGTGGTGATCATATCTGGTTGTAAAGGGTTAATACCTAAATTCCTTAATAAATAATGTGCCTTAATATGTACCTAAGTGTTAAATGTACCTAGGGTAAATATGTATTTAAAAAATGAGCCAGACATGTATGAGATTTTCAGTTTCAGTCACTCTCTTAAGGACTCACTTCATCAAAACACTTATAAAAACCAGTTTTAACACAGGCTTCGGAAACGTGGATAAAACACAATAAGATATAAACCCTTATAATAAAAGATGAAAAAGCTCTCTCAATATTAGAACAGTCCTCAGGACTAGTTCTGGTGGAATTTGTTACACTGCTGTACGGAGGAAAAGATACATTCTTAAGTTATATAAGAATGAGGACATCATAAGATCAATTAGACTAAACAGAATGAGATGGGCGGACTATCTGCAAATAATAGACTCAAGTAAAATAAAGAACTGGAGAATAGTTTCCTGCAAGAGAGTAGCTTGGAAAAGTCTTTTAAAGAAGACCAAGGCTCACACTGGGCTGTCATGCACATCGATGATAAGGATGTTGATAACGTTTTTATCGAGAGTTAAATGCTGTGATTTACCTACTTAAATCTATTACATAAATTTAATGGTGTTACTTTTTTTTTTATCATTCCTTTTTTCCTGCTGAATACATGAGAATATTTAGACAGTAATAAAGGAAAATGGCGCATCACCGTGGAAATGGGAATTTCGAGGGTGATGAAATTTTTGCCAATGTTGTGCCCTACTTATTTCGTTTCAGGTGAAGTAAAAATAAATTTATTTTGTCATTCCAAGTCTATTTGAGAAACGCATTTTTTCAATTTTTATTTTATTTCAATTTATTCTTTTTAGTTTCGTGTCTGTAGTTTGTTCAGGCCGAAAAATGGCAATAAATTCAGTTTGCAACACTCAGGAAATAATTGTACTTGTATTATCCTCAGACGCAGAACTCCAATTGAAATTTAAGCACTCTAGTTAGTCGGAAAATAGTCGAAATTTCGTTTAACGATAAGTTTCTTTTGACTATAATACGCAAAGCCCGCGTTAAGTATTCGCCACCTCGATAAATGCTATAAAATCGTTAATTCGGCGAAAAATGCTTTTCTTTGGCAGGATCACACGATATCGCATGACGAAATTCCTTCCTGCCGTTTGTGTCAATAAACAGATGAAGTGGCAGCAAGATATACAAAGCGCCAAAATAATAATAATAATAATTAAAAGATAATAAGAACGGACCATTTTGAATAACTTTTGATATAATGTTCGGATCTTTACATTTTAAAACTCAATCTTAATGGCTCGAGGGAGTGATTTAAATATGCTAATTAATCAGTGCAGACGATATTTTAAGTTACGAAATCGAACACAAAAACGTACTTTCTCTAAAATAAACGTACCTTTTTTCAAAGGATTCGGATTTCTGACCCCCCCCCCAAATCGCAATCTGGGAAATATGGTCCCGATAGTTTGGTCAGGAGAGCGATCCAAAGTTTGGTCCCTTTAATGTTAGTCTTACTGTTTCGCGTATTTCGCCAGATCGCTAAAACTTTTTGCATGCAATTATAAAATTCGTTTCTCCAACGATAATTCTATACAAAAAATAAATTTTAATAAATATATATTATTTTTCATTATTTTATTTAATAATCGTAGAAAAATTTGGAATTGTAAAGTATTCATTTTTTGACATCATTGAAAACAATAGTTTTAAATGGCAAAATACAAATTTCGAGCGAAATCGGTCAAATTATGTATTTTGCCATTTAATTTAATTTGACATCGAATTTAAATTGTTGCTTAAATACAGAGTGCCGTTTGAGCATTCTAGTTAGTCGGAAAGTGTAGGAATTTTGATTAATGACAAATCGTGTTTATCGAGAAATTGAAACTGACTTCAACTTGCAGCGATAGAAAAAAGATTAAAATTTGATGGTCATCAGACGAGGAGTTCTCACAAAGATTTCAGTACTCTAGCTAGCCGAAAAGTAATCAGGATTTTGATTTCATCAGTGCTATGTCGTATACGTAAAAGCGAGTTAATAAAAACACAACAAAGATACAACCATGAAAAATCCTGCGATGATTTGGAAAAGACCTTGTACTTTCGATTAAGATGACGCGGGATCTAATCCTGGTGATGCTGGATGAGTTAAATTCCTTAAACTCTCTTGTCTTCTGAGTTGAGTTGAATAAAGACTGCACACCCGTCTAAAGAATTTGCTGTTCAATGCCAAAAATAAAATAAAACAATTATTTTAGAATTGTTAAGCTTTAAGAAATAAACTAATTTTGACGAAAGAAATTATGCCTTATTATTAAGCGAAGTTCACATTTGTCAAATGAAAGCTACATTAAATAATTTCTTTTGAAACCACAAAATTATTATTATTATAATATTGAGTTTTACAAAGAAGACATAAAACACTTGATAACGTGTATATTTTTAATTAATTCTCTAAATTATATAATAATTTAGTGCTTTAAGTGCTTAAGTAACAATGTTTTTATATAATAAGTGGATTATTGAAAGTTAATTCTTATTTGTTTCGGCAGTATTTGTAGAAATATTAATCTTACACAGTATTTGTTGAAATTTTAAGTATTGTAGTGTATTTTAATTTTCTTTACAGCCCATTGCTATATAGTGAGATAGATTTCAAATTTTAAAATAAATACGAAATCAAATACTATCCTTACGGAATGCCTTTTCGTCTAAGGGAGCTCTGATTATTCATAGAGGATGTCAAATTTTTCGAAAGATCATAGAATCTAACTTCAATAGTTTAATTTTTAATTAAGTATAAATTTTCTATTACAAAAAATGCATAAAGAAAGTTACCAAAAATTTATCTATTTCATAAAGAAGGAAATATTTTAATCACTTAACGTTTTCATTTAAGATTTTTAAAGAACAAAATTTGTTTTTAAAATTTTATTTACCTATTTTTAACAATTAATTGCCGTACTTCTTTCTTTATTTCCCTTCAAATAAAAAAATCGTTTTGATTAAAAATAATTAGAGTTTTAAACGAATTAGATGTTTAGATTTTTCTGTTATTATATTATAAACGATTATACATTTTCAGCGAAAATAACGCCAGGAGAAAGTTCAAACCTTAGCTCTTTCTCCATCTTGGCGACTGAACCCACATTTCTTTAAGCAACCCTTAGATTCTCAAAGCAGCCTGTAGAATGTTCGGCTCACGTCTCATGCAGTTGGAAAATGAGCGGCCCCAATTATGACGATTAGGGGCCGCTAATTAGCCCCTTTATATTTTGTGTATGTTTGCTGTAAATTAACGCCTTTTAATTATTTGTGCTTAAAAAAGATTCCCTCTGCTTTCATGAAATAATTTGTGTTTCATTGAATCCTAGGAAAGTTTTTTTTAATTGAATTTATCTGATTATATTTAGATGAAATAAATTACGACATAATATATTTTATTATTGGAATTACTGCTCAGTGATTTTTGTGGATTATTATATTCAACAATCGAAATCAAGAAGAAAAGTTTATTTTTCATACAACTTACTTTGAAAGAGGAAAGGATATTTTCTTCTAAAGCCGCTTGAAATTGTTTTTACGTGGTTTTATTTAGTAAAAAAAAATATATATATATTTTTCCATCTCATAGCGCATTTAGAATATCCAAAAGTATACGTTATTTTAGTGTGAAACAATCTTTTAGTATAGAACAAAATATCTTCTGTAGTTAAAACAGCTGTTTTTGTGTTCAAAAATGAATACGGTGTGTCCAGGTTTTGTTCCTCATCACGTCAAACCAAATAGATGCCGTAGATGTTTCAAAGATGTCCACGACCACGACTCCAGCAAAGAGGTTACGACCAGCTTCACTCTTCCCTTGCCACGAAGGCGAAGGGAATCAGTGGCGGTCACCGAGACCCCAAAAGCTGAAGAACCGCCCACCACTGACCAGTCAGCTAGCTATACCATGCGGACAAGGCAAAGGTCTTCATCTACTTCCAGTTGGTTTCAAGAAAAGAAGGTCAGTGATGAACAAAAAGAGAAGATTGATTCGCTCTTCAGAAATGCTGATGATTCCAAAGCGACATACAGGAGCACTGACACCAACGATGATAAATCTGTGGATGCAGTTGCTGTGATACGTTTGCCAGAATCTCGGTTAAGAAGACGAAGTGACCGCGATACATTATCAGATAGGACTAAAAGTGAAAATAATGCATCTTCAAAGTCTGCTAATGAAACTAACTCAAAATTTAGCTCCAAATATAATCCTAGTAGAACGTCAGATACCAAATTATCACTGGCAGCAAACAATAAACTTGATGATAGTAAACCACCAGAATTGCCGCCTAAAACTTCGGAAAATCGTGTTGATGTTCCCAAAAAGTTCGATTATAGGTCCTCAGAAAAGAAAGAAACTGAAACTAAAACAACTAAACCGTCTCAAAGTGATTTATTGACTAGGACTACTAGTTTGCGTTCGAAATTTGAAACAGCCGAGGCCACTAAAACAGAATCAAAATATGGTGCAAATAAATTAGGAAGTGAAATTTTGAATCGATCCAGTAGTTTCAGATCAAAACTTGAATCAAAGACTCCTGAAACAACACCCAAAATTGATTCTAAATCTGACTCTTCTAGAACTACAGCGGCCGACTCTGTAGGTCGAAGTAGTAGTTTCAGATCAAAGTTTGAAACTCAGACTGCAGAAGCCACTAAACTTGATTCAAAAGTTCCAGATAAACGATCTCTAGAATCAAAGTTTAATGACAAAAAACCTACAGAGACTAAATTTGGCGAGGTTAAGCTCAGAGATACTAAATTGAGCGAGATTAGGAGTAGAGCTTCAAAATTTGAATCGGCAGCAGCTGATACTAAAGTAACAGATAGTGTGTCTAAATTTTCTGATACAAAATCTTCGAAATTTTCAGATTTAAAATCAAAGAGTGATAAATCAGAGGGATCCAAGATCACCGATAACAAAGTGAAATATGAAAAAGAAGCAGTTTCTTCTAAAACAACAGAGAGCAAGACTGTGGAAGCTCCTAAACCAGTACTATCCAGATTTCCTAGTTTTGGAGCTTCGGATACTAAACCAGCAACAAAACCAGTGGTGGTCAGTAAGAAAGTATCCTCATCCAGTAGTAGTGAAGAAGAAACTGAAAGCGAAAGCGAATCATCTGAAGAAGAACCACCACCAAAACCAAAAACCCCAGTAATACCAAAAGAACCGGATAAAAAGTCAGTAGCTCCTGTTACATCAAAAGTTGCTTCTAAAACATTACCTGCTAAGGATGAAATTTCAAAAGATCAAGTAAGAACAGTTTTAAATGAATTGTTTTTTAAATTTTCTGTTTATATTTATTTGTTCAATTAATTACTGATTTTGGAAATTTTGAATAATTTCAAATGCGATTCTGGTTTTAGAATAGAATTTTAATCAAAACATTCAGGAAACGTTAATAATTGGCATTTTTCTTAAAAGAATAACAACTCAATAATCTTTCTTTGTTTCACTATAATAGTTAAAGAACTAAAATAATTTAATTAAATAAATAATAATAAGAAGAAATATAGCGGGGGAAAAATTACAAAGCATGTTTTCAACATTTTATGACACTAGAAAAAAAAAGTGATATCAAAGTTTCTTCGTTCTAATGAGTTTTTGTAAGAATTAAAAAAGTACAACATAAATACGATTATTACGCAGCTTAAATTAGAACATTCAATGCCCGTGAATTACCAAACATTCAATTACTAAAAGAACCGGATAAAAATTCAGCAGCTCCTCTTATTCTCCTAAAACATTGCTAAAGAAAAAATTTCAAAAGATCAAGTAAGATTAGTTTTAAATTAATTGATTTTAAAATTTTTTGTTCTATATTTATCTAAGCCAACAATTATTGTTATTTGAAATTTTGAATAATTTCATATGAGATTCTGGCTTTTGAATCAAATTTTAATCAAAGCATTTATGAAATTTTAATCATAGGCTATTTTTTTAAATATAATAATCCATTACTTATTACTTGTTTTATGATAATGGTTAAAGAACTAAAAGAATTTCATTAAGAAATGCAGCGAAAAAAATCACAAAGCTTGATTTCAATATTTTATGACGCTAGAAAAAGAGTGATATCAAAGTTTCTTTGTTAATCAGTTTTGGTACAAAATAAAAAAGTACAACACAAATACGATTATTACGCAGTATTTATTATACGAATCAATGATGTAGCACTTTAAAACTAAAATGGTAGCTAAATGGAGCAACCATTTAAACTGATCACTACACATAATCATAAGTTTACCATTACTTTTTATTTTTCAACTTAGTAGCTCTTTATTGTCGCTCAATATGCACATATGTACTTAACCCGTGATTAGATATTAATATATTTAAATATCAAACAGTCAATTTAAAAACTATTTTTCTCGACTATGACTGATTTATAAATTACCAAATTTAACTTAATGTACATAACTCAATACAATGACATTTATATCATGGGTTAATTATCAACGCATTAGCACTTTCTGAAATAGACTGATAGCAATACATTTTTGCGACCACTTTTAATTTATTCGAACTAAAGGAATACAAGTTTTACTCTTGAAATAGGTGATAGGGTTATTTTTTAGTAACCCTTTCGGGACGGGTAAGTCATAAATGTATTCATGAGGAATCAGTATCAGGATGGTAAAAAATAAAAAAGCGGTAGCTTAAGTTTGGGCATAGCTAATTTGACAAATTTATTTTTGCTTTCACTTTAAATCGAACGCATCCAATCCACGTGCGTTAAAAGTGTAACTATAAAATTTTTAATTCGAACTAAGTAGTGGTGAATTAAATAAAGCAAACTATCACTACCCCGCCCACAAATAAACTGCTAAATAACTACTTTGGTTACCAGTTTTATCTTTTTACCCTGATTGATACGGTTTTATTCTGGTACGTATTTGTGACAGTCGGCGCGAAAGGGTTAATTTACGTTTTATATGATAAAATTACCTAAATGAAACAATTGGAATCTCTAAATTGGAATATTGGAATTTTCTAAAAAAATTTCGTGAGGGTTTTTATGAATTATTAATACGTAGTTTCCAACTTTTAATAGGATTCCCACAAGCTTTAAAAATTTTAAAAAGTGGTAGTAAAATCGAGACAAACATGAATATGTTAATGCATCGTAACCACAACTACATGCTATTTTTTTTTAAAAAAAGTATATTTCTTTCAGAATTTTTTCAGCAAGATCTCTCACTTAAAAATGCTGTCTTAAAATTAGAAATTTAGTATAACGTAAATTTGCTACCACTATTAAAAACTTTTAAGATTCGCGAGATCTGTAGGATTATAAGAAATTTGTGCGATATAAATTTTCGCTTCATTTTATTTTTTTACACAATTTTAAATGAAAAAAATTATAGATAGATATAGAAATATATATAATATAATTAAATAAATCTTGAGAAATAAAATTTTTAAAGTATAGCTTTTTTGAAATTTTATTACTCTCAGAAACTATCCAATCGATTTTGCTCAAATTCTGTATCTTGTCATTTAAAATTTCACTGTTTAAAATGGTGTAAAAATTTGTTACCTTACAATTCAATGTTTTTGCGACCATTATTAAATAAAATAACAAAAAGTAATTGCTTAAAATTAAATTTTTAAATAGAATTGTCTTAGGTAAAGCGAAATTTTGCAATTGTGTGCTTACAGTTTTTCGATTCATTTTAAACTTCAAGAGGTATGGATAAATATGCAGAAAGTGAAATTTGGATTAGGTAAACCCAAAACTTTCGACTGCTCTTCCATCTAAACTATCGGGACCATTTATTTCAATTTGTGACTACCATATTTCAATCCATTTATCCATATTTTAACTGGCAAAGCAAAATCCAACTTCGTAGAAAAAGAGGCATATTTAAAAATGATTATAATTAGCATATTTGAGGTCACATTTTGGAACAATAAAGATTGGCCTTTAGTTTGCGAAAATTCGATCATTAGAACAAAAGTTATTTAAGGTGATATCTTTTTTATTTCGTGCCCTGTACATTTTATATACTTGGATATTATATTCAATAACGAATCCTAATATTCTTTTCTTCACTGGGCTAGCTGCCCTATTCCTATTCATCTAAAAATTTAGTCGTTGTCGTGAGAGTCTTTGCCGTAATTGAACCAATTAAAAATGAAATGAAACTGCCATTTTTATCCATTTTCCGCTGAAGTAGCGTTTGTGCTACACTTTGAAGTGATTCAAAAAGCACTTAAAAAAAGCGGCTGTGGAATTAGCGATAAAGAGAAGTAAATAATTTTGCTGAAATTTTGCTAAAGTATTCGTATATTTTAAGTTTTCATTAGAAGCTAACAACCAAAATTAGAACGAGTTTTGTGAATCATTCCAATAAACCATTTGATTTATTTAGTAATTGATAATTTTTTTAAGTGAAAAGTTCATGGAAAGTATAAATTTTGTTAACATGACTCTAGGTATGGTAATTTTATTTTTAATGACGTCATTAAAAATGACATCAAAGAAGGAATGAAAATGACATCACTTATAAAAATTTAAAGCAGGATCTCTCAAATTGTGTCTAAAGTTTTGCATTAAAATCTTTCAAGACATTTGTTGCTTAAAAAAAATTGTTTTACTTAGAGATAGTATCGAAGTGTTTTTATACTAACTTTATGTGAATAATTACTTTGATCAACCTTTGTAGCTGCCAATTCTCCCGGATTTTCTGGAAGATTTTATTGTTATATTTAAAGTGACAGTAAAACGATTGTTTTTCTTTTTCATTCATTGATCTATAAACTTAATTAAAAATAATTTTTTACTACCACTACAAATAAATAAATAAAACAAATACAGCTAATTGTATGTAATGAATTTGAGCGATGCAGCCCTAGCAAAATACAAAAATGTTTTTGTTTGCACTTGATATTTTTATTTTCGTATTTTCTACAGCTTTAGAATATCATATATGGAGAAAACAAAAATTGGTAGAAATGTCCCGTCAAATTAGAATTATTTTTTTTTAACTATCATCAACATACCTGCCAACTCTTCCGGAAGATTTTATTTTCATATTTAAAGTAGTAGTAGCTATATACTATTTTTTCTTTTATAAACTTAATTTTTAAATGATTTTGATCACCACTATTCTTGCAAAAATGAAGCACATATATTAATATGCGTTACTATCATGGTTGTCAACTTAAGAATTTTTAAATGCAACGTATATGTTTGCTTAAAATTGAAGTTTTAATTCCATTTTAATACCACTGGGAAAAATGATAATGGAAGGGATTGAAAGTTGGCAGGTATGCATCAGGCCAGCCAACTACTACGCTTTTTGATAAATATTATATAGAGTGGTAGAATAAATTTTTAAAAAAAGTGTTGGAAGTTGGCAACCCTGTATTATTCTTGTGATAATAAGTTATAAGAACTTTGTTATGACCGAGAAATCGAATATAAATTTTTAGCTCAATTTTTAATTTAATAGCATTGATCTAGGTTCATCTTAAAATTTGTGCATGTTAGACAAAATTCGTGATTATTTTCAAAAGAATATTATACAAAGTGGATGTAGGAAAAAGCTCCTTTTAGCTTTAAATATTAGGTGATTTACTTTTGGTTAATAAAAAATTTACTGTCAATTTTAAATTTTCCTGAATATTTACGTAAGAAAAACTGTGTGACAAAGTTAATTTAAGCAGTAATTTTTTTTCTTCTAAAAATAGGTCATAATTTTTAAGCTTAATTTTTGTTCACTTAATATGAGATCTAGTTTCACGTTATAATTTATGCTTGTTCGATACAGAATTCGTGAATATTTTGAATAGAATATAATGCAAAATATCTGGTGAAAATATCAGGTAATTGGAAAGGGTGATTAACCTTCAGTTAGCAAAACATTTACTGTCAATTTTTGTTTTAGTTTTAAATTTCTATGAATATATATCTATACTAAAATAAACTGTATGACAAAATTACTTGAATTAGTAATTTTTTTTCTTTGTAAAACTGGTTATAATTTTGTAGTTTAATTTTTATACACTTAACATGTGATCTAGCTTCACGTTAAAATTTACACATGTTAGACATATTTCATGATTATTTTGATTATAATATAACGCAAATATGAAAATATCAGGTGATTTGTAAGGATGATTTATCTTCTGTTTACAAAAAGTGTTTTGTTAATTTTTGACTAAGTGTTAAACTTCTATGAATATATTTAAAATAAGAGTATGACAAAATTACTTGAATCAGTAATTTTTTTCTTTCGAAAAACAAGTTATAAAAAATTAACTGTCAATTTTTGTCTAAGTTTCAAATTTTTATGAATATATTTACACTAAGAGTAACTGTAAGGCAAAATTACTTGAATAATTTTTTTCTTTGAAAAACAGGTTATGATTATTTAGCTTAATTTTTGTTCACTTAATAATATTGATCTAGTTCAACGTTAAAATTTGTTAGACTGTATTCGTGATCATTTGGAATAGAACATAGCGCACATTAAATGTCATGAAAATATCAGGCAATTGATAAGGGTGATTAAACTTTAGTTAAGAAAAAAGTTAGTGTCACATTTTTTTCCAGTTTTAAATTTTTATGAATATTTTTTTCTTGCATCAGCATTAATCCTTGAAAATTATTTTTATTGCGTTGTTAAAGGGAATGACTCTGTGACCGCTGAAAAATTAAACACTATATTCAACATATTATTTACTTGCTTAAATATATTGGCTTAGCTACGTTCAATTTTACGCTCTCTAGACATAATTTGCAAATCTCGTAAACAAAATGTAATATAACTTGGAGGTGGAAAATATTTACCCTTAGATCCAACTATTAGGTGATTGTAAAAGTTTGTTATCGATTTAAAACTTAATGGAATACCTTCATAATTCCCCCCCCCCAAAAAAAGAATTAAACATCCATTATGTATTTTTTAACTTCTTCTATAGTTGCGACTATTTTTTTAATGCATTTTTGATTTCTATTTTATATAGAACTCGTATTTATAGTTATCGTATCATTTTCGTATCATATTATCGTATCGTATATCGTACATCATATCGTAAATCGTATCATTTTACATAGAACTAAGTGTTTCGACAAAGAAAACCGCGTGGAGGGATTTAATTTTTTTTTCATACAGTGAATTTAATTTTGACTTTAAAATTATTTTAAAAGAACATAATGGGTAGAAGAATCTGAATTAAAAATTTTTGGTCAGTATAATTTTTTTTTGTAGCGTTTGTTGAGCGACATGTGTAGAAAAATACCATATCTGCCTATTTTACTCTTGCCGGAAATGATTTTACTCCTCAAGTAACAGTGAACTGATAATTGCATTACAAATATAGACAAAAATACTTTTATTATTTTGTCGGAGCCTAAACACATAATCTTAAAGCAATTATGAATTTATAGATAGTTTCAATTCATTTATACGTTGAGGTGGTGTAAATCATTTTAAGTTAAAGTAACAAATTTAAGAATTAAATAGAAAAATATAAATTTTGCTTCCTATTTTTAAATATAAAAATAAAATATTTCGGAAAATCTCTTACCCCTTTATTTATTTATTTAAATTTTATTCTTCAATGCAAACATGGTTCCACAGTGAAATGGCAGTCTTTGCTAACATTTTATCGTGACATGAAAAATGAAATTATGAACAAAATCGTTATTTACTATTCTTGACAGCTTGAAAATTATGAAAAAGACAGTCACATTCTCAAAAATATGAAAAAAAGAAGAAAAAAACTGACCACCTTGAATAACTTTTAATATAATGATCGGATCTTCACGTTCTGGGATTCAATATTAATGGTTTGAGGGTATGACCTCATATATGCTTATTAATTAGTGCAGACAATATTTTAAGTTACAAAATCAGACACAAAAACGTATTTTCTCTGAATAAACACACCTTTTATTTCGTCGGTTTCAAATTTCTGACCCCAAATGTATTGGGTGTAGCTGCAATTCTGGGAAATATGATCACAATAGTTTGGTCAGAAGAGCAGTCCAAGGTTTGAGCCCATTAATGTTAATTTTATTTTTTGCATATTTTGTCATATTTTAGAGAATTGAAAATTTTTTGGACACAATCATAAAATTCGTTTATCCAAAGATTAAAAATAACTTCTAATAAATATTTTTTTAAATTATTTATTTAATGAAAGTCGAAAAAAAATTTGAATTGTAAGGTATATCGTTTTTTTTAACATTTTTAAAGAATGTAATTTGCATGGCAAAAAACAAAATTTTAGAAAAAGTGAAATAAAAGTTTCTGAGAAATCGAATTTTGAAAAAGTCAGATACTCATTTATTATTCATTATCATTAGATCAAAGGTTACTCAAGATGGTTAGTTTATAATTTCTTTGAAGTTATACTTCTTATGCGACTTCCAACAAGGTTGCGTTAAACGTTTAACGCTAAATTTTTATTGGCCGGGAAATCACGTGGTAGGATCCAGTTTTCCCTCATTCATTTCCATAGTGTTTTGGTTCTCACTAGCATAAAAATAATAAAAGTAATAAAAGTGTTGTTTTTCTATGAATATTTTTTTAATTTTATTTGATACACATATAATTTAATAGGATAGTATTTTTTATTTTCAAATTTAGTGGATATCAATTGTAAAAAATGAGTGAAAACAATCCCACGGACAATGCGACGGATTTAAGGTTATGTCAAGGTACGTCTCTTGTGAATATCAATTGATTGTTAGGTTTTCTCTTCTGAAATTACATTGTGACGCATTCATATACATTATTAATACAAATACATTTTCCATGGCGAGACGATGAGGCAACCACAAGCACTTCCACTGGTTCAAGAGGTCCACGAGGGAAAAATGCACAATATTACCGTGATTACAGAGCACGGAAGCGAACGGAGCAGGAAAAAGAATCGTTGAATAGAACTAGTGATCCTTCTACGACTGTTGATTCTTCTACAATTAACGTCACAGGTTACGAAGTTTAACTTCTTCTGCGCGGAGGGACTCCACGCACTATTTTTTTTTTGTGAGCACTATTTATTAACTTTAAATTTATCTAATTTAATCAATACATATCATAATCACTAACTTTTTTAAAATTTTATTTAATTATCTAGATTCTTCTTAACGATTTTTATACTATAATTTTGTATTCTACGCAAAACAAAATCGGAGTTTGATTGTTATTATGATTAATTTATAGAAATTAGACACAATTATTTTTGTAAAAGACATAGTTGATTCAAGCTTTTATGTTTACATAAGGTTATTCATTATCAATTTTCCAAAAAATCTTTCAATAATTCCTCTAAGAATAACTACATTGAGGAAATTTTTTGTTGTTGCATTTATATAAAAACTTTATTTTGCTTAATTATAATGTGTGGGGATATCTAATCTGAAATTATTTTTGCTCCTAAACCTACAGATTTTTTTAAAGGTACATTTTTGTGGAAATGTACAAGCTTGAAAACGTTATATAACGTTGCGACAAATTTCTAGGGGGAGTAAGGACACATCATCAGGATCAATATTGCATAAGAACTCAAGCCAGGAAATATCGTCATAAGCGGCTAGGGAAGCTTCCCGATTATGACCTGTTCAGAAATATACGAAGAAATAGTTTATAATATGGGTTTCCTATCGGCGTATAAAGACATTTCCTGGCATGGGTTCCTATGCTGTTTTAATTCTGATGATGCTTCCTAACTTCCTTAGAATTTTGTTGCCACATTTATGCAACGCTCTGTTTTATACAACGTTTTTAAACTTGTATATTTTCACAAAAAATAGACTAAAAAATTTCATTTTATTATTTTTTTAAAAGAAATATAGCTTGGAGAGAGAAATCAATTGCAAGTTTGAAAGCAGCGATACGAAAGCATCAAAAATCTGCTAAAAAAAATCTCATACCACAGAAAAAAATTGTTCCCCAGTAGTACGATCTTTTAGAAAAAATAATTAGAAACAAATTTTTCGGAATTAGAAATTTTTTCCATAATTGCCTTGTTTTCATTTAGATGTCATGCGATTTCCTAAAAATGTATTGCGTATACTTAAAAATTTGTAAAGTAATATTCTTTATGGTAGCATACTATGTACCAAATGAAAAAAAAAATTATCACTCAAATATGCCTGTCTTCCGATAAAGGGGAGATATTAATTATATAAAATTTCGCAATTAGCGAAATACAAGATTTCTTGTTTTCCATCTGAGTTACTCTTGTTTATTTTGTGAATTGTCCAATGTCAGCAAATTTACCGATGTCTCGTTTGCACCTCATTTGTAAAGTGCAACATTTGAAATGAAATGAAGTTATCTCGAATTCATAATGATGGATAGTACGTGTCCAATTATGGATTGGTAAGTATTCCTCAAAGAATATCGCCGAGTGTCTGAACACTTTGAGGGTATTCTGTATGACAGACTGCAAGATGAATGTGAATCTGCGCTAAATGAGTTGGAAGCTTGCCACAGACGATGCTGAATGAGTGTGTAGGCCGAGAAGGATTATAATAGAAACCTCATCATAGTGTAATATATATATATATATTTTGCTTCTTTTGCTTCGAGTCTCACAGTTAAATATTTCTTCCCTCATATAAGATTTAAATTAACTTCAGCTTTTTTTTCTTCAAATAAATATCATTGAAAAATTAATCCTGGTTCAAAAATTACAAGAGGCAACTACCATGAATAAATAGATTCCAAACTTATTGTCTTTAACCCTTTTGCGCCGACTGTCACGTGACGTAAGTCGGAGATGTATGCGTATACGTGCCAGCAGGAAACTGAGTACTTGCCAACTATTAGGTTTTTCGAAGAAAAAAAAATCTTATAGAGTGTTCACATCAATTAAAAACTAAAGCTTTCAAAAATTTGATTTGATTTGTAACTATTTTTACAGCTTTACCACGAAAGGATAGGATTTAAGTATTTTTTTAATGAACTTTTGAATCATACGAATGTATTTGGCGTCTGGAAAGTAACTTTAAATCAAATTTACTAAATAAGACATCGTGGGAAGCTGGGGTCTACGGTTTGGTCTGACCACAATGACTCTTAAGGAGATAATTCTGTTCCTTTCTATTACCAGTCAGTAGGACAAAATCATTCCACAAGTGATAGTTATGAAATGTTACTTAATCCTAACAAATATAAATGGAATGTTCTGACTACAAGCATCTCCAATTGCAGAGGTGCCAATTGCTCCGGACACGCCAAAATAATTAAAAAAACGGTAAATAATTACAAAGTAAATTTTGCAAATATTTGACTATTTTTGCTTACTTTTTAAAGGGTATAGCATTAAGTAAGTACTTCAAAGTAGTGAATTATATAAGCCTACAAATTAGTTGGAAATAGTGGTGGATAAAAATCTACTAACTTGAATTTATTAAACCAAGAATCACAATTGATAAACTACCACTTTAAAATATATATTTGCTGTCCGGAGCAAGTTGGCATCTCTGCAATTGTTGGCTAAATTTTAGCAAAATATCAGCTTATAGTCTCAAATGAATTAGAATTTCCTTTTCACAGGGAAATTTTTTTTCCTTTCTAAATCCGTAAAAGTTGGCAGATATGAAATTGTGAATAACAACACTGTAGTGTTTGATATTTTCTAATTAGCATACAAAGAAAATTAAAAAAAATAAATTCTTAAGCAATATATTGTGGGAAATTTAATTGAAAAACCCAACTCCTGTGTGATCAAAGCAATAATTAAACTAATTTTGTGACCCTCCTGTTATCTGCGCTCTACATTTTATAGACTCTCCAGCCTTCAATTATGCTTCCGGCCTAGAATTTTATTTTGAGATCTTCTTAACGTAATGTTTATTTTAGTGGAGATAATCAGAATTAAAGCAATTTTCGAAGGGAAAATTGTAGGCGTTGGAACTATTACGAGAACACGACAATATGACCAAAAACTGTATTCGTCAAAAGCGGTACTCATGGTTAATATCAAAGCATGTGATAAAAACGGTAGGCATTATAATATTATTGATAATTCTATTTAAATATCAACATAATATGCTAAAATAATTTGCACATTTGTTTATAGTTCGAGTTTGCCATTTTTTATTTACTAAGGCATGATAGTATTACAACCAATTTCTTTTAAATATGAAGGTAATATGTTAAAATAATTTACACATTTGATTATAGTTCTTCCCACTCAGATGAATAAGTTAGAGCTCCTTGCCGGGCTGATGCTAAGATAACTACCACATAAGAGTAATGAGTATTTGATTATAGTTCGAGGTTAACATTTTATTATTTACAAAGGCATGATAGTATTAAAACCGATATTATTTAAATATGAACGTAATGTGGTAAAATAATTTACACATTTGATTATAGTTTGAGGGTCGCATTTTTTATTTACAAAGGCATGATAATATTAAAACCAATTTTATTTAATTACGAACGTAATGTGTTAAAATAATTTACACATTTGATTATAGTTCAATTTTAACATTTTTTATTTACAAAGGCATGATAGTATTAAAACCAATTTTATTAAATTACGAACGTAATGTGTTAAAATAATTTACATATTTGATTATAGCTCGAGGTTAAAAATTTTTATTTAAAAAACATGATAGTATTAAAACCAATTTTATTTAAATATGAAGATAATATGTTAAAATAATTCACACATTTGATTATAGTTTGAGATTAACACTATTTACAAAGGCATGATAATATTGAAACCAATTTTATTTAAATATGAAGGTAATATGTTAAAATCCAAAAATAAGTAATCAATTTTGTTAGTTCTAATGATATTGTTTTAGTAATGATAATATATTTGTCATCGTATAAAAGCGTTAAGGTTTTGCTATTTTTTGCACGACGCTTTTTGTATAAACTACAATTTTTTATTAAGAAATATGCTTAAAAGTCATAACAGACTAAACATTTTTTTAAAATTTTCATTTCGATAATTTTTGTAAGGTTACAATTTAAAATTTTAAAGCTTTTTAAAAATTCCCAAAATGTGCAATAATTTGTGATTTTAAACAAAAATGTACTTTGTTGCATACCAAAATTTCTAATCATGACACTGGAATTAAAAGTTCATAAAACCTGTTATATTAATGACTGCAATTTATTGGTTATGGAATTATTACTAATGTGGTTACGGTTAGTAACGCATTGAGGTTCAAGCATACCAACTTTCATTTTAACGAGAGATTATTTTAACATATTTAAAATGGTATAGAGTTTCAAATACAAATTTTTGATTTAATGCTTTTGACTCACAAAGATTTATACTATTGAGTATTGAGGCACATAAATGTAGAGCTTAGTGGAAGAACCAGGTAAGTGACATTTTTAGGGGTATTAATGAATCAGTGAAAATAATATAAAATTGTTGTATCAGTATGGGTATGTTTAATGTAAAAGAATTATTTTTGTTTTACTTTATTTTTAACGTAACTAATCCACATTAGTTTTGAGTACGATAGCATGGTTTTTGTTTCAAATTAAGTTGTAATAAAGAGCATAAGACAAAGAGTTTTCGGCTCCGCCTTTTAATAAATCTGTAATAAAATAGTTCGGATGCCACTTGTTCTCTTCTTAAGATGGTTATAGCCTCTCTGAAAATGTCACTTTCCTAGTTCTTCCAAAACATTTTTCAAATATATTTCAGACCTGATAATTTTGTGCAGAAACTCTTTAGCGAAGAAACTTCTTTTTTTTTCGTGAAGAAACTCTTTTGGTTAATTTTTTAAAACACTCAACATGGCTTAATCCTTTCGCGTCGACTGTCACAAATACGTGCCAGCATAAAACCGTATCAATCCAGCATAAAACTAGTAACCAAAGTAGTTTTTTAGCAATTTATTTGTGGGCTGGGTCATAATTGCTTGATTTATTTAATTCACCATTACTTTAGTTCAAAATAAAATTATTTAGTTATACTTTGAACTAGCATTGGTCATATCTATGATTAAACTAACAGTAATTAAAGTAAAGGCAAAGCAAGCCTGTCAAATTAGCAATGCCTACATTTAAGTTACCGTTTTTTATTTATTTACATCCTGATTCTGATTTTGTACGAATGCTTTTATGAATCACCCGTCCCCAAGGGGTTAACTGCAACAAAATCGCATATCACATAAGCTTTTGAATTATTTTTAAAAGTAGTGGGCTGAAAAATCTCTATACATTGAATTATTCAGGAATGTCTTAGGCCACTATTTATGTAAAAAGTGATAGAAATTCAATTCATTTTTATTTATTTATTGTCTCTTTAATTATTCAATCGTATCTACCACTATGACTTACATTTCTTACTAATCAAACACAAATATTTTTTGCAGTCACTTTGTACAGTAAACTGAAAGAAATATGCTTTAAAAAGTTTCGAATTTTATTTTCTTATAATGGAATTCGAAATTTTATTCGTCAGCACTTTTTGCATTTTCAGTCGCCCGGGACAACCCTGATTCATTAAATCACGAATCCTACATTGAAAGACTTTGTTGTTGAAGTTTTTTATTATCAAGCAACAAAAAGATTAATTCTTTATAGATAGTTAACAAAAAAAGTATACGCTTATCGATCGTGTCAATATTTATTCTGTCTACCACAATACAACCACTGTTTTTCGCAAATAACGGTCAGAAGTGTTCTACATAAATTAAAAAAAGTGACAGCTTTAAAGATTTATTAAAAATCTTTAAATCAAAGCATATGTTTGGTTAAGCTATACATTAATGATTAAATGTCCAACTATTTGGATGCTATTATCGAATACGAGATAATGTAAGAAAAAGGAACACGTTAGAGCAAGAATGAATTATTATATTTCAGTAAGTAAATATTCTATTATAAAATTTTAACCCTGAACTTTAACCTATACCGGTGCAGTGCAGTGATTCTGAAAACACTAATTCAAAAAATGTTGCAAATCACTAGAAATGTAAGGATACTCTGTAAAAAATATCCCGAAAAATTTCCATTATATATGGGGCAGCTATGGTGCATGTAATATTCAAACACGTTTCTGAATGTTTCGGAAACCTCTTTCTGTAATATTCAGATATATTTCACAATACTGCAGAAATATTTTGAACCATTAGTTTCAATTTCAAATTTCTTTTTTAAGTTTTTTTCTGAAGCCCCTTGTAGAATTAGGATACAAGTAGTGTCAATCGTCATTAATTAAAAGGAAATTGGAATAACTCAAAATATGATTATATTTCCAAATTTAGCCACTTCTTTAAAGCATTTTACTGGCCATGCTTGTGGCGTTTCATATCTGGACTGTAGAGGTTAAATTATTGCTGAAAAATCAATGTTATAATAAAATACTTAGCACACTTTTTATTTACAGGTTTCATTGAAGCAACAAAAAGAATTTGAAAGCAAAATCAAGGACCTTCAGGAATTGTTAGAAAAACTTCAAAAGCAGCTAAAATCAAAAGAAGATACCGTTTCAAAGCTAGAAAAGGAAAAATCTGAACTTCAGAAGAAGCAACAGACTTTGTTAGACAAAGACAAAGAGGCGCTGGAAAAGACAGCACTGGAATTGACAAAAATGCGGACAAAGTTAGCCGAAATGCAAGCTTCTCAGGATGAAGTCAAAAATGAAAACAAAAAGCTAAAACTAGAAACGAAAGACAGCGGCAAGGAATTGAAACAATCTAAACAGGAATTGAAAGAAGCAAAAGATGAGTTAAATAAATTAAAACAAGAACTCCTAAAGAAGCAAGAAATAGTTCCTGACAAATCCAAAACCACTATAGAGCAGCTTAAAGCCAAGTTAGCGCAGTCAGAGGCTTTAGGTCAAGAGTTAATGGAAGAAAATGAAGACATCAAGAAGGAGGTTAGTGCATTAACATGAAAAATAAATATTTAGAAAATGTCATTTAATATGTTCTTAGAACAGGCTTTGTAAATTAAACTATCAGGGATTTTAAAAGTATTATGAAACAGTATTATGAACATTATTATCAAACAGTCTTTTTGAATCGTTTCAAAAGCATTGCTTTAGTTTACATTTAGTTATTATATTTTACGCATCAATGCCTAGTATACGTTTTTATGAAAATATTTAAAAAACGCATAATGTCACAGGAGTCACTTTTTTTACACTACCTGTTTTTTTTGTCTACCGCTTTTATTCAACATAGATTGCGTTAGTATTTTTGTTATCTTTTAACATATATTGTTTTTTCATATACACTGGTTATCATAAATTAAGGAAAAATCACAAAAATAGCGATAACTCTTTCAAAAGTAAGCCAAACCGTGCAAAATTTGCATATGTTGTCCACTAAGAGTAGCTGAGTAAAATTGCAATATGCAAATTAGTGGCGCTGCACTCGGCTTACGTCATCTGCCTGGAGCATAAAAGTCCAAGTTTGAGAGAAAGCACACAAATTTTACTGTGATTGCGACATTGAAAATCTGAGATAGCCAATTCGTAATAATGACCTCTAGGCATCATTTGCCTGAAGAACTACGATGGAGAGCCATCGGGAGACTAGAGGCAGGGCAGAGTCAATCAGAAGTGGCCAGATGGCTAAATGTGAGTCCATCTGTGGTTCATAGACTTTGGAGGCAATTTCAAACCACAGATTCGGCATCTAGGAGGTTCAGTCAAGGACGGCCAACTGTTACGACCAGTGCCGATGACCGATATTTGACATTAAGTGCACGCAGGAATAGAACCGCTACTCCGACACATCTTAGATCCTCTCTTGCTGCAGCCACCGGAAGGTTGGTGTCAACGTCAACTGTGCGCTGAAGGCTCCACGAAGGTGGTCTGTATGCGAGACGACCAGCCATTTGCGTGCCGCTCACATCACGCCATAGGAGAGACCGTTTGCAGTGGGCCCGACAACATGTCCACTGGACGTCAGATCAATGGAGGCCTGTTCTCTTTACGGATGAGTCCAGGTTTAGTCTAGAAAGTGACAGTAGACGTTATTTGATATGGAGAGAACCTGGGACCCGTTATCATCCATCAAACATCCGTGAAAGAGATGCATACGGAAGAGGCAGTGTCTGTGTTTGGGGAGGCATATCCTTAGGAGGGCGCACATACCTCCATGTCTTTCCAAGGGGAACCGTGAATGCTCAGGTTTATCGAGACAACATCCTTGATGCTTATGTGCGCCCATATGCCGGGGCAATTGGTGATTGCTTCCTGTTACAGGACGATAATGCAAGACCACACAGAGCTCGCATTGTTGATGATTATCTTCAACAGGAAACAATTACTCGCATGGAGTGGCCAGCTCGATCCCCGGACTTGAATCCTATCGAGCACGTTTGGGATGCTCTAGGGAGGCGTGTATCTGCCATCAATCCGCCCCCTCAGACCCTTGCCACGCTTGCAACTGCTTTACAAGAGCAATGGCTCTCACTTCCTATTGAACTGATAGACCGCATAATTGAAAGCATCACACATCGCTGTTTGTGCTGTATTGCTTCTAGAGGCAATCATATTCCATATTAAAGGTACTTTTTCTATTGCAAACCGATACTTCCAATTTGTTTATTTTATACATGTGCTAATTTCTATACTACTATTAATGTCTGATAATTTCTTTTTATGTTGTTTAAAACCTTACTATGTGTTGTATATTGTGGGTAAGTTTCATAAAATTCCATGTGTAATTTCTTGAGTTATCGCGATTTTTGTGAATTTTCCTTAATTTATGATAACCAGTGTATTTAGATTTTAAGCTAACAATATCTAATGTATATATTGTTAGCTTAGTCTCTAAAAATATATACTTTTTTTCTTAAGTAAGTGTTCCGGACAAAATTTGTAAAGCAAGCAGAATTTTTTTACAGATAAAAAACCTATATATATATATATATTATATATATATATATATATATATATATATATATATATATATATATATATATATATATATATATATATATATATATATATATATATATATATATATATATATATATATATATATATATATATATATATATATATATATATATATATATATATATATATATACACTGGTTATCATAAATTAAGGAAAATTCACAAAAATCGCGATAACTCAAGAAATTACACATGGAATTTTATGAAACTTACCCACAATATACAACACATAGTAAGGTATTAAACAACATAAAAAGAAATTATCAGACATTAATAGTAGTATAGAAATTAGCACATGTATAAAATAAACAAATTGGAAGTATCGGTTTGCAATAGAAAAAGTACCTTTAATATGGAATATGATTGCCTCTAGAAGCAATACAGCACAAACAGCGATGTGTGATGCTTTCAATTATGCGGTCTATCAGTTCAATAGGAAGTGAGAGCCATTGCTCTTGTAAAGCAGTTGCAAGCGTGGCAAGGGTCTGAGGGGGCGGATTGATGGCAGATACACGCCTCCCTAGAGCATCCCAAACGTGCTCGATAGGATTCAAGTCCGGGGATCGAGCTGGCCACTCCATGCGAGTAATTGTTTCCTGTTGAAGATAATCATCAACAATGCGAGCTCTGTGTGGTCTTGCATTATCGTCCTGTAACAGGAAGCAATCACCAATTGCCCCGGCATATGGGCGCACATAAGCATCAAGGATGTTGTCTCGATAAACCTGAGCATTCACGGTTCCCCTTGGAAAGACATGGAGGTATGTGCGCCCTCCTAAGGATATGCCTCCCCAAACACAGACACTGCCTCTTCCGTATGCATCTCTTTCACGGATGTTTGATGGATGATAACGGGTCCCAGGTTCTCTCCATATCAAATAACGTCTACTGTCACTTTCTAGACTAAACCTGGACTCATCCGTAAAGAGAACAGGCCTCCATTGATCTGACGTCTAGTGGACATGTTGTCGGGCCCACTGCAAACGGTCTCTCCTATGGCGTGATGTGAGCGGCACGCAAATGGCTGGTCGTCTCGCATACAGACCACCTTCGTGGAGCCTTCTGCGCACAGTTGACGTTGACACCAACCTTCCGGTGGCTGCAGCAAGAGAGGATCTAAGATGTGTCGGAGTAGCGGTTCTATTCCTGCGTGCACTTAATGTCAAATATCGGTCATCGGCACTGGTCGTAACAGTTGGCCGTCCTTGACTGAACCTCCTAGATGCCGAATCTGTGGTTTGAAATTGCCTCCAAAGTCTATGAACCACAGATGGACTCACATTTAGCCATCTGGCCACTTCTGATTGACTCTGCCCTGCCTCTAGTCTCCCGATGGCTCTCCATCGTAGTTCTTCAGGCAAATGATGCCTAGAGGTCATTATTACGAATTGGCTATCTCAGATTTTCAATGTCGCAATCACAGTAAAATTTGTGTGCTTTCTCTCAAACTTGGACTTTTATGCTCCAGGCAGATGACGTAAGCCGAGTGCAGCGCCACTAATTTGCATATTGCAATTTTACTCAGCTACTCTTAGTGGACAACATATGCAAATTTTGCACGGTTTGGCTTACTTTTGAAAGAGTTATCGCTATTTTTGTGATTTTTCCTTAATTTATGATAACCAGTGTATATATATATATATATATATATATATATATATATATATATATATATATATATATATATATATATATATATATATTTTTTTTTTTTTTAGAGTTATATAATTTGGAATATGTGAATATTAATTTATTCATAGATACAATGTGTACGTAATACAATTCTCTTTTTTTTTACGTAGACACATTAACATAGAATTTATACAGTAGATATATTTTTTTTTCTAAAAAAATAATGATGTTTATTTATTGTTGTGATACTTTATATACAACGTTTTATTTATAAGCACAGTAATAAGCTATCGCTAGCTATCAAGATTATTTAACTCTACAATTTTTTCGAAAACATTTTAACTGCCATTTTGAAAATGACGATTGATGGTGGCATAAATTTTCCCCTCATCTATTTCATCTACTCTTAGAGTTTCAGCTTTGGTATGTTTATTTTTTTGTACTGAGTTTTCTTCAAAATTGAAGCATACAGAGAAAAATTGTTTCTTAATTGAAATTACACTTTCACACGGTACGCCAAGTACAGTCAAAACTAATTTATAACAAACTTAGCAAAATTTAATGCAATAGAGGCGTCATATAAATAAGTTTAGATTCTAAATATGCAATAATGTGAAATACATGAACTAATTTTTGTTTTGCCAAACTTATTTTTCAGAAAAATCAGACTAAAAGTTATCATTAATTGATTCCCTCATACAATAGGTTAGAGATTTGGAACAGGAACTTGAAGAACTACATGATAATTTCCGCGAAGATCAAGCTTCTGAATTCCGAGGTCTCAAAAAAGAGCTGGAGACGGCTACCAAGAACTGTAGAGTACTGCAGTTCAAGCTAAGAAAATCAGAGAAAAAATGCGAGCTTCTGGAATTAGATCGCCATAGTTTGGAAGACAAAGTAAATAAGCAATACTTATTTTATTATATTTTTCTAATTTTAGAAAGTGATGCTTGTCAAAAATTATTCTGATTGGGAAATATTAAGTGCAATGCAATGGTAGTTATAAAGACACTGATATAATATTTTACAACTCTTCCATCAGTTACATAGAACATAGTGCTACATAAGCAATTGACAATGTGGTGTACATAATAGTGTGTTTTAAGTATGAGAGAGGCGAAATATATTATCAATTAAAATTCCAAAATAAAAAGTCATTATTTGTTTCAATATTTCTAAACTGACGGCAATAATCAAATGCACTTTCTGAATAATCAACTGAACGTTAGTCTATAATATACAGGGTTGCCAAGGGTAATTAAAAATGCAAAATGATATGACCAATAAAATTTAAAATGTTTAATAAAAGAGAATAAAATTAGCAGATTTCTACTGCATATATTTTTCAGTTTCCCATTGAAAGTGAATGTATTTGCTCAAAATATGAGTAATTTGAAATGTTAGTCTATGACTTTCCATTTACATTTAGTGGTACTTTATTTCATTTAGTGATACTTACGATTTAATAATTAAAGAAATAATAAATAAAAATAAAATTGAATTGAATTTTTACCACTTTAAATATTTTCAGTCGCTTGTGGCAACCCTGTATATATGGTAAAAATTTTCAATTTATAATTAAGAAATATTTTTTGGAGGTAAATCGCAATGGATCAAAACTTTTATAGATCCTAAGTACGAATTTTTTATTGAAAAACATTCTGTATTATAATAAATAAATGCTTGAATGAACTCTCGTGGTCAAACCTTTGATGCAGATGGGACACCGGTGTCCATTTCATATTTTTTTCTGACCCTCTAATTACAATAAAATATGTTTCAGTTTTTTTTAATTATGAAAACAATCTAATAATTACTAAAAAATCTGTTAGATTATCAAAATTATATTTGGACAAAAATATAAGTTCTAAAAAAAAATTACCTTGAAAAGTTTTTTCATTCGTATTCAAAAATTTATTAACAAGTGATTTTGTAAGTTAAAGAAATTTCAATGATAATTAACTGTTTCTTTAGATCTAATTAATTGCAAATAAATTAAAATTTGAAAAATTATTGTGTGGTTGGGAGCCGTGTTTGGAAGATTTAACCTTCAACGCAGATAAAGACACCGGTGTTTTATCAATAATTAAATTTTGCAAATTAAAGAAATTTCAATGATAATTAACTGTTTCTTTAGATCTAATTAATTGCAAATAAATTAAAATTTGAAAAATTATTGTGTGGTTGGGAGCCGTGTTTGGAAGATTTAACCTTCAACGCAGATAAAGACACCGGTGTTTTATCAATAATTAAATTTTGCAAATTAAAGAAATTTCAATGATAATTAACTGTTTCTTTAGATCTAATTAATTGCAAATAAATTAAAATTTGAAAAATTATTGTGTGGAAGGGAGTCGTGTTTGGAAGATTTTACCTTCAACGCTAATAAAAACACCGGTGCTTTATGCTGTATTTCATAACCATAAATTATTAAAATGCTAAATATAATATATTACGGTTATTTTGTTCTAAATTAATACAAAATAATGAAAAAAACTTAGATAAACATATTTAATAAATATTCTGCGTTAAAAGGTTAAACTATATTTAGGAAGCAATTTTTTTTAGTCGAACTAAGTTTTGCAGAATATTTTTTCGAAAAAAGTTTCAAATCTGGCCACATTTCATTTCCTTCTCACCAATAGTGCTATAAAGTGCTTCTTAATCAATTCGAGTTATATTTCTACTCAGGTTAGAGAATACCAAGCTGCAGTTCGTCAAGACGTGGATAGAAGCAAGTTCAAGGAGTTGGAAAAGGAGCTTTCTTTGGCTCGTAACTTGACATCCAGCCTCAGCAAGGATGTTAAAGAACTGAAAGAAGCTCTTGTGAGGGCGGAAGCTGAGAACGATGCTCTGCGTCAGACTTCTGGAGGTGGTACAAGAAGCGTCACGCCAACGTCACAGGTGAGATATGTTCTACTCTTACAAAATGGATGACATCACTTTATGTCTCACATTGATTTTTGTTTTACGACAACTGTTAAAAGATAGCTTGAGCAGACAGCAAAAGCAAATCATAAAAAAAAGCAACATTTTCATTCCAAATATTCTGTGGTGACAAATGGTTCACCCAACAAGATTTGTTCGTTGTGACAGATTTCCTTCATGTTTATATCAGCTTATGTTTCCATGTTCAAATGAAATATAGGTTAGCAATAAATAATGATAGAACTAAAATTCTTAGCAGCATTTTCACATAAAAACATGCATAAATAGATGCACTCATAATCATGAAATGTAGTGCATGTTGCGTATTTTGCAACTTAGTAATAAATAACGTATGTTTCATTAATGCTGAATTTAATAATCATAAATTTAATACTAAAGACGGTAATTGTTCAGACGTATGTTATGAATTTGTTCTAAACATAGGGCGACCAATTTTTTTTACCCATTTTGGGAACATTTCTTTAAGTGGTAGCTAAGTTTAAATTTTAGTGTTTTAAATTTTGTTTTATAAATTTGATTTAAATTTTTTTTCCACACTACTACAATTAAATTATTCAAAAGTTTATATAAAAAGGTGGTAAAACTAATGATGTCTTGTGGTAAAGTCTTTAAATTTTTTAGCATAGTTTCGAATCACCAAATGTTCTGAAAGTTTTAGTTTTTAATTGTCTTCCATAAAATAAAACGTTTTGCAAAAAGCGTAGTAGTTGGTGGTCCTTTAAATAGTTGTAAAGGTAATAATAGGAATTCATAGTTTAAATATCGCAGAGCTGCCAACTTTCTGCACTTTTGGGAAAATTTCTTCTGGTGTTAGCTAAGCATATGTTTTTATGTATGATTCTTCTTTATACAAATTTGATTAAAGGTTATTTTCCACACCTCAACATGTAAATGATTCAATAGTTTATATGAAACGTCACTTTGTTCTAGCTCTCTCGGGGTGAGAATAAATAAAATGTTTCTGAAAATATCAAAAATTCTGAAAGTTTCAGGTTTTAATTGTCTACCACCCCATAAAATATTTTGCAAAAAGTTTAGTAGTTGGCAGCCATGAATATTATTTAAATTTTGGACTATTTTGAAATAATTTTTAATCTTTCCCTCGTATCTTTTAACAAAATTCGTGCTATAATGTATTTTTTCCAACTTATACTCTTTTTTCTTCTAAATTTTCCTGGAGATAATTGAAATTTGAAATGCGACTGTAAGTAAAAATATAAATAAAGATTTTTAAAAATTTTTTTTCAGGGTTCAAACACTCTGTCATTAAGGTATATGAATGCTTTATTTGTATATATTGGATAAATATAAATTTAACCAAATTTGTAAGTTGAATAATTCAAAAGAAATTACTTAAGATCTAAGTGAATTTATGAATTTTTAATCACTTTAACCCCTTTGAAGGTCGTGGGACGTATACTTACCACCACTTTTTTACCACTTTTAATTTAGGTTTCCCTTTGTTAATAACTTCAGCTTTCTTGAAGTGCGTTTGAATAAAATTGGTAAAAATTTGTTAGTTTAAAAAAACGTATAAAAGTTATAAAATACATAATTCCTTTTGAAGCATGTATCATTTATAAAATTTAATTTAAAAATAAAGAAAAATAAAAGTCAATAATCTCCTAATAGGTCGTGTTAAATATATTTAACACCAAAAAAATGGCATTTTTATAAACTAAATGAGTTTTTTTTCCTTAAATCAATTACTATTCTTAAAACAATTTCAATTTCAAAAATACTTTATTTACCTTTACTAGAAATAAGTGGCCCATTAAAGGGTTAAGCTTAAAAACTAAGTACTACGAAATATTTATAACGGTTAACAGATAGGAAACTATTACACTTGTTCAAAACAACTTAAAACCGGATAATGTTGGGTTCATACGCAACTAAAAAAAACTCAAAAAATGGTATTAATTTCGCTATGAAGATTTAAAAGTTTCTTAGTTTACTTTTCGTTTCAAAATATAAAAAATTTTAAACTTAATGGCATCGGTTATATGTACATAGAGTTATTAAAATATTTTTGGTAACTGATAAATTAATAAAATGTGGTTAAATCTTTATATAGTGTTTATAAGCCCTGGTTTATATCATTCTACTTATTATTAAACATATATTACGGCATGATTTTTTATACAATGCTGAATCAGACCAATAGCAGCATACTATTGCAGTGATGCATCATATTCTCGACATCAATAGCATATAAATAACCTCGTTTCCATCATACCAGTTTACCTCAAGTTACACCTCATGTTTTTACCTTGTAATCTTATCACCCTACTGCATATAACTACGCAGTCGGAACTCAATGATCATCTATCCATATGAATACTCCTTTAATTAATTTGCATTCCATCGCCTCATCGAAACATCACAAAGTTCAAGCTAAAGATGAATGGGAAAATGGCAATGAGGTGCACAGATGTTTAATACAGTTCAATACAATGCTGATTCAGCATAAGATTATTAATATATATGACTTTATAGTACATGTTTACAAAGTGTAGATGAATTGGTTGGTGGCGCTTCGCTCCAAATACCGAGTTAACAACAATATCCAGCATACAATGCTGTGTTTAAGTTGTAACAATACATACTATCTTACTTATCTGTAAAGGTTTTTAAATTTGCATATTACTAACACTTTGAAAAATCCTTTTTTGAAAATAGTAAAAATTGCTAAGTATAAAAATTGAGTTGAGAATGATTTTAAACTGTTAATCAAACCATTAGGTTAACAGACAAGGTTTTGTCCTAATACCATTAATCAGGATACTCTCAAAATTTAAGTGAGCATTAGGATAATCTTTGAAACAAATATCAAGTTTGTACTAGAAAAGTTTTTAGACACAGCTCACAATACAACTAAACATACTCGTATTTTCACATTAATTAAAATTTAGAATACTTTTATTTGTAGAGTTAAATTTGTTTCGCATATATAATAAATGTACTTTAAAAAGATATTTTAAGATATGGATACTTATTAAATGAATTAAACAATCAAATAAGTTAAAATAAGCATGAAAAAAGGTTTAACGGCAGATAGTACAATTAAATGCTGCACAGTGGGTCAGTATCCAAGGTTTCGTGGCCAAAATTAGTATTTCGATAAAATTTGTTTCAAAATTTGGGTTTTTTTATTTAGGGGTTTTTATGTGCAGGTAAATTGAATCCATAGTTGAAATTTTGAAATATATTAAAAATATCCAAAAAAACAAAATGGCGGTTGAAATATGGCGAGCAAAAATAAGAAAAATAATATAGCACGTTTAAATAATTAAATACAGCAATGAAAATACAATAATTTTCGTAATTTTATATTAAAAATGAAAAACAAATTATATTTCCGAAGTAATATTACAAAATAACGCGAATACATGAAAAAAAAACAAAATTTTAGTTTTTCGGTATATTTAGTTCATCCTTGCAATACGGGCAAAATGGGGCAGGTTTTTTCCAAAGAAGAAACTTCAAAGAAGACAACAAAAAAAAGTTTAGCTAATTACCTCGTGGAACTTTTTGGAACTAAGTTTCGAAAGTCATTCAAACATTGTAAAATGTCAAATGATAAGATATAAACTATAAGTTTGTCAGGAGTATTAACTAATCCAACCAATTGAAAAATTGCACTATAATTTCAGACTAATTACTCTGATAAAAGTGTAACAGTAAGGTGAAATTCCTCTACATATTTTTGAAATAAAAATTTAAAAGTTACATTAAAAAAACCTTATGAATACTTAATTTGGGCTATATTAAAACTGTCTACGCATATTTTAGTTGAAAATTTAATTTTTGACAAAGATCATGGTTTTCTGGCCCACAGTGTGCTGGTCAGATTGAAAAGTTCTTAACTTATGTAGTGCGCTTTCACCTTCGTAGACGTATTTTTTCCTGTAAAATAATAATTACCAGTAGTAACTCGTACGGTTGTTCTGTTGGCGTATTTTTTAGCGTATCTTATACAATGTAAAACTTGGTTCAACATTTATCCTTTGAAGCAGATGGGATACCAGTGTTCCTTTCATATATATTTCTTTCTCTCTAATTAATTACAAGTAAAAAATATGTTTGTATTTTTTTATTATAACAAACAGTCTAATAGTTACTAAAAAAGTTTGTTGGATAATCGAAATTATTTTTTGTACTAAAATATAAAATCCGAAAGGAGTAGTTAGAAATTCTTTTTCATTCATATTTAAAAATTTATTAATAATTTATTTTGAAGAAAAATAAAGAAATTTCAGTGATGAATAACTGTTTCTCTGAGATCTAAATAACTGTAAATAAAAGCAAAATTATGATTTGTAAGGGAACCGTGTTTGAAAGATTTTACCTTAAACGCAGTATAAAACAATGATACTTTATGCTGTATTTCATAAACAAAAAATTACTAAAATGCTTAATGTAATATTTTTCACTTATTTTGACTTATATTAATACAAAACAAGGAGAAAAGTGACAAAAATGTGTTAGATAAAAATTCTGCGCTTATGGTTAAAGGATTCAACTTAAAATATAACTAGACCTTTACTGTTGACGAGAATTTCAATCAAAAATCTCTGAAGTGATTCATATAATCACTACTTTTCAAAAACTAATTCCTATTTCTCAATTTCGGATTCATCATACAACCTCGAAAACGTCGATTTTGGATTAAAGATCACGAAAATTTTCGAGACCGGTAGACACCCTGCATTAGTTCATTTTCAAAAATAATGAGCTTATAGCGACAGTATTTACTGGAATACAGAGTTGCCAAACTTGATCCGCTTTACATAAAAATATTTTCTAATGATAACAAAATATAAATACTTTTTCCTCCATTACATATCCAAAAATCAAAATATCATGTGAGATGCAACTTAACAATGCAAGTATGCAATTCAATCTATTATGCAATTTTAACCTCTTCTAGACAGGCGAGAGTCATATATGCGTTCTTAAAGTAACGACAATCAAGGTAAAAACAAATAAAATTGGTTTTCCAACTATTTCTTTAACAATTTATATGTGAGCGGGTTAATTATAGTTGATGTCTTTAATTCACCGCTACTTAGTTCAAAATAAAGACTATTTTATATTTTATTTTATAACCGTCGTTGAACAGCCGACCCAATTTTGGGTTTACAACAACTAATGTTCAACTCTGTAACCTTGTAGTTTTGAACTCAATCCAGAAACCAAGGGAACACCTGGATCAAGGATTGGGAGAAAATTGCCTTCGTGGAGGACGTTTTGATGGAACTAATCCACATTTGCGTTACATATAGAGGAAAACCACTCGAGGTTAGCCTGACGGCAAGGGGACTTTGACCCATGATCCTTCTACCACTGAGGATATTTTACGCCATCACTGTGGTCGGTGCGAGCCGAATGCAGAATTCGTATCGACCAGCCAACGCTGAGACTCGAACGTTGGCTCATCGCATCGGAAGGAGAACATTCTATATGGGCATGTTACTACGGATCGATTATTTATTTTTAATTTTTATTATTTGATTTCATATTACTCGATATTATATATATATCAATTATTCGATATTTTCTCGATTATTTTCATTATTTTTCATACGAATTTTGATTATTTACGAGAATTACGAGTCTATTTTATTTTATAACCGTCATTGAACAGCCGACCCAATTTTCGGGTTTACGACTACTAATGTTCAACTCCGTAGCCTTGTAATTTTGAACCCAATCCAGAAGACAAGGGAACTCTTGGATCAAGTATTGGCTGAAATTTGCCTTCGTGGATGACTTTTTGATAGAACTAACCCGCATTTACGTTACATGGATAGGAAGACTACGAGAACCTCCCACGGTTAGCCTGGCAGCAAGGGGACTCTAGCCCATGATCCGTCAACCACTGAGGATATTTCACGTCAACACTGTGGTCGGTGCAAGCCGGATGTGGAATTCGCATCGACCAACCACCGTTGGGATCGAACCCCGGTTCACCTCACTGGAAAGCGAATGCTCTATCCCCTGAGTCATCGCGGCTTAATTAGGAATCTATGTAGTTACACTTCGATTCTCTTGATTACAGTAATAACTAAACTTCTTTGACCAGTTAGAAAAAATAAGTCTATCAATCTAGCCACGCCCACATATAAGCTGTTGCTTTTTATTCTATTCTATTCTAAATCGGATTCTGTGCGAATGCATTTATGACTCGTCGTTCTGAAGAAGTTAACTTTATAAGAAATAGAATAACTGATTTAACTTTTAGTCTTCGCAATTTTTAAAGGTAATGGTAAAATATTATCATGAAGATAAGTGAAAAAGCTACTGAAACCCCTGAAGAGAACAAAGTGATAAAGACTTTAGTTCATTTAAAATCTCTGTGATTCGTCAGTTGGAACATTTCCAGTTTAAGGTTCTGCTACAAAATAGAAAGAAGATTATTTTTCGAATTTAGATTGCAACATTTAATGTCAACTGATTTACAACAATCTCTCTCTATTTTCAATAGATCTTGATTGAGTTTCTTTAGTTTATTCAATAATATAGCAAAAGGGTGAACTTATCACGTAATCATGTAAATAAGCGTCTTCTTTTTTAAATATTTTAATACATAAATTTTGAATCCTATGGTGAAATATATGCTTTTGTTAGTAGATACTTAATACTTTACCCCATACTGTCTACAGAAAATGAATATTTTAATATTTCGTTAAATAAATAAATTAAATTGTTAAGTAAATCTATTACTTTTTAATGATAGTATTTTATTTAAAAAAAAAACCCTCCATTTTTTTTATTAAATATCTTAAAATTTTGATCAGCAAATATTTCTTTAATAAATATTTAGAATTTTTTTTAAAATTTATATTTTGAGAGTGTATATATATATATATATATATATATATATATATATATATATATATATATATATATATATATATATATATCTCGCTTGTAAATAATATATGAATATTTTTTTGGATAATAAATATCTTCAATAAATAAATAACTTAATACTTTGCTAAGTAAATATCTGGAAAAGTTAAATTATGAAATCTATACCTTTTTAACACATTATCACTTGTCATTTGACTGAAAATAGAGGCTACTATTCTAAAATTTTTTCATTTTTTTAACGGAAAAAAACAAAATAAAGAAATGTTGAATTTCGTGTTTTAAAATATAAAGGCAACATTAGCGTTGAGGAATAAGTAAAATTTGATATATATAATATTATTTTCAGCGTTTTGAACAGTATTTCTAGAACACGTTCTAGTATTCTATAATTTTAGCATTCACCTATGGGGACAAATAAAAAAGAAAAATTTAGAATTCTATTTTAATGCTACACAAAGGTATCACTAGTAAAGTTCGATCTATCTAATGTTATTTTTGCGTTTTGGATAGTATCTTTTTGAGAAAATCTTATATATATATATATATATATATATATATATATATATATATATATATATATATATATATATATATATATATATATATATATATATATATATATATATATATATATATATATATATATATATATATATATATATATATATATATATATATATATATATATATATTTGAACAATATCTTATGAGAAAATTCTACTATTCTAATTTTTGCACGTAGAAATGACGAGAAACGAAAAGGGAAAAAGGAAGAGAATTATTTCCTCAGCAACGATAAATATGCTATAAATTCTCTCTTAACAACTCATTTAAAAACTGTAGCTCTTAAATTCTTTTTTAGAAATAGGATTCGTTATCTTTTTAAATAGAGTCTAACACTTCATAAAACACGAATAAGCCCTTAAAAGCGAAATAATTTGGAGAGCAAAAATGGCAGATAAGGTACTGAGAGTAGGGCTAAAATATGCTCGAGTTTCTGATCGACGGTTTTTATTAATCGTTTCTGTAGCATGAAACAACTCTCCAAATGCTGTCGTTAAATACATTTTAAAGAAGTAATCTCATGAGGGAAACTTTAAAAATATACTTCATCGCATAAAACTAGGAGCGGTTATGACGGTAAGCGGTTATTTTTGGATTATTTATGTATATCCGGTTAGAAAATGGTTTGACGTAAGAGCAATTTATGATGTAAACAACATATTTTTTTTATGAAGTAGCTTATCAATATTTGTGAAGAAAATTAAGGCATCCTGGTTTTTAAATCACATTTTGAATAAATTTAAAAATATTGTTTACTCATATTTATGTAAAATAGGAATATTAGTTGAAATCTTGCTTCGAATTAATTAATACAGTTATATATACAGCTGATTAATTACAGAATAAAGTTATAATTTGAAATCATTATGATTCTGATTATCAAGTCATTGCAAGTTTGAGAGCCAATTTATTTATTATTTATTTATTTATTTAACATGAAGTAGCTTATCAATAACTGCGAAGAAAATAATTGCATGCTAGATTTTAAATCACATTTTGAATAAATTTTATATTTATGTAAAATAGGAATATTAGTTGAAATCTTGCTTCGAATTAATTAATGCAGTTATATATACAGCTGATTCATAACAGAATAAAGTTATAATGATTATGATTTTGAATTATGATTCTGATTAAATCATTCTGAAGTTCGAGAGCCAATTTATTTATTTTTTATTTATTTATTTTATATGAAGTAGCTTATCAATAACTGTGAAGAAAATAATTGCATGCTAGATTTTAAATCACATTTTGAATAAATTTTAAAATATTTATGTAAAATGGGAATATTAGTTGAAATCTGGCTTCGAATTAATTAATACAACTGATTAATTACAGATTAAAGTTACAACGAGAAATCATCGTGATTATGATTAATAAGTCATTGCAAGTTTGAGAGCCAATTTACTTTTTTTAAGATGTAGCTTATCAATATCTGTGAAGAAAATTATTGCATTTTAGTTTTTAAATCACATTTTGAATATATTTTAAAAGATTGCTTACTCATATTTACGTAAAAGGAGAATATTACTTAAAATCTTACTTCGAATAAATTAGCACAGTTATTATACATACAGATAATTAATTACACAGTAAAGTTACAACGAGAAATCATAGTTATTCTGATTATCAAGTCCTTGCTAGTTTGAGAGCCTATTTATTTTTTCGATGATAGTTCAGTAATAATTCTCAGAGAATATTTCATATAAAGTAAACTATTAACTTATTCTGAGAACTTCATAAGAGTTTGCATACATTTATGTATTTATTTCATGGTTTATTCATTTTTCGTTGCGTTTGCTTAACACCTAGTAAAACGTATCAACCGATTTAAGTTTAGGGTACAAAGTACCTAGGGTACAGAGAACCTAGGGTACAGAGTACCTTGGGGTACAGAGTACCCAGAGCGCTATTTGCTCCTTCATCGAAATTGAATCGGATTAAGGGAAGAGGGTGGTGAGACAATTACGTAAGTAAATTAATGATAAGATTATAATAAACATGATAAAATTATACACTAAAAGGATAAGTTCAAAAAATAATCTGGAATAGGGGAATAATTACTACAATATTTACGGTACATCCAAATGAACAAACAGTGATGAAAAGCAACAAGCATCTTGATTCCCTACATCACTCACTTGCCTCCCCCCCCCTCTTTGAAAGGCTTCTACGGTGCAGAGTGATTCAGTTCATTTCAATGTGCTGAAAAATTAATTTGAAAAGGGGTCATTTGATAAAACTTCATCACTGAGGAAAAAAGGCAGTTGTAGGACTAAGTTTTATAATTGCGTCAATAAACTCAAAATCGAATAATTGATTATAATCACTCTTTGTATCGCACTTCCGTAACTTCACTTCAGTTATTGAAGGTAATTGTCTTATTTCTCAATAAAACGTATCTTTTGATAAGCAGGGATGACACGGGTGGCTAAAAATGTAAGAAGTGGTAGAAATTCCTTTTCGTTTTTATTTATTCTATTCAATTTTGAAATCGTAACTACCATCACGACTTACATTGCAAATTATTCATATTTAAAACAAAAACTCTCTTAATGTCCACTTTGAATACTAAACTGTTAAAAAATGAGGCTAGTAAAGTCTGCTAATTTTTTTATCTCTTTTAATAGATAACAGCTTTTTATTAGTCACCTCTTTAATTTTTAGTTGACAGTGGCGACCCTGGATAAGCTCTGAGGTATGACATTAAGATCTAATGTACCACTAAAAATTTTGTCTACGTACGATTTCAAATTAAAATGTAACTACTTATGTTATGAATACGTTTTGATAAACGTAAATGTCTTCATTTCGGGGAAATAAATTTAAAAAAATTTAATAATTGAACTTCCAGTTTTTATGGTTTTAAAAAAAGTACACGAGAGAGAATAAGAGTCAGTTCCTCACTTGTTTCCGTAACTTTTACGTTTATAACTTTTGCTTGACCCTCCCCTCTTATTCTTCAATTTACTTCCAAATTTTATTCTTATAAATCTATGACAGCTAGGGTTCGATGAATCCGTCAATATGACTTCGCGTCAATACATCGAGATACACGTGACTTCCAACGTTAACTGTTAATGTTGGAACATTTGTTTATAAGTGACTGTTCCCTTTCTGCCTAGTTGGTAGGGCCCTAGGCCCATGTCCAAGAGGTCGTGGGTTCGATCCCAGCCGGCCGAAGACTCCCCGTGTAGTAAATGGTGACTGATGCGCGTTAAATCTGCCAAGTCACGAAGTCCTCCATGTTCCCAATGCAAATCAATACCTATAGCGGTACTGATAAAGAAGTTTCCTTGTCTTCCGGGTTGGTTCAAAATTACAAGGCTACGGAGTTGAGCATCAGTAGTCGTAAACCCAAAAACGGGTCGACTGTTCAACCATGGTTATAAAAAAAATGTAAAAAAAATCCACATATTTATACATAAATCTGAAGTCTATTCACTGCGCGTCATTAAATTCTAACGCGGTAAATAACACAAAGCAATATGCATTTGGCATGCACAAATATCTTCTACCAATTTTTTCAAGTGTTTTCTACACATAGACCAAGCTTTAATGGGTTAATCATACCTGACAAATTTTACGGGTATCAAAAAAGCTTTTTCCCAGTGGCACTGAAATAACTGTTTAAGTGATACTGTAGTTAACTACTTAATTCACCTTTCGCCATCACTTAAAGCACAACAAAGTAATCCTAGTGTTTTGTTTTTATTGGGCACCTGGGCCGCGAAGTGTCCTCTATCCCACTCATCTGGAATTTTAGCACCATTTTAGTTGAGCATTGAAGTAAGCAGGCAGTGGAGTTGCTTTTATGAATGTTTCAAGCACTTTGATTGAATAACTATAGAGGAATCAAAAAATAAAATGAGCAGCTTGCTCTAAACTATGTTTGTTTGAAGTTGAACAGAGTTGTGTTGAGAATTGAAGTAAGCAGGCAGTGGGATCAATAAAGTAATTGGCTGGTCCTCTTTATATTTGTTTAAATAAAGTATGTAAATATAAAGTATGTAAATATAAAGGTAGTTGAAAGTACATAAAATTTGTTTGTATTTGAATCTGAGTGCGGTTTTGAAGGCTAAAGAGTTTAATTATAAAAGAAAATGTCCACACACGTTATAAAAAATGTACTGTCACTTTTTGCTGGGCTTTAATTTGTTTATTCTCAGCGAAAAAAAAGGCTTATTTTCAAGTAAGTATTTTTAATAATTATGGGAAAAAAGTGATAGCAAAGAAAGAGATGTATTTGAAGTTTTTTGTTTGAAGAATAGTAATTGCTATAAATAGGAGCAAATAGTTTTACATTTTGAATGGTTTGCAATATTTGGGAAACAAATGTTGCTACCCAGCACCGGAAAGGATAAAAAAGCACTATGATGACTTCAGATCCATATACAATAATTTATAATTGTAGATAAAACTGTCATATTTCTGCCAAAAAATATTTGATCAACATAATACTTGTGTTGCGCCATTTTTCTTTAAAAAAAAGGTGACTCAAACATTTTTAATTTAATTAAAAATTCCCATGAAAGAATATTAATTATATTAATTATTAATTCCGGATACTTAACAATGTCAAAGTGGTTTGCACCATGGTTCTAAAGGGTTCGCATGGGCCTTGAAAAATTTTAAAAGTAGTAGTTGATGCTATTAGAAATAAATTTTTTGTTAGATACCACTTCATAGCTTAGAGTGGTAGAATTTTGATATATATATGTCATAGAAAAGTAATAAGTTATAGGCATTTTTTGGATATTAACATATCAGCGTAAGAGTCTTCACTTTTTGAAATTTTTAACTGCCGTGGTTTTCCAGAAAAAGCTCACAATGACACACTTTATTCTTAGAAATCTCACTAGAAGCGACCTTTCTCGACAGGAGACTATTTTAAAACCTTTAAATGTTCTGATCGTATCAATAAATATCTTTAAATCACCTCACCAATATTACTTTTCGGACAAAATTTCTAATTACTTCATTTGTCAATGAAAAAAAATCATTTTTAATCACTTCGGCTGAAATAGAAGTCGAAACGTGAGATACGGAATTAATTAAGTGTTCGATAAAAAAAAAATGGACAGGAAAAAAGGGGGAGGGGACATAGTGAGGTCAAAAATGAACTCAGAGGTCAATAAAACCATGCCAGAAGTGTCGTATGAATAAAGGCGTCCAAGTGAAGTAATCGGTGTCAGAATATAAGCAAAATACAATGAAGAAATATCCGATAAGATAATAATAAAACTTAAAATCGAAGGCTAAATACAATGAATTGTAAGACTATGTACAGACGTAGAACAAGTAAAATGCGTGAGACAAAATCGGTAAATTATAAACAAGAAAAAGCAAAATACAAGTAGAGGAGATGTGTAACAAGTGAAGGAATAAGAACAAGGATGGCGGTGTCGTTCGAGATATAGTGCTATAATTTGTTTTACATTGTATCAGTTCGCTGAGAACTCTTCTAGTTTTATAGCACTTAGTACTGTAAAAGCAACTGACATGATGGCGTATTAAATAATACGTTTTAAAGATTGATAATTTTAATTTAAATTCAGAGTTCCTAGGAAAACAAATAGTTTCGTAAAAAGGTTCAAAATAGATAAAGGAATGAAAGGATTCTGATCATTCTCCAAAACTATTGGGTTCAAATAATTTTAGAAATCGACAATGAAATGGAAGGATTCCGATCACTCTTACAAGCAATTGGATTTGAATAAGTTTTAAATTAGATAAACAAATAGAAAGATTCCGATAACTCATTCAAAGTGATGGATTCGGTTGAGTATCAAAATAGATTAATGAATGGAATGATATTCATCCCTGATTTAAAGAAATGGATTCAAATAAGTTTTAAAATAGATAAACGAATGGAAGGATTCTGATAACTCATTCAAAGTTATGAATTCGAATGAGTATCAAAATAGATTAACGAATGGAATAATATTAATCACTGACTCAAAGGAATGGATTTGAATAAGTTTCCAAATTGATAAACAAATGGAAGGATTCTGATCACTCATTTAAAGCAATGGATTCAAATCTGAGTGCCTAAACGGCGTTTCTAATCAACCTCAAGAATTTAAATTACCGATTAAGTAACCAGCTTTTCCGACCTGATTATCAGCATTCTATCAAACATCTGAAATAAAACGCTGAACAGTTTTTAAAGGAATGCTGACTTAATGTTTCAGATTAATCAGTATAATTTTCTCCTTCAGCAACTTCCACAAAAAACGAAATGGTTGAAGGAATGAAAGTGTTGACGCGGTAGCAATGTCCTTTTGTGTCACAATAGATGCCAAACTTCAATGCGGTCGTCTGAGCCGCTAAACAATGTCATATGGAATTATGCCAAGGATGTTGCTTGTTGCCACTAAAAATAACCCAAAAACTTGCACTTGCTTTTCGATTTGCTTATTCGGTGACTGATGTTTTTCTTCCGTTTTTATCTTTTATTTATATCGCGCTCTAGTCTTTTCTTTTGATGAAAATTTCAATTGTGTCTCTCTTAACATCATCAAGGTGTATCTCTTTTGAACTATTCATTAAGGAAGGTTAAAGAGAAATATGCTGATTGATGTTATGAAATGTTTAACGTAATGACCGCATTCAATTTATATATTTTTAGTATCCTTATAAAATTAAACCCAAACAAACTGTTCCCATTAGAGGATGACAATTAACATTTAAAGTGAACGAAAATATTTCTAAAATAATAACGTGTCAATATTGAAGTCAGAAATAGCAAATCCGGGGTTAAAATCATCAAAAACCAGTTTATCGTTGAGCGGAAATCGTATGCACTCGTCTTTAACCCCTTGGGGACGGGTGATTCAGAAAAGCATTCGTACAAAATCAGAATCAGGATGTAATTAAATAAAAAACGGTAACTTAAATGTAGTCGTTTCTAATTTGACTGACTTACTTTGCTTTTACTTTAATTATTGTTAGTTTAATCATATAAATAATCAATGTTAATTCAAAGTATAACTAAATAGTTTTATTTTGAACAAAGTAATGGTGAATTAAATAAATCAAACAATAAAACTCCCACAAATAAACTGCTAACGAATTGCTTTGATTACCAGTTTTATCTTTTTACCCTGGTTGATACGGTTTTATGCTGGCACGTATTTGTGTCAGTCGGCACGAAAGGGTTAAGCTTCGGCCTCAAATAAACTGGTTTTAGGTGATTTTAAAATCTTAATATCGGTCAGAGTTTTAAAACTTTTTTTATTTTATCTTTTGAAATATAAGTTTATGAACCCAAATATGCGCACTTTTTTTGCTTCATTTTTGCAAGAATCTATATATATTAAGGGTTGTTATGTATGTTAAGGGCTCAGCATTGTTTATATCTTTATAACCTTTTTTTTTATAATTTTGACCACATTTTCTTGGCATCAAACTTTGGTCTCTTAAATTATGAAATTATTAATGACCAATTAACATAGTTTCTAAAATTGTTTTAAACTTATTTACTATTTACGCTAGCACGTTAATGAAAAATAAACATAAAGTTCTCCCAGTTTTATAAATATTTAAATTGATTTTCGTTCATTAAAAATCAATATAAGTATTTTTACATTAGTAAAATTTATTCAACTTAACTTTCCTTAATGCTCTAAAAAACAGTTTCAAAACAAACAATTAGTAGATTTTTATGATAATAAATCATGTGCATATAATAACCAAACAAATGGTTATAGTAAAAACTTTATATTGATAATAAGCACAACTTTCTCAATTTTAAACTCTCTTCTCTCTAATTAAGTAAATAGCTCTAAACAATGTCGTTATACAATATTAAATAAAAAATTTTATACATTATTTTACTTAAATTCAGTAACTAAATTTACATTGGTATACGACACTTATGCATAATGTACTTAATTGAAGAGTTTGGGAAGTTAAAGAAAACTATCTGCTTAAAATTAGGATTTTGAATAAAAAGTTCATCATATGTTTTCATAATGAAATAAATAAATTTTACAAATTTGTTTAAAAAAATGGTTTAATGTTTGAAACTAAAATAATACTTTAAAGAAATGAACAGCAAAGCACACGTGTGCATATAGCATTCAAGTATTCATAGTACTCAAGTTTTTCTTATTTGGTAAAAAGGATCCTTCAATTGAGATAGGAGTTTTTGAAATCTGAGAACTTAATCTAATTGAAGGTGCGAAACTAGTTAAATCTGTCGATTCACCAATTGTTATGGAGAGCGAAATTAAATTTAAAAAACCTGCAAGTTTATGTAGTTTTCAACACATTATTTACCAGATAGAGAATTTACATTTTACATTTGCTCCTGGCTGATTTGCCTGATTTTACATTTGTGCCTGGCTTTAGCCTTGATGAAAGCATCTATATTGTCACAGTCAAACATACATTAAAAAAATTCTTCTTGTATTGGGTCCCTCAATTAATTATTATTTATAATTATTGCATGAAAATATTTTTAAAATTATTTGTTTTTAGCTTGTCATTTTAATTGAAGAGTTTATGAAATAATAAATTACACTGTACAAGTAGTAGCAATCATTTCATACCAAAAAACGGTGTATAGAAACACCAAGGATAATTTTAGGTGTAGTCAAGACCACAAATGTTCCATTACATTTATTTCGATGTCCTTTTTGGCGTCTCGTTTAACACCGAAACATGTTTCAACAAAGTATTACAGTAAGATATAATTCATTCAAAAGTCAGTAGAGTTATTTTTGAGATGCAATTTACAACAAGAACTATAAATTGCGAATACATGCACTAGTTTTTAAATACATTTGAAAAAAAAAGTTCTGGGTGTAGTCAGCACTACAAATGTTCCATAACACTTATTTCGATGCCTTTTTTGGTGTCTCGTAACACCGAAACATGTGGCAACAAAGTATGACAGTAAGATATAATCCATTTAAAAGTCAGTAAAGCTATTTTCATGAATCAGTTTACAACAAGAACTATAAATTGTGCATGCATGCACTAATTTTTGAATGCACTTGGAAAAAAAAATTTGTTTGTTTATCAACCCTACACAGATAACAGAGAGAAAGTCAAAACAAATTTGAATTAGCCTTAATAGAGTAAAAGTGGATAGAAATGAAATATTATAAAATTATTTAATATAATGGACAAATTTATGTAATTCTTCTTATGAGAACAATGCTATTTTTATTAAACAACTAAAAACTTAAATGCCTTTTGTAGCAGTAAACTTCTGTTTCTCTGGAATGTTCAGCAGCGTACGAGACAACTAAAAAATTACATCTTCTCGTTCTTCATTGTAGGCAATCCATAGTAAACAATCTATCCAAACATTGCCTAAATTAGCGTTTTCGGAGGCAAAACAATTCATAAATTGTGTAAATGGGTCAGTATTCTCCAGCATCGTTGCTTAGATTTAAATACATCACTCAAATTGTACATGAACGCTCGATTCGGTATTAACTTGAAACAAAGTATTGATTAACTCAATTTTTGGAGTTTTTCAGCGCTGAATTTGGAGAGGCATTGCACCACAGTTTTCACAGTGCAGCTAATATAATATTATGTTTTTTTTAGAGTCGTTTGTCACCAGTCGTGAAAGATAACATCCTAGGCAAAGACTATGAAACACTTAGCCATGAATTATCAGATACGATGGAACGTGAGAACGACCTGAGAGAGCAACTGAAATTCAGCGAGGAAGAGGCCAAACAAGCCAGAAGAAAAATTGGAGCTCTGGAGCAAGAAAATGAGACCCTGGTGTTGCAGATCAAGAAGCTTACAAATATTATGCGCAATAAGAAGGGGGGCAAAGGTAAGTGCGTCATTAAATTCAAGAGAACAATGAAGGATTTTTTAAATAAAAAATGGTTCATTTTGTGTTTATTAGTTGCCAATAGATTGCTTATAAAAGAAAAGTTAAAGTTATAAATGATCAAAAATTTGTGAATATTTTAAACCTTTTATATATCAGTCATGTTTCAAATCATGCAAATTTTCCCTCATTAAGAAAATATATGATCATATTTGCATAATAAGTTATTTTTTCTTCATTTCTACAATATAGTAAATACAATTGGAAAAAAATAAATTTATTCTTAACTTTGAAAAATATGAATATCATGGAATTATATGTATTTCTTATAAATAAAGGAAATAAATATTGTACATTTGTCTCTACATTCAAAAGTATATTATATCCAAAAATGGCAGATAATGGAATGTAAAGAAGAAGTAATATCAATTTAAATGTGAAATTAATTTCAACTTCTTTTTGTGAAGATGTAGATGCTGAAGAGGAAGAATCGTCAGCAGAAAATTTAAAGATTCAACTCGAGCTTCTGGAACAAGAGATGGGAGTTATTCGTAGAAAACTGGATGAAACTGAAAAAGAGAATGAAAACCTACAATCTGAAGTGAAGTACTTACAAGAGAAAGTCATTAATCAGCCACTCATTGAAGTGAGTTAGTTATATGGAGAAATTATGTCATTTTTTTAATCTTTGAGTACGAAAACTGAGAAGTTTTTTTAAAAAAGAATTTCCGTAGCATGACATTAAAAACGAATGTTGTAGATTTAGTTATTTTTAGTTGATATCTTTTTATAGCAAAACTGTTCTTACAATTGATGCGAAGGATCGCAAAATGTATTTTGTCCTCTCTAATAAAAGAACGTTTCTAAAGTTTATCAAAATTTTACGGATAGCTTAAGATTTTAAAGAAAATACTGGTAGGGGATATTTTCAGAATGGCTATAATCAGGGTAAGAAGAAAAAAATGGCATCCGAACCATTTTATAATAGATTTATTAGATGGCGGTGACAATAATTATTTGCATTTTTACCATTATTTAGTTTGAAATAAAAATCCTTCAAAATATACTCAAAATTAATGAGCATTTGTAATAATAAAAGAGTGAAAGCAAAAACAATTCCGTTACATTAACACGTTCACGCCCGGAAAAGTGAAAATACTGGTACAGGAAAAGAGAAAATACTGGTAGAAGAACGATTTCAATATTAGATAATATTCGGGAGGAGTTAATCTATTCTCAACAATAACAATTCACTGTACGGAAATTTATCACGAAGAAGCAATTCAATATAAAAATTGCATCCGTTAAAAACAATTGGTAGTTATGGATTTTTATTATTCCCGGAAAAAAACTAAAAAATGAAATTTATTGTTACCAGTTTTTACTCCGGTGCGATGCCAAGATGAGACAATCTAGCGTGACCCACCGGTGGGTCACCCCGGCGTGAGCGTGTTAAATATACTAATAGTCGAAGCAGAACGTCTTGGTCACACCATTTCGGCCCCGTAGCCATTTCTCTCTCGTGAACGAAATGACGAGTATGAAGTGGTTCATATTGATGTAGCCACTTATTGTTTTTTCCCCTGATAACTGAATACCCTTGAATATGTCACTTACCTGCTTCTTCCCTGAGTTCCTCAATTTTGAAGAATAGATCGCGTTAGTTATGGAAAGCGAGGCTGTTATTGGTGCTTAAGACAATAATTTTAATATAATTTATTAACTGCTCTCCTTTTGTAATCTAGACCTTAATTTTTTTTTTTACTTTAGATATCTTGAGCTATTTACTATTGTTTGATTGTTAGCCTTTTATTTAATAAGAAATTTTGAGATAATCATGTTTAATGTTAAAAAAAAACAAACACGTAATAATGAGTATTGTGGGCTATTTCAATGATTGTTTACCTATAAAATTTAAAATTGAGTAGAAAAGGGATTCTATAATACTTAAAGTAAAATAGGGAAGATAATAAAAACTATGTAGAATACTTTTTTGTGCGTAACTCAGTTTTGTTTTTTTTCTCTCATGAATTTGGCTAAGTTTGATACGTATAACTTTAGTTGTAAAATTTAGGTTATGCTATATATTATATGATTTGTATCTAATGGCATGCATCTAATGAAATGAAAACGGCTAGGAGGTAGAGCAGTCAGGATGTCTGACTGACTGCGGATTCGAATCCCACTCGCGACATGAACGTCTCACTGTGCTTGTCCTTTGTTGTGTGGTGTGTGAATGTGGCTCAACCTATGAACGGCTATCTGTGGATGTGTGGTGTGTGTATAGTTTGTCTACGGTAAGAACTCCCCTCGCCAGTCTGAGGTCATCTGCTGCTATGGAAACAAGAATAGCGCATTTCAGGGAGGGTAGCTCCTCTTCACTTTAGGGTTAACACAATAGACCGAAGAAATAGATTACCTTTCTCACGCCGGACCCGAGCCAAAATCTGTCCTAAACAATGGGCCCACACCCCTACTTGAAATAGTTATACCTCGTTACCATAGTCACCTCAACGGGACCAGACGAATGGTTAGGGGAGTTCTTATTTTAGACAAACTGTAATATTGCTCGTCGTCGTAAATCAGGTTCGCAAGTGCACTCCGGGTAATGCTAAGTGAGCAATACTTCCGACATCTTCCATCGCGAAGAATGTAATAATTCAGAGCCAACCATTAGAAAAATTTTCTGAAATGAATCATATAATAATATCAACAATTTCATATTTGCAGCTACCTGAACTTCCCAAGGACGCTAGTAGCCCCGGAGTTTACTGGGAGAATAAGGTTCGGCTACAAGAATATGAGATTCGTGAGGTCAGAAAGAAAATGATCGAGAAAGACAGAGAAATCGAAAGACTAAATACTGAAGTCGAGATTTATAGAAAGAAAGCTTCCAAAGTGATGGTCCGTAGTAGATCTTTGGACAACGATTTGCAAGTAGACTTGAAGAGGCAGCTACAGCTCGTAGAACAAGAAGCTAGCATTTTGAGACAAAAGGTAAATAAAAACTTAACCTCTCTTAACCTCCCTAATAGTTCATGTACTTTCCCCCCTTTTATTAGCGAAATTATTGCATTTACTTACATTGCGTAAAATCATTGCATTTATATTGGAATAGTTTTTCGCTACGAAATTTGGCTTCTTAATTATAAAACTTAATTTTGAAATTAAGATTGATTATCTAGAGAGGTAAAGTTGGAGACGAGTTATTCTCAAAACACAAAATCAGAGTCTTTAACAGGGTGTTTAATGGTCACGAAAATTTTCGAGAACTTTTGATCTAATTTTAATGATAAAATTTTTCTCATGAATCCAAATTCTCGTCAATGGTAGACATCCTATTTAAATATATGAGGTTATCCGGAAAGTTTTGTCCTCTAATATTTTTACGCCCTATTTCACTGTGATATATATATATATATATATATATATATATATATATATATATATATATATATATATATATATATATATATATATATATATATATATATATATATATATATATATATATATATAATAAATAAATACAAGAAAACATGAAGAAAGTTAAGAAAAACATTTTATTTGAGTGCTCCTCACACTATTGTATTAATATATTTTGTTTTGGCTTTGCTAATACAATATCAGAAAGCACTCTGTTTTGCGGATATAATCGTGTGGGCTGATGAAAAGATTATGTCTCTCTTTTTTTTCTTTCGTTTTTTTAAAATAATATTTTATTCTTTTTTCTTCTTTTTTTTAGCTGTTGTTTGTTATTTTTTTACTTATTATTTCCCCCCTTTTTTATATGTCTATAATTTTTCTTTGTTTTATCTTCATTTTGAACTATATATATATATATATATATATATATATATATATATATATATATATATATATATATATATATATATATATATATATATATATATAATATAATATAATATATATATGGCTCAGAAACATGTGTATACATATTCAAACCAGAAACGAAGTTATCGGTCTTACGTTTTTGGTATACCTAATCTATACATTCAAGGATAAATATCTTTCCAGTTTTTAATTAAAGTAATTTTGCAACTTATAAAAAAAGGCGTGTACTCTCGTAGTCCGAACTTTTTGGTAGACCCAGTTTTTTTAGAGTCTTCGTCAAAATAAAAGGCAAATTATTAAAGCTAGGAAGAAAAATTTACTCGCTGTATAAATCAGTACTGAGTTAAACGGAGGTGAAAGTGTCAAAGCCTACGTGACTACCGGAGAAAAGTTGTAGCTGATTCTAGCAATTACCCATTACTTATTCTCGGTTTTCTCCGACAATCAGTTTCTATATTTTAAGTCCTGCCTTCCTCCGTAGTGGTTCGTTCGATTTCGATATCGTTTTATTTTTATTCGCTTATATATTAGCAATCCCTAATGTGTATATTTTTTTAAAATTCTTTTTTAACACTGATTATAAAAATATATTTAGTTTGATCATTGTAGAACCGTGTTTAATATAGCCTAGGTTTTTTATTTATGTCTTAGATCATAATTTTATACTTGTGCTGACATTCGCTATGTGTCAGATGAAGCAATGCCTGAGGTGTCACCGTCACCAATCTGTACGTTATGACGGTAGTAGATAAAGTTTGTAAATAAAGGTTTACAACGGAATAAAAAAACTTCGGTAGATATTGCAAGTAGTTTTCAGATATGGAACTGGAATAGTTTTAATCATGAGCCAATATATAAATCATTTTAATCTAATAAACCGATACACAAATTAAATTAAATATTTTTTTCGTCTTTTTAATCGTTAAATCAAATATTTTTACCCTAGTTAAACAGCCTGGAAACTGAAAATGAAAAACTAGTGACAGAAAACAAGCGTATGACTCTGAGATTGACAAAGAAGCCACCACCAACGTCTGCGGATATATTGCAAATGGACAATATGGAGTTGAAGCAAAAGTTAGAAGATCAGCAAAGAAAGCTGGAAGCGATGAAAGAAGAACTACAGAAAACAACAGCAGAGAATCCAGTCGCCATTATTCAAGTACATTTTAAGCGATTTTCATATTATAGGTTTATTTGTAATGGTAAACAACTTAATTGTCAACTTCTACGGTTCTCAAAATATTTTTTTACAATGGTTGAACAGTGCCATTTTTTTTGAAGATTGTAAACTGTTAAAAAATAAGTGTGAATGCATACGTTTTTCTACCACATTAAATATAAAAATGAAATCTTTAGAAAAATATGTTAATTTTTAACTTATCAGGAAACTTGATAAACTTAAAAAACAATTAATAAGAATTCAATCCTTACACAATTTTTTAAATATCATAAGATATGAATTATAATTGCAGGCATGCCAACTTTTTACACTTCTAAGAAAAATTTCTTCCAGTGGTAGCTAAGTTTATGCTTCAATGTAACATTCTTTCTTTTAAAAATTTTATTTAAAGTTATTTTTCACACCACTGTTTGTAAATGATTATAAATAAATAGTCACTTTATTCAAACTCTATTGTGATAAGGCCTTTATAATGCTGACAAAATTACCAAAAATTCTGTAACCTTTAATTTTTAATTGTTTACCACTCAATAAAATATTCTACAAAAAACGTAGTAATTGGTAGTATTGTAATTGTGATGTTTTATTATTAGTAGTTAAATATAACCATTAAAATTTATCTGGGGGCCTATGTGATACATTAATATATTGAGTTTATTTTATTTTAAATCAAAATTGAAGTTGTAGTAAATATATTATAAATGTTTAAAACGCTATTCAAGTTTTTGAAGTACAGACTTTATTAACTAGTTCTTGACTAGTGCTGAAAGTGGCATCAAATTGGATTCGTTTTTCGTTCTTGTGGGTGAAATTTGTTCGTAATTTATGAGTGTTAAATTTTGATCAAGGGTACTTAAAAGCCCCAAAAGATATATTTTTCATTCAATTAAATTAAATTTTCGTTACCACATCTCTGACTACATTCTGTCTCATGTTTAAATTGTGTAAAATTTTTCAAATTTTTTTAAATGTTGTTACTTGTTATTGTTTCCCAATAAGGCTTTCAGATTAAAAATATAATAAAAAAAATATCGGTGCATTATTATATATTGTGCATGGAAATGTTACGCATTTATCGAAATGATTTATTTCAAATAATCAATTAACTATCACTTTATTTAAATGATTTTATGTAGTTTACAATCAGGTACTTGCACTTCAAGAAGAAGATGATCATAGATACCCACACATGTGACCTATCACGTCAGCGTAAGTTTATCGTTAAACAATAAAAATGTGGCTTAAATGATAAGTGAACACGGGTAATACCTTCAGAAGTTTCGGAAAGGCAAAAGCGCTATAAGGTTATAAAAAGAAGGTATAGCAGACTATATAACTAATTTCCAGTTCACAAGGCAACATGTAAAGTGAATGCAAAATCGAGCTAAAAAGGATGCGCCTAGAAAAGAAAGAACAACGTGAGTTCATATAATTTTTAGTGCTAAAATGAGATTGTACAACTTCTTTATACACGTCAGGAAATGTGCTGCACAGATATCACAAGGGGTAACTTTTTGTTTAGCTCTAATTATTTCATCAACAGCAGCAATGTACTCTTGGGAGATCATGGCGTTTGCCTGCTCTGAGTCTTGACATATACAACAATGAAGTGATCCGCAGTGGATTGATCGTAAGGACACGGTTCCAGGTAAAACACTGAAATCAAGTAACACTGGCAGCTGTTAGTAAGAGGGTGGGTGATCACTTTGAACAACCTGCGAAGGGACAGAAGGTTCGCTGTATTAGTCCTCGTTACACTGTTCTACCGCAGAGTGCTCGATTTCACGTTCAGGTTGTCGGGCTACCAAAGTAGGAGGAGCTATCCCCTTTGCAGAGGATCAAAATTGCGATGGCATGCCTTCGGATAATCCTAGTATTCCAAGACCGTCGCCAATCTCCCATTGAGCAGCTCTATTGAGACGCAAATGACGCACTACTACTACGAATATTGATGTACGCCACTAACAAACATTTTTACGCAATTTATTGTCAGCCGATTGTGTTAGGTAGGCTTCACCATAAAATGCGAATATTTGATGACCTTTTAACATTAAAATTCTTGCTACTTGTTTTGTTCCGAATACATCCCTCTAATCACGACTTTACATTCACTTTACATGCTCCCATTCGAATTGGTCCATAGTTATACACAATCTGTGTTTCAATTCTGTAAGCCTAATTTATAATCTTTAAGTTACTATATTTCTGATGCTGTCCATTTGGACGCCAATTATATTTGTCTTTTTATATATAAAATCACTCTTTCTAGGATTACAAGCCCAGAAAAGAGAGTTTGACATCTCTTTTGTCAGAGAACGAAAATGATCTAATCGCCTCACTAAAAAGGCGCCTCAAGGCGAAGGATGAGGATTACCAATCGCTTCAATCAAGAGCCATGCAACTGGAGATTGAAAATAGTCGCCTTAACCGCGAATACAAGAAATTGAAGGAAAGTATCGGCTCTAAGAAGAAACCGATGAAAGCCATCAGGGATTCGGCCACCAGGGTCGAGCTCCGAGAACTTGTGAGCGAGCTTCAAGATGAAATTAGTAAATATTCGAATAACCTTCTCTGGCTTATACTCTCAACGTGAGGTGATTTTTCGTTGTAATTATGGAAGTTAAAGCATCTAGCAACCAAATTAAATTTTTTTGTAATTAATAGTTACTTTTAATAAGGAATAATTGATATTAAAATATAATAAGTAAAAGTAATTCATCGGGAGCGTTGAAAAGTTTGAGAAAAACCGAAGTGGCAGAAAAGTTTGTTTATTATCCAAGCTGGAATGCATAACACTGGAAACAAATTTTTTGTTGCACTTCTACGAGTACTTGATCTTACCTAATTCGGTGTAGGGATTTCAAATCTGAAACTAGTTTTGTTTTCGATGTACAGATTTTTTTCAAAAGTATATTTTCTTTTATAATATACTTTCTTTAGTATATTTGCTTTTCTTTTTGTTTGAATATACAGGTTTAAAAATATTGTATAGCTTTATACACTTGTTCTTTCCTTTAAAATAATACTTAAGAAAAAAACATATGATCGTAACGTATCACCTTGTAAAACAAAATGTATTATCGTCTTCCTACTACTCCCTACGTAACAAAAAGGTGGGGATACTTAGTATTCACTCCAGAGAATTTCAAAAATTCCTGATTAGGAATTTATTACTGAATTACGTAAAAACTATAGCTTGTAGAGAGCAACTGAGATAGCAATATTGAAATCAGCAATCTAAGATCTGATCAAAATTCTCATGCAACAGGAAAACAAATCAAATTGTTCCCCTTTTTAATAGTATCAATGTATTTTTTTCAACATTTGATATTATTTTAATTGCAATTTCTTTTTATTGGTTTAAGGTAAACCAGCAAATTTAAGTTACAAAAGATCTTATTATGATATGAACGTCAACGTCATCAGGAAATAAAATCTGGGTTATTTTCTATTGCTATTGGAGACCCATTGATCGAGTTCAAGCTTTTGTTCTACATATGCATAAAATTCATTTATATATTTCTCAATATTTTGTAACTACGTGCCTGAAATATCTGAGCACAAATTTTGAATTGATGAAAAAAAACAATAGAATATTAACTTATTAAAAATATTTAAGGCAATACCTCGTTGGATATTTGAGTATTAGTGTTCTTTATGTGTATCTTCATTTGTTGAAAATTTGATACTGTAATGTTATTATTATTGATGAAGCATGGTAGAACAATTTGTGCTCATCTCGCAGGTGAATTGCATGTCACTCTGAGAAGCCGAGAAGTAGTCCAAGAAAGTCTTGAAGAAGAACTGGACAAAGTACGCAAGGAATTGAAGGACTCCCTGAGAGAGGCGAAGCAAAAGGAAGAAAGACTGCAATTGACAGCTGACAAAACCAAGCTTGAGAATGATGCTTTGAAAAAAGAGTTAGACTCCCAAAAGTAAAACATTAAGCCTATTGTAGATAATACATTTATTAGATGTCCTTGTTGCGAAAACATAGCGATATGCCAATGTTTATTTTCTTCTTCTTCTGATACAATTGTGAAAAAAAATTATATATATATATATATATATATATATATATATATATATATATATATATATATATATATATATATATATATATATATATATATATATATATATATATATATATACACCACCCTAATCTAACTATTTTAACAATGAATTTAAAGTGTATAAATCGAAAACTATAACGTTAATTCACAAAAAAGCATATCATCTTAGAAATTTTAAAAGCAATTGCAGTGTTTGCTTCTTGTCGTGAATGATCGTTTTTGTATTCTGGCGTAAATGATATGTAACTTTTTTGGTTGGGAATTTTCTGGAACCATGTTTCTTTGGTTGTCTTATTGCTTAAATATTCGTTTAAGTAACAAGAATGTACGATTTAACCCGTTTTAATACTTCTTTCTTTATATATTTGAAGTTAAAGGTTTATGTCAATAAGTTCATGTTCACTTGTATATACGTTGGCACTGTATCTCTGAGATCCAGTATATATATCAGGCCATTTGAATATTTCCTCAAAAGTAGGCAAATGTACTAGTATAATTTTAATTTGTCCTTATAACGAAAGTAAAAAAATTGTGTTCTTTGTTCAGGTCTCGTGCCTCAACAGCGGAAGGACAATTGACTCAGATATCAAAACAGAGTGATACCAGTTTGGATCAAATTAAAAAAATAAACCTGCTAAAATCAGAAAGGGAAGATGCGGATAAGAGGGCAAAGGCAGCAGAAGAAGCTCTGGAGAAGAAGACCCAAAGGTTGAGAGACACCCAAGAGAAGCTGAATGCTGTTTCGGCATTGAAAGAAGACATGGCTAGATCCAACAGACTTCTAGAATCTATGAAAGCCGAACTTGAGAAAGAGGTATTTTTGAAAAGGAGTCTTATTTTTTAAAAAAAGAAAGTTTCTATGAAGAAAACTATGACTGCACCTACAATAAGAGTATTACTGTGTCCTAATCATGTATATTACTCCAAATATTGTTTTTATATCAAATGAATCGATTATTGCCTTCTGGCTGATGGGTACCATGTGACGATTTAAGTTTTATTACAGTTCACATGCGTTGAAGTTTTAATTGTAGAGATATTTAGTACCTATTTACAAATACTTTTCTAGTCGAGAAATCTATCTTTCATAGATCTCGTTTTCGGTTCAAAAGAAAATACGACTGCTTGCTGGGCTTTTGTGGTATATAACAATACATCAGTATAGACACAATGAATGCTATAGTGCTTAAATGTAGCTCCTTCACGTATGTAATTCCGATAGACTTAGTAATACTGTTTTACATCCCCTCATGTTCAAATGCGTATGCAACTACTCACATCTGAGATCCGTGATCGGATTCTTCAAAACTGTGCACGCTCGTTTACGTATTTCAACATGAAAGGACGTAGAATGGTATTGCTAAGTCTACATCTATTGGGATCATGCAAGTGAATCAATCACATTTAAGCATTATAATATTGTGTCTGGCGTATTGTTATGCATAACGGGGGCATGCCAAGTTGCCGGATTTTCGTGGTATTCTTGTGCCAGAAGCCGAGATCCATTGGAGGTAGATAGTTCTACTTCGAAAAATGTTTGGGAGCAGATCGAGAAGTTCCGAAAGGGAAAGGCAAGGAAAGAATAAGTCCAAGAAGGTTTCTAAACTACATTTTAGCGAAATTAGAAATTATGGAAACAAGAGGAAACTTTTAACAAAACAAATTTTGTCCCTAAAAACAGTCTAGTTTAGTGACACGGTTAAAAAAATGAACTATTGGTATTATTCTTAAATCCACAGTTTCGCAATGTTTTTAGAATATCACTTGATATAAACTTTTTCTGAGCCTTTTAAAAAAGAAATATGATGACCATGCAAAATGTTTGATGATAGCTCACAATAATTTGCTTTTTGAAATTAAAAATGTGAAAACCAATGAATTAAACTTAGTATACTTACTATGGTTAAAAAGTGCTCTAATTGTGCCATAGAACAAAATGTATTAACTTATTTGTCAAAATTTAATTCATCTCCTTAAAACACTTTCCTCCAACTTCAATGCTTTTCCAATTATCAAATCATGCCTTAAATCGATTTCGTGAATAATTTTTCGTAGAAAAAATTTCTTTCATCGAAACAATGGAGTCAAAATGGTGATAAGAAAGAGGCTATACTAACCGTGTAAATAAGAAAAAGTCTTACGGTGCTATACCAGGAGAGTACAGTACAGGTGGGATTCTTATTCGTTGAATGTTTGCAAGCACTGTAAAATAACTGAAATGTGAGAAAGCGCACCATAGCACATAACCCATGATTTTTTTTACTAAATTTCAACTCGTTTTCGACGAATTGCTTCACGCAAACATCATGGAACACTGAAATAGTAAATATTTTTTATTGACTGTCAGATCAATCGGTAATTGTTTATAATGCTCAACTCTGCGACAATGAAAAAGAAACAATAACATCGATTTTGAATATTTTTATGTAGCTTTTTAATTTGTCTTGTATAACCTTTCGAGTGTCACTCACTTGATTGTTTAACATTTATGTGTCAAAAACATAAACCCAAGTTTAATAACCCGTAATAATGTGTTTAAACAGTGAATTGTGAATTTAATGTTGGTTAGAAAGAAATCTTTAAGGCCACTTGAACATGTTGTTCTTGGAACAAATTTAAAGTTCTTTGGAACAAATCGAGAGGTGATGCGTCACAACCTCAAAATGTTTGACTGGAACTAAATGGTTTAAGGAATTATTTAATAATGTCTATTATTGTCGAACGATGATCCAATCATGAAGCATGAATTCTCTGACTTGATCGATATGTTGACCATTAATCGAAGAGATTGGTCCTCTTCGAGGGATTCACTTCTATCTTTAAAGTTTTTACCTTATTAAATTTTTTTGTTCCCTCGGTACGATTTCTACCGTTAAAGTAAGATAGTTTCATTTCTCAGGAGACGTATGCGTATAGGGCCATCTACCGAATCTGCTTTTATATTGTAATATTGGGATATCTCTTGAAATATAAGTGATTCGCTAACTTATAGCTCTATTAAACCAAATATGAGTTTCATTGGGAGCACGTCAAATCAATTAAGAATGGAGTTATTGTGTTGCATAACAGAGGGATCAATATAACTTAAAAATTTTTGTTACTATTTAATTCTTACTTCATTCGTGAGATGAATTAATTTCTAGAGTCTCAGAAGTTTCAGCTTTCATTTTAAGTAAAGGATTTCACTATGCATCTATTTTTAATTCAAAACTTCTTCGATTAAATTCCGTGAAATTTCAATAGAAGTTTTCATGAATATTATGCGGCTGGTTCAATAGTAGAGAAAATAACTTATTTAATAAGTGACAGCTAACCAAGTGTACTTATTTACAAGTGTATTATTACCCACTCTCTGATCAAAATATAATTAAACTCAGAATTAAGAAAGAATAATAAGACATAGATTAAAAACTTTGATTGTTCCGTATTTTTTTCCTCCTCAGGGAATTTGCCTAGTTTAGGTAAACGCAAGGCACACGATACCAAGTGATGTTTCTTTTTTCGCAGCAGATGTTACTTATGGCACTATTTATTCAGATTGAGAAGTATTTTGATCTTTTAGTATGAAAATGCGTTTCAGAGAGTCGTAGAGAATAGGTATCATTAAATACCCCACTGATAACCGTGTTTGTTGCACATTTTAAAGAAAAGAGCACATATGTGGAAAATTAAATATTTTTTAAACGAAACTTAAACTATTTTCTTTTCATGAAAATGTATCAAGTCAAATGTAAATGTGAATGCTGCCGAATACATCAAAGTCAATGGGGAACCACGAAGCTGTGAGTTCGTGTAATTTAATCTAAGGAGAAAGCCGCAAAGCTGTGAGTCCGTGCAAGATGTTTTTACCCCAACCCTTTAATTTGTTTCATACCAATGCCATAGAATCAGATCAATGTTATCGAATTCAGCAGAATCAATGAAGAGCAGCGAAGCTGTGACTCCACGAAGGCGCAAAACAATTTGGAGCCGTGAAGCAGTGAGTTCATGTAGGCGAACAAGCTGGTTGATGCAGACGGTTAGTTAAAAGTAAAAATTAGCAAAATTTTATAGCACAACAAATTTTGCTTTTTAACTCAGAAATGTTCACCCTTATTTCTGTAAGACCGAAAAAAAAACAATTCTTTAAACAAGAGCGAAACTTGGCTAATAAAATCGTCTGCTTCATTTAGAATATTTATAAACATTCAGTTAACGCTTTTATTTTTTAAAATTCGTGATGTTGCCACCAAGCAAAAAAAACTTTTAGCATTTATGGAATGCCCTTTGTTTATATCATTTTGATGTTATGCTAAACTATATTTTAAGAATTTGTGTTTTTTTAGGTTGACGAACAACGACGTCTGCTAGTAAAAGCAGAAGCTAAAGCTGCCGAGCTAAAAAGCCAAGTAGATATGACAGACAGAGATCTATTGTCTTTGAAAAAGGAATGCAACCAACTTAGAAATGAGGTAACGCACACGTTTAACACTTTACTGCATTAAAGCTTTTTACTAGAAAATTACTCTGAGGAATTATAAATGCCTTTCATTGCAGCTCGAAGAAGAGAGAAGTAGACTGAAGCAAAGTTCAGATAAACAACAATCGGAAGTAAATAACAGCTTCATCAGAGAACGTGAGGAATATAAGAGAAATATCAATGATTTAAAAAATCGCATCGAGCAGCTTCAACAACAAATAATAGACAATGAAAAGTTATTCATCGAAAAGGTATTATTTCTTTTTTATAAAACTTGATATTTAATTTATTTTAGAAAAGCAATTCTTGCTGATTGTAATTGGTTATTTAAAAACTTATCTTCTTTAGAATACTCGACTATTCATCATGTATTCATTGGGTTTTAGGATATATGTACGACATTTTAAAACCTACACTGCTGGAAATTTTTAAGTTATTAATCTATTAGTTTTGTAATTAAATTAAGTTATTAATAAAATCATTTATAAATCAAATTGTTCTATAAATATTTATTAAATTTCTTTGTGTAAGGCTTCTAGTGTCAGATAAGCAAATTTATAAAAAAACTATTCAATTTATTTTGATTTGTTGAAACTGTTCTTTAAAGGCTCAGTAGTCATATAAAATAATGCTTTTTAACGAATAACATATGCTATTTTTATAATTGTTATTTGTTTAGATCAGATATTCATGAGTGTTAGATTAAGTTTGTCCATTTTCTTGCAAAATTTAACCCAACAGTCATGAAAATGTTCTCAGCTAATTATAAAAATGAGGCAAAATGTTCGAATGGAGAAAGGTCACATTTTGTAAAAATTTGTGATCTATTTTTTTAATATCTGAAAAGCAACCTAAGCACTACATTGTTTGGACTCATAAGACTATGCAGATACAAACTATGAGAATTACACTAGAAAATAATGAGAACTACACTAGACTTTTGCTTCATTTATACAAATACTTAATATTGCCTAATTCGGATGTGAGGACTTCGAATCTGAAATTAGTTTTGCTCCTAAAGTTAGTTTTTTTCTTCCAAATGCCATCTTTAGTATATTTTTTGTCGAAGTGTACAAGTTTGAAAACGTTATATGTAACACGGGTTAGCGTAAACGTTGTGGCAAATATTTAGGGGAGTTAGGGCACGTCACTGAGCAATCAATGCCCAGAAATTTTGTCGTACGTGGCTAGGGAAGTTTTCCTATTATGACCAGTTCATGATTGGGAAGCGCCTTTATTGACGCATGACAGCATTTCTGTCATGGGTTCCAAAGCAGTTCTGATCCTGATGATGTTTAAAAACGTCAAGAAAAGTTATAAAACGTCACGCAAATCTTGCTACAAATTTCCAGAGGGAGTAAGGGCACATCATCAGGATCAAAATTGCATTGGAACCCAAGTCAGGAAATATTGTTCTACGTGACTAGGAGAGATGCCCGATTATGACCTGTTCAGAAATATACAAAGAAACAGTTTGAAATAGGGGTTCCATAGTTGCGTACCACGACATTTCCCGGCATGCATTTCTTCGTAGTTTTAATTCTGATGATTTGCTTTGACTTCCCTAGAAATTTCTCGCAAAATTTATGTGACCCTTGTTATATATAACGTTTTTAAACTTGTACATTTCGATAAAAAAATGTTACTAAAAACTGTATCCTTAGAGATAAAAGTCGAAAAATTGTTTCTCAGTTTTATTCACTGATATTAATAATTTTTATCTGTGCAGAAAATATATAAATTAATATATAAACAAACTTAAAATCATATCAGGAACTGTTATAATTAAATATTTGTCTGTTTCAAAGCCCACACATTTTCCCCCAGCAAAATAAAGTATTAAATCATATTTAGTATAAAATCATATTTAGTATAAAATTACATTTAGTACAAAATCATATTTAGTATAAAATCATATTTAGTATAAAATCATATTTAGTATAAAATTATATTTAGCATATAATCATATTTAGTATAAAATTATACTTAGTATAAAATCATATTTAGTATAAAATCATATTTAGTATAAAATCATGTTTAGTATAAAATTATATTTAGTATAAAATCATATTTAGTGTAAAATTAAAGCTTTCCCTCGATATAAGGCACTAAAACTGTAGTTTGTTAGATACTTAAACAGTTAAAGCTACGTTTTGCTATTTTTTATGGTTTTTTTTTCTGAAAATAGTATCAAAATATTTTTTCTTTCTTCTTTTACAACAAAGGAATCCCGCCTTCGTGAAGAGTTCAAGCGAAAAAAAGAGAGCGCAGTTAAGGATACCAGAGAGAAAGGAGATGCAGCCTTAGAGCTGGCAAGAGAAGAAGAAAAGATTTTGAGAAACAAGACTCAAGAGCTCTCTGATAAATTGGAAAAGGTAGAAGTCAATAAATTAGGATATTTTTTTCGAATTCATAGAAAATAGGCAATAGTTTGATTTTTATATATATCTTGTTAAGTTCGCTTTGATACATTTTCTGGACAAATAGTGTTGCCACAAACTTGTAAAAAAGTTTCGTTTCTTCCTACATAAATTTATTTACTAAAGAACATTCTATAGACTATAGACCATTCTATACAATGTCTTTTTATTTCTAAAAATAATTTTCAAAGTGTATAACAATATTATGTCAGTAACGATAACAATATTATTTATAATGTAATTTATGTAAGTTTTGTTCATTGAAATTCTTAAATATACCCTGAATGATCTGCTTGCCCCTGAGAGTACACTTGATTAATTTTATCTGGTTTTATTTTTTAAACTTTTGGTTTACTGGTTTTAATATTTGCTTTTAGTATTTTACCTCGGCACTTACCGTTTCCTTGACTTTGTTCTCCCCTTGAACTAACATCTTCATTATACATAGGACATTCGAAATGGAATCTTGATCTTGGTGAACTTCAGCACCCTCTGTCTTACCTGGTGTCATCTTTGAGTGTTTATCTTTTTAGAGAAACTTTGGTTTACCTTAGAACATTTTTAATCTTGGAGGCACTTAGCCTTGAATGGGGGACACTTGAACTTTTAGTCGACTATTTAAATTATTCTATTCTTATTTTAGTCTTATTTGTATTTAATGTGATTTTTCATATTTTTACCATTTGATGTTTTACCTGACCTTACTTTTATATGTTTTTACCTGTATTTTTGACACTTTTACTTTTGGTTGATTTTATTCACTTAGATGTTTTAAGCACTTTTAACTTTTATTCTGTTTTATTTTTATCATCTTTTCGATTTTGGAATTTTTCCTGTGTGTATAAATCTTTTTAGTTTTGGTTTTACTTTTCTGTAGTTTTGTTATGTTTAATTCACGTGACAACGGGTGAAACCCTTATCCGCGCAAACTCCTTCGGGGGTAGGTCGGTTACTATTAGTCTTATTCAATGAGCCAAAGAAACAACAAATTGAATAACCTTTGCTCTAATGATCTAATTGTTAAGTACTAAGTGCCATTCTTAATGGTTCAAAGAGAAAAACTCCATGAATGTAGGTTACGTATCTGTTTAATATGTTTTAAGTAACTTCTACCTACCGTCATCAATTCTAAATGTTTCAGAAGCAACTTTTAAAGGTTACTTCCAGGATGCTCTTCAATTCTGACGTCTAAGTGTTTTGATGTCTTCAACATTTATAATCTAACTTTTTATCATATTTTTCGATTTTGAAAACGAGAAAAGTCAGAGGGGGCTAAGTCCAGAGAGTATGACGGATGTTCCGAGAAATGTGACTTCGCCCTCGAACCGCCATTAAACTGAAAAGATGAACTGAAACTTTTAAAGAAATAGTTTCATTTCCAACCCGCTAAGCAAATGTAATATTTTTTGTTTCGTCATCATAATTTACGTTTTGCAACTTCATTATGTTAAAAAGAATACTTTTTGTTGAAGTTAAGCCTTTTATTTTACTCCTGTAATTAGAATGGTTCCATTTTAGAAATTACTTTGTCAGTTATTGGAAAAAGAAATAAGAAAATATTTGGATTTCGCAATCTCCCCCTCTGGAATCAGGCAAGAAACATTTTCTTAGAAGCCTTTAGAATCTATTCTGTAAGAATTAATTTAGAATAAACAGAAGTCAGAATGATTCAGTACCACAACATCCGAGACTGAAAATTTTCTGAAGGAACAGTAATTTGAAGAGTTCAAAGACATCACGATAACCACGAAGTCAGAATTGAAAAACATTTTGGAAGAAATTTGTTTCTTATTTTCTTACCGCCGAGTATATAAGTGTGTCATACATATAATGGTTACTTCGAAACCTATTAAATATGTATGTAACTTAAATAACATCGACAAAACCATAAAAATTAATAGCTATTATTTATACAAATGCTTGCACATTCATATAATCAAAATGTTGTTTTAATCAATAGCAGCAACTTATACTAACGCTTACATGTTCACATAATTACGAGTATAACACATTGTTATAATGTTGTTTTAATAACAGCAGCAATATATACTGATACTTACATAATTACATAGTTATAATGTTGTATTAATTAATAACCCAACTTATACTAATGCTTGCCTATTTTATAACAGCCGTTGAGCAGCCGACCCAATTTTGAGTTCGCGACTACCAATGTTCAACTCCGTAACCTTGTAATTTTTATCCTAATCCAGAAGACAAGAGAACTCTTGGATCACGTGTTGGGCGAAATTTTCTTTTGTGGAGGACTTTTTGATGGAACTAATCCACATTTACGTTAGCGGTGAGGAAAATCGAGAAAACTTCCAGTTAGCCTGACAGCAAAGGGACTCTAACCCATGATCCACACTGAGGATATTTTTTATCAGTAATATAATTGATGCGAAGCGGGTGTCGCAGGGGATTCGAACCCGAGCCACCTTGTTGGAAGACAAGCGCTCTATCTCTTGAGCCACTAAGGCTCAATGCTTACATATTCATATAATTAAAATGTTGTTTTTTATGCCATATCAATTTCACTAGAGATCACACATATTTAAGTAGAAAGAGCGTTTAAAATATTGATCAATATTAGTTCTAATATTTCACACGCAAATAGCACCATCATATTCGTTATTTTAATTTTTTTTCCAAATGAATTTGAATTTCAACATTATTCGATAATGCATTTCATTTTTGTGTATTTAGGCAGAAAAATCCTTGAGGGAAGCCAATGAAAAATCCCGAAAAGCTGCATCGGAAGTTCGCCGCGAAAAAGATGAATGGCGTAAAGAACGGGATAACTTGGAATCAGAAATCAGAGCGGAGGTGAAAAAACGGGAGAAATCGGAGCGGGAATCGGAACAGATGCTGAAGCAAAAAGAAGAGGAGGTTTTATTGAGCAAAGAGCGCGTGGTTGCTATTGAGAGAGAACAAAGAAGAATGCAGATGCAACTTGAGGAAGTTGAGAGCCTGCAACAGAAACTGAAACTGATGGAACAGGAGGGAGATAAAATGAGGGAGGAATATGATCATCTGACTTCAAGAGTAGGTGGAAGTTTTGCTTCGATTTTAATCTTTTGCTATTAAAATTAATGCTAACACATTGTAAGTGAGAACATTCAGAGTAGAAGTTCTAACTATATGTTTTTCTCAAAAATGATGTAAAAAATATGCACACTAGGGTTTGTAAATTAATTTAAGCGAGGAAAAAAAATCACTAGAGGGGAAGTTGTAACTGAAAATATCAAATCCGTTTGATAGCGAGGAGAGTTTTAGAGAAGTTAGTATTATATGCACCTTCATATCTCATTCAGCAATTAAACTAATTTTAATGTTTACCCATTATTCGATGAACTTCGATAATGGGTTTGTTTCATTTGTGTCTCTCACATTTGTATAATTATTTTATTTAAATTCTGACAATTATCCTAAAATTACATATTAAGGACGATGATCACCCCGTAGGCTTCACTTGCACAGTAATTTACGTTACTGCTTTTAAGGAGTTAGAATTTTTTATGTTAATAAGTCTGTCTGCCACTGACAAAATGTATTGTTCAAGTATCGTTAAAGTTTGATGTAGCCATTATTATTTTATTAATTTACTTTGTAATTAAGGACCATAGACACAATTTTAGTAGGGCATGAAACAAGTAATTAGCACATAATTATTTTGTACGTAGTAAATACAATACAATTCCATGATAAATAGCAAATTTATTACTCTGTAGGTGGATTTCTCAAAATGTAAAAGTTTTATTTATTTTTAAAGTGGAAAAAAGATTTGATTAGAAAATGGAACTTATAGCATTTTCAGTGCGAGGGCATAAAGAACATTTCAATCATGTTCTAGTTGGCATTAACTACTGATTATTCAATCAAACATCTAAATCTAACACGCTCAGCAAAATAGAAATTATAGATCAAAATAAAACTATTTTCTATTGGCCTAGTTTTTGACGATGAATGAATGTGTCCATGATTGACGAAATGCTATGTTATCAATCAAAAGAAATCTTTGTTATTAAAATGGGAAAAATAACAGATTAAAGAGATCATAAGAAATTTTCTTTTCTTGGGCTAATGCCATGTCATAATTGCCGATTTTCATATTTTTCTAGAAACTCTAATTCTTAGTTTTCTATTTATCAATTTTGAAATTTAGAAGTGACTAATTGGAGTAATTAATAAAAATAACAATTAAAATATTGAAATGTTTAAATAAGTCAGATAGTTATTTACGTTATTGTTTTTCATTTCAGTACGATCAGTTAGAAGATGAATTTGTGAAAACAAAATCCAAATTAATACAAGAAAAAGAGCAGGCTGAAGCCAGTTTGATTCGAATCAGGAAGGAGCATAATGAATTAAGCTTCGAAATGACATCACTCAAAGAGTCCTACAATTCCAGACAAGACGCATGGATAAAAGAAAAATTGGAATTACAAGTAAAATTATATATTATAATCTTTATATCAATAGTGTTAAGAATTACGCTTGCGCAAAAATTAATTGAATCGACAATTTAAACGAAAAGGATTCAATTATAAACGTTGTGTTTTCGAAATAACAAACGAAATTTTCTCAGTTTCCCACATAAAGATCGCATTTAAATATTGTGTTTTCGAAATAACACATGAAATTTCTCAGTTTCCGACATAAGGATCACATATAAATATTGTGTTTTCGAAATAACAAAGGAAATTTTCTCAGTTTCCCACATAAAGATCGCATATAAATATTGAGTTTCCGAAATAACACATGAAATTTCTCAGTTTCCGACATAAGGATCACATATAAATATTGTGTTTTCGAAATAACAAAGGAAATTTTCTCAGTTTCCCACATAAAGATTGCATATAAATATTGAGTTTCCGAAATAACACATGAAATTTCTCAGTTTCCGACATAAGGATCACATATAAATATTGTGTTTTCGAAATAACAAAGGAAATTTTCTCAGTTTCCCACACAAAGATTGCATATAAATATTGAGTTTCCGAAATAACACATGAAATTTCTCAGTTTCCGACATAAGGATCACATATAAACGTTGTGTTTTCGAAATAACAAAGGAAATTTTCTCAGTTTCCCACACAAAGATCGCATATAAATATTGAGTTTCCGAAATAACACATGAAATTTCTCAGTTTCCGACATAAGGATCACATATAAATATTGTGTTTTCGAAATAACAAAGGAAATTTTCTCAGTTTCCCACATAAAGATCGCATATAAATATTGAGTTTCCGAAATAACACATGAAATTTCTCAGTTTCCGACATAAGGATCACATATAAATATTGTGTTTTCGAAATAACAAAGGAAATTTTCTCAGTTTCCCACATAAAGATTGCATATAAATATTGAGTTTCCGAAATAACACATGAAATTTCTCAGTTTCCGACATAAGGATCACATATAAATATTGTGTTTTCGAAATAACAAAGGAAATTTTCTCAGTTTCCCACACAAAGATTGCATATAAATATTGAGTTTCCGAAATAACACATGAAATTTCTCAGTTTCCGACATAAGGATCACATATAAATATTGTGTTTTCGAAATAACAAAGGAAATTTTCTCAGTTTCCCACACAAAGATCGCATATAAATATTGAGTTTCCGAAATAACACATGAAATTTCTCAGTTTCCGACATAAGGATCACATATAAATATTGTGTTTTCGAAATAACAAAGGAAATTTTCTCAGTTTCCCACATAAAGATCGCATATAAATATTGAGTTTCCGAAATAACACATGAAATTTCTCAGTTTCCGACATAAGGATCACATATAAATATTGTGTTTTCGAAATAACAAAGGAAATTTTCTCAGTTTCCCACACAAAGATTGCATATAAATATTGAGTTTCCGAAATAACACATGAAATTTCTCAGTTTCCGACATAAGGATCACATATAAATATTGTGTTTTCGAAATAACGAAAGAAATTTTCTCAGTTTCCCTCATTAGGATCATATATAAACGTTGTGTTTTCGAAATAACGAAAGAGATTACTCTGTTTTCCACACTAAAATCATGTACAGACGTTTAGTTTTTAGAAACAACAAAAATAAACGTCTTAGTTTCCCACATTTGGATCATATATGAACGTTGTGTTTTCTGAAAAACAAAAGAAACTTTTCAGTTTCCTGCATTAGAATTAAATATAAACGTTGTTTTTTCGGAGCAACAAAAGAAACTTACCATATTCCCACATTAAGTATTATTTATTCCAATTAAATGTTACTATTGTAGTACATGCTCTACACTAATTAAGTTCATTGCTGGTCATAGCTATCGTTTGGTAAATTCTAATGATATGTGAATCATAGTTTCTAGTAATCATAGTAGTCATAGAAGATAGTAGTCACAAATCATAGTAGATAATGTGAATCATAGCTTCTCATCCTTTTTTAATAATCATCTGAAATTACTCAGTTTTATTTATTGATTATTTTTATTTATTGTTTTTATTTATTGATTATTTTTTAAAAATCAAATGTTACTTTTGTCGTGCATTCTTTTCATTCATTTTTGCTTTTTTTCATTTTTGCTTCATTTCTAGTCAATTATTTATAGATAAAAATAATTAATTTCAAATTTTTGCACTTATTCTCTTTTTCAATTTTAAGAATTCAATTAGTTTTTGATCTTATTTATACTATTTTTCGATTTCTTTTTAAATAATTAAAGAGTTTATTTTGAAGAAGTGAAGTAACTAAGCAGGCAATTAGATACCTTTAAATCTACATAGCAAATATTTATTGCTTTTTGCTTGAGCTACAGCTACTGCTCTTAAGCTTCAAGCTACTGAGCTCAAGTTGCTTTTTTTATTATTTTTGAAACTTCTCAGCTTTCCACATTGCTTGTTTACATTTAAACAAATATCACAATTGTTTTTCAATGCTAGTCATAGTTACCGTTTGGTAAAAAATATTCGAATTTTAGACATTAGTTTTCTTCTTAAAACTTGTATAAAATAGTTTCTTATCTTTTTTTAAATAACTTTTGGAAACTTCTCAGTTTCATACATTACTTTTTATATATTTTTTAACCAAATTTTACTTTTGTGATAGATGCTTCTCATCTGCATAGTTCATTGCTAGTCATAATAATTAATAAATAAGAACAATGAATTTCGAATCTTTTGCATTTGTTCTCTTTTTCAATCTTCTGGATTCAATTAGACATTTGCCCTCATTATTATTATTTTTCTGAATCCTTTTAAATAATTAAAGCATTTCCTTTATTTGAAGGAACGAGTGAAAGAACTAAGCAGACGTTTAGATAAATTTAAATCTACAGAGCAAGATAAGAGAAGGCTGCAAGACTTGGTGGAAGAGAAGGAAACGCTCATTGAATCTTACAAAAAGGAAGAAAAGTATTTGAAAGAAGAAAGAAATCGACTGCAAAAAAGGGTAAAATTGAATATTTTGTACACAATTTTTAAATGTTGGAATAATAATGTAGCAATAAGACTCTACTGAAAAAAATGGTAGTTATCAATGTAATCTTTAAAAATGCAAGCATGCTTTTTGCTAACAGAACAGTGATTTGTATAGAGATTGGTTCTAAAAGCTGTTTTAATTACCCTTTCATACCTGCCACGTTTTTTCTCTACGAGGATTACTTTGCCAAGTGGTAGTAAAGTAGCAATCAAATCACAAATATGAGAGGTAAAAATATTTTTTTATTATGCTAGAGCTCAAGCGTACCATAAGTATGTTTTCTACCATTACATATCAAAAATCCAAGTATGATATAAAATGAATTTTATTGCAATTAATCATCCTGAGGTGACACTTAAGAACAAGCGTATTTTTCCTTATTCTACAAGTTTTACTGCTTAATTCGCTACCAATTTTTTAAAACCTTTGTAGAAAGCGGAACAGTTAGCAAACCTGGTTTTTAAATTAAGTTTATAAATTCGATAAATGAAAAGAAAAAAAATTTACATTTTGCTCAGACTTTAAATATAATTATAAAATCTTCGGAAAAAATCCGAAAAGGTTGGCAGCTATAGTAAGTTTTAACTATTACAATGCAAAAGCCTAATTGCTTAAAAAAATTCTGAAATAATTTTTGTCCTTTCAAAAATCTCGAAATAAAAAAACAACCCATAACTTTGCTTAATAAAGACAGATCCACTACCTGCGTTTCTCATTAGATGAAGCTCGTCTTCTCTTTTGAGGGATGTTCCATTTCTTGGACTGCGTAAGGTAATTGCAGCAATTGCTCAAAGCTGCGATGCAAAATTTTAACAATCACTCAGCGATCTAAGCACACAATGCGGGAAGAGAATGAATAAAAACATTTAATTTCGATTATTTCTATCAGAGCAACTCAAGCGTTAATAAAAAGGAAGGAAAACAGTTATAATTTTTATCTATGCAACATAATGTATGTATAATCTAAGAATTTTTTACCTGGCATTTTGATGCAAACCTTTGAAAGAATCATGTTTCTTTCAGAACAGATGCAATTTTGTAACTTCTTCGAATAATCATTCATATAACTCATGCATTTGTATATATTGCATATCGCTGAATTTCGGATTATTTTAATTTCTGCAGACAGAAGACCTGGCTAAGGCTATGGAGGCAAAAATAGATAGGCCGGTGGTCTTGCCTCCACTTGACACTGGCGATTCCAAACTGAACAAGCAGTTAGATACATTGAGGCGAGAATACGAAGGCAGGATGTCCATGATGTCATCAGAAATCACTAGTATGCAGAACCAGATAGCTAGCTTGGTGGAAGAGAGAGACAGACTCAAGTCTCAGTTATCGATGTCTGAGAGAAATGCAGAAGAGATGAGAACAGGATCTTTGAAGAGGGAAAGAGCGAGACATCGTGAAGAAGTAAGTTCGAAATGCGATTTGTCGAAAAGGTTTATTAATAATTTAAAGTAACTTTGAAACAGTTGGTCTTATAAATATGGGCAAAAGATTTTCTTACTTGCACTCTAATTTCCTTTGTCATTTTAGGCTGACGCTGCCAGACGTAAAGTTAACGAGTTAAGATATCAACTAGAAGACGTACGTGAGCAGCTAGATGATGCTCTGCTCGAAAACAAGAACTTGAAACTGCAAATTGAAACTGACAAAAACAGTTATGATATCCAAATATCGGAGTTTAAATCTAAAATTAACCAGGTATTATATCATACCTAATTTTCGTCTATAAAGTTCTTTTTGTTTACTTTTAAGCAAATTTTAAAGCATTAATTTTTTTATTATTTTGGTTTGCTTATTGAAAATGTTAAATACTAATGTCTAGGCTTCAAAATAATTCACGATTCTATCACTCTCTTTTTAAAATTAGTTGAAGCTCATTCTAATTTTCATTAGTACGTCTTCGTGTTTGTACGTTTCCAATCTAGTTTTGGAATCTTTTAATATCTTAAATTCTTTCTGCGTTTTGTTCCAAAACTTTAACAATTATAAAAACACTGTTAAACACATATGAAGTTTATTAATTTTTTTTTATGTTTTATTCTATTATTATAATTTTGTTCAAAAAATCAGTGCTTTATCACAAGTAAATAAAAAATTTTTAAAACAAAAACAATGATTCAAAACACATATTCAAAACACATATTCATTGGCGTTGTTTTTTTCTATTCTAACTACCGAACTTAGACATTTCTTCTGTAATACTTTTGAAACGAATTGAGCTGTTTTTAAAATCACATACTTCAATTATAAGTAGGTATTTGTTTATTTTCGTAGAATATGGATAAAGGTATATCTGCATCATTATGCCTTTGATATACTATCGTAATTGCTTTCATTGAATTTTATTATTATTTGTCCAATCTGAGAAAAACTAAGTTATGTTTTATATATTTTTTTATCATAAAATTGTAAATAATTATTCATGGTTCAAAACAGTTAAAGTTCACGCATTTAATATGCTTAAATGACTCATATTGGATAATATTTTCTACGTAGATTTTTATTTTTAAAGACAACTCTGGGTCGATTTTAAATTTTGCAAATTATCCGATCCCCAACGGATTGTACTGGTCTCATGTACGTTAGATATAATAATAACAACCATAATTAAAACTTTTATGTTCTAATTTTGATTTTAAAAAGATTATCTCATCTCATGCTAGAAACCTATCCCTACATTCTCCCCAGTGTATGCCGAAGAGCCATTACATTATGATCACCCTGTTAATAACATGTAGGACCACCTTTAGCCCTCAAAACTGCTAGCACCCGCCGTGGCATTAATTCCACAAGGTGCTGATAGGTAGTCTGAGGTATCTGGTACCAAGTGCTCACCAACTGGTCCTGCAATTCCCTTACATTGCGAGGGGGTAGCGTGGCAGCACGAAGTTGGTTTTCTAAGTAGAACCATAAATGCTCTATTGGATTAAGGTCAGGTGAGTTTGAGGTCAAGACATGACTTGAAAGTCACTGGAATGTTCCTCGAACCAATCCATGACGATTCTACCCTTATGACATGGTGCATTATCCTGTTGGCAAACACCATCCCTCGCAGGAAAAACTGTTACCATGAATGGGTGAACCTTTTCTGCAACTATGTTCAAGTAGCTTACAGACGTCAGGGATTGTCCTATGATGATTATGGGTCCTAATGTGCCCAATGAAAACATTGTTCCTGGGCGAGAAACCATGAAAACCTGGGTGAGCCCATTGTTATAGATAGAAGGTGGTCATAATGTAATGGCTCTTTGGTGTATATAGAATATTATGTATATACTAGGAAGATATATAGGATATACATCTATACATATCTATACCTATACATATAGTATATACATCGGTGCATAAACAAACTATTACCTTGTATGCAGTTGGAGGAGCAGAAGATTATGGAGTCAACGAGGGGCCAAACACGCAACATTGCCAAGACGAGACTGGAGCTGACTTGGGAGAAAGAGAGGAACGAGTTGCAGCACTTACTCGGTGAGACGCAGAAGATGGTCTCTGATCTCAAATCTCGAGTAGAACAGACAGAAACAGAGAGAGAGAAAGAAAAACAAGCTGTCAGAAAACAAATGCTTGACATGAGATCCTCTACCGAGAAAGACCACCAAGACAGCAGGAGAAAAATGAGTGAGGTAATATCGATTTTTTTTCTTCTATATATAGAATATAGAATAGAATTTGGTTAGTCGTAGTTAGGTATATATAGAATAAATATAGAATTTGGTTAGTCGTCCCGCCCAAAGATATGGGCACTCGGCTGTTACAATGCAATACAATATACAATTTGACAACCACAATAAAATACAATAAATACAGTTAAAAAAAATAAATAAATAAAAAATAACAATAACATTAGAGTACAGATGATTTCGTTATAATAAAGACAACTGAAGTCCAAAAGCATGAAAAGAAGAACTCTTCGAAGGAGGACGGTTTGGTGGTTAAAAACAATTAGAAAATGTATAATTGATAGCCAAATTACAACAAAATCAATTTAAAATTTAATCAAATTTAAAAATAGGTTTATAAAGCAACAATTAAAATCAAAATATCCAGGGCAATTTAGGATCCAATAAATAAAAAAAAGTAAAGGCACCAAAAATAAAAGCATCAGTGCCCATAATCATTAAAAAGGGTAAAAATAGGAATCAAAACCTGAGTATAGGTAATTAAAATCAGTAAAATCAAAGTCATTAAAGCTAATTACGAATTTGAAATTCAATAATGGAATAGTCTAAGCAACAGAGAGGTGTAGGTTCAATATTTAATCTGATAAATTAAAATACTTATGGGATGGTAAAAAAGGGGTCCATGAGGTCGTTCATCATCTAAATATGATATATTTTATTGATGCACGATTTCTTTTTGTTTTATATTTTGAAATTCAAGTTTCAGTCGCAGATTCATCACCATTCGCTAAGGTACCTTGTCCCGAAACAAACGTTCAACTCGTTATCATTTCGTAATATCTGTATTTTAATGTATGCAATGGATTCTCGCAACAGCCTGTAGTACGCCAGGGGTTCATGGAGGTTAAGGCTCCACAATTTCATGAGCAACGGCATGATTGTGGCAATGAGCTCATCGGTGCGCACAGGCGGACTTTACTTCCCAGATTAACTGGAACCCATCGGCGTGAAGCTGGGTGGGCATCCAGCCGCCATTGGGGATCAAACCCCAGTTCTTTACAATGACAGTTCAGTGTCTTTACCACTAAACCATTTCGGATCGCATTTTAACGTAATCAAAGTTATTAACGCATTTGTATCTGCTATTTAAAATAAATGATTTTAAAAATTCTCACCTAATCAACTGCAGGAAATTTTTAATTATTTCTGGAAAGAGTTTTTTGAATTATTTTCTCTACCTCAGCCAATAAGCTTTGCCTCCTGCTCTCAGATTCCTTTTTTAATCAAGTGCTTGGTTCTAAAAAGTTTAAAATGATTAACTTTCGCTATCGATTGCGAGTAAATGCCAAAGTTTGTTATAAAAAAACCCATAGGAAAGCATTTAAACATAGATGGACCGATAAATTTAATTACCATCATTTTAGTTTCAAAGATTATATAGTGACCGACCATCATAACACTTTCTCAATGATGAAATGAGTAAAAAAGTGTTGCAATAAAACTTCACTCCCGATTCTCTAGTAATAATTCACTTCTGGTCTTTGGGTTCATTCTGTTTAAAATAGTTTATTTATAGTTCATTGAGGAAAAATTATAGACATTAAATGGGAATGGTAAATCTTAGATTATAATGCCCTGAAAGCTGTTGAATTTGAGATGCATGTGAACCTCACAGTGACTATGCTTTTCGGCGCATAATGCACAATTGCTTATTAACCCGTTCAGGACCGTGATCACGCGATTCTCCCTTCTTCATGCGGATGTTATCATAATTCAGTAATCTCGTATTATCGATCTAAAGAGTATCATTAACGATATGTTTCATGTTCTCATAATTTTTTTTTACCTTTTCACCCATTGGCGAAATGGGTGTTGTTTTGGGTTTGATGGCGTACTCCCCTTATTTGGACGCCATCACACTTTTACACTGTGTTCAAGAGTAATAGTAAACAGTCGCATGCGTCGTCATTGCATGCGTTGCTATTTCGACCACTGCTGTTTGATAATTTTTTTAGAATTCTCTTTTTCACTTTTAATTTCGTTATGCATTAAGTTGGTGAGCTTATTTTCGAGATATGCGACCAGAGAGATCTCATAAATACTTCTTGAGTTGTGAATAAAAGAAAATTTCATCACTTGACGATATTTTTGTTTTTATTAAAAAATTAGATAACAACCATTTTGCCAATGGCTAACCTGTCATCGCCTTTCAGAGATCACAAATTTTTTAGTACTATGATACTTTTTGAAATCAATGAGTTTGTTTGAATAAGTTATTAAAATTATTAGAATTTATTTATTTGAATACATTATTAAAATTTAATAAATTATTAAAATTATTCAGTTATCTTAATCCAATAATTTTAATAGATTTATTATTGCTTACAGCAAGATTATTCTTGCTGTAAAATTGTGATTCAAATACTAATAGTATACAAAATATAAGAGCTAATTTTCATTTCTCTTTTGTTGTTACAGTTGCATAGCAGTTTACTTGAAATACGCGAATCCCACGCCAAACTTCGAGGTATGTATGATAGAATGAAGAAGGAGAGGGAGATACTATTGAAAGAGAGAGAAGAATGGAGACAGAGGCTACAAGCTGCCATGCAGCTACACACTAAGCTTACAGAAATAGTAAAAGATGTAAGTTCTCTAATGACGTATTTTCGAAATTTCAATAATAGAATTAACTCTTGTAAAAATTGCAACACTATGAAGGAATTCTCAGAAGTTCATGAAATTCAATCCACATATTACTGATAGTGGCGCAAATGAACATGCGAAATATATTTGTAATATCTTAATACTTACCACCATGAAGTTTGGTTCAATTTGCAAAATTCCTTCACGGTGTTGAAATTGCCACAAACATAGTGTATAATTCCAAATTTTCAAAAATTTTTTCGTCAATAAATTTGCACTTATAGATTGCCCCGCAGATTGTGTACCCCAATAGAAAATGAACTGACATACTTTAAAATTTCTTTAATGCCATAGATTTAAAATTTGAGTAATTTCATTTAATTATTTTACTAATTTATTCAATAAAAATTGATTTAGAAAAAAATCACAAGGAATAAGATTTTATCCAAATTCTGGTATTATAATATCACTCGTTTACATTCGTCACGTTAACTTTCTCTTCTTTTATCACAATTTTTTGTGAGTCATATTTAGTTTATAATACCATTTAATTTCATCAGGGTGGCCGCAACCAGGAAAAATTTGAAAGCATTTGAACAAATGTTTCATGAAGCTGTTGGAAATGTCAAAGGGTTTAATTTCAGGAATTAGTTTATCAATTCTAACATCTAGACACGTCCCTTTAATTTGCATATATATTTTGTTACATAAGAATTAGTAAAAACTCTTTCTTTTTTAAATATTTCCCAATCATTTTTTTTATTTTATCCGAGTAATGACCACCCTGTTTATATATAACTATTTGAAATACAATATTCAAAAACCAAATTGATATTATTGCCAAAAATTGATTTTGCACTAAAAATTAATAAAATCATAAAATTTTTTATTATAATATGTACAAAATAGAAATGCTGCTTTGCTAAAAATATTGAATTTTTTTTTAAAATTCTGTTTTCTTTGTTTTATATCTCATTCGAAAATCAATACGAAATTATGTTTAATATTTTTACATAAAGTTTAATCCAGAATAAAGGAAAATTAATAAATATCCTTTATAAATTCATGAAAAAAATATTTATTGTAAATACAAGTTACACTGTAACAAGTAATGAACATTTTTACAGGTTGAAAAAGTAAGTTCGGAAGTTGCTTCGAACTCTGAAAAGCCAACCTTACCTCTTACTGATGACTTTAAAGAAACAATGCGGAATGTAAGTAAATAAAATTACATTGAATTAATTTAAGAAATATTAATTAGGATTAAGAGTAAAGTATTCCTGCAATAGCCTGTTGTGCATAAGGGGATCATGAACTTACGGATTTACAATTTCGTGACCAACAGCATGATTGTGGCAAAGAGGTCAACAATGCGCACTGACCGGCTATACTTCCCAGAGAAGCTGGCACCCATAGATCTGAAGCTGGATGGGTTTCAAGATGCCACTAGGGGTTAAACTCCAGTTCTTCTCAATGACAGTTTTGCGCCTTAACCCCTGAGCCATTGCGGCTTTGACGTTGTACACTGTCTCCAAATTTGCACAATCATTTGTGATGTACCATTTCTCCGAATTTCATGTCGAACAAACCAAATTATTTCAAGTTCTTCAGCTATCTTGAAAGTCTTGTAATGTCCAGAAGAGAAATGTTAAGTGTTTTAACTTTTTATTAAGTGATCGAATTTATATTTAACAAACATTAAGCACAAATTTAGCTTTGCATTTCATAAAAAATTTAATTTCGATAGTTTTTTGGCGTTTGACTTTGCGTTTCCTATTTTTCCAATTTTTTGAAATTTTCAAGTTGATTCCATAACATTTCTAATTAATATACAAAACATTGGCAAAAAATACGACATTAATTGAGTGAGTAAAGAATTTAAAGTGAATACCAGTCTCACTGAAATCTTTGAATTAGCACGCTAAACAATAAGTTATTAGTAAGTATAATTGTAAGAAATATTACTATTACAATTTGATAGATTTACCTTTCTTATTTCAAATAAAAGATGGTAAAAATGAATAGTTTTATAAAAATAAATTAATTTATGCTTTATAAATTTGAATCTCAGAAAATGCTTATACAAGTCAGTTAGCAACATAGTTAGTCATTAGCAATATACATACAATAATAAATAATTTCGATCTGATTTATTCATAAACAATTCTTTAGTGACAGATTAATTATGTGTCCTTTTTTTAACAATTTCTTTTTAATATTATTCAATTAAAGGTTAAAGAGAAGTTCACAGAGCTTCAGAAATCTGCAGAAATATTAAAAGAAGATGAAAGATTGAAAAGGACAACATCATTCAGAAGGTATAAAATAAAGTTCGAAAGAATTTTTCTGTAAAAGAGTGGAAAATAATTTTTCTCAATTTTTGTCGAATTAGATTTAACTCTTTGCACTAATATAAGCACTAAATCATTTAATATACACCGAAGAGCCATTACATGTCCACCTTGCTAATAACATGCAGGACCACTTTTAGCTCTCAAAATTGCTAGCATCCACCGTGGCATTGATTCCACAAGGTGCTGATAGGTAGTCTGAGGTATCAGGTACCAAGCGCTCACCAACTGGTCCTGCAATTCCCTCACATTGCGAGGGGGTAGCGTGGCAGCACGAATTTGGTTTTCCAAGTAAAACCACAAATGCTCTATTGGATTAAGGTCAGGTGAATTTGGGAGCCAAGACATGACTTGAAAGTCACTGGAAAGTTCCTCGAACCAATCCATGATATTTTGACATGCTGCATTATCCTGTTGGTAAACACCATCCCCCGCAGGAGAAACTGCTGCCATGAATGGGTGAACCTGGTCTGCAACTATGTTTAAGTAGCTTGCAGACGTCAGGGATTGTTCTATGAGGATTATGGGTCCTAATGTGTCCCATGAAAACACTGTTCCTGGGCGAGAAACCATGAAAACCTGTTCTCGAGATAACTTGATTGGAAATCCATCTCATTTTAATTTCTACAACTTTTGCTTCGCACTTTTTTTTTCTCATGTCCCAATCAGTCTTTTTTACTTGTTACAACTTATTTTCAATCTCTTCTGCATCTATGTGTTTCTCTCTTTTAAATTTAGTTTTGACAAATTTGAAAAGAAGGTAATTTATAATAGTGACAAAATAAGTCGTATGTCAGTTTGTGACAATATATTTTTTTACGATGATTTAACGCAAGGCATACTACACTGTTAATTATATACATATAGAGCTCAAAATAACCTTCAATTATATACATGTATCCTTAATTGTTTATAATTATTCATTTTATTTAATTAAGATGGGGGGGGGATTTTTCGAATAGTAAACCACAAAGTTTCAAGTTTGGGAAGAAAAATTATGAGTACACCATGAAATTTCAAACGGGGAAATTTTTTTTTCTAAGAGTATAACCGAAATTTCAAATGAATTTTTTTCTAAGAGTAAACCACTAAGTTTCAAGTGGTAAACAATTTTTTTTAAGTATCCAAATTAAAATAAGCTATTGGCTCTATGAAATATAATTCAGGGTTGAGCAATGGGGAGGTAATCCTAATAATTTGTTTGTAATCTAATATTTTGAAAATAAATCAGCGTTTGGCACTTTGCTATCTACTCACGGTTAACCTGGACTCATTTTTCACAAAATTTAAATTTTAAAGCGCCAGAGTAGGTGAAGCAGAATTTGTCATATCAAGTTTCTTCCGAGCTACAGCGTCCTCTGAAGTTTTATTATTTTTATTTTCAGTTGTATATCTTATAGTTATAACACATTCATCTTTATATTATCCCACTGAAAGTAGCTTTAAATACAAAACATTTATAATTGCTGACTCTTATTTCTTTTGTTACTCAGAGCCATTTCTGCTCAAGATATGTCGCAGAGTCAAGATCCCATGCAGAGGTGGAACAACCCTCAGCGAGTGACCAACTATCCAGTAGCACCTCCGAGTATGATCATTCGTCCTCCGCCCAGACAAAAAACACTACACAGAAAATCATTATCTCTTGACCACACACTCATGGGCACAACGCATGAGCAAAGGCTTAAAATATGGGAATCAGAAGGTGAAAGTGTGACTTCTACACCTGCTGGAAGCCTTTTAAGTCTGGGTGGTTATGGATATGAAACAGATTCTTCATTGCCAGATTCTGAATACAGGTAAGAAAAAGTTTAATTGTGGTCATAGGAGAATAATACTTTAAGGTCGTGTTCGTCCCCTAGTGACGTCAAAGGAACACATTTTTTAAAGTTTATTTGTGCCCTAGTCGTAGGTGGGCACCAAACTAACTTCAATCGAAAGCGTTCAACTCATGCTGTAAATTTCAACAATCAACAATTTAATGGTGTCATATATTTTACTTGCTCTCGTTTAGTCCCTTTTTATTTTATTCCTTTATATGATAAATTAATTCTACAATAAGCAACAAATAAAAGAAAATTCTGTATCAAAAAATTTATTAATAAACATTTTTTGTAGTAACCTAAAAAAAAATAACACTTATCCGTATTTATTCTTCAATTAAAGTTTTAGTAAAACCTTATTCTTGTATTATTGTCTATTAGTAGTTTAAAAGCATTGTCAGTGCATGTAAAGCATTAAAATATGTATGATTTTCCACATAAAAATAAATTTAATAACAAAAAAAATAGTGATCTTAAGTAAAATCGTAATTTATTTTCGATGCTTCGAAAAAATGTTCATTTTCTTCACTAATTCTCAACATGAGAAAACCACCAAGCATTTCATAGAATTAAAAAAAATTGCCAAACGATTAAAGAGAATTTCATAAATTCAAATAAAAATTATGAGAGAAAACAATAAGGGTCAAACAAGTAAAGTTTACCAACACAGAGGGTCGTTGTATACTTTGGGGTAAAAAACGTTGCCATTTTCCTATATTTTTGAAAAAGAATGCTTCGCTTTTCGGCATACTCTCGAATTATAGGGAAAACTCTTTAATTCTTTGTGATTATGGTGAATCACAACTTCTTATTAGAGTCATTGCGAAGTTTATAATAGCTAATTCAAATAAAATGTTTTATAGGTATGTAGATTTATAGTAATATTTAAGGTCATTACAAAGTTTATAATGGTTAATTCTAATAAAATATTTTATAAATATAGAGATATAGATATTTTATAGATACATAGAATTTTTATAGATATACAGTGGAGCATCGTTTATACGACGATCACTTATACGGCGTTTTAGTGTGGTCCCAAATCATTCCTATTCATTTTAATGTAAAAATATATCGTTTATACGACGCACAGAATCGGTTATGCGTCGTCGGTTTTTAGATTTTGTTCACGTTTATTTAATTTTTTATTTTTTCTTGTGTGTTTTAAAAAAGGGCGGAATTTGCCAACATGAAAGATACAGAAAAGGGTGCCAACAAGAATGCTTGGATGACGATCGTAATTTTTACTAGATGACTGAAAAAACTAGACAATGTTATGAAGAGGCAAAAACGAAAAATTTTGCTATTCATCGACTAATGCCCAGCACACCCATCGATACTAATTATTTTGGAAAATGTAAAAGCTCTCTTTTTTCCTGCAAATTGCACAAGTGCGCTTCAGCCATTAGATTTGGCCGTGATTAGAAATCTAAAATTGCATCATAGAAAGCAGTAAGTTCAACTCGCTATTCAAAGCATTGTAGAGACTAATAGCAAGAAAATATAATTAAAGGTAACATACATTCAAATTGCTCACTGAAATTTTTTTTTCTTTGATTATTTGTTTGTTTTGCTTTGTCTAATTTAGAAATTTATGTAAATCAACACGTTAAACATTAAACTTAACTGAAAACAGAGTTAGTTTCAGTTTTAGAAGTAAAAATCAATCATACGACGTTATCGTTTATACGACGCTTTTCGGTGGTCCCTTCGGCGTCGTATAAACGATGCTCCACTGTATTAATTTTATAGATATGAATATAGAGACGAGGCATTAATGCATACTTTAGAACAAAAAACGTTGCTATAATCCCCACACTTAGCAAAACAAAATGCTTTTTCGCTTGAGTGAAAACTCTAATTCTGTTTTATTGAATTTAATTCTTCGATCGTGGTAAATCATAACTATCTATTAGAGTCAGTAAAGTTTACAATAGTGTATTCAAATAATTTTTTTAATATAGGTATGGTGGCGTAACATTAGATAGAAGGAGATATAGAGCTCCAAGTAGTATGAGTGGTATGACGACAGATAGTGAAGCACCTTATTCATCAAGAGAGGGGAGTGTGGATCCTGGTGGCAGCTCAGAAAGTGTTCCTTTAGCAGCTCAACAGCAAAGAAAAACATTTAAAGACAAACTAAAGCTACTGAGGTGAGATAAACGATATCTTATTGAATATTTTTACAGAGAGGCTTTCTATAACTTTAATTTACTGATTTGGTTGAAATAATCCTATAGAAAAATGCATCATTTCACCACCAGACTACGTATATTAAAGTTTTTATGCCTTACTATATTTTTTACATTTTTGGTAGATATAAAGATTTTTCATTTATATTTCTCACTTTTATAAGTTGTCATTTAAGCACATGATTACACTCGATCTTGTCTTTTATTACATTTTTTAGAAATTTTGATTAAGCAGTTATAAATTCATAGTTGAAAATAAAAATTTCTTTAACTTCATAGTTGAAATAAAAGTAAAGTCAATGTGTTTTCAGCGCTCGAATCAACTTTCATTATCAGTAAGAATGACACCACTTGAATGATAAAAATAGAAAAAGTTGCAAGAAAAGGCACTTTTACCAACGAAATAAAATGTAAGAGAAGTTAACGTACAGTAAAGAACAAGTGAAACCACTGTAGTTGGGGGGATAGCGTTAGTACAAAGCAACAAATCAGGAAGAATGCATTTTCATACGCAATGCAGAAGAAGTATTGGTTTGAGGTCATTAACTAAAGAATCGACATTCTTATAAATAAAAAGATTCGAGAACATTAAGATGAACTCATGCACCAGGATCTTGTGAATAGAATTTTGAAGATACTGATATTAAATTTATGTCTGAGGTCCAAATAACTTCCACCCATGGCGTTTTAAAATTTTAATTAAACACCATTTGGAACATACTATAGAGCAAACTACCAAGTATAAATCGAAAGCTTATTTACAGACAGTTGTTTTGGCGTACTATTGATGAGTATCTTGATCAGGAGCAAACTGATAATGTTGTTGCAAATTATCCTGCTTGTTCAATGCATCAATTCTATTTAATTTTCAATGTTCAATTTCCATTTGTATTACGTTTTCATAGTTTTATATCCTTTAGCACGTATATATATATATATATATATATATATATATATATATATATATATATATATATATATATATATATATATATATATGGGAAGACACCATCTCAGGCACCCTGTCACTTAAAAATTACCTATTAACATTTAGAGAAATGTGTCTTAATGCTTAGTGACAAATTTATTTAATGACCTTTAGACTTTATACAGGGATACCAACTTTCTCAGCTTCTGTGTTTAATGTATGATTCTTTGCTTTGTAAATTTAAAGCTATTTCATACACCCCTACATGTAAATGATTCAAAAGTTCATTTAAAGCGCCACTTTGTTCCTGTTTCCTCGTGGTGAGGCTATTAAAAAGTTGGCAAATTACCAAAAATTCTGAAATTTTTAGTTTTTAATCTACTGATCTAGAAAATATTTTGCAAGACGAATCGTAGATCACTCTTGATTATATGTACCATGTGTAAAGAATGAATTTGGTTTTGTAAATCTTTTAATGGTTGCCTCCGTTTTTTAGCCATTGAAAGCTTCAAAATATCTGTCTTTAATTTATTCAATTTCTATTTGAATTATATTTTCATAGTTTTTTTTTATCCTTTAGCATGTATATACAGCTTTATAACAGCTGCTCTCAAACAAACTATTCAATTTTCTTTTTACTTTATCTTTTTAGTGTTATATATTTTAGCATTTAGCTTACTTGATATCTTATTCTCCGTTCGTATTTCAGGAGAACAAAGAGTATAGATGTCGCTACAGGTCAGAAACTTGGTTCAACGGGATCAACGCAAGACAAAAAAGATAAACAGATGAGCTTAAGGTCCAAAATTTCCAAGGTCCTCCAAAAACCTTTAGGTCGAAGTCTGAGCCTAGAATCTAAAAAGCCAGGTCCAGCATTGCCACCCAAAGGTGTTGTTCCAGATGTGGTTCCAAGTCGACCGACAGCTGAGGTAATGAAAATGTGGATCTTTTACGTACTACAACAATTATCATGATAGTTTCTAAATTCAACTAATAAAACTTTGATGAATTACATGCAAAATATTGTATATCATAGTAACTTAACTTTGTTAGTTAACTCAAATGCTTAACGGAACAATAACGAAGAAAATTGTTTCAACTAATTATATGAGATATAAAGAGTAAAAGAGAACTTGTTAGGGCATCACAAATCACACTCCGAAAAGTTACCACCGTAAAATATTTTGTATGTAATTCATCGAAATTTTGAACGAAATTTTAAAATTTTGAAGCCTTATTACAGTAATATGTCATGTTTTAAATAAATTGGCTGTTTAAACGATTTAAATTATCTAAAAAAAGTTTTTTACTTCAACTAAAAAAATTGAAGAAAAAATCTTAATGTTAATAAGGAAACAAAGTGAAATTTCACAAACTAATTTTACTATAAAATACTACCAAAGTTAAAGTTTTACGAAAATTTTACGTTTTAGTAGATGGATTAAAATTTCTGAGAAACTTATCTTTTGCACATTCAACAATGAAACAACTTTGCGCTTATAATAGTGTTACGTGTTTAAATTTTCGTGGTTGTTTAGGATATTATATGTCTATGCGATGTTTGTTTGTTTTGGGTTTTGTCAACAGAAAATTTAGCTTGCTTCTGATGGAAAACACAAGATTTTTTAAAATTAAAAGGTTGAACTTGTGATTAAGTTACAGTGTTAAGTTATGTGTGAAACAGAATATCAGATAATGGCTTTTGCAAGTTTGCTGGTACACATATCTTCTAACACCGGAATCATTTTGCCTAAATGCTGCTGAATGTCATCGCACAGCCCTCAGCTTAATCTTTTAAGGGATGAAAGGTTTTGAGCTTGTCTTCATAAATCTTAAACTTATATTTTAAAAAAGAAATTAAATAAATAATGAGTAAAATGCGTGTTAAATCGCATTATCTAGCCATCCAGTTTTGATTCTAAAAACGATAAATTACATGATTCTCGAGTAACTCAACAATGCTCAAAATAATAATAATCATAAAAAGACATTGTTATTTTATGTAGTCCTCCAGTTTGTTTTTACTAATCATGAACTATGCCACTGACTCATTATTGACAACATCGTATTCAATGCAAACATTTCATTATAGAATCGGCAAAAAATTCATATCAAGCTGGGACAGACTTTAATTGATTTATTACATAACAATGTTTTGTGCTTAAGAATTAAAACAGTACTTATGATACTTTTTAATTGTAATGATTTGCATTTCATTCTTAAAAAGATTAGAAATATATATTTGTATAAGTTTATTTTCGTTATAGAAACCACTGTCTGCGAGTCGTGGTGAATTAAGCAGCCGGAAGCCATCCTCTCAGGAAGAGAAGAGGCTGAAAAAGAAGACAGGAGTAGAAACTCCAGTTTGAAATGAACCTTTATATTCCTAAAAAAATCACATTCATTCAGACCTCATTGTAAACAATAAAAATAATCCTTTTTCTGCTGTTTGGTTTTGCTTGTTCCATAATTAATACCTCTGTTTTGACTAAATTTACCTTTTACGGTGCAGGCTGCTTAATCAGGCAACTTTTATTCCCCAAAGAATATTGCACACCACTAAAATTGCAGAACTATTTGCTTCTGAACGCCGACCCTTTCTTAGCAAGATTTCACTATCTACTAATAGTGTTATGTATTTAAGGTTGTGCCATAAATGAAGAAAAGAAAGGGATAATTAATTATTATAAAACTTATTATTAATCAAATTTTAATTGTGGATAATTTACAATTTAAAATAAAAAGTTCATTAAGGACATTATATAAAGCAACATTTTAGTGCAATGAAAAATTAATGATTTTATATTAATGAATTCATAATAGCAATACAAGGGCAAATGTTTTTAGCAAAACCCTTCAAAAGATTGTTCTAGTAGCGTCACAAAGATGTTCTAGAAGAATAAAAACAGTCTAACATATAAGATAGTGACTCTGAATGCTGAAAATACTAATATTTTATCAGTACCAGTTCAGAAAAAAAAGATGTGTCATCAACGACAGGTAAGATGAAAAACAGAATTTTTGTAATTTTTATTTTTTTATTTTCATCAATATGACGAGTGAAGTGGAAAAATGGAACATTTTGGAAAAATTTCTTCTAATAGTAGCTAACTTTATTCTTTAATGTATTATTTTTTCTTATATAAATTTGATTTAAATTTATTTTTTGCAATACTCACTTTGTTCCGTTCCTCCCGTGGTGAGGTTTTCAAAACGTTAGCAAAATTATCAAAAACTAGTTGGCTGCGCCCCCTGCTCGCTAACGCTCGCCAACCCCCGAAAATTGCTACGCAATCTTATATGGTTTGCTTCGCTCGCTACTAACTTAGTTGCATAGCAAATGCACAAAATTTTAGGAATTCAAAACAATCATTCAAATCCATATAACAACTTTTTTTAAAAAAAATTACATCTTTTTAGTAAATACTAAGTCATTAAAATAAATTTGAATTCAAATAAATGACTTGTAATTCGTTGAGCCTATTAGAAATGCGCTATAGTACAAAATCTTAAGATGAAATTTTTGAAACTGATATCTCTTTAAAAAGGTTAAAATTTTGGCAATAATTAAAAACAAAAAAAATATTTTATACATCATATATTTCTTGCTACAGGATTGTGCCTTTAGTGATCAAATTAGTTTTCTACATTCTCGTTGTAAAGATCCCAAATTTTCACTGAATGAATGGTAGACATAAGTATTATATTTTAGTTTTATTTAAAATACTTGTCAGATAAAATTGAAGTGAATAAATTAAAAAAAACCATAACTCATAACAAAATATAAAGACTGAGACTTTATTTACTTTGCGAAATGCAAATTTGTCATTAAATCATGACTGAATTTGATTATTTTAGTAAATATCGACTCAAGGCGGTATTTGAACATTTTAAAACTTTTATAAATGATTTAGAAGCAGATGATAATAACAGAAAGGTAGTGGCGGAGTTTAATCAATTGTTGAGCAATTTTCAGCTCATTTATCAAGATAACGAAAGGAAAGGTAATAAAATACGTCAACTAGTGGCTGAAAAACTCAAACTTGAAAGTAATCTGGAGACAAAAACAGCGAAACAGAATCTAGCAATGATGGAATTAAGAGAGCAATTAAGCTCCTTAAAAACGCAAATTACATTCTTTAATGATGAAAAGCAGGAATTGGTAAACGAAATTGAAAATTTGAAAAGAAATATGGGTGTTATAATCAATGCAAAACGCAGCGCTGTAGAAAGTGCTGATGCAGAGATACAAGTTGAAATGAGAGAAAAAAATTTTGGTCGTGACAAATTAGAAATCAATAAAAATAAAATTTCAAATAATCAAACTGAAACCGATTATAAATGCGAATTTAAATTAATGCAGAAAAAAAATCATGTTCTAAAAACACAGATGAAGTTTAATCAAATGAAAGCAAAATTCTTGCAAGAGCAACTTGAAACAAAAACTAGACATTTTAATGAATGCTCATCAAAATTATCAAACTTGGCGAAACAAAAATTCGAGATTGAAGAAGATTGGCGTAAAAGTCAAGAAACGTACGAAGCCAAATTAAAAGATCTCACAATAAAGCTTAATGAAATGCATGTTTTGAAGCATGAAATGAAAAATACAATCGAAGTTTTAATAGAAGAAAATAAAGCATTATTTCTTAAACACGGAGAAAAAATTGAAGTTATTAATGACACCCGTCTTAAACTAAACTCCCTTTCAAAAAGATTGAGTTCCATGGATAATCAGATGAGAACTATGGAAAAACATTTGGCGATGGATCAGGAACGCATACTAAAAGACAAGTCAGAAATTGAGAGATTGAGAAAAACGACCGGAGAATTGAACTCCGAAATCACGGAACAAAGAGTCGAAAGTGAACTGAAAGCCACAGCTTTGAAGGAGGCGATGGTAGAGTCAGAAAAAGTAAAGGAGAAAAAACTAAATGAACTTTACAAAAACCAAATAGCATTGCGAGACGAAAAATTAGCAAATCTTAAACAGAAGTTGTTCGAAAGCAATCGTTTGCACAATACTAATAAGGATGAATTGGCAAAAAAATCTCTCCACAATTCATATTTGTTGGAAGAAGTATCAATTCTCAAGAAAAATATTATTAACTTAAATGCTAAAAACCGTCAGTTGCGGTTGCAGTTGAAGGAGGCAGAGGAATCGAACAATAAGCTGAAAAAAGAAATAGATTCACAAAAATTTAAGTGCAATGAATTGATTAGAGATCGAAACAGATTTCGAAATTTGTACAATAAACTCACTGGGATACAATCACAACATGAGCTTGAAATATCTATACTTACAAAAAGCCAAGCTATGATAAGCAATTCGCTAAAATTAAAAGAACAACAATTAAATAACATATTAATCAAAAGAAGGCAGAAATGGATTAAACATTTTAGGTATGATAATTACTAGCAGATATATGTTTATTGCTTTCAGAACTGCAGTGTTCTGGATTTCAATAATGATTAATAACTAGAAATCAAAACGTAATGGATCATAGAAGCTCTCTTAAGCTAATGCCCACTAAATATAACATGATCATCTAAGCGTTAATCATCTAAGAAAAGAGATGTTTAATCAACCGAAAACAAAATACTTTCAAGAGTAATGATATGTCCAGAACAAGAGAAAAAATTAGAGTTCGGAGAATATTGGCGTCATGTCAAGAGTTTTACAAGGCCAATTAAAAGTAGGAAAGAATAAATTATTATTGATTTACAATCAATTAAAAAAATAATTAAGAGTCTCTACTGCGTTCTCTATTAGCTGTCGGAAAATTTGTTAATTAAAAATATCAGCTCAAGATTATTAATGACATCTATTTTTTTTTAAATGTTACAATATTGCTAATCAGAAAAATTATAAAATACGTTATATTAACATACAAAGCAGTATCACCACAGACCCTGTATATATATATATATATATATATATATATATATATATATATATATATATATATATATATATATATATACATATATATATATATATATATATATATATATATATATATATATATATATATATATATATATATATATATATATATATATATATATATATATATATATATATATATATATATATATATATATATATATATATATATATATATATATATATATATATATATGTGTGTGTGTGTGTGTGTGTGTATGAATAAATACATTGTGAACATTGTCTTTAAATATAGTCTTCGAGTCATTCAAGTTTATGGGTACTATTCTTATAAGCAATTCATTGATATATATTTTAAAGTAACACTTTGCAACATATGACGAAATGTAAAAATACCTTTACATTTTATTTTCAATGTAAAGAATTTGCTATCCCGACGACTGACATATGGTTAAAATTACCAATCAATTAACGCAATGTGATTACAAAGAGTACAAAGAAATTTCTGTGTCTGAATAACGCATAGAAGTTTAACTTACATATCTCCATAATTAATTAAATTAGTTTTCAACTAAAACTTTATTTCAAAAGCAATACTACGTGCATATTGCAGAGGTTTTCGTCTTAACAAAATTAATAACATTAAAAAAATAACAACAATTGAATTGCTGTATAAAGATAATTAGTTCCAAATAAGCACCCGCAATAACCCATTTTTGATACAATTAACTTCATAAACAATATAGCAGGCTTTTATAATGTAGATGTTGTTTAGGTTAGAAATCATTCAGAATTGTTTATATTAGTTAAAACTTTTTTTCTAAATTTAATACTGAATTATATTTTAATAAATTGTATTTAGATATATTAAAAAAGATTGTTTTTTTCTTCATGTTTTTTATACTAAGAGAAATTTTACTCAAAAATTATTAAGATTTTAATTTGCTGATAGGTATGTTTTTGTTTATTTAACACATCTTCGACTGAAGGCATGATGATGCACATTTTTATAGTAACGTAAAAATGACTTAATAAAAATTGAGATAGGACATTCGGACTTTTCAAATTTTTAGTTAAAGTCAGAACTGGGAAGTTAATACTTTTCCAGTTCTACCTTATAAGGCTTCAGATTTATAAGAAATCGTAGTTGTATGATTACAGGCCAAAATAAAGATTTTTATAAAACCATGAATGATATAAAATTTGTTTTTCCAAAATCAGATTTTTGTTTTATTAGTTACGCAAATTTGTCGAATGAATTTAAACAATATGGTCACATCACATTGTGTGAACAATACATAAATTGGAAAAATAAATTGAACATAAATTGGATGCACTACAAACATTTAAGCTATTTGAAAATGAGAGAATCATTTTAACAAAAATATACATATGAAACTTAAGTACAACTTCTTTATCGTTTTCACATTTTTTTTTCAATCTAAATTAAATATATTTTGCGCTTAGAGATATCGTTTTAATAATTGCTTACTTTAATAAAAAAAAAAGGAAAAAAACCCGGTGACTGAGTGGTAGCGCTTTGCGCTGTCATGCCACAGATCCTTGGCTCGATCCTCGGGCCGGGCAAGGTTGACTCATCCTTTCATCCCTTCAGTAGTTCTATAAAATGAGTTTCCATGCTTGGAAACTAAGCAATGGGGATTCCGCATTGGGCTGATCACCCAACAGGAACATCTGCTCTTGCACCCCAGGGTCCAAAGGTCAGGAAAACTGAGATGGGCGCAGTAGGCCTTGGTCCTCTATGGGCTGTAGCGCCACTGAGTATAGTTTTTCTTTAATAAAATAACCATTGAAATTTCGTCAGAGGAATTCATGAATACTGAATGTACATTTGAGATGAAATGAAATATTATTAAAAACATAATTCGCAAATATTTATTTGTAATTTGATAATTATTGAAAAGCTCTAGATTCTTATATTATAATTAACTTTTTGTGTAATAAATAATTTTTTTAACTGCAATTAATAAAAATTAAGATACTGTAGCTTCCTGGCAAAATATAGTGCGAAGTTTAATACTGTTTATCATACACTTAGTAAATTAATGATGCGATATGTAAGAAAAATGTTCTTCTCTAATTCAAGAAAATAAATCCACGCGAAAACGAATAGTTAACGTTTCAAAAAATGAATATTTATTGGATTATAAAAAAAACACGAAAACTTGACACAGAAACAAATAAACATTGAACAAGTGTTTCAATACAATAGCACCCTGAGAAATTAAAACGATGGTACCAGACATAAACTCTGGTCTGCATGCAAGAACAAAAACTAGCTCTTGCTCAGAGACACTCCATTTGGAATGATATCCAGGTTTTTAATTGCTGTCAATTGTACAGGCGACGCAAATGCATTCTCTCTCTTTCTTGGTAAGAACTCTTGAGCATAATGAACGACGTTCTCTCTCAAATGGCCATTTTCTTTGTGAGCGATTGTGATCTCTGCGTCTTGATCTGTTCTTTTATCTTTCTTTTGCAGACTGGAAAAGAGAAGCCTCTCTAAGTTGGAGAGGGGAGCTTCCAACAGAAGGTAAAAGGGTATCGCCAGCAAGAAGGTCACCACCAAATTTGCTGTGTACTCGTAAAGCTAGCAAAAAGAAAAATTATAGTTCAATGATTTGGCGTGAAATAGGACGGATTAAGTTTCATGTTTGTGAAAGTCAATGTGATGATGCCATGCAATTAACACGTTCATGCCGGGAAAAGTGAAAATACTGGTACGGGAAAAGATAAAATACTGGTAGGAGAACTATTTCAATATTAGATAATACTCGGGAGGAGTTAATCTATTCTCAACATTAACAATTCCCTGCAAGAAAATTTATCACGGAGAAGAAGCAATTCAATATAAAAATTGCATCCGCTAAAAAGAATTGGTAGTTATGGATTTTTATTAGTACCGGAAAAAAACTAAAAAATGAAATTTATTGTTACCAGATTTTACTCCGGTGCGCTGCCAAGATGAGACAATCTAGCGTGACCCACCGGTGGGTCACCCCGGCGTGAACGTGTTAAGGAAACAACATATCAGAGGATTGATATTCCTGCGTCAAATAAGTAAAAAATGGTTACTAATTGATTTACATAAGACAATTTTGTTTACCGTTACATGCTGAAAATTTAAAGATAAATATTTTAATCGAAATCAGATCCTGTTAGTTCCCTATGGGGCGGATAAATATTTTCTAGTGGTAGTCTTTTAACGTATGATCCTTGGTTTAGTAAATTCGGTATATAGAGATTTTATTTACCGCTACTTCTAAATAATTCAAGGGCTTATGTGATACACCACTTTGTTACCACTACCATGTTTGTTACCATGTTGAGCATTTTAAAAAATTAGTAAAATTAACCGAAAATCAGCAAATTTTAGTTTGTAGTTCTCTAGAGTTAATTAAAATATTTTGTCCGATCCGGAGCAATTGACATCTCTTCGAAATTCTCTCATTCTCCACAATACTATTTGCATTCCAATAACTCATGATACCCCTAAAGCAATCTTACGAACTAGGAAAAGGAACCCAGTTACGATACTTGTTCAATTTTCAATGCTAATACTATTGTATAATATACATGCACTGTATATTATCCAATGTACAGTGTATTGCAACTTTCTGCTCTTTTCGGCTAATTTCTTCTAGTGGTATTTCAAGTTTTAATGTGTTATTCTTTGTTTAGTAAATTGGATTTCAAATTAGATTTATTTTATTACCGTCGTTGAACAGCCGACCCAATTTTTTTTTCCTCGTTTACGACTACTAATGTTCAACTTCGTAGTCTTGAAATTTTTAACCCAATCCAGAACACAAGGGAACTCCTGGATTAAGTACTGAGAGAAATTTGCCTTCGTGGAGGACCTTTTAAGGGAACTAACACCCATTTGAGTCAAATGGAGAGGAAAACCACGAAAACCTCCCACTGTTAGCCCGACGGCAAGGGGACTCTAACCTATGATTCCGTCTACCAATGAGAATATTTTACACCAACACTGTGGTTGGTACATGCCGGATGCGGAATTCGTATCGAACAGCCCTAGTTGGGATTCGAACCCGGTTCACCTCATTGGAAGGCGAACGCTCTATCCCCTGAGCCATCACGGCTCACACCACTACATATGAATAATTCCAAAGTTTATATAAAAAGCGATTTTTTTTCTTTCTTTTGTGAAAAGGCTATGAAAATCTTTGGTAAAATTAACCAAAATACTAAAAACTTTTGTTTCCGATTGTCTACCACTCAATAAAATAATGAGCAATAAACGTAACTAGTGGGCTGCGCCCCCTTCTCGCTAACGCTTGCCAACCCCCGAAAATTGCTACGCAATCTTATATGGTTTTCTTCGCAAACCAAGCTCGCTTCGCTCGCTACTAACTTAGGTACATTGCAAATGCACAAAATTCTAAGAATTCAAAACAATCATTCAAATCCATATAACAGCTTTTTTTTTAAAAAAAAATTACTTCTTTTTAGTAAATACTAAGTCATTAAAATAAATTTGAATTCAAATAAAGACTCATTGACTGAGACTCATTTTTCAATGAATAACTAATAACAATAATAAAACAAATAAATTTGTGATATAAATCAAAAATCGTCAAATAAATTCGTAATATATAAATTCGTGAAAAAAAAGCGCTTTCGACAAAATACTAAAATAGAGATCGATCGACAAAGACTACTCACTTCTGCCTAATTTAATAGTATGAGATTGTCGCAACTGAATTGTTATTTCAGTTTCCGTTTTCAAAAGCGCTATGTCATTGGCATGTGACATTTTTAGCGGCAATCATTGGTCGATTTTCTAGCTTTGCCATTCGGGGAGTTGTAATCAGGCTTTTTTTTGTCGCCGTGTAAGAGAAATATATATATCGATAGATAGCAGTCCTGTGCACAACATACTGTGGGACGTAAAAGAGAACTTTTTTTCAACGTTTCCATATCAAAAATTTCCCTCTTATGATATGATTTTAGGGAAAAGATAAAATCAGAAAAATACTTATCCTGTCTCATTTATAGTCTCAGTACAATTCTTTTGAGCCTTTACTATGCCAGTAACTCATAAGAAATACTATTCTCTTTTTTAAAAAAATTTCATAGTACATAACAAATAAAAGAGTGGCTTACCACTGTTTTGTAATAAACATTTTATTTGTTTATGCCACATCTGTTGAAAATAAATCCGTTGTATTTTTATTCAAATCTATTTCAGAAAAATTTATAATGAAATAAACTCAAAGTTTTCAAAGTGTAAGCGGTATGCGATACTAATATAAAACTTTATTTTCTTCCCAGAAATAGTCATAGAAATATCGATGTTGGACCCATTTCTATTTCAAAAGCAATTTATATGCAAAACTTGATCTGAAAAAGGTCCCTGGCATCTCACCAAGTTGCTAATGCTTTAAATTATTTTTTCTGAAAAGTCGTTCCATTCTAGATCAGAAATTTATTTTGTGCTTTTCACTTTTCTTTACAAATTTTCGTAGTTCAAAATATTAAACAAATGTTTATGTACATAATAAATAAAAAGAAGGTTTTCTTAAAGTCCAGTTTCTTAAATTCAAAATTGTATTATATTGGACTATTTCTGAATTCCAAACAATAACATCCTAAAAATGTTAAGCTATAACAGTTTGATCAGAGGGGACAACGCAAACAACCACTCTGAAATTCAGAATTTTAAAATTTTTGTATCTCAGTATTTAGTGTCCAATTTATTCGATGACCGTTATAGACATAATAGGAAAATAAACAAAAATGTATTCCGTGTTTATATTTTTAATACGATAAATATGCACAGCACGAAAAAAAAATAGCGCTCACTCTAAATAACTTTTGAACTAATGATCGGATCTTCACGTTCTAGGACTCAACTTTAATGGATCGAAGACGTGATCTCACATATGCTAATTAATTATTGCAGACGATGTTTTTAGTTACGAAATCAGACACAAAAACGTACTTTCTCTTAATAAAAACACATTTTTGCAACTGTTTCGGATTCATAACCCTCAAAATATGGGGGGAAATTTTCAAAATTCGATTTCTCAGGACTTTTTTGACCGATTTCACTCAAATATGCCATTTAAAACTTTGCCATTTAAAACTGCACTCTTTAAAATGATGTAAAAAATTGTATACCTTACAATTCAAAAATGTTCCGACTGTTATTAAATAAAATAATGAAGAAAATAACAAATATTTGCCATAAGTTTTATTTTTCATGGAATTATCATTGGAAAAAATAAATTTATATTTGCGTGCAAAAATATTTAAATTCGCTTAAACTATTTTCGTGATGTGGTGAAATACGAAAAAAGCAAAATTAACATACAGGGAGTAGTAGTTCATTTACGTCACATTAGAGCTGCACAATGGGCAGAAGGGATGGCACCCCCGCTTCTCTAGCCTGACGACCTGCACGCGAAGTCGGGCACTTTACGGTAGAACAGTTTTACGAGGACCTATACAGCACATCCTCGGTCCCTACACAGATTAACATTCAGGTATCCAAACTTTGACGGACAGCTCTCCCGACAAAACTCTTGGGACCATATTTTCAGATTGGGTTTATCCCCATATTTTGGGAGTCAGAAATCCGAATCCGCAGAGGAAAAAAAAGGTATGTTTATTCAGAGAAAGTACGTTTTGGGCCTGATTTCGTATCTTAAATTATCGTCTGTATTAATTAGTTAGTATAATTGAGCCTTGAACCTTTAAGATTGAATACTAGAACACAAAGATCCGATCATTAGATCAAAAGTAATTCAGGATGGTCCGCTTTTTATTTTGCGAACTGCATACGGTCAAATTATGTTTTTTATTTTAAAATAATAAATAAAAAGAACGAGTTTTTTTTTTTTAATAGCTAATTTCACATTGGTTTTTCCTTTCACTGGAAACGTTTCTCCGCTTATCGTTCGAATTAGGGTTAAAAAAGCAATTAACATGCATTCTGTACTCACCACATTATAATGACTGAAGAACATTCGTTCCCTGAGGGAACCGTTTCTTGTCCAGATAACGAGACTGTGCAATAAATACATCATGAATGTCAACCTGCTCAGAGGCGCTAGTTTCGCTGAGGATAGGAGGCGGTTCACAAGTCCTAACGGAAAAGAAATTCAAATTACCAAATTAACACTTCTCTCGAATTTAAAAACGATCTGGTTACGATAGCAAACAAAATTCTTTTATGAGCATGTCTTAACGCTTGCGTCATGACGGACTTGTTTTCCAGGAATATTCGCGGTGCTTTATTATTGTATTAGTGAATATGGCTATTAATAATCAGGGCTGCTACCATTTTACGCTTTTTGTGAAAATTTATTCTAATGGTAGCTATGTTTATGTTTTAATGATGCATTTTTTTAAAATTAATTTTAACTTGTTTTCCGCACCACTGCATATAAGTGATTAAAAATCTCATAAATCATAATCATAAATCTCACTTTCAGAGATGCCAACTGCTCCGAACACGCCAAAATAATTTAAAAAACGGTAAATAACTTAAAGTAAATTTTGGAAATAATTTATTTTTTTGCTTGCTTTTTAGAAGGTATAACATGACAAACTAATAGAAAGTGGTGAATTATATAAGCCTACGAATTATTTAGAAATAGTGGTGGATAAAAATCTACTAAATTGAATTTAATAAACGAAGAAACACAATTGATAAACTACCACTTTTAAATATATATTTGCTCTCCGGAGCAAGTTGGCATCTCTGCACTTTGTTCCAACTTATTCCAGATGAGGCTTTTAAAATGTTGGCAAAATTACCACACTTTCTAAAAGCTTTGTTTTTTAAAATCTCTACCACTCTATGAAATATTTTTCAAAAAGCGTAATAATTGGCAGGCTATTATTTTCAGATTATTATTTTTCAAAGTAGAATAAACAAGTTTTAAAAGAATTTGTGTTTTTTCTTCAATTTTAGTTCTGCGGGGGAACTCTAAAGTGCAGAGGGTGGGACAAAAAGGCGTGTCACTGTCGCGGTGTAAGTGTTAAACTATATAGTTGTTTTCATACTTTTAAGAGTTAAAGTGACAGATATTCTAGAGCTTTGACATTTGAGTTTAAATTGATTTTAGTCGGAATATTTTTCATAACTAGGACTGGGCGATATAAGAAATTTTATATCGTGATGCATCGTCAGTTTTGCACGTGATAAAGCGATGTATCGCGATATAGTATTTTTGAAATTCATTTACTTGTAAGGAGCAGAAGGTCGGATTTCTATCAAAACTTCATACTCAGATTGATTTAAATCAATTTATGAATTTGATGTATATGTTTTGCTTAAGAAAGATATTAATGTTATATTTTCTAAAAATGATCGCTCAAATAACGAAAGATTTAAAAATAAATAATAAAAAAATAAATAAAATTGAAATTTATCAATATATTTACCTAACAATATAGAAAGAAAATTTAAAAAATAAGTTCGTTGAAAATTATTTGTGTGCTTAAAACAAAGTGCTAAATAAATTAAACAAAAAAAAAAAAACACTTTTAAAACAACACTATTTTTCATCATTATTATTTCACATAAATAATAAAGTTAAATTGAATAATTACCGAATTCTGAACGAAAAAACAAAGTAAAGTTTAATTTCTTAAAAATAAAACAAAAGAATTATGATATTCGATAATATATTCAACTGACAATATTGAAAGAAAATTAAAAAACACGATTATACTCTTTAATAAAACGAAGTGCTAAATGATTTTAAAAAAAGAAGTCGCAATCGCAAGCATTACTAATTTTTTTGAATAAACAAAGTTGATTGACTTATGTCCAAATCCAAAAGAGGAAAAATAAGTTTTGTTATAATTTTATTTATAAAAATGAAAACAACTGAAGATTTATAAATTTAAACTCAGTAATAAAAACCCATTAAATTATTATTTTATCCAAAAAGTTTTTAATAAATTAAAAAATAGCCTAACAATTTTAATTACTTTTTAATTTAATTCTTTATGGTCACCTTAAATTAGATTTCCGTCTGTAATAAATTCAATAATGTAAAATAAAACTTAAACATGTAATATCAAAATTAATTTTCCCATTTAAAAATTAAAAAGAAAGCTTTGTTTCAAAAAAAAATTTCCTAATTAATTAAGAAACACTTCTTTATATATTCTTTTCAATAATAGATTACGTTCAGAACAGGGTAACGATCACAAAGTTTCTGAAAATAATCTACAAGAAACGATATTAAGTCGCGACAAAGAAGAAAAAAAAACTAAGAGGTGCGGAAACGAACATGCGAGATCACGATATATGTTCTTAAAACTGATTCTGATTCTACCGCTCATCAATCAAGGCCGTTTCAATATAACGATACGTACATCGTCTTCCCCAGCGCGAGTTGGCTTTGGAACGTAAGAGATCCTTTCGTGTCTTGTATCGCTATATCGTATATCGCTATATCGTTCGTCTTCTTTACTCGACGGCTTAAATCAGATTTCTGATGCATCGCCTGGAACGAAAGTCGCTGTATCAGCCTGCCGATACAGACGTTAAATCGATATGTCGCGATATATCGATTTATAGCCCAGTCCTATTCACAACAGATTGTTTCACTCAAATAGTGCCGCTTTATGCACAAAAGCACTATCTTCAGTTATTTTCCATTTTCAGTATTCCTCTTTATTATGTTCGTGCTACTTATGGTATGGAAAAAAGATTCTAAAGAAGGTCTTGGCCCGGAAAGGGCTGCCGAATCAATAAAGAAGAAAGAAGAAGTTACTTATAATAAGTTTTTATGATAAATACCTATTACTTGAAGTACCTGACACTATTTATTAAGAATTGGGTATAATATAAAAAAAACACAACTACTTCCACTTAGTAGGAATAACATTTACCATGACGCAATGCTAAATTCTATGCCACTATCCACATAAATCAATTATTAATCAAGAATCGAATATCAATTACTTTTCTTTATAATGCAATAAAATCTGGCGAGCAGCTATTTAAACGATCAAACACTTCGTTTGTTTATTTGTGGCTTGAAGTTAGGCTCGCAGAAAATGCCGTTCATGGGTTAAATTTAGTAGGAATAACACAACCTGTGAAGTAGGCTATAGTAATAAAAAGGAAAACCGAGGATTGCAAAAATTGGAGTTTCTGAGTATATTAGAGATTCTTAATATCACTTTTATACTTACTGTACACTTTATATAATTTTGATATAACATTATTTTGCCTTCCAAATCAAGATGGCAGTATCTGTAATTTTCTCATTTTCGGTTTTCCTTGGGATAGTATTAGATAAATAATAGTATACCTATTGCTTAAAGTACTTCATACAATTTATAATAATAACTAGAAAGAACTTAATAAAGAGAAAAACCGAAAATAGTAAAAATTTGCGATACTGTCAACGGTTGTTTAAATTATATCAGAACAATAAATTTAACATTAAAAAAATTGTTGTCTTGTTTCGAATTTCTAATAAATTGAAAAAAAACTTTTCAAAACAAGACAGTTATTAATTTTAATGACTTTTCAAAGTGAACGAAGCATACTGGAAAGAATTATAAAACTTTTGTATGAGAAAGTTAAAAAAAAAAAGCATTCGTTTGGGGAGATTAAGAAATATAATAAAAAAATTAATCACGAGGAAATTTTAAGAGTTTGACTAAGTAGTCTGAAACCAAACTTTGAACAGTTTATTGGTGTTCTTCAAAACTGTATAGACAAAATAAATTGCACACATTTTTTTAAAATTCTTTATTTAGTGTTTTTCTTAAAACTTCTTTATTATTTATAAAAAATAATGAGATAGTGCACTTTGTTATTCAAGTTTATAATTCTCACATTTTATTTGCTCTGAAGTTTTATCTAAAGTTATTTTATTTTGCTGTCTCATTTTTATACTCCATAATGATGTTCTGTCTGCAAATTTCACGTTATTAATTCATTTTTTATTCTGAATAACATATTATTATATTTTATTGAAATATGCTACGTTAACAGCAATGGTTTTATTTCAGAGGAACATTTCCGCCAACTTCATTTATTCCAACCAATAAATTTTATTTTATTTATTTAATAACTCATTTTTTTATATTTTATTTTGATTTTTTCTCCGGCCCAGGTGGGGCAGGAACTGAGTTACTCCTTGTTACGTAAAAATTGTACTGTAATACAATACCTATCCGAATTCGGAGCTGAAAAACATTTAAATTGCATAAATAATTACTTTCGTTCAAGATCAAACCGAATCGAGCCTTCATACGCACTTTAACCCTTGCGCGCCGTATCAATCGATGTAAAAAGATAAAACTGGTAACCAAAGTATCTCTTTAGCAGTTTATTTGCGGGTGGGGCTATAATTGCTTGATTTATTTAATTCACCATTACTTAGCTCAAAATAAAATTATTTAGTAACTGACATTGATTATATATATGATTAAACTAACAATAATTAATGTAAAAGCAAAGTAAGTCTGTCAAATTAGCAAAGCCTACATTTAAGCTACCGTTTTTTATTTATTTACATCCTAATTCTGATTTTGTACAAATGCTTTAATGAATCACCCGTCCCCAAGGGGTTAATGGGTGTTATTAATTGATGAAGCACCAATAATTGATATTTTTACTCCATTCATGGTTGGCAACAAGCCAGACAAAGTGTTGTTATCGTTAATGAGTGCTCCGTAAATTCTGGAAAATTAGGGTAAATTGTGATTTTATTTGTGTTAGAAGTGATATAATCGATAACAGAAGACTCCTGCTAAACAAAATAGGTGAATTTACTTAATTATCTGAAAATTACATTTCTGAAGAATATGAACTTTCTTAATTTGCGATTTATGATGGCCGACAGTGACGCCTAACTAAGCTTAGGTATCGACCCCATTACCTACAGAACAGCAAGTTTCAAGATCATAGTCGATTATTTGAAAATAATTTCAAAAGATTGAGTTGGCAAACTTATCACAGCCTAATTAAAACCAAGTAAGTTTCAGTCCCCTAAACTGATCAAGATAATTGATTAAACTGATAAATTTTACGAAACAATTACGTCTACAAAAAAAAAAAAAAAAAAAAATTGGAATTTCACCCCAAAAAAAAAAAAAAAATCACGTTGAGTTCACCAATAAAAATGGCTCTTTCTGCATGTCACATTTTAACTTCGTAGTTATTTTCATCAGGCAATCGCATACCTGCCAACTTTTAATCCCTTCCATTATGATTTTTCCCAGTGGTATTAAAATGGAATACAAATTTCAATTTTAAGCAAAAAAATACGTTGTATTCGAAAAAGCTTAAGCTGCCTACCATGATAGTAACACATATTAATATATATGCTTAATTTTTTTAAGAATAGTGGTGATGAAAATCATTTAAAAATTTAATTTTTAAAAGAAAAAATAGTATATATTTACTACCACTTTAAATATAAAAATAAATTTTACGCCAAATGCGTATAAGTTGGCAGGTATGCAATATATCGTGAAGCTGTCTACAGAAATGTGGTCATTTTTTCCTACAAAAAAAAATAAGAACTTAGGAAAAAAAAAACTCGTAAACAAATATGGCTCTTTCAGCATGCCATTTTTCACTTTTGTTTTCAATTTTTCGTTAGCAACTTTACGTTTTATATTTCAAATCACTTTTGTTTCTTCTCTTTCACGTCTAGCAAGTTTTAAAAATTTTGGAGCCAATTTTTGAGCACTTGAAACATGTTGACTTTTATTTTCATCTGCATATTTTTGAAACCAATCGAGTTTTTTTTTAAATTAAGTAATATTAAAAGAAAGAATTTATTTTTAACAATTGTTATTAAATAAAATATGCTTTTAAAAGAACAAGAAGCATTTGAAAAATTTTACCTCCATTTCCAGTTACGCAAACAAAAGTAACCCATGCGATGCTCAGTGTATATGTGCTCCGGTGAGCAGCGGCGAAAACTGCTGTTAGCAACATCCCATGGGGCTCTCCAATATTCCATCTATGGGCTCCATATATAGACAGCAAAGCGAAAGCAGTTGATACAACCCATCCAGATGCGTTAAAAACCTAAATAAATAGTGAATTTCATGCAAATTTTTGAAAAGTCAGCAAAGATTACAGTTTAGTTCTTCTGTATACAATTTTCATCAACGCCTCCTATAACTGAAAGCCTCCACACGGTTTTTTGTAGGTAGTTCGATCAGACCACTATGAAGGTTAACAAGCTTACGAAAGAAGCATTTTTGAATATGGTTTGTTTGATTGATTGATTTGTTTGATTGACTGATTGGTTTGTTTGTTTGATATGATTGCTTATTTTCTTGTCAACCACTACAGATTTAGTTCTGAAATATATATGATAAATTTCTCTCAATTACTTTTGAAAAAGAGTTTGGATTCATGCTCACTGGTAAACTTTTTAAATAGTCTGCCCTGACTACTTGTAAAAAAACCGTGTGGAGGCTTTCTGATGTAGGAGGCTTACTTTAACTGACTTACTTTAGGAATTTTAAAGTTGTTGTAATGAATCATCATGTATCCAACGACAATGCCAATATAGTAAGGGCCAGCATGTGTGAATGTCCGAATATGTACAATTTCTACTGTTTCTTCTATTTTTCTAAAAAGTGAAAAAGATATTGATTGGATTTCAAATCTTGCCATTATGTTATGCATATGAAACTCTTGAAGAAGAATGTAAGATGTTCATTTGATAAGCCTAATGTTTTTTTAAATGCATTCAACTTAATTATTATTAATCAAATTATATTTTAATTTTCAAATGCATATGCTTATAATATTTCATAAATCTAACTATTAGTAGGCTAGGGTAAATATAGACTATGATTTACTATTAAAGTGATTTTTAATCTGTACACAAGGACACCAGGATTATTGGGACAAACCTTAAAGGGAGGCAGGGGACATCACAAGGATTCAGATTTGCATCGGAAACATCTTCGATCCATGGTTGGAAACATCTTCGTTCGCCATTAGGTAGTGTTATTAACAAGATGGATTGGGCTTTGTGAACTGGTTTCTTGGCCACCACGCTCTCCAGATATAAGCAACATTGTTTTCTTTCCTTAAGTTGCATTGAAAAGTGCCATGCACGCAACGTCTGTGGATTCCGATATTGATCTGGTTGCAAGAATCGTCTGAACTGCTGCGGATATGAAGAAAAAAAATCCAGGTGCAGTTGAGTAACGTATTTCGCTAATCCATGCCCCGGCGGTGTAATGCATGCATCGCTAGCAATGGTTGAAACTTTGAACATCTTTTGTGACATTTTCACGTATCATCTACCACAACACATGTGATATCTTTAACTGATAAATATTTCAGATGATCTCAGTCTTGTGTCTCTTTGTTTCGTGTACTTGTCATACTACTTTCCAATCCCGGGTTGCAAAGCAATTCTAAATCCTTTTGACGTCCCCTACCTTCCCTTAAAGGCAAAACATTCATTTAATCACTCACTTATTATTAATTCTCCTATTTTCGATGAAGTTAGGTAGCTAAAATTTGGAACATATGTTCTTTATGCAGCAAATCAGTAAAATTAAAAAGTTTCATTTCGATATTTTTAATTATTGAGGTATTTAGCCTAACTAGCAGTTTTGCTAAATTACACGTTTTTAACAAGGCATAAGTCTCAAATTTCAACCACATGTTCTTTATGGCATAAAGAAATTGGAGGTATTTCGTCTCATTGACAGTAATGCAGACAAGATATTAGTTTAAAATTTAAAATTAGAATCCCGTGTTTAGAACAAAATAAATCTGAAATCTGAAAAAAGGTTTCAATTCGTTTTTCGTTGAAGGATATTTTGTATCTAATGATCGAAGTATTTTGAGAAAATTAGCCTAATTGACAGTAATGCATAATAACACATTAGCAAGAAAAGTCTCAATGCAAAATCTCAATTACTCACAGGTTACTGAAGTTTATGGTTCCCAGATTAAAGATTTCCTGGTTACTGAATTCAATCAAAAATAAAATTAAAAATCCAACTAGAAAAGATAAATAATGCAGCTTTAGATATTCTTTCGTTTACAATACTCAAAGAATTTTATTTACAATAACAATTAATTCATAAATTTGCTTAATCAATGATAGACGTTTGATTTGGCTTAATATTAACTGATGTAGGTATGAATTTGAGCTAAAGATAAAGAAACTTTCATTCTTATAAGCTTATATTTCAGGGTGTCTAATGAGAAAATTACAGAAGTTTTAGAAGAAAAATTATGCTAAATATCTACCTGGTATTACATTTTCTCGGTCAAAGAGTGCATCAAAATACTTACACGTTATTCCCAGATGTAATAAGAATAATTGGCGGAATATCTCTCAAATAAGTAAGGATTCCGACGATAACATTGCAAGAGATAATTATTGAAGCGATGAAAGAAAGTCCCAGCTTCGGCCACCTAAATAAGTCACGAAAATTTAGAGTCAAGAACATTAATTTTCGTAGATAAAAAAATGAATTCTTATTTATTTATTTTTAATCAGTTTAAAAACCTAATAAATATCATTTTTTGTAATATTTTAACATAAAAATATTTAATTTTTTTAGAAATAAAACAGCTACATCTTCATTTTAAAAATTAAATTATTTTACAATATTCTTACTGCTTAAATTTCGAATTAAATTCTCTGATTTAAAATTCAAGTCCAAAGGCTGCACATTTACTAAGTATGTTTTTTATTCAAATTTGTTTTTGTTCTAGGTTAATAAGACTTAAGTATTGAAATGGATTTTATGCATACAAAATAATGAAATTGCAGGATATGTTTTATACGTGAAAATTTTTATAAAATATATTTTTAACTAAACAGAACATTTCTTACTTGTGTAATAGATAAAGAACTGCAATCGAAACAACATGAAGTTGAAAATCAGCTGAAAGGTACCAAGTAGGGTGAACGCACTAGAAAAAAGAAGCATACACTTATAAGTGATTCTTATAAACTTATAATAAGTGAAATAAAACATTAGAATATCAAAAATGAATAAGTGGTAGTTACTTGATTAAAAAACTTCATTGGCTTCATAAATATACAGATTGGAAGTAACAGTTGTCCTGTTTCAAGGGAAGAAAATAAGCGCCCTTTTTTCAAGAATTGCCAGACGTGTTTGAGAAGATACAAAAGTGATTTGCAATATGAAACGGAAAGTTGCCAAAGAAAAGTGGGAAATGAAGGTGAGAAACTAAACAAGAAAAACCACAGTAGCCAAGACAGAATAAAAATATACTTGAAAGAAACAGAACGAGAAAAACCATTGTGACCGAGAGGGGCAAATCAGGGTAAAATGCATTTCTATGCGCTATTCAGAGTTGGTAAAGAATTAATGTCATTAACAAGGAAATAAGTATTCATAGGAATGAAAGAAGATTCCAGGGCATCAAGATGAGCATATATGTTTGGAGTGGAAAAGTGTTAGTTTATTTAAATGGTAACAAAGTATCTCTAGAAAGAAATTATCAAGTAAACACTTTTATTATAAATATTTACCTCAAAAAATAGTTGTTTAATAGCAAATTTTATTTCAAATTGACTAATTCTTTTTTTATTGCATTCCATTAATTAGACTGGCTTTTACAGATTAATGATACAAGCATGAAAATTAAATTTCTCGAACACTTCCTTGTCTTTCAATCGAGTTAATGATACTCTCATTTGCATATTGGCCAACATTTAACATAGGCTAACTCAAAATCCAATAATTTTGTTTTAATCAATATGTATCATGTTGTCGCAAGCTTGGATACATCAGTCAAGGTTATTCAGATATTTTGACTCTAGGACTAATCACCGAAAATATTAAAAGCAGTGGAACCATTCCCTCTGAAGAGGATCGAAATTGCAGTTGTCTTCGTATCATCTTCTGAGATGTTTCCTTGACCGCCGCGAATAGCACAATAAAATACCTACATAAATAAAATAGGTATTTTATTTATGCGATTTTATTTATGTAGGTATTTTATTTATACGAATAGCATAAATAAAATACCTACTTACCAAAAAAGATTAAGTTATGAAAAGGCATTTTGCATAGTTTAAGCTGTTAACATTTACCCTACTTGATGAAGACTTAGTGTTTGCAAAACCTAGTAGTAGTGTTTAACACGTTCACGCCGGGTGTTGGGCCTGAAAGCGGGAAGCAAAAGAGAAAATACTGGTAGGAGAACTATTTCAATATTAGATAATATTCGGGAGGAGTTAATCTATTCTCGACAATAACAATTCACTGTAAGGAAATTTATCACGGCGAAGAAGCAATTCAATATAAAAATTGCATCCGTTAAAAAGAATTGGTAGTTATGGATTTTTATTATCCCCCAAAAAAACTTAAAAATGAAATTTATTTGTTACCAGTTTTTACTCCGGTGCGCTGCCCGATGAGACAATCTAGCGTGACCCACCGGTGGGTCACCCCGGGGTGAACGTGTTAAGCTGACTTTGATTCATGGTGGGGTCGGCAACCTGTGGCTCGCGAGCCACAGGTGGCTCTTTTGATGTAAAGCTGCGGCTCTCCAGTTCCATACGAAAAAATTTATAAATTGTTACCAAAACCCTTAAAAGTAAGAAAAAATATTTTTAAGTACCTAATTTCTCAAGAGCTTTCTATTATAATCGTTAATTACAAACCGCTAAGCTCAGGCCCGTCGTTAATTTGGGTTAGAGAGGTGTCTCATTCCGACTCGATTTCGAGTATTCACCCAGAAAAGTATCAAGTCTGTTGTCTGTTTGAGCATGCCGTTACCAACACTATGAAAAGGCACAAAAAAAGGATGGTGCCCGCAGCTCTGATCTTGTGAAACAGCAGACAAAACCCCGGAAATTTCTGTCAACTTGAAAAATCCAGGGTGTTTTAAAAGTATTTAGCTAGAAATGCCTTTTTCTCACATTTTCTCTTACTCTTTCTAAGAATAAAGACAATATCTTTGTCCATGTCGTTAAGGAGGGGAAGGAAAGGGCTCAATGCACATACAGCTGTGGTTTTCTCTATATGACTGTCCAGTTTCTTTTCACTCACCCCACCAGTTACTTCACTGACCTGTCCAGTACCAGTTTACAAGTACTTAGTTACTCAAAGCGTATTTTATAAATTAATATTATTATTGAATGTAAGTATAAATATTTTACGAATATTTACTATTTGCAGTCTTATTGTTTAAATATTAAGGTAAAATTAAATTGCATTAAATATGTTATTTTCAAAATAAATTAATTCCTCAATTATTGCTTCAAAATTTTAGGTATAAGACTTTTTTTCAAAAAAGAAAAAAAAATTATTTTTTTAAAAATATATATGGGTAAAAATTGATTTTTCTGAAGTAGATAAAAAAAAATTTAATCTCTTTTCTTCAGTAAAATGATTAAAAGAAAGAAAAAAGAGTAATTTTTTTATGTTATTTATATTCATTAGTAGGAGCTTGAGATAGAAATAGATAAATCACATTTGAATTCTAAATATAGGAATTCTTTTTCCTTTTTTAAAACAGTTAATTACTAAGCTTCTTAATTTTGTGTTTGAAATAGCAATTTATTTTTAAATTTAATTTTTTCAGTTGAGATTATTTTTTATAGATCTTATTTAATTGAAATTTCAAAAATCAAATTCTATATTTGTTCGTAGTATTTGTTTTTATAATAAGTTCAAACTTCTATCCTTTATGAACAAAACTATACTAATGCTTTTTTTATTAAAAATTTAATGCGTTTAAAAATAGAATTGCGTTTAAAAAAAGCTTCAGTTTTTTTTAAAATAATTTTTTTTCAATCTTTTTTGTTACTACGTTGATGTATTTCGTATATATTTAATGTTTTTTATATTATATTTTAGACTTAAGTTAACAATTTTCCATTTGTTTAAGTTAGTTATTAGTATAAAGAAACTTAATATTTTTGTAATTATGTAAAAACTCAATTCGCAGTTTTGTATTAAAAGGCAGGATAATTAACAAAATAAATAATTAACAAAATTGTACTTTAACTGCCTTAACTAGAAAAAAAATTATTTTGCGATTTAAGGTTTTTTTTTTTTTTATTTAATATTTAAAAAAAAAAAACTTAAACGTTCTTCGGTAAAGCATTATTTACAAATCATCAAATTTTACAAATATTTATTTATGATTAATCATGCTACAATGTTTGAATACATAGTTAAATTTTTTTAAATTTTATTTATTATTTTTATTGTGTTATTTTCATATAGAGAAATATTCGGATAAAAAATTTAGCATTCTACAAATTATTTAAGGCAAGAATGCTGAAAAAATTTATCTGTACTTCCAAAACTAGTTCATCCCCCCCCAGAAAAAAAGAACTATTTCTATATCCCCATTCAAGATTTTATTCACAGCTCTTATATTAATTACAATGTAAATTATAAAATGAATAATAAAAATAAATTATTAAATAAAAATGAAAAATAAAATTTTAGTAATAAATAAGCATTAAAAGTAATTATTCGCAAATAAGATTACTAAAATTAAATAAATACGCATATAATATTTGAAATGCATAAAAAAGAATCCTACTTAGATTAAGAATTTTAAAAAAAATGCACGAGTCATAATTGATGTCTGATACTTTTTCAGTTTAATGAACATATACTAATTTAATTTTCATCTACATTTTTTAAAGCCTTTGATGTGTATCACATGTTATTATTATGTAAAACATGATGTTATGAAAAGACCACCCTTAATATAAATTTTTATAAACCTTGTCAAAAATAAAGATAAAAATCTACTTCAGCGGAAGTAGTAAATTAAAATTTAAAAGGGAAAAAACAAGCATATGAATTTAAAAAATATCTGATACAATACATTGATAATAATCTTTATAATAATAGTAATAATAACAGGCCTGTTTAATTGCCAGGTGAATGTTAAAGTTTTTAATTTATAAAGTTATTTAATTTGGTAAAAAATCGTTAATCGCCTTTTTACACTTGCCTTCCTCAATAGTGATTAGTTTGTTTTCGGTAGTTAAAATTCTAACGTGTGACCTCTATCCTTTCTTTCTCGCTTTCACTTGAAACAAAATTTCTTTAAATGCATATGCGGGAGCCGTCACTCCGAATCACCCGCATATTATTAAATTTCATAATCAAATACATTAATGTTGTAATTTTGCGTATAAAAGATATTTAAAATAATAGAAGATCGTTACTTTCAACGACTTTTATTAAATTAATTTTTAAAAAAAATGTTAAATTATTTGAGTCGGAAAGCTCGAGGCTCTATAAATTTTAAAATTTTTTACAATAAATAGAAAAAGTATGTGACCATCGTTTCTAGCACTTCATCATAAGTCGATTTAATGTTTGCTTTGACAAAAAATGTTTCAATTTATTTAAATGTTCAATAATTAAGTGCTTAAAAATTTTTTTTAACAGTTACAAGAATAGACGGTACATATTTCTTAAAAAAGGAAAATTGTGAAAAAATTCTGATATAATATAAATGAATATTATTGCGGAATTGCTATGAAAAATTAAATTTTTTTTTATAAAAACTGATAAGATTGTGTTTCGTTGCACATTCAATAGAAAAAAATCGCGTTTTCTGTTAAAAATTTGACAAGAATTAGTAAGAAAATTTAGAATTTTCATCGATCAAGTATTCTTATCCATCAAGTATTCATCAATCATCATTCAAGTATTCTTATCCCCCCAAAAGAAATAATTTTAAAAAATTAAATGAAAACTAAATTTTAAAAAAATTATTAACGTATTTTAAATATAAAGAATAAATGCATTCAAAACCGTTTTTTTTAATTAAAAATTAAATATACATAAAAAAATTCTATAGTATTAAATCAAAAATTTTTAGTGGCTCTTTAAACGCGGGAAATTTTGTAAAATTATAACTTTTGGCTCTTTCATTTTAAAAGGTTGCCGACCCCTGGTTAGTAAGTATGATTCAAAATGATTTTTCCAACCACGGCCTGCTTGTATAAATTGCTTCTAAACAAGGTAATGATTATTGCAATGTCCAGAATAATAAAATCACAAATTAAATAAGATTATAATAAAAATTCAATGCAGAACGGCTTTTGACAGATTGCATAATAAATCAAAACTTACTATATTCTTCTTTTCCATCCAATTACTAATGTATAATATACTTGTCCACCAATAGTTGGTGCAAGCCTTCAACTCAGGATCAACCATCTCGTACCAGAATGGACCAGAGCTGATGAGAGGTAAGAAGAAAAGCAGTCCAACGGTCAACAACAGAGGGGGTGTTAATCTGAAAGAAAGATTTCAATGTTCCTTAGTGGACTTCGTACCTAAAATGAACGAATCACGCTCTTTAAAAATATTGAAACCTGGTGTCGATTTCGCTGTTAAGAAGTAGTAAGTTTATTTTATCAAATTTCGCTTGAAAATTAACAATCCGAACTAAAGATTTGGTAAGTAATGATATATTTACATGCATGGCTGCCAACTATTTCGCCTTTTTGTAAAATATTTAATTGAATGTCGACAGTTAAAAACTAAAGCTTTGAGAATTAGTATGGTAATAATATGGAGAATGTGATGCCACAATTCCTACATTTCATATATTTCTTATCTTTTAAAATTTCTTAAACTTATTTTTTAATCATTCTTTAATTATATAATTTTTATTACAAATTTATAAAAAAATGAATATAAAATATTTTATTCTTTTCTTAACAATCAATGCAACGGCTAACTTTTTATTTTATATTAATGTAAGACTCATTAATTCACTGTTGCGACAAAATCGAAAACAAAAATCTATTATATATAATTCTCTTACGTGGCTCCCAAATTTTGGCTGATATACTTTGTACAACTAAATAAGATTCTTTTCACAACAGTTAAATATTTACTTTATTTTCTTCATTCATAGAGAAAACAGTCGGCAAAGAATTCTGTTAGGTTAAAAAACATTTCGCTAAAAAAATAACGAATTCTAAAAGAAATAAAAATAAACAACTTAAAAAATAAAAATGCTGTTGCCAGCCATAGAATTTTTTGAAAGTTAACTTAGCAACATAAATGAAAATGACATAGAAGCGCAACTAGATCAAAATTATGATACCTGAGCGCTTGACGTAACAAATCCTACAATTCTAAAACTGTTGTATCGCCAAATGCCCAAATTAACAATTGTGTTCTTAAAGAAATTGTATAAAAAGTTTTAAATAAACAACCTACTTCTACAACTGCTTCTTGAAGAACTTGGCTCATTGATTAAAAATATTGTTTTAATTTTACATTACTAACTTTACTTCTACTTTCATTATTGCTATGACCCTCTTTCATTACATTTTACAACTTCATGCTAAATTTGAGGACTTTAAGTGTTTTGTTCAACTTTAAGTTAAGTTGTTTTGTGGTTGAATACTGACATTTAGAAATGTGTACATAAAAAAATAATATTTAGAGGTTAAGAGTTGCCTCAGAAAAATTTGAATTGTTGACATTGAACTTAACAATGGAAACAATCGTTTTTGTGAAAAATTGAATTGTATTGTTGACATCGAAACTAAAAATATTGTGTTTCAACTTAACAATACTACCTTAATTTATACTTCTGAATTGCCTCGGAGAAATTTGAATTGTTAGCAATGACTTAAACAAAAAGTTTTATTTTAACTGACAAATACTATATTATAATTTTAACTTTTTCTATGACAATACTCATTTTCTTACTCTTTTCTTTGTTTTTTATAAATTTTATATTTTTGTGATAAAATAAAAAACTTATAGTTGTTCTGCTTCTGAACACTGATGAAAACACAAAATGATGGGCTTCAGCAACAATCAAAACTATATACATTTATTTTACAAATTCCATATTATTAAGGTGGCGCCCTTCAGAGAATTAAAAATACAAAATTATCTTCATCAAAGCCGATGCTTTACATCCGGCGTTCAGTGGCAGACTACTATTTCATATTGTTTTACAACACATGGCTTTAGCCCTCTGGTGTGAAAGACTTTAAAACAAAACTTACAACATTTACTTTTCTCAACAACTGAATTTTAGAATAGTGTGATTAAGAAAAATATGTGAACTGTTTGCAATTTCAAATTAATATTGAAATGTACAGGTTTAGAATTTTCTACAGTGAAAAGTTTTCGGAACTTCAGTATTCAAAAAAGTATACAAAAACTAGACGTTAAGAACGTATCCAATGAGCGAGCAAAGCGAGCATTGGATTGCAAAGCAATCCGAAATGAAATGCGAAAGCAGTTCCGGGGGTTGGTGAGCGCCAGCGAGCAGGGGGCGAAGCCTCCTAGTCTATTTATAACTCTTTATTATTAATTTCTTACCACCAAAACGTTTCAGTTACATGGTTATACTAATTCTCAAAGTCTTTTTGGCGATCTGCTTTTATAAAATTATTCTCTAATTTAATAATGGCTTGGCTTTATTTTTGGCTATGTTATATTTCGTAAAATCGCCAACCATGGATCTCTTCCGATGTTCAAAGTGTACATTGGGAAAAATTCATTTGCTTCCAATTTCCAATTTTTGGCGATTGGACTCGGGGGCCTTTGAGCCTCTCAGTCCCAACCGTTGAATATTTAACAGAAATTCTCGATGTGAGAAGAATGATTTTTTTTATCCCTTGAAGGGACTTTTTTTATATACAGGGTGATTCTAAAAAGATGGGAAAAATTTTAGAAAGTGATAGTACACACCGAGACAAGCAATTTTTATCAAGGAATGCATGGTCGAAAACAAAACCCAAAACCGCTAGAGGGCGTCAAAGTTTATGTTCTTATATGAGGCAAAAACACATAAAGAACGATGAAGTTAAGTTATAAAAGCAAATTTAATGGCATGTGATTGCAATAAGTGTTCAAAATAGTGGCCGGCAGCGGCTATGCTGGTACAACGGCGAAGAAAAGATAGGCAAACTTTCCCTGCTGAGGCCGAAAGTTTGGCGACAAATAACGTAGCGCAGTAACTCGCAATAGGAATGGAGCCTTCTCGTTTGCATGAAAAAACTTTCCAAATGCGCCAGCACCTTTGCGTTTTGTTTTCGACCATGTATTCTGTGAAAAAAATTGTTTGTCTGGGTGTGTACTATCACTTCCTAAAATTTTCCCCATCTTCTTAGAATCACCCTGTATATATATTTGAATGTGGCCATGTTCTACTTAACATTTACTTAATAATTAATTTTTTCAAAACGAATGGGATAATATCCCTATATCACATCAAAATTAAGATGTATCTGTAACCAACAAAAGTATGCTTAATACTACGATGGTGCTACCTAAGCAAGCCACTAAATTGAACTGAGCAACCGCCATTATATAGAATATAATTTTGACAACATTTTAAAAGCCTCACTGCGAAAGAGCTGGAACAAAGTGGTATCGAGATAAACTTTTGAATTAATTACATGAAGTGGTGTGGAATCTTACTTTAACTCAAATCTACAAGACAGAGAATAATGCATAAAAACATAAACTTAGCTACTACTAGAAGAAATTTTCACAAAGAGCATAAAAAGCTGACAGCCCCTCAAAATTATTGTAGTGGTAAGTAAATTTTTTTTCTTCATAAAATTTATTTCACCTTTTTAAAAAGCTAACAAAAAGTATTCCTGATCAGCACAAAAATTCGATAAGTTTAACGCAGAAAAAAAAAGTGAAGTGGAAGGAGTGAGCATTGACGTGGTTGCTAAACTAAGTGAATTTCTACTACTTCGATGACAAGTTTATTGCCACTCTAATAGTTTCGAGGGACCACTGAACATCTGTTGTTGTGTTTACAACCTTAACAAAAATACAACTCTTAGCTTGAATATTTCTTTTTTTAAGTTTTTAAAAATGGTACGAACCTTAATTTAGCTATATGTTTTATGCTTATTTTAGAAATATACTGAAAATAATTATAATAAGAATAAATTTAAATAACTTACCTTATATAGCGACGAAGAATGTATATTGGTACACTAATTCTACCCTTTGTTTTAATCATTATTTTTAAAACAGTGTAGCTTGTCAAAAGACCACTAAAATAGGAAATAATATTAAATGATGATAAAATTAGCTAAATAAATATATTATTATAGCAAATGTATACTGAGAGTTTTAAGTGGTTTGATGAAGCTCGACCAATAATTGCTTAGAAAGCTTTAAGAGCTAATCATGTTTTAAATAATATTTACCAAAACTTATTTTAAGAAAATAGCAATTCTTTAATTTATATATTATTTTTTTAAATCCATCTGCGATTAGACATAATTTTAATTGAAGTAATTGGAGATGTTGAAAACGTAGTATTTGGAATAGAAAACTTTACACTTAATTTGTGTAGTAGCTTTGTGAATTAGATTTAAAATGAATTGGATTGCTACAACATTACATAAAAACATAGCATACATGTGCTCTAAATATGATAATAATATAACTTTGTTGTTGTCTTGTCCAGTAGTGAAAGGAAAAGTAAATTTGTCCAAAAGTATCTATAACAGCTTTGGCCACATCAATAATCTCTAAGGAATAGAGGAGTTGCTGTAGGGGATCCAGATGGATCCTGAAGAGCTTCGCCAGTATGGCTGGGCAATCAAAGACATGGTCGGGAGAGAGTTCGGTGTCGATGCAGTGAGGATAGCTTCTGTAGCGACGATGGCCATCGGAAGATATTTTCATTCCCTTGAAGTGTTTAGTCCTCAATCTAGCTATGGTTGTGATAATGGCTCGATCACAGTTTAGGGCAGGGATGGAGTGCTTCAGAGAAGTGGTAGAAAGTAGTCTGCGGCTGGCTATCGCATCAGCATCAGTTAGGGTCAGGCTGTTGGAAAGTTGGGAGTTATCTCGGGCCTCCTTGACCTGGACATCTGCTTTCTCATTACCATCGATATCGACGTGTGCTGGAATCCATTGAAGGATAGAAGTTCTTTGAGCCGTGGTTATTTCGTTTAAGAGCAGGATGATATCTTGGGTGAGTTGGGAGTCTCCTCTTAAAATGGCCAGGAGGGCAGAGCGAGAGTCCGAGAATAACAAAAATCCATTTGAATTTTGGATTGCCTTGGAGTAGTAGAGGTTTAAAGCCTCCTTTTGCACTACTCATGGAAGAGGGTTGCCAGAGCCTCCTAGGATGTTGGACTTCTGCCTGTTGGTCAGCAGAAGGTATTTTATTTCCCTTCTGCCACCCAAAGGAAACCAATGGAGGCATTCCCCGATCCGCCACCTGGGAACGCGCCCTCTAGGGGTTACAGGCTCCCCCGAGGATAATTTAATTACTGATAATTTAAGTAATTAAATTTCCCTCGAGGGATATAACTTTGTAAAAAGTAAATAAAAACCATTTTTTGCTGATATTAAAATAATACTTCGAATACTTTGACCAGACAACTATTTTTACAAGAAATAAAACTTAGAATACGTTGCTGTTACTTTTTCTCATAAAGAAAGCTTTTTTTTCTCATTTCCATGAGAAGTAAATTTGGTGTTTAATCTAATCATATATATTTTATCTTTTTTTAAAAAAAAAGGAAGAAGAACAAGAAATTTTAGAATCTTCTACATTTGGATTACACAAGAACGATTTTAAGTTCTGACTGCTACTCTCTGTTCTCTACCAAGAATGGCTTGATCATGAATTAAGGTATATTTCTCACGAAATTACCATTCGATGTTTTGATTTTTGAACGGAAGCGAGTTTACACCAATCACCCACTCGGAAGTCTTCCATATATATATATATATATATATATATATATATATATATATATATAATAAATACAAGAAAACACGAAGAAAGTTAAGAAAAACATTTTGAACATTATTCTACATTTTGAACTTATATATATATATATATATATATATATATATATATATATATATATATATATATATATATATATATATATATATATATATATATATATATATATATATATATATATATATATATATATATATATATATATATATATATATATATATATATATATATATATATATATATATATATATATATATATATATATATATACCCTTGTGCAAATTAATTGAAGCAAGCTTTTTTTTTTCGTGTTTTTTAACGAAGATGTTTAGGGGTTGTTCGGTTACAATGGGGTTGGACCTTTGCAGCCTATTGACGGTATGATGCGTTCTGAGCAGTACATTACTATTCTGGGTAAAAAAGTTGTTCCAGAGTTGAAGAAACGATACCCTGATTGAACAGAGATTTTTCAACAGGATTTAGCTCATTGCCATACGTCCAAAATTGTCAAGAAATTCATGTTTGAGAATCAAATTGAGATATTGGAATGGCCAGGGAACTCTCCGGATATCAACCCAATTGAGAATCTCTGGGCCATATGCAAGAATCGCCTATTAAATATGGACTGTACAACTATGGAGAAGCTAATCACGGCGTTAATTCATGTGTGGTACAAGGACACAAATATTATAAATGACTGTAAAAAATTAGTGGAATCCATGCCGAATCGTGTCCAAACCAAATGTTAATAAAGTGTCGTGGAGATCATATTATGTACTAAAAAGTTTTGAGTTTGTATAAATTTAAATAAAATAGCATTTTCTCTTAGTTTCCTGAATTTATTGAGTTTGTTTCAATTAATTTGCACAAGGGTGTATATATATATATATATATATATATATATATATATATATATATATATATATATATATATATATATATATATATATATATATATATATATATATATATATATATATATATATATATATATATATATATATATATATATATATATATATATATATATATATATATATATATATATATATATATATATATATTAAGAAGTTTTACTGAAAGAACTGTATAGAATAAAATATATAGTAAAAACTTATATACAATCAAAACTTTAATATATTATAAAGTGATGAAACTTCATTTATTACATTAAATATTTTAAAAAATTATTAAAGAATTTTTCGTTTAATTGAATAATTTTCTAATAATTTATTTTTACAATCAGAGTATAACATAGTTGGTTTTGTTCTTGAGAATTGGTAATGCTCTTTTATGTTCATGAAAAAAAACTTTGATTCCTGATCTGACAATTAATAACTTAAATAATGCATATGTAACGATTTAGTTGTCAAATTTATGCATAATTTGTGTCGTCATGGTTAAAACTAGGATCGAATTGACTGATATATTAATGAGTTAAAAATTTCCTAAATTATCTTTACTTAATGACTAAAAACCCGAAGCTAGAAGATTTAATTTCGCTATTACTAATTTATTTTAATTTAAAGATTGTGAACACCATAAATATAAATTAGAAAATAAAATAAATTTAATCAGTGATTAAATATTACCTCATAAAGAAGAAAGTTTCAACTGCAAGCCAAGTGTTTAAAATCAGTCCAAAATCAATACTGTTGAACCAATTGGGAATTATGTCTGGTCTACCTAAAATAAAAGTGCATTGAATCAACGATAGTGAATAGAAATCTGTTGTTTTAACTCTATTCTCCATTAGGTTTTATCTAAAATGTAATTTTTATAGTGTTTAATTCATATCACCACTAATAGTATTTTAAACTAACAGTATTTAACACTAATATTATTAATAGTTTTAACACTAGAGACACTAATGGTATTTTAAAAAAAGGGTGGCCAACAACTATAATTTTTGCAAAATATTTTATACAGTGTTAGACAATCATAAACTTAAGCTTTCAGAATTTAGGTTAATTTTGCAGCATTTTAAAAGTCTTATTATAGAAGAACTGGAAGAAAGTGGCATTTTATATGAAGGTTTTAATTTTTCACATATCGTGTCGTGGAAAATAACTTTATTTTAAATTAACTTAGCAATTTAAGAAATGTTTCCGTGACTTTTCTTAACACATATTAAGCGGGCAACTTTTGTAATTATTTTCTAAAACAATTTCACCTTTTTAGAAAAAGAAAAGCTTTTAAGAGTAGCAACATAATTTTATTGAGGCTGGTACTCATTTGTCACTTCAATTCATCCCTTAAAATGACTTTAGTTCACCCTCAATGATGACTGCAAAATTATTGCCTTTGTTGTCGTAGGCCATTAAGGCAAGGGATGCTAATGTTCTTGTTTTCCTTCTATGGCCAAGAATTCGATTTCTACCACACCCATATTTAACACTATTTATAGGGTGGACACATTTATATACTATTTATTCAGTCATCAACAGATCGTAATTGTGACCTGAACCAGAGAACGATCTATCTTCAATCCAGTACCACGACAGATTTACCGTATACCAGTCACCATTTACTTCTGCTGGCTGGATTCGAACTAGACCCGACTATGGAATTAAACCCTAATAATGACTGCTCGGTTCAAGACGTTATAAACACTTATAGCAGGTATGTCAACTGCTCCACTTTCTGCTTAAATTTTAATAAAATGGTAGTGAATAAAATATTAACATTTGTAGAATCTATATATATATATATTTCTCTTACACGGCGATAAAAAAAGCCTCATTACAACTCCCCAAATGGCAACACTAGAAAATTGACCAATGATTGCCGCTAAAAACGTCACATGCCAAATCTAGCTTAGATGGCTCAACATATAGCGCTTTTAAAAACGGAAACTGAAATAACCAGAGAGAGCATAAGCTAGGCAGAAGAGAGTGGTCGAATTTATTTGTTTTACTAGAATTTATTTGTTTATGCAGGTTTTTCCACTGCAATTCACTTATTTCAATTTTTAATAGACTTAATTATAGCCAATTTTTTAACCTTTTTAAAGAGATATCAGTTTCAGAAATTTTATCTTAAGATTTTATACTATAGCACATTTCTAATAGGTTTCTGGTGAGGAGAATATTTTTATTGAATTAATTTATTTAATATATTTAACCTAATCACCACAGGTTTAACGAATTACACGTCATTTATTTCAATTCAAATTTATTTTAATGACGTAGTATTTACTAAAAAGATGTAATGTTTTTTTTTAAAAAAAGAGTTGTTATATGGATTTGAATAATTGTTTTGAATTCTTAGAATTTTGTACATTTGTAATGTACCTAAGTTAGTAGCGAGCGAAGCGATCTTAGTTTGCGAAGCAAACCATATAAGATTGCGTAGCAATTTTCGGGGGTCGGCGAGCGTTAGCGAGAAGGGGGCGCAGCCCACTAGTAAGAATAATTAAGTCTACTCTTTAAAAGTGTGACCACGAGATAACTGCAATAAAGTAGCATTTCATATGATACTTTGAATTTTTGATAAGTAGTGGTTGAAGAATGACTTAAAATGGAAAATACTGAACTGAAAATAACTTAAATTTCGTTACCTCTAGAAAATGTTTTATTTGTTAATTTTATTATTTTTATCTTTGATTATCAGTTTTGTTATGATTGTCAGTTCGACCTTTATATTAACCAACCGTTTAATCTCTGCAGTGTAGGGCTGAAAGTTTATATATACATCAAGACGGAAAAGAGCTGAAAGTGGTAAGAAAAATATTTCATTCTAGCCTCTTTTTTAGGTAGACCGTGACCATAAGATAACCATTACCTTAATTACCAGGGTTTTTTTTTAAAAAAAAAAAGAAAGAAAGAAAAAAAATTTTTTTTCCACATACACATAGAACTGCGTCTTACTAGGAAAAAAAAAAGAAAATTCTGATGAATAGTACATAATTAAGAATAATCAAAGCTTATTTAACCTTCAGTTAGTAAAACAAAACTGAAAGCCAAATTTATAAAAATCACACACAGTCTCTAATTTTAGTTAAATCACACCATAATTTAATTTTTTCCAGTTTTCAAACATATCATAAGCACAGGGTTGCCAGACTTTGAAAATAAAAAATACTACGACTTTATCCGAAAAAATACTACATGTCTTAAGCGCTATCTACAGGATTTTTTTGAAAGCTTATGCAGACGAAAACTGAGACAGACGATTATTATTATTATAATTAACATTATTTATATCGTCTGGCTAAAGTTTTTTAGAATTATATTTAAATTTATTGTAGTTGAGAATAAAATAATATTATAATTGAAAAACAATTATCCTTTAACAATTATCCTTTTGTGCAATTATACTTCAGATATACGTGTAGTAACTAATATTTTTATCAGCAACTTTGTCTTTTGAAGAATAAACAAAGAGTTGTGTGTATCATAATAATGTCTTTTGTGTATCATAAATGATTTATTTCAAAGTTGTATAAAATTGAACCTAAATGAAAATATAAAATTTTATATTTTGTTTCACATCCTACATAGAAAAGAAGCGTAAAATCTACTTAATCAAAGTGCATAAGAAACAATTTATATTATAGTTTACTAGTATAAACGAATTTTTACTTTTTACAATCATCACTAGATACAGTGACTAATAAAAAATAAATTGTTGGATTATTTCAAAAATTGTTTTTTACTTCAAAACTAGAGTGGCACTTTTCGTTGTTTTAGGAAATGAAATTAAAATAAATAAATAAAAATGAAAATAAAATAAAAATACCACATTTTAAAAAAATACTACGAAAAATACCATACCCCTTTTTTTGTGAAAAAATACTACGGTAGTATTAAAAATACTACGTCTGGCAACCCTGCATAAGCAGCTTACTTCTTACATTTAAAATAATTTTTACAAATCAAAAAATAAGATTTTTTTTTACAATTAAAATGACATTCGAACAAGCACAATATGTAATTCGAATAATAATTTAATGAACTTACGTAAAAGAGTGAAATTTGTCCAGACATACGTGTGCCCTAAAACCACCCAAAGAATACTTATACCCTTGATGCCATGAAGAGCTTTTAATTCATCTGATCCTTTGGAAGAAGACATGAGACGATTGTAGTTTGAAATCAGAGAAAAGCATTTCAAAACTCCTTTAATACCACCTGAAAATAAATAACAATCAATGAATTACTTAACGAATGAATGAATTAACAATAAATGAATATTTTTCATAGCCCCATTCTTGGCCGCAAGTGGCCCGAGGAGCCTAGTTGAAGAATATAAAAGGGTAGTCATTTGAAATGTTAGAAAAACAATTTAAAACTCTTATGATACCATTTGGAAATAAATGTTAATTAATAAAAACATGCTACATGTTGACATTTTAATCGATGCAACGCATAAGGTATGATGACGGATCCGAATCAAGTGGCCGACTACCTTCCTATCAGCCCGACATTGGCAATGGCAAAAATTGTCTGGCTGGCTGCTAAACTCAATACATATTGTCGACTCAACGATGTCAGAGATGCCAACTTGCTCCGGACAGCAAATATATATTTTACAGTGGTAGTTTATCAGTTGTGTTTCTTGGTTTAATAAATTCAAATTAGTAAATTTTTACCCACCACTATTTCTAAATAATTCGTAGGCTTATATAATTTACCACATTATAGTACTTATGTCATGCTATACCTTTTAAAAAACAAGTAAACATAGTCAAATATTGCGAAATTTATTTTGTAGTTATTTACCGATTTTTTAATTATTTTGGAGCGTCCGGAGCAGTTGGCATCTCTGCGATGTCTGATCGTTATCGACCACATACATGATTGGTTTCTTTCGGGCCGATACTGTTGTATTCATGTCACATGTCATGTATAGGTCCTTTTTAATTTTACCGTCACTTTTAAGTATTTCGATATCGAATCGTATCTTAAGTATTTTAATATGCTGTCTCTCGCACGAAACATTTAAAAAAAATTTTGTATGTTAAGTCTTCCTGACTAAACTTATTAGCATAATTTTTTCTTTAAAGTTTTGTTAAAAACAGGACTGTAAGTTCATTGAGAATTACGAAATTCCAGCATATATGATAGGCATTAAAAATAATATTTTTCCAACTGTTTTCCGTTTTTTGTTGAATTTAATCAAAGTAATATCGTGTGATGCACATTTAAGCTACTTCAATAACTTCATTTGATCAATTTTTTTTAAGCTTGGTACTTAATGTATTATTTATATTTTGGAGGAAATATTTTTATATTTGAAAAAAGTTGCTCACAATTCATCTTTAAATCTGGAATTATTTTTAGGATTGCGTAACTGAAATTAAATAATCGATGGCATGCAGAGAATTTTATTATTTTCTAACTTGTCTGATTTTTGGTGCTTTCTATATGGCAGCAGAAATAAGCTAGAGGTGTACTAGTTTTAAAATAAATAGAAATGACTTATATGGCAGCAGAACTTATGATAATGATGAGTTGCACCACTATTCAATTTAAAGCCTCCATATAAAAGTCAAATTCTGTGCTTGAAATTTTGTTATAAAGCAACCACAACGACTGCTGACCACAATGAATGCTCGCCAAACTTTTAACACTTCATGCTGGATGGGATAGGGCCCAAATGCCCAGCTCAAACGTCAAGACAAGACAAGAAATTATGTTTCAATTTAAGGGGAAAGAAAATGTTTAAATTCGGATCCAATAACGGAAGGAAGTAGGAAAGTCTTCCGATTAAATCGGAATGGCTAGCAATTGTACAAACCTGAACGTTAAAAAAAAAGACATATTTGCAAGACGTTGACAGAAAATTACTTCATGTATAAAATTATTCCTTTAAGAGACGAAGCTATTTTATTCTTGTGTATCACAATTAATAAATATATCAAATATTAGCTTATATACTTGTATGATGATGGAATTAACGCAAATCTTGATCTCCGTAAATAATGTTGACGCTCTGGTCGGAATTTTTCTAACAGTTTACGATTTCCTAAAATATTTTATTTAATAAATGGATTCAGGATTTATGTAATTTTATTGATGCATTATTGATGTATTAGTTATAACAACTGAAACTCATATATATATATATACATTAAACTCAAAACTTAATCTTCTATTGTCTTTTCATAGATGTTTCTAATTTTCCTTGAATATATTTGATACATTTGAATAAGAATTAATACATTTCTATTTGTATATTAGGATAACTATTTTTCTTTTCAAATCAAAAATGATTTCTTTTACTTTGCACACTATAAAAGCATATGAATATAAAGGGGAAATAGGAAAACATGGAAGAAAGTAAACAATCCATATTACATAAAACATAAACTAATTTCACCATATGTCGATAACTTTTAAAGCATTGGAAAATTTTTGCACACAACTATCCAAAGATAATTCTTCGCCAAAAATAATTTTTAATAATTTATTATTTTTAATATATATTTAGAATTGAGTACCGAGAAAAGTTTCATGAACTATTTATTCTGAACTTTAGACTTCAAAAAAACATATTAAGCTAGACGGAAGTAAAGTAACCAGTGAGCGAGTAAAGCGAGTTCGAATTGCAAGGCAATCCTGAAGGGAACTTTTAAAAATAGTTCCGGGGATTGTCGAGCGTCAGTGATCAGGAAGTGGAGTTTTATAGTTTGCATAATATTAGAGAAGTCAGGGATGTTAAATTCATCTTCTACAGTTGTTAGATTTTGTTAGATACAGTTGTTAGAATATATTAATTTAATAATCAATATTCAAGTTGATAACTTTAACATTTTTTTAAAATTATTTATCAAACCTCAATGACTAAACTTTAACTCATTAATAAACATTGAATTAATTTTTTAAAGGTTTTTCTTCAATCAATAAACTCAGGGACATAATGTTGCATAACTCTAATTTTTTTTGAATTATCTAATATTTAATGAATATAATAAAAAACACAGATATATATTTTCACAGATTTTGTTTTGATGGCAAATTATTTTTTTCAAATAATGCATGCGAAATGTTAACTCCATGTATTACAAGTAGAATTAATTATTTTACAGCTTACACTGCATTAGAAAAAAATAATATTGAGACTAAATGAAGAAAAAAAGTCTTAAAATACTAGAATCCAGAATAATCCTAATGTCATTAAAGATATTTATTTCTTTTAGCTATATCATCTTAGGATACGACATTGGTTTCAGAAAACAGCAAAACATTAAGCATGGTTTGAAAGTACAATAAAAATTGGCATCATTCACAGTTCGAAAAAGAAAACCTTTATATCGGTTAAACAGATTTTGTTAGAGGAGAAATGTAGAGAAACTGTATAATCTTTTTCCTGTTGCAATACTTAATGTTTACTTCAGATATTAAATTTTTTGTCCAGTTTAAAATATTAATTTAGAAATGAGTTCACATTCTATTCCCCTTTTATAACTCTCCAGTTTTATACAAAATAAAATAAAATCCAGATACATACATGTAATTTATTAGAAAAGTATTTTAGAATAACGGTATACAATCCAACAAATTGGAAGCAATTAGAATGAATTCATTTAAAGACGAGCTTAGGCTCAATGCTTTTTCAGATTTCTAAGCATAGAAACAGTTTATTGTAGGTCATGGTTTCATACATAAAAACCTGAAAAGAATCTTGTAACTAATTTTTTAAAGTTAAATTTGCACAAAATTATACTTGCAATCCATACTAAAACTAATTACATTTTAAAATCTTTCTCTTGCCTTCAATATTTCTCCAATACCTCTATTGCATTAATGATCACAAGATTCTGTTCTCGAGAAATTCTGCCCTCGCGCTTTCTTAATGGATTAATAAATGTGGATTTTTAGAAAGTTTTTATTTATTTCTAAGACTTACCTTGGTTTTCATTTGGGCTTTTCGGATACTTGTATTCAATGACGGATCCCACGAAGCAAGCAAGAAGTAAAGCACTCAGCATACACCTGCATAAGAGATTAAAGCTCTTTTTTATTTGACCTTATTTAAATAAAAAAAGAAATTACCCCTTCCTATGAAACAGTAATTTGATGCTGAGCTATAATATATGTACAAAGAGGCATAAAAAGCTTGATACTCATTCGAAACAATCGGTATTATTGATACGATTCTCAAAGATTTCATTTGTAAAGTGTTTGTTGTTGAAGATGACGATGTGTAGGCCTGGCAGAAACAGTTATTGCATGTTGGGGTGTTATTTTGCGCGAAAGTCATATTCTCAAGCCATGGAAAAGTTTCACAAGAAATATTCTGATACAGCATTACCCATTATCTCAACGAAGACATGATTAGTTCAATCTTTCAGAGTTTCGGAATCAGTAGTTGACGAAGAAAGAACCATTTTGGACAGTGAAAAATTGAAGTAGGAGCTAAAAAAAAATTCGTTTCGATTTTTTGTAATTATCGGAAAAAATTGGCATAATTATCCAAATTGGCAGTTGAACATGTTTTGACTAAGACAAATCCTCAAATGTGTAGCATGTTTTTCTTATGAGATAAATAAGAAAGGTAAAAAGATATTTTGTAACTATCGGGGAAATCAGCCTAATTAAGAGTAAAGCTAAAAGACATATTTTTATCAAGCTTGAAGTTCAAATTTGAACTAAGTGTTTTTTACAAAATAAGTTGAAAAACTAAAGAGAAATTTTGATTTAGGTTTTTTGTAACAATCCGAGTAAATCGGGATAACAATTGACAGCAATGCTTTCACAAATTTTTACCAGCAAATATATCTCAAAATTTGATTATGTGTCCCCTATATGAAAAACTAAACAAGTTTCCTTTTGATATTTCTAATCATCAGGTTTATTTAGGAGTAATTAGTCGAAAACTGACAGTGCTAAATAACATGTTTATACCAAGTGTTCTATATGAGATAAAATTATGCAATTTGCATTTGAAATGCTAATGCCAAGGATTTAAAGCAACATCGCCGAAGGCAGCAGGAACTAGCGACGATCTGGGAATCAGTGAGTTCATGCAGAGGAAGGACATTATTAATCCTTGCTGCGTTTCCCGCATAAACTCGCATCCTAATGCATGCACGTGTAAAGAAGCAGAGGAAGGACAGTAAAGAACCGCGATGTGATGAGTTCGTGCGGAGGAAGGACAACGTGGAACCGCGATGTGGTGAGTTCGTGCGGAGGAAGGAGAACGTGGAGCCGCGATGTGGTGAGTTCGGGCGGAGGAAGGACAACGTGGAACCGCGATGTGGTGAGTTCGTGCGTAAGAGGGATAACGTGGAACCGCGAAATGGTGAGCTCATGCAGAGGAAGGACAACGTGGAACCGCGAAGAGATGAGTTCGTGCAGCGGAAGGGCAACGTGGAACCGAGATGCGGTGAGTTCGTGCAGGGGAAAGACAATGTGGGACCAGTTCGTGCTTAAGTGCAATCTGAAACCGCGAAAAATTGAGTTCATGTAGATGAACCAGCTGGTTACTACAGGTGGTTAGTTTTCAAATTTAGATGTACCTCATTTTTAATGCAACCCAAACACAATAGTTAAATATCTGAAATTTGGGATTGAGTTCAGTATCACTGAAAGCATTTTTTGAAAAAATTTAACATGTGTAGGAATTTTTTTTAAAAAAAACTTAACATTATAGTAAAAAAGAAGGAAAAAAGTGTAAAACTTACAGCGTTACAATGTGAATGGTTTTCCATTGACTAGATTCTTTCACATAACATTGAGGTATTCTTACTTCTGTTCTAGAAATGTCTGAAACTATGTAAAAATAAAACTTTTATACAATAAATAAATAAAAGTAGACTAAAAGTTAAAAAATAATTTTTAACCATATTATAATTTAATGAATTAAAATTAATTTGCAGTAATTTCAATTATTATAGATACAATAAAAGAAAGAGGTGAGGATGTAAACGTTGTTAATACATTTCATATTTAATATACATTTAAGTATTTTCTTTTAATTAATAAGAAAGTATTCATAATCTATACATCTATACATAATAATAATCTATACATAATAATAAACGCGGCTGTGTGTGTGTGTGTGTCTGTAATCACAATATATCGCCCCAGAAGCCTCGCCCGGGCACGAAACTCGGCCCATAATTGTGTTTTCACATAATGAAGAAGTATTTTTTTTCTTTTTCAAAAATTTTGATTAGTTATTTAGTTATCAGTCATTTTGTAAGTCTATGCTTTTCGTCTGCTTTTTCGTCTTCAAAGAGCCATATTCAATAAATTATTAAAAAATGCATATACTTTTCCCCACTCTTATAAATGTATGCTAATGCGAACCTCACAATTGAAATATTAATTTTCGACAACTTAAACCAATAATATACGAAGGAATTAATAATTTAATTGTAAAGTTCGCATTAGTTTACATTTATTAAAGTGGAGAAAAGTTTAACTTTCGTATTAAAAATGTGGCAACATATTCGATACGTAAATAGAACGCTTCGCTTTGATATATTTGTCGCTGTTCATAATTGTTATAATAAGTTTTTCTTCTTCTTTCCACGCTCTATTTTTTTTTCTGAAGCGAAGACGATAATTTTTATAGCGATATTGTAGTACTTTGTACAACTAAAAATTCTTTTCACAACACTTTAAAAATATTTACTTTATTTTCTTTATATATACAGAGAACAGTCGGCAAAGAATTCGATTAGGTTGAAAAACATTTCGCTAAAAAGGAACGAATTCCAAAAGAAAAAATAAACAACTTAAAGAATAAAAATGCTGATGCCAGCCAATTTTTTGAAAGTTAACTTAGAAATAACAAACCAAACGATGTTAAATAACAAACCAAACTATGTTAACAAAATGACGTAGAAAGCGCAACTAGATCAAAATTATACAAGCACAACTAGATCAAATTATAATACCTGAGTGCTTGACGTAACAGATATAGAAATAGAATTTGATACCATAAAAAATTATATAGAAATAGAAATTGATACCATAAAAAATTTATTCGTTTTCGTGTTCTTTTCATGTATTTAGCATTTTAGTTTTTTTTTCTTAAGCGTTATAGCTATATAATTTCAAACATCCTCAAGAGCTATAATACATTTGCAGCAGAACTGGATATGAAGACAAAATTGCTGGACAGGAACACTTTAATTGTCCACTAATCTTCAGATTTCCTGCTATGTTTTAAAAAACTTTATTTGTGAAAACCTTCAGCGTGGCGGACAGCTGGCCGCCTTAGGCGGCTAGTTAATAATAAACGCGGCTGTGTGTGTGTGTGTCTGTAATCACAATATATCACCCCAGAAGCCTCGCACAGGCACGAAACTCGGCACATAATTGTGTTTTGACATAATGAATTTTTTTTCTTTTTCAAAAAATTGGATTAGTTTTTTAGTTATCAATCATTTTGTAAGAAAATCTATGCTTTTTCGTCTTCAAAGAGCCATTCAAAAAACTATTAAAAAATGCATATACTTTTCTCCACTCTTATAAATGCATGCTAATGCGAACCTTACAATTGAATTATTAATTTTCGACAACTTAAACCAATAATATACGAAGGAATTAATAATTTAATTGTAAGGTTCGCATTAGTTTACATTGATCAAAGTGGAGAAAAGTTTAACTTTTGTATTAAAAATGTGGCAACATATTCGATACGTAAATAGAACGCTTCGCTTTGATATATTTGTCGCTGTTCATAATTGTTATAATAAGTTTTTCCTCCTCCTTCCACGCTCTATTTTTCTTTTCTTAAGCGAAGACGATAATTTTCGTAGCGATATAGAAATAGAAATTGATACCATAAAAAATTATATAGAAATAGAAATTGATACCATAAAAAATTATATAGAAATAGAAATTGATACCATAAAAAATTAATTCGTTTTCGCGTTCTTTTCATGCATTTAGCATTTTAGTTTTTTTTCTTAAGCGTTGTAGCTATATAATATATTAAATAGGAATTTAATTGTTTTTGAAGGAACGATCACACTTTCCTTGGATCTCTTTGGTTTTTCTATTCTTTATTTTAACAGTTTTTATTAAATGTAATTAGTTGTTTTCAGAAAGTTTCAGTTTGCAGGTAAGCACTTAGATTTTAATATTGAAGTTTCATGATTTGCTTTCATAGTAATTTTTGTTCTAAAGTATTCGTTGACTTCTTAAAAACCCGATTACTGACATGGCAGAACCGCCTTCCAAGAAACTTTGTATTTTGTAAAACAAAAAGATATTAACAGATTCTCAAAGAAGAAGAAGGGCCCAAGAAACGTCTGTGGAACGTCAAAGAAGGATGGAACATGACCGAATTTCGACAAACAATTCTAGAGCCCAAGAAGTATCAGAGAAACGTCAAAGAAGATTAGAAGAGGATTGTGTCTCAACTAGCAGTGCTAGGGCCCGAGAAACACCTGAGGAGCGTCAAAGAAGATTGGAAGAGGATCGTGTTTAATTTTCAGCTATTGGCCAATGATGATTTCGAAAGCAACTTTTGTATGCTTTTACAATTTCTGAGGCCTTTTTTTAAAAAAAAAAAAAAAAAAAAAAAAAAAAAAAAAAACAAGTCTCCGTCTGATAGTTATATTATAGGTTAGGTTACCATAGCAAAGTTACATCTTCAAACATCCTCAAGAGCTATAACACATCTGCAGCAGAGCTGGATATGAAGACAAAATTGCAGGACAGGAACACTTTAATTGTCCACTAATCTTCAGATTTCCTGCTATGTTTTAAAAAACTTTATTTGTGAAAACCTTTAGTGTGGCGGACAGCTGGCTGCCTTAAGCGGATAGTATATAATATAAGTAATAATAATATTTGAGAAAATATATAAAAGGAGAATTTATCATCAACACGAAGTTATTGTAAATTTTTTCAGGTGATGTGATGTTATTGTTCACTGCATAGCTTTTCAGATCGTGAAATAAAAATATGAATGATCTCATACGGTTGCTGTTTTCCTTATTAACGACATTAGTTCCTCACCAATACTTCATATCGCATAGGTATTATGCAATTACACTTTACCCTGCTTTGCCCCTCTTGGCCACAGTGGTTTTTCTTGTTCTGTTTTTCATTTTTTTCTCTCACAGTTATAATTTGTCAAACAATAACACTCTCGAGCTCCATACATGCTCTGGTTCCGGTTAGAAAGCTTGCAGCTGCTTACTACAGTTTATTCAGCTAGGCAATATTTTCAAACGGATCATTTTATTTTCATTAAAAGAAGTAAATTAGATAATTTCTGAGCTCAAATCTGTTGCATTTCATAAGATATTAATGTTATTATATAATTCTGGTGAATTTGAAGAGAAAAATTGTCTTAGTTATTTATAGATACGTATATCGTTAAAAAAGGGCGAGATGGTTGATAGATTTTGAATAACTCGATTTTTGGCAGTCCTGATTTGGCCTCTTTCCATTTGTTTATTACGGCTTGTTCTTGTTGCACGCTGTGCACCATCTCACGTTAGTGTTAACACTTTTAGCATTGTAAACACAAGTAATAAGTAATCAAATACCACGTTTGCAAGAATCTCAAAACACAATGATGCCAAATGGCTTTGTCCCGCAGTGGACTGATCGCTAAGACACGGTTCCCAGCAGATCACCGAAGTCAAGCATTACTGGCTACGGTCAGTGTGCGGGTGGGTGACCACTTGGATCAGTCTGCGTAGGGACCGAGGGTGTGCGGTATTGGTCCTCGTTAAACTGTGCTACCGTAAAGTGCTCGACTTCGCGCGCAGGCCGTCGGGCTACCGAAGCGGGGGTGCCATCCCCTCCGCAGAGGATCAAAATTTTGATGGCATGTCTTCGGATCATCCTCCGGGATGTTTCCCAGACCGTCGCCAATAGCCCATTGTATAGCAATTCTAGTGCGACGTAAATTAACAACAACAACAACAACAGCCAAATTGCTTTAAAATACAACGGAAGCAGTAACCGGGAAGTATAGGTGGTATGGAGCTTGCAGCGTTCCCTAGTGTAGAAAACACCATCCATACTATGATTTTTCTATTTTTCTTAGGCAACTTTATGTTTTATTTTTCAGATCGCTTTTGTTTCTTCTTATTCACGTTTGGCATATCTTGAAAATGCTCGCCTGTTTTTGAGTAATTGAAACATGTCAACTGTTATCTCCTATTTATATATTTTTGAAGCGAATGAAGTTTTTAATCAAGTACTGCTCGATATAGTTTTACGCATTTCTTGTTGGATATTAATTTTTGGATGGTAATTGCTCTTTAGAAAATAACTGTTGAAAATACAACTTTGTGTGAATATGAATTAGCAAACAGAATGAAAATCTTTACAGATTTCTCCCTTAGAACTGGATGCTCATTTTTAACAGATATCAAAATCTCTACGAAATAAATACAAGAGAATTTGGGCGAATTGAAATAAATCGTCTGTTGTCACGTGGACATGAGACTGCGACAAATGAGAGAGCTTGAACTTTTTCCTTTAGAAAAGTAACATTTCTGAAGTCATGAACAACAAGAACACACATTTCGGGTTCTTTAATCAAAGTTAACTTGAAAATGTCCATATTAGGTTGAAAATGTACATATTTTTTTTAAAATCAAAACTTAAGATTCATGGGTAGATTCCAGGAAACCCAAATATTAAATTTCGCATATTTTTGACCTTTCATTTAGATTCTACTTTCACTTTCGTTTTACATTCTAGTTTCACTTTCATTTTACATTCTAGTTTCACTTTCATTTTGCATTCTAGTTTCACTTTCATTTTACATTCTAGTTTCACTTTCATTTTACATTCTAGTTTCACTTAAATTTTACATTCTAGTTTCACCTTCATTTTACATTCTAGTTTCACTTTCATTTTACATTCTAGTTTCACTTTCATTTTGCATTCTAGTTTCACTTTCAGTTTACATTCTAGTTTCACTTTCATGTTACATTCTAGTTTCACTTTCAGTTTACATTCTAGTTTCCATTTTATGTTACATTCTAAGTCTAAATTTTACATTTTAAAACTTGAAAACTAAATTTTGAATTATGTTTAAGCTTAAAAAATATTGAAAATCACATTTTTGACTAAAAAAATGTGAAACTTTATTCTTAATCGAGGTAAAATTGTTTTTAATATGGCTTAAAATTTTGGATAAATTTGTAACCATGGGGATATCTTTTTGTCGAGTTCAAATGTATAATTAAAAAAAAAAATATCGCGATGAACCCTTATCCCCACTTTGAAAAAAGTCATTAAATGTAGAAAAACCCAAATTAATTAAAATAGCTCATTTAGTTTAAGTGATTGAAAAAATCTATCTCGAGAATAAATATTTTGAGTATAATATTTTACTTCTTTTGGCAACAGCTTGCATATCTTGCAAAGAACAAGTAGACGGAACACAGATTCCTAGACGAAACTTAAGGTAGTAAAATGCCATCCCACCGATTTCAACTTCTTTTCCTACCTGAAACAAAAATAAAAAAATATTGTTACTTACTGTAATAGAAATAGAAGTTTTTTTGGGTTTTAAATTAGGAAATTTCGTTTCTTTACTTCGAGGCAAAGAGTTAAGGCGAAAGTATAAACACTGTGGAAATAAATAACCTAATGAAAAATAGCTTATAGAAAACATAAGTTGTAAAATAAATTTTCCCGACTAATTGAATTTATAGATAGTGGAATGGATATGGATAAAAAACATAAATAGTAGAATAAGTTATTCAAAACAAATTGTTATAGAAAAACAATATAACTTTCAATTTTTCAAGGGAATTTTCCAAAGAGGAATTTTAAAAGTTTTTTTGAGATAAATGGGTAAAAATTAATTTCTTTGAATGGTGCAATATGAAAACATTTGAAGTGTTTACAAATTTGAATTATATCAATTTAATATTAATAGCAATATTCATTAAAAGTGTTCAGCCCTTAAAACAAAAACAAAAAAAAAAGAACAAAAAAAAATCCATCAGGAAATTTTGAGAAAAACTCATATAATTTTTCAAGCTCGATTTATTGACAGGCTATTGGTCATCGCCTCTTAGGAGAGAGAAGGCCTCCTCACGGATCAATTTGGCAGTCCGACGTAATGAGCATAAACTGCGCAATGGGGTTCCCAAGTAGCACGATTCACAAAAGCGATATCGTAAAAACTCAGCTTTGAACATTGTACAATATCTTAGCGAAACATTGTACTATATAAAAATGGACCCCTTTTATAACCTATATTCAATATCGCGAAACAATATTGTTCGATATTGTAAAAACGTTGGGGAATTAATTTGGAATTAATTTGCTAATTAATAAATTAATCAAAAAATTTATTAATTATTAATTAATTGTTGGTTAATTGTTGATTAATTATTCATTGATTGTTAATTAATTATTAATTAATTAATTGATTTGCAATTACATACTCCAATTAATTTGGAAAGTTTTTCGAAAAAAAAATTTAAAAAATTTGATGTCAATTATATTTTTAAATTAACCTAACAGGTTTTTATGAAAAACTACAGATATATAAAACTTTCGAAATCAATTTTGACAATAAATATGCATTATATAGTACAGTACCACAAAATTAATTGGAGTATGAGACAATTATAATAACTAATAGTCTGCATTGAAGTAATAAAATACCGATTTTTCTATATATTGAATTATTTTTTATCTCTCACAGAACCTTCTATGGGCCGAAACGAATGTTGCCCCCTAAAATTATTCCTCATAAGGCATACATCCCACTAGTTTATTTCAAAATTGGCGAGTCACACTTCCCTAGTTTCCCTTGTTAGATGCAAACAAGCTCTCTCCATGAGGATAATGGTTTTTTCTTAACTTGCAACAGAGTATAGACGTTTAAACGGTTATGCAAAATTTTTTTCTTCTTTATAATGTTTTTAGCATAACTGCCAGCGTTTGCACTTATTTTAGTACTGTTCTCCTAGTGCAGGGTTGTCACGATCTACTAAAAAGGCAAAAAGTGTAGACTAATAAAATTCAAAATTCTATTAAAGGAAATTGAAATTAGCGAGCTTTCAAGACCATTTTTTTCTAGTTAACTGTTGAAAATGAATGCCAAGAATATTCCTGTTTTAAATATGAATAATTTGAAATGTAAGTCGTTGTGGTAGTGACCATTGAATAATTAAAGAGATAAGAGAGTTTCTACCACTTTCTGCAATTATAATAGTCACATGATGCGTCCCTGCTAGTGGCGCTGAAATAAAAATTTCACTGATGAACGTGATCAGAGCTTATCTTATATTTCATTGACACCTAAATCTACTAGATATGATAATCCTACTCTTTCTAAAGGGTTCTGGGACCACTTGCGTCCCTAGTCTAATTAAGAAATAGATGATAGTTTCATTTTTAATACATATATATTTAAATTAATTAAATATAAGAATGATCAAAGTCATTTTAAATCAAATTTTTAAATTAAAGTGATCATCTTACTCAAAAATTAAAAACAGCTAGCTGCGAAATTTCTAAAAGAACATTCGAAAGCTCACCTTTTTACCTTTTGAAAAAAAAAATATTGCTGTTAGAGAAATCCCCGTGAGGGATTTCAGTTCTAAGAACACTAAATTTGTAGTGGTAAAGCAGTTCTTAAATATTCATATAGAAATTTTACTATCAGTTTTTTTTCGTTTCTTGGGGATGCTAGTCAGCGAATAGTGAATTAAAAAATAAAATGTCAAATCACGATTTCTTACCAACTCTAAATATAAATTTCTTATCGAATAAAACAAAAAAATAGAAGTATTAGTCAGACATTGATTTAGTAGTGACTTAACCCATTATGTGCCTATGTTCCCGTAAAGTCTTTTCGTAATTATTAAGGCGGGTAGCTTAATTATTTTTTCCTGAAATTTAAATTGGAGAAACAAAACAGACATATTCATCACAATTTATGAATAATATAAATATCTATATTTTGATATAGAAGCAGGTAATTGCGACATTTTAATACTAAAGTGGCAGTCAAAGCTATAAAATTTCGTATTAGACTAAGCATAAAAGCTCCTAATACTTTTCATAAATTGTGATTTTTGTGTCAAAATTATTTTCACCACAGTAGCCTTAAATGGGTGCTTTTCCAGCCACATCATTTTCATTGATGAGGAACTCAGCTCCTGTTTTTTCTTATTACGTGATACTTTGTTAATTGCATGATACATTGCATGGACAAGCTTTCTACTTCACTTATTTCCTATATTATTTTTTATTTCATAACAGACGCTGAACATCCGACACCTTTTTTTTATTTTTTATTTATGACTACTAATGTTCAACTCCGTAGCCTTGTAATTTTGAACACAATACAAAAGACAAGAGAACTCCTGGATCAAGTATTGAGAAGAATTTAATGGCGTGGAGGACTGTTCGATTATCAATACTATACTATTGTATACTTTACATGCACTGTATATTATCCAATGTACAGTGTACTGCAACTTTCTGCTCTTTTTGGCTAATTTCTTCTAATGGTATTTTACGTTTTAATGTGCTATTCTTTTAGTAAATTAGATTTCAAACTAGATTTCTTTTATTACCGCCGTTGAACAGACGACCCAATTTTGGGTTTACGACTACTAATGTTCAACTCCGTAGCCTTGTAATTTTGAACCCAATACAGAAGACAAGGGAACTCCTGGATCAAGTATTGGGAGAAATTTGCCTGCGTGGAGGACTTTTTGATGGAACTAACCCGCACTTGCGTTACATGGAGAAAAAAACCACAAAAACCTTCCATGGTTAGCCTGACGGCAAAGAGACTCTAATCCCTGATCCGTCTACTACTGAGGATATTTTACGTCAGCACTGTGGTTGGTGCAAGCCGGATACGGAATTCGAATCGACCAGCTATCGCTGGGATTCGAACCTGGTTCACCTCATTGGAAGGCGAACGCTCGATCCCTTGAGCCATCACAGTTCCTTAATTCCACGGCCTGGTATTATCTAAGTTTTTACTTTTAATGAGTCAGTTAATGACAAAATATTGCGATTCTGATACATTTCTTACGACAATTGAGTCTTTTGTCTAAAATAAACGTGTCGTGAAATTCAGTGTCCCGGACTGGTACATACGTTTAGTTTTAATTTCTTTTGTTGTGTAAGGTAAAACATAATCAAAACCTTATTTTATTTATTCATAAGCTGATTCGAACGTTCACTGATTTGCTTGTTTATTGATTCCCTATTTCAAAACTAGATCTCTATTCGATCGATTTTAGGGTAATAAATCATCACGTCCTCGTTCAGAAAATGGAAAATTTCTGATGTAGATCTTTACGTTAATTATTAAAAATTTCTGTTATTTTTTTTATTTTTAACAAAAATGCATTGATAACAGCTTGAAGAAAAGCTGTAAAATTTAATTTTCCAAAGGTTTCCAAACTTTTACTTTAACGGGAAAAGAATACATTTTGTGTTATAGAAGTATTATTACCCATCCATCTGTCGCATTTCAAAGAATTATTTTAGAAAAACGTAGAAACTAAAATATTTTCAAAACTATGGATGAAACATGTTTGCGGTGTTGAAGTTGTTAACTTTTTAGAAGCAATCTTAAAATATCAGTTTTTAGTTACAAATGTTTATCTTAAAAAAAAAAATTTCAGCCCATAAAAAGTAAGTTGTTTTATGTTTTGGGGATTAGCTCTAATAATAAAATTTCAATTTTCCCTTTTACGCTTTAATGCAATGATATAATATACAAGTTTTCAAAAAAACAAATTTATTTATAACAACTATCATGAAACAACTGATCAATTATTTTTTAAAAAACCATGCTAAAAGATGTTGTTTTATTTGAAAAAATTGAAGAACCCATAAAATTTTAATACACAATGCCTAACTCCAGCTAACTAATAAAATCTTATAACTATGTAAAATTCAATGAAAAGTGAACTTACAATTATATTTATTGAAAAAAATTGCAAAACAGGAATAAACTAAACGATAAATAAATAAACTTAATTTTTAGCTAATATTATAAAACACTGCTTTTGGGTCAAATTTGAAAATTAAATAAGTTGCATAATCATCTAAGCGTTTTATAATTGGTGCAATTGATTTTTTTAAAAGTAATGGTTGTTTAAAAATAATTAATGTAACATTTTTGCTCATAAAGTAGTTTTCGTAAGCTCATGAGACATTTTTGGAAACGTTCCCAAAAAGTGACCATGGGCTCTTGTAGGCGAAATCTAATAGGCTATAAGAGCCCATAAAGTCCTATAACTAAAAGGACTGGCCCGGATAGCCTGGTTGGCAAAATGATGGACTCACGTTTGTGAGAACGGAACTTCGAATCTAGCTGGCTGAAGACGCCCCGTGTAGTCAATGGTGACTGGTGCACGTTGAATCTCACGGGTCACAAAATCCTCCATGTTTCCATAACATGTCAATATCTCTGGGGGTAATGAATTGGAGATTGATCGTTCTCTGGTTCAAAATCAAGATCTGTGGATGAATGACTGGATGTATGAATGGGTCCGCCCTATAAAAGGATGTGGCGTATGGGTGTGATGGAAGTCGAGTTCTCGGCCATAGAGGGCACCTCCACTGCCTTAATGGCCAACGACAACAACAACAACAACAACTAAAAGGACTATAAAGTCCTTTTTTACATGAGATTTTTAATTATCAAATGATATTTAACTTACTTATAACGTTTTAAAAAAATAACATTCCATAACATTTGTTAAATTAATATTATTAATATTAACAAATAAAGAGTCCATTGATAATTGTTATGGAATGGTAGGACAGTGCTGTTTAAATTGATTAATATTTTATCGTAATTTTTGATCAAAAAAATTTTTTTTGCCCAAAAGTTATTTGAAAAAAAAAAAATCGAAATTTATAATATGTGTTATTGTATTGTATCTTTACAAATCAAGAAATGACCCGTTAAATAGCAAAAAATGCAACGAAATTTTTTACTAATGAAAAATAATTTATTTTTATTAATTAAATATTAATTTTATTGTAGAAAAGGGGCATAATACCAGATATATTATTCTACAGTTAATCTTTTTGCCCATTAGTTTTAGCTATTTTTTTTCTTCATTTTTCTTGATTTAACTACTCATTAAGAAAAATTGTTTAATACAGAAAAGCTATAATTCGCACATTAATCCTTTGGGCAAGGTAGTTTCTTTGTTATTGACAGGAATGATTTGATTATTATTAGTGACCATGGCCTAGTAAAGGGAGATGATTAAAATGTGCAATAATGTATGCAAAAAAAAACTTCGAATACACAATCTTTTATTAGATGGATAGCAAATTTATTTATTTTTGAAAGACTCGAAATCAGTTACTTATTTGCCTAGAAGGTTCTTTTTAAAAAATCCTATAAACCCAGTTTATTAACAGAAAATATTTAAGATCAAGTTTATCTATTTCTGATACAGCCTTCTTTTTTAATTGAAAAGGCTTGGAGCAATAGTATCATAAAATAAGATCAGGAGCCATTTAAGAACGTTTTGGTGAAACACAACACATTTTACGGGTTGCATCATGTGGTTTTCTAGTAGAAATTCCAAGAAATTGTAAAGTTTAGTAATCTGGAAAGAAAGCTAATGAACAGTTTGATTTTAAAAATGTCATTCTTAAAAATAGTGTTGCGTATCACTAAACTAAAACAAGCCCGCCAATATTTAATTTTTTTCCAAGGTATACATATTACCTGTAAATTATATAAATGAGTTATTCTGCTAACTATCTTGCTCAGGTGCAGATTAACTGGAATGCAGTGATGGGCATCATTCACGAAAATTTTATTCATGACTAAATTTATTCAGAATACATTTATTCAGAATAAATTTATTCTGAATGATTATTCATATGAAAATTTAGTCATTATTCATCATTCATTATGCAAATGTATAAAAAATTTTGAATAATGATTGATGAATAAACTCATTAGTCATGACTAATTTTTCTGAATAAAATTTTGAATAACCAGCAAAAAATGCAATCGATATGTCTTTGTCTATAACGAGATGCAAAACATCGTTTGCTCTTAAACGTCTTATTTTAGGAATTAAACTATAAAACTAAGACAAGTAGGACTATTTATTTTTATGTTATTTTAACTTACTCCAGCGTAACATACTTAGTTGTGTTAAAAACTAGGTTTAGAACAGTTTAGTTACTTAAGTTCACTTTAAAATTTTGTTCTAAAATCTATAAAACGCAATTTTTTATAGTTTTTAAAAGCAAACGATAATATTATTTTAAATTTTTAAATAAAATTTTAACTTAAAAAATTAAACGCTTTTTTGCCATGTAAACATTTCTCAAAAGTATGCATTATGTTAGACAAAAGTAAATTTTCGCAAACATTATATAAATATACTTGAAAAGGATTAACGTTTTATTTGTAGTTGTCATAATCGTAGTCAATTAGAGTATTTCGTGCCCATTTTTGTTGACCAGTGAAATTATTCAGTTATTCTTGACTAATGAATAAAGGATACTGAATAATGAATGATTTATTCTTTATTCAAAATATTTCTGACAAATGAATAAATCTTTATTCATCATTCATTATTCAGATTCTGAATAATTATTCATCATTCTTAATTCATTATTCTGAATGACAAATGCCCATCTCTGCTGGAATGCTACGTTAAAGTACAAAATTGTTTCATATATCAAATTATCTAGGACCTAGATAAAAGTCTCATCTACAATTTACCTAGATAATCTGTACATTTCCCACTAGACACTCGTTAAAGTGAAAATAAGTACTTTCTGTACCTTGAAATCAGCATAATGTTAGTTAGTTATTTTTTGTTATCTAAGAAAATCAAAAAGCTGCAATCAAACTATCTTCACATCATTTGATAAAATCAATCATCAATCACTTTAAAAACTTTAATACGAAGTATCAAAAGAGTTTAAAATATTATCACAATTAAGGAAACTAATGTCATTTCTTTATTTTCAATATCTAAAGAATTAAGTTAATACAATCAAACAATCAACAAAATTAATTGATAAAATGTGAGAAATAAACATTTAGACTTTAATGATTCGAAGACCGTTAATGAGTAACTTTACTTTGGTAAGCTGCATAAAACTTTTAAATCTGAACTTTAAAGGATTGGATTAACGTAGTTAATCTATTAATTATTCTAGGTAATGTGTTCTGGGTAATTAGCGGTAACATATACGTTACCCATTATGCTATATCTTTATCATTATTGACATAAATAATAGGATACCTGCAAGTGAGGTAGTGTGGGTATCTCGATCCTGATTGGTTGTTGAAACGTTACATTTACTTACGCTAGCAACTGTTCTTTCCATTCTATTTCTGGTAAACCAAGCCCATCAAGTATAATTTTTCTTAAGTGACACATTCTACATTCTTTCACATTGATGCTTTCACAAATATTTCAATTCTTTCACGAAATATTTCTTACTTAACACAATGACAGAGACGAAGCCATGTTAAACATAAACAAACTAATTATGCATCATAGTTGCCAGGTACACGAAACCAAAATATATAACGGTTACAATGAAATACATAAACAAATAATAAATCTAAGTTAAGTAAAAAACGTTGTTGAGGAAGAATTACTTTTCATCATATTCGATATGCTAGACGGCGCTGTATTTTATTAAAGTTAACTAACATTCTAACTTATGTGGAGAAACTTATCTCAACTTTAACACAACATTTTGCTTATTAACGATCATATGGTGTTGACGTAATAAACTATATATGAGGGTGTCTGTGATCGTCTTTTTCTTGAAATGCAAGTACCCAATTATGGGTAATGCAAAGAAGGGAACGAACTTTTCAAACAATCTAATACTAATAATACTATTATCTTTGTATGCAATTACTTAAAACTTTTAAGGAGTTTTAAATCAAACGATTTGTATTTTAATAATTAAGAAATTGCCTTACTGTATCAAGAGGACCTGCATGATCTAACTTGGCCAAAGAAAAGTTTCTGAATGGTTTTGGCATTATAGGTGCCGCTTCAATAGCACAATACTTTCCTCTAAATTCTATATCTCCATTTCTCTTAGGCAATTCTATTTCCAGGCATTGATCGAAGGCTCCAAAATCTGAAACGGTCCCTTCGAAAATCCCTGACGGTGGCTTTGACATCGAGTCAAACACTGCAAAAATAAAAATATATTGTTTAGAACAAGAACAATATCATTAAATGTCATCAATGGAAGAGACAATTCGAAAGTTAATTAGAACTGATTAGAGACAATTTGAGAAGAAAAAAAAATTTACGTTTTCGGCAATTTAAGGAAATTTTCTAGGATAGTTGCAGTTAGCAGTTAAGGCCAAACTTCAATTTCCTTTGCAATGATTTATTTCCTTTTCCTAAAAAAGGATGTTTTCCAATAAGAGTTCTAGGTGATTTTAATTTTATCGAAGAAATATCAATTACCGACCTTGAGCCGCACGGTTGCTCAAAGGATGGACAGTTCGCCTCCCTATATCCGCAAAGAGAAGTGCAACATAGCCAAAGCAAAATATATCAAATATATAGTATTGATATAGTTTGCTTTGGCTATAATGATACAATATTAGAAAGCACTCCTTTCTGCTGATATAATCGCGTTCTGATGAAAAGTTTCCATCTTTTTACTAATTTTTTCCCATTTTTTTTCTTCGGATTTTCTCTCTTAGGATTCTTATTATTTTTATTATAATTTTTTTTCTCCCTTTTTTCATTGTTCTGTAATTTTTTCTCATGTTTTCTCTACTTTTTGAACTTATTTTATGAGTTTTATTTACTTGCAGCTTATACACAGTAAAAAAAACTTATTGTTTTTCTTAATCTTCGTTTTTTTCTTTTTGTATTTATTTATTATGCTTATTTTGATATATATATATATATATATATATATATATATATATATATATATATATATATATATATATATATATATATATATATATATATATACCGAAGAGCCATTACATTATGACTACCCTGCTAATAACATGTAGGTCCACCTTTAGCCCTCAAAACTGCTAGCACCCGCAGTAGCATTGATTCCACAAGATGCTGATAGGTAGTCTGAGGTATCTGGTACCAAGCGCTCACCAACTGGTCCTGCAGTTCCCTCATATTGCCAGGGGGTTGCGTGGCGGCACGAATTCGGTTTTCCAAGTAGGACCACAAATGCTCTATTGGATTAAGTACAGATGTTTGGGGGCCAAGACATGACTTGAAAGTCACTGGAATGTTCCTCGACGATTCTACCCTTATGACATGGTGCATTACCCTGTTGGTAAACACCATCCCCCGCGGGAAGAACTGTTGCCATGAATGGGTGAACCTGGTTTGCAACTATGTTCAAGTAGCTTACAGCCGTCAGGGATTGTTCTATGAGGATTATGGGTCCTAATGTGCCCCATGAAAACATTGTTTCTGGGCGAGGAACCATTAAAACCTGGGCGAGCCCATTGTTATAGATGGAGGGTGGTCATAATGTAATGGCTCTTCGGTGTATATATATATACACACGGGGTGACCAATAACTTCTCGTACACTTTCAAATTTTCATTACAATAATAAATAATAAATCATGCAAAACTTTTGCATTAAATTAAAGAGTAGTAATCATGAAGTATCTTTACAACAAATGCTTTGGAATTATACTGTCTTTTACTTTCTTGACGAACTTAAGTCTCTTTTCAAACGCATCACATGCGGCACGTACGGCTTCCACTGGTAGTTCCAGACATATGTTTTGATTTACATTTTTTAATTTGCTTAGATTGATGATTTTATAATTATTAAGTTGGGCGAGCATATATGACCAAACAAAATAATCTAATGGTTTAGATAGGGGGAGTTGGCAGCCCATTCATTCTTCGATCGATAAAAAGTCAGCTGAATGTTTGTTGCACCACTCCTGAACCACATATACGGTATGACAAGGAGCACCATCTTGTTGGAAGCAGAAATATTTCACCCAAGGCATACTCTGGATACTTGGGAGTAAAGTAAAACTTTACTCCAAAACCTCAGTTATAAAATTTCGGGCATTGATTTTTATCCCTTTTTCAATGAAAACTTGCCTCATTTTGAAAGGATCCCCTAAACCATCAGAGATGAAACATTCTGACAATGCGAAACATAATGCTGGAGCTCAGAGATGTTATGAATAAAAATTTTAAAAAATAATAACTGAAAAGAACTGAACGTCTGAAAAAATAACTGATTGTAGCGAGCCACGACTGCTCAGAGGATAGAGTGCTCGCCTTTCAATGTGGTGAACCGGGTTCGATTCCCAGCGATACCTGGTTGATATGAATTCCGCATCCGACTTGCACAATCCACAGTTCTGACATGAAATATCCTCAGTGGTAGATGGATCATGGGTTAGAGTACCTTGTCATCACGCTAATAGTTCGTCCCCATGTAACCTAAATACGGGTAAGTTCCCTCAAAAATTCTCCCACGAAGGCAATTCCACCCAATTCTTGGTCAAGGAGTTCCTTCGTCTTCTGGGTTGGGTTCAAAATTACAAGGCTACGGAGTTGAACATCAGCAGTCGTAACCCCAAAATTGGGTGGCTGTTCAACGACGGTTACAAAATAAAATTAAAAAAACTTCATTCCCAGCATGCCTTGCAAGAATTTCTTCCACCCCCTGTTTCATTTCATCTTAGCTGACCCTGAACACCTGTGAATTTCCTACTTTCTATAATAAGCTTGAAGCTATAAGCTATTTCTATAATAAGCTTATAATAAGCTCAGAATGTTTAACACTGATCCCCTCGATATTTTAAGCTCTCGGCCTAGCAGGTCTTTGACCGTTTCGTCGTATTCTTTCCTTGACCCTTTTCACACTGTCTTTTGTCTGAACCGACTGCGGTCTGCCAGAACTTCTTGTATGATCGACTCTGGAGATTTTAGTTTTAATATTGAGAAAACATGGAAAATAATAAAGAATAATTAAAAGATAAGAAGAAAAATTATAAAAAATAATATACTTGCATAATGCTAGTATTAAGAGTTTAGCACAACATGCTTTAATCAAATCAACTACCAAGTTTTAATTTAATGGGTTTATCATAAGACGAGTAGTCTTGCACGCCAGGGGAAAGAATTTGAAAATAGAAAAACAGTTTTAAAGAGAAAACATTGAATATATAACTTTAAACAAAATATTTGTGCTTTCAGACGAGAAGTTTATCAGTTTAGAAAATGGGTGTGTTATTTTCTGTTTTCAGTGACTAGAATTTAGTTTTTTTTTTAATTTTTTGCTATAACTTCAGTAGTTTTGAGAGTATTATCTTATACTTGGTGACAAATTGCTTACAATACAGATAATTACATACATTTTTTTTTCTTCAAAAAAAAATCGAAAATTTAGTTCTGGAAAATCCTCTAGAACCCCTTAACACCTTTGTAGTGTTTCTTAAAATTTTTAAAAAAAATTTTGTATAAAATATAACTTAACATGTTATTCCAATAAACTTATTAAACGTTAATCAAAACATATTCATAGTTGTAAAATTAAATTTTTGATAATTGTGAACAAATTTTTCTTTTAATCACAACAACAGGTTTGCTAACTTTTTACGCTCAATGGTAAAACATTTTCTAATGATATCAAATTTTATGTTTTACTGTATGATTTATCCTCTGTAAATCTGTATTAAAGCTATTTTCTATATGTAAATTATTTTAAATTATTTTAGAGAGCTATTTTGTTCCAGATCTCTTGTGGGGATGCTTTTAATTCGGTATATAAATTCTAAAAGCTTTAACTTTTGATTGTCTACTACTCTATAATATATTTTTCAAAACACATAGAAGCTGGCAGCCTAGCAAAAGAAGGGAAACGCTATTTGCTCCAAATTCGGCAAGGGCCGAAAGCCCGTATATATCAAGACGGAAACGAATAAAAACTGGTAACAAATAAATTTCCTTTGTAAATTTTTTTCGGAAATTATAAAATATCCATAACTACCAAATTTTTTAACGGATATAATTTATATATTAAATTGCTTTTTCCAACAGGTAAAAATAATCGCAATGAATTGTTTATTGTTAAGAATAGATTTAATCCTTCCGAAAATTAATTATCCAATCCAATAATAGTTATCCAATAATTTAAACTACTAGTGTTTTCTCTTTTCCATCTCGCTTTCAGGCCTGCATTCGACAAAATATTTTAGAAAACGGTACAGAACTACATACTAAAATTTAAAGATTTTCGGCTGAATTTTCCTACTTTTTATAAGGCTCAACACGGTTTAACTGAAACAAAGTGGCGTATAAGATAACCCTCTGAATAATTTTGAAATAGTGTAGAATGAAAACCCTATAAATCGAATTTACTAAACCAAGAATCTTGCATTAAAAGACTACCACTAAAAAAAATATTTATCCGCTGTCCGGAGCAAGTTGAAATCTTTACAAAAGCACCAAATAATCATATCAAATGGTTATAAGTCCTCTATATGCATACGCTTTTATTTTTTATTTTGCCCTAGTTGTATTATGTTATATCTTTATATTGATTCTACGGTATATTAATTCACTCAACCCTATCTTTTTATTCAATTATTCTTATTATCATAATGCAAAAAAAAAAAAATTTCCAAGTCCCACCTGTGTTAACATCCGTCAATCAATTCAGGCATATACAGGGCTGATTTTGCTGGCCTCTCTTTCAGGGGCACCATATTAGGTGGGACAACGTCGCTCCCACAGTGAGGACAGATAGTACAGAAAAGGAAAGAACACCCATGCCTTGCCCGGGATTCGAACCCAGACCATTTCTGATGCAAGGACAGTTCTCTGCCCCCTACACTGGCCGGTCGGCTAAAGCAAAAAATAAAAATTCTTAAACTTCAATAACTAATCAAATCGAAACAAGGATCGAAAATATACAGAAGTAAACAGGGCACAGACAACATATAATGTTTTGTAGATGTCTACTCATTTAGTCTACAACGTGCTCAAACATTTTCTTTTAATGTTGAATGACAACACCGTTTGTTGAAAAGCGTCCTAATGACGTTCTATGAAAAATGTGTTGTAATGATACGTACTAATCAAGTGTCTCCTTTTAAAGTATTATTTGTTCATTATTATAACGTACATTTGCTTGCAATAATTAGGGATAAAAATTATATGGTGCTTGATAATATAATTGATGATTTCGAAATTTAAGTTTCAAATAAACATCAAAATCGAACAGCTGAAGTTTGAAGTAAAAGAACAGAGCAAAAATAGCTAATGTTGATTAACTATGAAGACTAATGCTTCTCTGCTGATATAACTAAGCAATTTACATCTAAATACCTTCATGATTTTTAACAACTTTCAGGCTGATGTCAACTAAGGATACCTAGACTTTTTTTTAACTAATGGTAAGCCATGTGATTTTTTTCGTCCAATAAGAATGTTACGTTAACAATCAAAACGTTTGATAGACAAGGCAGTTTTTATTTTATAAAGAGGAATTTCCATTTTCCGTCTGAACGAATCTCAAATAAAAGAATATTTTTTTAACCATTAATCAAAGTTTGGGTTTAACCCACACTTACAACTCTGTTAAATTGAGAAACTGTCAATTATAATTACGGACAAGGAAATAACTGTCAGAAATAGGAATCGAAGTTCAAACTATCATCTATTGTATTGGTATTCCGAATAATTCATATCCATTTATTTTAATTTTTTTACCAGTCGTGCTCACCAATTGAATCCTTACACGCTCATCAGTTCGCATTTAGTTAACTCTACGCCTAACTTGCATTCTAGGAAGAAATAACGATTGACCTTAAATGTTTTATTCTGCTAAGTTTGTTTATTCCCTTTGATAGTTTCAATTAGTAGTTTCATAATATCTATTCAGTATTATTTAAATTATAATATTTACAGTTAAGCATTAATGGATTACATAATAATTAGTTTTCAATTTATTCAACACACACTAAACAAGTATTGCACAATTCGAAGTAATAAACACCGTTTCTTAAAATATCTTTGTCACAAACCTCGTCGATTTGGAGCCAAAAGATGTTTTTTACCATGATAAATGTCGTTATTTTTTTATGTGGAATACACGTCCATTTTTAATTTTTTCCAACCAGGCAACATTTTTTTTAGAAAAGTGTTCATCTCATTCATTTATATATAAATGCACATAGATATAAAAAATAACTATGTATATGTACACCGAAGAGCCATTACATTATGACCACCCTCCATCTATAACAATGGGCTCGCCCAGGTTTTCATGGTTTCTCGCCCAGGAACAATGTTTTCATGGGGCACACTAGGACCCATAATCTTCATAGAACAATCCCTGACGTCTGTAAGCTACTTGAACATAGCTCATCCATTCATGGCAACAGTTTTTCCAGCGAGGGATGGTGTTTACCAACAGGATAATGCACCATGTCATGAGGGTCGAATCGCCATGGATTGGTTCGAGGAACATTCCAGTGCCTTTCAAGTCATTTCTTGGCCCCCAAATTCACCTGACCTTAATCCAATAGAGCATTTGTGGTCCTACTTGGAAAACCAAATTCGTGCTGCCACGCTACCCCCTCGCAATGTGAGGGAATTGCAGGACCAGTTGGTGAGAGCTTAGTACCAGATACCTCAGACTACCTATCAGCACCTTGTGGAATCAATGCCACGGCGAGTGCTAGCAGTTTTGAGGGCTAAAGGTGGTCCTACATGTTATTAGCAGGGTGATCATAATGTAATGGCTCTTCGGTGTACATAAAAGCTAAAATAGACGAATAGTTTGCTAAAAACAAAAGATGTGCCCCCCTTCCTCCTGTTTGAAAGAATTTAAGAATATTGGCGATATTTAGGTGATGTTTTTAACACTATAGTTTGATGTAACATCAAAATGCAGCAATGATTATTAAAATTATTAAAAAAAAAGTAAACAATGATTATTAAAATTATTTAAAAAAAGTAAACTACTTTTTAATTTCAAAAGAACTTTTTTCAATTCCAAGAATAATGCTTCTGATTATCTGAAAATAGGAAGCATTTATTTTGAAAACATTTCCTTTTAAAAAAGTAAATAAAAAACGTACTGGTAACACCATTATTCATTTCAGAGAAATAAGAAATAAAAATCTATCTCTGCTGAAATTTGCTGCCTTGTCTTTTTATACAGGAGTTAAGTGAAGAAACTTAACGATTTTTTACTAGCATCTTTATTGAAGATATTTTTACATGACGTATCTGTCGTTTACGGCAGTGATCACCAAATCATCGATCATTTCGAGAGCTGATAGTTTCGGTAAAGCATATTAACGCGCCGAATAGCTAAGATACTAACGTAAGTTTATCGGCAGTACACCAAATGTTTCTTTTTCAATGCCCATCCGATTGATAATCGTCATTCAGGTATCAGTCGGGCAGATTTGCCGGCCACTCTTTCATAAGCACCATATTAGGTGGGCCAACGTTGCTCCCACAGTAAGGACTGATAGTATGGAGCAGGGGTGGCCAACATGCGGCTCGCGAGCCACATGCGGCTCTTTGACGGATTATTTGCGGCTCTCGATAAATGCACCCGAGATCTCTTTTCCTTTTTGGGCTATTATATTTTAAAAAATTAAATTATTATCGTTCCGTATGTGTTTCAAAATGTCCTTTGAATTACTGACAAGAAATATTACTGGCGAACACTGAATTTACAATTGCAGGGGAAAGATAGAATAATATCAGATCTCTGACAGTGTATATTTAGTTTTCAAACTAAATTTCAATTTTTTCAAAAGGACATTAAAAATAGAACATTTTGTAATTTTCCTCGAATTAAAAATATCTGCTCCAATATTAAACAAGAAAAACTCTACGAATACATAAAAAAAATTAGAAGGAATATTGACGGAATTCCAAAATAGATTTCAAGACTTGAAATATTTTAAATCGCCTCTGGATTTTTTTTCTGAATCTTTTTGAAATTATCATAATTCAAGGCGAGTTTTCCATTTCCAATATAATTATGACTCAAAAAGCATCTGGGGAATTAGAATTAATAGAGATGCAAGAAGATCAAGCGCTACAATTAGAATATAAAACGATATTTGCAGACAGTTTCAAAAACAAGCATATTATGCAAAAATTAATAAATATTCTAGCCATAACCAGAAACATCACAGACAATATGTCATAAACCTTATAATAACTTTGTAAAAATACTGGCACCAAATACAATGTTGAGGTGTCAGGGCTCCAGGCAAACCATTGCTGCAGCATAAAAACACACTCTGGCCCCACCCTGACCAGCAAGCATTTGGCAGTCAGTCAGTCAACACAAGCTGTTGTCCGTGAGGCTAATAAAATTTAAAAAAAGAAAAAAAAAACTCAAGCTCGATCCACACAAACAAGAGATGGCTTAACTGTCTATAAACGCACACACAATAAAAAACAGTAATCTATATCATGATCCGCCAAAACACTGCCTCAACTACTATTCATAAGAAAAATAGGTAAAACACGCAACACAACATAAACAAAACATACATACCACACAAGCCTCACCACTGACCCTGCTCCCAGTCCCTGGGGACAGACAGTGAGTCCGGAGCTTTTCAGCTACCCGTGATGGCCATTTATGTTAAATGTTTAAAATATATATATATATATATATATATATATATATATATATATATATATATATATATATATATATATATATATATATATATATATAAATAAATTAAAAAAATAAATAAAAAAATTAAAGAAAAAAAAATTTAAAAAAAAATACCTGTGACGTGGCTAGCTATTTTATATTGTACTGTTATTGTCGATGTCCATTCTTTGTGGCTGTAATGTAACGCTGCTAGTTAATCTATGTAAAATTAAATTGTCGCTACTAGGCCGGGATAGCCTGGTCAGTGGGGTGCCGGGCCCATGTCCAAGAGTTCGTGGGTTCGGTCCCTGCTGGTCGAAGACTCCCCGTGTAGTAAATGGTGACTGATGCACGTTAAATCTGTCGAGTCTCAAAGTCCTCCATGGTCCCATAACAAATCAATACCTCTGGGGGTACCGATCCAGGAGTTTCCTTGTCTTCTGGATTGGTTCAAAATTACAAGGCTACGGCGTTGAACATTTGTAGTCGTAAACCCAAAAATTGGGTCGACTGTTCAACGGCGGTCATAAAATAAAATAAAAATTAGAATATAAGTCGACGTCGATTAGTGAATTTTAGAAATTTGTACAAGAGTCGAAGTATCCTGAATTAAAAAAAGCTGCTAGTCGAATTATTTCGATATTCGGAATAACGTATTTTTGTGAGTATCAGTATTAACTAACCAGCATCTCAAAGAATTACTGAGAAGTGCTGTCACCAATTATTCAACAAATTTCAAAGAATTATCAGGAGAAGTAAAATATATGTGTTTAATTTTTAATATTTAAATTCAATACACATATTTTGTATTTTTATTTATGTTTTCAATAAATACAATTTCTGTAAAAAAATTTAATACCTTTTTTGCGTACCCTTTAAATATGTGTTTAATTGCGGCTCGCAAGAAATTTCAAATTTTGAAAAATGGCTCGACTATCAAGGAGCTTGGCCACCCCTGGTACAGAGAATGAAAGGACATCCTTGTCCTGGATTCAAACTCAGGACCTTTCTGATGTGAGGTCCACTGCCTGACCCCTACACAGTATCTGATTGGTATCTACTACCAGGTCATAAAATCATCTTAAAAACATCCCTTTTTGTAATTTTAAATTTTTGCTTAAAAAGTACATTGAAAGTTATTAAGGTTCGTACTAATGTGCAAGCTTTCTTGTAAATTCGAATCAAAAGTAAATAGGGAAAAAAAGGTCACCCCTCATCATAGGTATAACATTATTGGATCATTTATCGAAAACCGATCGAATTGCAATAAAAATTTGGGAGTAGGTGAAAATGTGAGAATATAAGAAGTGAAGGTTGAATTGAAACGTTTCCAATTTTTTTACTACAAGAGAAATCAAAATAAAGGCAGTGCAAATAAAATAGGTTTATTAATTCCTAAAAAGTTGAAAGATGACATTCTAGAGATTGATCGATCTAAACGTTTCGTCGTTTTTGAAAAGTTACAGGATGATTAAAGTCGGTCAGTAATTGCAGTAAAAATATGAATCTTAATTTGACATTACATGAGAAAAAAGTGATAGCCAAAACGAGAAATGATCCGTTGCACTTATTTGCACCTTAGCTAAAACTTTAAATCGTATGATAAAGCTTTAATTTTGTTTAAAATTGAATAAAACTAATAAACAGAAAGGGATTAAAATCATTTATAAAATAAAAGTCTTATTTATTGAAAATTATTCACAAAAATTGAAAAAAAACTTTATAAAAAGTTAAATTTTTTGGTCAATCAATGTTATTTTTCCCCTCCAGAAAAGAAATATTTCTCCTCTATGGCATTGAAGTTAAATTAACCCTTTCGCGCCGGCTGTCACAAATACGCGACAGCATAAAACCGTATCAATCAGGGTAAAAATATAAAACTGGTAATCAAAGTATTTCTTTAGCAGTTTATTTGTGGGCGGAGTTATAATTGTTTGATTTATTTAATTCACCATTACTTTGTGCAAAATAAAACTATTTAGTTACACTTTGAATTAACCTTGATTATACATATGATTAAACTAGCAATAATTAAAGAAAAAGCAAAGTAAGTCTGTCTAATCAGCAACGACTACATTTAAGTTACCGTTTTTTATTTAATTACAACTTGATTCTGATCTTGTACGAATTCTTTTCTGAATCACCCGTCCCCAAGGGGTTAAAGGAAGAGAGAAAGGCAGTTTGTTGTAACTCATATCCTTGCGATTGATTAATCGACTTTTCCTTTCATGCAAGAAAACAAGGAGAGAAAAAAAAACAATCATCCAATAAAATAATTATTAACTTCGTAGGCTTGGCAAAAGTCTTATTCGCTGTAGCTATTTATACATTAACTACAAAAAATAACCTTAGTATTGTTCCAGCGATTGCTGAATGCAAATAATTATTTCAGGTATATTATTTGTCAAGGATGCTTTTTATGCATACTGGAACCGTCAATCCTTTTTTAATTGAGTCCAATAGATTATTTATTACGCTATAGATAAATTAATATCTATTATGACGCATCGTTATTGTATAAACACGCTCCTTGTTGTTTGAAGAAATAATATACTTCATAATGAGTAAATAATTACATACTCATTGAAACTAATTATATTATGTAACAAAGTGGACATGTCTGAAAGAAATTATTTTAAAGTAATAAAATGAAGTAAAAAAATACTTAATGCTATTTAATACATAAGGAACTACGTATAGTTTTCCTATAGAACAAAAAATCACATATCACAAATTTTTACTTCATAATAAAATACAAAATTTAACAGTTTCAAAACAATTCTACAATTTTGTTCTAACTGCATTACAAGAATTTCTATTATTTCTTTTAACTCTTTTTGACACTCATTAAAATTTCTATTACCAACTTTTGGCGACGATTTTTCATAATTGCAAATTAATTTAAAAGGAACATTTACTCTAAAACAACTGCTTCAATAAACCAGAATTATTTTATCTTAATTTTAGGATAATTTTTTTGCAGATTGAAGCCCCTCAAAAGTCAAGGGAATGCACTTTACCCCTCTGGAAAACCGATAAAATAAAAATTAAATTTTGTTTTAAACTGTTATTAATTTTTTATTTTGAATAATTAAAAATATTACTTGCAATATGTCAATTTGAATTTATACCAGTCCATAAATTGGTTGTAAAAGTTGCATTTCTAAATTTAATGCTATTATAAACTATTTATTAAAACCATTTTGTAAGAGTAACGAACGCTTACCCTTATTAATATAAATGTAGAAATGAAAAGTTTCTATAACCAATACTTTATATTTTGTGTAATTTTTGGAAAAATGGCAGCCTAGTTCAACTCTGTAGCCTTGTAATTTTGTGCTCTACTCTGAAGACAAGGAAATTTCTTAATCAAGCATTGGAATATTATTTACCTTCGTAAGGAACTTTTTGGCGAAACTAATCGACATTTGCGTCACATGGAGAAAAAAACCTCTGAAATCTCCCACGGTTAGCCTGATAACAAGAGGTCTCGAACCGATGATCCCTCTACCACTGGAAATATTTTATGTCAGCATTGCGGTTGGCGCTAGCTGGAAGCACAGTGTACAAATCGAGCAGAAATCGTCTGGATACGAACATGAGTCGCCTCGTTGAAAGTAACTCAATCTCCTGATTCAGACTGGCAATCTGGACCAATTATCATATTTTTGTCCGTTTATTTTTTCGAAAATAGAGCATTTCATGTTTGATTAAAATTAAACTTCAAGTATTGCACAAGCGTATAACTGTCTCTTTTAAAAATAATTTATTTATTAAGAAGTAATCATCCGTTAGTAACTAGTTATTAACAGTTAAACATATAATTGTAAAACTTCAAAAATCTTTAGTTTCTCTATATTAAATCGTAAGCACTGCCCCTGTTTTAGCAGTTCAAGTTTACGTTGCATTTTGTTTTACTGCTCAATAACTATTCAATTTAGAAATTTGAAATTACGAAGGGGTGGGATGAAAAAAAAACGTACAGGAAGTACGATGCAATAAAAAACTTAACATCGATAAATAGCTCACGAATATTAACTGTTAAACTTGTAGTAAAAAATACCATTCAAGCTACTCTACGGACGGCAGAAATGCTAATATAGTGTTGAAATTTTACGAGCTAAAAGGGTCATATTTGTTTATGAACTCGAGTTTTTTTTCTTCTAAACTTTAATATGTTCTAAAGTTATTTCATATTTGAGTGTTTTTTGCCCGAATTTTTTCTCATTTTATTTTTATTACGTTACATTTTGCTTTGCTATTGCAAAACCTATAAAACTTGAAATTGCGTTGAGGTGTAGAAAAAAGTACAGGGAGTACTATGGAATAAAAAAAATTTAACAGTCGATAAATAGTTAGCGAATCTGTTAAACTTGTAGTGAAAAATAACATGCGGGCTGCTCTATAGACCACAGAAGGATAAATACTGTGTGGTTTTTACTCACATTTCTTCTTATTTTATTTTCATTACGTTGCATTTTGTTTTGCTGAGCACAACTGAGAAAACTCAAAAACTTGAAATTACGTTGGGTAGTAGAAAAATGTGCAGGTAGTACGACGGAATAAGCAAATTAATATTCGATAATTAGTTCGAGAATTATTTAAATTTGTAGTAAAAAATGGGTAGTAGAAAAATGTGCAGGTAGTACGACGGAATAAGCAAATTAATATTCGATAATTAGTTCGAGAATTATTTAAATTTGTAGTAAAAAACGGGTAGTAGAAAAATGTGCAGGTAGTACGACGTAATAAGCAAATCAATATTCGATAATTAGTTCGAGAATTATTTAATTTTGTAGTAAAAAATGGGTAGTAGAAAAATGTGCAGGTAGTACGACGGAATAAGCAAATTAATATTCGATAATTAGTTCGAGAATTATTTAAATTTGTAGTAAAAAATTGGTAGTAGAAAAATGTGCAGGTAGTACGACGTAATAAGCAAATCAATATTCGATAATTAGTTCGAGAATTATTTAATTTTGTAGTAAAAAATGGGTAGTAGAAAAATGTGCAGGTAGTACGACGGAATAAGCAAATTAATATTCGATAATTAGTTCGAGAATTATTTAAATTTGTAGTAAAAAATGGGTAGTAGAAAAATGTGCAGGTAGTACGACGGAATAAGCAAATCAATATTCGATAATTAGTTCGAGAATTATTTAATTTTGTAGTAAAAAATGGGTAGTAGAAAAATGTGCAGGTAGTACGACGGAATAAGCAAATTAATATTCGATAATTAGTTCGAGAATTATTTAAATTTGTAGTAAAAAACGGGTAGTAGAAAAATGTGCAGGTAGTACGACAGAATAAGCAAATAAATATTCGAGAATTATTTAAATTTGTAGTAAAAAATGGGTAGTAGAAAAATGTGCAGGTAGTACGATAGAATAGGCAAATTAATATTCGATAATTAGTTCCAGAATTATTTAAATTAGTTGTAAAAAAATTTGACTAAATTTTAAATATTGTTTTGCTATAAAAAAAGTTTAAAATATAAATAAAATTAATTTTTTTTTAACATCCAAACAAAAATATTCAGAAAACGGTAAAAAAAGAAGAAGAAAACCTTGAAAAATAAAATAAGCTACTTTCAAATACAATTACGAAGGGACATTTTTACATCGATTGACGTAAAACCTCGGGTGCTTTGAGAGCTATTTTTCTAGGAAGACCTTAACCGCGTTTTTAAACGGTATAAACGTGACACTTTGAACTTAACTCAGACTATTTGCCTAAAGGAACTCAATGCTAAATATATCTACATGTATTCAAATTAAGCTTTCTTTTTCACACAAATCATTTCAAAACTGACGAGATGATAGGTTATTTACTACGTAACAAATGAAGGCCTGCCAACTTTCTATCATTTTGGAAAAATTTCTTTTAGTGTGACTGTGGGCCAGAAGACCATGATCTTTGACCAAAGTTCAAAAATTAAATTTTCAACTAAAATATGTGTAGGCAGTTTTAATATAGCCCAAATTAAGTATTCATAATCATACCAAACATTATAATTTACTTTTTGGACCGACGAGAGTACAATGTAATGAAAAAAAAATTTTTAATGTAACTTTTAAATTTTTATTTCAGAAATATATATAGAAACTTCACCTTACTGTTACATTCTTATCAGAGTAATTAATCTGAAATTATAGTACAGTTTTTCAATTTGTTGAATTAGTTAATACTCTTGACAAACTTATAGTTTACATCTTATCATTTGTCATTTTACAATGTTTGAATGACTTTCGAAACTTAGTTCCAAATAGTTCCACGAGGTAATTAGCTAAACTTTTTTTTGTTGTCTTCTTTGATCTTTCTTCTTTCGAAAAAACCTGCCCCATTTTGCCCGTATTGCAAAGGTGGACTAAATATACCGAAAAACAAAAATTATGTTTTTTTTCTTCATGTTTTCGCTTTATTTTGTAATTAATTCGCGTTATTTTGTAATATTACTTCGGGAATATAATTTGCTTTTCATTTTTAATATAAAATTACGAAAAACATTATATTTTCGTTACTATATTTAATTATTTAAACGTACTATACTATTTTTTTTATTTTTGCTCGCCATATTTCAGCCGCCATTTTGTTTTTTTGGGTATTTTTAGTGTATTTCAAAATTTTAACTATGAATTCAATTTACCTGCACATAAAAACCCCTAAATAAAATCCCCCAAATTTTGAAACAAATTTCATCGAAATACTAATTTTGACCACGACACCTTGGATGCTGGCCCATTGTGTAGTGATAACTAAGTTTATAGTTCAATGTATTATTCTTTCATTTATAAATTTGATTTAAAGTTATTTTTTTAAACCACTTGTAAATTATACGAAAACTTGTATAAAAAGCCATTCTATTCCAACTTCTCCGTGGTGAAGTTTTTAAATTGTTAACAAAATTACCAAAAATTTTATAAGCTTTAGTTTTCAATTATCAACCACTCAATAAAATATTTTGCAAAAAGCGTAGTTAGGACAGCGAAAAAGATAATTCGCAAATAAAGACAATTTTCAGACAACGGTTATTTTTGAGGCTACAGCGCAGGTATTTTATAGATTTAAATTTTTGATCGCTGATTGTTGTTAAAAATTAAAAATCCACTAATTTTTAAAATTATTTTTTTTTAAATAACTAGGAAGTTCTGTTCACCAAATACTGTGATTGCTTCTCATTCATCGTTGCTTAATTTCCACTTAGAAATAAATAGTTTACAAGAAGAAAAAAAAGATATTTTTGTTCATAAAACATATAATTCTTATTCTTTTATTTATTTACATATAATTCTTATTACTTTTATTGAAAAATAATCAACTGTATTTGAACAAAGATATTCAATTTTAAGAATACAGAATGTGCTACTATAAGAAGTAATTTTACTTGACAACAATATGTAACGATAATTTAATACAATCTAATTGGATGCCTGCAAGTGTCGCCATAGGAGGTAAATCATGGCTAGCCAATCGGGTTCGACATGTACTCGTAACGTCGGTTGCAGGTATCCAATTAAATCTGATTTAAATCACATGATTGGGCATAATCACTTCACTTCTTCTCGAATTGCAAGTACCCGATTCTTATGTGATCAGTAAGGCCCGGATTTTGATGACATTTGCATTTTTTTTTTTGCATTTTTTGGACATTTTTCGTCTTTTAGAGCATTTTTTTTTATTTATAGGACATTTTTCTTTAAATTTTGGGGCGTATTTTGCATTTTAATGCATTTTTTAAAGTTTTTTGTTAATTTTTTCCAAATTTTATTATTTTTTATCAATTTTCCTTATTACACTGGCTTCCAAACAATGAAGAAAATCTCTAGGATATTAACAGGAGAAGCAACATCTTTTCAAATTGAAGAAGAATTGTTAGTAAGTGAGACCGTCTTTTTCAAGTACGCACCTGTAACATCAGTAGACGTTGAAAGAAGCTTCTGCAGGAATGAAAATTGACTTTCAGACAAGAGACGCTCGTTTACATTTCAAATTATCGAAAAACGTTTAATAATCCAATGTAATTCTGATATTTAGTAATATTATGAGATGGAAGTTGCTATGTCCATTAAAGTTCCTATACAAAATAAAAATATTTTGGTGTCAATGTGTTTTCCTTTTTTTGTTATTTTAGAATATTAAACATATTTGTCAAACTTTAATGAACGTAGAACAAGTATTGCATTGCTTTATATTTTTTAAATGACTCATAATAATTTTAAAGAGCAAAACATTTTTTTATTCAATATTTTTACTTTATTCAAGGAATTTTTTGCGCAAGTTTTGCATTTTTAAAGGGAAATTTTTTGCCCTTTTTAAGGGCATTAGTTGAGAATTTTTAGGTCATCAAAATCCGGGCTCTAGTGATCAGTTTATCTAAATATTAAGCTTCCAGTTAATTTCATTTTTTTAAAATATTTTTTGTTTCCTTTTAATCATTGAAATGCGTTTTCTGTATTGAAATGAAACTTTTTTCAGAGTTCTAATTTTAAAAATACTTACGAACTCTGGTAACTAGGTTCAATCAAACACACTTAAAAGAATAAAAGGAAGCAGAAATTTTTAAAAACATTAATAAATCACGAAATAAATAAATAAATCACCTTCATGTAATTTACCTTAGGTTAACAAAAAAAATGCCTTAACCCTTTCTAAGGCAGTGGTAAGTATACTTAACTCCAATTTTTGAAGCCCATGGTGAACTTTTTTACCACTTTTAATATAGGTTTCCATTTGTTAATAACTTCAGCTTTCTTGAAGTGCGTTTGAATAAAATTGGTAACCATTTGTTAGTTTAATAAAACGTATAAAATTCATAAAATACATAATTCCTTTTGAAGTCTGTAGCATTTCTAAAATATATTTAATGAATAACGAAAAATAAAAGTCAATAAGTTCCTAATAGTTCGTGGTAAATATACTTTAAAATTTAGATTAATTTTTTATAAGCTAAATGAGTTTTTTTTCTTTTATGAAATATTATTCTTATATCAATTTCAATTCCAAAAATACTTTAATTTACCTTTACTAGAAATAAATGGCCCACTAAAGCGTTAATACACTCTAAAAACTATAATCATGAGTAATTATAAAACTATAATTATTTTGCTGCTGTTTCTATTTTATTGTTATTGCTGTTTTTGATTATGTTATCATTGATGCTTAATATAAAATTTGAACATTCAAATAACTGTTCAATTAACTCGTACAAATGTTGCAAACAGAAAGATATTTCTTCAAGATGCTGTAATAAGTCATCAAAAAATTTTAATACTATTTTTTTTTGTCTAAATTAAATTTTTTTAAACAGTCATGATTAAGGCGATTTTAATTTTAATTTTAATTTTAATCGAAGTAAAATTAAAAGTTTAGCGATTCTTATTCTAAGATTAAAGTTGTGGATATAGTTAATCACATTCATTACAAATTCTAAACGGTGCAATTTATTTTTTGATAGATTATAATTGTTTTCACCAAAATTTCGAATCTAGCAATTATGTAATTTAAGCAAAATTGATAAGTCGATATCAATATTCGATATCAGGTCATACTCATTGTAGGAATAAAACTCCCTAATAAATTTGAAATCGATATATATATTGTTTTTATTTTTACTTAAGTATATTCATGTAACATATATTTAAAATCACACTAAAATCCATGCACACAAAAAAACACACGAACACGCAGGGTGAAATATGCATGTACGTACTTGAAAAAAAAATTTTTAAAGTATTTTTCGCGGAATAAAATTTTCATGACTGTCAGGGTGATTTCTGAATAGATTGAAATCTAAGTGAATCTTTGTATTTTGTAAATTTTTCTTAATAGTAACTTCACTTCTACATAGAAGTCTGAGTTCTCCCTTAATATTACAATTAAGTCCTCCATTTCTTCTATATTCTTTATTTTTCTACCTTATTTTTGTGTTTGATCTAAAAAATATTTCCTGCTTTTTATAAATTATAAATGAAAACTATTGTAATTATGTATATTGCTTTCTTTTTTTAAGATTTAAATTTTATAAACTTTTTAGCAAGTTAAGGAGCTAGGTCTCAAAAGGTGAGAGCATAACAGAGATTGAAACTTAAAGCGTTAACAATAGTTAAGTTTAATTTACAGAAAAAATTTTAAAGTCATTTTATAATTCTATCTAGGAAGAGGAATTAACATAAATTGTAGCAATATTTTTTCATAAATGCCTTAAATATTTATAATTAAGGCATTTATAATAAATATTTTTCCTAGCAATAGCAGAGATGCCAATTAGCTCCAGACCGCGGATAAATATTTTTGAGTGGTAATCTTTCAGGGTATTTGTAATGATTTAGGATGGATTTGGGTAATTGGTTTAGTAAACCACTCAACATGTACTCAAATAATAATTCAAAGACTTGTATGATATGCTACTTTGTTACAAAGCCGTGTTTAGACTCTCAAAAACTTAGCAAAATTTCTCAAAAGTGTAAAGTTTTAGTTTGTAGCTCTCTACCGTCTTTTAAAATATTTTGTTGAATCCGAAGCAGCTGGTTTCCTGCAAAAGTACCAGTTTTGGACATTCATGATATTAACTAAGCCAATAGAACACCAAAAATAAATAGAGTCTAGATATTATATTTGTAATCTTTTTAGAAATTAACTTTTGATCAACTTATCAGACAATAACTTATTAGATAATAATTTTTAATTAAATATTAACTTTATAGTCTTATTCTTTATTTTAGTCAAATAAGAATAGGATTATAAAGTTTAAATAGGATCCTAGCATTTCGGAAAATTACTCGTGGAAAAAGCATAAGTTGGCAAGTACAAAATTAGACCTGAAAACATAGAAAAGAAGACATAGAAAAATTCGAAATAACACCTACTTTTAATAGCCCAAACTTTCACACTTGATAGGCCAGAAACGTACTTTATGAGGGAACTGGTGCATTTGGTTGACATAGTTGCTTCATTATTGTATTCGTAAAGTTTCGGCATGAAACTCTTTATAGTATCTCTTATGAACTTCTTTAAACCGTTTTCAAATCTTTTAATCATTCCATCAGTTCTTTCCCGATAAATTTTATAGTCTATATTACGTTGTTCGTCATATGCCGAAATAGTTGTTGTAACAATGTCACTTTTGTTTTCACTTTCATTGCAAATAACACAAGTCGTCAAAAACATTGAACATATTAAAAGGCTAATTCTTAGTTCCATTATCTTCGAAGTTATTGAAATAACAAACGCAATATTTTTTTAAAAAAAAGTATCTTTCTTTGAAACTGCTTTCTTAATAATTCTCTTATTTTCTTGGTTCATTTTTGTAAATTTCAAAATCTACCCGATTTGTTCAAATAAAAACAATATATAAATTTTCTATGTTAGAAAACAGATTATAAAATTCCAAATTTACCGTCTGCTTCAATAATTATCGTTTTTGGAAGTTCTGCAAGAAAATCATATGCTTATATTTGTCAAAAGAACGTAATAATTATTTCCTGGTAGTTGATAGATATTCTGAAAAAGTCCGTTTTCTTGATTATTGTCAAAAATGCACTGCACAAAAATTATTTGTTAATCCTTGTCAAGAGAACAAGATAATTATTTTCTGGTAGTTGTCAAGAGACCCTTTTATTGATTATTGTCGAAAACACGGCTTATCTTGATCCAAAAAACTACAAGATAATTATTAATTTTGCAATTGCCATAAGTGCTACAAGAGAGTCGATTTCATTGATTATTGTCTTAAAAACACAACACGAAAATTTTCTTGACTTTTGTTAAAAACACTTTTTAAAACTATCTTGTTTCAAAATTAAATCCTTTGGAACATTCGACTACTATATAATCCATTTATAACAATTCAAGCTATTATGAAAATTGTTGATAAAGAATTGCGTTTAACTATTTCATTACCGTTGCTCGCAAAGACAACAACAAAAATGCTTCTTCAATAAATATTATTGAATTGATAGTTATCAAACAGTAAAAATGACGTAAAGCACTATTACAAAAATAGATTCCACACAAAAGGGAATAATCCCACGAAATAGCGTTCGTAAACTTGTCCGATGAAGATGAAGAACGAAAAGATAAGCAAGAGCAACAGTGGAATGATTTTGAAAAGTCATGAAAAATATTATTGAATGGCGAACCTTCCAAGTCACTTGATTACCTTGAATTAGAACTCACGGTAATAATTGTTATTATTCTAGTAATAATCTACTTTTTTCTCGACATCGTTCTGGTCCTAGTGCTTCGGGCAAGAAACTAAACTTTCAACTTGTTTCATTTTTATTGGCAACAACGAAACTAATAAAAAAATTATACTGAAGTCGACGACTTCAGAAGATTCTGTCAGTTGGTGAAAAAGAATTGCTCTTGTTTCTTTGTCTACCATTTTCAAATGATTTCAAGATTCACAAAATGGCAACCTTGCAAGCAATTCGCGTTTAAAATCAAAAATACTTCTTAGGGAGGGTTCGATAATAATGACTTCAGGACAAAATTTTGTTTACAATTCTGATTACATTCTTCTGAAAGATTATGCAGATTTAATGCGCATACTAATATATCAAATTATATTAACGCGTCTTTTGAAAAGTATGTTTTTTTTTTTTTTTTTTTTAATTCATGCCGTGGGTGATATCGAGCTTTATTTAGGGTGTTTATTATCGAAACAACATCATCAAGGCTTGTACACGTATCTGAAGCTCATTTTAATTAAAGAGAAATGTCAAAATAAAGGTTATGGTTATGGTAAAATTTATGGTTATTTATTAACAGCATGAAATACGTGTGTCTTTTTCAGGGTAAAAGATAAAATCCTCCTAACGCGGCTCACTTCCAAACAATATTTTTTCAAATTTGCACTTATTTGCAGTTAGTTAGGTCTAAGAGGAACAATTATTCACCACTAAAATTTCTTTAATTTACAAAATCAATTACTGATAAGTTTTTGAATATGAATGAAAAATATTTTTTCCAACCATTTTTTTTTTTTTTTGGATTTTATATTTTAGTACAAATATAATTCCGAAAATTTAACAGATATTTTTAGTGACTAGTAGATTTTTTCTTAATTGAAAAATACCAAAATATATTTTTGCCCGTGATTAGAGGGGGCTTTAGCGGTATCATATCAACGAAAATAAATTTTTTGTTTTAATCATAATGTTTCATTACTTTCATAACGAACATATTACGTTTTAACTAACAAATCTAGATTTCAATTTTCAGATAAGAAATTTTAATCATGCGAAATATTTAAATGCATTGAGCACAATTCTCATAACGAATATTTAAATTCGTTTTCTAAGCTTAACTACAGGAATAAAATGAAAGAAAAAGTAAATGCTTATTAAATATTAATGACTTCTTCAGCGAAGGCCGTAATGTATACATCACGTTGAATAATGCTCACGGTATTAAAGATTCATTTAAATCTCTGCTTGCATTTCTCTTAAATACGCAACAGAATAATTCATTTTGACAATAGAAGGCTAACATCTAACATATGCTGTAATTAAAGCAGCTTGTAAGAAAAACTAGTAGTTAATATTTAAATGTTTTTCTTAGAGAGTTTTCTTGAAGAAGTTAAACGTGAAATTATAAACGTAATAATGTAAGTTAAAGGTAAATATACACATACAGTTGATGAAGTAAAAATAAGAATATCGTTGCTGATGAAATTAAAATAAGCATTTGTATTCGATTCGTAATTTAACTAAGAAAATTGTATGCCATTACAAATTACATTTAAATCCATTACAAATTACATTTGTAATTTTAATCAGATATAATTGCATACGTAAGCGACGTCCCGTGTGTGTCGAACCTGATTTGCTTCTGAATCGAAAAATGCCAGAATTTACCTACGATGACGTCATTTGCAGAAATCCAATTAAATTTGTTTTTTTATAATTTAGTTGAACATTTATTTTTACACCATCTGTGTTAAAATAATAACTGAGAAAAATATATTTTGATAAAAAAGAAATTTCAAAAGAAAACAATGAAAAAAATATTTTTATTTCTGTAAATTCTTTTAACACTAGAAAGACTGAAACTTAGTATATGCCTATATTGTCCAAAAGCAGTCAAAATTACTGGATTGTGAAAGAATAAAAAAATTTGTTTAAAATTAATTTTTAATATTTTTTATATTATTTACAGTTATATAACAAGTTATTAGTAAATATTAGCAATAAAGAAATTATATGTTGTACAAAAAGTCACAAAATTCTAAGAAATTGCGTCATTATATGCAACATTGATATTCTAATTGAAATTAAAAAGCAGTCAAAATGACTTCCTTAGGCAATCTAGTGTTAATGAAATATTTTTTTTTAATGAAACTAGATTTTTTATTATGCTAAATAACTATCTTATATTGTTTATACAATTTGTGCTAAAATAATAGTTGTAAAATATAATTTGATTACGAAACTTTATAAACAAACATTTCACAATAAACTGAGAAGAAATAATTTTACTTTTATAGATACATAATTTATTTTTATGTATACGTTTAATCAATCATAGTTAACGGTATAATCACTGACTAAATATTCTTTTTTATTTATAAGTTATTTTGAAAACGATTTAGTACAATTCTAAATTGTAGTTTTAACAAGCAACTGATATAAACTAAGGAGTTTTTCAAGTAATGTTTCCATTTAATAGAAATTTCATTTCGAAACTTATGATCATACTGTTAAATATTATTTTCGCAAAATGTTAATGCAGTTTTTAAAGTTGGATTTAGGAATACAATTTGTTAAAAAGAATCTTGTTAAAAAAGAAAGAAAAGAAAATAGGATCTTAGTGTTCACCTGAAACTGATAGTAGAAAATAAGCATAGTGCAAAATATTATTATTATTATTATTTTGGATGTAATGCAAATTTACAATTTTTAAAAAAGATTCGTTTACAAACAAATAAATAAATAAATAAATTAATTAATGTGTACAATTTTTATTTTTGCCATTTAACAAATAAAAATTACACCGTAATATATTATTTCATCAAAATTATAATGTTTAAGGTAGCACTTGTTAAAAAAGTCTCGTTTTTAAAAAATAAAAAAAAAATAAAATTTGTAATTGTTTTTTTGAAAAAAACTATTAGAAATGGAAAATGTCTGTCAAATTGAACTATCAGAATAAAGAAAAAAGTTATTATACCGTAAAATATTATTTTCGCAAAATATTAATAGTATTTAAAATTTTAGACACTTGTTTAAAAAAATTTTTTTTTCGAAATTAGAAAAGAAAATAATGTTTAAAAATTTTCTTTTTGTCATACTACTATTAGAAATGGAAAATTTCTTTCAGAGAATCTTCAGAACTAAGAAAAAAAATTATTATGCCGAAAAATATTAATAGTATTTAAAATTTGAGACACTTGTTAAAAAAAAAATTTTTTTTTTCGAAATCAGAAAAGAAAATAAAGTTTACAAATTTTCTTTTTGTCATACTACTGTTGGAAATGGAAAATTTCTTTCAGAGAATCTTCAGAACACAGAAAAAAAATTATTATGCCGAAAAATATTAATAGTATTTAAAATTTGAGACACTTGCTAAAAAAAAAAAAATTTTTTTTTCGAAATCAGAAAAGAAAATAAGGTTTACAAATTTTCTTTTTGTCATACTACTGTTGGAAATGGAAAATTTCTTTCAGAGAATCTTCAGAACACAGAAAAAAAATTATTATGCCGAAAAATATTAATAGTATTTAAAATTTGAGACACTTGCTAAAAAAAAAAAAAAATTTTTTTTTCGAAATCAGAAAAGAAAATAAGGTTTACAAATTTTCTTTTTGTCATACTACTGTTGGAAATGGAAAATTTCTTTCAGAGAATCTTCAGAACACAGAAAAAAAATTATTATGCCGAAAAATATTAATAGTATTTAAAATTTGAGACACTTGCTAAAAAAAAAAAAATTTTTTTTTCGAAATCAGAAAAGAAAATAAGGTTTACAAATTTTCTTTTTGTCATACTACTGTTGGAAATGGAAAATTTCTTTCAGAGAATCTTCAGAACACAGAAAAAAAATTATTATGCCGAAAAATATTAATAGTATTTAAAATTTGAGACACTTGCTAAAAAAAAAAAAATTTTTTTTTCGAAATCAGAAAAGAAAATAAGGTTTACAAATTTTCTTTTTGTCATACTACTGTTGGAAATGGAAAATTTCTTTCAGAGAATCTTCAGAACACAGAAAAAAAATTATTATGCCGAAAAATATTAATAGTATTTAAAATTTGAGACACTTGCTAAAAAAAAAAAATTTTTTTTTTCGAAATCAGAAAAGAAAATAAGGTTTACAAATTTTCTTTTTGTCATACTACTGTTGGAAATGGAAAATTTCTTTCAGAGAATCTTCAGAACACAGAAAAAAAATTATTATGCCGAAAAATATTAATAGTATTTAAAATTTGAGACACTTGCTAAAAAAAAAAAAAAATTTTTTTTTCGAAATCAGAAAAGAAAATAAGGTTTACAAATTTTCTTTTTGTCATACTACTGTTGGAAATGGAAAATTTCTTTCAGAGAATCTTCAGAACACAGAAAAAAAATTATTATGCCGAAAAATATTAATAGTATTTAAAATTTGAGACACTTGCTAAAAAAAAAAAATTTTTTTTTCGAAATCAGAAAAGAAAATAAGGTTTACAAATTTTCTTTTTGTCATACTACTGTTGGAAATGGAAAATTTCTTTCAGAGAATCTTCAGAACACAGAAAAAAAATTATTATGCCGAAAAATATTAATAGTATTTAAAATTTGAGACACTTGCTAAAAAAAAAAAAATTTTTTTTTTCGAAATCAGAAAAGAAAATAAGGTTTACAAATTTTCTTTTTGTCATACTACTGTTGGAAATGGAAAATTTCTTTCAGAGAATCTTCAGAACACAGAAAAAAAATTATTATGCCGAAAAATATTAATAGTATTTAAAATTTGAGACACTTGCTAAAAAAAAAAAAATTTTTTTTTCGAAATCAGAAAAGAAAATAAGGTTTACAAATTTTCTTTTTGTCATACTACTGTTGGAAATGGAAAATTTCTTTCAGAGAATCTTCAGAACACAGAAAAAAAATTATTATGCCGAAAAATATTAATAGTATTTAAAATTTGAGACACTTGCTAAAAAAAAAAAAATTTTTTTTTCGAAATCAGAAAAGAAAATAAGGTTTACAAATTTTCTTTTTGTCATACTACTGTTGGAAATGGAAAATTTCTTTCAGAGAATCTTCAGAACACAGAAAAAAAATTATTATGCCGAAAAATATTAATAGTATTTAAAATTTGAGACACTTGCTAAAAAAAAAAAAAATTTTTTTTCGAAATCAGAAAAGAAAATAAGGTTTACAAATTTTCTTTTTGTCATACTACTGTTGGAAATGGAAAATTTCTTTCAGAGAATCTTCAGAACACAGAAAAAAAATTATTATGCCGAAAAATATTAATAGTATTTAAAATTTGAGACACTTGCTAAAAAAAAAAAAAATTTTTTTTTCGAAATCAGAAAAGAAAATAAGGTTTACAAATTTTCTTTTTGTCATACTACTGTTGGAAATGGAAAATTTCTTTCAGAGAATCTTCAGAACACAGAAAAAAAATTATTATGCCGAAAAATATTAATAGTATTTAAAATTTGAGACACTTGCTAAAAAAAAAAAAATTTTTTTTTCGAAATCAGAAAAGAAAATAAGGTTTACAAATTTTCTTTTTGTCATACTACTGTTGGAAATGGAAAATTTCTTTCAGAGAATCTTCAGAACACAGAAAAAAAATTATTATGCCGAAAAATATTAATAGTATTTAAAATTTGAGACACTTGCTAAAAAAAAAAAAATTTTTTTTTCGAAATCAGAAAAGAAAATAAGGTTTACAAATTTTCTTTTTGTCATACTACTGTTGGAAATGGAAAATTTCTTTCAGAGAATCTTCAGAACACAGAAAAAAAATTATTATGCCGAAAAATATTAATAGTATTTAAAATTTGAGACACTTGCTAAAAAAAAAAAAATTTTTTTTTCGAAATCAGAAAAGAAAATAAGGTTTACAAATTTTCTTTTTGTCATACTACTGTTGGAAATGGAAAATTTCTTTCAGAGAATCTTCAGAACACAGAAAAAAAATTATTATGCCGAAAAATATTAATAGTATTTAAAATTTGAGACACTTGCTAAAAAAAAAAAAAATTTTTTTTTCGAAATCAGAAAAGAAAATAAGGTTTACAAATTTTCTTTTTGTCATACTACTGTTGGAAATGGAAAATTTCTTTCAGAGAATCTTCAGAACACAGAAAAAAAATTATTATGCCGAAAAATATTAATAGTATTTAAAATTTGAGACACTTGCTAAAAAAAAAAAAATTTTTTTTTCGAAATCAGAAAAGAAAATAAGGTTTACAAATTTTCTTTTTGTCATACTACTGTTGGAAATGGAAAATTTCTTTCAGAGAATCTTCAGAACACAGAAAAAAAATTATTATGCCGAAAAATATTAATAGTATTTAAAATTTGAGACATTTGTGAAAAAAATATTCTTTCAAAAATAGAAAAAATAAGGTTTGAAAGTTTTCTTTTTGTCATACTACTATTAGAAATGGAAAATTTCTTTCAAAGTCGAATCGTCAGAACAAAGAAAATAAATTATTATACCGTAAAATATTAATAATATTTAAAAGAGACACTTGTTTAAAAAAAGATTCTTTCAGAAATAGAAAAAAAAGGCTTAAATTTTTTCTTTTTGTCACACTACCTTTGGAAATAAAAAATGTCTTATAAGTTGAATCTTCCGAACAAAGAATCCTCATGTTCCATATGTTCTACCTTGACATACCGTCCAAATGGGTCAACAAAAACATTTCTTTATTTTTTATAAAAATCCTTGTCTTCGTTTTTGACCTTCAAAATTTAAGCAATTTTCCTGAGGGATTACTTATAATCGTAAGATATCCAATATTCTAGTGAAAGTAAAAACGTGATGAAACTTACAAAAATGTTTTTTTTTTCTCCAAGTCTAAACAAGTTTCTTTCTTGTCTTCAAGCTGTTGGTCATTACCACACCTCAAGATCGATGATGTACGTTCAAAAGTTATTGATTCGAAAAGAAAAAAAAATCTGTTACTGTTTCGAAAATCGAACAAATAAGGTCGAGGCCTAATTTTTGCTTGGTTATATAGACTTTCTCTTCTTTTTTTTAATAATAATAATAAAATTTAAAAAATCAAAAAAAAAAAAAAAAAAAAAAACTTAAACGAAAAGAACAAATCTTCATTCTAAAATCAAATTGCTCGGTTTCTAAATAAATAAATAAAACAAAATTAAATTTTTTTTCTTTTTAAATTGTGGTCGCTTTGTTTCGATTACTGCTTACCCATTGGTTAAATGCTAATTTTTTTTTTGTGCTGTTGTCTGATTGGTTTTCAAATCCTGCCTATATACGTGTTTCAAGATGTCACAAAATACTTTTTCTTCGTCAGTATTCATATTTATAAAGTCGCTGTCAAGACAGTAATTAAAAGTTAATAATAAAAAGAATATAACAATACTTTAAATTATTATTATGTAAATACATTAAAAACGCCTGCTGGTGAAAATAAAAAGAAATAAAGCTTATAATAAGCTTATTTTCTAACCAATGCGGGCTAAAGAATGCTATTATAATTTTAAAAAAATTAATAAACAGCAGCGGTCACCATAGCAACGCATGCGCACTGTTTAGTATTACTCTTAAAAAGAGTTGAAAAGTGTGATGACGTCCAAATAAAGTGCTCACGCCATCAAACCCAAAACAATACCCATTTTGCCAAAGGGTAATAAGCGCATTTTGTACTTCATATTTTCACTTAATTTTATTGAATTAAAAACGCCTTCATCTTGGGCACGTTTTAAAAGCTTTATAAAGGTCCAACTCTGATCGGTTTGGTCACTTTCTTTAAACTAAACGATAACAATTTTTAATAAAAATAAATAAATAAATCTATTTGTATTTAAATATGATAAATTAACAAATGCATATTATTTAATCGAATGATTCCCAATTTTTTTTCTATGTAACTCTAAATCAGTAACTTTCTTTCGATAGAACCCTGACTTTGAAAATAAAGTATATAAAGGCAATTAAGAATGTATTGACCAATAAAAGACTTTATTTCGAAAATGCCTAAAAAGAAAAGTGAAATGTTTTCATCTTCATATTATTAATAGTCTTAAATTAGGTTTTATGTCTAGTAGTTATTTTCGCAGTATGGAACGGTAGTTATAAAGTTTTTTTTGGGTGTATATACACATGAATGAAAAAAAAATAAGCTGAATTACAATTTTCTTTGAAACAATAGGTAAAAAGAACTGAAATAAATTTTGAAAAGTTTTTTAGGGAAACATTTATTAATGAATTTAAATATTTTATTTTGATTTTAAAAACGCGATGGTAAATACTAATGCAATTTTTTGATAAGTGCACGTTTTTTTCATGAATTTTTTAGTATAATGTTAAAAGTTTTTTTTTTTTTTTTTTAAGAAATTGCCATTTCTTTTTTATTGGCATTTTACTTTAAATAATTTAATGAAAACAACTGCAATATTGACATGTTGTTGAACAGCAGTTTTTCACATAAAATATGTCATATACTGGTTATTATTTTGTAAATGAATATAAAAGTAAAACAAAACATTAAATGTTGTTGCCATCATAAGCCGACAGCAATTTTGCCACAGGCGACTAAAAATGAATACACAACGCTTGATCACATGACTTCGACATTATTAACTTCCATTATCTTATTGCTCATGTTTTTAAAAAAGCCAACTAGTAATTAAATTTTAATTATTACTAGCAATAAAAATTATAATTAAATTTAATTTAATTTATTGAGGAATACTTGAGGGATTAATAATATATATATTTCATAGAGCGATGAGCTAGCTATACTTAAATATTATTTTCTTTCCTCTAAAAACAGTTACCGGCGCATTTAACACAAAATTGTTTCATTGAATTTACTTCCATGTAGTTAATAATTTAAAAAAGATTTTAAGATTTAAAATCTTCAGCATTATGTCCAAATCATCTTCATCAAAGCCAAAAAACGCATTAGATCCTCGTTTCATTCATAAACGTTTGCAAGAAAACTACAAAAAACGCGTCGATCCAGCAGCGAGTTTCTTTTTAGAAGGTGTACTACAGTACCTCGGATCTGAAATATTGGAAAAATGCTATCAATCAGCGCAGCAGCGGTCTGGTGGCCGAGTCAAAATCACCACGATTGATGTTTTGAAAGTGGTTCAAGAGGATGAAGATCTGTCATATCTCATACGTTTGAAACCTAAGGAGGAAGATCAGAGTCCCATGGACGTAGATGAGACTTCTATTGAAGAGAAATAGCAAATATATATTTGGCATCTTTTATTGACAATAAACTTAACTTTAAAGCATGCAAAAAAAAGTCAATTCCATTAGGGGAAAAAATCATTTCATGCTTATTTCGCCAAGAGGTTATTAAATATACTACACAATTTAATTTTTTGTTATCTAAGTATCCTCTTATATTTAAAATCTTGATAAAAGTTTATGATCGGGTGTCCCCTATTATTTGGGCCATTTTTTACTCATTTATTCTTAAATAAAACAGAAAAATGACTCATAATGAGAATTTTCTAATAATTTATCGATAAAAAATAGTAGGAAAGTGAAAAATTTTATACACAGTATAAAAGCTTTAAGGTACGGTATTCAATCCAAGGGGCACCCTATTCTACACTCTAACAAAAATTTTAAACGTACGAATAATTACCTATTGGAATTTTTATATTTCGTAATCTCCTTCACTCTTACTTCTCTTCAATCTTCTGTCTCTTTTTAGCACTAATTTCGCATGGTTTTTTTAACGCAAAGATTTTAGATGATTTTCAATAATTAACATTGTAATAATTACGATAAGGTTAAATTAAATAAGTAATCTGGGCAGCATTGAAGTAAAATAATTTATAACAGCAATGTTCAAATTTTAATGGAGAGTTCACAATAGTTTTCGTAAAAAAAGGAACAAATTTTAAATATTAAATTAATACCTGTGATTGGTATAAGTAATAAGAATAAGTTTTCCCCTAAAGATAAAGAATTAATTTTATTATGGTCTCCTAAGCCAGAAACCAAATATTTATTTATAAGAAGAATTTACTTTGCAGCCATATTTATCTTCACTTTCATATATATATATATATATATATATATATATATATATATATATATATATATATATATATATATATATATATATATATATATATATATATATATATATATATATATATATATATATATATATATATATATATATATATATATATGTTAGAGAGAGAGAAAGCATGGAAAATATTAAAGATTAATGAAAAGAAAAAGAAAAAGATAAACTATTAAAATAATTAGAAAAATATTTGTTAAAAAGCCGGAAAAGGCATATAATCGCTTCACCAGCTCACACGATTATATCCGCAAAAAAGAGTGCTTTCTAATATTGTATCAATATAGCCAAAGAAAAATATATCAATACAATAGTGTGAGAAGCACTAAAAAAATTGAAACGAAAGAGAACACATTAAGTAAAAAATATATCACGTACAAAACAGAAAATAAAATGTAAAGAAAAAACAGAACAAAACACAAAACGAAATCTATAAAGCGAGTAGCGAGTTCAAGTGAACATACGGGAAACTTTCAAGAATGATTTAAAGTATTTCTGTAATAAGATTGCCAGATTACAAAATATGAAAACAGAAGCGCAATTAGAGCTAAAAGCGTAAATAGAGGAGTTTTGTTTTATGGCGCGTTCTTACTACACTACTGAAGCGCGTTTGATTTGCTAATTACCAAGGATTGGCCCAAAAATGGATTTGCGCAAGGTAATAATGTTATACTTGAAAATTTAAAGAAGGTTGATATTCAATTTTTAATTTAATTTTCTAAAATCATCAAATTGTACAACTATGATACTACCCAAAGGCCGGGATAGCCTGGTCGGTAGGGCGCTGGGCCCATATCCAAGAGGTCGTGGGTTCGATCCTCGCCGGCCGAAGACTCCCCGTGTAGTAAATGGTGACTGATGCACGTTAAATCTGTCGAGTCTCAAAGTCCTCCATGTTCCCACAACAAATCAATACCTCTGGGGGTACTGATCCAGGAGTTTCCTTGTCTTCTGGATTGGTTCAAAAATTACAAGGCTACGGAGTTGAACGTAAGTAGTCGTAAACCCATGAAATTGGGTCGGCTGTTCAACGACGGTTATAAAATAAAATAAAACTATGATACTACCCAAAAAATAACAAACAGTGATATTTTACAAATATAGGGATACAACTCAAAACGTGGCAAACCTTACGTTTTATTTATGTTGTGATATTAATTTTCTCTAATTTTTTACGGCTAGCAACCTTTTGGATATTTATAAATCTCAGAAAACTCGTGGTAAAATTACGTAAAAATTTAAACTCAAAGCACAATAATAAAACTTGAATATATCAAGATTTATTATTGTGCTTTGTGAATATCAAGCCTGTTCATACATCGCCTCGTAAACATGACATAAGCGGAGGGATACACCGGAAGGTTTCTCAATTTCTTCCGGTTTACGGAAGCTTGTAATTGTTTACATTTAGTCAATCATTCATAGCTTGCAATCGAACGGATTCGAAGAAGCGCATTTCAGTTACATAACGGTGAAAATGATGCTTTTTAGGCGATTTTACTCCATCTACTTACGCCAAATTGGTGAAGAATAATTCTACTTAGTTACTCATACATAACTACGTTTTTATTTAATTTTATTTTCTATTAAAATAAAAAAAATTTTTAATTGTTAAGATTTTTTTCTTCTTTTTTGTAAAATATATTATTGGTGTATGGAATACGGTTATTATTAACCCCTTGGGGACGGGTGATTCAGAAAAGCATTCGTACAAAATCAGAATCAAGTTGCAATTAAATAAAAAACGGTAACTTAAATGTAGTCGTTACTAATTTGACAGACTTACTTTGCTTTTATTTTAATTATTGTTAGTTTAATCATATATATAATCAATGTTAATTCAAAGTATAACTAAATAGTTTTATTTTGAACAAAGTAATGGTGAATTACATAAATCAAAAAATTATAACTCCGCCTACAAATAAACTGCTAAAGAAATACTTTGATTACCAGTTTTATCTTCTTACCCTGATTGATACGGTTTTTTGCTGTCACGTATTTGTGACAGTCGGCGCGAAAGGGTTAATAATCGCAGCTTATTATTTATATTAATCAGATTGATCAAGGAACGTGAGTGCCCTTGCTGATTTATCCTTCACTGACATTTTTAAGGTCAAGTGTCACTACCTGGTATACCCTATACTGATGTTTTTTAAGTTAAATGCCACTGCCCGGTATACTCTAAATTGATGTTTTTTAAAGGTTAAGTGCTAGTGCCCAGTATACTCTCACCTACATACTGATGTCTTTCTAAGGTTAAGTGCCACTGTCCGATATAACCTATATTGATGTTTTTAAAGGTTAAATGTCATTGCTCCCGGCACTCTCTATGCTGATATATTTTTAATTAATAATAAACCATTAACTATTATTAATAGTAAACCATAAAAAGTTGGTTTAAGAGAAATTTGTGTTAATTAAATAAAAATCAGTAACATTTTATGGTAACAAATATAAAGCGACATAAATTTTTTTCTAAACGTGTATAGTTTCAAATAAACAATCTGTTATATGAAGCAATTACCTTTTGTATACAGAATTATTATCTTTATAAATAACAATAAAAAATACGTAACCTTATAACTAAATTTCAAAATATGTACTTATTCGCAATAAAATTTGCAAATACCCAATAGAAAAAAAATCTCATTTTAAAAGATTTTTTCAGTCGCAGTTTGCAGTTATTGCTTTCGTCTTTTAAGACTTTATGAACGAACATATTAGTAGAAATATATTTGCAAACATTATTTTAAATATTAAATTTGTCATTAATTAATAGTAACAGTTTCTTAGTTTCCATGGTAACACATAAACTTTAAATCGAAATTATTTCTTTTAGATTTTTTTTAGCGTGGGTGAAGAACTAATTTTTTTTTCAAGGGCAAAAAAATATTGCACTTTAGTTATGCTTTCTCAAGCATATTTAAAAAATCAAGCACCTAATAATAATGTTCCTTCACCTCTAAGATTTCCTCAAAAATTATGGAAAATAGCAAATGAGTGTCAAAGTGGTGCAGTTACCTGGAGTCCACATGGAAAATCTATTTTATTGCGTTACTCTTTGTTTAAAGAAGAATTTATGAGTATTAAAAACGATTTTTTCAAAACTGATAATATTTCTAGCTTTGTCAGGCAACTGAATTTATATGGATTTCGGAAAGTTTATGACTATACGCATAAACATACTTATAAAATTAATCCAGACTTGCACGAATTCTCTAATGTTCATTTTCAGCGAGACAGGCCAGATTTACTTGATAAAGTTACAAGAAAATCAGGAGCCTTAAAAGAAAGAAACGGATATTTTTTTGAGAATCAGTACGTTCAAGTAAGTACTTTTTAACTAAGAATCTTATTATATATTTTTTTAAATAATTGTCTGAAGTAGCTGCAGTTAAAGTGATTAAAAAATGAAGCTTAATTTAAAATAGAGTAAATAATAGTGCGATTTTTTATTATCGTTTAAAAATAAGAATATTTTAATGAAACTTTTCCCCTCGATAAAACGTTGTGGATTTTTAAGCATTTAAGGCATAACTTTCGGAACAGCAAATTAGTTTTAAATTTAATTGGTTAAATTTTGCATTTGTAAGTTGCAAACGGAGTTGTACCATTTATTTGCCAACATTCCTTCTATAACGGTCTATTGATCTACCAAATATTGGCTCTAAATTTACTGGATAGAAATGCTGATAAGATTTTCTGCAAATAAAAAAGGAGGTAGAAAGGTATGACTTGTTGGAGAAGTGGCTGGCACTGCCGAATTGGCGATCACGACTATGAGATCAATATTTACAAAATTTTAATTTTGAGGAATTCATCTTCTCTAAAAATAAAATTTATGTTATTTTACCACTGAAACTTATATAAATGATTCAATATTTACCTCAAACTAGATGCACTAAATTGGAGTGTTTGCCAATTTTCTTTAAAAATTTTTTTTTTTATCATCTAACTGGTTGTGTTACCTTTTCCTGTTTGCCGATAATTCATGCTTACACTTTCCACATAAGATTCAAGGATCTATGCTCCATTATAAGTTTTAAAAGAAAAACAAAATATTTCTTTCTGTATCCAATAGGGATTAGGGCCACTATCAATGTAACTAATCACAATTCTGCATATCGAGCTTTCTGGTGTCGTATAAAGGGGTATTTTTTTAGACCGATTCGATAACGCTATCAATGAGGTAATAAAACTCATCACTGTATTAGAATTAGAACTTTCTGATGTCATATAAGGGTATATATTTTCAGACCGATTTGGTAATAATAGAAAAAAAATGTAGTTGGCGCCTTTTAATTTATCAGGGCACTGTAGCAAAATTGTGCCAAACATTGTAGCATGGCACTTTTGCAATAATAATTCATTTTCCTATTAGTCAAGCGACATTTCTCTTGCTTAATCAGCTTTAGATAGGTCACTATCTTTGTAATTAATAGCCCATATTGTTGACAATATCTAATAATTAGTAATCCATATAATGACCTTAACGTAGCTACCTAGCAAAATTATTTTCAGATCAAACTTTATTTTTCTTTGAATTTCACGTTTCAAGTTTAGTTTCTTGCTAAAATTATTTGAAACCTGACATTGAATGTGAATATTTATTTAAATGAAATGAAATATTGCTGTAAATGTGTGGATGATATTGACGTAAAATTTGATTATTATTAAAAAGGCTCATGATTTTTATAGTTTATTCATGCTTTTCCTTTGTAATAAATATTGGGATAAAACTACCCCACTTAATAATGATATAAAAACGACTAATATTGTAAAAGTTCTTGTCCCGTTGACAATTTTTTTCAAAAATATAAAGTTGATCATTTCGTTTTGGACTTGATACGTTGATCTCTACTCAAATGGCTTATCTTGACTAAAATTTTGGTTGAAATTTTATCTCCCTGTAAGGGCAGCAACCCTGCTATACTGCGGCAAGGTTTTTATAAGGCATAAAACTTTAGTATTTCTGGGTATCTTCTTACTAAAAACGGCTCCCTTTAAAACAGGAATTTTCTACCTCTTTGTCCATCTATTAATATTTTCACACTCATAAATATTCTATCTATTGATTCGCTAAATAAAGAATTTAAAAACAAGAGTTTTATTTGCACAATTAAGCCTGATCAAACACTGCATCAAGAAAAAGCTCACCTTCAGCTATTATTAACGGAAATTTTTTTTTAATTTTTTATATTACTAGTGGGCTGCGCCCCCTGCTCGCTAACGCTCGCCAACTCCCGAAAATTGCTACGCAATCTTATATGGTTTGCTTCTCGTACCAAGATCGCTTCGCTCGCTACTAACTTAGGTACATTGCAAATGCACACAATTCTAAGAATTCAAAACAATCATTCAAATCCATATAAAAAAATTAAATCTTTTTAGTAAATACTAAGTCATTAAAATAAATTTGAATTCAAATAAATGACATGTAATTCGTTAAACCTATTAGAAATGTGCTATAGTATAATTCGTGATATAAATCAAAAATCGTCAAATAAATTCGTAATGTATAAATTCGTGAAAAAAAGCGCTTTCGACAAAATACTAAAATAGAGATCTATCGACAAAGACTACTCACTTCTGCCTAGCTTAATAGTATGAGATTGCCGCCGTTGATGCTCTCTGGTTATTTCAGTTTCCGTTTTTAATAGCGCTGTATGTTGAGTCACCTCAGATAGATTTGGCATGTGACATTTTTAGCGGCAATCATGGGTCGATTCGCCGTGTAACATAAATAGTAGCGTAAGCAAAACAAAGCAAACGTTGCCACCGGCGGAAAAGAAATACAGCCAAAATTTGGGAGCCACGTAAGAGAATTATATATATTAGATATTTAGATCTATTGGTAAACAGAAGTGATTTTTCTAAGTAATCATTTTTTTAAATAACATTTATGTTGTTATAACGTTATATTGTTGAAACAAATTTGTTCACATCCATGTTGATGAATTCACATCTTTAATTTAATATTTTCGCTTACCAAACGGTAGGATATATTAAATACTTTTTTTTTTTGCCTGCATCTCATTGTGCATGAAGCTGATCCTTAAGTTCTAAATCATTTAACAGATCTCTTTAACTATAATTTATAACAGTATATTAATGTTATTTGCTCAAAAATAATAATTGTTAGACCATCTTTCTAAATAACTTTATCTTAAAATGTAAGGCAGATTTACATTATAATACAGTAGGGAACCGATTATCCGGAACGGTCGGGACAATCGCTATTCCGGATAACTGGTTTTTCCGGTTTTCTGAATTGCTACAAAAAGCCGTTTTTTTTTATTGTTAAACCCAACTAAAAAAAATAATATTTGGAAATAATCTTAAAAATAAAAAAAAACGATGAAGTAATACACTAATGATTATTTCCAAAATGATGGTAAGGTAAACATCTTTAAAAAAAGAAAGAAAAATCGCAAAATCTTATGAGGAAAAAAATTTTTTTTTTTTTTTTAATGGCGAGAAAATTTAGCGAATTTCGTTCCGGTTTTTTGGTTTTCCGGTTTTCTGATTTCCGGATAACGGGTTCTGTACTGTACTAATAAAAAAACAGCAATTCTCTTAGTTTTAAACTCTTGAATTAAAAGCGTAATAATAGCAGTACAGGAAAATAACTTTAAGTTAGGGATTCAAAAATATTTATAGAAAAGCATGACTTTTATTAATTTTATGCTGACTACAACCAAAACAATAAGGAGACGAATGAGGAAAAACTGGATCACACCACGTGATTTTCTGGCCACTAAAAATGCACCGACAACAATGGAAAACTGCGACACCATCATTAGAATTTTATATATAGTAAGAAATATTTTAAGTTTGGCTATTGAGATGTCTCAAGTCAAAGGCTGAACTAGATCAATGTTCCACTATCATTCAATCAATTTCAGTTTGAGAAATTTTTATTGACGTGTACAGAGTGGTGACTAGTGCACGCTAAATCTGTGAGGGTCACAAAGTCTTCCAAGTTCCCATAACTAATCAATCCTAAAAATCAATACCTGGGGGTACTGGATCGGAGATTGATCGTGCTCTTGAATTATGATCTTCGGAAGGATGGATGGAGCGTGAATTCGTCCTCCCAGTAAAACAAGCTGTAACTGTATGTGTATCGCAGAAGTTAATTTCTTGACCATAGGTGGTGCCACTGGAAAACAAGAAGAAGAGCTCCTCTTTGCCTTAAAATAAGCTAGTCAGTATTGACAAGTGGCATAAGACAACAACGACTATTTTTATAGAACGATTCGTATTCCTATCCCAATAGATACACATTCTTATTAGTAGCATTTGTTACTGATTAATCATTGATGGATTTCCAGTGGACAGGTAAGGGAAGAGACGTCAGGTTAGTCATCTCTATACGTTTGACTACATAAATTTGCTGTCGAGTTTTTCTTTTTTAATTTCCCGTGCAGCAGAATCACGCGCCCCAGGTGATGCGTGATAACTTATTTTTTGTCTACCCTCTGCTCCTTTTGGTGTATTTGACAAGTAATAGCGCAATTTCTGAAAGGGTTAAACAAAATATAAATATGAGTAAACATACATATATATATATGCATACATATTTTCTTTTTTGCTTAGGAAGAATCTGATGGTTCACCTGACATCAAAGAAGAATTTGAAGATGAGATGTACTTAGAAGAGGAACCAAGTAATAAAGAAAATGTAGATTATGACTCCATTTTAAATTCACTGCAACTTCCAGTTCTCTTTATTGAAGACAAACCTCTCTTTCTGTCTGAAACAACCGAGTCAGCAGTTTCGGAGAATGATGTCGTTTTGGAACCGGTGAAAAAAAAGCGTGGAAGGAAACCTGGCAGTAAAACCACCAAGAAAACTAAATGCGTGTTTATACCAAAGTCCACTAAGTACTTCATACCCACATTTAAGCATCCTGAAATATATCCTAATTTGATTTATTTTGATGATGAGGACGATTCGATATTTTTACGCAACACCAGCCGCGATGTCATGCTATCGAGTACATTGCCATTTCAAGAGTCGCCCGAATTCTTGGAATTGAAAGAAACTCATCAGAAACTGTACCCGCCTAAAGTTAGATTGCGGTACTCATCCTTACCGGTGAGTATTCCTTATTCGGATCCTACTTTCACTGAAAATAGGAAGAAATATCACGATTTTTGATGTTTGCAAACACTTATTTAAGCAACAATAGAAAAATCTTTTTAAAAAAAATGCTAGTGCATTTCTTCTTTTTCTTGTATTTTATTTATTTTTTGTGTTTTTTTTCTGAATAAAATTTTTTAAATGTTAGATTTCGGTTGTTACTTCTGAAGTTTTTTAGTAAATTTCCTTTATAGTTAAAATCACGTGAAATAAGAACTCTCCCTAGGGCCATCGGGATTTCGTGTTTCAGGCTTCTGATTGGTCACGACTTTCTACAGGCACATCTGCACCATATTGCACTTGCTGACTGCATTTTATGTGAGGAAAATCAAACTCTCGAACTATTCTGTCCTCCAAGATGCTCGCACTTTTTCATATTTCAGAACATTTTACACTCCTGGAAATTCCCTTTTTTTTTTATCGAACTGAAAGACTAATTGTGCTTAAAGCAAATATAAGAACGTCATTAAAAAAATTACAGTTGAGCGTTAACTGTTTAAAAGCAATTTATTATCGAAGAAAATAATCTCTTTTTTTAATACTGGGTGCTGCGTTAATGAAAGAAGAGTACTGATGTTAAGAAACTTAACTATTGAAAATTTAAGCATAAAATTTCAACACATTGTAGCCAATAAAAATCGTCTAACATGACTACACTACATTTGTAATATAATGCAAAAACATGCAATCTATCTTTTAACAGACCATACAAGTGTATAGTCCGTACACATTTTCACTGGTCCGTTTACATAACATGTTCCTATTAGCTTTTTTTTTTTTTTTTTTTAAAAAAGTTAGAAAAATGAATTTTAAAAAAATGCCATGCATAGAATGTGTTAAGTCACGACTATGACCATATAAGGTATTTTGCCACAAAAAACGCAGACTAAAACATGAAAACAGAAAATAAACATTTATATATAAAATAAAAACTACAATTATATATAAAATAAAAAACTACCATTTACAGTGATTGCTAGTCAACGTCAAATTTCAGCGATAATGGAGCAATATTAATTTCAAGCCAAACCAAGTCAATATTAGCTTCAGTTTTTAGTTATAGTTTTATTTCTTAATAAAATCCCTCTTCGCGATATAATAGACTTAGAGAAGGGATATACTCTATTTTTCTTTGACTCATCTCTTCTAAATGGGCTGACGAAAGATAAAATGGAACTTATGCCTGTGGTAAAAAGCTTGTTATTGCTGCAATGTGCCAAATGAAAATAATTGGAATGTACTAAAACTAACAAGCATTACTCAACTTTATTAAGTTCCTTTCCTAAATGTTTATTTCCCCCCCCCCCCAAGAGTCACATAATATTTTTGGTCAATAGTTAACAATTCTTTTGATCATTTTATACACATTCATTTTCACAATTATAATTCAAATAAAATTTTATTAATTTTTGCTGCTCAATTAACCCCATATTTTTTTAGTATCCGTAAATTTCTCTGGCTTACATTAGCATCCAAGCAGATTTTTTCTGCTTCTTATCAATGAAGTGTTTCAAATTTGTTCTTATGTAATTTTATGTGAATATGAATACTTTACCAGAATCTATTTTAACTAATTCAATATGCAAGAAATGGTGCCTATTTTATTTTCAGAATAGTTTTTACATTTCAGTAAAATAAGTTGAACTTGGATATTGATCGTCATCTTGTGGATGAAAAAGATAGAGTAATGATGCAATTGAAGTTTGTTTAGTAGGGAAAGAGAAATTGAGAAGTATTCTGAGAAAATATTAAGAGCAGTACAAATACAAAATTTCGTGTATCCATTATTACTTCACACTTTCCCTAAATATATTTATATATCTTGTTCATGCACTCAAGTTCAAATACATTTTTTACAAATATAAATTCATTAATTAAATTTTGCTTTATATATGAGAAAATTTTTTCTCTCATATAAGATATTTAACAGGATATAAATTTAGGAATAAATACCGTCAGTGGTGAAGTGTTTAGATTGCTGGAAAAAAATCTCTTTTTCAGACTCTTTTGTAATTCTGTCATATGTATGTATGTATGTATGTATATATATATATATATATATATATATATTCATATATATATGTACTTGTTATTAAGTTATGCATGAAAGGAAAGGTTAGAGATATGAGAATGATATAACAGAAAACAGAATAGGAAAGCTCAATTACAAGATGGATGGGTGAATTAATAGAAATGTATGAGCCTCTGCAAGAACATAAAAGCATGTCATTTACAGAAACTTTTAAATAAATGTTGCTAGAAATTAATTAAAAAAATAGTTAGGAATTAAATAAAATAGTGATATTTTTAACCAATTGTGACACAGTTTACAAAATTAAATATGATAGTTATGCGAATAAACAGTTAGTCAAAGTTATGTAAAACAATACTACAGTAATTATAAAGCTATTTAGTATGTTATTAATGATGAATAAAAATTTAAATGTAATCATTAAAATGTCCAATTTTAGAATAAATTTTTTATTAATACATTTTTCATTATTCCGAAAAATAATTCGTAAAATTCTGCCACCTGATTAAAATCAACGAAGCTCAGAACACTCATATCAACTAAGCATCCTATTAACACAAACGAAAAAAAAAAAAATACTAGGCACTTTTACTTTAATTTCGGAATAAAATAATAATTGAATTCTAGAAATTTTACATTAATAAGCTGTCGAGAAAGAAAAAACACTCCAACAGGCATTAAGGTTTTTTTACGATAGCCTATGTCTGCAGGTCATTTCAATGCCATAAAACATTCTATTATTCAAATGGAATGGAAAAAAAAAAGATCTCCTACACATGGTCATGTGACATATGCACTAGAAAGGAACTGATATTTATCTGCATTGTAGCGTGGGGGGAAAAAATTGCACATTTACTTTGTTTAGCAGCTAATAATTTACCCATTATCGATGGCAAGTCACCAACTTTTTACAAAATAGTTCTACATTTTGGGGAAAAAAATACTCGTTTTAGTACCGCTGCATTGAATATTTGGCATGGTTTAACTATGCATTGAGAAGTAAAGTAGAAACTACTCAATGTGCAGTTTCCAACAGTAAATTTTTTTTTTTTACATGATATTAAAAAAAAAAAAAACATTAAAAGTGAGAAAAGAAATTGTACTCCCAAACTTGTATGGCAAGATCAATGAATGCTTTATTTCTTGAAAAATAAATAAAAAAAATGCTACTGCAATCAAATCTTTTAAGATCATGGAAACTTTTAATCAGACAATCTACATCAGATCACACAACCTACTACAGCTACTACAATCAGATCATCCTTATATTAACCATTCAATCTATTCAAAAAATAGTAATGCAATTTTAAGAAATGTAGCCTTCTGTTTCAAAAACACATTTCATTATAAAATCCAAATAACATTTTATAAGCAGATTTTGTATATGAGCAACTTCAAATAAATTAAATATTTCAAAGGCATTCTCAAAATGATTTATTAAACGAATAATTTACAAAATAGGAACACAACTTATGTAAATGAATAATAAAATCACATTAACCCACAAAAAATGAAATAAGCCATAATGATTGATTTAAAATAGCAGAAAAGAAAAATCAACGCTCTGCTGATGTTACAAGTTCAAACCATTGTCGTAGAGCTTCTCCCAGTACAACAGGTAATGATGCGATCTCTCTGAGAATGATATAAAATGGAAATGGGAAAGTCTCAATATAGGGTTTGAATTCCACCTAAAGAAAAAGAAAAACATTTTACATCAAAGTATTGCAAATATAAATATATATATATATTGATTAGCTAGAGTTGATATCTAATTATCTGCAATTCTTACTGATATATATTTCGTAAGTAAAAATTGACATTTTGTTTACTTTTTAGACTAAAAATGTTCTATGTTTAGTTTAGGAGATATGTTTACAAAATAAGATTTCGAATCTTAATATTCAGCATGATCATAATAAAAATAAAAAAAAGATTAGCCAATGTAATTTCATATCCACTATGATATTAAAAATTATTATTTTTTATTTATCTAATATAGAGATGGCATGGTCATCATGTTTCTTATTTGGTGTTGTTCTTTCCAAAGGCACACAGTTCAATAAGAACGAACAAAATTATCCGAGTATTGCATTTTTGTTTTGCATATTATTTTTTTCCAAAATGTTAATGTATTACTTGTATATTTTTCTGCTGCTATTTTAATGTTGCTGAACTTTACCTGGCTGCCATGGAAAGTTAAAGTTCTTAAACGCTGTGGGGATGGTAGTTATCAACAATGTCATTCTTCGTCTATGAAGTGGTATCCCAACATAGAAACGAGTTAACACGTCTTATATGATAGTGAATTGGAATTATATTTTTTGCAAAGGTAGAGGCACTACGGTACACTTCCACCAGAATTATACCTGTGATAGAATTCGATGAACGGATACCACTAGTTGATTCATTGCTGCTTTGTCAGAAATTGGGAGAGCTATATTAAGTTCACGGTCGAGGTCATGCTTGTGAATATGCTTCCAATTTTTTTGCCTTTCACTCTTTCAATTTTCTCTCCTTATTTAAAACGATAAAATTGATTCTATTTTTAACGTTTTTTTTCTTAATGAATAAATACAAGTCAATCAAAAAATAAGGAAAGAAAAAAAAACTAATTTTTGCTAGTAAAATAAAATAAACAAACTAGAAGTTCATAAGGATGCTAAACAAGTTCAATTCAAATTAGTTTTTTTAAAATTGAAAACAAACTTCCACTAATCAAGAGATGCATGTTATAATTACATGAAAGTCCTTTTATTTTCTTCTTTTTTGCTATTTTTTTCTCATGGTGCACATAAAGTCATTTTTGAGAAGAAAATAAAGATAAAGGTAATTTATATAAAAACAAAATTTGGCTTGCACAAAAATTTTATTAAAATTTTCTCATCAAGAATAATTTATAATAGTAATAATCATATTTCTCAAAGTCGAAATAAAATAGTTGTTCTGCATTATTTGACTTTTAATGATGTAATTACATTAATTGCAGTTAGTAAAACAAATAATTTAAACAGAGCCTCCAACAAAACTTGAATGCAGTTTATTATAATTAGCATAAAAAAATTTATTATAAGAAGAGTTAAAAGAGCAAACATATTTAATATATTTACTTAAACATACTTACATACTAACTGAAATAGACACTTATACACTACACACCAAACATACTTTTTTTTATTAGATCGAAAGCCATGATTCTATATAAACTATGTATACACCCCCCCACCCAATTAACTATTGAATCACATATTTTATTTGTATATGTTACCATACAACTTTTTGATAGCTTATGTTTATGAAATTTTTTCTTTCATTCATATTTATGAAATTCACTTATATTTTTACAAAACTTCTATAGTTGCTGGATATTTAAAAAAATAAACTATGCATTTATTAAATTTAAAAATGATTTTCGATTGGGCAAATGAATTTTTTTTAAATATGTTTAAAGGACATAAAAAATTAGACACGTGAATATAAAAAAATGTTTAAAAAAAAAAAAGGTTTATGTTTTAAAGTAATATAAATAAAGAAATTTTGATTTTTTCTAGAATTTGAAACAAACAGTTCTCAAGTTGAGCGAAAATCTACATAATCCATGAATTCCAATAAACTAGATAAATATTAAAATTTAATAAATTGGCAGAGTATCAAGTATTCATAAAATAGTTTACTAAAGTGTATCTAAACATAGTAATATAATTTCTCTCAAAATTATATGTTTTATTATAGGATAAAAAGACATAACTGACCAATATTTAAAGTAGTAGTTAAACTGAGCTGATTTTCGTTTAACTAAAATTTATGTTACAAAAAACATGCATAAGAAAGGATTTGATCTACGGCACAGTTTCTTCACATGGAGGAAATAACCTTGACTGTGCTTTTTTCAAACTCTTTATCATTATAATTATTCTTAATTTAATTATGTTTAACTGAAATGATTAAGAAATATTGAGAAAGCATTTGACAAATCTAAGACAAGTTTGTTACTTTTTAATACATTCTAGATTTTCATTGCTTCCTAATCAGAAATTTCCAATCTTTCGATATTGATGAGATGAAAAAAATTGCTAAATAATGCAGTAGGGAAGAGAAACAACTATTTTTATGTTTGAAATAAATGACAAGAAGATAGAACAAAATGAAAGTTCAAATTTGTACACAAATCAAAAAAGTTAGTTGATTTTAACAATAGCAACAAACACTTAAAAAGTACATAACCCTCTTCAATTCAACAAAAGTGGAAAATTTCAAAATAAATTTGGGCAATATCTGCTGCTTCCTGTAACGCCTATAAAATAAACTTAAATTTGAGTTTTTTAACCTTTTGATTATGAAGTTTAACAGGTTAATTTGTGCAAAATTTTTTAAGCTGAGCAATGTTTTCATTTTTCTGTGGAATAATACTGTTGTGGGAAAGTAAATATTTATACCACATTTAATAGTAAATGTTAAATAAACATTAAGCTGCTGAATCACAATTTAATCCTTACTATATTAACAAATTTAGGAATGAGCTTGGAATTTTTTAATTGATAGTGTTTCGACAAATGATTTTTAGCAAGTAAATTTCTTAACGATTTAAAATAATGATAAATAAAAAAAATTCCACATTTTTATCCCCAAACTATGTCATTTAAGTTTTCTAACAAATTATATTAAACTGAAAACTTAAAATGGATTAAAAAAATTCAAATACATCAATAAAACAGTAACATTATTTATATAAAATAAACATCTTAACCAACTGACATTTCTGCAAGTAAAAAGTCGCATGTTAACCTGCAGTCTTCTCCGCATAGTAAAACCAGTTTTTCCATGTTAATAGAGGGAAATAGTATATAGGGGAGAAAAATTCACCAATTTTGCCCATTTTTTAAACTGCCAGTGGGTTAAATATGCTTATAGATAACCTATTAATTAATAAAATAATAAAGAGCATTATCTGAGACTTACCCCGTCCTTTCCGAAACTAGTCGATTTGATGTCAAGTATGGAATCCTGAAATAAAATTGAATTTTTCAGCAATTCCTTCAAAAATACAATATTCAAATAAAGCTACACAAAAACACGAAACAAGGAGCATACTGAGGCAAAGAAAAATATTATTGGTAGTTTTGTTTTCGTTTTAGAAATATCTGCATTTTTCATTACTTGGTATAATTTTCAAAACTTCAAGTGTTCTTTTTTATTAATACAAAAATATTACACATATACTCTATAAGGCATGCATATTTTTTTAAAAATACAATTTGCTCTACTTTGTCTCTTATTTCTAAAGATGAACAAAAATAAGCACATTTTAAAAACGCTATGCACCCTGTGCGAATAAATAACTGCTAAAAACTATCATCAAACGATGTGAAATTACGATAGAATCGTCACAAAATGAACGTGTCAGAAAGTGATAACTCAAAATTCGTAATAACACTGTATTAAAAATATCGGAATCAGAAAAACCATGTTAAAGAAGTAAAAAAATTGATGAATAACTGCTGATAAACTGTCAACTAACGACGTTAAGTTATGATGGAATCATCACCAATCCAATGCTTCAAAAAAAGTGATGCCTCAAATTCGAAACTTGCATGTCGTAACAACATATTAAGTACATGGAATTAATTTTAAAAACCATAGAGACGCGGTCGAGAAACAATTGGGAAAAACATGTGGACTTAAAAAAAAAAAAAAAAAAAACGAATTGAATAAAAAATAGTAATTGCTAAAACTGAATGCTCTTTATCAATTAAGAAATTTTTGGAAAAATAATTTACATTTTCACAAAAAATGGGCTCTAAAAATCAAACCTGGATCGACCCCAGGGTATTATAGTATTGCTTTATAATTTTTTAAGTGGGACAGAAATCCTCATGCTTACCGCGAGTTCTTAATAACAAGTTTAATTGAATTCCTATATCAAACATCTTGGTGATATTAAGAAAACTAACAATAAAAGAACATTAATAATAAGAGATTTAAAAAAAATTCTATTTATCCCAATAAATTTCTTAATAAAAAGTAAGAATCGACAATTTGAAGTACACCCATCCTTCTATCTCTTACGGATTCTAGCAACCAAAAAACCTTTTCCAGATGAAAGTTTTCTAAATCACAAAACTATAGCACTTCAAATGGGTGAAACTGAAACTCCAGCATAGGAAATGTGTATTGCGAGAAATATTAGCAGAAAGATCGCATGTTTGGCACTCGCCAAATCCAACTCCCAGACTTATCTAGATTTAGGGTAAAAAATGTGAAATTTCTCGACTTTTTGGACATTTTCCAAATTTCCTGAGTTTTCCAGGTAGCGTAGCAAGCCTGTTAAAAGGCTGTGCTCCTCTACTATAATATACATCTGTAAATATAGATTATTTTAGAGTAGTGAATCCTCAAGTGTAACTCTAAGATATCTGAAAGAATAGATTTAAAGCTACTTAATATATAGGTAAATAAAAGTAGTTACCTTATTCAAAGGGCTATCAATGATCACAAACACCATAAAAATGTTATGATTCCTAGCTCTTCTTACTGCTTGACGTACTTCATTTTCACCTGCACTAAAAATGCCTCTCCCGTCAGAGAGTATTACTAAGAGTTGAGCAGTTTCTTTAGGAATATCAGAGCCAGTATGCCTGGCTTGTAGCATTGCTGATGTCACCTGTTGTAGAAGTTGTGGTATGTTGGTTTTTTTCTGAGAAAAGGAAAACTTTTGGAATAATTTGGCACCTGTATCTGTGTCAAAAGTTTCATGGAATCCTAATAAAAGCTCCACTTTTTCACCAAAGCTCACAACGCCAAGCTCGCCAGCTTCTAAAAGGCTCAGGGACTGTCCAAGAGCAGACAATGTTTCAAATGTTAGTTGCTTTGAATGATTATCAGCCATACTAGATGAATCATCGACAGCTAACATGATTTGGTATTGTCTTTTGCTTGGTTTAGTTCTTCGCAACCATATTTTATCCTTTCTAAATTGACTAGCTATGTATGGAATGATCTAAAAAGAGAAGAAAAAGTTATAAGCATTTTGAAATAGGAATATCTCAGGAATAACACTCAAAAGCAATACGTTGTTATGGTACTAAATGTATTTGATTTTGAAAAATTATCATAATTTTGTAATTCATGTAAAAAATTGAATTAACAAAAAAAAGCCATAATGATGAAGTTTATCAAAATTTTATTATTTAGAAATTTGGATAAACAAATATAAAAAAAGAAAAGAAAGGTGACCTAAGATGAATTATTTATGAGCTTAAATGAAAAAGGACACAAAAATGTGTTTTTATATCAATTTGAATTAAATTATTTTCCACTCTATTAATGTTGTTATTTGATTAACATAATCATGCAATTGAAAAAATTTACAATTTTCCGAATAATTTAATTAGATAGAATTTTTAACTCAATAATTAAAAACAACGCCGTAAAGTGATAAAGCTAGTCATTGTAAAATGAACAAAGTTGTTAAAAATTATATTTTCATACTAAAAAGTACAAATAGAAATTTAGTTCAATTACAACATAACATTTAATCTATAGCATACAATATTTTATAAGTATATATCTATATATAAACTTATTAGAATTAATGTAAAAAGAATTACATTATTAAAAAAATAAATTTTGGAAAGATGCTTGAGTAGCACTTTTGACATTATTCAAAGATTCTTTTGAACAGTCATAGCAATGTAATTCATTTATTAATTCTTGATTGCATGGGAATGTATAATATTTTAAGTCTCATAAAGAAATTTAGTTTAATTACAACAAAACATTTAATCTATAACATACAATATTTCATAAGCATATATCTATATATAAACTTATTTAAAGTAACTTATTAATGTAAAAAGAATTACATCAATAAAGCAATGTAGCATAGCATCATGGTAATGTCTACCTTCTTTAGACCTAATTATTAACAATTTTTCTAATGTCTACTCATCAGACATGGATAAGTGGAACTGAGTCCAATTTTTTCTAACCATAGAAAACTCTTTTACAATTAGTATTGTTGTGGGGTATGGTCAAAATAGCGTTTAGAATTTTTGATATTCTTTTATACTTAGGATAACCCACAGCATCCTAAAAATTAGACAAAGATGCAACTTGTTGGTCCATAAGATCAGATGAAGTGTTTAAGTGTCTGACTTGGGAGTTAAATTTATTCTCTAGTTTATCTAAAGTTTCATATTCAGGTTTTTTATTTTCTCTTGATAATAGAACAAGGAAACTTTTTAATTAAGTATCTTGTATTAACAAACGATTTTGAAGAGATTTTGGCCAAATCTACTACTTCAGCATGTCATCATTCAAAAGAAATTTCTTGACAATGTAATCACACAGAGCTACGAAAAAACTCCATAATTTTTATATAAAATTGTTTTGTTACTTCAGTTGCCCATGATTCTAATATATTTGATGTGGGATTGCTTATACATAGATCACATCTCTTTTTGGACAGTAGGACCCCGAAACGGGACTTTAATCAACTCAAATTTTTTTAAACAATTAACATCAATAAAGTAAAGGAATATGATTTTCAATAGATTGCAAACAGGAAGTCACATGATAATGTGAACATCCTCGCAGAAGAAGCTGAATTCCTTCCCTCATTAGTAGATGAGAGCCTGGTTGACAGGGCACTAGGCTCAGGTCCCAGATGTTGTGGGTTCGATACCATACAGCCGAAGACTCCCCGTGTAGTAAATGGTGATTGATGCACGTTAAATCTGTCGAGTCACAAAGTCCTTCAAGTTCCCAAAACAAAGCATACCTCTGGAGGTACTGATCCAGAAGTTTCCTTGTTTTCTGGGTTGGTTCAAAATTACAAGGATAAGGAGCCGAACATTAGTAGTCGTAAACTTAAAATTGGGTCGGCTGTTCAATGACGGTTATAAAATAATATAAAATAAAATCCACTACGTCACACTTTGAAGGAAGGATCACAGCAAATAGGCCCCCCAAGGCTGTCATAAGACAAATAGCAACTTGTGATTTGAAGAAAACACACGCTATCGGGCAGGTGGGTAAAAATGCGAAAAATCTTATCTTCTGCTAGTAAAAGCAGAAAAAATAGCTAAAATAAGTAAAAATATGGAAAAGTTCTGCAAAATGTAGAAGGGTTGGCAGTTATGCTTTAATCTTCCTGAATGGATGATTTTAAATTTTTAGTTTCCTACATTTTGAAAAGTGAATGTTAGAAGATGTGCAACAATGATCATAGATTATATGTATTCAAACCAGCTTTTCTTATACTTAGGCCTGATAAAATATTTCTATCAAAAACATAATGAAAATCAGCATAAAAAAATATATATATATAAACTAAAATTTTACTCACTTTACGCATGTTCAAACGCTTCCCAGTCCTATAATCTCCTTTTAGCTTTGACATTTTAGTGGGTTCAAGAACAAGCCTTAGTTGCTCACACAACTCTTGAGATAAATCGCACACAATTTCTTCATATTTTCGCCACTGATTTATTGCATTTCTGTCGTTATTTTCATTGCTAGAACTTGCAAATAAATCTAAGTCCTTTTCTAATATAGATCGCTTCTCCAAAATGTGTTTCTGGGATAAGGATGACCACAATTCATATTGTGTATAAATACTGGATTCTAAACCTCTAGGCACACCAAGAGTCTGTACAACATCTCCTTCTAGAGTATCCATTTGCTCATCTTCATACGCATCACCTATAACATTGTGTAAAAATAATATCTATTTAATTTCAAGTTCACAATCAAACAGTAGAAGATCTATGCAACACAACTTCAGGGGTGATTGTGAGCTAAAAATCATAATCCAGAAAATTTCTTGAGTAAAATCATTAATATTTTCAAAACACGAAATTCTAAATAAATTATATGCAGCATAATTTAAATGAGTAATTATGCATAAGTTTACTTTTATCTCTAATCACATTTATTATTCTATCAAAAAATTATTTACAAATGAAAGAGGAGTCAAGTATAAATTCAATTACTAATATTTTCAAATAAAATGTATAAGAATTTTTATACATAAATGTGATCGAGGATTTTTTCGAAACTTCTGGACCTTGGATGTCTGCAAACTTCCTGATCACGGTTAGCGAAAAAATTCAGATTTTTTTCCAGAGCACAATCGTCTCTGCAACTTCATAAACCGCAATTCTCCAAAAACCATTTTAACTTTGCAGGTGTAAACAATGAAAATCATATTGAATAAATGCTGAGTAAAAACCACGAACTGCTCAAAGGCTGTGAGGAAAATTATTTGCTAAGAGATTACTATCTCTAACGCAAACCAAAATTCATAATTTTGTTATTAATTCTAATGCTTTTGATAATCTAAATTTTTTTTATTCCTGCAAATAATAAATACTTAAGTGCATGCTTTTGTGCTTAAAAATTATGCTTAATAGGAAAGTTTAGTGATTTGTGAAACGATCTATGCAGTGTAAAATTCTATCTACAAAAAGTCTCATTAATCAAGGTTAGCATTATAAAAGACACATACTGTATTTTAATGCCCTGATAGACAATCATAGTAGCTACATTAAATAAAAATTGCGAATGGAAATTCATTCACCTAATCTGGAGCAAAAGCACCACAAACAGACTTTTCTTTACCTAAAAATCAGATCAAAAGCAATACTAATCAACTTGCCAACTCATAGTTTATGAAGATGAATAAGCAGTGATTAAAAACATTAGTTTCTTTTTTGGTTAAAGGAACACAGATAGTTCATTTTTAAAAGAGGGTGAAATGCTGAAAATATAGACAGTTTTCAGAAAAACAAGTCAGCTAAATTTGATAGCTTTCTCCCCGCCTTTTTTATTATTTTTAAATGTTTACTTCCCGAACTTTTGATTTTTATAATATAGAGAATATAATTTAAATTTCAAGTTACATTACATTGTACAGTAAAACTATGATGGTTTAAAGTTCGATATAAAAAAAACTTTTTCTTTTTAAAGTTATCAAATATTAAATTTGTTTCAAATTCTAGTTTACTGATATGTTAAATTCTACATTACTTAGTAAAATTAAAATGAAAAAGAATTTAAGAATGAAAAAGTATGTTCAATGTTTCGAAAAAATTTTCAAAATCTAAAATGAACAATTAATTTTTATATATGTCAAATAAGTTATAATTAAATGTTTAGAATAATAAAGGGAAATTGCTTATAAAAAATTATAAGTATTCAGAGATCCCACTAGACTTTGGAAACTATGAACCCTGAAGATCCAGGACATCCAAATTTCTGGGTACTTTTTTACAGAGTATGTAGCCCAAATTTTTCACCAAAAAATAAACACCTTTTAAGTACTTTTTAAGCACTAAAAAAAGATTTTTAAGCACTATATACATTAACAAAATGCAAAATAATTTTCAAAAAATTTACATGATAATGATAAAATAACTAGCTTCTGACAAAGAACTCTTTTCTTGATTATATTAGCCACCATAAAAAGATAGAGATTTTTTGGATTGATTTCAGAGGGTGAAAATTGAAACCTGAAATTGAGAATATCTTGCAAAATGCCCATGAGAGTGCTAGAATCTAACCAAACTCAGCTCAGTAGATGCACATGCAGACTCGCAAGTACTTCATCAAATATGTAAAACGATTGGCGCTTTAATACGCTATGCACCGACGGTATGCCGAAATGGATTGTGGTTGAATGAATTGTGAAAAAGTTTAATAGAACAATGTGAAAAGCAAGCTTTTGCATAATACGTGGCAAAAATCGACTTGGTAAAGAAAAAAAAATCTCATTTTCGCAAAGGTAAAATCAAGAATTTTTTAAAATCACCCACTGAGAAAAAGCATCTTTAAGGGCCTTTAAAAAACGAAAATAAGCACCTTTAAGCACTTTTTAAAAACACTATGCACCATGATAGTACAATGTCAATATAATTAATAATACCCACCTCGTTCTCCAGGTTGCTGTTGTTGTTGACTGCGTTTAAAAGACTCTCCTTTAGGCTTGACAGGCACCTCTTCATCATCACTACTTGATAGCTCAATTACTTCTTGTTCACTCTCAGACTCATCATCATATTCTACATTCACTGCTTTTATGGCAGCTTGTTCTTTGGTAGCCAAATCCACTGCTTGTGTTGTGCCTTCTTCCTCTTCTTTTGAGATGTGCTCATAAGCACCAGCATCGTCACTTTCTTCGCCTTGATCACCCTCAGATATCTGTTGGCTCTGTTTATCGACAATAGGACGACGTTTGATATTTTCTTCTTGAGCATTTTCATCCACAGTTCTATCATCTGAAGACTTAGGTTTCCGTTTGGGTTGGAGGTCATCACCACCTTTTTGTTTAATACTTGATGACTTCTTACCTTCATGAGAAGCACCTATTTGAAACAAATAATGCATACATTTAGAGAATGATAGTGATAATAATATCTAGTTTAAAGTTAATATAACTTAATATTTTATGAAACAAATAAATTAGTCTTCTTCCTAATCCCCAAAATTAGCAGGCTAAACAATGTCCATGAAATTCATGACCTAGAGGAAGTCCGCCACCAAAAGTAGGTTATCTAGAATGTCCCTCTTGTCCAGTTCAGGATATGTTGGGGAGAAGCCTGTATGTTGTGGCACCTGGGGCAGTTTGGGAAGATTTTAACACTACCCTCGAAAGAAAGAGACTTAAGGTGGCCACTGGTAAGCGCCGTCTGGTCCTTGCGGTTGCACCGAATGTTGAGTGCACCTCCTGGACGGGTGCTCTGGTATCAGTGATGCTCGGGGGGTACGAGCCAGGAAACATTGTCTTCTTTTTTCTTTTTCGATGCCAGTTCCATGAAGGTGAATTTGAACTCAAATAAATTAGTAAATTTTTGAATTAGTTTAAAAGAAAAAAGCTTCTTGTTGTATTTGATAGTAATTGCATAATGTGAATTTTATGGCAAGGTAAGCAGAACTACAAAGTTTAAAATTTAAAAAAAAAATTGGATTTTTGTGGCATTCAAATACAAAATCAGAAATGACTTATGACAATATTTTATTCTTTTGCAGATTTTTATGAGTACAACAAATAAAAAAATATAAAATTTTTGACTCTAAAATGACGCACAGTAATTAATGTTCATCTTGATTTATCTAATTTTAAAAGTTATTTGTAACAAATAATCATTGCAATACCAGAGACCATTGTCTAAAAACTTTGCCCTTTTGCAAAACAGCCAGAAGATTAATGTGATTTTAAGGAAAATTCTAATATATTCATATAAGGAAAGATATAATTTCTATTTAATATGATTTAATAATAGAAGTGTATTTTCAAACCTTGTTCATCAGCATTTTTAGATTCAGCATCACCTTCTTGATGCTGCTCATCAGTTTGCTTGGATCCACTTTCCCAGTCCATTTCACTTGTTTGTACAGGGTCAGCAGAATTCTTGTTCTGATCAAGGGATGGCTGAATTTCAGTTTCTGCTGTAGGCGGGTATGAGGGAAGTCTAGCATCTGTTTAGAAATACAAATTTTTTTTACTGCATAAATTTACAGTCTACACACATATACAGGAGTGATTGTGAGTCCAACTCAAAAAATCCAGAAAATTTCTTGAGTAAAATCATTAAAGAGGCATAATATCTTTATAAATTTAAATCATTGATATTTTCATATCATCGAATTCTAAATAAATTATATACAGCATAATTTAAATGAATAATAATTATGTATAAGTTTATTTCTATCTCTAATTACATTTATTATTCTACCAGAAAAAATATTTACAAATTAAAGAGTATAAATTCTAGTTCTAATATTTTTAAATAAACTATGCAAGAATTTTTATACATAAATGTGATCGATTTTGACAACTTCTGGACCTACGATTTCCGGAAACTTCCGGGGCGCAGTTAGGGAAAAATCCGGACTTTTTCCGGAGCTCAATTACCTTTGCATTTATATTTCTTTTAAGTGGCAACATAAACTGTAAAATTTTTCTATCTATTGGCAACAGTGTAGCTATTATTCATTTTGTTATGTTTAAAAAATTAGTTATACATTAAATATTTATTTAGATTCATTTTAATAGGTTGTCTTAACCCACCGACGGTTCTGCACGTAGAAAGTCGTACTTTTTTTTACGCTCGCAAATGGTCGTGAACGTAGAAAACCTCCCTTCATTTTTCCCCTATAGATGGTCCTGCACGTAAAAAAAGCCTCTGATTTTTGTCCGGCGAAACGGCCATGCACGTGAAAAGTCGCTAATGCTTTCCCCCTTACTTGCGGAAATGGGCGTGAAATTCACTCCCTTCTCAGCTATGGTTAATTGATGTCCACTCCATCACCTGAAGGGTAGAAATACTCAATACACAATAGAGTTTGCTTTCGAAGAAAATGCGAAAGGATTTTCGAATATATTTAACTGAAACATTTTTTTTTTTAGTATAAAAAGGAAAGAAAAAAAATAAAGAAATCGGTATAGGAAGAGAATTACATGACAAAATAGAACTAATTTTCATCTAATGTTAATTTGCAAAGATTAAAATTGATTTTAAAAAAAGTAAGAGGTTAAAATTGACTCAGTGCAGGTGATTGATTTTAATTTTGAAAATATAGTGCAATAAATCTCGGTAAAAGTGATTCACCTAAATGTATGAAAAATAAGAAAATGATATATTTGAAAATAATGCTTATAAATGATTTACATATAGTATTGTCTTCAAATCTTTAAATAGTTTTCCATTTAGTAAATAGTTAAAGTATTCTTAGAATTGAAATTGACAAAAAAATTGTAATTGATATAAGGAAAAAAAACTCATTTAGGTTAGGTAAATATATTTACCACGACCTATTAGGAACTCATTGACTTTCATTTTTCGTTATTTATAAAATAAATTTTATAAATGCTACTAACTTTAAAAAGAAATATGTATTTTATAACTTTTATACGCTTTTTTAAACTAATAAATGGTTTCCAATTTTATTCAAACGCGCTTCAAGAAAGCTGAAGTTGTTAACGAATGGAAACCTAAATTGAGAGTGGTAAAAAAAGCTCGCCATGGACTTTAAAAAGTGGTGTTAAGTATACTTATCACAGCCTTTGAAAAAGTTAATAAATATTTGCCTTGGAATTTTATATAATAACCAGTATAATAATATTGTGACGTTGAAGTTTCAAAAAGTTTCTGCATATCTAATATTAGGTGAAATGTATCGTAATTTGTTTTTTCGCATTTTGCTCTTGAAGATACCCCCCATGAAATAAGCAGTTCTATAACTTTTTGTGCAAACTCTTGAAATAACATTAGAAAAAATTTTTTTTTTTTTAAATAATCGCTTATAATTTTTAATATATAATAAAAAAAATAATGTGACATTTTAAGAATTGTAATGTACACAAATTTGTTATAATTTTATAAATTATTTAAAACTAACAAGATCTTATTTTTAGAATTCGTTTACCCAAAATATGCTCTTAATATTTATAATACTTATTAATTTTAACACTTATTTATTAATAATAATAATTAATTAAATCAAGTATTCAGCAACAGTCTGCTGTGATCCAGAGGTTCATTGAAGTTAAGGCTCCACATACAATGACATAATTGTGACGGGATGATCTACCTTACGCACAGGCAACCTTTACTTCCCTGACAAGCTAGTACCCATCGAACTGAAGCTGGGATGGCTGCTAGCCGAAAAGCGAAGCTTAGTACTTCATAATGATAGCTCAGTTCCCTAAACCACTGAGCCATCATTGCTCAATTAATTTAATAATAATAGAATAATATACGAATTTTAGAGTATGATTTTTTTTACAATTTCTTAAATTATGTAATGAATGACGAAATCTGAAAATGAAACGAAAGCATTAAAATAGTTTCCAATAAATAAAGGCGATAATATTTTCGATTTTTTTTTTCTTAGGGACATTTTCAACTTATTTCAGCCAAATGTAAGATTTTTTTCATTTCCAGCTACTATTTTAAGAGAATATATAATTATGGATACAGTGAGTACAATTCAAAAACAGGTATTTTTTATGGCTTTAATCATTGAAAATGAATGTTATTAAACTTACACAAATTTACCCAACGTAAAAAAATTTTATAAATGAATTTAAAAATTTCAAAAAATTTAATTATTAAAATCTCAGTTACTTAAATTTCAGAGATACAATAAAAACATAAAAAATGAAAGTAAGATACAAACTATGAAACTAAGAATCAAATTAAAAAAAATTAATGAATAAAATGAAGCAAAAGGTAGTATAATCACATCTTATCTTAACATCGTTGACTGAAGATATCCCGTTAAGTATATTATTACTTTAAGTATTTTCAACTTCTATAAATTGTTTTGTCATTTTATATAATCTGTTTCTGTACTCACCTTTTACTATTTTTTTTTTACTGACATATATTGCAAATTTGATATATTTTATGGCAAAAGGATGAGAAGGAATTTCGGGAGACAAGAGAATTAAAATATGGAAGGAAAAAATATCCTTTGATGTTTTGACAGTGAATTTGTATTGTATTATTTGCACTGTTGTATGAGTGTACAGTTGCAGTACTTAATCATTTTTGTCACCTTATGTATGGAGCGAGATAAGGAATGGAAAGGTGTTTACTAGTAACATGTATCAGTGAGTAGAAGGAAGATTTAGTACTGTCATCTTACAACATACAGACATTTCGCCGCACTGTAATTTCAGTACCATTTACTCTGATAACGAGGATTTTTATGAATAAGTTTTTGAACTTGACTAGAATGAATAAAATGAAGATATCATGCAGCTAACATTAGAAATCGAATGAATGGAAAAACTACTCATTCATAACTATATATCACAGTAACGTACAATTTTTGAAACCCTGGGAAACTTTAACAATGTGTAGAAAACGATAGAGAAACGTTCTGGAATAGGTTTCTTAGTATAGAGTATTCAGGACAAGTAATAGTAAAAAAGTTTTACAAAAATCTCAAATAAATTATTGCGCATTATTTTTTATAAAAAAATAAAGGGATGTGTTAAGAAATGTAAATTAAGCTTATTTAACTTTCAACTCTAATTGCTCCCTAAGCTTTGGGATTTATAATATATAGTCAATCTGATGTCCCTCCCTGATTTACAAAAATATAAGAGAAAATAAGGGAGCTAAATGTTAAAAGTAAAGTCTCTACTAATTATGTGTTGATAGTAAATTTATAAAAATATACCATCAACTTCTGATGATTGTAACAAACTCTAATAAAATAACTCAATTAAGGTAAAGTGGACTTAAATTACACAAATTAATGTGCTGGAGTAAATATAAAAGTATTATTGAATAGTTATAATGAACGAGATATAGTTTCATGAAATATGTAAAGTTAATAATTAAAAGAGTTAAAGTCTAAACAGCTGAAGAAACAAAAACTAAATATTTAGTAATTTTTATTTTGCTACTAAGTGTTCATACGAACTTTCATCATATCTAGAAATTAAATAGATAATTTCAAAGTGAGCATAAGTCACATATTTTACTAAATCGAGTTAGCATTGGCTTTGCTATGTTTTTAGGTATAAATTTAGATTTGTACAGAAAAGAAATGAATTGCATCACAACTAGACTCTTTATTCATCTGTCATAACATTTATTTAATGTAGAAAAAACGAGAGCCGTGAATTGATATCATTATTTTAAACTTTTATTAAATGAATTTTAGTTGAATGGACTTAATAATTAAAATAGATATTTTACTTTCGTTTTACTACTATTTTTATAACTTCTAAATAAACCTTTGCATTGTTGAAAAAATAAAAACCGAAATTTTATTACCATATTTACTTTATCTCTAGAATAAATACTTATTATTTCATTCTAAAAAAAAAAAAAGTTAGAAAAAAAAATACCCATGCCATTTTTTAAATAACCGATTTAATGCAAATCAATTATTAAAAAAGGTTTGTTTGAAATATTTCGCACAACTTCAAAGAATATTTCTGTCTTTATACTATTAATGGGAAAGTTGATTACTCCAAATTAATTAAACACTTGCACTTCTACATAATATGCCGGATTATTTTTAGATACATCTTGATGTATTCTATATAAAATACTCTACGTTATCGACAAAAAATACTGTAATAAAAAGGACAATGATATGATAAAGAGAAAAATATTGATAAAAACAAATTTTAAAACGCAATGCTAGATTTTACTTGTTTATTTATTTTTTTTTTTTCCGTGAGAGATTCTATGCTCACTCACAGATCATATGAAATATTTTCAAACAGGTTGCAAAAGTATTTATTTCATGTTCAAAATGACCTCAGCAAAGTGAATAGTGTGGACAGTCTATAATTACAACACCTCAAGAAGTAAACCACCCCACCTGTCAAGTAAATAATAGGAGAAAAATGGCCCTTCAAACCACCGTTTTCCATTGTAAGGGGGGAGGAATTATCTCTTACCGTTTGGCAAGGGGTTTTAGAAAAGGCAAGCGGCTATTTCAGGAACCGCAGTTTCTAGATATTGCAACCATTTGGAAGAGGTCAAAATTAAAATATCAAAACCGTCAGTGGGTTAAGTAATAATTTAAGTAGTGTTGAATTGTTAGTTATATATTTAGAATAAGTTTGCATTTTTATAGAAATAAAAACTTAGTAACGAAGTAATTGTTTAGATTCATATGTGATCCTTTCCAAAAAATTTTACCATAATACAATTTTATTTTATTATGTTAATTTAATTTTAACATAAATTACATAGTATAAATTATGTATTAGTAACGAAGTAATTAATTTTAATATGAAATTTTAAACATAATGGTGCTATGGTGTCGCATACTGTCATACCAATTATTGTTGACAAAGCTTTCCTTTTTTGAGTCAGTACATACTCAATGTATGGCTCTAAAGATGTATGTAGAAGTAGTACAGCACCTAATGAAGCATTCGGATGAGTTTTTTTTTTTTTTTTTTTAAAATCTTAAGAGATTTTTTTTTACGGATGTATGAAATTATTTGAAAAACTCAATATGTTAAGAACTTAAAGAACATCATAGATATATCTTGAAAATAGTTAAAATTGAGAGCAAAGTAATTCAATGTGGATAACAGCTAGATGGTGAAAAATGTGGTTAATATATTGTTTACAATTAACTTTAACTTGAAAGTTCATATGTTACACAAGATTATTTTGAAAGATGTATAAGGTGGCCACCAATAACAGCTAGTACATAAATATCAGCATAGCAGAAATTGGCTTTATAAAGTTTCAGTTTAGTTGTTTAATTTTTTAAACAGCTAAAAAATATCAGATAGTGAAATAACATGGTAAGCATCGTTTAAACCAATTGTACTAAAATTGTTTCATGACATTACATAAGTATAGAATCAAATGCTACAGTTATAAATCTTAATGGAAGAGAGTGAGTTTAGAAACATCAATTTTAAAAATATGATAATTTAATTAAACACAGTCTTACTTAGCAACTTGGCACAAAGTTCAGGTAAATATTTATCAGAAATACTATAATTATTGATTAAATTCTCGCTAAAATTTGGATAGGATGAATAAATGGTAACAAGGGTGAAGAGCCAAAAAAGAAAATTGTTAAAAGTTAATAATTATTTTTAATTAACAAAATTACTTATCATTTATCGCATTAGCGTTTATTTGTGCAAAATAACTAATCAAAGCAATTTCACCAATGCTTATTCATGCTGGCTGTTTTTTTTTTTTTTGGTTATAATACTTTAAAGGAAAAATTTTGATGTAGATATAATGTAGTTAATGACCTTTAACTGAAAGATTGATAATAGAAAATATTTATATGCTGTCTTTAATCAGCATTTAAAAAGATATTTGATACATACAGCTGAATAAATAAACTGAGTTTATTTTAGAATGGTAATTGGTTCTATGAAACTTTTCAATTTTATTATTTGCTTTAAATTCTGATTAAGAATGCTGAAAAAAACCTAATCAATTGATAACAGAAATAGAATCATAGCGAAAACAACAATTTTATAATTCATACACTGAAAGTATAATCAGATTTTTAACAAAAGCTGTGAATATTTATTTATTTTGAGCATGCATCTGTGCTTTTCTTTTCAAATATGGGTTGGTTGGACTATGATTGCTACACAATTTTGTTTGAAAATTTTAACAACTTAACACTTAACTAACTTTAGACATGCATTTCAGTTTTTGTCTACCGATTTGTCTTAGATAAAAATGCTTTCAAAATAGGTTGACACTATATATACTTAGCATAATTGATCTGTTGCACTAATTTCTAACAAAATAATAACATAACAAGTGAAAAATATGCTATTTATAATAATTACATATTTCTCAGTATAATTAGGAAAATTCTTGAATAAAAATGAAGCACCATGTAAATAGCACAAGTAATATCAAAAATCTTTACACATGATCCTTCAAAAAAAAAAAATTAAAAAAGTTCAATGCTGAAGTTCTTGAAGGAGATACTTCATTTTAATATCAAAATAATCACATGCCTGTTTATGTTTCACAATGTTTTATTTTTATTCACAAATCACATAAAGGCGACCCTTTATTTGAAAAAGAAAACAGCAACTTTTAAGATTCATTTTAAAAGGGAAAAAAGATATTTAAATATATTTCTAGATATAAAGTAATTTTTTTCCTATTTTATCACAAAATAAACTTTCAAACTGGAAGTAAAACAATATTACTATATACCATCTTTAGTTGTTTCATCATCATCAGCCTCATCTTCTCCTTCATAAGGTTCGGCTGAGTGATTTTTTTGCTCATCATTCTTAGATTCATCTTCAGCTTCATCTTGGTTTTGACTCATTTCAGCTTCTTCATTTTCTGAAGCATCTTGTTCACCATCAGATTTAGTTTCATCTGAAAAAAATTTAGATTAAAACTTAGAAGTTTAATAACATTACTTACATAATTTTTATATCTTTAAAAAAAAACATCAAGCCCATAATACCTATTTTTTTAAAGCCACTTACTATTTAAATTTCGTTTGATGCCACTTAATGTTCATACTTAAGCTACATAAAACAGATTTTTCAAACTAGGGCCTAAGCTCTACCGAGGGGAAGTGAATAATTCAGTATTTTACAGTTTATAAAGTATTTTAATGTAAAAGAATGCAATAATGTTAAAGGATCTGATATAAAATAAACAAATTTACCATCCTGTCAAAAAACAACGGACTTTGAAATAAAGATTCAAAGATAAATACCATGAGATTCGCTCATATCTTCCTCCATCATATCCTCTTCATCATTTGAAGCAGAAACATCTTTAACATCATCATCATCTTTAATTTCTAAATCATCAGGTATTTCAACATATTCAGGTTCCTAAACATCACAGAATGAAAATCAGAAGCTGAATATTATTATTTATTTTCAGCAATGAAATTAAATTTGCCACACAGATGCTTATTTCATTCAATAAAAATATTTCTAAACAAACTGTTTCATAGTACATTAATACTTTGAAAAGGAGTGTTTTATGAAAAAATAATAATTGAGTTTAGCTAAAGTTATTGTCATTAATAACAGTACATTTAAAAACCAACTATGTTTAAGATTTCAAACTGTACAAAAAGATAATTTTATCACGATTGTTGTTCTTACAGTAATGTAACTATAATTAAAAAAATGCTGAATAGAATTTATTAAAATTCTAAAACATTACAAGTGTAAAAGTTTGGATAAACAGGACGACCTCATACTTAAAAGGTAGCGGTGGCTCAGTCAATAGAGCGTTCGCCTCCCAATGAAGAGAACCAGATTCTAATTCTTCTGGCTCGCACCGACCACAGTGCTGATGAAAAATATTTTCAGTGGTAGATGAATCATGGGTTAAAAATCCATTGCGGTCAGGCTAAATGTGTAAGTTTTTCAAGTCTCCATGTAATGCAAATATGGGATAGTACCATCAAAAAGTCCTCTATGAAGGCTAGTTTGTCCCAATGCTTGATTCAGGAGTGCCCTTGACTTCTGGGCTGGGTTTAAAACTACAAGGCTACAGAGTTTAACATTGATAGTTGTAAACCCAGTCTTGGCGGTTCAAGGTCAGTTATAAAATTATTTAAAAAATCCTGTCACAAAGTTAAAACTGGCCTATTTAAATGTTTGTCTCATTAAGATTTAAAAAAAAATTCACAATTACCAGAGACATAAACTATTTTGTGACAAAAACAAAGACTAAAACTTGAAATTAAAAAAACCAAAACAGCATATCATTCTTCGACATGAATTGTTGGTCTGAGGGATCATGAATAATTTATGGTGATCCAAGTCAAATTTTATTGGCTCCCGAATAACGGATCATAACATACATTAATTATTAAAAACACAAGAGCAGTCATATGTGTAAAAACAGAAAAGCAAAAAAATTTTTTCTGTAGCAGTCAAGATAAACGAAAAAAAAAAAAGATTTTAAGTGAATTTTTTAAAAATGTTGTTATAATAGCAAAACCTAAATATTTAAATAAATCTAATAATAATTATATTACATATAAACAGCCTGCTGTCTATACATTGACCCGCTTTTAAGTATGACAGTAAATGTAAGCAAATAAAAATTAAACTCCTTAATAATAATCTCACTCACTTTGTCAGGGGGAGCATCAATAAGTGGATCAGGAACTTCTCCTTGGTATTCATCTTCATTTCCCATGTCTTCTAACTGATCTTTTGACTTATCATCTTGAGTACTGCTTGTATCATCTTCCCTGTCTTTTCCATCTTTAGCAGCTAATTCTGACTGTTTGTTTTGGGACTTACCCCCAGTATCTTCATCATCGTCCATCTCTTCATTTTCTTCTTCAGAATCACTTCCCCAAACCTATTAAAAAAGAAAGTTTAAAAAATTTTTTTTTTTCTTTTTTGGACAAATACTTACAAAAAGTGACATTACTAAGAGTACTTGAAATGCCACAATTAACGAAATAGGCATAAGAGATTTTCAGCTAATGGATTGAAAAATTTTAATATCTCTTTCTAATTTTATGTTTAGTAAACAGTATTAAATAACATTTAAACAGTATTGAACTAACATTAAACAATATTAAACTAACATTTTCAAAACCTTAATGGCTTATAATATTTTACAGAAGCATCTACAACACATTAAGAATTGAAGAAGTAAATTAATAAAGAAGAAATATTATAAGAAATATTCTAATATTTGTTATGCTTTGATAGTGACATAGTGAATGTCCAACTGCAGTGATTTTATATATGGCAATAACTCAAGTATTATTGTTTTACTAGTAGTTAATTTTTTTACAATACCTTGATTTTTTTTAAATGTTACATTTCTTTGTCATAATTAAAAACAAAATGTTAGCCTCAGTGAGGAAATTTTTAAGCTTCAAGTTTAAAAAAATTTCTAAAAAAAGTACAAAAATAAAAAGTGTTTATACTTTTTCATCTAATTTCTCAGCATCATCATCATTTACATCACCCATTTTTTTCTCTAGTTCTTCGTTATCTTCATCATCATCATCACTGTTTTCAGGTTCTTCGCCTTTTTCAGGATCGTAACTTTTCCCTTCAAAATCATCAGACATTTCAATTCCTTTATCTTCTTCCTATTAAATAAATTATAAAATATTTATAGAAAAATAAAGCACAAGGACTATTTATCTTTTGTTATTACCTATAACAAAAATATTATATTGAAAAAACTATACATTAAATAAATAAAAAATTATACTAATGTTTCAAAATTTCCCCATAAGTTTTTGTGATTATTCTATAAGTTGTTTAAAAATTTCAATAGGTGAACTTACAATTGGATTCAATTCTTACATAGAGCCATTCTGAAGATTTAATATTCTCTAAAAATTGTAACTGGATTTAAATTTTTTGATTTTAACAGAGCTTCAATGTTTTTATCAAAGTTTAAATATTTACAGAAATTCTGTGATTTAGTTGAATTAAAATCATTTTACAAAAACTGTACAAAAAGATTAGTCAAAAATTTAGACAAAACTAAGATTCAACAAACCAGATTTTTTTTTTATCTTTATGAAAAAATAAATACATTTTATGAGGTGTATTATATATCTCTGCACCTTTTAAAAATTTCACAATATGAAAATTTAACAATTTTCTCTTTTTTCTATGGTCTATTCAAGACTCCTAAAATTTCTAAATAAATCATATACCTGAATCACTTTCACACATTTTGCAGATGGTCCCTCAGTTCAGCAGAGTAGATTCAAGTTAAATCAGAAGTAGTAATTAAATCATATTTTAAAATGAATTAAAAAAAAAAAAAAAAAACAGTTGCCAATCAACATCTATAAAATATCATCGCTTAATATATTTGAAAATCAAATTTTTAAATGAAAACAAATAGTTTTCATTTAGATCTTACAATTGTGCAAAAATTAAATCCATTGCCATTATTCAATACTAATACAAATCTCAGAAATGATGGAGGAGAAGTTTAACAAATATGTAGAAGGTCTGAATTATGTGGGGAGTGGAAGGTCTGAATTATTAAATGTTTTCATTAATAATAATAGTAATATAAAAAAGCAATACTTTGATATCAGATTCATCCTCTTTCTTTTCTTTCTCTTGGCCCTCTTTAATGGCATCTTCAAGTTGATCTTCTGTTTCAATTTTATCACTGACATCTTTAGTTCCTTCACCTTCCCCAAGGCCACCACTTTCAATGTCTTCAAATTTAGTTCCTCCTGATTTTTCAGCCTCTTCTTCAAGATCTTCAGGAATGCAAAACCCCTAAAATATTTGTAATAATATTAACAAAAATTAAAAGCAATGGTTTAGCATGCATGCATGTATATATATATATAAGGGGTGATCAAATGAAAAGGTACGAAATGACGTAAAAACGTAACATTTAAATATTTACATATTCCTCTATGGGAGAACGTAGCGAGACATCTCGGGATGCGATTGGAGTCTCTGACTGTGATCGGAGCAAGCGCGGGAGTTTGCAGAGGTTCTTATAAAAAGAGGCGTCTAAATGGTGCGACAGTCTGTATGGGGAACAGAAACTCGAGCACAGAAAAACCATTAACTCCAATGTGTACTGTGAGACACTCCGACGCCTACACAGGTCCATCAAGAACAAAAGACCGGAGCTCCTCACGGAGGGCTTGGTTCTGTTCCATGATAATGCGCGTCCACACGCCTCCAGAGTCACACACATGGAACCGGCCAAGTTCAAGTGGGAGACGTTGGACCATTCGCTCTACAGCCCGGACATGTCGCCCTGCGATTTCCATGTGTTTGGTTCACTGAAGAAACACCTGAAATGGAAGCTCGTCAGCTCGGACGACGTACTCAAGGACGCTGTGAAGGACTGAGTCTCGTCACGGCCACAGGAATTCTGGGAACAAGGAATCCTGCGGCTTGTTCATCAGTGGGATCGTTGTGCTCAGGCCTATGGTGTATATTTTGAAAAAAGACTACATTTGTACCCAACGTGTCGCTTTGTACCTTTTCATTTGATACATATACACACACACACACACATATATATATATATATATATATATATGAGGCAACAAAGAATGAAAGAAAAAAGAAAATGCGGAGTAAAAAGATTTCAGACTTATTAAGTTTTATTAACTGCAGATAAGCAGAAAGTAAAGAGAACAATATCAAATAAAAAATGAAAAGAAAACAAGAAAAAAAATTAAAAAGAAGAATAAAAAAATAAAAAAATAGTTAAAATTTTGAAGAAAAAATTATAATTGTAAAAATTAACCAAAATATATTTCAGTTGATTTGTAATTTTCTTCTTCTTTTTTTTCCCTGCATTTTTATCGCATATATATATATATATATATATATATATATATATATATATATATATATATATATATATATATATATATATATATATATATATATATATATATATATATATATATATATATTTGAAATACAATAATGCAAAGCTAAAACATACATGAAAGTGAAAGAAATAATTGTGAAACACAAATATATCTTATTAATTTATTTACGACTTCAATTCAAATAAACTTTATATACTTCTTTATCATAAACTGAAAAATGAAATAATTCAAAAGATAATTTTAACATAATTACATTAATTAAAAAACACATACATATAATAACTAGTTGTTTTTTTTTACTCTCTAAATTTAGAACTCTCTCAATAATATACTTACATTAATAATAATAATGAAAAAAAGTGAGAGGAAAATTAGTAGTTTTTTTTAAACTTGTATATATGCGTACATTAAAACTAAACTAAACTCAGCGGCGCGACAGCCCATGAGGGCCAAGGCCTACTGTGCCCATCTCAGTTTTCTTGACCTTGGGCTCTGGGGTGCAGGAGCAGATGTTCCGGTCAGGTGGTCAGCCGAACGCGGAACCCCCAGTGTTTAGTTCTCAAGCATACTTGGTACTCATTTATCGACCCACTGAAGGGATGAAAGGCTGAGTCAACCTTGCCCGGCCCGAGGATCGAACCAAGGATCTGAGGCATGACAGCACGAAGCGCTACTGCTCAGCTACCGGGTGTCACAGTAAAACTGATAGATCTGATTTAAAGAGATTTTTTATACCCCAAGATAATCTACACAGATAATAAAATAAAAACTTTGCGAGCAGTGTGGTCATATCTCTGTGATGCACAATCTGTGGAGAAAAGGAGACACAATTTTTACACCTAAGATTTGTATTTAAAATACATGTTGGTTTACAAAAGGAGAAAGCTGCACAGTGGTACCACTGTGCATAATGTTTACCTTTTAACAATTATGCATTAACACAACCATTCCTTTTTATATGTAAGAATGGTCTAAAGGCTTGTATTTATCATTTCATAAAAACTAATAAAATTTAAGAATAGAAACTTACTCAAATAATTATATTATCGCATAATAACAGGCATATTTTTTGGTTCAAGAACTATCCTAATTAGACTAGACTAATAAGACTACATATTTTTGACCCAATGTCCTCCCGGATATCGACTTTTGTTATTCGGGTATCAGATGGGCAGATTTCTTGGCCAATCTCACAGGGGCACCATAGCATGTGGGCCTAAGTTGCTCCCACAGAAAGGAGGATAGATGGTACACAGAAGACAAATAAAGAACATTCATGCCTTATTCAGGATTCAAACCTGGGACCTTTCTCACTTGAGGCCAGCCCCCCCAACCAGTCGGCAGATCCCATATTTAAAGTTACACAGGGTGCATAGCCAAATTTTTCAACAAAAAAAGCAACTTTTTAATAGCCAAAAAAGATTTTAAGCACTTTTTTTTTATAAAGAACGCATAATTAGAATATGCGTTTTAAAGTAAAATGTTCTTTCTATTGTTGAGAGTTCATCATATATTTTATATATGTGTGTGTGTGTGTGTGTGCGTGTATGTAAAAAAAGTAAAAACATTATCAAAAAGTATGCAAGGTCATGTTAAAATGCCTAATACACTTTTGTACATTTTGCATATGCTAAAAAGCATGTGACTGCTAAAATATTATTTAGATACTAATAAAATAGTCCTTAATGTCTTAATTTTATGACCAATTTTATTGCTTTTCGGTAATTTGTGCTTAAACTTTAAAAGTCAGATCCATTGCAGTTATTAACCTTTTTAATATTTGCCATGCTAATAATTACAAACAGAAAACTTTCATGAAAATGTTGTTGTATAAGAAATAAAAAATAAACATATTGAACGAAAATGGTTGTTGGCTCTACTCTTTAATCATAACTTTATTGTAACAAAATAAAAGTAGATCATAAATTATAAAAGTAAATAAACAGGTTGAAACTATACTTACTTTAGTAGCCAAATTCTCAAAAATAGACAGCAAAATGGATAATAATTTACAGGATGTTCTGTGCATTCCTATTTCACAGGCAAAACAGACCTTGACTAGTTGAAAGTATTGATTTATAAATGGACTTAAATCCTTCAATAATCTGTAAGAAAACACACAATCATAAACAATTTATCAATTTTATGAAATTTGTATGAGAGTATTTTTAAAAATGCATACAAAAAAAGTATTCTTTTCAACCCATTTTCGCCTAGCATTCCTTTAAAAAGAACATTCTTTTTTTTTTAAAAAAAAAGAAAGAAATGGTAATACAAATGTTCTTCAACTAATATTTATTTCACAGAGAAAAGATGGTTCTATGTACCAAAATATATTGATAATACAGTGAAATCTCTCGGGAGCTACTATTCTGTGTTTCATAGTAAAATGGTCGTTAAAATGAAGGTTGGTCGCTCTTAGGAGTTACCTTCATTGACTTCAAAATGTTATCGAAAGTACATGATTTTTTGCAAGCAATTCAAATTTTACTCAGTGTCATTTTCATGGGGCGAAGTACCACTTGTGTTGGCTTCCTGAAATGGTCTATGGATAAAACTTAGCCTCAATAAAAATGACCCCTAATTATGTATAAAAACAAATTTACCAATTATGAATGACAGAACTGTTTTAAATAAATAAACAATTATGTTTTTTTGTTTAAGCTTGCATTTAATTTTACAATTAATTTGCTTAAAAAATGAGAAGAGGTTTGCTTGCTTCAGATGCTTAGTTTTTTCGAAAATAACTTTTTTTTCTTCCTAATTTAACTTTCAACTTTAAAAATAAATCATTGATAGTTTCGTCTTTAATATATTATTACTGCAACAAAAGGTAATCCATCTCTTTCAGAGATCGTTAAAAAGAGCTCTCTGACATGAAATCTGAAGCAACAGTTGAAAGTAGAAATTATTTTAATTTCTTAAGCAACTACATTTGTGCACAAACGTATATTAAATTTGTACACATTTTTAAAAGTATGTATGTGTTTACAATTATTTGACATCAATTTTATTAAAAGAGGAATAAAAAAAACTAAAATAGAAATTTTACTAAAACTAGCCTGGAAAGAACTATAAATTTCCTAGACTTAAATGCAAACTCTGTATCTTTGTGCTAGTAGTTGTGCTTTTTCCTTTTTGAAATCAACATGGTTGAGTAGTTAAATAAAATTTCAATCATAATTTGAAAAGAAAAAAAAATTATTCGTGATATGGCCTATATTGGTTGAGTAGCGGCTATAAAACATATGGTTAATCTGCAATTTTATCGATGGTCTATATTGGCTGAATAATGGCTATAAGATATCGATTGAGATCGACACTTTTATATCAAACTGACATAGGCTGAATAACGGCTATAAAACATCAGTTGAGTTTGTCTGACACTTCTATATCAAACCGAAATAGGCTGAATAACAGCTATAAAATATCAGGTAAACTTAACAAATCTGTATAGGGCTGATATTGGGCAAAAAATTGTGTAACAGAGCCGCAGCAACTGAATTATGAAGAAGAAAGCAAAGAATAAACAGTAAATGATAAAAGGTAGAAAAGTTCTAGCTATCTAAAGAAGAAATTAATTTTTTTGCATTAATCCTGGCCTAAGCAGTTTTAACAAATACAGAAATATGCAAAGACTCATGTTATGACACAGGGTTCCTACTCTATGATGAGATTGAAATTCAAGGACTTTTCAAGGACCTCAACAAAATTTTCAAGGACCTTAATCTAAGACCAATTTTAAAAATTATTCTCTTCTATTTTACTAGAAGCAACAATGCTTGTTGTGGCAATAATTAATTTCAAATATAATACCTAAATGCTTTGCCTATATAGAGAGAAGAGATATGTATTATGTACTAAAATTTATATTTTTTTAAAAACAACCCTACTGGTTTTACATATTAATTCACAAAATCATTTTCAGCACAATCTATAACTAATGGTAATGAGGTGTTAATGGTGAAATCCTTTAATCCTGTGTATTTCCATGTGAAGGCTGCATGAAAGACAGAGCTAAATATTAGGTATTCCATATTCCATGACTATTCCATAACCCTCCTCCTCTCCTCTATTAAACATCGTTTCTGAAATTATTCATCCATAATATACACAACCTTCTCTAAATGTGATGCAGCAACAATTCTTTCTGAAAATAAAAATTAGAAGGAACATATCCCATTTTCACCTTGTTTAAAAGCATTATTCGTTATGTGTAGAGCCCGGATTTTGATGACCTAAAAAATCTCAATTAATGCCCTTAAAAGTGCAAAAAATGCCCTTACAAACTGCAAAAAATGTCCTTAAAAATGCAAAAAATGCCTTTAAAATGCGAAAATTGCGTTAAAAATGCCTTATGACATGACTTAAATATTGAACTAAAACAATGCTTTACTCTTTAAAATTATTATGAGTCGTTTCAAAAAATATAAAGCAATGCAATACTTGTTCTACGTTCATTAAAGTTTGAAAAATATGTTTTATATCCTAAAATAACAAAAAAAGGAAAATATGTTGACTCCAAAACATTTTCATTTTGTATAGAAACTTAAATGAATATAGCAACTTCCATCTCATAATATTACTAAATATCAGAATTACAGTGGATTATTAAATTTTCTTTAATATTTTTGAAACGTAAACGAGCGTCTCTTGTCTGAAAGCAAATTTTTATACCAGGAGAAACTTCTTTCAACGTCTACTGATGTTATTGGTGCGTACTTGAAAAGGACAGTCACACTTACTGACAATTCTTCTTCAATTTGAAAAGATGTTGTTTCATCTTTTAATATCCTAGAGATTTTCTTCATTGCTTGGAATCCAGTGTAATAATAAAAAATTATAAAAAATAGCAAAAATTAGAAAAAATTAACAAAAAATTTAAAAAATGCTTTAAAATGCAAAATACGCCCCAAAATTTAAAGAAAATGCCCTATAAATCTCAAAAAATGCTCTAAAGGACAAAAAATGTCCAAAAATGCAAATGTCATCAAAATCTGGGCCTTAGTTATGTGTAATCCACAACTGCCAATGAATATGACCTGTTGGGAATATTTCTCTTTTAATTCACACTGAAGCTTCTAATAGAATTTTCAATTGACATAGGGTCTATCCATGGATAATTGAAGTATTTTAGAGAGCTTTTAACCATCATCCATGCATTTGTAAAAAGAGGACAAAATATTTTCTGCAGTTCCATGACCATAAATTGGGAGGTAAGATACTTAGTGCAAACTTTATTATCAATTCCTTACCATAATGTTCATCTGCTTAGATAGTAGAGACTGATTTAACGTCTGATCAAAGAGTACAGTGTAGCAATCAACATTCTTCAGCTCATTTATAAGAATCCCTTTGAAGTATAGTGCCAATCCAAAGGAGCTCAAATAGGCTCACTTTGTGGCACTACAAAAAAATTGTCTCGCTAGACAGCTATCAGCAAACATTTTGGAGAACAATTTACTAATCCCCTCACAGGAGTTACATGAATAATTACTAGTGATGCACTTCAGACTCCAGAGAATTTCAGCATCAAGCACATTCCTTTTGACCAGATAAGAAGACAATGTTACCTCGGCCACTAAAGTTTCTGTTTCACATGGGGCACACAATGTTGAAGGAGTATTTACACCAGATGAATTAGGATGTTCATGTCTTTGGAAAAAGAGAACTCAGGGCATGAGACTGCTTTTTTGTTTTACCTTTCTTTGATGTGTGATTTCAGAGCAGATTCTTCCATTTTCGCGATATCGATCTCCTTCATGCATAATCGGCACTTGGCTCAGAACTTCTTTTCGGGCATCGATAAAATCCATTCTTTATAAGCTTGATTATCCATCCATTGGGGATTAAAATAGCACTTCCCAGGCATAACTAGTCTAAACTACATAACACAAATACGAAGCCGTGCCTTTGCGAATACGCTTTACAATAAAGTTTTGAAATGACGCAAACGTAAGGACAAGTGCGGATGGTAAAACGGCAAATTTATTGAAAACTACAAGGTACATATTGTTACGAAATTTGAGAGTATTCCAGTTTCGATAAGAAAAAAGAAGATCTAAGCATATGCGACAGAAGATGAAGTGGAGTCTCACCCTGAATGCATTAATTGTCTGCTGTGCTCCGCGCGCTTGGCAGACACCAAGACGCTAGGCCCGGTTAGAAACGGTGGCGTTAAAACCACGCGAGAGAGCTCGGGAACAAAACAGAAAGATCCGCGGGTGTTTTATAAAAAGGGCCGCCGGCAGGATTGGACAAATTCAAGGACCTATCAAGTTTTTCAAGGACCTAAGACGTTTTTCAAGCACTTTCAAGGACCTAAATTTAGCAAAAAAAATTCAAGGACTTTCAAGGACTCTCAAGGACCGTGGGAACCCTGTGACAGTGCTTACGAGAAACACACAAGTAGGTTCCTCAGAGCTGATGCAAGAATAGCAGTGAAGGAAAAAAAATTTAATTAAGCTGGGTTTTTTTTTTCTTAATTTATATTTTTAACTTTAAAACATTCATATCTAAGGGTTGCCACAGTAAAAAATGAACAAAAATAGTTGCTTTTATTAGCCTCAAGCATGAAAATATTTGCCTGAACAGGAACAAAAGAGTAGCCAAATAACTAAAATTATAGCTTAATTGTCAAATACTATTATTAGGACTGGGTGATGTCAGAAATTTTAAATCGATATACATCGTCATCGCGATATAGTGATGTATCACCATTTAGCATATGTTCAAAAATAACCAATAGGAAATCTTTAAATCAATCAAAAATAAATAAAAAGGAATAAATCTATTACAAAAGAAAATATTAATTCTAAACATATTCTACTATGACTTCAATATCATTGCTTTATTTTTTCAATTAAATTAATAAAGAAGTCAAAGTAAAAGCAAACCCAAGCTTTATTTCATTTTTCGTAAATTAAAAATGATTTAAGATACAACAAATTATTTTACACACATGCATTAGAAATTAAAAGAAGAAAAAAACGAAAGTGGAAAACAAACCAAAGAAATGTTCACTTTAGAAATTTTTTTTTTAAAATTTATTATTTGTTGAAAAAAAAAACATGCTTTTGAAACATTATTAGACCCTTTTTTATTTACTTATTTAAAATAATAAAAAGTAGTATTAACTAATGGTCAAATTCTGTACTTAATAAATGTAAAAATATTTTTACTTATTCATTATTATTTTCATTTTTGAAAATAAAATTGACTAAAGATTTATTTGTTTAAAAATGATACTATCGAACAAATTATAAAACAAACAAGTATTGAAAGAATTTTAATAAAAATTTAAAAAAAAATATTTTAAGTACTAATGTTAAATTATTAAAACTATTTTGAAATTGTTTATAGTATTTTTCAAAATAGTTTAAATTATTAAAACTATTTTGATTTAAATTATTAAAATTATTATTAAAACTATTCTGATAACTGTCGAAACATTACTAAACTTTTTATTTAATTAAAAAAAATATTTTGTTTTACCTAATAGCCAATTTTTTTTTAAAACTTCCTTTTCATTTTCTCAAAAATAAAAGCAAATTAAATAAAGGTAAGCTTTGTTTTAATTTTTTTATAATTAAAAACGACTGAGCATTTATTGGTTGAAAAACAATCAAATTATTATACTTAACTACATTTAATAAATTTTAAATAACTAACTTTGCATAACAAAGTTAAATACAAAATACCCCTATTAAATTGTATCGCTTAAAATGAAAAACAATGATTGAAAAAAATCAATGATTTGATCTATTGAGTTCAGAATGAAAATTTAAGATAACAGCGATTGTTCAGCAATCGCAAAGTAACAGGTCTACTAAAAATAATTGACAAGAATCGTTAAACCCAGACAGAAAAAAAAATGGTATGAAATAATGCAGAACAAAACGATCGCTGCAAAAGTCTCACTGAAAATAATTTACAAGAAACCCGAGAATCATTTCCAACGAAATAAAATGCACAACGATTGCAAAATGACTTAAGCCCCATTGAAAATAATCTTCAAAAAACGCAAAATCCCAAAGGCAAAAATGGACAGACAGAAACTAATTGCGTTCTATATTACAACGCTGATCCTCATCCGAAATCGGGAGTTCTGATTCAATTTGCTCTTCGTCATTCAACATCATAAAACTAATATCAATAGCAAAACGCTATCTACATCACTGCAGCTAGACGAAATCAAAATCGTCTTCGTTAGTGCGGTAACAGCGTTAGCCTAGTCAAGGATCCTCGCATATTAAATCGTTAAACCGCAATTGTAATCTTATTACGGCGGCTTAAATCAGATTTCTGATGCATCGCCTAAAACGAAAGTTGCTGCATCTGCCTACTGATATATGCTTTAAATCGATATTTTGCGATACATCGATTTATCGCCCAGTCCTAACAATGCTCCAATTAAAAAAAAGTTTTCCACAAATATAAAAGGTATACATATTAGAAAATAGGTACCTAAATAAAAGTCGAATTACAATAAAATATGAATGTTAATAGAAGGAAAAAACAATTAAAAATAACAAAACTGTTCTCAGAGAGAACATATAACAAGTACTTTATTAAATCCAATAGAAATTTAAATTTTTGGCTCTTTGGTTATAAATGATTGTATAAAAGTTTGCTTTCTCTTATTAACATTCTGAAAAGTAACGTTCTTTTTTGCGAAAAAACTTCGCCAAGAGTAAAAGAAGTCTCCTAATAGTCGCCTATTCCTGAAAATAGTTGTTGCAATATGATTTACAATTACAGAAAAATTGATAAAGCGGGATGGTTAATTAAGATAAAACTGAATTTTTTTTTTGTACCGGAATTTTTTTACGAAAAAGTTATACTGCATGCAAATATAATTTTAAAAGTAAAATAGCATTTTTTTTCATTTATGGATCAAATTACTAATGATACAAAAAAATTTACAAATATCACCAATTATTAAATCAAAACACATCTGTTTAACCTACTTTACATATCCGTTTCACCATAAGCTTCAACTTCACACAAGAAAACATTGTTATCCATACTAATTAATGCTACAGCTACTTCTGAATATCATTTTTAATTCTTGGTGAGAGAATGTTAAAAAAAAAAATAATAATAATAATCATTATATATATAAAAAAAAATTTTGTTACAGAGCCACAGCAACTGAATGTTGAAAAAGAAAGCAAAAAATAAAGAGTAAATCATAGATGGAAAAAACTTCTAACTATATAAAGAAGAAATAATTTTTTTTTTTTTAATTAATCCTGGTCCAGGCAGTTTTAACCCATACAGAAATATGCAATGACTCATGCTATGACAATGTTTTTGAAGTAAAGGAAAAAAAAGCTTAACTAGGATTTTTTTTTCTAAATTTATATTTCTAACTTTAAAACATTCATATGCTTACATATTTGCAATATGTTTTACAATTACAGATAAATTGATAAAATGGGATGGCTAATTAAAATAAAAATGAATTTTTTTTTTACCAGAATCTTTTTTTAAAAGTTATACTGCATGCAAATATAATTTTAAAAGTTAATTAACTTTTTTTTTCGTTTACGAGTCAAATTACTAATAATTTTACTAATATTACCAATTATTAAATTAAAATAACCTACTTTACACATCTGTTTATTTTTTTGAGATTATCAGGAGAATCTTGGGAATGTTGAATCTTCTTCTTTAATTTGCTCATAAGTTGCAGAACACTTTTAACACGAAGGCTCTCTTCAACATCAGAAATACATTTAGATATTTTCAAAGAGAACAGATTTTCAGGAACTACATCATCACCAGGTGAATCATCTTGCGCATTTTCAGCACACAATGTAATCAAGTCCTGATACCCTAATAGCATTTCTTTCACGAGTTTTTGAATAACAGAAGTCAAATTTAGCTCATCAGTATCACATTCCGAAGGAGTTTTGATTGTACATTCGGCTTTGACAGCACTCCATTTTTGGTAAACCTCAACAATCTTGGAACGTAATTCTGTAAAACTTTTGAGGAAAGTTTGGTTATAATCAAATTTGGCACTGCTAATTTTGGATATGAAATTGTTCAGAGAACGGTCTAAAACTTTGAGTAATTCGAAAATTATTGAGGACTGGTTCCATGTTGATAAAACAGCCCTGTTCTTCTTGGCAGAAAGCTGATTTATCTGTTCTTCAGTGGAATGTAAGCATTCATTGATATTATTCATAACATAATTCCAGCCCTGGTCTGACTTCTCAAATGAAGAAAATAAGGAAGGTTTGGAATACGGATCCATCTGACATTTTATTGGCACATCGGATGACGATTCAGGAGCACAGTTCATTATAGCACCAAATCTTTTAATTGCACTTAGATACTTATTTAGTAAATCACAGATAGTATTCTAAAAAAAGTAAAAATAAAAAAAATTAACTACACTGAAATATAAAAACTAACTATGTAGAGGGTCATGTCATTAATGAAATGTTATGATAAAGAATTAAAATATTTGAGATAACAAATCATAATTAATATATCTCTATTATATATTATAATTAATATATCTCTTATATATCTTTTAAATTAATATATCTATTAATTAATATATATTATAATTAATATAATTTTATTATAATTAATATATCTCTATTATAATATAATGAATCAGGGTGTGTAGCTAAATTATTCAACAAAAAATAAGCACCTTTTGAGAATTAAAAAAATATTTTTAAGCACTTTATATCATAATTAGGCAGGGTTGGAAAGTTTTTGGCAATTGATGGTTTTATCTTGTTTAAACCGTCATGTCAAATAAAAAATTTTGGCTTTGTTTTTGACAATTGTCAATAATCATGAAATGTTGAATCATGTAAAACAAATGGCGTTTTCATAAGCTATGGACTGACAAAACGCTGAAATAGATTGGGGTTGAATTAATTGTGAAAATGTTGAATAGAACAACGTGAACTGCGTCTTTTTGCATAATTTAAAGCCAAAATCAACATAGTAAAGAAAAAATCTCATTTTGAAAGAGGGAAAATTAAGTACTTTTTAAAAACACCCAATGAAAAAAATACTTTTAAGGGCTTTAAAAAAACGAAAATAAGCAACTTTAAGCACTTTTTAAAAAAGCTATGCACCCTGTGGAAAGCTTAAATTACAGCGGGTGAGAAATGTTCATTAAAAGTACTCTGCTAAATAAATTTAAACATGTAAAACGAAATTGGCAAATTGTTATTGAAATTAAATGAAGAGGCGCATCAGTTAAAAATAGAACATCTCATAAGTTAAAGTGAATTAAACAAATAAATATATCTGAATATTATTTTAATATGACAATAAGTTATTCATTTCATGGGATAACACAAATTCAAAAAATAGTTATAATAAGAGAAAATAATGCACAGACAGCTAAGTTTTGTATAAATAGAAAGACATACATCTAATTGGCAGGCATCTTTTTCTGGCGGAAGAAGAACAAGTTTCTTATTTTCTTCCAGCAATGAATCTTCTTTGACAAAATCTACAGTTTGCAAGAATAGCCTGAAAATACACATTTTAATTAATGAAAAGTTTCAAAAATTATTGCTCAAAATATCAAATATTAAATCTATATGAATTACAAAGTATAAATTAAAATAATGTAAAAGAAATAATTTATAAACATACTGAAATTAAAAAAATAAATAAATAAAAAGTATAAAATTAAAAGAGAGAAAAATCCCTATAAATAATACTATGATTAAAATGATTAGTTACTAAGGCTCTAGGTAATCCTATGAAACTCAGGCTCGGATCTCCAATTGCGAGCCAGAAGTCATCTATAATAGATATATACTAGAAGCTAAATACTTGTTGAGGTGGATAGTTCTTTTTACTATTTATTTTTCAATTTTTGCAGAGCATACACATTGCAAATGCTGAGATAATATAAGGATCTAAAAAATAAATTAAAAGACATTCAGTTACCCTATTTTATCAACATCTGATGACATTTTGACTAGCTGTGTTCGCTGTGAAAGGACATAACTCATTAAGTCTCCTCCATATCCCTGAATTCTATGAATTATATCAAGAGTGAGATTCTATAAGGAAAAAAGAGGTAATTAGTATGTATTAAATTTAAGGTAAAAAAAAATAATAACGAACAATGCAACAACTATTGCATTTACATATATAACTATGCCATAATATATAACTTCATTTAAAAAATTTACTATATCACTATATATAATACTATATCATTAGACACACACAATTGTAATATTTAATAATAATGTACTTACTTTGTTTGGAGATTGCATGCACATTTTTACAAGGCTATGTTGGGCTACACATTTGTAGAAATAGTGATCGACATCCTGGGAAACATTTCTAAGAGTTTTGTAAAATTCACTGCAAAATAATGAACTTACTTTTAGTCAGTCACATTTAGCCATTACAATAAGCCAATCAGTAAATAATGAAAGAAGAAATAATAATATCATCAAAAATTATGAAGACTCACACGCGAGTTATAGAATTTAACAGGTGCTGTTTTATTTATATATTACAAACTTTTCAGAATGTTAAACCAAATGTTTTTTTGCTTAATTTGTAAATTAAAATTATCTTTTGCAAGAATAAATGATGTCATTCTCAGGAACAATTAAGATTGCACTGATCATCGGAGCAAAATTAATTCAGGGTTGGTCTTTTTTTTCCAAGTGTAAATTGTGCTCCATCCCAGTAGTACGACTCAATAAGTCATATTCCAATATATAAGTCATAAGTCTAATTTCTGCCTTACGGAAAACTAAACAACTGTGCTTTTTCAAAGCATAAAAACATTAAGGAATAAGGTACAAAATAGGCTTAAAATGAAGACATACTTATCTATTTTAAGCATTTTCATATGAGCTATGTCAAATGCAGGAATTGTAATGGTATCATTTTTATTCCTTGTATTTTCAAAAGTTATACCTCGCCGGTAAGACAATCCTGAAATTAAAAATAAAAAAGGGTGTTATATTATATATGCACGAAATAAAAATTTAATTATTTATAAAAAATAAGTTTTGGGGTCAAAAAGTACTATAATAGCAAAAAATATTCACTTCAAAAAATAATTTTACCTTCTAGTTACACATATTAAAAGACAAGTAATTGTAACAATTATAAGATATAATAGACTCTACTAGATGAAGAAATAAACTTAATTAATTTATTGCTGCAAAATTTCATTTTTAAATTATGAATTTAGATTGGCATTAGCGAATGAGATATGACTTCAGTTAGATGAAGAAACCACTAAACCCAGACTTTTTCCTATTATATTTCGTTAAAATGATTTATTAAATTCAACATTTCAGCATGTTTTAGGAAAATGCCCCGTTGGAAAATGGCATTTTTTTTAAAAGTTTCTTTAATTATAATAATCAAAGCATAATCAGATTCAAATGATGATCATCTGGCCACTATGCCAACAAAAAAAATTAATTACATTATAAAATTTTAAATAATTGTTAAAAAAAGAAAAACAAATAAAATAAGAAAAACTAATGGTTAATGAAGAGCTCTTTTAGTTAACAAAGGATACTGATCGGGTTAAGTATATGAAATGCGAATACTTTTTTCTACCTTTTTCAGTATTCTGAGATTTTCTGAAAGCAATTTTTCATCAATCAATTAAATGATTTAACACTGACAAGGGAAGTTTAATTTCTGGAATTTAAAAATTAGCTACTCAAACAATTGTTTCATAGGCAATAAAATATTTTGTTAGGAGGAATTTCCTTTTCATCTATATTTATCCGTCCATATCTATATCAAAGTGTAAAACTCAATAAATTAAACACAAAATAAAAATTTAATGACTATCTTACCAATTACTCTTAAGCTTTTAAATAATGTAGACAACAATTGCTTCTTCTTTTGAATGTTTAACAGAGCTTGCTTCTTCTCCTGAGATCTTGTACAAATTTTCTGGAAAAAAATAATATTAATGTAATAATATAAAACCAGTATAGCAATAAAATGCAACAAATGAAAACTTCAACTGAATGGAAATTTGTTTAAATTAAAACACAGTAATATAATAATTTAAGGTTATATGCAATGCTAATTATAAAAGCAATTAGTTACTAAAATTTTTAAAACAAATTTCCACTTATTATGAGATTTTAAAACGGAAATGATGAGCATTTTACTTTCTTAGTTTAAAAAGTGAGGATGAAATAATACAAAATGTGAAAAATACATAGCTAATTAGTTATTTCATATAAATAGTTTTAAAAACAAAAAAAAAATTAAACAAAATTTTTTAATCTTATAATAAGAAACTCAAATTAAAGAAATTAATCAACGATGATAGGTGATGACTTTGAATTACTGGAATTAAAAATGAGGAAAACAATAATAAGTAACAACAGTATTAAAATTAAGAATTTTTTTTCTTTTTTTTTCTGTTAATTACATTTTAATTTTGCTCAAATATTGTGTTTCATTTTATTGAATATTTTTACAGTTATGGTAAGAAAACACAGGGCCAAAAATTTATTATATGCAGTTATTGCACACAATTACTGAAGTGGTTTACACAAGTTACAAGCTTATTGCTATATTTTCTTGCATACAGTGTTTATACCTCATTGGCTCGTAATTTATTGCCACTCCCTCAAACCTCTTAAAGCTTTATTAATCAGCATTAAAATATGCATAGCTCATAAAATAATACTTCAAGTATTTCTTGATAAATTTGAAGAAAAAAAATGTCAAAAATGGAAAGTGCCCCTTCTATCATCGTAAGGTAGTGTATAGAGCAGGGCTCGAAAAACCACCCGTCCTTGGAGGTCAAAAATTCCCAGCGGACAAAAAATTTCTCGAATCCGACGTCGTGCGGACGGTCATATTCCAGTTAATGTTTGTGATGCATTTTCAAGTTTTGTTATCTAACAATCTTTTTTTCCTTTTCGAAGGAGTAGATAAAGAAAATTTTTCTCTAGAATGGGTGTCATTAAAATCGTTTGTGCTTGCGGTGATGCTGATGAAGATGCTGAACATATTCTTCTTCATTGTAGTCTGTATGCGAGTGCCCGAATGAATTTAAAGACTGATTTGAGACGTCTTTGATAGAAAATCTATTTCGAGTTTCGGTATATGCGTGTATCTCTACCATTTGATGCCCTGGTCAGTAAGAAAACAATTAATATGAGCTTCTATATTTATTAATAAACTTAACAATGAAACAAATAATAATTAGACTGAAACAAAACAAAAAAAAATAAGAAATAGGAGCTTTCAAGAAATGGTCCTTCAGGCATGAGTGCATCGAGAACAACTGAAATAAAATATAATTTGATTGGCGACGAATTGACGCCGCCAAAAAGAATTAATTCGTAACACACAGCCCCCCATGAACCATGGGGGTTCATCAAAATTGTTAAAAATATAATATACCATTAAAAAAAAGAGAAGTTCGATTAAAGAATTTTCAATTACAATATTTCAAATTGCAAATATTCAAAAAGTTTTGTAACTTCAACATTCAAATTTTAGAGCTAAATTCAAAAATACAACAAAACAAATCTTATTTTATGCTCTAATTAAAAACATAAACTGTTATAAAAAAATTAAAAAATTTTTTGGTAAAATAAATTTTCATACAATAATTCTGAAGAAGAATATTAAACATTCAAGATAATTAAACACTTATAAAACACTTTTTTCATATACAAATGCGAGAATAATAATATATATAATAATAATAAAGTAATCAAATATCTAAATTTCACTGCATATTCAGTTCAGAAATTTAACCAGTAAAATTCAATGAAAGTTATCTAGAAAAATATTGTTTAACGAACAACATTTAATACAGTAAATCAAGAAATTATTAGTTAAAGCATTTGCATTAACTAAATATTATAAAATTAAAAATGCAATTCTAGATATTTATTTACATATTTTTTTTTTAAACATCAATAACATTATGATATGCCAATAAATTATTTCAAATAATAACATTAATAAATTTGAACTTCAGTTTGCAATTTCTAAATTGTACAATAATTGTACAGGGCGTTTAAGAACTGAAGATTCAGTTTTTACCTTGCAAGCCCTCACCTTGCCATCTCTCCCAGGAAATAATTCAATTATTCTGCCTAATTTCCAAAAATTTCTAGGCAAATGATCTTTAATCAAAACAATATCGTTAATCTTAAATGGAGGGATATTACCCTTAACTAAATTTGAATTAATCAATCTTAAATTTAGAAGATATTCATTCTTCCAACGAGACCAAAAATTTCTCATTAATTTTTCTCTATAATTGTAAGCTCTAATTAGGTTTTTCCTAGAAGAGAGGTTTGTATCGAGGTGAAGTCTTACCTGGGGTAAAGATGTTATTCTTTTACCTAAAAGAAAGTGAGCCGGTGTTAAGGCAATTGGCTCTTCCGCATCACTTCCAACATAAGTTATTGGGCGAGAATTTATCATTGCCTCAATTTCGAAAAGAACAGTTATCAATTGTTCAATAGTTAGGGAGGATTTACCTAGGGTTTTCCGAAGAGCAACTTTTATAGATCTAACCATGCGTTCGTAAAAACCGCCCCACCAGGCAGCTCTCTCAACGATGTATTTCCATTTAATACAATTATAGGCACAAAATTCTTTCATCTTTGTATCATTCAAAATTGACCACATCAATTTTATTTCCAATTCAGCACGTTTAAAGGTACGCGCATTATCAGAAAACACTATCGATGGTAAACCACGTCGAGCAATGAAACGGCGAAAGGCTAGGAGAAAAGTATCTGTTGATAAATTTCCCACTAGCTCAAGATGAACACTTCTTGTCACCGCACATGTAATCAACAGGATGTATTGTTTACTTTCATTGTTTTTAACAAAGAGAGGACCAGCAAAGTCCACTCCAATGACGGAAAACGGAGAAGATTGCTCCACTCGTTCAGCTGGTAGCGGTGTTACAACTTGGTCTCTGGGAGAAGAATTGGATCTTCTACAAATTACACATTTCCTGAGTAGTGATTTTACTGTTTGTCTAGCTTTTAAAATCCAGTATTTTTCTCTCGTTTGCACTAACGTGTGAGAGACACTAGAATGGAAGACTCTTTCATGGGAATCCCAAATTAACAGCTCTGTTAATTTGGATTTAGCTGGAAGTATCACAGGATGTTTTTCATTCATTGATAAATCAGACTTGCCTAAGCGTCCAGTGACACGTAAGACACCTTCTTGATCAAGAAATGGACTTAAGCAAAGCAGTTTTGAGTCTTTGGAAAGAGGTTTCTTTGCAATCAAGTTATTTTTAGCTTCGTGGAACGCTTCATTTTGAACAAATTTTATCCAAAATACTTCCGCTCTGTTAAGTTCATCGGAAGTAAGGGGACCCTTCAGTTGAAGTTTCTTTTTTAACAGGTGGACGAAACGGAGTACCCAAGCAGTTACTCTTAATAGTTTTCTTAAACTGCTATATCTATCAGGATCTATTAACTTGGCAGAAACAATTGTTGAGGAAACCAAAACTTTCGTTCTGGATTCGGATTCCAACTCTACAATGTCAGCTTCAATTTCAGACTCTTGATTACATGACCATGTGTCTTCTGAGTTACTTAACCATGCGGGGCCATGAAACCATTTTCTTGAAGAAATCAGGTCCTTGCAAGAAATTCCCCTGGTTAAGAGATCTGCTGGGTTATCCTTGCCTGTGCAATGTCTCCAAACACTAGGATCTGTGATTGCTTGGATTTCTGTGACCCTATTGGACACAAATTGCTTCCATTTGGACGCTGAGCCTTTAATCCAGTGCAGCACAATCGTCGAGTCACACCACAAAGATATTTTATCAAGATTTTTAAATAGTTCCTTGAGATGTTTCACCATTCTTGCGGCTATGATAGCTCCCATTAACTCCAATCTGGGTAGAGTTAATTTCTTAAGGGGTGCTACTCTGGACTTAGAAATTACAAAACTAGTACTAAAAGTACTTCTAGATGTTTTGTACCTGAAGTATGCTACAGCTCCAAAAGACTTCAGTGAAGCATCGGAAAACACGTGCAGTTGCACGTCTTTGTCTACTAAATTTAAATCGGGAAAATAATATCGAGGAATATTCAAGTTCTGAAGTTCATTAATCTCTTCGCACCATATTATCCATTTGTCCCTTAATTCACCACTAAACTCATCGTCCCAATCGATTCCAAGTTGCCATAATTCTTGTAAAATGCATTTAACACGAATCAAAATGGGGGAAATAAATCCAGATGGATCAAATATTTTGGCAGCAATATGAAGAACATTCCGTTTAGTGCATTTATTTGCATTTAAATTTGACAATAAAGACCTTAAATCAAGTTCGAGAATATCACTTTCATTATTCCATTTAAGTCCTAAAACTTTTAAATGAGAATCAGGATCTTCATTAATTCCTATTTCGGAGTTGGAGTTTTTCCATAAATTTTTAAGTTCTTTCGAGTTAGTGTCAAATTTTCTCATAGTCATATTTGCATCCTTTAAAATAGAAACAGCATCTGTTGATAACTGAAAGGCTTCTTCTACAGAAGAACTTCCATAAAACAGGTCATCAACATAGAGGAAATTATTCAGCATTTCATATGCAAGAGGATGCGCATTTTTATAAGCTTTAATATGAGTTTTGATAGTTGCTGCCAAAACAAAAGGTGAACAGGTGACTCCAAAACAGTGTCTATTAAAATGAAACATTGTAGGGGGTTGAGTTTTATCGCAATCCTTATAATAGATAAAACATAAATAATTTCTATCAAATTCCGAAACTTGTATTTGTAAAAAAGCTCGAGCAATATCTCCGCAAAATCCGATTTTATGTTCCCTAAATTTTAAAATTATATCTACAAGATTAGCATATAAATTATCGCCGGATATAAGACATTCGTTAAGACTTAAATTATTTCCGCGTTTACTACTGGCATCATAAACTATTCTTGTTTTTGTACTGGATGCATTTTCTTTAAAAACATCCCTATGCGGCATTATATAGCCCACAAAACAATTAGAATTACAAGTTTCGATAATCCCTTCTTTTAATTGTTCTTTCATAACTTCATTATATCTTTCAAATAAAGATTCGTCAGCGTTAAATCTCCTTTCTAGTAAACAAAATCTTTTTTCCGCGATCTCAAAATTATCGCATAAATTTTCACGAGCTGTCTCAGATTTCCATAAAAGCAGCGCCTCATATCTTCCATTTTCAAACCGCAACTTGTTTTCAAAATTAATTAGATGATCCGAGTTCATTTTATTTCCTAACTCTTTAGTAGTGAGAAATGATTCAATATTCCATAAACATGACAAATCATTTACAGTTGTATCTGCTAAAGTGCAACAAATGTTAAAACAAGAAGCCGCACCCTTAAAAGGACCATCTGGCACCTGACCTACTAAAGAATCTCCAAACAACGTCGGCTGAAGGAATAATTTATTGCCTATTTTCAATAACTCACCCTTTACAGTAGAATATAAGAAATCAGCACCTAACAATATTTGAATGGGTTTCTTATCATCCCATGAATCAGCGATTTTAAATCCTTGAGAAAGTAAAGTTTCTATTAATTGGGGATCGAATTCTGAATATAATTGAGCAGCGCATATTTCCTCGGTAATTAATGCTTCAATATTTATACTTGAGTAGGGGGGAAACCTACTGCGTAATGTGATATTAACACATTCGTATTCCTTTTCCGAAGGATTTCGATTTGAAAATGTGTAAACAAAAAGTTTTTCTTTTCTTAAACTTTTCGCGTTTAATGCTTTAGCCAAATCTTTTCGAATAAAAGATTTTTGAGAAGCAGAATCAAAAAGTATTCGAGCTATTAGTTTTTTAAATCCATTTTCGACATGAACTTTAGCAGTTTGCAATAAAGTAGTATTATTTAATGATTGATTAGGTTTGAAAACAGAAGACATTACCGCTTGATTCTCTTGAATTTGAATAGTTTCGGTTTTATCTGGGGGAGAAGTTTGTAATAAATTGTTATTTTTTAACTTCGGGCAAAACAAATTATTATGTTGAAAACTTTGACATATTTCACAAGGTTTGATTTTAACTTTACACTGATTTAGCAAATGGTTTTTATAAAAACATTTGTAACAGCGTCCTTCCTTTTTTAATTTAAAACGTTTCTGTTCATCAGTAAATGTTTTGCATTTTAACCCTGTATGCGAGTATGAATTACAAAAAATGCAAGAATTTTTAACAATTGTATTTAAAGCGGCTGATGTAGGAATATTTCTGTTTTTAGGATATCTAGTTTCGTTTTTTAATCTAGCTGGTTCGTGAGTTTTCATAGAAATCACAGAAACTGCATTAGCTGCTTCTCGAGATTCAATTTCAAATTTTATGAATTTCATTAATTCACTAATATCGCCCGATTTATTATGATCTCTTTTACGATGATATTCTACTATTAAGTTATGAGGCAATTGTTTTAATAAAATCGGAATTAATAAATGACCAAAATTATCTGATGCTACACCCATAGATTGTAAATTTCTTATACTGATTTCACTTTCATCATACAAATGCCTAAGCCCCTGAATATTTGAAGAAGATTTAACTGGTTCGATTTCCAAGAGTTTGTTTACAAAACAATTAATTAAATGTTCCGATTTTCCATATCTATCTTTCAGCAAGGTCAAACACGATTTATAATTTTCTTCTGTTAAAGCGAAACCTGCTACTGTTTTATAAGCATCCCCAGAAAGAAAAGATTTTAAATAAATAAATTTGTTAACATTACTTAATGATTCATTAGAATCTATAGCACTACTGAAACTATTAAAAAATTCTAAAAATGTAGTTGAATCACCATTAAAAGTTGGAATGTTAAGTTTAGGCAAATTAATAGAAATCGGAATATTTTTACTATCATTAACATTCGAAACATTAACATTTGGAACATTAACATTATTAGTGCCAACTGATTCTTTTATTTTAAACTTTGTTAACAACAGTTTAATTTTCATTTTGGAGTCACCTATGTTTTCATCATATTCCATAGAATTTTTAATTTCTGTTTCAAAAACATCATTATCCGTGATTAGTTCCTCAATTGATTCATTAAGGTTTTTTAGCTCAGTTCGTTTTTCTTCGAGATCTAGTAAATATTCTGATAATTGTTTCTGATGAATTTCATCTTCAAAATTGAGATTCTGTTCAAATGTGTCAATTTTCGTAATTAACTTAGTACAATTAGTTCTAGCAATCTTTCGTTTTGCTTTAAGTTTATCAATGGTTTCCATTTCGAGATTGTAAATAAATAAAAGTACAGTACCTGTAAGTTCAAGCTTTCTAAAATTTCAAGAAAATAATTAATCCAGAATGAAGCACAAATTAAAATCCAAAATTTCCGGGTTTCTAGGTCCAAAAAATGATAGAAAATCTATTTCGAGTTTCGGTATATGCGTGTATCTCTACCATTTGATGCCCTGGTCAGTAAGAAAACAATTAATATGAGCTTCTATATTTATTAATAAACTTAACAATGAAACAAATAATAATTAGACTGAAACAAAACAAAAAAAAATAAGAAATAGGAGCTTTCAAGAAATGGTCCTTCAGGCATGAGTGCATCGAGAACAACTGAAATAAAATATAATTTGATTGGCGACGAATTGACGCCGCCAAAAAGAATTAATTCGTAACAGTCTTTCTATTTGTTGGCCACCTGTCTTATCAGAACTGGTCAAAAGTATTGAAAGTCTTGCGGCCTTGCGGAATTTTGTTTTTAATGTAAATTTGTAAATTTTTCTTCTTTTGTTTTCTACTTACAACTGTAAGCCTCATGCTTTGTTATGCATGAGGAGTTTTAAGTCGTTTAAATAAAAAAAAATAACATCGTTAAACATCAGAAAACTTCAGCCCTCTAGCAATCTTTCGTTTTGCTTTAAGTTTATCAATGGTTTCCATTTCGAGATTGTAAATAAATAAAAGTACAGTACCTGTAAGTTCAAGCTTTCTAAAATTTCAAGAAAATAATTAATCCAGAATGAAGCACAAATTAAAATCCAAAATTTCCGGGTTTCTAGGTCCAAAAAATGATAGAAAATCTATTTCGAGTTTCGGTATATGCGTGTATCTCTACCATTTGATGCCCTGGTCAGTAAGAAAACAATTAATATGAGCTTCTATATTTATTAATAAACTTAACAATGAAACAAATAATAATTAGACTGAAACAAAACAAAAAAAAATAAGAAATAGGAGCTTTCAAGAAATGGTCCTTCAGGCATGAGTGCATCGAGAACAACTGAAATAAAATATAATTTGATTGGCGACGAATTGACGCCGCCAAAAAGAATTAATTCGTAACAGTCTTTCTATTTGTTGGCCACCTGTCTTATCAGAACTGGTCAAAAGTATTGAAAGTCTTGCGGCCTTGCGGAATTTTGTTTTTAATGTAAATTTGTAAATTTTTCTTCTTTTGTTTTCTACTTACAACTGTAAGCCTCATGCTTTGTTATGCATGAGGAGTTTTAAGTCGTTTAAATAAAAAAAAATAACATCGTTAAACATCAGAAAACTTCAGCCCTCCGAGTCCAAGCTATTTATAAAGACCTAATACAGCAAAATGACCGACAATACAGCAACATATTGCGCATGGTGGAATTGATAAACAAGAAGCATTAAATGCAATTATGAAAATCTACCTAAATGAAAAACCCCCTTTCAGATTTCTGTGCAGAAACCTCTGTAAATCATTGGTTTGATTGTGGAACTGGCAAGCGTCATAATTGATTCATTTAAAAAACGCATTACCCTTGGATAAATTGACATTCCAGATCACTTGACCTTTGTCAATTAAATTATTTCATAACAGATATACTAGGTCACTATTAGTAACCTAGTACAGAAGGGAACCGATTATCCGGAACGATCAGGACCATCGCTATTCCGGATAACAGATTTTTCCGGTTTTCTGAATCGCTACAAAAACCGTTTTTTATTGTTAAACCCAACTAAAAAAATAATAATTTTTGGAAATAATCTTAAAAAGAAGAAAAAACAATGAAGTAATATACTAATGATTATTTCCAAAATGATGGTAAGGTGAACATCTCTCAAAAAAGAAAGAAAATCCTAAAATCTTATGAGTAAAAAAAAAAATTTCTTTTTTTAAAAATGGCGGGAAAATTTATCGAATTTCGTTCCGGTTTTTTGGTTTTCGATTTCCGGATAACGGGTTCTGTACTGTATTTATTTTACTACTGTATAATGTAATTCTAGTATTTGTAATCCCTGTAACTACTAATTCATTGTGCAATTTATATAAACGTTTGTAATAAATAAGAGAAAATTATATTTTTATTTATTTAGAAGCTACGGGTTAGTTTCAAAGGAGGAGGGGTACATTGTTGAACAAGCCGTCCTCGGGGACGGGTAAAATTTTTGAATTTTTTTGAGCCCTGGTATAGAGGAAGATGAAACACTACCCCTTTATTCAATTATTAAACCAGTGACATAGCATTGGAATTTATTACCATAGCGTTAATGATTCTTCATTGTTACAAGGAGTACAGTACTTAAAAAATTAGTAGTAACAAGATTTCTTTAAACAAAAAAAGAGTATATACTCAATGAATATGGGAGAAAAATGGAGAGGAGAATGATTGGAGAATAATGTTTCATTCTTATTTTTTTATTTGTTAGAACAGATAATTGTATCAAAAGGCGAAAAAAAAAACCTTCAGAAAAATCAATTTTAATTGCGATAAGAGGCTTGGTTACTTTAAAGTCTTAATTGAATGATGGTCCAACTCCATTTAGCAGAGGACAAATCAGACAAGATAAGAAAAGCAATGTTCATTAAGATATAAAGGCTCTAGGTCTCAAAATGATGTAAGGTGGTGTTAGCACTTTTAAATTAGGTTCTTAATTAAGGTCTTACATTATGCTAAAATAATGCAAAAAAAAGTTTTACCTTTTGCATGTCCAGAGCGACACCTTCCATAGTTTCAGCTATAGTTCCTATAAATGATTTTTTATTTTATTATATCAATTCAAGTTAAAAGTAAGATTCAAAGTAGTTAGTGTTGAATACAAAGATTTAAACACACATTATCAAACAAATTCACAAGTGAGTGAAGAAAGTAAATATTAATAGAAAGAAGAAACCTATTTCATAATCTCAGTAATTTTAAAAACATTTATCAATTTTTTTTTGTTCTTTTTAAAATAGTAAAAATTCAACAAAAAAAATACATAATCATCACAGCTCTAGTACTCAATTTTTAACATTTTTCAAGTAGAAATACTATTAAAATTTGCACACATATGAGTACATATGAGTAATAACTCAATGTTTAATTTAACTATCACAGGAGGACAAACGTATAATTAAATTCCAGTTGAAAAGCATTGAAATATCATTCTAGTTCTCTTGCTTAAATCAATGCAGACTAGATCAAGGGGGGAGGGGTTCACTTCTACATTGAATAACAAGAAAAAAGATTTTTTTTTTACCAAGAAGGATAAAAATACCTACCTCTAACTCATTTTAATTGAAAGGCAAGAAATTAAATAAGACAGGGGAAAGAAAATTGTGGCAAAAACAAAAAGGTATTCCTTTTAAAAATTTTGAACTATTATTTTGTATACATTAGTTTTTTTCTATGAAACTAAGCAAAAGTTTTTCCATCAAATAGTATAGAAAAAAACAAAGTATGTTTACAGGGGGAAAACAACCAAACCATACTCCAGATAGAGGAGAGGGTATGCATGTTTAAATGCCTCACTCTACTACTACAAAGTCTAAAGGTTGTGCCTGTGATTTTATGCAAATATAATTGCTAATTTTTTTTAATTTATTCAATTTAAAGTTATTAAATAATCAATGTTTGCATACAGACAAGAAAAAAGAAATAATTTTTTTTTAGGATAAACGACATAAAGTTGTTAATGTTAATTATTTAGAAAAAAAAAACATTTAATCAGATGCAGACATTGTTTCTGCGTTTAGTGTAGTAGTAAGTGGTGCACATAAGAGAAATAAATCAAGGGCCTTTTAAGCAACTGAATGGAAGTAATGATAAAAACTTACAAAAAATTAGAATGTTTAACAGAAATTTCAGACAAATTTTTTTTCCTCAGGCAATAAATGTCAGCATACATGCACAAATTTATATATAAAAAAAAATGCAAAGAAAAAATATGAATTTAGGGGAAAAAAGGGTGAGAAATACAGGAATGTACAAGCAATACAGGTTAAAACTTACCACAAAATTCATTCAAAGTATTAATATGGCTCAAAACAGTTAGATCTTTCGAAAGCTTTTTCGACAGTTTTTTAGTTTTTTGGTAGTAATGAGGCATTTCTCGAATTATGGGTTCTGTGTAACTATTAAACACTTCCAAGCTCTCCTAAAATTATAAATCACGAATTTAAATACTAATTAAACACAACTTACATGCAAAAAATTCATAATCCTTTAACTAACAAGAGAATTAATTGTTAAAAGAACAATTTTAATATAAAAAATTTTAATATAAAAAATAAAGTATTAAAATGCATTTTACTATCACATAAAATATGCATGAATGGAATATTAATTAAAACAAAATTAAAAAATTATCAAAGATATATTAACCCTTTCGCGATGGGAAGCGCGAAAGTGCGCTTACCGCTGAGGCCAGCAGTCTCTCTTGCGTGTGTCTCTCCAGGGCCGGAGGGTTTTATGCTGTTAAGCCTAATTCCATGAAATTACCGAAATATCAACACATTCTTTAATATTGTTCTGTAGAGTATTTAAGTGACATATGCTTTATATATATTTCTATGGATACTTTATTTACTTAAATTATTTCTTGTTTAAATATATATTTTACACATTTTATTTTCTATTGTACTTATCATTTAATAACATTTAACATTACATATCTGAAATCTAAATATAAGACTTAAAGTTCTTTTTTTGTATGAAGAATTTTAAAACAGGGATCTACAAGATCTAATGCACTAAAAACTAAATCGAAAGTAGCGAGAAAAAAAACCTCCCTGATTACTGTAAACAAATACCACAGACGAATTTAAGGAGCCGTCATAAAACATTCCTTCCCCCTAAAAAATCATGTGAATGTACTGTCATCTTGAGTAGAAGGTCAAATCTACATGTATCTGAAACCAGATGGACATGCAATGCCATCTTTTGGAAGAAATTTTATTTTTTAAAACGTTCCGAAACGCTGGCACAAATGAGTGACGGCCGGGGGTAAACGAGAAAACTCTCTGGCACACGGGTGTGTCGGCCGGGAAGTGAGCGTGTTTCTTGCTGGCACGTATATGTGACAGTCGGCGGGAAAGGGTTAATGAATGAAAAAGCTATGTTAAAATAACAACTAGGAAAAAATACAAGAATAGATTCCTACAATTTAGGTAAGATGAATATTTAAAATGAAGAAAGTTTATGCACTTTTTAACTATATTTCAATCTATTACATATTGAATAATTTTATTTGATTAACAAGAAAAAAAAATATAAATAAATAACATACGCCAGTTAACTTTTGAATTCAATTATAAAACTCCAGAGTTGCCACTCAAATCGGGGAAAAAAAGTTCCCTGTTTTTTCCATGCATATATTATACACTATATTAAGAGGAAACACAAAATCACAATGCAAATGTATGAGCTGCATTAGGATAACTAATACTAGTTTTAATTGCTGGAAAAATTTAGAAAAATAAAGAACAGTTTAATAAACATAAAAGAAAATATTACCGCAAATTAAATATTATAGTATAGCTAAACTATCTTTAAATAATCCATATTTTGCACTTTGAGAGGTCAACATTTAGAAGAAATAAAAATTCCTTGTATTTTCCCAATTTATGAGGAAAAATTCCCTGCATTTTCCCAATTTATAGGGAAAAATTCCCTGCATTTTCCCAATTTATAAGGAAAAATTCCCTGCATTTTCCCAATTTATAAGGAAAAATTCCCTGTATTTTCCAGGTTTTCCTCATGAAGTGGCAACCCTGAACTCATTATTCAAAAGATAACTTGTAAAAGGAAAAAAAAATTGTGTAAGAGTATATTTTCGTTACTTAATTAATATAATAAAGATTTCTCATGCGCTCTAATCTCATTTAAATTAATTTATCTAAGATTATTTCATTCAAAAATGATAGCATAATATTTATAACTACAACAGTTTCCACATTATCCAATAAATTTAACTCAATAAAAAAGTATACTATAAATTATAAGAAGGATTCTCATTTTATATTATCAAAACTGAGTATTCAAAGAAGAAATAATAATAGTAATAAGAGAACGTCTTCTATCAAACAAACAATGTGGTCCATAATGCTAATTAAGTAGCTTATAACAAGAATTTACTGTAAAGATTTCCAGTATTTATTTTTTTTCATTCTTTCAGTATTAAAATTTTTTTGATAACAAAAAATATTGTAAAATCATGCAAAAGTAAGAAAGAAGGGGAGGGTCCAGTTGTATAAAAGTTATGTTTTAAAACTAATTCCATTCTCACACTAAATTTATATTCAATGCATACAGATAAAAATTAAGAATTTTCAATACCTTCCCTGCACTTGCAGAAATAAAATCTTTCTCATTAATATCCAATGACCATTTATCTGCAGATTCCGAGACTGATTTCGAAGGCAATGTGAAGGAGCGTTTAGCTGGTGTTTGTAAAGCATCCTGTAATTAGATTACACTTTTATGAACCAATGCTTATGTCATGTAGTTTTATAAACAATTAAAATTAAAAAAAATATTAATGTGAATAAATACATACAATTATATTTAAAAATCTCCATTGACATGGATAATTATTATCTGTCAAGATTTATCGTAAAACAATGATATATATACAGATACAAAAAAAGGTCACCAAGAACAATAAATAGATATGAATGTACAAAGGCACAAATTGTAACCAACAGAAAATTATACAATGGGCATAAGCAGAGCATCTATGCAATTAAAGAAATTTCTTTTTATATGAATGCATTAGATTCTTTGACTTGCTAAGGCTTGATTTCCAAATCGAAATATTTAGAAAGAACTCACAGTAAAGGTGTGACTTAAATGAACTAAAACTGAATCACTAACAATGGGTAACACAAATGAAGCAAGGAACAAAGGAGACTACAAATCGTGTTAATTGATTTTATTATACAAATATAAATGACAAAATGAAACCAAGCACCTTTAGAAGACTTATTTAAAAACACAATTAACATTAAAAAAAAGGTAATTTTACATATTCTTATGCAACTAAGAGGTTTAAAAAAAAAATATTTATACTGAGTTGTTAAAAGTGCTAGTTAAAAATGTTACTTAATATTTTTTAATCTACTTCTTCTACTTTCGAACTTAAGATGGCAGCTAGAAATGTATCTTTTACCAGTTATTTACAAATTTAAATACTTATCAATTCACTAAATACAAACCTTTTCAATTGCAAATCATAGCTATTATATCAGCTAAAATGACTGGAAATCTTTTTACAAACTATATTATATAAAACAAACTATAATACAAAGAGCTATCAGGAGTAGCAGCAAAATTTTTTAAAATTTTAGGAACTTTTTTCAAAAAATTTTAGGTAAATTTTAGGGGTAATATATGATTTTGCTAAGATAAAAACAGATCACACGGTAGTTTATTACATAACAGAAGATTATTACAATTCATCCACACATATCATAAATAATTGCAAGCCATAAAATAAAGCTCTGAAATTTATTAAGTCAAGAATGAAATCTCTAAAGTGTAAAAATGAAATTTCAACTTTACATATTACCTATCAGAAATTAAGTGCATAATTCAGGAACAGGCAAAAGTGAGAATAAATCAAGAGAAAAAATAAATTAACACCAACTTGGATTTTTATTTAATTTTTACCTTCTTAATCAAAACTTTATTATTACCTTACTTTATTAAGAAAAACTATTGTGTGATATTATTCAATTTCAAATCAGCAATTTATATTAGAAGTTAGAGAAAAACAAATTAATCATGATCATTTTTCTAAAATATTCTTGATATGATTTGTGAGATTCTTTTACTGCCCTCAATAGTGTTGTGGTGATCTTCAACACTCCTCCATAATTTCGAATGGTATCTTTGATTAGTCTAAGCGACATAATAGTATACTCATGGTGACTCACATTAAGCATTGCTTTATTTATCGAAAAACCTCTCTCAAGATCAGAATTCCCATGTGGCAAAATTAAAACAGTTTTAATTAACGTAGTTAAATTCTTATATTTTAGATTATTGCTTTTTTATTTATATTTAGCCTATAACTCTAATTTTTTAGGAACATCAACAAAATTTTATCAGATTTTTAGGAATTTTAGGGTTTGCACATACTTTTAGGAATTTTCTGAATTTTAGGGGGAATGCGACCCCTGAGCTATTCTTTTTAAGTTGTAGTATAAAGTAAAAAATTCAGTAATCAGCACAAATAATTTGATTAAGTAAACAGTTACTCAGGTAGTGGATCAGCACAGTAACAAGTTCCATACAGATGCTCAATGCAGAGATATTCGTAACAGTAAAAAAAAAGATGAAATGGCACATTATGAATGTAACACAAATTTTCTTTTTAAATTAAACATTAGCTACATAATAAAGGTTTGACAAGGGATAACAGATTTATATACCTCAAACTGTTTCATATGCTTCACAATACAACGATGAGATTTTTCAGATGATCGTTTTACAGCTATCTCATTGACATCACCCCAGCGGGATATTTTCACAAATTCCTACAAAAGATTTAAAGATATATCATGGTGGTTGAGGATAGAAGAAAATATATTCAGCATTAAATAATATGATAATAAATAATTACTTTTAATTTATGAATTATTTCGTCTAGCAAGTACTTACTTTGATTTCTTTCTCTATCGGAGAACGAATATCAGATATTTTTTTATTGACTTCTGGCAGAAATTGCTTATAAAATGTATAAATATTAAATAACACTTCTTCAGTTCTATCACCTATTAAAAAAAAAGAGACAATATTAAGAAAAAAATAAAATATTTCTGAGAAGATATTGAATTAATAATGATATTTACTTTTCTTAAATGAGTGTTGCAATCTTTTTTGCAATAAAAATGAATGAAGGATATTAAGTCTCTCAGGAAATTGGCCTAGAGGAGCATCTTCTAAACACTGTTTTAAAACATTGATTACAGTTTCAATTTCATTATCTCCAGAATTCTAAACAGAAAGAACAAGAACATAGAATTAGGAAATTAAGATACATGTGTCACATTCTTTCAGAAATAAATATAAAAATGGGCATTTTCTGTTTTCAAGATGCATAAGTTGTTTTTAGCAAGAAAGCATAAAGCAAGTTTTTGTTGTACTGCGAGATGAGGAACTTTAGTTTGCAATGTTGTTGTTTTTTTTTGTTGCTGTGTGTGACAAACTAAGATCAAATTTTCTTAAAAATATTTTCTAAAGATATACATTTCTGACCCATTAACAACATTTTGAAAGGTTAAAAGACACATAAAAAGTTTAATAAAGTTAAGAAAAAAGATATGAAGCTTGATTAAGACTGATTCTATTTTAGACGACTTTCAGACTTATGAATATTCATTTATTGGTTTAAAAGTTTAATATTCTATTTTTAATATTTACTTATTTTACTCCATAAACTGTCTTTACTTAATTATTTTTAAACTAATTATTTGCAGTAAAAGTATATTTTACTAACAAATTTTTACGCTTTCTAATTTTAGAAACCGAAATAAAAGTTACAATGGAAAAATAGTCTAAAACAAAATTATTTATCAAATACATGCCATTTCAAATAAAATGCTTTTCCTTCCAATCACTGCAATTATTCTAAAATTAAAGTAAAACATACTCTATGAAGTGGAAATAAAATAAGTAATTACAAACCTACCAACAAAACAGAAAATTACTTTACCTCAAAATTTGAACTAAAAAATATTAATAACTGTTAAACATTAAACCATTTTAAGTTTAAAATCTATTGCCTGGAAAAATCACTCTAGGAAACTGTATGACAAAGAAATAATACAGAGAAAAGTATCAGTTCCTTTACTAGCAATGAATTTAGTTAACCTTTTAACTGCCAAATATTATAATTTTTTTCTTCCTTTACTATTTACAAGTAATTTTCATAAAACAGGAATGAAAGTGGACAAAAATAAAAAGCTGAACTTTTACAACACAGGCACTGGGAGGTGGGGGGGGGGCGTGTTCTATGTACCTAATACTGTGATATCAATATGTAAAAAACATATCTTCTAACTCCGCAGTGAAATTTTAATTTTATATTAAAAGTGGCAGAAGCATTTAAACAATGAAATTTAAAATTTTTTTTACATATAATTTTAAACGTCTTTGAGTACTACTATAATAATAAAAATTAAGCAATATATAATCATTATTCGGCTTAATAATCATTATTTTAAATTAATTGCCAGCCAATCATTTTAAATTAAAACAGTTGCTAACTTCCACCTCAGTATCTTTTGATAGATATTTACTAACAGTTTTAGTCACTTTGACTGCTTTATTTAACCAATCAAACTCGAATTTTTTTTTCATCTTCATCATCGATCATACGAACTTTATGTTTGTCTATCAAATTGAATTTCAGCATTAAAATGCATTCATCTTACGATGCACCATGTGAAAAGAACAAAAGGAAGTACAAATGAAAAACAAATATGGGCACAAACACAGGCACTGCCAAAAATAAAAGCTAGCAATGTCGAGAGAACTATAATGTACAGACGTGCACATTCAATATGAATTGCACCAAGGTGGAAAACTCGGATCAAACGTCGTTGGTCGAAACGAAACTGCTTAAAACTCAACAACCAAGTACCTCACCCTGTCCACACTACAGCAGAAGTCGCTGTTGTCAAGGCAACAGCGCATTTGCCGAAGCTCCACCCATTCCACTGATAATCATTCTTTCTCAGGCGGCTACAGTAGGGATAAAAGTTCGTTTCAAGTAGGGCTATCATTGGGGCAGCTTGGGTTTCTGCATTTATATGAATTACAATAATTGGAACCCCTCTAAAAATTAAGTTTTTGCAACATTGTAGGAAATTTTAAAAATTGGGAGAAAAAAGCAGATTTCTACTATTTCATAGAAGACTTTCAACCCTGATAAAAACTATTGATATTTGTTGCAGTTCAGTGAAGACAAGTTGATATCGCTTGTTGAGATAAATTTACATAGATAAAATATAAGGGAAGCATGTGCGTTTACACATGATGTATCCAAGATACAAGCTGAGATTAACTCGAGAGAGTTAATAATTAAGTGATAAATAAATCACTATATTATAAATTACATATCTTACTTTCTTACCTAAATCAAGCAGGTAACTGAAAAGAAATAATTCAATCAAGAAAAATGAATTAAGCTATAAGATAATTACTGCCGGCACGTGGGCATAAGACCGGCGCGTGATCTAAAAAAGATATATAGTGGAAGCTAAAAAAGAATAGTGAATCCTAGTGAAAGAGAATATTTTAGAAAAAAATAACATGGCTCTAGAAAGAAAGACAGAATCAAAATTATAGACAACTTACATAATTTATTGGAGGAATCAAACAACACTAAATACAGTGGTGCAAACACCACATCTTGAAGAAAAGAATTTTACAATTCTGTAAAAGTGGTTTTAAACTTTCACAACGATGAATATGGAATTAAAACACAAGGAAAATTCCTTGCCCCTGAGTAGAAATTATTTTCTTGCCTACCACATTCAGGCAAGGACAAAAAACTCTCTCTGAAGGAATTAGGGGGGCAAGCCCCCTAATCCTCGTGAAAAACTACAAAAGAATATCACCCACACATTCTTTTTTCAACAATCAATCTCTCCCAGCCGCAGTTGCCACACCTGAAAAACAGTTCTAGAAAAAGTCTTTCTACTTGTCTTAGGGCTCTTTTCCACTGCTCTGCTTCTCTCACAAGGTAGTTCTCACTGATTGAGATTCAAGTTAAAGGCAGTTCTCACTGATCGAAATTTATGTCACCCTTCAGGTGTAACATTTCTCCTTCTTAGAAGAAAAAAAAAAGTTTAAAAAAAAATTGTGTTCTTCCAATAATAGATATAAGTTGAAATCTGGAGTAATTCATAATACATTAAAGTAAACATCTAACCTCAAAATACTTGTCAACCAATGTTTCAACAAGTTATAATATTCCTGGAATAAATATACACATATACATTCATTGTAAGTTGCTTCTGTCTTTTATATAAAAAATTATTATTATTTATTTCCCTCACTCTCTTTAAAAAAATATATATACACTTCAAAATATTTTCACTTCTCTAAAAAAAACATATACACTTCACTACCAGAGAATAATGGAAAATCTATTGTTAGTTGTTGCTGCACAGTGTGTTAACAAAATTTTAAAGAACACTTTTACATCATTATCTATAAGTTGTTTCATTTCCCTTCATTATAACATTTTTTTTTATATATACTCTCTTTTTCTAAGATTTACATAGCAGGATATTAAATAAATGTAGTTGACACCATAATTACAAAAGAATTTGCTATCACAGGGATAAATAAAACACTAATAAATGGATATAAAATTGAATATGGCTATAAGAAAATAACCATGAAAGAATTTCAGAAATATTTTTGAACAGGATTATTCTCTATTCAGTGAAATTTGGACCAGCCACATAGCACTAAATACAATTTTATGGCCACTAAAATTTTTAAAAAAATGCTATTCAAAAAACATCACAAATTCAAGTTTAAAAAATTTATCCATTTGAGTTTTATAAATTTAAATTGCAAGTTGTAATCATGAAAATCAACTAATCATTAACATTTAATAAGTCTAATTTACTCCTCTTAATTCACTTTTACACATTAGTATTCAATGCTAATGTCATGTTCTTCTCTATTTATATCATCTTCCAAATTATTTCTTAGCACTTCCTTTTTGAAAAGCTTGCTTACATGGAATTTTTTGAACATGTCTCTTTGTCCATCCTTGATGTGAATTAAGTAATTGTTATTTCTAAACTTTTTTGTTATCCTAAATGGACCTTCATATTTGGGTTCAAGAGAGTTAACACTAGAATTTATTTTTAAATAAATTGTGTCGTCACATTCAAATTTAGGAGTAGGTCTACCCTTAATATATTTCTTATGTTGTTCGAAATACTTATTCTCATTTAGACTTACAATTTCTCTAGTTTCTGATATATGTTCTTTTAATTTTTTGATGTAGTTGGAAGGGGTGTCTTCATTTACAACATTAACATTTACATTTAATGGCAGGTTTAGGTTTCTACCAAAAAATAATTCCGCAGGAGTATATCCTGTGACCACATTCACTGAATTATTATAGTGCAGTTTGAAAAACAACAACTTTTCAGTCCATTCCCAAGTATTGTTACACATTGAAGCAATTGCTTCTTTTAAAATTCTGTGAGACCTTTCCACTAATCCATTGGATTTTGGGTAATAAAATGAAGTCTTTCTATGCTCAATATTTAAGGTTTTCAAAAAAATTTCAAACTCATTAGAAGTAAAATTGGTACCATTATCACTAATGATTCCCTGAGCTAATCCAAATTTGGAAAAATAATTATTTAAACAAGAAATTATATTAGATGATTTTACATTGGTTAAGGGTATAGCTTCTAAATATCGAGAATAATTGTCAATGATAGTCAATATGAAATTTTTGTTGTCAAGGGACCTAGGTAGTTTTCCAACAACATCAATAGACAAGATTTGTCCAACACTGAGATTACTTTTTTCAATAAATTTTGTTTCTGTACTGTTTGCTTTAGGTTTATTTGCAAGACAAGCATCACATGCCTCAATAAAATTTTGAGTATCAGCTAACATACCATACCAAGAATAGTTTCTCTTCATTAAATTGTATGTTTTAAAAATACCAAAATGGGTGGCATGAGCTGCTTTAAGTATTTCACCTCTAAGAGATATGGGTACAAATATCCTATTAATAGTTTTATGAGGATGCTTAGGAGGTTTAATTCTTATCATGAGTACACCACTATCATTCAAAAAAAATTTTTTAGTTGTGAATTTATCATTGATTTTAAGTTTTTCTAAAATTTCCTTAGTCTTTTTACAATTTTGTTGACATTTAATTATATTCTCAATTTTAAGATTATCATTTACCTCAAATATATTAAGATTATTCACTACAGTTTTAGTAATGGGCACTCGAGAAAGATAATCAGCAGGATTTTTTAAGCCCTCTATATGTTTAATTTGATAATTGAATTCCTCAAGATACATTAACCACCTGCTTACAATTTCGGGTTGTTTCTCCAACTTAATATGAAATGTTAATGCCTTAGCATCAGTTAAAATTATGAATTCTTTTCCATAAAAATGTTGATGAAAGTGTTTGACTGAATCAACAATAGCTAAAAGCTCTCGCCTAATGGATGGGTATTTTGATTCTGCATAAGTTAATTGTCTGGAGTAAAATTCAATAGGTACAAATTTATTATTGATCTTTTGCATTAAAATGCCACATAATGAACTATTAGAAGCATCAGTTACAAGATAGAATTTTTCATCTTCAATTATATTTTTGATAGTAGGTTTAAGTAATAACTGCTCTGATATGAATTCAAAAGCTGTTTGACATTCTTTACTCCAATTATACTCAACATTTTTCTTAGTTAGGTTTACAATGGGTTTAACAATCTCAGAAAAGTTATAAATTAAATGCCTAAAGTAATTAACCATGCCCAAAAATGTTTGGACCTGTTTAACATCTTTCGGTACAGGAAAGTTAACTATTTTTTTTACATTATCAGGAGCTGGTGAAAAACCATTAGCATTAAGATTAAAACCTAAATATGTAATTTCAGATTTGCATATCTGAATTTTAGCTGGATCTAACGTTAAGTTGAATTTTTTTAGTCTATCAAAAACTTTTACTAATAATTCTATCATATCCTCTATGGAATTAGCAGCAATTACAATGTCATCTAGAAAAAATTGAACATTGGATCCTTTAATGTCATCTAAGCACTTAGATATAAGATTATGAAAATAGGATGTACTGTTTCGGGAACCAAATGGTAATCGAGTAGGTTGAAAGTTACCAATCTCACAACAAAATGCAAGTTTGGACCTATCTTGCTCTTGCAGTTGCAATTGAAAGAATGCACTTTTTAAATCCAGAACAGTATATAGAGCTTTACCAGAAATACTATGTAAGATGTCATTAATCTTAGGTAAGCAGATTTTAAATGTCTCAGTTACAGAGTTCAATAAACGATAATCAATTACCATGCGAAATTTTTGAACATTAGGGTCATTTACATAAGGTTTCTTCTTTACAAAAATTACAGGAAAGCAGTAGCTCGAAGATGATGGTTCAATTATGCCTGCATCTAATAAATTTTGAATTTCCCTTTTAGCAAAACTTTTGGCAATGTTGGGAATGGGATACGGTTTAGTTTGAATGGGAAATTGATGTAACAGTTTAAATTCAGGTACCACAACATTCGTGGAGCCTAAAGTAGCATAAGATTTAGAAAACACCTCAGAATTATTCATTAAAATTTTAAGTATCTTATTTGCATCTTCCTCATTTAAATGTTTTACATCAAAATCATTAGCCTGAATTTCTTTTTTTCTTAGTTCATGAATTTCTTCCAAGTTTAAATTATTAATTTGGAGTTGTTTCCCTTCAGTAGGTCTAATTATATCCTCATCTTTAATTTTGTATACTTTTCCAATTTTAGTACCTTTGTTTACAATTATTTTTCTATCAGTATTATTCTCAATAATAGTTGCAAAGTCTTTATCATTAACTACATTAATAGATTCCTGAATAGTATATTGAAGCTTATTTACATTTGGATGAAATAAAATTTGTTTACAATTTTCAATACCCTGAGATAAACTAAGTTTTATTAATGTTTGAACATTAGGTTCAATAATGATCTTCTCAGGTGCATAAGCAAATATATCTTTAGTGATTTGTACATTATTAATAATATTATTTATAACACAAGGAGTATCTTCAAAAAAATCAAAAGATTCGTGTCCCATGATCAACTTTTTATTGGGTATGTCCAAGATAATTTTATTATGTTGGATAAAATCATATCCCAATATAATCTTATATTTGTAACGCCAAGAATTTTGAGTCACAAAAAATGTATTATTAAACCATTTAGACTTAATTTTAAATTTGGAAGATATAGCTGTCATGTATGGTACAGTATTATTGTCCAATGTGTGTATTCGAACAGATCTAGATAAGTAGTTGACTTTAGTTTTTTCTTTTATTGTATTTACAGTTGAGGGATCAATTAGACTGAGATTTGCACCAGTGTCCAATAAAGCAGGTATAGATAAATCATTAAATTTTAAAATTATGATAGGAAGAGAGTCCGTATTCTTTTCATCATTACAGGTCATTAAATGCTTATTAGGTATATTAATTTCCTCATTATTTTCTTTATCACAATTTATCATTAATTCTTCCTTCTTTCTATTCACTTGATTACTGTTACTAATCTGTTCATTTATTATTTGATTTTGTTCTGAATTATCTTTATTTTGATTAACATTAAAATTATAATTTTCACATTGAATTTCAGCATCTCTTTTACCTTTACTTTTTTTGTTACAAAAATTTTGATTTGAATTTTGCTTATTTGTGTTTTGTTTACAAATTTTTTTTTGATCAATTAATACATTAACATTAGAATTGGAATTGGTTCTTGCAGACATTAATTTCTTCCAATTACTACAAGAACCATTGACTAGTTTAAATTGCCTTGTCTGTTATTGTTACTATGATTGCCCCTATTCCTAAAATTTCTACCAAATCCTCTTCGAAAATTTGTTCTATCATACGGTTTAAACTTCCTGTTATTATTTCTATTTACATTGGTTGGGTAATACCAACAGTCAGTCGTAAGGTGTCTTTTGCAACAAATGTGACAAGAAATACTCTGTGAGTTAGATGCATTTGATTGAGCAATATTATTTACAGCTTTTACATTAGATAAATTCTCAATTTTTTTTGTTAATTCCTCAATTCTCTTATTACTTTCAATTTGGCTTTTGAGCATCAACTCTATTTCAGTCGATTTTGTCAGATTATTAAGATGATGATCATTTAAATTTAGAGCATTTTCAACATCCTTTGCAATTTTACCTATTTCTTGAAAATTAGTAGCACCTCTCTTCATCACCTCTACTCTAATATCGGGTCTCATGCTATCCAGAAGTTTTTGAGATTTCATTTTAAGAGCCAGATTTAAAGTCTCACTATTACTATCCCTGTTTATCTCCAAGTATTCATTCGTAGTCCTATCCACTTCCTCAATTAAATCTCTAATCGATTGATTAGGTTTTTGAATCAATGAGTTAAATTTACTCTGTGAATCAGCAAAGTTAGTTTTTTTTGAAAATTTTTCTTTCAATAGTTTAACTAATTCATTGTACTCGTCATCTGGGTTGATTTTAGCCTCGCTTATTACTTTTAACGCGTTACCTGACAGATTTAATTTTAAGATCAAAGCTTTTTTCCTGATGTCCCACTTCTCTAAATCAGCAATTTGTTCAAGATTATTCAAAAAGAAATTCAAATTTTCATCTATAGTACCGGTAAAGATTTGCAAAGAGCTGGCTAGAGAATACATATTTTTAGCCATATTAATTATTAATTACATACGATACACACATATAAAACAAATTACTTAAATATAAGTATACACTGTTAAAAATTAAAACCAACTGATACTTATTAATTATGTATGAGACATATTATTTCCTATATTTGTATTCATTCATTTTCATTGTATCGATAAAATACGTAAGATCTCATATTTAAAATAAATAATGTATACAAAATTAAAACCTTGACAATTATTTAAAAATTGTCAGCATTATTTACATCACAAAAACAATGAAGAGAGTGAGAAAAATAAATGATGAATAAAATATTGATTATGAATATGAATTCAGCCATGAATTAAATTTAAGTTTAATGCCAAAATCCTAAGATTCACTGAGAAATTAAACCAGGTTCGAAAACCAAAACGGCGCCACATGATATCGCTTGTTGAGATAAATTTACATAGATAAAATATAAGGGAAGCATGTGCGTTTACACATGATGTATCCAAGATACAAGCTGGGATTAACTCGAGAGAGTTAATAATTAAGTGATAAATAAATCACTATATTATAAATTACATATCTTACTTTCTTACCTAAATCAAGCAGGTAACTGAAAAGAAATAATTCAATCAAGAAAAATGAATTAAGCTATAAGATAATTACTGCCGGCACGTGGGCATAAGACCGGCGCGTGATCTAAAAAAGATATATAGTGGAAGCTAAAAAAGAATAGTGAATCCTAGTGAAAGAGAATATTTTAGAAAAAAATAACATGGCTCTAGAAAGAAAGACAGAATCAAAATTATAGACAACTTACATAATTTATTGGAGGAATCAAACAACACTAAATACAGTGGTGCAAACACCACATCTTGAAGAAAAGAATTTTACAATTCTGTAAAAGTGGTTTTAAACTTTCACAACGATGAATATGGAATTAAAACACAAGGAAAATTCCTTGCCCCTGAGTAGAAATTATTTTCTTGCCTACCACATTCAGGCAAGGACAAAAAACTCTCTCTGAAGGAATTAGGGGGGCAAGCCCCCTAATCCTCGTGAAAAACTACAAAAGAATATCACCCACACATTCTTTTTTCAACAATCAATCTCTCCCAGCCGCAGTTGCCACACCTGAAAAACAGTTCTAGAAAAAGTCTTTCTACTTGTCTTAGGGCTCTTTTCCACTGCTCTGCTTCTCTCACAAGGTAGTTCTCACTGATTGAGATTCAAGTTAAAGGCAGTTCTCACTGATCGAAATTTATGTCACCCTTCAGGTGTAACACAAGTACTATTAATATTAACATGGAATCTACATAAAAAATTTTTTATGTGATAAGACATTTTCATCCAACAAAACTTACCTGATCTATTTCAGGTGATTCAGGTAAAACTATTATTACTCACTTTGTGTAATTACAGTGAAGAGAAGTGCTAAATTTAACATTAACATTGAATCTGCATAAAAGAACTATGTGCTACTAAGATATTTTCAATAGACAGGACTTAGTTACTTATAATCACTTAAAAATTAATATCACAAAAAAAGTTTGCCTGAGTAGCCATTGACAACAATAGAAAAACTAGATGAATTCTAATATTTTTGTTGAATGTACAAACTTATAACTAAGACATAACTAAGTGAAATAAAAACAAATACTCTCTTACCTTGGATGATTGTAAGATGTTAAACATATGAAACCACCATTTGGAGCAATTTACTTTTTGTTTCCTCAATACAGAATCTAAGCTTTCACGCCATCCACTGAAAATAATAAAATTGATTTTTTATTCGAATAGGTCAAAAAACAGTTCAGAACAACTATTTAGAGCTATTTTTACTTTAAGATACACTTTGATATACAGGTAGAAAAAATGTATTCAACTCAGAATGTGATTTTAACTTAATCTAACATTGGGGATATTTTACTTCAGCTTCAGAACGAAAAGAAACACATTTCTATGGTTGGATATCAGAAAACACATTTATTAAATTTAAAAGTTGATAAAAATTGAAAAAAGAAAAAATTTCCAATTAAAATCTGTTCGTTTTTAAAGAATTATAGAATGAAATTAATGTTATAGATACACATGACATTACATAATTTTAAATTGAAAATTCTGATCAGTTTTAGAATATTACCTAGAAAAATTTTTTAATATGATACAAATTATCTTTTAGTATTAGAAAAACATTTTAAAAATAAGCACTTATAATACAAACCAATCTCCACAATAAAAAATATATAAAGAAAAATTTTCCTTCAGCCAATTTTACGTTTAATGGTATTAAAAATTATCATTATCCAAAGAATGCTTACCTTAATTCCATGGTTCTATAATGAATAATATTTTTAACAATCTGCTCTTTTACATCATGTAAAGAAAATTTCGAGGGTACAAACTGGTTCCATAGCTATAACAAGACAAAGAAACTCAATAAAAATATTTTTCTATCTAAAGCTGTAATCGTATTTAAATAGGAAGCAAAAATAAAACTTACGCGAATTGGTTCGATTAGCATTTCTAATCCAAGGACGAATTTCATCACAGGGTCTGTTATAGGGAATGATAGGATGCGCTCCACCAATTTTATAATCTGTTGAAATACAATTTTTTATAAATGAATTAATAAAAAAACCAATTAATAAATTCTTTCATTAATTAAAAAACAGTCTAAAAGACAAAAAAGATGATTCTATTTCCATTGTAACTATTAGTAACAAATGTTAAAATATTGGCCATAAAAATATTTACTATCATTTTAGAAGAATAAAAAAAATATTTACTATCATTACTAGTTTAAGCAAGGAATCACTAGAACTTTACAAGACCCAGTCTGTGGCCTTGCATTTTCAAGAAAGATATTTGTTTATTAAAACATTTGTTCAAGATAAGTAGTAAAACATTTTACAAACTAGAAATGGACGATTTTAATTATTGTAACCATTCAGGTTGATCTTCAAACAAAAAATGGAATCTTCTTTCTCCATAGTAATTTACAGAGTAATTATAGAAATGCCAGTTCCTTATTTACAAATTACCTAATTAATATTTTTGAACATTTATTATTCCATTTTTTCAGAGAAATGTTTTCTCTTGAACCAGTCACCAAGTTATAAATTTAAAATTTAAGGTTTTAAGCAATGTTTAAGATAAAGTTTCTAAAATAGTTAAAATCTACAAAGTTTAAAATATGGTAATTTAAAATAGAATAAATAATATTCAACAATATTAATTTGCTTAAAAAATTAGGAATTTGCATTTTAATACTTCTCTGTAGATTAAAATGGCCTGAAGTATAGGGTGATTATATAAGACCTACATATATTTAAATGGAAACAAAAACTATATGATTTATGTGTTTATGAAATAATATATGCCAATATTTTATTTTACAAATACTCAAGATTTTGTCTTAATTTAGACATTTGAAAATGACATTTTGTTCAAAAATAACTTTATATGAATTGAACCTTCAATTCAGTTTTAAGAACGGAAAGTTTATGTAGTTTAACCGATAACTAATCTTTTTACATTACTCTCGAGAAAAATTTCAATGGAATTCATTATCTTGTTGGCCAATTCAATTCAGGAGAATATACTATCACTGAACATCTCTGCACATAAACTGATTATGACAAGAGACGTTTGTTATGATGCAACATATTGTTAAAACCACCTGTCGTACACATCAAAATCATCTACATTCAAAAATAAATAAATATAATCATTAATTATGCTTCTGTAGCATTCCCCCTTGACAGTAACAGCATTGCCTTCAAGGATTTCAAAAAATACAATTACAATTCCACAATATACAATTTTTGAAATACAATTTCAAAAAATTAATTTCTAGTGATTTATGATAGTATTTTTTCTTGTTTTATTGTGGTTATGAAAATCCCTCAGAAACAGGTAAAGGTCTGATATAACAATTTGGCTCATTTACAAAAAAATATTTAAGAAATATTTGCTGAAACATATTTCGAATAATTTTTTTTGTACATAATTGCAATTAATGATTCCTATTCACTATGTGACAGTTCATTTTAGTGATGTGACTTGCCAAACAATATTGCACATGTCAATTCTGGCTAAAGTTGAAGGAAACGTGACTGATATTGCACTTTAATATAGAGAATAATAAAATAGTATATAAGTTAAATAAGATATAATTAAATAATATATATATATATTTGTGGAATAAGATTTAGCATCATAACTACACACAAATTATGCAACAAATGCCATTAACTTACTTCATCAAGATGAGGATTATCCCCATGTTCTTTCATTAACTGTTTAGATCTAGCCTCCAAGTGAGAGAATACGGGGTATAGATTCATAACCTCAGCTGGATTAGGGTCTCGATAAACATCAAACGTTTGGGCCTTAAAAACCAAAGAGCTCTGAAGCTTATGACTCATTAACAAAAGTCCAGGAGCCAATTCAGAATCCAAAGAAGAATCTATCTTATCACCCAAACACCTCACTATATTGTACAGAACTTCGTGTCTTAGTAGCTGCGGATTAACGAAATCAGAATTTTCGAAGTTTTTGTTAATGGAGTTAGCTTGTCCTTCAATCAAATTTACAGGCATTAAAATGGACATAGCACTGCAGTATAATTGTGATATTTCATACATATCCTCCATAGTCAGTTGAAAATCTTCAGATATTTTTTCTGTATTTTCCTTCATATGGCTACTATCAAAATCATCTGAACTGATACAACCTGCATAATCCTGGAATAATAATAAAAATGAAATTAGTACAGTTTTAAACACTTTGAACCAATGATTTTGCCAAATACATTTCATGCACACATAAATTGCAACACACTGAATGCATAAAATGCAACAAAAGGGTGGGAACAAGACGTACCTACCAAGTGGTAGAATAGATTAGCTTTCAAAATGGAATTCAGTAAATTTTGCTAAGCATTAAATATCACACAGAATATAATATGTTCTTTCTCGCACTCTCGTTTAATATACATATAATTTTCAGGAGGTAATGATACAGGGCATCCCAAGTTAGAATGATGAGTTTCAAGAATTTATAACAGGAATACAGCAGAGGTTAAGAAACAAATTTCGCAGCAAATTTATGTAATATGACACAACTTTTTCATTTCTAGAATAGAGATGCTTGTGGTAAACTTTACAATAAAAGAAAAATAGTTTCAAATCAAGAAACAAAATTTTTCAAAATTCTTTATCGTAAAGAATGAATATCAAATTATAATATTTTTGAAATGTCCACGATCAGCCATAATCACAGATAGTGATCAGAAGAAAAAATTTAATCTATAAAAAAATTTAATAACAAATAATAATACCCTATGAAAAAATTATGGTCCAAACAAAAAAGAAGTGTGATTGGGTAAGAAAACATGTGAAATAAAACAGAATTCAAAACAGAGTATAATGTTGATATACACTGTTTTGTATATAATGTTGATGTCATTTTTAATAAATTTCACTTAATAAAATAAAATTTGTGAAAAACATCCTTATATTTCAAAGTTTTCTTTCAAAATCAACAAAAAGCTACTTAAATTTTAAATTTTCAAGATATTCAAATTCGACTATTTTCATAAGAAGAAAAAACATTGGATGTTTTCCTAGCCTGCTCGGTATGAACTGATAATTTTAAATGCTCATATCCTGTTTGATTTTTAATAATTGTTTTTAAATTTTAAAATATTTTTTTTTATTAATTTAAAAGTACTATAAAAATTTAGCGTAATTTTATTGAATATTTCTGCAGTTAAAATAAGAAAACGTACGGCAAAAAAAACTATCCATCTCTCAATAAATATTAAAGCAAAATTTATGAAATTTTAACCAAATAATAATCAAAGTAGTTGAAACAAGTTATAATCTTTTGCCATATTTATTAACAATCCCTCAAACTCCTAAAAGCTTTAAACATTATTGATATGCATGAGAAATGGCATGACGTAACACTTCTTAAGCTGTAAAATAATTCTCTATATATTTCTTGAGAAATATGAAAAAAAATGAGTTAGTATAAAAGTGTTTCGATAATTTTGTTCAACCCCTGTGTGCGTAATATATATATATATATATATATATATATATATATATATATATATATATATATATATATATATATATATATATATATATATATATATATATATATATATATATATATATATATATATATATAATCAATTTTAATATATATATATATAAACAAATACAAGAAAACACGAAGAAAGTTAAGAAAATCAATCTTCATTTTGAACTTATATATAGATATATACAGTAGAGAACCGATTATCCGGAACGATCGGGACCATCACGATTCCGGATAACTGATTTTTCCGGTTTTCTGAATCGCTACAAAATGCCGTGTTTTTAATGTTTTTAAAGCGAAACTAAAAAATTATTTTGAAATAGTTTTAGAAAGAATAAAAAATGATAAATAATAATACACTTTAGTTTAAATAAGGAAAGAAATTATGAAATAAAAATTATATACAGGCTTATATATGTTATTATTAACATTAATAACATATATAAGCTATTTGTGCTTATGTGAGATTCGTCTACAATTGGTTTTTGTAGACGGCTCTAAATCAGTTCATTTGTCAACTCGATACGCCCTACGCTCTAAATAACAAAATGGGCTCAAAATCTTGCAGGAAAAAAAAATTTTTTTTTAATGGAAGAAAATTAATTTCCGATTCCGAATTTCATTCCGGTTATCTGATTTCTGGATAAGAGGTTCTGCACTGTATATTGGTTGGTTAAAAAGTGAGAACAGTTACAAGCAGAACTGAAGCAAGTATACATTTAATGACTCTTTTGTTCCGATTAATATTTGTTTTTTTTTTTTTTTTTTTAAAAAAAGCCTCTTTTGCTTAACAAAAGTAAATAACAAAATATGCAAAGTCCATATTTTTAAGGGACATTTGTTTTTTTTACAAGTATGAACAAAGTTTTTAAGATACAATGAATTAAGTTAACAGTGCATTCACACTTGGAAAGATAAAATGTATGAATAAAAGCTATGAATTCCTGCAAAAAAGATTAATAATTTAATAATTTTGAATATTTTTGCTGAAGATTTGAGAAATCTCGAACAATTTAACAGCAAATAAAATCAATCTCTCACCTGCTCAAAAGAAGGAAAGTATTTCTTTAAATTTTGTTCAAGTATTTCTTCATCAGATGGTTCATTCTCATAAGTTGTTGTTTTACTGATATACAAGCTTTCATCCTCTTCTTTTTTCAATTTATTTTGCACATCTTGATGATTCCAAACTTTCCAAATTTTGGTGAATGCTACTAAAAGTAAATCAACTATCTTCCTCAAATTCTCTTCACTTTGAATTTTGACTAGCTTAGCAGAATTCGTGAGTTCAAGAATAGCCGATTTCAAGAGCTTAAGCATCAGTTTGGAGCTAATTGCAAATGGTAAGTTGCAAAGAGACAAAATATTGGTGAAAGTATCTAAATTATTTTCTTTAAGAAGCTCTGCAGTGATATCAATGGGATTTAGGGTAAGGTTGAAGAATGGTACAAACTGTTTCAAAAACTCAGACAGGTTATTGAACTGCAATAAAAACATTCAATAATTTAAAATTGAATATGAAATTCTATGATACACAAAATGCATAAAATAAAGTAAATAAATGCAACTTATTAGCATTAGGTCGTACTTAGAAGTAAAGTGATATTGTAAAACACTATAATATATAAAAAAGGAGTAAAATAAAACAAGTAAATGTAGCTAATTAGTATCAGTTAGCAATTTAGAGTAAAATAATTTTAATCAAATTCTTTTTTTGTGAAACAGTGAAAAAACAATTTGGTATTAAGAAAATATAGAAACTTGTAAAAATAACATATTAAGTTAGCATTAATACATTGCAAAATTGCATTAGCATTGAAAAATTGATAAATTATGTTTTTATAAACTGATAAAATAATTTATAAATTGAGACACTACGTCGATAACAACTAAAAAGTTGCACTGATATTTCAGCCAATTTAAACTTTTTATCATCTAAACTTTTTTGAAACTTTTATACTGTTAAAAACTTTATAAACTTTTTATACTGTTTAAAATGATAACACTAAGGCTGAGACAAAACTATTCTAAAACAGGCATAAATTGAGACATAATGACATAAATTGAGTAATGACAAAATTTAAAAAAAAATAAATAAATAAAATCATTTAATAATGCATTGAAAAATATGTTTTTCTAAAAATAAAAAAAGAGAGAGTGAAATAAAATTACTGGAGTATGTAAAAATTATTCCTTCAATTTTAAATAAAAGTGAATGTGTAATTTTATGCAATAAGCATCATTGAAGCAGAATTTCATTAATAAATATACTGACTAAGGATAAAGGCTCTTACCTTAAGGTTTAGTTTTGTACAATACTCTTTTTGTAACACAAGCTGACTTAACATTTGCAGTCCATACATAACCTAATGAATTCAGAAAAGAATTAGTCATTCTGATTACAAATATTTTAAAGAATAAAAATGTAGTCAAAAAATATTTGATGGTAAGATTTAAATTGTTTTCAATCATATACCATAATGATACCATGACCATAATTCATGAATTATATTTAGTATAGAATTACTGTTTTTAAAATAACTGCACTTTAAATAAACTTTAAAATATAGGTATTTTAATTATGTTTCTTGTAAACTACCAAAAAAATTTTACCAAATACACCATACATGTGCTTCAAGCCCCAAAAAATAAAATCCTAAAGCTAAAATATTTTTTAGCATTAAAAAAAAAAAAAAAAAATTAAGAAAGAAATCTCTGTGATTAGTAACAACTAAATATTAAAACAATTTATGCTGATTTAAAATAACTTCACATGAGGGGGGGGGGGGAGTAAAAATTACTTTTCTATGTAAGAGAATTACAACAGATTGAAATGCAGTTTTTTAAGATTATCAGATCAAAATTTTATTTAAGTAAAACTATACATCAACTTATAAAATTTAGCAATCATATTTCAAAGTAAAATGTTATAAACATAAAAGTACCCAGTTCTCAGAATCAAATCTAAATTACACATACCGATTTAATGATTAATATACCATAGAATAATAATCCAATTTAATGAATCTAGGCTAGGAATTTCTTCTAATAGAAACCTATTCCTTCTAAGATAATTAGTTACAGATTCGTATTTCTATATTCAATATGGAGAAATTACAGATTTCTAACACTCTGTGTCTCTATAGATAAAACTACAGATTTCTATTTCAATGAAGAAAATAGATTCTTTATTTATAGTCCATAGAAACGTTGACACATTTTAATTAAATGATTAGGCAATTAAAAAGCAAGGAATTAAAAAAAAATATATGATTGATTTACAAAAGATGAACTTAAAAGCTAAAATTGGCTTACTTGTTCCACTCCTAAGCAAAATGGTTCAGTAATATCTTCATAGAGGGGATACTTCTTTGACAAGCGTGATACTATTTCTTGCTGATTCTTTATATAATTATCAATTCTCTGAATAGAGTTGATAACATCACTTTTCTTTTCGTCGGAAAGAGTGCTATCAAATTTATTCAGCTGTGAAACTGCAGATAATAGAGAGTCAAAAGACTCGACAGAAAGAAAATCACCTATTTCTTCTTTAATGGCTTCATACTGAAACAAAAACAAAACAAAAAAATGAAACAATTTGAAAACCTTTTTTAAATTAAAATTAATTTAGAAGAGTATAAAAAAAACTAATTGCAAATCTAACATCTGAATATTAGTTTCACAATCAAAGCATTTTATTGCATATTTACAGTTGTGCTTGCATAAATAAATACAACCAACTTAAATCAAATAATTTACATCACGCTGAATTAAAGGAATAAAATAACTTATAAACACAAGTTTAGATTAAAAAAAATAACAATAATTGTTAGTTTTAATTTAAAAACACATTTTCCAACACTGTATTGTTATTCTTACTTTATAAAGGAATAAAAATAGTTAATATTATACTAAGTCAAATAGGGTTCAAAATAAATATCAATTGATGTAAAAATTTGAAAGAGATTTTTGGAAAATTATTATGTAAGAGAATTATAAGATATATTTTACAAAATTTGTTCAAATATTTAAAAAAATAAGTAACTGTACTAAAAAATGTGATTTTTTAAAAACAAAATTTCCCTTGATATATATAGACTGGTAATGCCCAATTATGCTAGTAAGTCTAGGCATGCAAAAAACTTCATGTTAGCTGTTTATCAACTAGTAAAGTCTATGCATGAGGTTATTATTATTATTATTTTTGAGTATTTTGTATTAACCCAACTTCATCCATTTTCAAATATTACCATGCATTTTTTTTTTTTTTTTTGAAAAATAAAAATTTATTAATTTACTAATGAATCGTTATTTTAAAAAAGAATTACTTTTAAGTAAGTAACTTTTAAAGAGGTTAAAAAAATACGCCATTTTTATAAATAGTTCCAGACATATAGTTAAATACACAAAAATTAACAATGACAATAAAGGGACCAAAATTTCTTAACTGGTTTTCTGACTTTGCGACTGTCCCCCCACATTATAACCATAATAAGTTTTTCAGATTGAGTCTTCTCCCCACCCTTAAATTCGAGGGTCAGAGAAACGATATTTTTGTGCACATACTGATATCAAAACCTATTAATAGGTAACACTAGTCAATAATTTTTAAGGTTTGCCACTTTAAATCATTAAAATGGATTAATTCATATATAATACAAATTTTGTCCTAAGTATTATTAAACATTTCCTAGCCAATATGCAATATAACTATTTTATGGCTTTAATACAAATTGAGGTTTTGCAATGTAATTATTAAAAATTGCAAAGATTTTTTTAATTATTTTAAAATATTTTTCACACTATTAAATATTTGGGATAATATTAAAATAATAATAATTACTTAATATATTTTGCATACAATTATTCTTAAATAAACAATTTTCATGGTTGGACAAAAAATTTACTTTCAGAGATATGGAGATGAAATTTTTAAAAAAAAGCAGAAATAACATTAAAACACCAAAACTTTAGAAAGTTCCGTAATAAATTCTTGGAATCATATTTTCTTAATAATTACTACTTCTCAAATTTTTAGGATCAAAAGAGGTACAATTTTAAGAAATAGGAATGTTTAAATTGAAAAAATATGTTTTCAAAACTTAATTTTTACGATTTTGTTATCATAAGAATTGTTCATCAAACCACTAGAATGCATATTATAAAAAACTAAATACAGATTTTTACCTTAAATAGATTAGCAATATCATTTCAACAATATTCATCAACATAGACATCAATTCAACAATAGTAAAAGTTTCAAATGCAAAAGTAAAATTGAATACATACTTCATCTTTTTGGTGTCGTAATCTTATTTTCTTGTTCAAAATATCTACTTTTCTCTGCAGAAAACCAAAGGTCTTCTTTAAACCCTTAATATAAGGATGACCATAAGCATGAGTTATTTCAGAAAAATCTTGTCCACAAGATACTTTTGTAATCCATTCAAGAGAAACTATTTCACATTGAAGATCTCTAGTCTTAATAAAAATAAAAATATTAGTAAAAATCAACAGAAAATACACAATCACACTTTGCATTATTCTTTGAAAATTCAATCACACCTTAAAACTTGATGTAAAATTTAGTTGGGTGTTATATAAAAATAGTCATACATATACGGGTAAAAAGATGGACCCAATTTAGTTAATTTGCAATCAATGAAAAAGAAATTGTACATCAATAATTTGCATATCAAGGAAAAGAGTAAGGTTCAAAGTTTTTTTTTTTAAACACAAGTTATGAATGTTCAATATGCAACCCTTTTCCTACGTGAATAATATTATAAATGGTAGAAAAGCTTCTCACATATATAAAAAAGCATACAGTGACTCAGTTCTGAAGCTAGGCAAGAGTTGTTGACATAGGTGGGACATAAACAGTCTCCTTAACGGAACCTCACAATAAAAAGTCACATAGGACACTCAAGCTACCACAACACTTCCATGGTGCATAGCCAGATTTTTCAACAAAAGATAAGCACCTTGTAAGTACTTTTTCAGCACTCAAAAAATATTTTTAAACACTTTCCAAAAAAAAAAAAATTCATAAGTAGGTTCTGTGCGGTAATAAAAATTATTTTTTTCTATCATTTAAAATTCCCAATTTATGAACATTGAATCAAAAAAATTCGATCATGATAAAATAACTAGTTTCTGATAAATATTGCAGAGCAAATTGTGAAAATCATGCAACTTTTGTAATTTAAAATGACAATCGTCGTAGCAAAGAAAAAAATTTCTTTTTAAAAGATAGAAAATTAAGCACCTTTTACAAACCCCGGATATAAAAAAAGTATCTTTGAGGGCTTTTAAAGAATGCAAATAAAAATAAGCACCTTCAAGCACTTTTTAAAAACGCTACGCACCCTGACCTCAGTAGTTCTTACTCAGAATCGACCATATTCAGGGTGGCCACTCAAATCAGATTTCAAATTTCCCTGATTTTTCCAGGTTTTCCAGATAAAAATCTTAAAATTTCCAGGTTTTTGTTTCTTTTTTCTTATAAAGTATAGGATGTGTACAAGAAAAGTGTCTATATTATAAAATATTATATTCAAAATGTTATTTTTTTAACATATCATCTTGGAAAAAATAATTTATTTTGACAATTTTCAAGATTTTTTATTTATTTTTTAATGTTTTGGCACAAAATTTTGAATCAAAAATCATATATTGACCAACAAAGGAGCCTTTTTTGTTTAAAATTAAAATATGTTATAAGAGGTTAAAATGAAATAGAAAAAATTAGCATTAATGCAACAATTGTAAAAATTTGTCGATAAACATTGCTGTTAGTGATTGTAAAAAAATGTGTGATTGGTTGGTTTGCTCAGGAAAAATAATTCACAGATTTCTTTGAATAGGAGTAGAAAAGCTTTTAGAAAAAGAGTGCGATATAAAATCTATTGTCATAAAATTATAACCAACTAATTTTTGGAGAATTCTATAAAGTTAAAAATACAAAAATATTTTGTCAAAATAGAGAGAAAAAAATAACCACCAAAGCATCGGAACAAACTTGAGCCATAAATGGATTTAGCCCAAGGACAGAATTTAAAAACAGAAGCTAATATCCTAATTCCCTTTTTCCACCAGAATCTTACCTAAATTTTCCTAAATTCCCATAGCGGTCAAAAGTTTGCACATTTGTTTAGCAACCGTGGAAGAATTTTATATGGCATTCTAGTTTAACAGAACTATAATGGAGCAAATTTTGATGCAAGCAAAGTATCGCTAAGTTGATGATATTTCAACTGTTTGGCGATACATTTCCGTTAAAAAAAAAGTGAGTATAATGGATGAAATAATTTAAATTAAGAAAATTAGCAAATAATTTAAATTAGTGAAATTTGAAAAATCATCAAAGAAAAATTTCCAGGTTTTCTTTAAAAATCCCTGATTTTTCCAGGTTTTTATCCAAATTTCCCTGATATTTCCAGGTTTTTTCCAGTATAAAAAAATTCCATGATAATTCCAGGTGGGTGGCCACCCTGATATTACTTAAATCCAATGTACAACTGACAGTGAAACAAAATACTTATCTATTCTAATTACAGTCGTTTCAAAATTACGTCTCACAAAAGTGAGTGAAAATTTTGTAAGGTGAAGAATATCAAACAGATACAAATTTTAAACATCGCTGATTTTAGAAGATTAAAAATAAAGTTAGGTCTGAAGTTTAATTATATTTAACTTCAAAACACTGATAATGTAACATACCATTCTTAATTCAATGATTATTATATCATAGGGTGCTCAAAAATATTTTGTTTTATTTGCAGTTTTTTGTTGGTCTCCTAAACCCCTTTGTGATTATATGTATCTTTATTAAAAATTTAAATCCTCTATGATCTTAAATTACATAAAATTACAAAAGGAGATTTGAAATATTACTTGAAGATATTTTTAAAAAAAAGTCTAAAATAGAAAATTTCAATGACTTTTATTCAGAGAGTACAATTTATCTTCAAGTTTAATGCAAAAAAGTAGGTGATACGCAATTGACATATAAATAATATTAGCTCACCCTCATAGTAACTCACCCTATTATAAACTTGGTCATATTTCAGTTTGTGCTTCAGGACTGGATCAACAGAATTTTTAGGAGTAAAAAGGGCTAATGTTAGCATTCCAACCAATACATAGGAAGTAGAAACCAATTGTGTCAAGTTTGAACCATTAAAAACTGAAAAATTAGAATTTATAAAGTTATAAATATATTCGGTTAAAAGTATTCAAAAGATGATTACTAAATTTCAGACATCTAACCACATTTAGTCTTGATGACTGTCATTACAAATTTTAACAATTAATTAAAAAAAAATTATGAGTTAAACATTTAGAATACATAAAATTAAATATAAGTGCGATTAATTATCACAATTTATGTTTTAATAAAACTTTCGATAACAAGGACTTTCGATAACAAGGACTTTCGAAACTTTCGATAGGAAGTAGAAACCAATTGTGTCAAGTTTGAACCATTAAAAACTGAAAAATTAGAATTTATAAAGTTATAAATATATTCGGTTAAAAGTATTCAAAAGATGATTACTAAATTTCAGACATCTAGCCACATTTAGTCTTGATGACTGTCATTACAAATTTTAACAATTAATTAAAAAAAAATTATGAGTTAAACATTTAGAATACATAAAATTAAATATAACTGCGATTAATTATCACAATTTATGTTTTAATAAAACTTTCCATAACATCATACATCAAAAACAGTCTCTGAAATTATGAGTGGTGCACTTTTAGAGGTAGCTAGACGGATAGATAAAAATATTTAGAGGATAGTGCATTTAAAAAATTTGTTGAACATTTGTACTTAATGAATAAATTTTAATCTAACTATGGTCAATCCAAGAAAGCAACTTGAAAAATCTCTTTTTCTTTCTGAAACAAAGAGATATTGTCTTATGTGGCATATTTTCAGCATTTTTTATTTTATTAAAGACAGAAAATACACTAACACGGTGTTAAAAAACAGAATTTTTTTTTATTAATTTTAATATAAGACACTTAGCAATCTTAATGTAAGAAAAGGAACAAATTTGTATTGAAAAGGAACAAATTTGAATTTTCAGTGGGGAAGGGGAATTCAGAGCATTTAATGCATCATTTACACTTGTGGGACCTCATAACACATGCTCTAAAAATGAAAAGATCAAAACCGGCTGTTGTCTGAAATATTTCACGAGCAGTAACATTTTTCTTCTCTTTTTTTTTTTTGGCAAAGACAATGGAAGGTGACAGGGCAATGATTGATTCAAATACAATAAAGATATCAATTGATGCAAACTGGCGAATAACAAGTGTAGTTGTGAGTTCACTGAGAGATTAAACTTGTCAAATTCGATAGCATAAGAGCATTTGAAATGCCTAAGTTTATTTTCAAAGCTAGACATATGGGTTCTTCATGATCTTACTGTAAGAAATTTGTGCTGTCACATTAGACACCTGTAATTTGATTCTCAAACATAAAAAAAAATTTCCGTTTTTGAAGAGCATCATCACTGGCAACGAGAAATGGGTTATCTACAATATTTGTTTGGGTTTCTGCAGAAACTGTTAAGACAGTATTACCTTTACTTCAAATGAGGAGGTCAAAAATCACCTAGATAGTTGTTTGTCAAAGAACAAAAATTTTATGAGCTAGGAATCATGCTGACAGAAAAATGGCAAAAAGCATTGAACCAGAATGGACAGTATATAATTCAATTAAATATTTATTCACTACAAAAAAATCACCTAAACAACCCAATAAATCCTGTAAAAGTAAAGATTTTAAAAATGAGTGATAACACTTTAATACATATTTTCAAGCAAAAATTTCATTCATGAATCTTTATACAAACTTTGTAGGTTGTATTGGCCAAGGTCTAGCAGGTATATTTTTTTAAAATAAATTGGGTTGAATTTGATATTACCATTTTACAACTATAAGATTCCAAAATCTAAACTTATTTTATTAACACCTTATATGCATGTAATAAAAATGTTAAAATTAAAACTTACCTTTCATTGATTTTTTTAGGCTAAATACACTATCAAGTGCAAGTGTAACCAAATTATTTCCTTTCTCAGTCACAAACAAGGAAGTGATACCTAGTTTTTCAAACATAGCTGTAACATCACTTTTCGAAGTAGCATCGAATTCCTCCTCATAGTCTGCCATTTTAGCAATATACATCACCAGATTATTAAACCAAGTAATTACAATATTTGCACTGGTTAGTCTAAAAGAATTAAAAAAAACATTGAATATTTTTTTTTATGTAAGCATAACTAAAATGAATAAGCAAACTGAATAATAAAAATACTTATGTCTACTTTAGGATGATTAATTAATTTGAAATATAAACTTTCAATGATCTTATTTAAACAAATGTTTATATTTAATAATCTTAAGACAATCAACAGGGTTCAAACTCAATTTCAGAAAAAAAATTCCTTGACTTTTCCAGGTATATTTCAATGAAAATCCATACAATATTATATCTATACCATGCAACTTTTCAAGACTTTTATTTTTTTATTTGTAATGTCAAACATTTGATTTTGTGAACAAAAAAAATTTGATTGAATGAAGATGGGAACATGTCAGTTTGACTAAAATGTGAAATTTTTAACTCGAATCTGAATTAATGATTACTGTTACTGAAAATTCTAAGAACGGTTAATTTCCTGGTCTAATATAGCAATTTTCCAGGTTTTTGTAAGAAAAAAAAATTTGCAACTTTCCCGGACTATTCCCTGATTTTTGGAGTTTAAGTAAAATTCCCTGACAATTGCAGGTTTTAACTGCACTCCCTGGCCTGTGGGAGCCCTGAATCAGTTATCAGTACCATAAACTACATCTAAGACAAAATAATAACTGATAAACGTATAGACACAATACGATACTAAAATAAATCAGTTTAAAAAAAGAGAGCTTACAAGAAAGATTGTTTGGTATCAGTTAACTTGTCAAAATTGCCCCATAGTACTCTTTTGGTAACTTCTAGTTGTACATCAACAAGTTTTGAGTCACCAAGGGATGAATGGCACATTAGTGAGACTGAATCAGTAGGAATAGCATATAAAGATGAGCAAATGTAAGTCAGTAAAGGAGCTTGTTTAGCCCAAGAGTAGTTTTTATTCCAGATATTGTTGGTAGAAACATGATCTGCATCTTTATTGCTTTTGTTAAATGCTTCTTCGTGTGAAAATTGCAAACACTCAAGAGCATTTGAAGAAAAGCCATGTCTAGTGTAATACAGGAACTGGTTCATATCAAAAGCATATTTTTCCTAAAATAAAAAATAATGTATAAAAAAGGAGCAAGTACAAGTGTTTACATTCAAAATAGAATAGTAAATAAGACTGAAATTGGAAAGCATAAACTTATTGAAATTGTTATCTAATCGGATTAACAATTGAATCCTTTTGAAAAGTGAGACAAATAAAATTTTCGCCACTGCCCATTTTTCAGATATCCCTCAACAAATAATAATTTTTTAAAAAAACTAGTAAGCAAATTATCAATTGGTGACCGCTGCATTTGTGCCTTTAGTAATTCACTACATTTAAAAGAAATACATAATGTAAACAGTTTTAATAATTATCAAGCGAGGCGTATGACTCGAAATAAAAAAAACTACATCAGACATAAGTAATTCTACTAAACACCAAAGAAAGTTTTTCTATACTTAATATTCATCTCTAGACATAAAATTATTTCATTTTTGTTCACACCAGTATTTTGAACATAAAAAAAAATCAAAGAAAAAAACGGCTGAAATATGTTGAAAAAGCCGACCTGAAAGCTACTTTTATCAGCTGATTGTGACATACTTTTCCTGGAACAATTAGTTTATCACTTCTGAAGGTAAGAAACAAACTTCCTTCCACCTTTTTAAAGCAAATGGTGGAGAAATAACATGAATTTTTGGTTTGATTAAATCAACCAATAGCATTTTTAGTTTGATCAGTTAGTTTGTATACATAATTTGTATCTCTATAGTTTACACCAAATTTTCCCAGCAACTACAGAAATTCTGTTGCAACTATAGGATATGTTGATATGCAAAAGTAAGGACTATAACACAAAAACGAATAACATTACATGCATTAGATATTTAAAATTTTATAATAAAAACTATACCTTTCAATAAAAATAAAGCATGTTAAAATTTTCTTTCTAAACTTAAATCAGTAAAACTCAAAGTAACAACATAATGATTCTAAAACAGTTTTAAAATGAAACACTGATAAAACTAAAATAAACAAAAAACGTTTAAATAAAAAAATATAAATATATATATTTACCTCTAAATTTCCTCGAATTGTACGAAATATTTGATAACAGCGCTTTGGATTCAATCCAAGTAACTGGACAGCTGCTGTCACGATGAAATTTTGGACTGACAAATTACTGTTAGACAAAATATCAGCTTCACAGAGAATCATTAGGTATTCCCAAAGAGGATAGAGTTGGATTCTATAAGCTAGTTCTTTATCTGACATAGTAGGGACAGCCGGAGCATTCTGGCATATTTCCATTATGTCATCATTATCAATATTGATAAGACCAGCTTCATGTAATTGCAATTTGATGTCTTCAACAACATTTAATTCTGGAACAGAAAATTAAGATTTTAAATTTATTTACTCCATCAAAAATGAAAATGAAAGTTTTGAAGCTTTTTTTTTATACAGTTTTTGAAACATTGACCCTGAATTCAATCAAAATGTAAGCAACACTAAAACAGGGTGCGTAACCAAATTATTCAACAAAAAATAAGCACCTTTTAAGCACTTTTCAAGCACTCAAATAATATTTTTAAGCACTTTAAAAAATATCATCATTAGGCAGGGTTGGAAAGTTTTTTGACAATTGACGGTTTTATCTGGTTTTAACCATCATGTCAAAAAAAAAACTTTTGGCATTGTTTTTTACACTTGTTAAAATTTGTGAATCATGCAAATCGAATAGCGTTTTCATACGCTACGGACTGACGATGCGCCGAAATAGATTGGGGTTAAATTATTTGTGAAAACGCTGAATAGAACAATGTTAACAATGTCTTTCAGCATAATTTGTAGCGAAAATCAACATGGCAAACGAAAAATCTCAATTTGGAAAAGGGAAAATTAAGCACTTTTTAGAATCACCCAATGAAAAAAGCACCTTTAAGGGCTTTTAAAAAACGAAAATCGAAAAAAAGCACCCTTAAGCACTTTTTAAAAACGCTACGCACCCTGTAAAACTAAAAAAATATTAAATATAATCTGAAAATAGATGTTACATCCAAGTAAGTAATCATTTAAGAGCTTTCTCACAAATAATGGAACAATATAAATTAACTTAGAAATTGTGATTTTGTTGTAAAACATGTGCAACACTTAAAAATTATAAAACAAAATTTTGCTGTTTTTTTTAATTCTATTTTTTTAACCTTTTAGAAAAAAAGCTATTGAATACAACAGTTTATATATATTTTTTTATTAGCAATTAGAAAATATAATTCAAATAAGCTGAGAGAATTCTTATAGATAAAGATTTTTCAGATTATTATTTAATTTTTTTTTAATTAATTGATAAAGATGTGATGTAAAATAGGCAGAAACCAGGGGCCCCCATCAGGGGGGAAGATGGGCGCACAATGCGCCCACTTAAAGCTTGGGGGAGAATTTTTACACTAAATAAAACGAATAGTTTAGGGGGGGAATTTAGACGAGAGATTTTTTTTTTAAAGTACATAAATAAAAGAAGCAACTTTCTATTTTCAGGCATACATAACTTGACTATTAGTAGGTGCAAAGCAAAATATGTAAAGAAATTCTGGAAATCTACCTCATCCTATTTCAATAAACTAATTTTTTTAAAATTATTAGTTTAAAACTTCTGAGCTCATTAATCTACAGGTGCCATCAGCAACTTATCATTTATTGTAATAGTTTTAGTCAGCCCATTTTCAATTATTTTTTGTGCCTTCTTTTTCAATTTATTTATTTTTGCTTTAAACATATTTTCAGCATTCACAATCAGGATCAAGGTCTGCATTTGTCATATTATGAGTAGAATGCAAACAAACTAGCACTATTTCGAACAAGCTAACATGGAAGGGGGAAGTTAGCAAATTTCTTTTTTTGGGGGGGGGGGGGGATGAATGCGCCTAAGAGCTTGGGGGGATGGGGGCCACTGGCAGAAACACATACATAAAATCAGATTTCATACATAATTTAGTGAATATCCCCAAATAAGTTTTAATAAGACACTATTCACTAATTTGCAATACAATTTTCATAAGAATAACTATTTTAAGGGTAAACTTTATTATTATTATAATTTTTTTCTGGAAATTAATATTCAAAACTGAAAGACAGAATTTGTCAGTCAATTTTCTCTTCAAGACTGATTTCACCCGATTGTGAAATAGTTTGGGAAATTGATCATCTCATGCTTACAAACACATATTTTAACATCCAAATAAATAATAAATAAGTCCAAATTCCTGCATTTTAATAATAATCTGACAGAAATGAACAACGAAACAGCTTCCGATTTAAGGCCTAATTAGATTCTCTGTTAAAATATTAAATAAAAATTATACTTATACCCCATTTCATACCTGGTGTACTAGTCCATCACTAGTACTAGCTGTAACTAGTCTATATTTGCCATATTAAGCACTTAAAAAGACAATTTAAGCATAAAAATATACAAGAAGGATAAATTACCCTTTGAGTAATCAGGATCCAATATTTTAAGAATTTTTTGCATTCCATCTTTTTGGTATCGATGAGCAGGATTTCTAAGAAGAACTTTTACAAGGGATATAGCCCAATTTTCTTGGTTGGTAACTATAAGTTTGAGATCTTTTAAGGACAAATTAGGATCTTGAATTCTGTCTACAAGGTATATAGCAGAAAATATTCTAAAACATAAAAGAATAGCATAAAATGAATATCGGCAGAAATTTAAAACTATATAAAAAGAAATTTTGGTCTACATACATAAATTCCATTTGAATTTTTCCCAATTAAAAATGACATAATATAAGATTTTTTGATACATTAAATTTCCAAATGTTAAAAAAAGCTCAGTGATAAATCAGAGCTGTGAAGATTCATGCATATGCATGAAACACAAAGAATCTGGAAGTAAAGATAAATTTAAAAAAAAATCTTTAGGTATGAAGGTGGGAAAAGAGCAAAAAATCTGAAAATACCTACAAACTCAAAGTATAAGAAAATAAATAACAAAGTATGTAAAACTATTTTGCACAAAACAAAAACATTTAAGCTATTCACATTCTTAATTTAAGTTTCTTTACTGTCGTTAAGCTTTAAAAATAATTGATTAAAGAAAGTAATAATAAAGTAAAACAACAAAATTTTTTAGTAATATTATGAAAAAACAGTTATTTAACATAGCATATTCTTTCATTATTGTCTCGCAGTTGTTGACAGTTATTTACATAAATAAAAAATTTAACTATGATAATTTTCTTTTTTTGGAACATACAATAGTGGATCACTCTCTCAAAAAATTAGATCAAATATTTTTATTTTGAGAAAACTGTTTTTATTTCCTTATGTTGGAAATGAGTCTTGAGGAGAACAAAAAAGCTAATTTTATTGCATATTTTTTTCTATATCTAAATTGATAGCATTTTTCTAAAAAGTTTAGAAACTTGAAAATTCCAATATAAGTCAGAAGAATCTCAAGCTTGGATTTAATATCATAATATATAAACAAGCATAAATTCTTACTCCTGAAGGGAAGTCCAAAGTCTGAATTCTTTTTCGCTGATAAAGCTCAATGGGAAACCAATTTTATTAGCAACTTTGACACAAATAGTATTGTCTTTGTCTGATGCATTTAGGGCTCGATTGATGGTGTTAAACTGGTTAAGCAACCTATTGTTTGACTTAAACCTGCAATTAAAGAAAATGTTTCTGACAGTAATTTATAATAATGAAAATATACATGGTACAAGTGAATAAAACACATGAGAAAATATAATAAGAAAATAATTAATATAAAAATATCTTTAAGTTACACAAAGCATGAGGGTATGATAATGAAAAAAAAATTACATAGAAAGGTAAAAATTTAAGAATTAAAAAAAAGTTTTTTTTTATATTAAAATTAATACATAAGTAAAGATACATAAACTTTATGGAGTTAAATTTAATTGTTTGAAGGTATCAATCTTATTTATATTCTTTAATAAACAAGTATGGAAAATATTGAAGCTCTTAGAATGTAAGTACAGTGTAGAGTTTATACAGTACAGAACCCGTTATCCGGAAATCGGAAAACCAAAAAACCGGAACGAAATTCGATAAATTTTCCCGTCATTTATTTTAAAAAATGTTTTTTCTCCTCATAAAATCTTAGGATTTTTCATTCTTTTTTTAAAGATGTTTACCTTACCATCATTTTGGAAATAATTATTATTGTATTACTTCATCGTTTTTTCTTCTTTTTAAGATTATTCTCAAATATATATTTTTTTAGTTAGGTTTAACAATAAAAAAAACGGCATTTTGTAGCGATTCAGAAAACCGGAAAAACCAGTTATCCTGAATAGCGATGGTCCCGATCGTTCCGGATAATCGGTTCCCTACTGTACTAAAAGTAAAAAGCTTACTTAATTGAAATTTGCTGAAAAATATGGTTAATATGGTGCTGCAGCTACTGAGCTCCAATGTCCGTTTAAGTTTCCTTTTTATGGTTTAGAAATTATGCTAGTTGAAAATGGTTAGTTAAAATGGCTAGTTGAAATATTTTTTTTTTAAATTTAATAATTTTTAAATAATTAAATTTTTAAAAAAAAGATTCCCTTTCAGTAATCCTTTGAAGTATAATAGTGAAAAAAAATTGCATAAAAAGGTAAAGGTTTAAGAGTTAAAAAAAAGTTTTCTTTTATATTAAAATTAAGATACAAGTCAAGATACACAAAAATTTTATGGAGTTAAATTTAATTGCTTGAAGGTATCAACCTTATTTATATTCTTTAATAAACAAGTATGGAAAATATTTAAGTTCTTAGAACGAAAGTAATGCATAGAATTCATACTAAAAGTAAAAAGCTTACTTAAAAATTGCTGAAAAATATAGTTATAATTTAATACAAAATTTTGAAGAAAAAAAAAACAGGAAGTTTTTAATTATAAGCTTTTATAACCTAAAATGCTGCAATACATAGTTGAATGCTAAAAAAAGGAATTTGTAAGTTAAGCTAAATTTATTTGCAAATTTTTCTCTATTTCACATAATTTATCTTAGAAGCATAAAAGGGAATAAAAAAAATTATAATGTAGACCTAGTATAAATTTCAATTTAATTTAGTTGCTGCTAATACACTACATAATTCATCTATGCAATAAATAAATAAACAGATAAACCAAATTTTCTTACCCATCATTACTTTCAAATAGTCGAAGAATTTTTTTCTTTAAAGAATGAAAATTTGGAATGAGCCGTTTCATTTCAAAGTCAATACTTCTAAGAAAAAACTTTTTATCAAGGGGAGTTTCCCCAATTTGCAGACAAGAGGAGAGAAGGAGTATAATTTCATACAGCTGGGGGAAAAAATACAGAGAATTATGAATAAGTAACAAAACTATTATACACTACACTTTGACATATTCATAAAGAAATTTGTATCTTTTTGAATTTCAATGATTTTGAAAATTTAAGGTAACTGTATGTAAACTAGTAGCAAATTAGTGCATTAGAAAATTAAATTTTATATGTAATGAAAAGAGAAAGGTTGCCTAAGTAATTTTAAACTACAGAAAACATAGATAATACTTAAAACATTACAAAAAAATAACTACTACAAGACAAGGTATAGTTTAAATGATTTTATGTTCAGCGATGTACTGCTTTTGCCGTCAGTGTATTATTGGAACTTATTATTAACATTAAATAATAGCCGAAGAAAGGCATAAACCATATGTAAAGTCAGACTTAGATATAAATTAAAAATTTTCTTTGAACACAAAATATCAATTTAAAATACTTTCTGCAAGCATTGATTAATAGGTGTAACTAATTAATTGGTGTTCCCACCCTTTCCTCGTCACCCCATTTTGACAAAATTAGTTTGAAAAAAAACTGCGGAATTTTTATAGAACTTTATATTGATTTATACCACTGAAATAAATTTGGTAAAAAACCTAGAGCTGAAAAGAGAAATACAAAAATGTTATGTCCAAAAATGATTTTTTAATAATTTAAAAAATATCTGAAATTTAAGCAATAAAAAAGTGTATGTAGGAAGTAGGGATATAACAATAGCCAAACACTGAATGTTCGACAGAATACTGAATAATCAACGGCGGAATAGCATCATTTAAAAAAAAAAATTAGAATAAATATTTTTTACATAAAAGTTTGAAAAATATTATTGAAAAATAAGTAAAACTTAGCTGTATAATTAGCATGGGGTAAGGGGAAAAAAACTTTAATATAAATGTTTAAGAGTATAAAGATAACTAGATATTAAGATGATAATAAATATTTAAGGAAAAAAAAAACTAACAGCTATAAGAAAATAAAAATCGTCAAGTTGAAAAAAATATCCTCATAATACCTAAAACAAAACTTCAATTCTAAAAATAATATCTTCCAGGAAAAAATCATCAATAAGACATCAAAAGAGATAATGTCTACGAGAAACGCTGTTAAAAATGCAGCTCTTATCATAAAATTGCCAATATATAAAACAAATATTACTATATACAAAAGCAAAACAGAAAAAATAACATAAGATTTTAATTTTTGGAAAATATTTTTAAATATAAACATTTCTGTTTTTTAATTACTGTATTTTCAACAAAAAAAAGGTGAAAATTAAAGTCTAATAGAAACCATTTTCATTACTGCATATAATAAAATAATAAAAACTACTATAAAGTCTTTTGGAAAAAAAAGCGAAATAGAAACCAAAACAAAAATATATCTTGATTTAAAAATGAAAGGTTTAATACTAAAAATTTTAATTTAACTGTTTCACATGGCCTTAATTTAAAAAAAAAAAAAAATTTAAAACTGACCATAAAAAAAAGTTATTAGAAACGCTCTTTAAAAAATGCTGCATTAATAAAAACGCGAATAAAAAGTAAAGTTAGTTCAATAATCAAACAAGAAATAGAAAAAAAAAATTGTTCTGGAATCTGAAATTGAATTTTAACGTTGAGAATCACAGTACAGTAATCTATGTTACTCATTATCTATCTTACCATAAAAGAAAAAAAGGGGCAATAAAAGAATAAAGACTATTAGAAACACTCCACACACGTGCTTTGCTTTAGTTAAAATAGAATAACAAGCAAAAATGCTCTCAATTTTTAAAACATTAAATATTGAAAAACAAGGAGTTGACTTGCCTGAATATAATTAAAAAGAAGAAAAAAATCAGCTTGACAAAACTGTTAGTTTAGTATAAAGTAGTCTAGTTTCAATTCTTTAAATTTTGCTTTCCAATGTGACTTTCAGAAAATAAATTAACAAGTTTTAAAACTTAACAAATATGCTTAAAAACTATTCCTAACAAAGTTGAGTAAAAAATTTGATTTTAGACTATTCTTTATTAAATCTATTAAAACGTCTCCACCAGTCCCGAAATTTTTTTCACGTCTTCCAAATACTTTGCCGAACATTCGGCCAACCGAATATTTGTTATATTAATAGTAGGAAGCAGTTATCCATAGAATAATATCAACATTTCAATTAAAATGTCAATGCGAGATTTCATTTATTTTGAATTGCATGAGCATGAATCACAATGTGTGATTTTTAAATCATGGGAATATGCATCTGCGCATTTAATTTTAAAATCGCGTGAATACGAATCGCGATGTTTGATTTTAAAATCATGTTAATACAAATCATGATATTTGAATTTGAAATTGCGTGAATGTGAAAAGAAAAAAATATTTTTCGCAATGGTGACTAATTTTTGCGCGAACGGCATTCGCATATATTATACAGGTCTGCTTGAAGCTCATCCATTTCCCGTGCAATGTAAATAAATAAAAAATTAAAGGTTTTTTAAGCAGTTTCCAGCACATTTTTGAACATAAAATATTTTATTCTTGCTTATTACAAAGTACATCTTATATATATATTTAGCACCCCAAATAGTTATGGCCTCTTTTTAATAAATTTTATTGTCTATCCTTTCAGCGGTTCCCAAAATGGAGTTTCCAAAGATAAAATAACGAAATTCAATTGAAGAAGTATGTTTCTCTGATAACAATTCTCAATGTTTATTATTTTCTTCTTTCTTAGCTTATATTTTAACGTAAACCATAATTCATTTCACTCATTTTCAGCTTAAGCATGAACAAAAATTAAATTAAGAACTAGACTAAATACCATTCCAGACCTGTGAATTCAACCTTCTGACATAAAACCTAATTTTAAGTGTATGATTGATAAAACGATATGATGAAAATATTTTTCACTAAATATTTTATAAATAATAAAAAAAATTTAGATTATTACATGCTTTTAAAATAATTAATAGTCTTTAATTAATTAATAAGTTCAGAATTACTAATGAAATTTATTCATTAAATCTCAGGGCTCGGTCAGGGGCCATTTGGGGTTCCACAGTCGAAAAAAATTCAGAACAGCTGGTGTATTATGCTGGTAAAATTTATTTTCTGATTGAGTTTAAAGTAACATAAATCTTTTTCAAAATCTTTTAAAATTTTAGATATATCTTACTTTCCAGAATGATTCATCACAAATGACTGGAAGATCATCTTCAACCATTTTAGTTACAGTATTTATAATAGTTAAAAGGCAGTCTCGGAATTTGGAAATCACATTGAACTTGTAAGCTTTATTATCTTCAATGATATTTGAAATCTCTCCAGTCTGGCATAGCTTGAACAAAGTTGAACGGTCTTTGTCTGAATTAGCTAACTTTAATTGCATAAGTCTTAGAAGAAGAGATAAATGGTATCTGAAAAGAGAAAAAAAAACATATAAATATATTTAACTTATAGAAACAATCTGAACAAATTTATAAATATAAATATTTTTTGATTTTCTGTTTTAATTTCCAGTTCTATAAATAGAAACATTGGAAAAATCTTTTAGTTATCAATATTTGTCTTTTTTGTCATATTTAATGAGCAAAATCCTAATAGTATCGTTTAAAATTCTCTTTTCAATTTAAAAACAAAAGTCACCACCTAAAATTTTTTTATTGAAATTACTTGCTAAGAAACAAGCGAATATTTGAAAAAAAAGTCTTCATACATAATTTTTATTAAGAATGAAAAACATTTTTTTAATATTGATTTCTAAACTTGAGGACTCAGATTAGTAGCAGAAAGAGTTATAGTCTCTAGCTGATATTTGTAACGTTTTTATTAAATGCATTTGATCAAACTCACACCAACAGCAAGCGAAAAAGGTAATATTTTTAGATACTTATTAGTAAATATTCTTTGCATCATGCTTAGTTATAAGAACAAAACTTTTGTTAGACTTTTCTAAAAACAGGGAGGTACTTTCAAAAATAGAAAACAACCAGAAATATTCCTAAACAAAATTTAAATTTAATTTAAAATTTATTTATTGCAAAAAAATTGATAAAAATCATTTAGAAATTTTTATAAGTCAGAAGCTTTTATAATAAAACTAAAGTTTTTGTATTACTTTTCAAATCTCTTTTAAATTTAAAAATTTTGAAGCAACAAAAGTAACAGATTTACAATAAGTGTGTTTGCATTCAAATAATTAAAAAAAAGAACCATACTTATTAGCACAACTCGTTATTTTTTCTTCAAGAATGGATTCATTATCATCATAATTTGGACGTTGTTTCATATGACGGAGAAACTTTCCAAAAATATATGGTTTCCAACGTGGATCCATAGGTAATTCCTTTTCTTTTACGTCAGTAAATGCTACAAAAAATATTGCATTAATTTAATTTTACATATCGAAGTAATAAACTTAAATATAAATTAAATTTCTTCATCATTTGTTTGATAGATAAATAAAAGAAACAAAAAGAAAAATAAAACACACAAAAAATAATAACATGAGTATCCAGGAATCCTGGAGCTCAATTGTATTCAAGTAAAACATACACTAGTAAGGAATAATGTAACTAGTACATAAAAAAATTTAAAAAAAAAAAAAACATTTTTTATTAGCTACTAGTCTTTATGCTACACACAGTACAAATGCAGAATAATAATGACAAAGTTTTCAGGGGTTAAATTTTTCCACCAAATTAAAAAATTTATAAACATTTGGAAATATACTTTAAATAATTTTGTCCCACAAAATTTTTAACCTTTAATTCAAAACAAAACCTATCTCAACATCCATTGCACGTATTTGGGTAAATATAACAGTATAATACAAAATGTGACAGATTTATGTCACAAGAACCAATTAGAATAATAGACAAAACATTTTTAAAGAAAAATTTAATACGGAAAATTCTTAAAATCTGTACTTGTAATTTTAAAATCATAACTACAATTTCGAAATAAGACTTTAAAAAAAATTGTCTTAGAAAGCTTACCTGCATAATTAAACATATCTCCAATCAGCTTCTTTAACCTTAAGGCAATAGGTTTTTCAGTTTCTATCATAAGGATTTCAAGGAATCTCAAACAGGAGGCAAATATAATCTTTATTTTAGAATCATTGGATTCTTGCTGCATTTTGGATTCAATTGTTTGAAAGACCCATGCTTTAAAAAACTGGAGTAAACTAACAGGGCATGATTGGAACAATAAATACAAAATAGTTTGAAATTTCAGTTCAGTGTTAGTGCTGTTAGCATATTGGATGGTTGGATACACAGATCCGAACTGATTTACAGAGGATGAATTGTCACCTACACTGTAAAATAAAACAAATGAAACAAAAAATTAGAAATAAATATAGTGGATGAAATATGACAAATAAATAAAATAAAAATTCTTAAAAATTAATTAGAGAGAGAACCATCAAATTTTATATATTTATTTTAAATAATTTTTAAATTGTGTGATGCTTTTAACACACTACATATTAAATATTTGGATTATTTACAATGAATTATCTGCTTCATAGACTTTTTTTCAAAAGAATAAATTGGGGGTAAACTAGTTTATTATACATGAAAGTAATCATATTATTAGAGAAATTTCATGGTCAATATACTTAATGTTGTTAGATTTATATCCTGCATCATAATTATATCTTAGATTTGATGATGTGCTTACGTGAATCAGAAGACATAATCAGGAGTCTTTCTTATACTGTGTTTTTTTTTATATCGACCGCCAAGCACTAAAGAAGGAGCTGTTAGAATTTTTAATGAAATGTTATAATTCTTGATGAAATAGTCTGTTGCTAAAGTCTCAATGGAAAATTAATTTAAAAATAACCATATAAACTAGAATGGTGCGTATTTGGAGTTTAATAAACAATAGGATATGGCAGTTACAATAGAGTATGATATAAAAAAGTAAAAAATATCAAATTTTTATTAATTTTTGACAATTAGTATATGATAAGAAAATGGGGAAAGAAACAAATACTACTTGAAGGACAGTTGTTTTTATTAATTTACTTTTTAAACACAAAGATTTAAACAAAAATGTAATTCTTACTTATCCACATGAAACTGAAACTCATGAAGAATATATACGAATGGAAATATCTGTTTTTTAAAACATGCCATCACACAATTTTGTCTATAATCTACTGATGTTGGTAACAGATTAATAACAGGAATTTGTAGATCTGGCAATATGTCTCGCAAGGATTTAATACCATCTTTGCATAGTTCTAGAGTTTTCTAAAGATTTAATAAAAACATATATCAGTTAGAAGCAGAGAGAAAAAATATCCACACAAAAAAAAATTGCTATAAGTAATTTTTTACAAAATTATTAAAAAAATTTAAAACTATTAACTTTTTATCTATTAATTTACTTATGTATCAAACATGTACTTGTACACCTACATCTGTATTTGCATTAATATTTTTGATCGTAATTTGCTGAAAATTATAGTACCTTGGAACAGCATATTTTTTTTTTATCTTCTACAAAAGAATCAAGTTCTTGATGTAAAGTATAATTTCCAAAATAATTTTAATAAAAACTTAAATAGGAGAAAACAAATCATAAAAGATTATTTTTTTAAAAATTTACAATTGAATATGTCTCTAAATAAATAGTACATGAACTTACTGTATTCATTTGAGTGGTAGAAAGATTTTTACAGTAAACAAATTCAAAAACTTTAAGAATGGCCTCTCTAGGATCATCATATTTAAGTAATAGTTGGGCACACAAAGATGAAGCATTATAAAAATCAGATACAGAGACACCTGAAACCAATGGGAAAAAAAAGTTATTATGCATACAACAAGACTCAGAGTTTAAGAAACTGAGTTCAATGAGAACTAATAGCAAAAGTAAACGAAGCAACTTGTTGCGTCATAATAATTCATGCTGAAAAAGGCTAACATATAACTTATATCTATATAAATATTTTGACAAAGTCCAATAAACTTACTGATCTATTGCTCAGAACATATCTCTCAAGAACTTCAGAAATTATTAAAACATAATCAGAGTATGTAGTCAGATTTTTCAACAAAAAATAAGCACCTTTCAAGTACTTTTTAAGCACTCAAAAAATATTTTTAATCCCTTTTGAAAAAGAAAAAAAAAATCATAGTTAGGACTGTGCAGTAATAAAAATAATAAAAAAATTTCTATCGTTTAAACTTCTTAATTTATAAACATAAAATCAATAAAATTTAAAAACATTTTAAAAAACTTTACATAATCATGATTAAATAACTAGGTTCTGATAAATATTGCAGAGAAATTGCAAAAATCATGCATTCTTTGTAATTTAGAACAACAATCAACACGGCAAAAAAAATATCTTTTCAAAAGATAGGAAATTAAGCACTTTTTACAAAGCCCGAATAAAAAGAAGCCCTTTAAAGGCTTTTAAAAAACGTAAATCAAAAATAAGCACCTTTTAAAAATGCTAGGTACTCTAATAATGATGAACTTAAGGCAAAGCAAAAAACATAGTTGAAGTGTAAGTAGAAATAATATGTTTAGTAACATTTCAGAAATCATTATTGTCCGATTTGTTACTAAATGTTAAGTTGTTTAGTAACATTCTAAAAGATCAATTTCAAAATGTATAAATTTATCTTATTTACCTTTTCACTAAAGCATTTAAAGAAAAAATGGGGAATAATTTTGTTTTATTTATTATTGACACTAACAAATTGTTCTAAAACTTAAAAAATATGAATATACAATTTTGTCAAGCTAAAACACTAAACAATAATTTAAAACATATATACATCTGCAAAAAAAAAAGAAAGTACTGGAATACTTGATACTATACTATGGGAAAATTGCTTTAAAACAAATGCTGCTTTACCTGCCTTACTATATATATATATATATATATATATATATATATATATATATATATATATATATATATATATATATATATATATATATATATATATATATATATATATATATATATATATATATATATATATATATATATATATATATATATATATATATATTCTCCCATGACAATGATTCTCCCATGACCCATATTCTCCCATGTTTTCTCTTAAGTCGTAAAGAAAGCAAAGATATACTTATTGCTAATATTAACTTGCAACCAATAACAAATTTTAAAAAAAATAAAATAAATTTTTTTTTTATTAAATTTCTACAAGTAGACAAATTAGTTATCTGTTTACGGCTGGATCTCATCAATTAATAAAATTCCCATATTTTGAAGCAATTACTCAAATAACTTAACTGTAAAAATATTGTTTAACAGAAGCATAACAATTTAACACCTATTCAGTTTAGCCACAAACACTCAGAAAAAAAATTCTTTGAACTTTACAAACTGAGATTTTATTAAATTTCCTTAATTATTATAATATTATTACATTATTGTAACATTATACACATTATTCTGATGCATAAAATAAATTAAAACACTTATATTTGTTAATTATATTACTTAAATTAAGTTGACAAACAAATTTTAAAAAAAAGTACTTGTCTCATATTTTTGTAAAAACATTACAATTTGATTTACATTAATTCATTTCCCCAGACTTTCTGAATACTTTATTCAAATTCCTCGATTTTTCCAGATTTATAGAATTCTCTTTTCTTTAACCATCCTGCTCTTAGAAATAACATAAGACACATTCAGATATCCTCTAAGTTTACTTTTTAGGAATTTTTTTAACCACCTCAATCGAATAATAATAATTAATAAAACATTTAATGAAACCCATTTTCCTTCTTCTAAAGGTAAAACAAATCTTTAATAAGGATAAATATTTTGAAATTACCTAAAGATTTATCTTTATCTAAAATCATATGAAGGTGCATCAAAGCAAAGACCACTCCTGAATGGGAAAAATTTTTACACTGAGAAAAGGCAGCAATATCAAGTCTAAATCTCCAATCATCCATGATACTTTCGCCATGAGAAGTTTTGGTATACAATGGCTAAGAAGAAAAAATGATCAGGTAAGTTAATAAAAAGAAAAGTAATTATTTCCATAAATTTAAAAAAATGAACTATTAACACCTACTTCTACATAAATTTCTATTCCTCGATTACGCATAGCTCTTGAGATCTCACCATTTTGTGGGTTCATAGTCAAAAATATCCTTAAAAAAATACACACTAGATTTTAACAATAAGATTGACAAATCAACAAATCCAAATATAAGGAATAATGTTTTTGGAGCAAAAAAGGTTGCATAATTTTTATTTTTGTGAAACAAAATAAGATAATAAAAAGACCTTTAAACAACAACTTATTATAACATTTTATGTCTGTAAGTATTATTCCATTCAATATTTATTTAAATTAATATTGAATGATACTTATAAATTGACTTAATTTTATTCTTTAGAGTTTCATTTTTATTGTTCACATTAAGAATACACTTTAATACTTAGAGATTTATTTTTAAAGTGGATTATTAATTTCATGTAAAATCAATTAATTTAATTATTTATTTCACTATTTTTTTTCTCAACCACACATTAAATATTTTTAGAAAGATAAAGAAGTTACAGTTTTAACAAAAGGTTTACTGAGCTGACTATAAAAGTCACCTCTTATTTTATTTTAACTACTTTTATTGATAACAGAGCCTTTTCGAACATATTTGAATAGATTAGATTTCATGTAAAAAAGCTTATAATAAAGGCTTCAAATACATAATCCAATATAATATTGAACCACTGTTTCCCAAGCTTGAGTTTAAAACATTCCTTTATGTCTAGAAGAATACTTTAAGATTTTTTACATTTGTATGTAAATATGTTTTGATTAATTAATAAGAATAGTTTAAACAATCAATAAATAAAACTACTTATTAAATAATTTCTTAAAGAATAAAAAATTTAAAAACGCCTAACAATTAATACCTGAAATCAGGATGTGGTTTGATAATACGAAGTTCTCCTTGCAGACTTCCCTGCTCCGAAAGAGACAGAACTCCATTTGGTTCTAGCAAACCATTTAACCGATCCAATACAGAAGGGCTACGTAAGTAAAAGACTTATTAAAATAGAAACATATTTAATTATTAACAATTTATAATCCATAAACAATATACTAATTACAAGTCTTAAAACCTTTGAGGTTAAAAGTATTTTATAAAATAATTCAAGAAATCAATTTCATTCCTTTAGGTATGAGTTGTATCAATTATGTTTAAATTCAAATTTCTTATTTCTATAGTTTCTGTTTCATAACCCTACATACCTGAAACATACATTAAATGTGGGTAATAAATGTCATGCTACAGGAGATATATGATTGAGACATTGAGAGATAAGGGTCCTGAAACTTGGAAAAATTCAGGAGACCTTGAATTAATTAATAAAAGCCCATGGATTTGCATGTATTACATTAGTTAATAAATCAATCTCATATTTACCTAAAACAATATATCTCATTACATTAACAATTATTTTAAAATTCAGTTATGAATGTTAACAAACAAATTAAGCATAATTTACAACACATGAAAGTTTAAAATACATTTAAAAAGTGTTTTGATTAAGTAAGTAATATTTCCCCAAAACATATTCACCAAGAGCAAAACATGTTTAAAATAGACATACGTAACTAGCAGCCACAGTCTTTCCAAAGTAGAAAAAACTGCATAACGTCATAAGAAATTTAATTGTTTTTCAAACTAATTTTTAAAAACTTTAAAATGAAAATTTTTCTTTAACTAACACACATTCAAAATAAATGTAGATACACATTCAGAAAGTATTAGGCTTGCTTGCTATAATTCAATTTTACTAAAATTCGTAGTATTTAATTTTTTTTACTTAAATTTTCTTTTTGAGACAATATGATATTTTGCTCTTCGTATACTAAGAAATTATTAAGTTATTATAAACTGTTATAAAAATTAAGTTTATTGCAGCCATTGAAAACCATTTTATTCTATCCAAAAATGTTGTGTACCATAAGTTCATGAAAATACATTCATAAATGGCACTTCTTTTTTTAAATTGTATCATTTAAATTTTAACCCTCTGAATATATTAGTCCCAATTATTTTGAACTTGGTCTCCTTGTTGGAATAAAAACCAGTTTCTCCCTTTCTAATCAATTGGGGAAATAATGTGCTGCAGGAAAATATCTCGGCCATTTTTGTTATATAGTTGCAAAAGGTTTGGAGATAAAAACTTTACAATAATTAAAAATTAAAAAAAATAATAATAAATAAATTATATATATATATATATAAATCATAATAAATAAATACAAAAAGGACAAAAAGAAAAGAAAAAAAATGAAGAAAAGTAAGTAAAACAATATGTTTTATTTACTGCGCATAAGCTGCAAGTAAATAAAACTCATAAAAAAAGGTTCAAATGTAGAAAAAACATGGAAAAATTACAAAACAATGAAAAAAGAGACAAAGAAAAATAATAAAAATCCAGATAAAAAATCCTGAAAAAAGGAAAAAGAATTAATAAAAATCCGGAAAATAAAAGATATAACCTTTTCATCAGCTCACACGATTATATCCGCGAAAAGGAATGCTTTCTAATATTGTATCAATATAGCCAAAGCAAAATATATCATTAGAATAGTGTGAGGCGCACTCAAAAAAAATTTACAACAAATAAAATCACATTAAGTAAAAATATCATGTTACAACAGAAAATAAAATATAAAGAAAAAACAGAATAAAACATAAAACGAAATCTATAAAGCGAGTAGCGAATTCAAATGAAGGGAAATTTTTCAACATTGATTTAAAATATTTTCCTAACAAGATTGCCAGATAACAAAATATGAAAAAAGAAGCGCAAATTGAGGTAAAAGCGTAAATAGAGGGATTTTGTTTTATAGTGCATTCTTACTGCAGTACTGAAGTGCATTTGATTTGTTAGTTACCAAGGATGGGCCAAAAACTGGATGTGAGCAAGGTAATATTATACAGTGAAATCTGCCAAGTTGACCACCCTTGTAAGTTGGACACCTGCATAAGTTGACCTCAATTATCAAGAACAGAATTTTTCCTATATAATATATAGAAGCAAAACCTTTGCAACTTGACCACCTGTCTATCTCGTATGTCGACCACTGAAATAAGTCAATTTAGTCTAGGAGTATTATGAAATTCTATTCTAAAACCCTCATAAGTTGACCAAAAAAAAAATTTCAGAAAATTTTCTGTCATTTTGCAATGTATGTTAAAATTTCACTTGTTTGGTGAAATAGTGTAAAAAGCTAATCTAAACCCTTTTGTGAGTTGACCATTTGGGGAAACTGTAGGGGGTCAGCTTTTGACCATTTCTTTCATTCAAAACATTGGGCTGATGTAAAGTCAGAACAACAGCGCCTAACAACAATGAGGGAATATTTTTGTAACAAATAAGTTTGTAAGTGTAGTAATAACAGAATAAATTTTAAAGTGCTCAAATAATTTTGTTTTATTAAAAGTTTTCAAATTACATGTTTTCGTGTTCTGATATTTTAAGAATTTATTTATATTAAACACTTCATATGCATAACTAAAGAAATAATTTTTAAAAAAAAGTTAGTTAAATATTAGAATTATATGCAACAAATTGAAGTTCATTCAGGTTTAAACACATTTCTTAAGATATTCATTTGGCTATTTGCTAAATAAAATTTTTAAGTCAAGTAAAAAAATTTTTTTTAAATATATAGCAACATGTTATAAGAAACGAAAAAATAAACAATGAAACAACTCAATGACCCAAGTTGCCCACTTAAACAATGCACCAGAAGTGGTCAACTTACACAAGTTATACTGTACTGGATAATTTAAAGAAGTTGACAAATAATAATTTTAGAAAATAAACTTTTATTTAAGAAAAAAATAAAATAAAATAGAAAAAGAGAAAGAAACATGAATTGCCTATTTTGCAAGTAATTTTAGTCATGGATTTGCACATGGTAAAAATTATATAAATTAACAAAGAAGTTTCTTAGTAAATTTATTTACAATAATAAACAATTACTCAATGATTTTAAATAGAATTTAATTAATTTAGTTGGGTATCCATTGTTTTTTATCAAATTTTGAAAGAGTTTGTCGATTTGTTTATTGGATAAATAAACATTACTACATATTCTTTTAATTCTATTCATTTGATTAAAAGTGGTATTTAAATAGATGTTATTAGAAACATTAGAATTCCAAGTAATTAGTTTATTTATATTAAAATTAAAATCATTTCTTTTATGATATAAATTAACAAGCAGATATTTTCTTCTTTTATAATACCCAAATCCAAAAAATTTTAATTAATATTATCATCATGATTACGAAACAAGATTAATTCCTCGGGGTAAATATTATTTAATAAAATAGTATAAACTTGAAAATTACAGATAATTAAATCATCAATAAATTTAATATTAAGAGTATAATTTTTTTCATAATGATGCAAAAATAAGTTAGCTAAGAGAGACGAAATTAGCTGTAATTTTTCCATGTTTTCTCTACATTTAAGAATTGCTGAGCATCTGCCAAAAGTTGTTTTTTTTTTTTTTTTTTTTTCATACAAAAATTACAATGCACCAACTATTCTTATAGATTATTCATTAATTTACTTCTGTAATTTAATATTATGAAATTGAGCTGATAAAACGATGGGAAGATTGCCAGCATCATCTCTCAGATTTTAACATCGACTAGCATGCAATTAAAGAGTATCATAAACTTGGCAAATAAGAAATTTGGCAGGTATTTCTTTTTCTTTTTCGACCATTACATATTTTTATATAAAAGTAAACAAAAAGAAAAAGCTGAATACTTTACATCGGCCTTCATGGTCAGTATAAGGTTTAAGCAATGAACAATCTCTTTTTAGTTTTATGATATTGGATTTATAATACTAGCAATTGAAACAAGGATAAAAAATATTAAATGTGATGGATTCAAACTGAAACATTTCCATTTTAAGTTTTGGAAATTAAATAAATAAAAATAATATTTTTCCATGTGATCGCGGTTCTCCTTTCACGGCTTACAGTATTATATATGGAAAGAACTTTTTCTGATTCTAGTGGCACAAGATCACAAGGATGTGACCCCAGTACGGTATTCTCATATTAGTACGCATGTGTACAATTTAATACGCACTAACTCGACGTTTGCGGTGTGCGCGAAGTGTTTCGTTCATCTTCAATTTCCTGTTATTTATTTGTAAATATTCAAAACGTGTTCCCCACAATTCGATTTTTTAAAAAATGCGGATGATTTTTATAAGGCATAGATGGGCCACACATGAGATATCCTCTCTTATGACACTAATTTTGTGATTTACGACTGTGGATACGCACCGAAATTTAGAGCCGAAAATGCAATCTACAAAACACGTAGTTTCATATCACCATAAAAAAAAAAAGTAAAATTTAAAAAAAATTTTGCGTTTCCCAAATCTCAATGTCCTAGATTAAATATCAATTGTTATTTTTGCAAAAAAATAATAATAATAATAAGTAAATAAATAAAAATTTTACTAACGATTATTTCGCTAAATGTTTTTTTTCTTTTCTTCTAAAAGTGGATACCATGACGAGAAATTTATAAAACAAGCCATTTCGTGTAAATTTTGCGGCAGCTAAATTATGATCCATCATGGTGATAATTGTGGTGGGTGGGAACGAAATAAGGATTAAGGAAATAAATTTTGAATTTCAATTATGTAACTTAGCCAAATCAAAAGTTGAAAATCGTGAGGATACACGGCAGTTGTGCGATCGATAAAAACAGGGTACTTCGTATCAAGATATAAAATTGCGTAAATGTTGCGTTTTCTAAATCATAATGTCCTATATAATAGATTAATTGTTATTTTTACAGGAAAAAAAAATTAACTAACGAAATAAAGTTTCTATGAGGATACACGGGGTAAGCTACTGACGAGCAATCGATGAAAACACTCCGTTTTGCGTAAATTTTGTGGCAGCTATTTATGATTCATTATAGTGATAATTGTAAGGAAATAAACTGTGATTTCAACTACGTTACTTAACCAAATCAAGACTTGTAAATCACGTGGATACGCGGCAGTTACTGATGCGCAATCCATTAAAATAGAGCATTTCGTCAAGATATGAAATAGCGTAAATTTTGCTTCCTTGATGTTGTATCCCTTTAAAGCGATTATAAAAATAATTAGATGAAGTCGTGGTGGCTCAGGAGATAGAGCGTTCGCCTTCCAATGAGGTGAATCGGTTCGACTACCTGCGATGGCTTGTCGATACCAATTCCGCACCCGGCTCACACCGATCACAATGCTGACGAAAAATATCTTCAGTGGTAGACAAATCATAGATTTAGAGTACTCTTGCCGTCAGACTAAGAGTGGGAGGTTTTCATGTTTTTCCTCTCCATGCAACGCAAATGCGGATTAGTTCCATCAAAAAGTCCTCCACGAAGGCAAATCTCTTGCCAATACTTAATGCATGAGTTCCCTTGTTCTCTGGATCGGCTTCAAAATTACAACTGTACGGAGTTGAACATTAATTGAAAACCTAAAAACGGGTCGGCTGTTCAACAACGGTTATAAAAAAATAACATGGGATTACTAAGGTAATGCTCAGAATGAAGCCCTTGGTTCTTCTATCCCAGGGATAATCAGGCAAAGAGTGTAATGTCCTGATCGAGTGGGGCTAGAAAACTGTATTATAAAAGCCATTTTTATTTTTAAAAAAAATTTAGCGTAAAGATTTTAAATTTTAGATTATTTTTCCGAAACGCATTTAAAAAAAATTCGTTTCAAAGAGTTTTTTTTTTAATAACCGTCGTTAAACAGTCGATCCAATTTTATGGGTTTACGACTACTAATGTTCAACTCCGTAGCCTTGTAATTTTGAGACCAATCCAGAAGACAAGGGAACCTATGGATCGAGTATTGGGAGAAATTTCCCTTCGTGGAGGACTTTTTCAATGGAGCTAACCCGCATTTGCGTTACACGGAGAGGAAGACCACGAGAATCTTCCACGACTAGCCTGAAGGCAAGGGGACTCTAACCCATGATCCGTCTACCACTGAGGATATTTCATGTCAGCACTGTGGTCGGAGCAAGCCGGATGCGGAATTCATATCGACTGGGATTCGAACCCGGTTCGCCTCATTGGAAGGCGAACGCTCTATCCCCTGAGCCATCGCGGCTCGCTTTTAAGAATTTGAAGAAAGTTTCAATAGCTCAGTTTTATTACTTACAACTGAAAATAATAAGTTTGTATTACGCGATTTATAATGCAGGACACAGGGCACTATCGTTTTATTCCTGATCATAAAAAAAATAATAATTTAAAAATAGTCAAAGAAAAAGATTTTTCGTTTAAAACAATTATTTAACAATGTTTACAACAAAAGAGGGGGAGCATTAAGCTAAATAAGTTGCATTTGCTGATGGTGACTAATTTATAATAATAAATCTTTTTTTTTAAACTATATTTTTAATACTTTATTATTAAAAAGCATAACCGAGAACCGTGAATTTCATTTTTAAGTTATTCGAAAAAGAGAAGCTACTAAATAATTTACATACCTGCAGAAATTGGCATCATCTATCAGCAACCAATGGCCTTTGGAGACAGCATGAACTAAAACACTATCCACCCATTCAAACTGCCCTCCTGATAACGCATCTTCAGAATCGACTTTTTTAAGAAGCTTTTGCACAGTTTTTTTACACTTCCGCAAAACTGAAGTAAGAAAACAGAAAGAAAGAAAAAAAAAAAAAAAGCATTATAGCCTACTTGTAAAAACAATAAGCATTTAAACTGGTCTCTGTAAATTCTATAAGAGTTATTTAACTTACTTGGATTTGTTTCTTCTAACGGTACTTTTTTGAAGAAATCTATAACATTTACTAGACCAGTCAGAATCCTTTTATAAGATGTTTGGTCATTGGCATTTCCTTCAATTGTGGACAAGAAGTACATATGAGTAAGAATTTCCTTGACCATAATGCAGTTATCTGTTTTGTCTCCATCGTCTCTGAGCATATAAAACGTAAAAGATTCCTGAGCAACTGTATCAAGATCTTGAGCTACGGATTCTATTTTGCGATTGATGTCCACCTAAAACAAAAACAATGAGCATTCATTTTAAGATATAAAAATAATTAAGACGCTATATGGTTAGTTATCACTATATGTTTCTTTTTTTTCTTCTTCTTCTTTTTTTTTTTTACAGTCACTTTTTCAATAATTGAAAGATTATAAAGTTAATGATATCAGGGGTCTGTCCAGACATTTTGTGAAAAGTCCGTTTTTGTAAAATTGTGAAAAAATTACTCGTAATTTGTGAATATAAAATAAACGTTAAGTCACATTCTTTCAACCAGGGTCCTGATTTTGTGGATTTGTGAATTGCAGTTGCTGCTACTAAATTAGAGATGCAACATACATATATTTGATATTTTACTGCTGAATGCAGAATATTCATTTCGTACGAATAAAGGAAGAAGCGTCCGCCGAAGACAAAACTTAATTCGTTTACATCTGTCTTTCTTTCCCCCCACCCCCCTGGGAATAATTTATTCGATTAACAAAACAATAATGAAGATAAACAAATTTGTGAAGGGTCCGATTAAAAGAAATTATTTTGTGAAGGGTCCGTTTTTAAGTTAAAATATTTTGTGAAGGGTCCGTTTTTATTAAGATATTTTGTGATGAATCCGTTAACGGACCCAAATTTCTTCTTAACAGACCCCTGGATACAGAGTGAAACATTAATTTTAAAAAATTATTCTTTACAATAACTTCCTCATAATTTATGGATCCTTTTTTTAAAAAAAAAAAAACAACCTTTAAAATAACACCCAGATCATTAAAAAACATCTGAATAATAATAAAATAAATAATGCAGGAAAAAGCAGAAGTAAGAAAATGCAGGTTTTTCAAAATTGAAAATAAGATTTTTTTTCTTTAAGTACACAGTTAGGGCACGTTATTGCACAGATGACAAAATATTTAAATCTTGCAAGCATGCTTCTTAGAGAAAGAATCTTGAATCAAGACATCTGTTAAATACTGAATGCCGAACAGAAAACTAATCTTTAAGTTTTCTATTTTATTTACACTCAAAAAAAAGCTTTTAAATTTTTTTTATTAATTTTAAGCCAATTTTACGAAATAAATAAAATAAATTACTCATACTATTCTACAAGTATCATATACAACAAAAAAACATAATGGTGGCAAATAGCTGCAACAATGCCCATAAGTGGCAATAGATGGTGCAGATAATAGCGGCGGCAAATTGCAATAACCGCGCCAACGATAAAACAAAATCCCAAAATATGGATTTAAATGTTCACTTCAAACAATGCTGGGTTTCGCATGCTAAAATTTCACAGGTAACACGAAGTTTTCTTTAAAGCAGCTCCCACAAAGACGTAATTAATGGCCTTAATTTAAGCATCCACCCTCAAGTTCAAACATTTTACACGACTCAGCCCATTGAGCTCTATACTGGGATCAGACCTCTTCCAACAATATGCTAATTAATCCCTCTTTCTACTCTAAACAAGAATTCCTTTAAGGTGCGCATCATTTATTCCTTTTGGAGAACTGCGGCTTTTCTCTGCCGCTTTACACAGATGCTAGCGGCATTCCTTTTGAGATTTTCAATTAAAGAGGGTCCCCCGTTTAGTATGTTTTAACAAGATATACCTATTCAATAAAGGGAACTTGCATAAGTATTTTACAATAAATGGAAGAAAAGTTATTTAGATATGAAATGAAAATCAACCATATATGGTTGATATTGATTTCAGATATCAAGAAAGTTATTCACAAAGCTTACTAAAGTTTATAGGTTAATTGAAGATCTTTACACTTAATTAAAATTACGTTTAAAGCAATTAGTTTTGAGTTAATTGCAGTATCGCTTTTTTCATTTTTTTAAAAATATATGAACTTAGGAAACGAAAAGTTTATATATACAGTGTAAGACATTAAGATAGTTTGCAGACTTGGTCGATTATCTCTAGAACTACTGGACCGATTTTAATGAAATTTGATACGTACATGCATTGATACAATACAAAACAAACAACCATTCAACAATTGTAATACACAAGCATAATCGTAAGGTATGAAACAACGGTTGCAGAATAAACAACAGCAAAAAAAAATGGGTAATAGGGGGTATAGTCCCCTTTTACAAGATATACAGGCCTTGCAGCGAAATTTCATACTCGAAATAAAGCAGTTCATCATTTTCTGTGGCAGTTGGTCCCACTCGCTCAGCAACGCTGTTTTCATTCCCTGGATGGTTCTCGGAGGAGGGTAGCGAGTTGCAAAGGCCCACCCCACAGCGTCCCGGACATGCTCTATAGGGTTGACGTCTGGAGATCTGGTTGGCCAATTCATCCGCCGAATATCCTCACCCTCTAGAAATTCGTCGACTAGAAGAGCTCTACGTGGCCTCGCGCAATCGTCCATTAAAATAAACCCAGGGCCAACTGCAACCCTGAAGAAGCGAACATAAGGTTCCAAGACCTCACACCAGTCACATTGCCTCTTTTAAAGATATGGAGAGGTGTGCGGCCATCCAACGTGATGCCTGCTCAGCCCATAAAACCTGTTTCGTCTTAATGGTCGGTTTCGCGAACATTGGAGGGTAAGTAGCGGGCTGTCTGTTACGTCTCGCTATAATGGAGAAATGGCGATCTTCTCTGGCCGTCGTGGCTCTTGGACAACCTTGCCCAGGCTTTCTCTCGATGGATCCGGTATCCGGGAACTGTTTCCATAGTTACACACGACGCTGGACGTTAAATTGAACTCTCTACAAATCTGGACCAGAGATTAGCCTGCTTCTGGCCTCCCCACAATTCACCACCTCATTCCATCATCTTAACGTTGGTGGTTATTCATTTTTACTGTTACAATTTGAATTTAACCTATTGCTGCAAAATAACACTAAGAAATTCGCTTAGCGAACGAAATGCGTCTTAACTTAAGCGTACTTAACCTGTTTCTCTACTGGCTCCACCTACACACACGTGTACGCTTACGTATTTGATGTACAAGATTTGCATTTTTGTCTAGAAGCAGTGGCTTTACATTCAGTCCAATACTTTTTCTGAAATTCGATGAAATATGCAAATTCTATTTATTTACCAGTGTTAAGAATTACGAAAAGTTAATATAATTTCCATAAAAATGAAGTTAATATAATTTTCATAAAAATGAAGTTAATATAATTTTCATAAAAATGAAGTTAATATAATTTTCATAAAAATTAAGTTCATAAAATAAATAATAGGAATAAGTGACAGAACAATTTTAAAAAATCAAATAAAAAATCATATATTTATTCAAAGGTTTTTCTAATCTTTAACCTTTATCTCTAATCTTTAGATAAACACTAATTAAATAACAGAAAAAGAGAAAAAAATAAATAAATAACATGTTGCTTTCAAAAAAAATTTCTCTCGCGCGCATTTTTCTGTCACAATGCGTTCATATATCAAAGTTAAAACTAATTTAAAATTTTAGAAGGCTTTCTTAAAGAATTTTAGATTTTCCCGTAACTTTTATTCCTGCATGCTCCGGCGTAGTAAACTATAACATAACGAAAACATCATGTTTGTTTCATAAAAGTTATGGAAAATTAAATTATAAGGCTCCTAGATGATGTAGTACATTCTTTTATTTATACATATATATATATATTTTAAACAATCTTTTTTAGAGAACTAAAATGAAGAAAAGAGTAAACAAAACTTCCTTGTTGGGAAAAGAAATAAAATAATTCGTTTAGCTTGAGTCATAAAACAAGAGCTAAGGACGTTATTGATTCAAGAAGGTAAGACATATTAGCTTTGCAGTTTCCAGTAGTGATAGGAGCTTTTGGCTTTTAACCCCATTAAGGTACATCGCAGCAAGCGAACCGCACTACCATCGCCGACGGAACGAAGATAGCTATTACGTTTTTATTTTTATTTTATTACGCATGGGAACAGTCTCCAAAAGACTCTCATTCAAAGAACTTTTACGTTTATTTGGAAGAAATCGATTTCTATTTTCTTTTTATCCCCTCTGTTTATCTGAAAGAAAAGTCTCCTTGAAGAATGGTAATCAACGTGATAAGCCGGAAAACGGGAAAAGAAGTCCAGCAATAACGAGTGGTTATTTCGATCGGAGGTATGGCTTTTCGGACAGTCTGCAAGAAGGCACGGTTCAAATAAATAGTTTAAAAGCACAAAAATATATATCCGAATAATTCAATACTGCTTAAACATTCAAATTACATGAATAACTTAGAGTTCGAGGTAAGGCCGGAATGTGCAGGTACTACCGTCTGGTAATGTTTGGGAGCTGTTACGGCGATTCGGAACTTTAAATTGAATATTATTTTTTTATGTTAAATTTTTTTAATTATTTAAAATTTTTTATTTAATTTAAACATTTGTTATTTTATTTTAAATATTGTTTGATCAACATTATAAACTAAATTTTTAAGGAACCTGGTTCTGTAAAAATCGCAAATCTCAAAAAATTTAGATTTTTCGTTTTATATATCTTAAAAATATAAATTTCCAAGTCTCCAAAACTTTTTAAATTCTTCCATATTTTTCAAAAAAAATTTTCCGTATCCTGACAGACGAAACAGATACTGGGAGTAAACTCCTGAAAACGAAACTAAAATTATTTTCTTCTCCTTTAATTATTTTAACCTATTTTTTATTTGAATAAATTATATTTTTAAGACATATAAAATTCACTTTCAGAAATTATTTTTCGAATTTTCAAATTTTTTTTATAGTCAGATTTTTTTTACATTTCAGATTTTCCCAGCATTCGAAATGCATTTTCTGTAGAACGTTGATTTTAAGAAAATTTTTTACGCAAACATAAATTAAAAAGATTATTACTGAATTCTTTGAAGTTTTGTAGGTAAATTTTATATAATATTAACGTTATTTTAAACTAAAAGCAAAGGTCCAAATGTGAATTCCGATCCTTCTTTTTTTTTTTTTTAGCAAAATTAAAAATATTTTAAAAAACTTTAATGTATTTAACAGATTTCATTATTTTTTTCCCTTCAAATGTTAAGATTTATTTTAAAGCACAGGTAATCGTAATATTAATCCAGAAAAAAATATTTCGAAATTTAGGCGTTACATTTTGTTGCAGAGCTGTAAGTGTGACACGAAAAATTCATAGTTTTTCAGCTCAAATTTTCCATCATTTAAAAATAATTATTATTTCAGTAATTCTGCTTCTCAAACATAAAATTATAATTTTCATTTGCACTTTTAAAAAAAAAATCGTCAAAATTAGTCGATACCTTAATACATATATATTTAAAAAAAAAAAAATGACCATATATTTTTATTAATATTTCGAGTCAAAAGTCGGAACATTCTTGGTGTAAATATCCTATCTACAGATTAAGTTCTTCATACAATTTAAATATACAAAACTCATATTGCACGCAGGTTACTTTGAAGTAGAAGAACATGTTCAATTCAGCATAATTTGCAACTCTGAATTAATACTTGAATACATTTAAGGCTGTGGAAGGAAATTAAAACGAACGAGTGAAAGAAGTTACTTTTTCCCCCCTGTTAAGATCGCAGAATAAGGGGGCATATTACTTTTTCATCAATTTCCTTAATTAATTCCCAGAAGCAAGCTTAATTCTTTTCACGGTGCAACACAATACCTTTAACGGAAGTAGTTTTCTCCAACAAACCACCAACAATTTCCGGGTAAAATATTCTAGAGAAGAATTCGGGGAAAGAAATCATTTCAAAGTAAATGAAGAGGATACACTGCTTCTTTTGATTGTGTTTTTTCAACTTTATTGGAAATTTTAAAATAACAGAAAATAAGAATAATTTATTAAATAAATTCGTTATTTTAAATACACAAAAATGAATCTTTTTTTTTTTTTAAATTGTACTTATTTAAGCAGCTTTGAGGATAAATAAAGGCTAAGTCCACATGTCAGAATTGCAATACGTATTTGGCTATTTAAAATTTAATTTATATATATGTGTGTGTTTAAAGTCCACATGTCAGAATTGCAATACGTATTTGGCTATTTAAAATTTAATTTATATATATGTGTGTGTTTACTGTTCACCGTTTATTAACAGAAAACATGAAAAATAATAACCAGAGAAAGCCAAACTATGCAGTTTTTACTAGTTTTGCCCACATCAGGCTGATAGGCAGGGGGAGGGGGTGTTTTGGCAAGCAACAGACGACCGCCTTGGCGTTACTCATTTTTTCCATATAACCTCTTCCTCCCACGTCAAGTTTCACAAATGGCCGGCTCCAACATTTCTCATTCTTGTACAACTTCCTCCCACATCAAGTTTCACAAACGGCTGTTTCCAGCATTTCTCATTTTTCTACATCTTCCTCGCACTTCTAGTGAAAAAAACTGGATCAACTCAGGGACCGATAAAGACAAATTCAGACACAAGGCCCACAAAATTTTCCGGGGTCCCTAACAAAATATTTTGAAATTAAATTTCTGAAGAGTAGTCCTAACAATAAAAAGAATCTATTGAACAGCATGATTCAAGAGAAACATTCTAAAAAATTTTGAAAGCAGACAATGGAATATTATTTTTCTAAGATAAAGTTTACGCATCTAAATATTAAAGCAAAATATAAAATGTTGTGTGAAAATAAAAATAGTTTGGAGACCACAAGCAATTGAAATTAGTGATTTTTGCTAAAAGTCACTGATTAGCTGAATTATTTTAAAGAATGTAGCCTTCCATCCATCAACATGCTTTTAGTTCTTGTTGACGCTAATCATCGTTGCATTTGCTTAAGTCGTTGGAGTAAAAATTGCACCCATTAAAATTCAGCAGTACTTTCGAATTTTATTAGTTTAATGTTTACACGAGTTTGGTTTATCACAATATAAAGAAAATTTGAAATAAAAAATGCCTTTTTTGAGATAAACTGTTTCTTTCAGTATTTTTATTTAAAGTAATATTGTGGACTTTTTACTAATTTTTGAGGCCCCCCCAGAAAGTGCGGGCCCTAGGCCCGTGCCTTTTGGGCCTAGGCGATAATCATCAACTCACTCATAAACGCAAAATGATACGACAGCGTGGGTGCGGAATAGAACATTACGCAAAAGATCTAAAAAGAAAACAAAAATCTCTTCCGCAAAAGGCAATCCGATCAGTAAGCAGCTTAATCGCATTTGCGGACTGCAGTCACCTCAAGTCCATTCTCGGATTTTCTCCCTGTATAAACACACACACACACATGCGGTCCAACCAAAACTGCATTTAATCAATAAACTACGATGGCACACATGCAATTTATTCTAAGAAGAGTAGGGTCTTATCTGGCCGTTTCTATGTCAATGAAAGAGCTATGGAATGTGCCCCAAGACCACTGTAAAAATAAAACGAATGGAAGATGGGCTCTTTACCCAAAGATTTATTAAAGACTTCGTGTGGGTAGTTGAGGAGATTTATATCGTTTAAAGACAGGTTTGTTCTTAAATGATTAAGTATAAATAAACGCTCTGGTTTATAAGATTTATTGTAAGAAATATGTAGAAATGAACAGGAAAAAACTTTGGATAAAACATAGCGTATTTTATTATAAAACAAAAGTTTAAAATTATAGAAAATATTTTGGAAAAAAAAATCCAAAACGTTAGAGGTAAGCAATAATTTAATTTTATAATCGGCGTTGAACAGCATACCCAATTCTGAATTTACGATTGACAATATTCAACTCCGCAGCTTTGTAATTTTGAACTTAACCCAGAAGACATCGGAACAAACCTGGGATTAAGCAAATAAGAACAAATAAGTCTTCGTAGAGAACTTTTTGATGGAATTTACCCGCATTTGCGCTACATGGAAAGAAAAACCACGAAACCCCATAACAGTTAGCCCGACGACAAAAAGATTCTACCACTGAGGATATTTTACGTCAGTGTTGTGAGCTGTGAGCAGAATTCCATTCCTTGAGCCACCATAGCTCAATCATAAGCAATTAATTTTTGATAATTGATAAATTTTAGAAAGATAGAAATTTTTTTAGATGGAATAAGTGAGAATTAAGGCCATCCTATCCAGCCTAAAAAAATGCTATTTGTTGCGTTTTTGTTTGCTTAATTAATTGGCTTCGAATGTATCTAAATTTAAACATTTCAACAAATTGATAACCATGCAAATGGCTCGACTAATTGGCTTTGAATGTATCTAAATTTAAACATTTCAACAAATTGATTACCATGCAAATGGCTCGATTAATTGGCTTCGAATGTATCTAAATTTAAACATTTCAACAAATTGATTATCATGCAAATGGCTCGATCACATACATCACGAACAGAAAGATTTTGAGAATACAATTTTTAGGATGCACTACTGTACCGTGATTTTATCTTCTGTTTTAATGACCATATGATGTTCAAACTTAACCTTTGCTTCCAACTCACTAAACATTCGAGTAGTTCTGTAATGTATGGCACTTCTTGCAGAACATAGAAGGCAGTATTACGGGGTGTGTCATTATTATGTTAATTTGCATTACTACTGAATTCTAAATACTATTTATAATCTAATAAGACTAATTGAATTCTTCTATATCATACCAAGTAAATTAAGCAATTTAAATTATTCGTAAAAATCACATTCTTTTTTGATAAATATACTGCACTAATGTCTGCTTCATGTAGCACAAAAAAAATAAAAATTATCTTAACATAAAAAAAAAAAACATCACGACACAAATTAACAATAAACGTATCAACCCAAAGATTATTCCGGTTCTTGATATATCGGTCTTTCGGGCAGCAAAGTAATTTTATTTTATTTTACAGCAGTCGAAGAATTTTTGGGTAAACGATTATCAATGTACAAGTTCGTGGCCTTAAAAATTTTGAACTCAATCTACAACACAAGGAAACTCCTGAATCAACTATTGGGACAAACTAACCTTAATGGACGATTTTCAGACGAACTAACCTGCAGTTGCGTTAAATGGAGATGGAAAATAACGAAAATATTTAACGGTTAACCAGGCGGCAAAAATCTAACCAAGGATCAACCTACCACTGAAGAAATTTTAGGTCAGTATTGTAGTAGATGCAAGCCTGGGTCACTTCATTGGAAGGTGAGCGTTTCATCCCCTGAGCCAACGCGGCTCTCAGAAAAGTAATTTCATAACTGTCGTTGAACAGAAGACCCAATTTTGAGTTTACGACTACCAATGTTCAACTCCGTAGCCTTGCAATTTTGTAACCAATTCAGAAGACAAGATAACTCCTGGATCAAGTATTGGAAGAAATTTGCTTTCGTGGTTGACTTTTTGATGGAATTAACACGCATTTGCGTTACATGGAGAGGAAAACGACGAAAACCCCTCACGGTTAGCCTGACTGTAAGGGGACTCTAATTCATGATCAGCCTACCACTGAGGATATTTTATTTCAGCACTGTGGTCGGTGCAAGCCGGATGCGATGTTCATATCGAACAGACATAGCTGGGATTCGAACCCGGTTCACCTCATTTGAAGGCGAACGCCATCACGGTTCTCACGAAAAGTAATAATAGATAATAAATCTATAGCTGTCATAACCGTTTTGTCCATAAGGCTAGCATTGATAGAGGGAATACATTATCACTCTTTTCACGCCAAATATTTTTTACTAGAACTGTTTAAATTTTAATATATATATATATATATATATATATAGTATATATATATATATATATATATATATATATATATATATATATATATATATATATATATATATATATATATATATATATATATATATATATATATATATATATATATATATATATATTGCAAACATCGTTAAAAATGTTTAAAAATCACTATCATGATTTATGATTATTTCACAGTGGAATAAACAAGTTAGTGTCTTTTTTAATCACATTTTCCTATCCGGAAAAAACTTCAAAATGCTATTAATATTGAATATTGTTATGAATTTCAAAAAATATATTAAAATCAAGGCATATTTTTTTTTTTATAAATTCTTTTTATTATAGTTATTGATCTAGAGAAATTTCATCCTATAGAAAAGTATAAATTACATTCCTGTTGCCATAAACACTATAGATAACGACTATTTTCAGTATAGTTCGCAATTCTTCTACAGAAAGAGATAAAAACAAACAAACAAACACGAAAGGGTTGGAAATAAAATTGATCAGAATGAGATGCCGAGAATTTCCATTTGATCGATGAACAGTACACCAGCTGTTGAAGTGGAATTCCTTCTAAATAGGTGGCGAGATTTTTTATTTTATTTATTTATTCTCCCTTAACCAAACCTTCCCCCGACAGAGGGAAATAATAATGGAGCATTCCACTGCACAAGATATCATCCATTACACTGGATTCAGGAAAAGGGAATATCTAGGCCTCTTCAAATCCGCAAAGGATAATTTCAGGAAAAGTGATTAATGATGATTACCCTCCATTCTAAAATGCAGGTAGTCATTTTAGGAACGGATGATACCGACAAGAACCTAAATATTTTGTCGAAGTAGCAAACATTTGCATAAACACTGCTTTCCTAACTTTTTTTTTAACCTGTTCACCTTTTCGAAAATGACATGAAATACAATAAAAAAGGAAAACGCGTAATAGAAAACTCATAATTATTATGTTGAAAATTAATAAAAATACGTTGAATTGTTTTGAGAAATTTTGTTAACTACTCGAGGCAAATGAGCTTAATATAATACATTTCCTTAAATGAGTTGAAACTACTTTTCGGAGCTACTTAATGGCATATGTTATCTTGAAAGCCATCAAGATAAATTAGGCACCAAAGTTGCAAACTCGATAAACGTCACCCAGAAACTTTAACAAGAACAGAAGTAAACAGCTGTTACAAGAGTAATTTTCAGTGCGAGTAAATAATAATAATAATAAATGAATAATGAATGACAAGCGAATAGCGTAAATATTATTTATAAATAGCGGCAAGCTTTTTCAGAACACCAAACAATTGGTTTTTTAAAACAAAATTGCCATAATAACACGCAAAATGCAATAAAAAGTACATCATACTAAACATTCTATTTAACTAATTAGTGAAACTATCCTCATAAACAAATCGATTAGTTGTAGGAGCATTACGCACATTTTTAAAAAGAAAATAGTTAAATATAATTCCTGAAACTTTACCAACCAATCTCAAAAGCCCTTTTTTTTTCTTCACTAATCATAAAACAATAAATCCTTTTATGCATAATTACATTGATTTATGATTTAATAAAGTGATGCTGATTCTATTTTAACGCTCATAGCAAAAGCAATAAAAAAGAAAACAGTTGTCAAGCCACTTTTCTCGAAATTTATTGTGAAGCACTTACGTTTTTATTATTATTTGCACGACAGAATACAAAATAGATAATCCAAAATTCCCAGAAGACTAAAAAAAATAAGATGTGAATTTATTGATTGTTGTAATAATAACTGCACAATAAACTTGAGTATTTCTTTATCTGTTGACAAAACTATAGTTATTATTCATTTTTTTTAGGTGTGTTACGTAATAAAAAAGTGTTGAATTGTATGTTTATTCAGAATAATTTTGTAATTTTATAAACAGAAATAAACATAGTTGCGAAGTAATTACTGAGATTTATTTTTGACCCTTTTTAAAAAGACTGTTAAACATAAGCAGTGCTATGGTGCAGTTTACTATATATATATATATATATATATATATATATATATATATATATATATATATATATATATATATATATATATATATATATATATATATATATATATATATATATATATATATATATATATATATATATATATATTCAAATAAACAATAAAAGCAGGAAAAAGTAATAAAATAAAAGAAATGTGTGTTTGTAAGACAGCACATCTTCAGGGGACACACTGCCTACAAACACACGGGAGCCTTTCTGTTGTCAGTGGAAAAAACAAAACTGACGGTGCCCCGACGGACAAAAAAATAATTAACCAGCAAACACTACTTAAAGGTACACATAGAACTACAAAAAATAAAACGCCTACTTATGAATAAATGTAGGCAGTGTGTCCCCTGCAGAAGTACTGTCTTGCAAACACACATTTCTTTATTTTATTACTTTTTCCTGCTTTTATTGTTTATTTGAATATCTAAATTAAAATAAACCAAATTTGGTTTTAGCTGCTCTCCCATTTCGATTTAATGTTTTAACTGTTAATTTACTTCTTTATCTCTTTTGTTTTTGTAAATTGATTCATTTTCTGATTTTTATGTATGTATGTATGTATATATATACATACATACGATAAAGATATATATATATATATATATATATATATATATATATATATATATATATATATATATATATATATATATATATATATATATATATATATATATATAAAATAAATACATGAAAACACGAAGAAAGTTACTAACTATATATATATATATATATATATACACTGGTTATCATAAATTAAGGAAAAATCACAAAAATAGCGATAACTCTTTCAAAAGTAAGCCAAACCGTGCAAAATTTGCATATGTTGTCCACTAAGAGTAGCTGAGTAAAATTGCAATATGCAAATTAGTGGCGCTGCACTCGGCTTACGTCATCTGCCTGGAGCATAAAAGTCCAAGTTTGAGAGAAAGCACACAAATTTTACTGTGATTGCGACATTGAAAATCTGAGATAGCCAATTCGTAATAATGACCTCTAGGCATCAATTGCCTGAAGAACTACGATGGAGAGCCATCGGGAGACTAGAGGCAGGGCAGAGTCAATCAGAAGTGGCCAGATGGCTAAATGTGAGTCCATCTGTGGTTCATAGACTTTGGAGGCAATTTCAAACCACAGATTCGGCATCTAGGAGGTTCAGTCAAGGACGGCCAACTGTTACGACCAGTGCCGATGACCGATATTTGACATTAAGTGCACGCAGGAATAGAACCGCTACTCCGACACATCTTAGATCCTCTCTTGCTGCAGCCACCGGAAGGTTGGTGTCAACGTCAACTGTGCGCAGAAGGCTCCACGAAGGTGGTCTGTATGCGAGACGACCAGCCATTTGCGTGCCGCTCACATCACGCCATAGGAGAGACCGTTTGCAGTGGGCCCGACAACATGTCCACTGGACGTCAGATCAATGGAGGCCTGTTCTCTTTACGGATGAGTCCAGGTTTAGTCTAGAAAGTGACAGTAGACGTTATTTGATATGGAGAGAACCTGGGACCCGTTATCATCCATCAAACATCCGTGAAAGAGATGCATACGGAAGAGGCAGTGTCTGTGTTTGGGGAGGCATATCCTTAGGAGGGCGCACATACCTCCATGTCTTTCCAAGGGGAACCGTGAATGCTCAGGTTTATCGAGACAACATCCTTGATGCTTATGTGCGCCCATATGCCGGGGCAATTGGTGATTGCTTCCTGTTACAGGACGATAATGCAAGACCACACAGAGCTCGCATTGTTGATGATTATCTTCAACAGGAAACAATTACTCGCATGGAGTGGCCAGCTCGATCCCCGGACTTGAATCCTATCGAGCACGTTTGGGATGCTCTAGGGAGGCGTGTATCTGCCATCAATCCGCCCCCTCAGACCCTTGCCACGCTTGCAACTGCTTTACAAGAGCAATGGCTCTCACTTCCTATTGAACTGATAGACCGCATAATTGAAAGCATCACACATCGCTGTTTGTGCTGTATTGCTTCTAGAGGCAATCATATTCCATATTAAAGGTACTTTTTCTATTGCAAACCGATACTTCCAATTTGTTTATTTTATACATGTGCTAATTTCTATACTACTATTAATGTCTGATAATTTCTTTTTATGTTGTTTAATACCTTACTATGTGTTGTATATTGTGGGTAAGTTTCATAAAATTCCATGTGTAATTTCTTGAGTTATCGCGATTTTTGTGAATTTTCCTTAATTTATGATAACCAGTGTATATATATATATATATATATATATATATATATATATATATATATATATATATATATATATATATATATATATATATATATATATATACAAAGTCCAGTCACATTAATGTGACCACCCCCTATCTTCGACGTCAACGTGAAATAACCAATCACAGAAGGCAGGTGGCAGCATATTACAGTAGAGTGCATGTAAAGGATGTCCTAGGGCATCGGAAAGCATTTCAAGCGTTGGCGTAATGCAAAAACGTAGCGATTTATCCGACGTCCAAAAGGGTATGATTATTGGCTTTCGGGCCAAGTGTGGAAGCATTTCGGAAACGGCCAATTTTGTGAACTGTTTTCGTACCACCGTGTTGAAAGTATACCGTGCATGGTAAAATGGCACTATCCAAAATCAGCGGCGTGCCACATGCGGTGCACCACGGGCTATAGATGGCAGAGGCGAAGGAAAGCTACGGAGACGCTTTCGGGTGAATAGACGTGCAACTGTTGAGCAACTGACCGCCCAGATGAACCAAGGGCTACCAAGTGTGTATCCTCAACAACGGTTCAGCGAATGTTGCTGCGCATGGGCCTCCGTAGCAGAAGCCTGGTTAATGCATCTATGCTGACTGCTATTCATCGGCGACGAAGGCTGGAATTGGCATGCCAGTACCGCAACTGGACGTCCACAGAGTGGCGACAGGTGGCTTTATTCGATGAATCACGTTTTATGCTCCATCGGACGGATAAACGCTGGCGTATACAGCATGAAATGTCTGAAAGCAAACACCCTGCAACAATTGCCGAAAGGATCCAGGCTGGAGGAGGGAGCATTACGGTTTGGGGAATGTTTTACTGGCATTCACTGGGTGCACTCATCATTGTGGAAGGAGCGATGGATCAGCACTAGTGCGCATCTGCCCTTGCGGACCATGTCCACCCCTTCATGCGAATGATTTTTCCTTAGAATGATGGCATCTACCAGCGGGATAATGCGAGGTGTCATACAGCTCACAGTGTATGTGCGTAGTACGAAGAGCACAAGGATGAGTTTACCGTACTTCCCTGGCCAGCAAACTCTCCGGATTTAAACCCAATCGAGAATCTGTGGGACCACCTCTATCGGGTTGCTCGCGCCACATATCCTCAACAGCGTAATTTAGCGCAGCTGGCCATGGCACTGAAGTCGGCATGGCTCAATATCCCAGTGAACACCTTCAGAAATCTAGCTGACTCTCTTCCTGCACGTCTCACAGCGGTCCACTCTGCCAAAGGTGGTTATTCTGGCTTTTGACAGGTGGTCACATTAATGTGACTGGACTGTGTATATATATATATATATATATATATATATATATATATATATATATATATATATATATATATATATATATATATATATATATATATATATATATATATATATATAAAAGTTCAAAATGAAGAATAAAACAAAGAGAAATTAAAGACATATGAAAAAAAGGGGGGAAATAATAAGTAAAAAGTAAAAAAATAACGAACAACAGTTTAAAAAAAAGGGGGGGGGGATAAAATTTTATTTAGAAAACCGGGAAAAAAAGATATAATCTTTTCATCAGTGCTATGCTGTACGGATATAATCGTGTGGGCTGATGAAAAGATTATCTTTTTTTCCGGCTTTTTAAATAAAATTTTATCCTTTTTTTTTTTAACTGTTGCTTGTTATTTTTTTACTTATTACTTATTATTAGCCCCTTTTTTTCATATGTCTTTAATTTCTCCTTGTTTTATTCTTCATTTTGAACTTTATATATATATATATATATATATATATATATATATATATATATATATATATATATATATATATATATACAGGAAGTAGTACAATACATAATGGAGCAATTAGTTTTCTATTTTAATACTTCAGTTGCGGACACATACTTACGATGGTTTATGTGATTTAATGGCTGCCTAACAGATTTTAAATTACTAAAATTCAATGCATAAAGACAGTATCTCTTGAAGATAGTTAAAGTTAAAATCAAAGCACTTCCGCGCGAACAAAGCCGCGCACAACTATTAGCAAAATCTGGTTAATATGTTGTTTAAAACTAATTAGGGTGTTAGGATTGGAGAAGGAATTCAAGTATCAGAAAATTAAAATTAAGTTGTGGTCTGCTTTCCACTTGGTTACCATTAAAGTTTTATATGCTGTACAAGGTCAGAGTTGGCCAAAAATGTAATCGATTACATTTTTTGATTACAGTAATCAATTACTTGTAATCATGATTACAATTTTCAAAAATTTTGATTACAGCTGTAATCATGATTACAATATTGATTACAGTAATCAATTACTTGTAATCGTGATTACAAAGTTTGATTACAGCTGTAATCATGATTACATAGTCGATTACAGTAATCAATTACTTGTAATCATGATTACAATTTACAAAAAATTTTGATTACAGCTGTAATCATGATTACAATTTTGATTACAGTAATCAATTACTTGTAATCATGATTCCAAGTAATTGCGATTACAAGTAATCACAACAAAAACGATTACAAGTAATTATGATTACAAGTAATCAAAATATATGATTACATGTAATTTGATTACATGTAATTATGATTACATGTAATCTAATTACACGATTACAAGGCTATTGTATTCTTATAAATAATTATATTTTACAGTAGATAGTAGAATGTATTTTATAATGATACATTTTGCACGTATTAACATGTACTGCATTTTGTACGTATTTGTATACGTACAAATGAATGTAACTGAAATGTATGTACATATGATTTTATCTAGTGCATATGTTCAGACATTTTAGTATCACACACATGTACATACACTTATATTGTAGGTATAAAATATATGTACGTATGTATATAGATAATAATTACGTATGTATGTGCAAACAATGTAGGCATGTACATTTATACACAATGAATATATGCATTTTATGCAAATATTTGTGTATGTAAAATGTATATCTATGTTCATGTACGCATGTATATACAAGTACTTGTGTTTGTACGAACATACATACATTGTCTGTACAATGTATGTCCCATGCATGAATGTGCAATTTATTTATGAACAGTACAATATATGTATGCATGTACAATATAGGTATATCTGTAGGATGTACAATATATGTATGTATACATGTATATGATATGCATGTCCAGTGTATTTATGTACATGTACATAATATGTTCATGCTCAATGTAAGTATCCAAATATGCATAATACATTTGTGAACTATTGTACGTACATTGGGCGTATTTATATTTCACATATATTCATACATGCATTCGGCATGCATAACGTACGCACATACACACATTTGAGATGCATATATTGTACAGATGTATATACATATAGCGTACAGATGTATATACATATAGCGTACAGATGTATATTCATATAATGTACATATGATGAAATGAACATATAATGTTCATATAATGTACATATGTGTGTACATATACAGTACGTATGTGCATAAATATATTGGGCATAATTCTTTCGTACAAATTTTACATGTGTACATGCATGCTATCCCTATCTATGCATATGGTGCAATGTATATATGTACAATGAATGTATCCACGCATGTACAATAGACGTATGTTCCATGTATGCATATCCATATGTACTATATATGCACGTACAATACATGAATGTATGTACATACATTGTACATGCGTACATACATTTATGTCATTACATTTATGTCTAAATATGTGTACAATGCAATAAATAAAATGCATGTAAGTTAACTTTTAATGACTCAAGCAAGTTAAATGACAAAATCAAACGATATTTAAATTTAGTTTTCAGCTTTAATTGTTCTATATCATTTTGAAATTCTCTGAATAAAAAATTATTTTCAGGTATTTTCATGAAATGTTTGACAATACAGATTTATTTTTTTATAACATAATGCATGATTCATAGAAATTTTTCAAATGGTAAGAAAAACGGTAAATTTTATGTGTGGAATTAATATTTAGAAATTCCAAATAAAATTATCGTTTGCTTTCTAAAAAATATGAGGTCGAGTTTCATATACCTTAGAATAATTTTAAAACAAATTTTAATAACTTTACTCATATAAATTTTTTTAATGTATGCACATAAATGTGTATATTGTAATTACATATATTTAAATGTACGCACGTATTTGTACATTACTTGTAATTATGTACATGTATACGTTGTATGCACATGCATACATTGTGCATATAACTATTTTTTTGTACATCCATGCATTACATGCGCATAAGTATTAACAAAGTATGTAGTTATACAAGCACATATGTAAGTTGTACATAAGTACATACTTTGCGTGCACATACATCGATGTACATATAAATATGCATGTATACATGTACGCATTTTATTTACGCAACTATGTGCATATATTGTACCTTTAAATAACATTTTTACATATTGTACGCAAATAAGTACAATTTTATATACAAACGTACATTGTATATACGTGCTATTATCGTAAATTTATACAATATATGCACTTAAGTACATAAAAGCATGCAAACGCATAAACATTATTTTCATATACCTTCATACATGCATTGTCTATGTATACAAAGATACAAAACATTGCCTTTTTGTACAAACTAACATACATGCGTACATGTATCATAAATGCATAATTATATGTACTAAACATATGCGCATTGCATTAAGTATATTACAATATAATTATGAATATTGTACGTACAAACAACGTTTGTGCATACATTGTATGTATAGGAATCGCAAATTGTACGTTCATGCGTGTGTACATTCTATGTACATAAAAATATGTAAACACATGAATACTTACATAAAAAATTTGACTATAGTATACAATCGTAATAACTTGTAATCGTATAGTTTGATTACAAGTAATCACAATTACATGTAATCAAATTACATGTAATCATGATTACATGTAATCATATATTTTGATTACTTGTAATCATAATTACTTGTAATCGTTTCTGTTGTGATTACTTGTAATCGCAATTACTTGTAATCATGATTACAAGTAATTGATTACTGTAATCAAAATTGTAATCATGATTACAGCTGTAATCAAAATTTTTTGAAAGTTGTAATCACGATTACAAGTAATTGATTACTTGTAATCGTGATTACAAGTAATTGATTACTGTAATCAAAATAGTAATCATGATTACAGCTGTAATCAAAATTTTTTGAAAGTTGTAATCACGATTACAAGTAATTGATTACTTGTAATCGTGATTACAAGTAATTGATTACATAGCTGTAATTATCTGTAATCAATTACAGTTGTAATCGATTACTGTAATCAACGGCCAACTCTGTACAAGGTAATGTTGAAAGGTAGCCAAGTTGTTCGCCAACGGCGACTAATAAATATAAGGAAATAAAATTATTTTAAGTAGCTTGATCCCGTGTTACCGTGTGACAATAGAAAATCCTTCTACTGGTCGTCCAAAATACTTTTTATATAAATTGTAAAAGAACGGAAACGTAATTTGACAAAGTAAACTGAATTTAGCAAATACGGGAATAGTTTAAAAATTCCGTATGAATGACAACAATACTTCTTACAAAATATGAATTCTAAGCATTTTGTTTGTTACATTTAAAAAAAAAAAGTTTTTAGGGACATTTTTCTTTTAACATCGTTTACAATAGGCATCATTTTTACAGAAATAAACCGTTGTGTAAAAAGTATCTCTATCGAAAAGTTTTATCCATGTCATAAATATATATGCAATTTAATATTAAAAATAAAAAACAATCACTGTATACATGAAAGAGCCATTGTTCTTCGCCAAACCATTAAATTAATACCAACTGGAAGACAGCTGCAAAAGAAATACAATTTTTCTATTTCAAATAACATGACGCAAAACGGATAGCACTGGTTAAAAATAAATAAAAAATAATAACTTTTCTGGATTTCCAGTGTAAGAAAATACTTTTCTTTAGGGAAAAAAAGCAAAAAATACCATGCAATAAAAAACGAAGCTACATTTAAAACTATATAAAATTATAAACTCCACACTTTTTAAGCATACAAATGATTAATTATATTATTAGAATATGAAGATTTTTATTTAAATAATTTTTTTATGTAAAAAACAAGCAGTTATTGCTGGCAAGTTTTAATTGACTTTTAAACACGATTTATCACCAGTAAAATCATCAGTTAATGATAGTTTGTGGCTCCAAGGCCTATAAAACTGTTTCACTACAGTAGCAGACGCTGTGCAGCGAAACTCGGAAAGCGATTCAACCAAAAAGTGAGAAATATCATACAAAACGTTAATTGGTAAGTGGTGTTTAAAAAAGTATTTTTATTACATAAAAAATTTAACACACAAGCCAACAACTGAGGTTATTTGTTTTAGATAAATAAAGTCTATAAGTTCAAACGAGATTGCTAGTTGCATTCCAAACCCTGTAAAACTGTTTCACTACACTAGGAGACGTTGTGCAGCAAAACTCGGAAAGCGCTTTTACCAAATGAGGGGAAATATCACATAAAACGTAAGAAGGAAAGTAAAAAATACGTTAAATTGTAATTCCATTTTAAACATGCCTTATTACCTAAGAAAATAAAAATTATCGCACATAAGTCACAACTAAGGTTAATTGTTTTATATAAATGAAGTCTTCAAATGAGATCGCTAGTTGCATTCTATACCCTGTAAAACTGTTTCACTACACTAGGAGACGCTGTGCAGCAAAACTCGGAAAGCGCTTTTACCAAATGAGGGGAAATATCACATAAAACGAAAGGAAGAATTTAAAAAATACGTTAAATTGTAATTCTAATTTAAATATGCCGTATTACCTAAGAAAACAAACGTCGAGTACTGAGGAATAGAGAGCTTTTGCATTGTGTTTGTCTTACTTTAACCGCAATGCTCTTAATTTCTATCCCTTTGCGAGATTGTGATTTGTAGAGAAAATTTAGGCTTGCTCTGTGAAACTCTAATAACATTAACTTAGAGGAAGACGTGTGTGTGCATAACACTTCACAAAATTTCTCTTAATAAATAACGTTTTTGACGAAATGCAAACATATCACCTAACAACAGCAAAGGTACTCATTTTTTTTTTTTCATTCACCATAATTTCATTCAACATAATAACTGAATAACATAAAGTTGAAAACAGAAAAATCATTTTATCACACTAAAGGATGCTCAGTAGAGAACAAACAAATTTCCTGTTAAATAAATTATTTAAAAACGTCTATAAATATGAAAAGGAAAGAGCTAAAAATATTTTTCTTCTACACAAAATTCGATAAAATGCAAGACATTCTCGCCTCGAAAGAAATTAAGTTTATGTAGTTATTACAACTAATAAATAGATTGGCCGTACTAATCCTTTAATCTATCTAAAAGAATTTTATTAAACACGTTAGATTTTGTTCACAAATAAAAATCAAGTTTCTACAATTGAAGAATTAGTTGTAAAAAAAAAAATAAATAAAAAAAAATACAAAACACTGAGCGCGTAAAGTTATATCAATGTAACATTTTTGAAATTATTTTAGTAGCTGAGAATGACAAAAGAAATAAATCATGCAAAGCATCTTTCCCTCCTGAAAGAGATTATCTTAGTTCATTACGGTTTGAATAAACTAGAATCCAACTATTAAATTATAAGATGAATTTAGGCAGTAAGCATTGAGAGAAATTTAAAAACAATAATTTAAAAAAGCAATACGTTTTAATTGATTTCAAAATGTTCTTTTAAGCTGCAAGAGGGTAATTACGGAAGAATAAAATTGCACTTTTAAAAAATAATGTGTAGTAGTAGCTATAAGGTCATTATTTTTTTTAATTTATTGATTTGTGCATTTTATTTGGATATTGAAGTCAATAATATCGGAATTATTATCTACAGATGAATCGCCAGAAGCGAATTAGTATACACCACTTCTATACAGTAAAACATTGGCATTCTTAAATAATTAACAAAAGCAATAAAGCAAGAACACTACTCCCAAAGCTATTATAAGTAGTGGTGCGCTTATAAGTAGCAATGCCAATTTTCAACTCTATGAAACTGTTTCACCGTTTTAGAAAACGCTTAGCAGTAAAACAAGCATACAACTCCTAACGCTATTATAAGTAGTAATACATCTAGAACAGGGTTTTCCAACTTACATGAGGCCGCAATTAAAAACACCAGTCAAATGGCGGGCCACAACTTTATCAACACATGATATTCATTTATCAAAACATGATATAACCATTCATTACCTCCTTTATTCATTTTAAAACTTACAACTAAACTTTAAAACTAACATGCGTAAATAATTTCGTCCAAAATTAGTGGTTTCAAAAAGTTAAATCGAAGAATTTGTTCGAGAAAATTTCTGATACACACATGCTAAATTATATTCACAAAATACAAAAAAAAAACGAAATAAAAAAAAGAGCAACGTACACGATTATTTTTGTATTAGAATAAATATTTTCTTGGAAGCAAAACCTGAGAAAAATTTTTTTTTGCATCGTTGGTATGATAAATTTCACAGAAACGAAGAAATTATTTTTTTTTTCAAAGAAAGAAAAGTAGAACCCATAAAGATTTTTTACGAAAATTGTCTGCAAAAAAAATAAATTTTAGTTCGCGGGCCACAAAAAAAAGGCTTCACGGGCCGGATGCGGCCATCGCGTCGCCAGTTGGGAACCACTGATCTAGAAGTAGCAACCATTAAGCTTGAGTCCTAAAACGTGAAGATCCGATCAAAAGATATTCTAGGTAATCTTCTTTTTTTATTGTGCGCACTGTACACCTAAAAGCATGAGCAAAAACGCCTGATTCAACACTATAAAACTGTTTATCCACAATAGAAAACGCTTAGTATTGAACAAAAATGAAACTCCCACCGCTGTTATAAATAATAAACCTAGAAGCATAATTAAAACCGCTTGCTTTTAGCTCTGCAAAACTGTTTCCCTGCAACAGATAGCGCTCAGCTGAGAAGCAAAAATAAAACTACAACACTGTAATAAATAGTACACTAAAAATATAAGTAAAAATACTTGCTTCTAAGACTGTAAAACTGTTTCGACGCAATAGAAAACACTTTGCAGAGAAGCCAAAATACAACTCCAACGCTGTTATAATTAATTCATCTTTGTAGCATAAATAAAACAGCATGCTTTTAGTTCTGTAAAACTGCTTCCTTGCAACAGAAAAACCTTAGCAGTGAAACAAAAATACCCTTAACGCAATTTTGATTAATATACACTTAAAACATGAAACGTAATTTTTTTTTCTTCACTTTTTCCAAATGTCCGAATTTATTCTTAAATTGAATCTTTCAGTTAATTAGAAAATTATAACTCAATAATTATAAATCAATGTAAAGTAAATTTATAATGTTAGGTGAAATAGTATTAAGTGACATTAAAAGGAAAGTTTCCATCTTGTTCATTCTAAAAAAAAAAAGGATCTATAAAATGAGAAGAAACATAAATACCTTTAAAATAAAATTTAAAAAAAACAGGTTTAAGATTACTATTTTTTTAAGCTCATTCTTTCAAAGACACATATTTTAGTTTTGAGTAGTTTTAAAAAAATGTATATTTTTGGGATAAAATATTGAGAATAAATAAAGATCCCAAACAAATCGGGAGAAATTGTAAAGCGGAAAATATAAAGCTAACATATCCGAAAACACAACAACAACAACAAAATTTATATCAGATGGGGGTGGAATTTATCCCAAACCCAAACAACTTACTCAACCATTTGTTCGGGTAAACAAAGACCAAAATCCAAATGCAAACCACGAAAATATCTCAAACGAAAAAAAAAAAAGAGAAAAAAAAAGAAGTTGGAGAGGAAGAAAAACGATCGAATTGCTAAAGAAACTGTGAAAAAAATAATAGAGAGGATGAAAAAAATTACACCACTCTTCCCTCATTTTAGTAGTGTTTGCATTATACAGAACATTAGCGCTGATGGGGAAGATAGAGACTGTTTAAGGAGACAGAAAACTTAAGGTAGCAAAAGTATAAAATGCAGAAAAAAATGCAGTTCAGAAGTGTTAAAATATTTTTAACAAAAGTAACAAAATAAACAGCAATCATAATAAAGAAGTAACAAAATAAACAGCAATCAAAAAAAATTTTTAATGAAAACAATTAAAATAAAGAATGAAAAATAAATACAAATAAATAAGCAAATAAAAATAATATTAATAAAATAAAAATATATATATACATATAAAAGAAGCTGCGAAATAAAATATTTTATTTATTTATTTTCGCATAACGAATTTGTTAAAATTTTATTGATAACAAACAATTTATTGTCTATTTCACTATCTAAACACGAGAAGCATTTACAATTATTAATATTTTTTTCCAGTGAGCTTTGTGTACGGGTGAAAAAAATAAACTTCCGAAAAATTAAATTGTAATTCAATAATCCTTTAATTTACGACTTATAGAAAGTCTGTTTAATTACAAAAAACTGTAAATATATAAAAAAAAATTATTTTAGTAAAAAACCAATGTAAAGCTATATAAAGTGAAATATCAGCAACAATAATAGCATGCATGAAATCAGTCGATAAAGCTCATTACGGCCTGTTGGTGACAAAATATAAAAGATAATTTTGTTTATAATAATTAATAAGTTAAACTATTTCTACAAAAAACCACAAAGACATATACTTTGAAAACAATGAAAATAAATTGCGTCTGATATTTGACATTTAATAATGAGTACACAATTATATATAAGAATAGTTTTGGTTTATTTAAGTAACTGCAGAGGACACAATTCAAATAATTAATAATATTAAGAATTTTCGTAACAACCATATTTATCAAAGCAATAAGAGAAATGAAGAAATATCTATACATCTAAATACCTATCCGGATATACATATATCTAAAGGAAAGTAATAAATGACTCGAATCGGCTAACTATTTTTATTGAGCAGGCAAATCACATAACATGATCCTCATCAAAGAGTCAGATTTTTTTTCAGCTGTCACATCGGCATGAATTAAATAAAGGTCATTATTCATTGTTTTTTTTTTAATTTCTTTTATTAATGAAGATCAAAAACTTAACAATAAAAGAGGTATTTTAATCTTTTATTATTATTGAGTATTTAATCAGTTACATTCAACTTCTATTAATAGATTTTAGACATGAAAATGTCAAATCAATAAGTGTAATTTAATTAACAGAAAATAACAATTTAAAATTTCAAAGCAACGTTGAGGATTAACTATCACTTCATTGTTAATTGAGCTATTTTGTGATAAAACAAATGCTGCTTTAAAGCAGCCAAAAAATAAATTAAAATTCGGAGCAAGGATTTCCTGTCTATTTTAAAAATGAAATTCAAAGGCTTTTTTAAAACTGTTCATTCTTTAAGGACCACTAGTTTAAACTCAATACACAGAATTATCTAATTGCTTAAATAGAAAATCATTAAGTTTTTTTTTTTTTTTTAAACGCTCCTAGGAACAATTTACTTATTATATTAACCAATGAATTTAGATAGCACCACTAAATGACTTTAGAATTGTGAAAATTACAACTTGAAGTGTAAATATATAAACATGAAATCAAAATTCATTTAGGATTATTTTTTTTTTTTTAATTTTAGACAGGGTATTCAAAAATAGCTTTAATATCTTTATATGGCATAAAAACGAATTCGAAAAACACCGTTTCTCATTTTTATTATGTATATTTATATACATATATTTTATTTATATTCTTATTGGACAAAAATATTCACATGGTACGGTTTCTTAATTAACAATAAACCGGATTCCGTTGGTGGTATAAAACATTAAATTTAATAAAAGTTACAAAAATATTTCTTTACTGTAAATTAATTATTTGTTTCTTACTTAACGGCATTTTACAGTAATATTTACTTACATTCCTAAATCTCTGTTATTATTGTTTTTTCTTTGATAATTATACCAAACTAAACGTTTGAAACTAATTACAAAGTAATTCCTTCATTTTCAAGTAATCCTATATTACACTGTTACACAAACTATTATGATGAATATAGTTAAATCAGTATCTAAACTTACTGTTTTATACTTATCAAAAGCCTAAGAAATATTTACTGTAATAATACGTTTTATACAAAACTGTCATATGCATTTTAAAAATTAAATAAAAAATTGTAAAACATTATTAGGAGATAACTTTTTTCACTATTACTAAACAATCACTTGGGAGAAATCAAAAATTAAAAAATAATTAAAATAACGAAAATGTATATGGAGTTGCTGATACGGTAACCTCGCAAAATGATTAGGTCTAAATTTCAGCTCAATAAAATTTGGAACTAAATCTAAGGAAACAAATTTAGGACAATACAATAAAAAGGCTCAGGGGATAGAGTGTTTGCCTTCCAAAGAGGTGAACCTGGTTCGAATCCCGGAGACGGCTGGTCGATACAAATCCGCATCCGGCTTGCACGGACCACAGCGCTGACAGTGAAATATCCTCAGTGGTAGACGGATCACGTGACCCTTAGCCGTCAGTCTAACCGTGGGAGGTTCTCGTGGTATTCCTCTCGATGTAACCCAAATGCGGGTTAGTTCCATCAAAAAAAGTCCACCACGAAGGCAAATTTCTCCCAATGCTTGATCCAGGATTTCCTTTGTCTTCTGGATTGGGTTCAAAATTTCAAGGTTACATTAATTAGTAAGAGTAAACCCAAAAATTGGGTCGGCTGTATATATATATATATATATATATACAATAAAAAATTTCGTGACTTTTTTAAAGGAAGAATTTTTAATTTCGGTGTTAGGAAATAAAAATTACTGCGTAGCAATTGTGGGAGTTGGTCAGCGATGAAGGTAAAGAGAGGCAAAATAACAATAAATAAAATAAAAGTTTACAAAACAAAAACATTTAAGGGAACATATTAACTCCAATTCAAAACATAACACCATATTTGCTTCAGGGGGTAAACAAACAACGAACAACAAAACGGAGAATAGACAATTTTCTAAGTAATTTCTACATAATTCAACAATCTCTTGAAATAGAAGAGTACTACATGAGATTTCGAAGAATCACTACTACCCTCAAGATGGAGGGGAGAAGAGAAATTTGCTGAGACTTAATGATTTAATTAATAGTTTTCTCTAATGAGTTTTGTTTGAGATAATGGAGTTCAGAATTTTAACGAGTCTTCAAATAAGGGTTGTAGAGGTTCTATAAATGGGGGGAATTTTAAGTAATCGATTATTTGTATGCAGTCAGAAAGTTAAGTGAGCATGTGTTCTTAATTTGGGCACATAGCTAATCTAAAATATGAAAATAATTAAAATATTTATTGGTTTGTGCCAAAGTAATTTTAAAAGATTTACGTGGCATAGAAGCTCTTACTTCATATCAAACTACACATTTTGTAGGGAAAATTCTCAATGTATTAAGAGTTTACAGTTCCCTTATTAAAATTTATATTGAAGAAGTTCGCCCGAAAAGCTATTTTCAAGCATGCATAGCATACGAATATGTACAGTATACAGGGTATCCAAAATTCATTCATGAAGTAATTTTGATTTTTTTTGATTTTTAAAAAAGGATTTTTATTACAAGTAGTACACAACTATGCGTGAAACAGCACAAAGGAGCTTTTTTGCCTTATAAGTATTCTTAGGAGGAAATTTTGCACGATAGAAGCTAAAAAATCGTTGATACGGTTAATTAGTTATATTCTCTAAGACGTGGGTGTTAGAAGATTAATTGACAAAAACCTTTGAGTTTTTTTTTTTTTTAAAGAGGAAAAAAACTAATGAACAAAGTCTCACACCTTTAAATCGCACGACTTGAGCAACTACTCCTAATGAGCAAAGCGGGAAGTTACAGGACAAGGGAATGACACTACAGAGAACAAAATATTCCATAAAAATGCAATCGCAAAATTTTTAATAACCTTATACTATCGTATGACCCTCGGTATTTATTTGATACTTTTTAATAGAAAAAATGGCGTTGTTAGCGATCTTTATAACTATTGGGGCACCTGAAATTGATAAACTGACTCAAAATAGAAAACTAATGTCCCATTCTTTATATTCAAAACACACATTAATATTTATATACATTAATGACAATACAATTCTTTTTTCTTGCTTGTAACGAAATGCTTGACACTCTAATACACAACTTATGATATCTTATAAGTACATGTATTGCTCACCATTTAATATCTTAAAAAGCACAGATTGAACAAACATAATTAAAAATATATGATGTGCGATTTTTTTATATTTGTTATTCACTTGTAACTTTTAAATAGATAATAAATAATCACATTCTTTCTTTTTCTTTAATTATTATTGCTTTGATAATCATAGTATCCATGTGTTTTAATACGCAATGCATAAAATATTTAGGATAGTTGGATTTTTTTTTTTTTTAAACTTTACAAAGGAGAAGGGAAAACTGAAAACCAAATATTCGGTGAACTTCGAATTTGATAATTTGACGATTCTTGTTTTTTAAGAGAAAAAACAGTGATTTAGTAAAATATTTCCTTAGTAAAGAGAAAATTTCGGTGCATTTTGAAATCAAACACCATTAGTAAACAATAGCAATGTAGAGCAGTTTCCCTACAGCGCTTGATTTATATGTACACAACAATTATAGAAAGGGAAAACATTTTTTCTACATGAAATATATACAAACACTTTGTTTCATTTACTCTTTTAGCAACGATTAATACTTGAATGTAGACTAAAAAAAAAAAACTAGCATGCTTCAATATGCGATAAATGGATAATTATGCCACGCTTCAAATTTTTCAACACACAAAAAACTTTCAAATAATTAACATTGAATATTTTTCAGATATTTTTGGAACATTCAGATACTATTATGGATCATCGATTGAAAACAATGCTCCATAAAGTAATTGAAAATGATAAAAATTTATAATCATTCATCCAAACGGAAAGAGAACAGAATAGACTATATTTGAATGATTTTAAAAAAAAATATTTTTTACTCATAAAATGCCTAAAACCATTCATAAGGAAGCATTTTTAAAAGAAAATCTCGCATTTTCGATAAGATATTTGAAAGCGTTTTAAAAAAAAAAAAAGAGCCAAAACAACAAAAATTTCTACCTTTGGAAAATAAAATAAATAAAGAAAAAAAAATCCTTGAAGGGGCAAGTCTGATAAAAGAAGGGGTAAAAAAAAAATCCAGAGAAAACTGCTCACGTAATGACACCCACTTCAAAATTCCTTCCCTCTTCTCCCCTTTAATTGCTCTTCTTCCCAACTCCCACACTCAACCGCAATCGCACCGTCCGATATTTCTCCTCCAATCGCTATCACGCATCCTCAATGACGTCACATGATCCATCCTGATCTTCCTGGAGTCTGGGGGAACACCGAGATCACAGTGTTGGGGAGTCACAGGTATACATAGGTTTTGGGAGGCAAAGGATAGTAGTGTGTAGTTTTAACACATCTATATAAGGGATATAGTCGATTTTTTCCCCCTACTTCTCAAGCTGCCTCCTATAAAAATTACTCTAATATATAAAATATTAATAATATCTTATTTTTATTACAAATGACAGGGTTGGAAATATTCATTATTAATGGCCGTAAAAACACGTGGCATACGCGATGAATGGGCCTAGATTTTAATTTTAACTATTTTTACCTATTTGTCTTCTGGGTGCTGAATTTATTTTTTTCGCAAGTTTGTGTCTCTCTGTGTGTGTGTTCAAATTGAATCCCTATTTACCACACCGCAATAGTTGGTTGCTGATTGCGGAGCCTTACTATTTTAAAAAGAAGGATTACTTAAACTGCCAAGGTAAGTGTCTGGAATATTAAAGAAAGAAAATTTCATGTGTTATTATATTTTCAGATATAAATAAATAAAAAAATATATATATCTTCAAGATCAACCACTAATATAGTGGGAACGAACAAGTACACTTTTTTAAAACAGGGTTCCCACTCAATTTCAGAAAGAAAAAAAAATTCCCTGACTTTACAGGTATTACTTTAAAAAAAAAAAAACAAAAAAAAAACACTTTGAATGAGGATGGAAACATGCAAGTTTGACTAAAATGTGAAATTTTCACAACAAATTGTTGTAATAAATGTCAGAATTATTTAACTTGAATCTCAATAACTGATTACAGTTACTAACAATTTTAAGACTGGTCATTTTCCAGGCATAATGAAGGAATTTTCCAGATTTCCGTAAAAGATTGCAACTTTTCCTAAATATTCAAAGATTTTCAGAGTCAAAATAAAATTCCCTGACAATTCCTGGTTTTCCCTGATCCGTGGGAGCCCTATTAAAATAGGAAACATGTATACAATAATTTTTATTCGTTCTCAGGCAACGTCTAGAGATGAAATTCTGAAAAATAGGTTACTGTAAAAAATGAAAAAAAAGGGAGGGGGGAAAAAAACGGAGATAAAAAGGCAATAAACACTAATTTTTTACTAGCGTAGCAACCACTGGCGTATATATATATATATATATATATATATATATATATATATATATATATATATATATATATATATATATATATATATATATATATATATATATATATATATATATATATATATATATATATATATATATATATATATATATATTCATATATTCGTGGACGATTAGAATTTTTCAATGTTTCAACCATGAGGGAGCTCGAGGGATTTACTAGAGAAAAAAAATCTCAACATTAGTATCTCGAAACCATTTACTTTTTATTTATATTTATACATTTGATTATTTTCTGTAAATGGTGGTGTGACATGATACCTTATTAGCCAGCGAATTATTTAAAATAAATATATCCATTTTATTGCCAACACATATTTTTGACAAAAACTAGGATAAAATTGATTCCGTTAAAAAAAATATATAAATAAAATTACGACTATTTTTTTTTAGAGAAAAAGTACAACATTTCTTTTTCAGTCCGTCACTATGTGGTAACCTCTCTTTTTTTCTTTCAATCCCATGATAATAAATCTGTGTTTTGAGTTTTTAACTGCAGTTCTGTAAGTAGAAGATCAAAAAAAATGATAATAATTTCATTAGTTATCAAGTGTACAAGGAGAATTTAATTTTGATATATAGTATCCTGGATTGATGGAAAAAGATATAGCAAATAATTTGCAATTTTAAGATTTAAGAAAAAAATCGTTTTTCTTAATAAATTGCGTTTAATAAACAGATCGCAGCTGTCGTGTTTAAAAAAAATACAATAATTCGAGCAACAAAAAAAAAAATTCAAAAACTAATTATTCAAGATTAATGACTAATCAAAAGTATAATGAAAAAGCTTAAAGTAAAAATGTTTTAATATTTAATGAATGCAATAATTATCTGAGAACAGAAAATTAAACGATTTTTTAGCTGACAAACTAATTAAGATACCATTCGTTAAATCATACAAGACGAATAAATAAGGGGCTTTCTATACAATGTACTATAGTATAATTTTTATGTGACACCTTAAATAAAACAAGTATAGCCAAATGAGAGCAAGCAGTTAAATATATTTTTTAATGAATGAGAAATTAAGCTAAACCTAAGAAAGACAGTTTTAGAAGGTTTATACGGACTTAAGATTATTTTTATTAATGGATTGTCTTTTTTATTATTATTAATATTTTTGAGTTATTGGATAAACTCTTAAAATATTATTATAGCAAATTAATACTGATATTTGTTTAGATCAGGGATGGGCAAACTTTTTTGGTCGAGGGCCAAAAATCGAGAAAAAAAATGTTTGGTGGGACAAATAAAACTTTCAAAATTTAAAAAAAAAAGGGATATACAAGTTTTAATTTAAATATTTAGTGAGATGAATGAAATTGCGATTTCGTTTTTAAAAGTTCCTTATATTAAGGTTCGAAGTGAGATGTGCCTATTTTACGGAACAAGGCTAAATGCTTTTCTGTTAGTCCACTTCTGAAATGATTTTTTCTAAGGTTCAAAGTTGAAAACTCTTGTTCACATATATAAGATTAAGCAAACGTAGAGCTGATTTTCTGGGCATGAAATATTAAATTTTGGAAACCAGCTTTTGGTAATGATTTGTAAAACTTTGGCATATTTAGAAACAACTGCTTCAGATGATTGTCAGATTGTCCGCTCGTTGGATCTTAAAATGCGTAGTCTGCCAAATGTGAAGTACAATTTACCTATATTAGATTCCTCGAGAAAGACAAACGCTAGTTAGAGCCAATCTAAGACTATTCTATGAAGAACTTCTGCTTTCAACATTTTACCAATTGAAGCTGTCTGTGCTAACTATTTCCATCAATTTATGTTTTGTAGAACAAAAATAGAGAAAGTAAAAATGTCATCAGTACTTTGTTAAAAAAGGAAAAACAGAAATAATTTTAAATAGTTGACAAGAAAATGGATGTATATTGTTTATGCATATTGCCACTGATCGGCAAATTAAAATTATATCCGCGGGCCGGATAAAACCTTCCGGCGGGCCACAGTTGGCCCGCGGGCCGTAGTTTGTCCATCCCTGGTTTAGATAGTTAAATTTAAATTTGAAAAAAAATACGTTACAAACTTATTCGTACGTGCGTTGTAAAAAAAAGAGCTTAAATTAATATTTTTAAGGAATATCATACAATATTTTCTTACTTTTACCCTTACAATACGGAATTCCAGGGGTACTGCATCGTATCAAAAATACACAGAAAAAATTTCAAATCTTAGAACGGAATTTGAAAGAAGGTTTAAAGAATTAAAAATTCCTCGGAAAACAAATTTTGTTTGTTTTCGTCGATTTTCTCAATAAATATAGACTCAGTACCCAGTAGTATGCAAATGGAAGTGATTGAGATTCAGTGCGACACAAATCTGATGCCTGAATTTGATGAGTGGTTATGCCTGAATTTTACAAATATTTACCGGCAAGGTTTGAAAATACTCGAAAATTCGCATATGAAATTATTTCCATGTTTGGAAGTACTTATCAGAGCAAGCAATTATTATATTAACAAGCAATTATTATATTAACATTGAATTTTTTTTTTTTTTTTTGCGGCCCATCTAAAGTTAAGCATTGTTTATTTGGCCCAAGTTAGCTTTTGAATTTGACACCCCTGCCTTAAGAATTTAATTTTTTTCTGTCTGATTCAGCATTCATTATTTTAGCAATTTCATCATGATAATTCCATAGCTAATAGCAATTTGATGATGCTAATAACAATGCGAGATATTTTTATTGCTTTCTTAACTTTTCTTTCAGTTATTTATAAGCACTATTTAGTTAGCAAGATTTCTTGTGAATTCCTGGAGAAAATAAAAAAAATAAAAACTTATAAATACAGCCTAAGAAATCGTGAATTAAATCCCTCATTTTCCCAGCTCTAATAGACATAAAAATTGCATCTGGTTTTAGAAAAGTAGACACATACTTTTTGCATTATTATTTACCAATTAAACTTGGAAATAGCATGTCTATATTATAAACCGTAAAACACTTAAATGAGAGTCGTCGATAGGGTCGATTGATTAGCAGGATGATTTATTTTATTTCGAATTTTGTACATAAGTTACACACACAGAAAGTTCCATTAAAACTTTCACATGCATTGACTTCTCATTAACTTCTAATGAGTGCATTTTAAATTATGTATCTTTCATAATATCTTTATATTAATTTGACAACTTTTATGTTTCAGCGTTTTAATGATAATCTAATGTACTCAGCAATCTCAACATTTTCTCAAAGTCAAATTTAATGGGTTTCAGTGCCGTATTTGGCATATACAAGAATTTGTACATTAATCATGTAGATTCCATAGGTAATTAAGAGAGCTCTAAATTACAATTGAAATAGTGTTTTAATGCTAGAAAAGGACTAAAAAAATAATTTAATACTTTTTTTAATTATAGATAGAATATATATATATATATATATATATATATATATATATATATATATATATATATATATATATATATATATATATATATATAAATTATTTTATAACCGCTGTTGAACAGCCGACCTAATTTTTGGGTTTACGACTATTGATGTTCAACTCCGTAGCCTTGTAATTTTAAACCCAATCCAGAAGACATGGGAACTTCTGGATCTAGTATTAGGTGAAATTTTGCTTTCGTGGAAGAGTTTTTTCATGGAACTAACCCGCATTTACGTTACATGGAGAGGAAGACCACCAGAACCTCCCACGGCTAGCTTCACGGCAAAGGGACTCTAACCTATGATCCGTCTACCACTTAGCATATTTCAAGTCAGCACTGTAGTCAGTACAAGCCGGATACGGATTCGTATCGACCAGTCATCGCAGGGATACGAACCCGGTTTATATACACATATATATAAATTTATTGAATAAGCAAGTTATTTATTTCCAGAATATTTATCTTAATCAAATACTATGAATATTTTAATTTTTAAAAAGGTGGCCTTATCGAATTTACAGATAAGATACAGATATGATAAGATACAGATAAGATAAGATTGAAAATACATAACTTTTGAAGCAAACTCGACATGCCTCCAACGAATTCTGCAGTAATTCTTTTGTGAAATATAAATTGAGCCAAAATAGAAAGTTACTGTAATTGTTACTTCGCTTTATTCATGCAAAAATTTTAATAATTCACCATAAGTTTCGTTGTAAATTATTTTGGAAGCAATAAAAAACGAAAATAAATGATTAATTCTTTGTGTTTCTGTCAACTCTAAAAATGCATCGTTACAGGTCACAGTATAAGCCAATTTCTTTGGTGACTTATCCCTTCCAAAAAAAAAAAAAAAAAAAAAAAAAAAAAAAACATCTCAAAGATAATAAGCAAATGTGAATTTAACATCATTGAATATAAAATTATATTAAAACTTGAACTTCTTAAAATTAGCCTCATCAAGAGTTTTAGAGTATTACAGTAAAACTTGTGTAAGTTGACCACTTGTGGTGCATTGTTTTAGTGGTCAACTTAGACAAGTGGTCAACTTATAGAGGGGTCATTGTTTACTTTTTCGTTTCCTATATCATGTTGCTATATATTAAAATTTTTTTTTTTTTTTTGCTTGACGTAAAAATTTTATTCAGAAAATATGCAAATGAATATCTTAAGAAATGTGTTTAAACCTGAATGAACTTCAATTTGATACAAATAATTCTAATATTTAACAATTTTTTTTAAAAAAAATTATTTCGTTAATTATGCATGTGAAGTGTTTAATAAATATAATTTCTTAAAATATCAGAACACGAAAACATGTAATTTGAAAACTTTAACAAAATGAAATTACTTGAACACTTTAAAATTTATTTACTACACTTAAAGATCAAAGACCATAAATAAAGGATCAAAGCATATTTCAGAGCATTCATTTATTCAAATGCTCACTATTGCAACTGGAAGAGCAACTTTTCAACTAACACACTTGTTTTCAATGAACGGATGAAAGAAATGGTCAAAAGCTGACCCCTTACAGTTTCCCCTGATGGTCAACTCACAAAAGGGTTTAGATTAGCTTTTTTCACTATTTCACCAAACAAATGAAATTTTAACATACATTGCCAAAATGACAGAAAATTTTCTGAATTTTTTTTTTCTGGTCAACTTATGAGGGTTTTAGAATAGAATTTCATAATACTCCTAGACAAAATTGACTTATTTCAGTGGTCAACATACAAGATAGACAGGTGGTCAAGTTACAAAGGTTTTGCTTCTTTATATTATATAGGAAAAATTCCGTTCTTGATAATTGAGGTCAACTTATGCAGGTGCCCAACTTACAAGGGTGGTCAACTTGGCAGGTTTCACTGTATTAACAAACCAGTATCTAACATTTTGTTTACATGCGTTTTTGAACTGAAAAATTCTACAAATATAAACATCAATACATTTAGTATAAATTTCAAAATTTCATAAATCTATACATAAATTTTCTTTAAGTAATAATAAAATTCTTACAATATGAAAACAATTTAACGAAAATCGCTTTGTATTGTTGCCATTTTTCTCCTTTAAAGCACTTTTTATTTTTTGAGTTCTTCTACAGGCAAAGAGAAAAAATGAATTTACATTTTTCAGTCTCGAATTATATTACAAATAAATAAATAAACGAAGGGGGGGGAATAAATAATGATTTAGAATCAAACATAAAAAAAAAAAAATTTAAAAAAAATTGTCTCTGAAACAAAATTATAAATGACATCTCCCAAACAGCTAATATTTAAGACTAAGTATCAAAATCGTAATTAAAGTGAAAAAATGCTACAAAGAAGAAATTCACACGTTTATTAAAATTTCCATTAAATAATAATTTCCTTCTGACAGTAAGAAAATTATGTAAGCAAAATTATAAACTGTATTAGCCTATCGCATTAAAAATACAGGCAGATTGATTTTCGAGTTAAATTCCTTTTCATAATAATAAAATCGATCCAAAATAAATGTTTTTACATCATGTACAAAAAAAAAAAAAAAAAAAAAAAAAAAAAAAAAAAAAAAAAACCAGAGAGAATGTTATTAAAAGAATAGAACGATATGTATATATTTTTTTAATTACAACAAATCCTAGCTAAACTTTTTTTGACTGAAACAAAAACTGGGTGACAGGTATATTTTGTTGCTTTCATTTTTATCTCATTAATGCGCAACTAAGTTACACTAAGTTTAATTAGTATTTGCAAAAAGGGAACGTAATTTAAATATCAAATAAACAACTGAATAATTTGAGATATCTTTATTTACAATTTTTTAAGTTTTTTAAAAATTGGAGTTTAATTGCTTCGTGTCTGATGTGTGGGATCATTAAACGTAATTACGCGTAAAAATAATAATAAATATTAAAATAATAAAAGGAGGGGAGACTCCATTAGCGTCATATACACAATAAAGTGTCATAATAAAAGATAGGTTTCGAAAAACAAGCATGAGGATATAATAGTAATAATAATTATGGTATTATAAAACATCAATTAAAACATTATTTATAGCTAATTATGGAGTTAAATAGAATATGTATTTTTTTCACTGTGAGTATTAGCTTGGCTTTTAAAAGATAAAATAAAAATAAAAAATAAAAAAAATAAAAATTTTAAAGCAAAATCGATTGATACACTTAGTTACTTTATGATTTCTTTTTTTTTTAAAAAAAAAGTTGCAATAATTATTTTTTTTAGACCGCGTTTTGAAGAATTAAAATCAAAATTGTCTATTAACTTCGAACCATTACTTATCTTTGAAGTTAACTGTCGTCGTACAGGATAAATTTCGACCCTTTATACAGACAGCGTGGTTCCATTTCGATGTATATATAGATATTTTAAATCATATTTTTCTTCCGAATTTTTCTCTCTATATATATATTTAATAAATAAAATATAGGCTTCCAGAAAGTGTATTAATAGTGAAAGTGTTTAAAGAATGAAGTACAATCGCGTATTTTTCAAGTTAAAAAATGGTTTGTTTTTTTTTAATTTTAAAAACAATTCTTAATCTTACGAAAACAGGGTGTTCATGCTTTACTTTAGAAATAAAATTCAAGTACTTTTCAAGGACTTTTAAAGACTTATTATAAAATTCTCAAGGACTAAAATTTTACATTTTAAAATAAAATGTTTTGATGGTAATAGTTAGTTGACGATAAATTTTAGACGATAATAGCAGTACTGAAAAATAAGACTTCCATTGCTCTTTTGATTTCGGAAAGTGATCTAAGTATAAAAAAAGCAAGGGTGATTGGCATCAAGTCAAGAATAAAATTCATGATGCATAAAAACGTCAGATTTGAATTTCGCACAAGGCCTATTTTAAGCTAGGTATACAACCTCTGAATAAGCAAAAATTCGGGCAGGACGGGGGGGGATGTTCTATATAATACTGTGATACCAATTAGATATTTAAAAACAACTCTGCTGGGAGATTTTTATTTAATATTTAAAGTGGCAGAAGCATTTAGACAGTGAAATTTAAATTGTTCTTAAATATAATTTAGAAATTTTGACCACTTTTCTATTAAAGAAAATTAATCAATTATTGGATGTTGCGGCTTAATTATCATTTTAAATTTATTAAAGGTCAACCATTTTAAATTGAATCAGTTGCCAATTTTCACCTCAATATCTTCTGATAGATTCTTACTAACAATTTTGGTCACTTTGACTGTTTTAATTAACCACACCACTCATACTTGAATAAATTTTTTTTCAGTAGCATCGATCATACGCACTTGACATGGTCACATGAACACGAATCGTAACGAGTAGTTTTCAAATCGAGTATAAATACGAAAGTCGATGTTTGATATTACAACATCGATGTTTGATATTGCAACATCGATGTTTGATATTGCAAAATGCGTGAATACGAATAGCGACATTGGATTTTAAACTTGCGGAAAAACTAATCGCGATATTGGGGTTCTAAAACGCTTAAATACAAATCGCGATATTAGATTTTTAATTGCTTTAATGGGAATTGCAAGTACAATTTTTGAATCACATGAAAACGAATCGCAACACATGGCTTTTAAATCGGTTTAATACGAAGATCGATATTAAAATTGCCTGAATAAGAATCGAGATTTTGTCAGAATCTGGCGCAGTTCCCAATATTTAAAATTCCTAAAATCAGCCAAACATACATAAAATCAAACAGTACGTGTCATCATCTGAAAGGCGGGAAAGTCATTCTCTCACACTTACGTGCGTCCAAAAGTTAAACACAAAAATGCTGGAAATAGGGCTGTTTTCCTGAGTTTTTGATACTTTTCAAGCTCATTTTGAATTTTTCAAGGATTTAATATCATTTTCAAGTACTTCTAGGGGCCCTTGAAAATCAAAATGAAATTCAAGTAATTTTCAAGGTTTTTTCAAGGCCGCGGGAACCTTGATAAGTAGTCCACAATATGCAAAAGTTCACAACAAATTTTCAAATTTTTATTGATTTATACTGTTAATGGTCTCAAACATTAATTAGGAGTTGCACAAAAATTAATATCAATGCAAAAGAAAATTCCTTTACCCTCTTATTCTTTTTCTCATACATGTGTATTACGAAAGACTCATAGAACTTTAAAAAGTATACGCGTCAATTTGAAAAATGTGACTGAAAAAAAAGCGTGGCTTATACAAAAACACCGGGTACTAAATCATAAATGCATCAAAAACGAGATTTTTCGATTAAAAAAATTAACCTCCAGGTTATAGGACTAAATAAGAAAGTTTTCCAACAGGTCAGAGGCCCTTCTCCAAAACATGTCCCAACTTTTTTTCGAAAATTGAAAACTTTATAAAATTGAAAGAAAAAACGGTTGATATTAGTAATTTAAAGCACTTCTTTTGAAGCAGTTCTTAAATATGATGAACATAACAAGGTTCATTTTCTAAAATGAAGAAATATTTTATGAAACAAGAGTGAAATAAAGTGATTTTCAGTATATTATAGAATATCCATAATAATTTTATATTTATTTAAAAAAAATTATAAATTGCGCATAAAGTAAATTTTGGCACAAAAAAAAAAAAAAAAAAAAAAAAAAAACGGATGGCGACTGAAATACAATTTTTTAATCGCCATTTGTTATAGTTAGACACCCTGTGGCCGGTGACTACCGCTAATTTTGCCCTACATATTTAGATGGGGAAACTCTTATTCTGTAATAAAAAATCAAATTAAATTTAAAAAAAAAAAAAAAAAAACGCTAACGAAAAACAAAAAAATCTCTAAAAGAAATTTTTTTTTTTGAAGCGAGAATTGCACAGATGAAAAACGTCAAACCAAACTAAGAATAAAACCAACACTACAAAAATTACGCTTAGCATGCATTAATTTTCACATTTCTTCCCAGCCTTAAAATAGTTGGAGTCTGTTTAATGAAAAGAAAATGTTAATTTAATTACCCTCATTAAACCATCAAAGAAATTCAACTTAAATTAAGAGGAGAGATGTCTCGTGCAAACAAAAGGGTTGTCTTCGAACATTGCTGAATTAATTCAAAATAAACTTAAACGTCACTTAGAATCTCAGAGTCGAATGCTTTTTGACGGGAGCCAGCAGGAAAAACCAGAGTGGGGTTCAAAATCTATTAGAGGACTCCCGCTTAAATTCCTTCTGACATTTAGAATTCTATTAGGGAAGATAGTGGTGAGAGACACTCTTAGGAGTTTTGGAAAAGATTTAAAGAGTTCGAAGAGGGGGGGGGGAGGAAAACAATAAAGAGCGTCGAGTGTGAAGCAATTAGACCTTCCTTTTGTACAAAGAATAGTTACTCTGGAGACCAATTCTACTGATGAGTTAGTGGTTTCCGAAGCGATACCCTCGATGCCTCATTAAACGGAAAAAGAATTTCGATACTTTAGATTCAATTAACACATCCAAGGCTATAACCAAGAAAGAAGTTTGAAGAGCACTAAGTGAAGGGCTTGAAATAAATTCCCTATAGTGGAGTCAAGGGTTCAGCTAATGTAGGGGTGACAGGGTGCGCAGCCAAATTATTCAACAAAAAATAAGCACCTTTTAAGCACTTTTCAAGCAAATCAAATAATATTTTTAAGCACTTTAAAAAAATATCATAATTAGGTAGGGTTGGAAAGTTTTTGACAATTGACGGTTTCATCTGGTTTTAACCGTCATGTCAAAAAAAAAAAAAAAAACCCTTTTTGGCTTTGCTTTTGACAATTGTTGAAATTTTTGAATCATGTAAATCGAATGGCGTTTTCATACGCTACGGACTGACGATGCGCCAAAATAGATCGGCAGGGGTCTGTCCAGACATTTTGTGAAAGGTCCGTTTTTCGTGAAATTGTGAAAAAATTACTCACATTCTTTCAACCAGGGTCCGCTTTTATGAATTTGTGCAAATAGGGTCCGGTTATTGCAAAAAACTTTTTCAAGGACTTTTTAAGTTGTAAATAGATACAAGATTATGCTCGGCACTGTAAAATTATAATAAAAAAATTAAAAATTTTCAAAAATAAACAGCAATTGCTGCTTCGAATTTAGAGATGCAACATTTGGTATTTAGCCTATACTGCTGAACGCAGAATATTCATTTCGGACGAATAATGGAAGAATCGTCTGCCGAAGACAAAACTTAATTCGTTTACATTCATCTTTCTTGTTTTCTGCCCTGGGAAGGGTTTTATTCGATTAACAAAACAATAATGAAGATTCCAAGAACAAAACAAATTTGTGAAGGGTCTAATTGAAAGAAAAATTATTTTGTGAAGGGTCCGTTTTTAAGTTAAAATATTTTGTGAAGGGTCCGTTTTTATGAAAATATAATTTGTGAAGGGTCCGTTAACGGACCCAAGTTTTCTCTAAACAGACCCCTGATCGGGGTATAATTAATTGTGAAAACGCTGAATAGAACAATGTTAACAGTGTCTTTCTCCATAATTCGTAGCGAAAATCAACATGGCAAACGAAAAATCTCAATTTGGAAAAGGGAAAATTAAGCACTTTTTAAAAACACCCAATGAAAAAAAGGGCTTTTCAAAAACGAAAATGGAAGCACTTTTTAAAAACGCTACACACCCTGGGTGATTGTGAGTCCAACTCAAAAAATTCTGAAAATTTTTTGAGAAAAATCATTAATGACGCATTTTCAAAAAATTTAAATATCTTTATAAATTTAAATCATTGATATTTTCAAAATATGAAATTCTAAATAAATTACATGCAGCATAATTTAAATGAATAATTATTTATATGTTTACGCTTATCTCTAGTCACTTTTTATTGTTCTATCAGAAAGAATATTAACGAATGAAAGTGATGCCAAGTATAAATTCTAGGTCTAATATTTTTAAATAAAATATAAACGAATTTTTATACAGAAATGTGGCGATGATTTCTTGAAATTTGTGGACCTCGGATTTCCGGTACACGGTTTGTGAAAGATCCGGAAATCCGAATTTTTTCCTTAGCACAATCTCTGTAATTCTAACCAGTTTTTTTGATATTCTGAGTAATATTCTACGATTAAAATCGAAAAATAAATAGTAACAGTTTAAATAGTAGTCCCTTTCTCCATAACAAAGCATCATAAAAAATAAATAAATAATATGCAAGACATGTGAGCAGACGACAAAAAGAAAAAAGTTCCCTGAATAACTTTTAAAAGAATAATTAGTTAGGTACCTTATTTACGTCGCACTAGAGCTGCACAATGGGCTATTGGCGATGGTCTGAGAAACATTCTTGAGGATGATTGAGCAGCCTTAAATGTGGGCATTGTAAATTAGGCAGATTTGTTATGCTTTCACGTTAATCAATGTTAGTCTAATCGTATATCTACTCAAAGTTAGTTCAAAGTTGATCTATATAATTTTTATTATGAATTAAACAGTGGTGAATTAAATAAATTAAACTATTATAACCCCACCAACAAATAAACTGCCAAGTTTGTTGGGTAACCAGTTTTCTCTTTTTACCCTGATTCATAAAGTTTCAGATTAGAACGTATTTGTGACAGTCGGCGCAAAATGGTTGAAAGTTCAGAGGGCAGGTGATAATTTAAAGATCGAAATTAAACACAAAAACATCTATATATAGTCCAAATAGTGTGTGAAAAGACTAATTGAAAGTTTGAACCCCTTAAAACCTATTTGGGGGTAGGGAATCATATTTTTGGTTCTGACGGCGCAAATCAAGAGCATTGTACGTACCTTGGGTACGTACCTTTCATTTCTTAAATCCATTTACTCTAAGATGAATTATAATACGGAATTTTAGAGGTAATTAAGTTATTTCACGTAATTATTATTTTATTTTCATATAAATCATGGTTTTATCTTGATAATCGCTCTCCTGAGTAATTGAAAACGTGGTTTATCATATCATTATATTGTTTCAAACCTTTCAATTAAAAAAAAAAAAAATGTTTATAAAGTTTTGGAAAAACTAACCAAAATTGCTTTTTCTAACTGGAGTTGGAAACTGATTCGGTGATTCGAATCATTAAGTCGAATCGATGATTCGAATAAACTATGAATTGATTCGAATCATCTTGATGACCACAAAAGCCACAATTTCGTTTAGCCCATTTCTACTTATAACTCTCAAGACTATTCGCACGATTTCGTAATTTAAAATTACGTGCTTCAAGAGAATGTCAAAATTCAAAACTTATTATTAAATTAATGGGGTTTTTTCCGCATAAAATCATCTTTGGGACCCGAGATTAGGAAATAGTTGCAAAATGTTTTTGACTTGCACAATTACTTCCAAAGATAGAAATAGTGAAGAACGAAAAATCCAAAAATATTTATTGCTAAAGTGACATTTTCTTAAAATTAAAACTATTGCATAATTTAAACAAGAAGCAAGTCTCGAGAATATGCCTCCGAATAAATATTTGTATAAAATTTAACGGAATAATTAATCAAAGTTCGTATCGTTGATTGCTCGTGGGTGTAAAACGTTAACTGCAAGTTCTACGCCTACGAAAGAAATAGTAGATTAGCGACTTATATATTATTTATGATTAAAAAAAAGTTTATTCGTATAAGATTAAACTTATTATTTCTCTAAACAGGAAAATATGATTTCTTAGACGTGCCAGCTATAAAAAAGTTAATGACATTTTCATTTTTTCCTCTTTATTATTAAAAAGAAATCTTCTCTGTTTGTGCAATCACTATTTTTTACATGAACTAATTTTCACAGCTTGATTATATAAAGAAAATTATATAAGGCTTATATTAAGAAGAAGAAAAAAACTTATTTTATGTAGGATTGTGCGGATTCACGATTCGAAACTAAACTAAAAAACCTATAATTTTGAAACTAGGTCAGATATCATATTGTAATACATTACCATACCAAAGGAAATAATTATAGAAAAGTTAGGGGGCGTACAATGGTGCATAATATGGTTCCCCAGAAATTACTTAAAAAGCTATTTTGTAAGGTAAATGAAATATTGCTTTATTGTAAAATCCAGTACTTTCATGGAAAATTCAGTAGAGTTGCCTATGTATATAGTAGTTTAGTACAATTTTATAGTGGATAATTCGATCGCAATTTTTTCCTCTTTTATTAAAAAAAAAAAAGAAGAAGAAGAAGAAATTTGATGAAATACAACATAGCTTGTAACTCTACAATTTAAAGAAGAGATGTCAAGGGATAAAAAGGAATATGCATGAATATCATAACATAAATGAAAGATTGAACTGAGTATCGTATTGAAACTAAGAGATCTTTTAAATTTTATTTTATAACCGTAGTTTAACAGTCGACCCAATTTCGGGTTCACGACTACGAATGTTCAACTCCGTAGCCTTGTAATTTTGAACCCAATCCAGAAGACAAAGAAACTCCTGAATCAAGTATCGGGAGAAATTTGCCGTCGTGGAGCACTTTTTGATGGAACTAATCCGTATTTGCTTACATGGAGAAGAAAGCCACGAAAACCACGATGTTAGCTTGACAACAAGGGGACTCTTACCCATAATCCGTCTACCACTGAGGATATTTTACGTCAGCACTGTGGTCGATGCGAGCCAGGTGCGGAATTCGAAATGACCAGGCACTGCTGGGATTTGAACCTGGTTCCCCTCATTGGAAGGCAAACGCTCTATCCCATAAGCCAGTGTTCCCCAATCTTTTCATCACCGCGGACCTGTGAACGCTTGATAATTTTACCGCGGATGCTGGGGGGGGGGCGTTCATATTGATTGTTCATATTTCCGATTATTTTGGTTTAGATTATTTTTAGAAATTTAACTGTATTTAAACATGCCTTCAAAATTTTATACAGTTTCACCAAAAAATAAATGTAAAGGGATTTAACATTTTAACTTACTAGAACGTTAAATTAATGAGAACCCTGAGCTTGTTTCTTTGCAATGAGACAGTTCCATCGGAGACAATGACACCAGAAGTGTGTTGCTTATGTCCAGTTTATTTCAATGCAAATTTCGCGCAGCGCCTTCGTGTTTTATTTATGATATTTACAGTCATGATAATTGATTTTTTAATTAAAACTAATTGAAAGAGAAAATAGCTGCGGCGGTTTTCTTTTTTTCTTTTTAAAACATTAAAAAATTTATGTCACTACCTTCGGGGGCCCCTTTTTGTAAATAACTAAAATTTTAATGGAACACAGATATTTTTAATTTGGGGTATAAACCTAAGAATTTAAATTCAGTCTCAATGAAATGGGCGGCCCGGTACCATTTGATCCACTAACCGGTACGGCTCACTGATATAGATTGTAATAATTGCGAAGTAACATTTTGAGAAAATATTAACGAAATGTTTTGTTTTTTGTAAATATAATATTTTTGTTTTTTTACCAAATGTGCCGAAAGTCTTTTTTTTTCTCTCTGTCTTACAATATTTATTCAACCTCTGATATATAACTTTTTTTTTCAGAATACAAATTTTACTATTTTTCAGATTAAATCACGCGTGGAATAAACCTATACTATAAAATAAAATTGTTCAGAAATTGTAACTTTGCATAATTGTAATGTTTCAACAAAAAAAGAATTTTACTAAGAAAACGGGGTAAATAATTTCATTCATTTGGAAGGAGTTTAAAAATCTAGTTAAAAGTCCACTAAAATATCAGTGCTTTATCCTAGTAGAAAAGCCAAGGATTATAAATCAAAGCTATGACAAACTGAAGTTGGAAAACTTGTGCGGGAACCAAAGTTCAAGCATTTCTGGAATTTAAGTAGACTCCTCTCGCTGAAGAGGCATCGCTTTCTTAAGGGAAAACCTCACGCAACGGGGCTTTCACGCACATTGCATTTCCCGCCAGTAAACGGAAGCAGAGATGGGGCAACGGGTGCCGGGGCGCACGGTAAACCGAAGTACAGTCAGTACCTTCCCACGCCCGGGTAGTGGCCCCTTCCAAACATCGATCCCGCTATCTAGTCCTCCCCTTTTCTCCGTTAAGCTTTATTATTCCCACTTCGCTGCGACGACTTCACTTTTACAATACACAGCCTCCTCCTCACAACATCCCCCCACTCCAAAACTGAATTTTCTTTTTGTTTCGGAGATACAGATAAAGCGATGAGAAGATGTAGCTAAAAGGGCGTATAATACATTCAGAACCTGGAGCACGAAACTTTGAATGGTGCGGATGATTTACTCTCGGCAAAGATGATTAACGCAAATAACAATATTTACACTAAGATTAAAAGTGCAGTTTATTTAATGTGCACAGGAGCGTTCTATACAAATAAGATGGACAAATTATAATTTAAAACCAAAATAGATTATACTGTCTGTACAAGCAAAATACACGCTATATAATTTAGGTTCAAAGAAGGAAACAACAATAATACAATATATATATATATATATATATATATATATATATATATATATATATATATGTGTGTGTGTGTGTGTGTGTGTGTGTGTGTGTGTGTGTGTTACCTACATTGACTTCAAAATGTTATTGAAGTTGAAGGTACATAATTTGTCGCAAGCAATTTTAATTTTACTCAGTGTCATTTTCCTGGTGCCGAAGTACCATTTGTGTTGGTTTTATGAATAAAACTTAGCCGAAGTATGTATAAAAAGAATGATAAAACCATTTGAAATACATAAACAATTATGTTTTTTTGTTGAAGTCTGCATTTAATTTATCATAAAAATTAGTTAGCTTCAAAAATTGAGAACAGGTTTGTTTGCATAGTTTTTTCTGATTTAACTTTCAACTCTAAAAATAAATCATCGATAGCTGCGTCTTTGGCGCACTATGACAGCAATATGAGGTTGCCTCTTTCTCTTTCATAGATCGTCAAAAAGAGCTCTCTACATGAGAACCACTCACAAATAGAAATAGAAGAGGTCGTAAATAGAAGAGGTCGCTACAGGAGGTTTCACCGTCTATCTCAATTTGCGATGATTAGCAAAAGCACATACCACCACTTTGTTATAAAGATAATCAGTACAGAATATAAATTAATAAAAACCACTGAAATTTCTCTTAAACAGTTAAATCAGTAAATACTTCTGTCCATGCTAAGAGTGCAATTAAACTAAATGAGATAGAGTTTAAAGAAATGAAAACATTTATTTTTTAATAAAAAAAAAACCTTTCAAATTAAAAAAAAAAAGAATACATATCAAAAAGTGAGCATAACTTCTTAGGAATTATGTAATAAATAAGTGGTACAATTATTTATTTCTAACGCTTTAGCAAATACCACCAAGAAAAGCAGCTTTTTCTTTAAATGTGAAAATAATTCACGTGAGGCGAGGTTGGAAGGAGGAGGGGAAATGACTTGGGGGAGTATTTTCTGAGAAATAAAATTAATCAACTTTGGGGAGGAGGAAGTTTCATGGTTGTTCGATTGTTGCTGTCACATAATTCTCTTTCCTATTTCAAAAGAAGGAAAATGATCTAAAGGAAAAAGTAACTCGCATTTTTGTTGATTATTAGCATGGGTGATTGAAGTCAAATACTCTTTCCAATCGCCAAGGGGCAAACTTCACTTCATTCAGTTAAACGATGAAGGGAATAAAATTTCAAATCATATTTCTTTTTCCGTGCCCTTCGTTTTCTCGAATATATCTCCCAAAATCCTCAGGCGCCAATTTCGGAACTGTCTTGGGCCCCCAAAGAGAAGGAAAAAACATCAGAAATCAATGAAACGAAATGTATAAGGTCGGAAAAATTCCCGGCACCTCTTGACACCTTATACCAAAATGTTTGCAGAAGCAAAAGTAAAACGATTATCAGATGGGAAAAACGACAGCCAATTCTTGTTGTGAATCGAAAAAAGAAATATTTTTTATCGATCCGATATTGTAATAAATTTACTTCTCTTTGCAACTCTAATATAATAATCATTTATAAAGTTGCAAAATGTTCTTGGAACACTGTCCTTAATTTATATTTATTTTAATACTCGTAGATTTAAATACATGAAATTCTACGAACAAATACTTAACACAAAAATCTGGGTGAACTTTCAAATATCAAAGTTAACCAGCATTAAAAATAATGAATCCGTACGTCAAACTAATTGAAGTCAAATTACTTGATTTCTAACTATAAGACAAATCTCGTTCAAAAAATTTTCAATCCAATGGATACTTCTTTGAATAACATAAATAAAGAAAAATCTGTGAGTAGAGCGAACGGTGCTGTCAGTTAATGATGGAACTCTTACACTCAATCCTTCTCCATTTCTAATTATTATTTTAACGAGCAGAGACGGGCTTTGCTTCAATCTTACTAATTAAGACTGTTTTTCGAATGCTCCATTGTCATATGAAAGGCTTTTTTTCTTCTCCCAAATAATAACAAATTTTCATAACTGATGAGAGTTTGCCATAGCTACTCATGATTGTTAGAATAAGTTCAGCCTGTCTAATGCCAGCACTGCCCATGCTTATTCTAAAAATGGTGCAAAAAGTCAAAATGGAGAAAGGCCACAATTTTGAGAAAATGAAAAGCGTTTGTTAAAAACTTACTGTTAATTCCGACTATCCGGGTTTAAAAAAATTTACAAAAGTGATTTAGACAATTTTCATCTAGGTGGGAAAATGTTGCCAAATTGGCCAATGTAATAATTAAGTTATTTGTCCGTTCTAAAGAGTTCATATAATTCTTCACGGCAAGGTAATATGCATATAGTTTAAAAGCCATCACTTTGCTTCAAGTGTAAGGCACTTAAGCTTTGGCTTTCTTATTTTCCTTAGTGACAGAGCTTCGAAAAACATTGTTAAATAAGTCTGTTCTTTATTTCTCCCATTTTAAGTGTCTACAGTAGTACGTGATTTATTATTGATAATAATATTTTTCTCTTATTTATTTAAACATAGGCAGCAAAAACTATTAACAGTTCGAAAGATTCATTTTTGAAAGGATTCTAAAAAATTATCCGAAGCTTAATGCAAGAATAGTTTTAATAGGAATTTAAAATGGCTCCGAAATAATCTAATAGGTTTTTTACAAAAATTATTTTTATGCTTAGAAGTAAATAATAACTATTTTAAGTATTTAATATTTTTTAAAATATTTTTATGTTTTGTTATATAGCTAAAAACAGTTTTCTGCCAAATCCTTTATATTTTGAATGAAGTTATTTTACCTTATAAAAGGTGGATTGTTTCGCAGTCAACATACTCTAAAGCATTCACTTCGCAGTCAACATACAGTGCGGCTTTGAGCAGAGCTCCTTCGAAGAAACTTCTCCTCGTAACTATGGCACCCGCTTCGATGCAAGACCGCTTCGATGCAAGACTGATGTCTGGAGGAGTTCTCCTGAAAGTCGCACTGTACTCCAAAGCATTTACGTTGATTGTTCTTGCACTAAGCCTAGGACATACACTGAGGAGAATATCCAGAATATCCTGTAGCATGTCGATTTTTCTTTGCTCTATTCAATAATCTTGTTTAAAAAAACGGTTCTTCTTTTAGGTTCAGCAGGTGATCGTGATTTCAGTCGAGATTTTTACGATCAAACGGGAATTAGCAACCACTAAAGGATGCAGGTTATATTCTTAATTTTCATCTTTACCCTTTCTTTCTTCCTTATTTTTGACCGAATAGAAACTAAATTAGATTGCTTTCTTTTCCAATTTCATTTTTAAGGCATGTACCGCATGTTTATTAAGGAATACTTTTTTTTTTCTTCTACATATTAAGTTATCACTATTTGACCCTATCATAGGCTCAATTATGTGATTTTATTCGGTTTTGATAGTACAGATGAATTTAAACGTGTTTTACTTCTAGCTTCAAGATGCTTAATGGGGAGAAATTGGCCTGAGTGTTCGACAATATTACTAACTCAGTGTGTAATTATGAATTTTTCAAAACAAAACATAAGTCAAAATACATGGGCGGTGATAGTGCTCTATTTTAAGGAATCTAGGAGTCAAAAGAATAAAACTTTTTTTTATTGTCTTATTTAATATTAGAAATAGTTGCAAATTAACTTAGTAACTTTCAACATTGAAAATAATATTTTTTTTATAATACTACAAAGCTATAAGACCGTACAAAAATATTAATTTAATTATCTTATATTATGTGCTTAAGTGTGAAACAGAAGAAATCATAAAAAAATAACCAGAAAACCAAACGTTCTTAAGTATTTTTCATTAAGAAATGTCTGTGTATTCTACTGCATAACAGAAATTTAAAATAATCAAATTTTAAAAAACAAATTTGCAATCACATTCTGTATTGATTAAAATTAAAAAAGATCTTAAAATAAAGTAGATACAAACAAGTATTTTGCTTGTTTGGTATTAAATTATAAAGTTAAGAATAAGTATTATACAGTTTGTTCGAAAACTAATTACTTCATCAAAAACTGAAAGCCATCAAAAGATGAAAAAACTAACTAAAAAATAATTTTAAATCATCAAACAAAAAGTAAATTTTGAAAAACTCCAAAAAATAAAAGATAACAGCTTTTTTTTTTTTTTTTTTTTTTTTTAAAAAAAGTTTCGAAAATGAAAGGCATAATAAGATTGCGATATTAAATTAAATCCCATATCTAGAGCAGCTTCATTAGAAAATCATTAAAAGTTTTTTTTTTCTTTTTTAATGTACGAAGGAAGATAAAAGCAATAATGAAATTGTTTTTCTGACTTAAAAAGTTGTCTTTTTAGTCTGATAATAACACTTTTAAAAAATTGAGAAAGTTAGAATAGTTAGGCTATGCACAGTTTTTTAAAATAAAAATATAAAATGCTGAAATATTGTACTTTCATTGAAAATGTCGATTACTTTTGATATAGATAGTTCAAAATTAACTAGCGATGAATAACAAATGCAATATTAGTATACACTATGTAGTACTCTTACATGAACTTTATCCTCACAGCAGCAGTGCCCAAATGGCGCTCGGCGAAACCCAAGGGTTCCTCGGAAAAGGGATACCTTACAATTCCATTCATAATTAAAATGAGTTTCAAATTAAGAAAATAGTTTTAATCTTAAAACAATTTACCGATATCTATAGGTTTTACAAGATTGTTATGAAAATAATCTCCAAAAGCAGAATATAAGTTCCCGTACTGTATTCAAACAATGTGTTATATTACATTTATAGCTTCACGTAAAGATATAAAAGAAAACACCTAAATAAAACAAACTTTCTACAAATGAACAAATTTGATACTTGCAACTCGAGAAGAAAACGATCAAGGATACACATACACGTAACCTATGAATTCAGCACCAAATAAACAAGATAGTGCGTTAAAGTTGAGCAAGTCTCACCACATAAGTTAAAATGTTAATTAACGCGAACTTAAATAAATACAACACCGTATCGCACATCGAATTTGTTAACATATAATATTTTATCTTTTACGTCTTTTACTTAACTTAGATTTATTATTTATGCATTTTATTGTAGCCGAGATATATTTCAGTTTTGTGTACCTGGCAACTTCGATGCAGAATTAGTTCGTGTGACATGGCTTCGCGCATGTGTTAAGAAATATAAAGGGAAAAATTGAAATCCTTATAAAAGAATCTTTGAGAAAGAAAATAGAATGTATAGCTTCAGAGAATTGATACCTCACAGGCTTGGCTTACTCGAAATAGAATAGAAAGAACAGTAGATAACGTAAACAAATAACACGTTTAGCAACCAATCAGGATCGAGACACCCACTTGCGGGTATCCCATTTGCTCTTAGTTAACCACAGATAAGAGACACAGGGAAACATTTCCTCTGTTGCTTTCAGTCCTGTTTACATCGATTTAAAAATTTTAAATCTGCCCCACTATTTTTAAGTATAAATATTAAAGAATAATATTCAGTTTCACGACAAATTTCTTAAGTCGATTCAAAGATAAGAGCTAAACTATAATAAATAAAGTAAAATGAAGCCCATTAAAATACACTCTTCCCATTTTCAATTTGCTACTATCTCAGAAATCTTCACCAATGTTGGTTCATTTAAAAATCTAAACTAAAATTTCTGAAACGCGCCATATAACATCTTTTCGAGAAGATGCAATCCCACTATCATTTAATAGGATTCCTATAATCAATATCGACCCATAAAGAGAGAGTGAGCGAAGAAAATTTTCATAACAGACAGAGCATTTAAACTAACTTTTCGAGACACTTCAGACCATTAACAAAACAGCGATAACCGATTTGCCCTAAATTAATTTCTCCAGTTGAATCCTCCTTTAGTTGACTCAATTCCACTGTGACGATTTGTATTGAACAGTAGAAACGATACCGATTTTGACGACATCCAATCATAATCCGCGACGGCAGAGAGCTTAGTAACAGGAAGATTATTATTCCGTTCAAGTTCAAAATATACTTCTATTTTATATGACCTATAGAAAGATAATTTAAATAATATTCGTAGTAATCTCAATTGTTAAGAATTTAACAAACTAATAAGTAGCATTAAAGATTACTAAATAAGTAAGGTAGTTCGGGTATTTTTTTTTTATTCGGCAAAACACTGTAATAAATATAAATTATGAAAAAGTTCTTAATTATGACAACAAATAAAAATTTAAAATTATATTTTTTATTAAAAATTTTGACATAAAAATTCTTATTTTAACAAATAAGAAACTATATATATATATATATATATATATATATATATATATATATATATATATATATTCCAGGTTATATATATATATAGCCATGGGCTATATATATTATATATATATAGCCCAGGTTTTCATGGCTTCTCGCCCAGGAACAATGTTTTCATGGGGCACATTAGGACCCATAATCCTCACAGAACAGTCCCTGACGTCTGTAAGCTACTTGAACATAGTTGCAGACAAGGTTCACCCATTCATGGCAACAGTTTTTCCTGCGGGGGATGGTGTTTACCAAAAAGATAATGCACCATGTCATAAGGGTCGAATCGTCATGGATTGGTTTGAGGAACATTAAAGTGATTTTCAAGTCATGTCTTGGCCCACCAATTCACCTGACCTTAATCCAATAGAGCATTTCTGGTCGTACTTGGAAAACCAAATTCGTGCTGCCACGCTATCCCCTAGCAATGTGAGGGAATTGCAGGACCAGTTGGTGAGCGCTTGCTACCAGATACCTCAGACTACCTATCAGCACCTTGTGGAATCAATGACACGGCGGGAGCTAGCAGTTTTGAGGTGGTCCTACATGTTATTACCAGGGTGGTCATAATGTAATGGCTCTTCGGTGTATATATAATATGAAGTTTGAGTGATGGGGATAAAATTAATGACCTATACGCAGGGAAATGGGCCGGGGAAAACGATTGCGTAGTTCTCACGGTTACAGTGACATTGACAAATTTCGAAATTTTCAAACAGCAACATTTTTTTTATATAATCAAAATGTAATCCTTACAGGAAAAAAAGAACATAAAAATGAATTTGAAACGGTATTCTTTAAACAAGTAAGATTTCGACGCTAAGCTTCTGTTCGGTAATACCGTTTCAAACTTTGTTCTCTAGTCTTCATGCTTCGATAAAAATAAATATTTAAAAAAAAGGTGTTGCCATTTGAATATTTCGAAATTTCGTCACTGTAAATGTGACCGTAAGAGCTTAACGTCATTCGTTAGGGCATATATTCTTATAGATATGTACAAAATTTTATTGCTATATACTGCTTTTATTTATATATATATATATATATATATATATATATATATATATATATATATATATATATATATATATATATATATATATATATATATATATATATATATATATATATATATATATATATATATATATATATTTCTTGGAAAATTGCTTGTTGGTACCCATTAACAAAATGCTACAAGCGACATTATTTTTCCAAATTATTCAACTTTTCAATACGTCTACGCGTCCTATTAACGGCTTAAATTCTTTAATCAATGCCCATGCCATTTACTTATGACAACCACCATTGCAAAATAGTTATTAAGTAAAACTTAAAAAAGTATAAAATGTTTTCACCAACGGAAGAATTGCAAAAAAATTGTTAAATTCATATCATCCGAGCATCGTTACATTAACTTTATTACCAATTATTGTAGTTGATTTTTTATCTAAAAATCGTGCTTTTTTAAGCATGCATATATAATAAGCCATAAAACACGACGCCTGCTAACGTTTATTTATTTACAACACGTTTCAAAAACTATTAAACTAAAGTAACAAGAATAACTAACCATAAGCACGCACGTTCTTATAAACAAAATGTAATCAGGAATGAGTATATAGGACACTAAAAAATGCAGACCAGCTGAAATAAATTCATTTGCAGTATCATATAAAAAAACAGGCAATTTAAAGTATGGGAAAGTTTTTTTTTTTATATATTTATTTTAAGCATGCATCTCTTTAGTCCAAAATAAGGAGGTTAAAAAAAAAATGTAATCTAATCATTTTCACTTCGCATCCCCTGATTAGTATCGACCTAGAGAAGAACCCAATTGGGGATAAGGATATACCATACATTACCCAGACTCGTTTGCGATTTTTCACTTTTCTCCTAAAAGCAGATAGCTTCTTCATGGGAATAAAATAGAGAGAAAAGTATGCATGAATTTCAGGTAATGAAATAAAGAAGACTGCAATAAAGGAAGGAAGGGGAAAAAAAAGATGGTCGCAATCCATCAACCCTGATCAAGTCATGAAACTATTTTATAATAAAAGAATATAAATATCTTTTCCGAGGTCTCGAAAAAACCCCGAAGCAATGTTTCAACAAAAACTTGAAGGCAAGTTTATCATGCATCGAAACACAGCTTTAATTATGAAATCGATTACAAAAATGCTTCGCAATGGATGTAATTAACATTAAAAAATATTTTTTTAACATTTAAAAGCATTTAGATAGAATATTAATTAATAATTATAGTTTATTTTAAAATTTACTGCCCAATCAGTAAATTACAATGAAACTAATAAATATTTCTAACAATTTGTAGCGAACATTAAAAGAAAATGAAAATAATAATAATTAAAAATGTTCACAATCATATATTTTTAAACATGGACGTTAACAGAAATTTCGAAGTTACGACAGCATATTTAAATTCTAGAGATTTAGTTACAATTTGGGTATTCAGTGCAAATACTAATAACATATTTTTTCAATTATTTTATACTTCTTCGACTGTTAAATTAATCATATAGTCAGCTGCTCAAACTGAAGAAAATCCTCATGAATCACATTATCTAGTATTCTCGTATTCAAAACATGTTTGCAGTATTAATGTCATGCAGGACATTAATACTGCGAATAAGTCATGCTTGACATGCATGACAAATTTAACTAAGCATCAACAGCAATAGGACTGACTGATGGCGCTGTTCATTAGTTCTTAGATTTGTCACGAAACCAACAAAATTGGGTCGGCTGTTCAACGACGGTATTAAAATATAAAATAATATGTTTATCTAGTTAAAAAGAATAATTTCAGTTGCCTAAACTCTCTATAAAAGCCTATTAAAAACTAATATCAGTGTCAGTAACCGATTTACAGATCTACCAAGGTCACCAGAAATTATAATAGCTTTGGTTATAGGCACAAGTCTCTACTAAATGCAATTTAAGGAATTATAAAGTTTTTATTATTATTTAAATTATCGGTTCTATGAATTCTTTATTTATTGCAACAAGAAAAAGTTTAGGAAAAGAAAAAACTTTTCGGTCATTAAAAGTTGTGATTATAAGCACGCACTCTGAATATCTTCTGAACACTGTTCGCTAAGACAAAAATCTATTACCACTGTTAAAACACTTACCTATTTGTAGTTATTGAATAAACCATAATTCATACGTGCTCACATTATGACCACCCTGCTAATAACATGTAGAACCACCTTTAGCCCTCAAAACTGCTAGCACCCGCCGTGGCATTGATTCCACAAGGTGCTGATAGGTAGTTTGAGGTATCTGGTACCAAGCGCTCACCAACTCGTCCAGCAATGCCCTCATATTGCGAGGGGGTAGCGTGGCAGCACGAATTTGGTTTGATAAGTAGGACCACAAATGCTCCATTGGATTAAGGTCAGGTGAATTTGGTGGCCAAGACATGACTTGAAAGTCACTGGAATGTTCCTCGACGATTCGACCCTTATGACATGGTGCATTATCCTGTTGATAAACACCATCCCCCGCAGGAAAAACTGTTGCCCTGAATGGGTGAACCTGGTCTGCAACTATGTTCAAGTAACTTACAGACGTCAGGGATTGTTCTATGAGGATTATGGGTTCTAATGTGCCCCATGAAAATATTGTTCCAGGGTGAGAAATCATGAAAACCTGGGCGAGCCCATTGTTATAGATGGAGGGTGGTCATAATGTAATGGCTCTTCGGTGTATATATATATATACATACATACACACATTAAAACTACGCCACCGTTTGCAACGTGTTTAGTATTACTAAACCACGAGTATGATTAAAACGAATAGCAAACTTTATTAACTTTTAATTTTTCATTATTGCAGCTAATTTTATTCTAAATTCAGCTTTTATTTCACAATATCACATCTTCGTAGCGCTAAAAACAAAATAAAACATTCCATTTTTCAGTCCTATCTTTCAGAAAACAAAAATCTCATTATCGAAACTAAAAACATAATCATAAGCGATTAAGGTCATTAGACTGGCAGTTAAATGGAAGCTATCAATAACGAAAATAGGAAGGAAAACACACTGAACGGGGTCTATACATTTAAATGGACACACACTCACTAAGGCACAAGACGTCGTCCAGCCCTTCGATTTATTCCACTGCGGAGCCCCAGAGTAAATCAAATTATGCGTCAGTGGGTTTGCTCCGGCTTACCGTTTTACATTAAATCTCATCGCTCAGGGATAGCTGAGGGAAAAGGCGGGGAACAGTAAAATAGGATTAGCTGAATTTCACCGCGCCAACTATCCATCATTTTAAACGACTTCCGCAGAGAAGTTATTCAACTATTCGCGTGCATTTTGCTCTCGAGTTCTTGGGAAGTTTTCAGGACTTTTCTTTACAAAAGGGGAAATAAGAATTTGTAGCGAGTTCGTGGAGACATTTAAGGTTGTTTAATGAGAGCGAGGTCGTGAATTTAGGAAGTATATTCCGTTTAAAGAGTAATAAGGCGATTCAATTTTCGCGGTGGAATGTTAACAATTTTTGCAAAGGGTTTTTAAATATTTTATCGAAATTCCTGAGTTTAAGATAAAAGAGCGTCGCTTAAAAAATACCCAGTAATAAAAAATTTAAAAAAAAAATTTAAAATATATCAGTTTACAAAATCATTCTAGCTCAGCGTCTGCGTCGACAATTGCACCCATTCATCTGTCGCTTTTCAGTCAAATAGCCAGTCCCTTCCTCCCTCCTCGCTATTCAATAATGAGAATGTTGGAGGAGAAATTTCTATATCAACTTGCCCATATGCGAAACATTCGATCTGTCTGCTTTGCTTTTGGTTGAAATATGTAGTTGAAATATAGAAACGAGGGCACGAAAACTCACATGCAAATAATAATCATAATAAAAGGCAAGCTGACAGTTATTTTAGGTCGCTTATTAATCCCGAATGACAGCTGTAATCTAATTTATCGAGCAGTGTTGATGCAGAAAGAAATAATAATTTATCTGAATGTTTACGTGTATATACTTTTTCTGAAACTTTTATATTAGGGGGACCGGAAAGTAATGTTTCGGCGCATTAGTCTTAAAAACCAATGCTTTTTTTTTTCTTCCATCCATTACGATTCATTTTTGATCCAGAATTGAAAGGCTACAGCAAACGAGGTTAATACATTATTGATAAAAATAAAATATTGATAACAACTATGAATTGCACCGAAACGACAATATTTTCCGGACCCCTTGATAAAAAGACATTACGGCTGGTCTGAAAAAAGTCAACAACGAATTTTTTTTATTTTTAAAGTGAGTTATATTTTAAAACAGGAAACTTTTCTTTATCGAACGAATTCTCATGAAAATCTATTCCCAATGTTAAAATATTAATATTGGCTTCTAAAATTGAATATATAATTCATCTATGATATAATAAATTATTCCAAAAAAATTATAATAATTTAACATAAAATATATAATTATGATTTATCACAATAATTTAGTGAGAAGGTTACTCACAAATTATGAAACACGAAAAATTTTATTGTAATAAATTTCAATGATATCTAGTATGTCATATACCGAATAAAATATGTGTCTTTCAAAATATTCTGGTTCGGTAAACCGCCATTTCACATCTGGCAATATGCCACTAACCAGGACAAAAAAAAAAAAGATAAGAAAAACGAAAATAGCAAGGAGAAATTCTAAAAAATACCATTTGTCATTCGACTGATAGGCAGTGAAATAATACTTCCAACAAATCTCACCTTAGGTGAGAAAGAAAACTTTTTTTTATAGGTATCTTCTTTAAAAAAAATATTATTCTTTAAGCATTAGTATTTGCAGTGAATTCAACTGGCAAACAACTTTTTTAAAAAATTAAAATTATTTCTTTAATAAAAAAACACGAAAATTTTTTTACGTAAATAAAATAAGAAGCTCGATTTACTATAAAGACACAAAATTCCTGCATTAAAAATACATAAAAGTTCGATTTTAAATAATGAAAAAAGAAGAAGCGATTAAAAGAAATTCAAAAGCAATATACAAAGTAAAAAATAATACAGAGAGAACAATGGGAAGTTACATCATACGTAAGGTTTCCCCAATCTTTTTCATATTTATGCATTATATAGCTATTATATTATATAGCTATTGAACAATTTCAACATAATATTAAGCAGAATCTCACGTTGTTGCTGTTCAAAACTATGAGTCCACTTTCAAGACTTGTCAGACGACAAGACGAAACAATAAAGATTTAAAATAAAAACTTAAAGTTTTTATTGAAAAATAAAAGTTAGAATCAAAACTAGAAAAACCGCAATAGCCGAAAGAGTAAAAGATGAAAAATAGAACAAAAAAACCACAGTGGCCGAGAGGGGCAAATCTGGGCAAAATCACTTTTGTTTCTTCTCATACACGTCTGGCAATTCTTAAAAATGGGCGCTTGCTTTTGAGCACTTGAAACAAGTCAACAGTATACAGATTGTTTACATTTATTTTCTAATCAAATGCTCTTTTTTTTTTTCATCGTCCGTTTACAAAATGGCTATTTTTGAGGTTATACCTATCGAACGAGCATAAATTGCGCTAAAGGGGGAAAGTATGATATGAATAATGACCTTTAGCCTCTTCCACACTTACACACCTGGACAATACTTCAGGGAAGTGGAGCGCAGGGGGGGGGGATTTTGAATACTTGTTGTAACCTTACTTACTGGCGAAGTTCAGTTTACTTACGGGCGTAAGTACGCCAAAATAAAGCCTTTACTTTCATAAAATCACTCTCAATATTTTTAGCCAATAAATTATGCAAAATATTTTTGTGTAAGTCATACTGTATTAAATTTAAAAGAAGCAAGTTTTAAAAAATGAATATTAATTTAAAGCGATATTAAATAAAAAATATTTCACTTAATTTTGCATTTTATTATTCCCAGAATGTTATTATTATTTATTCAAATAATGAATATGATGAATCATGAATGTACCAATAGTCTACAACAATTCTGACTGTAACCATTTTTAAAGAAGAAAATGTCTTAGTAAGTATCTACCAAAATGTAACGAAAAAGGGTAAAAATTTTAACTGTGAATTTTAGTTGAATTTAATTTAAAATACAACAGATAAGCTTAAGTGTAAAATGAAAGGAAGGATAGATAAATCATGAAATGTAATAGTCCTGTTTTTTAAATAAACATCGTTTAACTTAAAGATATGTTAAAGAAAAAAAAAAAAGAAAATTATTACAAGTTCTTTTAGAAAAAAAAAGATTAAGTAAAATAAGCAAAATTTTGAGAAATGAAAAGCACAAAAATAAAAAAAAGGCTTTTAATACTAAAATACAAAACTGTACGAAGTAATGATGTGATGTTTGCTTTAAAATTTTGATGAATTCAACTGACGATTCACTTTGGAAACATGAGCTCAGATAGAAATTACTTCTAACTTTAAATAATATACAAGAATTGATTTTGTGATTACAAAATATTATTAAGTTTGCTTTTGGGAAAGCTAAATTTTAATTCTTTAGAACAAATTCAAGAATTAAATGAATGCGCAAAATGCATATTTTATATCCAAATATAAATTATGTTTTCTACCATTTAGTTTTGAAATGGTAGAAACTGTATTGGAATGAAGCAAATGTCTTTGTTAACTTTTTACGTAGTCACAAATTAGATTTTAATATAAATTAAAATATACAATTTAAAAATATTATACAAGTTTCAAAAAAAATAAAAAATAATAATAAATAAATAAATAATATTAATAATAATAACTTTAAAGAAATAGCATATTTAAATATTTAGTCATTATTCTCAAAGTAAATTTGTACTCTGACTATAGAAAAATTCGTGTCCATGAGTTTAGTGTGAGGCAATAATATGTTTTGTGGCCAAAATTCACAAATGCACATAAAGAAAAAAATAATAAGAGAGATAAAAATTTCTCTCTCTCCTTTGTTTTCAATTTTCTACAAAATAAAGTAGCAAAATGGAGCAAAAATACATAATATGAACCTTAAATTTTCTTGGTACCTTTTTTTTAAAAAAAATCATGTAACCGCTAAAACAGTGAGAAGCTATTTACTTAATTTAATCAAATATTTCCTATATTTCTCTTTACATCTTTTATTCTTTGCATGGATTTTTGCTATCTCAAAATGAAACTTTTGTAAAGTCACTAAAAAAACTTTCAAGTTTTCTTGATTCGATATGCTGCTAATTTTGAAAACAGTTGATACCTTTTTAACTCATGGCTATGCACCGGTGTTTTATAAAAGTAACGTGTGTCAGTGAAAATGGATTAATCGAAGTAGTCTTGTTTGTTGCACAGTCTTGTCAAATTTGAATACTGATTAACACAAATGAATCACAAAACTAACATAAAAAAGTCACAAGAGAGGAAGGAGAAATGCACTAAAAAGGCACTGGAAAAGAAGAACTGGTTAGTAAAGTTCTCGTAAAAAGCATAACATTAGCTATGTAAATTTAAAGACTGATTCGATGTGATCTAACATTTTCGAAATAAAGAAAACATTGAAAAAGTTAGAAAGTACTTATATTTTGAAATATAATTAGTCAAAAAAATATTATTTGTACAATAATAGATCCGTAGGTGGAGAGAAAAATCAAAACAGAGGCCTGCATGGGACAGAATAGGGTGTGCAAAGGGCTGTAGAGCTATAGAAGGAGAAAAAATCCCTATACAATAAGTGTACTTATCGATGTTTAGAAAATTTTTAGAGCTGATGAAGAGTGAGTCTGTCAAATAGCATGAAGTGAGGACAGTTCCTATCCGTTAACTTTAAATTAATCCTTATGCATTTATTAAATTTTTAAAAAATAAATCTAATATCTTTCAAATACTAACATTTCTTTCAATATTTAATTAAATTAAATGTTGATGCATCATCCTGAATTCTACCAGCAGTTAAATGCATATAATTATTTTCAAGGTAATATTTCCTAGTGGTTCCTTTTGGTGTTTTTTTTTTCAATTTTTTTTTTTTTGTTTTTTTCAACCAACAAATGAGGGACCCCATACACAATTTTACAATCTTTTGAGTTTCATCACTATATAACGCAAATGCAGACCAGTGCAATAAAAAAAACCCAGCACGAATGCTATTGTCCCAATGTTTGATCCAAGAGTTCTCTTGTCTTTTAGGTTTCGATCAAAATTTCGAAACTACGGAGTTAAACATTAAAGTCGTAAATCCAAAATAAAGTTTTTTTTTTTTTTTTTTTTTGTGTGGCGTGTTTTAAATTTTGCTGCCTTTACTATCACTTCATTATCCCGTGTCTTTTTTTAAAGGACATTGCTTGACCTTTAGTTGCCAGTCCTACTGCTACAGGCAATGTTTTCTGAAGGTCAAGCATTGTCCAAGACACAGTAAAGGGGTCCAATTAGGAAACGAGCCATTTACAACATTTATATGGTTTTGGTGGCTGATTGTTATTTTTGTTGAACATGATTTTACGAAAGCAGTTTGATATGAAAAAAATATATAGCGAAAATGGTAAAGTACTTATTCTGCACCAGAATTATCGCTATAGGTTCGCCTATGCTCATAAATCTTCGGGAGAAGAACTTTGGCGATGCGTAAATAAGAATTGTAACGCAAAGTCATATGCTTTCGGAAATGGAGCAACTTTTTCGAGAATACGAACTAATCATAACCATGATCCTTTGACTGAGCGTGTGTTGCAGAGAAAGATTCTGTCAAATCAGATTAAAATGGAAAGTAAAAAAATTCACGAAAAGCCTGCCAAGCTAATTTTTTCGGCCATGGAGACACTGCCAAGTGCTGCTGACGTCCTAACAAGATGTGATTTAAAATTAATAAGAAATAACATTACTAACTCCAGATTATCAGTGTTTCCAAAAATGCCAAAAGATTTACTCGGAACACAAGATGTCCTGGAGAAAATAAACGTTAGCACAGTTAAAGGAGAAACATTTTTATTGAAAAACGTGAAAGATGCAGGCATAGTTATGTTTTCCTGCCTTTCAAATCTGCAATGCATGTGTCAATGTGAAGTAATGGAACTTTTGATACAGCTCCGAAATTTTTTATTCAAATGTTTACTGTCCACGGGTATTACAAAGAGAATTACATACCGTTTGTGTTTTGCTTACTAAAAGACAAACGAAAGGACAGTTATGCCCACACGTTCAAGTGCTTAGTGTCTGAGTGTGATAAAAGAGGGTTACGATTTTCTCCCAAAACCATCGTTTCTGACTTTGAGAGAGGGATACAAGAAAGTATAAGAGACACCTTTCCTGGAACTAAAATTATCGGCTGTCGCTTTCATTTAGCTCAAGCATGGTAAGTGTATATTTATTTATTTAGTTTACATTATATACATTAATTTCAAAGTTTGTCCAATACGCTTAAAATGAGCCGCGATGGCTCCGGGGATAGAGCGTTTGCCTTCCATTAAGGCGAACCGGGTTCGAATCCCAGCGGATACGAATTCCGCATCCGGTTTGCACTGACCATCGCGCTGACGTGAAATATCCTCAGTGGTAGACGGATCAGGGGTTAGAGTCCCCTTGCCTTCAGGCTAGCCGCGGAAGGTTCTCGTGGTCTTCCTCTCTATGTAACGCAAATGCGTGTTAGCTCCATCAAAACGTCCTCCACGAAGGCAAATCTCTCCCAATATTCGATCCAGGAGTTCCCTTGTCTTCTGGATTGGCTTCAAAATTTCAAGGCTACGGAGTTGAACATTAATAGTCGTAAACCCAAAAATTGGGTCGGCTGTTCAACGACGGTTATAAAATACCTTTAAAATATGCCCAGTAAATTAATGTGCAAAACAATTAATAAACTAATTAATAACATAATTGTGAACTTCTTCTGAGTTAGGAAAAATATATTTTTTCTTATAACTAAGGAGGAAGAACACTAATGCTTCATTATTTCATATCAATTGGATTTTAGTTTAATTTACATTGATTTTAAATGATTTTCAAATCAAACATATTAATACCATGTATCGATATCAATCATACATTGCATAACTTCTGTTTACAGTTTGCATAAGCTTTTGTTTACTTTGCATTTTTACTAAAACTTTGAATATTCGAGAAAAGTCAGGATGACTGTGTTCAACAAAAATACCCTAATAGCAAAAATATGAGTATGGCCAATATATTAAATAGTTTATTTTCACATTTATTCTGATATATATAATTTATATTAGTATATTCCAGTAATTTTTAAGTGAAAATACTAAGTGCAGAAGCTAAAGCAACGCAATCTATGGCATAAAGAAGTTAATTAAACAAATAGTTATAAACTTTTACTCTGATTTTCACCACCCAGTTTACTTATGACTTTGTTAAAAAAACCAGAGGTAGATTTCGTGCTTTTTTTTTTTTTAATATATAAATAATACAAATATCCCAAAAATCGTAGAAAAATTACATTCCTCGATAAAATAAGTAATGAAAATGAAATATCGTTATGATATATATGACAAATTGAAGTGCACAACAAACCCTAAGTAGCATTTTAAGTCTTAAAAATACTGATTTGTTGAACTGTTTAATTTTAATGAGCTACAAATTGCAAAAATCGTAATAAACACTTGTCCCTCTTTCATATTTAGCACACATTAAAACTTTTAAAATGAATTATTATTATTTCAATGTAGTATTAAGTTTAAAACATCTACTTAAGAATAATTTAGTGCATGCTCTTTAATTTGTATTTGCATTTTTTAACATTGCGCTTTTTTATTTGTTTATTATTTATTTCAAATTTATAATACTACAAGAGTGATCTTTTTCAGGTGGAGAAAAATACAACAATTAGGTCTTAGTAGGCACTACAAAGAGCGAGATTCTCCGACTGGAAGATGGTTGCGCTATTGTTTTGGTCTTACATATTTAAGCCCAGAAGATGTCGAAGTGGCATTTTTTTTATTAATTGGGAATCATACTTCAGAAGTGATGGAATTTGCTGATTATTTAGCAAAAAACTACATCGACGTAGATGAAAACACGCCGTATCCTCCTTCCATGTGGGCAGCTGACTCTTCTGATCTGTGGCGAACAACTAATTCTTGTGAGAGTTTTCACAGCAGGTTTAGTTCATTTTTTGGAGCAACAAACCCTAACATCTTTATTTTTGTCAAAAACCTTAATTTAATACAAAGTGATACCCATACCTATATTAGAATAAACACTGCCGAGGCTAGTGGACCTCGAAAAATATCAAAAAAAGAACTGTTTATTAACGAAAGAATTGTCGAGTTTAAAAACGGAAAAATAGGATATTTTGATTTTTTAAATGTAGTGTCATATAAAACAAAAACGATTTAAAGAAAAATTTGAACAACAATAGTTAAAATATATTAAAGTTAAAAAAAATTTTGAAGAAAAATTTGAACAAAAGTAGTTAAAATATATTAAAGTAATAAAATAAGGTTCTATTGATTCTACTTAAATTGAAGCATTTGCCTTAAAAACAAAATAGATATTTTTTTAATAAATATTAATTATTTTAATTTTTTGAAGAAGATAAAGTTTTCACAATTTTTTAATACTATTCTGTGAATCATTTTAAAATCAGTAAATTATTTAATTTCTATAATGCCATTGCTATTTCATATTATAATTGTAACTTGAAAACTTATATATATTTTGTATTTTTTTATATTTTTAAAATATTATTTATTCGTTTTTTGCTTCTCCAAAAAGTAAGAATAGTTATTTAAAAAAACAACTTTGTCAAAATACTCACGAATACAATATGTTTGTTTTTACGTTTTTACTAGTATTTGTATATATTATTTGTTTTTACATGTTTGTATTTATTTTTGTTATCTCTTTAATCTCTCTTTTTTTTCCTTAATAAATGTTATTTGGATATTATTTTGTATTCATTTTCAAAATTATCAAAGCACTACACATTAGTTTTCAGAATCAGAATTTTCATCAAAAATACTTAACTGTCATTAAATATAATTTTTATTTAATATCGCTTAAATTTTTGGCTGAAAATAATTTTATTTTCTTCTTTATTAATCTAGTTAATTGTCTTAAAATACATTTTACTTGTATACACATTGATTTTAAATTATATATTTCTCAATTTAAATTTTATATATATATATATATATATATATATATATTTAAAATTTAAATTTTCATTTCAATATTAAGCATTTCATTTGATTTTTAAGAATTTAAAATAAAGGAAAGAAAGCGTTATAAATAAATACCAAAAACTTTCCTTGAATTAAATTTCGTTAAACTCACATGTCTCAATTCCATTCAATGTTCGCTAATAAAAGTTACGAAGAATCATTGTAATCCAACGAAACCATTAAAGCAAAACTTAATGTAAGTGATCAATGTTAGTCAATGATTGTGTTAGGTATGGATAATGATAATTTTCAAATTTCATAAACAGAATCTATTTTTAAATCGCCTCTAAGGTATTTTCTATTAGCCCTTGGAAGAGTAGAACTGACTTGTTAACAGCATTATGGCTATTATTCTTTAATGTCTTTTAATTTTTTTTTTCATTAAAAAATTCCATTATCTTAGCCCAGGAATAAATTTATTAAATAAAAAGATGTAAAGAACGTTTTATTCTGAATAACTTTTGATCTTAAAATCGAAAAATTCTGAACTAAGATGCAATATTCCTAACATAACGAAAGATATTCTATATAACAGTGAAGATGATAATTTAAGTTTCAAAACGGCACACAAACATGACAAGTACGATAAATTAGGAACCGTTTTAAACAATTTTAGTACTATTTTAATATGTTTTATCTCGCTTTTAGAACAAATTATTATAAACCAAAAATTCTCTGCATTTATTAATAAAATTCACTCATTCGAGGATGAAATCTTATAAAAAATAACAAATAAGCAAATAAAATAAATAAATAAAAATTAATAAAAAAATTTTTACAAATATTTTTACATTTTAATAAGATGATGATATCGTATGTGGCAAAGATACCATTTTAATAATTTCAATCTTAGTATTTGTCCATTAAAAATTACACATTTTTATACATTCTAAAATGTATGCTTTACAATGAAAAACTGTTAAAAATACTTTCACCGTAAACTTATTTTAGAGTAAATAGGCGCAAACCACTTTGGGGAAATCCTCAAAATTAAAAAATAATATTTAGAGGTTCACATCTTTAATATGTCTTCTAATTAAACCAAAACTTATCAGCTATTCCGACATAAAGAAGGATCTTAATATAAATCTGTCCGATTCTGCTCCATTTAAACAGATTTATTTAACATTTCTCAATATAAAGTTTATTTATTTATTATATGTGCTTGTAAAAAAAAAAACTTTGATTCTAAATTATGAAAATAAGATTCTATCAATATCATACTTTCGTAAAGAATCGGAAGAATTAAAAAAGATAAAAAGAAAGGAAGGAGAGAATATTGAGAAAGAATATCTTTTGGCGAAAAACAGCCAATTTTGTAGCTACCCTTTTAAACTAGTCCCTTTGAAATGTACTTCCTACTTTCTTTTCCCTCCCGTGACGAATTTTGGTAAGGAGGAGAGTTCGATAATTGATGTCACTGATTGAAGGGGGTAGAAAATTTTGCGCAGTTCAGGTCGACCCTACCTATCTTATCAGGTTTCTGATTGATAACCATGTTGAAGAGAAAATCGAGAAGAGGTACAACATGAAATAAGTAGAGAAAAATTCACAACATATTTTAAGAAGATTGAGAAACAGCCATAAAAAGCGAATAATAAAATTGTTCAAGGTATTTGTTAACTGATTCAAACTAAATTCATTCAACATTTTCTGTTCAGAATTGCTACCTTAATTGTTTAACAACAACTTGTGAAATCGGAAATGGTAAAGAAAATAGCTATGTATGTTAAATAAAATATAAATAACTTACGAAATTCGAACTCAATACATAACGGAATTTGAAAAATGGAAAAAAATATATATATAAACAAATAAATGGATAGAAGTTCATAAATAAGCAACATATGTAGGGAGATGAGAAAATACCACCTGCATAAAAAATGTTTCAATGGTTTCTTTGAGCAAAAAAGAAAGAATGAAAAATCGCAAGAAAGCTCAAGGGGCTAAAACACGCAGGAACACATTTGGAAGAATTTCAAATTCCATAGTCGGATAAAAAAACAACATCTGCTCATTCATCCATTTAAATTTTAAAAGAAATAGTAAAAAATAAAAAATAATAACCATTATAGGAAAAGGTAGATAAAATATTTAATTTTAATACATATTTGCCATTAAAAAAAGGTGACTAATGTGCAGGAAGAAAATCTATTCCATTACTGTTTCTAATAATAAGCCCTGATACTCGAATTATTTTCAGTTAAATTTGTTTTTAATATAAATTGTGCAGTCATCGACAATTTTTAACATTGATAATGAACATTCCAATTTTAAACATATTAGTGAACATTCTTTTAGCTTGATTAAAAACTTTATTCGCTTCAAAAATACACAAAATGTAAATAATAGTGGACATGTTTTAAGCACTCAAAAATAGGCAAGATTCGATTGACGTAATTGAGAAGAAACAAAATTGATTTAAAATGTCTTCTCATTCACGCTAGCAAGTCTTGAAAATGGGAACCTATTTTTGAGCGCTTGTTGACTGTTATTTCCATTTTGTGTATTTTTGAAACGGTTGAAGTTTTTAATCAAGAAATATCTTACAACTTCAGTTTCTTGTGATTAATTATTTAATACTCTTTTAACTTATTACAAACTAGATGTTTATAATATTATTTTTTGGAAATTTTAAAATTCCATGGAGATTTGGTACTTTTATGTTAGCAATGATTAAATAAGTAAATTTAATTCGATAAATAAATTAGATATTTAAAATCATAATTAACTAAACTTGTTTCAGTACCACATACGTTAAATTTAGAATGTACAATTAAATTTAAAAACAAAAAAAACATAGAAAAGCCTTAAAATTCGTTTAAAAAAAAAAATTTAAAAATATTTTAATAATTCATTTTAGTATTTATTTAGTGTCATTTTAGTATCACGCTAGATAAAAAAAATTTTGAAAAAAATATTTATAATAGCTTTCTAAAAACGGCAATAATATCATAGCTTTAATCACAAGACAAAGTATCGACATTTCTGACACACATTAGAAATATACTCTTAGAAATGCATGAAAGAAGGAAAATATTTCAAGAAGGCAACAATTGGTCGGCGACGTGAAAAAATAAAGAAGATATAAAACTAAAGTAACATTTTATTCTTGAAGCACTTTAAAAACAAAAAAAGAAGCGTAAGGAATAAAGATCATTTTTATGTTAGTCATGAAAGGAAATAAAAATAAAATCCTGAATGCACAAAAATGTGAATAAGCAGAACGCGACCGTAAAAAAAAAAGTAAATAAAAATATAAACATTCGCTATACCTCGTTTCTCTTCACGCAGCCATTTAAAAGACGGTAGCGATGAAAAGTTAAGAGTAAATACTCTTTCCCATAGTTCAAAACTTAAAGCCTTCACTTAAAATTGTGACATTTAACACGGGCGTGATAAATTTTAAACATTCTAACACTCCCCAACTTCTGCTGCTTATCCAAGATATTTTATTTCCAAAGAAAGAAAGAAAAAAATATTTCACCCATTACATATTACGGTTAAGGTAAACATATTTTTCTCGGTTAAAAGAGTTTTTCAGAGTTGAAGAATTGCTGAGCAAAGTAGGACTTTTCAAAAGATATTCCCCTTTTCCCCACTTTATATAAAAAAGAGTATGGATTTTTAAGTTTCAAAATATTTTCACAGCAAGTACAATAACGGGATAAAAGCTGTTATTTCCATATTTTTATACAAAGTTAAGAATTCATTGGTTTAAAAATAATAATATATTCAACAACAACAACAAAAAATCGCATCATATATCAGCTGCACAACAATCTGCAAGATTCGTTTATATTATAAAAAATTGCTTCGACAGCAAATTAATATTCGCATTAAAATTAGAATGAACAAAAATAATCAATTTTTTTTTATTTGCAGTGAGTTTGTGAATAATAAAACACATAATAGTCGAAAAAATTTATTGAGTGTGACAATTATTGCATAAATAAAAATTAAGCCAATATTTTTTACATATATTAACCTTACCAGTCAGCTTACGTTACTAACGTTACAAATTACTGACCTTATTATCAACGTTACCAGTCAACAAAATGACTAACCTCACAGCGATAAAACGACGAAATATTTTGCTGGTCTTTTGACTAAATCGGGCAAATCAACATCAGTCTAAAACAGCACACAATCTCAATAGATATTCATAAATTCATTATTGATGTTATTGAATCTTAAGTAATATTGTCACATCAAAAAATTAAATTATTGTTCAAAATAATATTCTCATACAAAAGCAAAGCGTTTTAACCAATAAAACAGGGTTGAACTAATTTCTCAACCTATACAAAAGTCATGTGATTAAAAACATTTTCAAACATTGCATCCGTTGTAACAACATTGAAATAAATATCGAGGCCAAAAAATCACCGATACTAAGAAATCTCGCAATAAACAAACATCGTTATGAATGGCCATGAATCTGATAAAAAATATTGAAACTTCAATTTACCCTAACACAAATTTGGTTTGGAAATAAAATTTTCTGCTTTTCTACCACAAAAGCATCTGGGAAATAACCATTCAATATTGGCAAACAAAAAGTAAATCTCTATAAAACCAATTTTTATTTTTATTCATTTATTTTGATGTGAAATGATGACAACTGCAATATTTCTACAGTTATCGTTAGAAACTACGTACGTCGTTGACTTGAATTCTTCTAGCATTTCTTTCAATCTAATTTTTCACTTTCAACCAAAATCTAGCACACAATCGAATATTTTATTTACTAGTACTTGTAGATGTGTAACCATTAAAAGCAAGGAAACTCAAATGAAAAACCTGGAATCGCACCAACAGAAATATATACTCTAAAAATATGAATCTACTTTTGGTTAAGCCAGAGGGATAATGTGCAGTATAAGCCATTTTTATCCATAAAGCATCGAAATGAGGTTTCTCAATCTTTAAGAAACCAAATATTTGCGGCAATATTTTCGGGAAAGGAGATGGTGTGCATCAAAAATTCAACAGAAATACTTACCTTTGCTATTGCCTCTGGGGGAAAGAAAAGAATAGAGAGGCGAGAGAGAGAGAAAGAAAAAATCTGTGGAAGAGCGTTGATACCCATTCAACTTGAGAATATTACTTGCGGTTATAGGGTGAATAAAAATGAGAAAAGAAGAAATGAAAAGTTTGAATTCTTAACTTATCGTTTGCTCAAGGTAATAAAAAATTAACAGCGTGAAATGTTTCGGAAGTTACGATGATAATATATCGCAATTACGCACGTCACAATAGAAAAGTCAGACGTACGTAATATTTATGCAACTTATCCTCGAAATGGAATTGTAGTTAGAAAGTATGAACTACAAAACCATTAAAAAAGAAAAATCTGGAGGGTTTAAACAATTTAACTAATTTAAAATAATGTGAATAGCTTAGTAATTATCTTCACTCACTCAAATTGTTAATAACTCTAAAAGCTGTAAAGAGAATATAACAATGATCTAACACGTTGTCTCAAAATACCTCTTAAAATGGCTTTTACACGTAACAGCTACTTAAAAATAAATAAATAAGATACGGTTCTAAAACAATTTACGATATATGTTATATCGTACGAGTTATATCGTATTAATTGAGTCATAAAAATTCTCAGACCAGTAAACTGAAGATGAAATAAATGCTGCACACTATTTCTTGTACAAAATGTATTGTTAAGAGATGTTTTAATGTAGTATGTAGTACTAAATTTTACAATAACATTTTCTTTTGTGCTAAAGTGTATAAGTATATATAATTGAATGGGACATTCTATACCTAAATTAATAGTTTAACTTCTAAATTTATCTTAAGTGTACTTTAGTTAAATGTCTTATTAATTTAGATAGGGGGCGGGGGGAATCGAACTAAAATATTAAATTTTAATATTTAATAATTGAAGATAACTTTATAGTCAACAATGAATTTTAACACTTTTTTTCATTTCTTTTTTATTTATTTGAAACAACGATGTCCCTTTAATATATATATTTATTTATGACGCTCTAATTATAAGTAAATATATATTTTAATATTTTTTATGATAAAAAACAGTCTAATACTTTGTAAAAAATTGTTAAATTATTGGAATTATATTTGTACTAAAATATAATAAGGAGAAAAAAAACTTAGTTTGAAAAAAAAAATTTCAATTATACTAAAAAATTTGCCAATAATTGATTTTGTATATGCTCACAAAATAGAATTGATTTCGCAAATTAAAAAAAATTTCAAGAATGAATAACTGCTTCTCTTAGACCAAAATTACTGCAAATAAGAGCAAGTTTCAAAAAAATTTTGTAAGGAAATGAGTCGTATGTTTGGATGATTTTGCCTTTGACGCCGAAATAAACTGTGCTTCATAATCAAAAATTATTAAAATGCTTAATATAATATTTTTAACTTGTTTTGACCGAAATTAAAATAAAATAATAAAATAAAAAATGAACAAAAAAATTTAAATTCTGCGTCAAACGGTTGAGGTTTTTCTGACATCGTTATACCAACGCTAACATTCATTTGATACTTAAAAAAAAATAATACTTTCTCAATTTGAAGCATTCAGCAATTTTGCTCGGCACAGTTACAGTAATAGTGAAAATGTCCATATGTTTTCCTCTCCTATTAGATGAATGAATTTTAATTTCTGCTTCAGATTTCCTAAATCCTTTCATCCCTTAAACCCATTTTCAGAATAACCATATTTACAACAATAATGGACGAACAGAGGAATACCATACATTTTATGAGTTGAATTATCACGATAAGACGCATACTTTACAAAACGTCGACTACAAACCATTTCTATTCAATTCTGATGAAAAATTATCTTTGTGAATAACCTTTAACACTCATTTTCCTAAATGAGCGCAATTCTGAAATTCCTGACAAACAATTTAGGATAATTCGCTTTGAAATCATCATTTATCGCAATATAACATGTACGGACTCCCCGAATCAATTAAAGAAAATTGGACTTGTAACGGATTCATTGGTAGGAGTAATTCATTCGTTCGTTTGGAGTATAAAATTATCGAACAAGTGAGGAAAGTTGGAGGAAATGAGACATGTTTGCCATGATTGAATATTCATTAAACTCATTTCAATAATCAATACGCGCAGGATAAAAGGAATAACGCATGGATGAAACAACTATAATTAAAGTTTCGTTCATTAGAGATTTATTTTTAAAAAAAATTGCTAATGAGAAAAGTAAATTATATACGATGGAACATAATTCTCAGAATTAATTTTTCTGAAATAACAATTTTGAGACACCGCTGTTGCCTTCCGCCCAAAACTAAAATTTTGTTGTTGATCAGAGCACCTGTAGATATTTTATCTATATATATTCTAAAATATAATTTCTAAAGAAAAAAATTTTGTTTATTTCTTGGGAACTGAGATGAAAACTAAAAACGTAAGCTTGAGAAATCTCAGGTCATATAAATTTTTTTTTTTTTTTTTTTTTTTTTTTAAATTTATTTATTTATTTTTTTTTTTAAAGATTATTAACAGTATGGTGCAGATGTAACACTGGTTACCTTAATTATATGACACCGTAATTGTAAGAAAAAATATTAAATTGTAACCAAAAATATCAGTATTTTTTCAATTATAAAAACAGTATAATAGTTACTGAAAAAATCTGTTAGATTATCGGAATTATATTTGTATTAAAATATAAAATCCAAAAAAAGTAGTTTGATTTTTTTTTTCATTCATATTCTAAAATTTATGAATAATTGATTTTGTAAATTAAAGAAATTTTAAAGACGAATAACAATTTCTCTTAGGTCAAAATAATTGCAAATAGGTGCAAATTAGAAAAATTATTTTTTGGAAGTGGGCCATATTTGAAAGACTTGCCTTTAGCGGAAAAAGACACCGGTGTTTCGTGCTTCATTTAATAATCATAAATATAATATTTTTCACTTATTTTTATCCAAATTAATATCAAATAATGAAAAAAAAATATGCAAAGTATGTTAAAAAATTCTGCATCAAAGGGTTAAAAAGTAAAGATGAACGAATTATAACGATATAAATATTAAAATGAACGAATTTTAAATATATAAATAAAACGAATTATAAATATTATAAATATGTATATAATATTTATTAACGAATTATAAATATATAAATATAATATTTGCGACAGTAAATGAAAAGACTTTTAACCATCAGGTAAACAGCAATTTTACAGAAACATATGGTAAGGAGGAAATTTTTTTAGCACATAAGAGCACATGAAAAGAAAAATTAGTTTCGTTAATACAAAAGAGAATTATAATTATTTCAGCTTTAAAAATAAGTATTGTTTAAAAATAAGTATTATTTATAAAAACCATATTTAAATGAAAAATAAATTTCTCCAGTTCATTCAGTTCGCATTCTTAAGAAAACCAATAAACTGAAAATTTTAATACGTTTATTTTTAGATTTCCCTCCTTCAAAAGTAATAAAACTTTCAAGTGCAGTAAAGAAATGAGGGCGATATTGAAAAATATTTAATCTTCCTATACTGCTTTCCTTGATTACGAAAAAAAGTAATTATAATTTACTTTAAGAAAAACTTCTCTGAAGAGAAAAATGAAGAAAAAAAAGGGAAGAAGAAAAAAATGAATTTTTTCTCGGCCACGCAATGAGCAAATATTAAAAGCATCTATTTCTTCTTAAATGACTTAATGTTTTATCTTCAATAAAAATTCATTTATAATTTTGTAGTTATCACTACAGTATGGTTTGTAACTTAAAGTGCATATCATACTTCCTCAGATCCATTAATAATGTTTCTAGAGCCATTTCATTTTTTTTTTCCTTGCATATATTTTAAAAATTATTTCATAATGCATTCTCAATAATGAAAATTTTCTTTTGTCCAGTCGAAATAGAAATAACACATTTTCTATCCTTCAAACATAATTATGTATTCTTTCTCTCAATAAATATTATCATTAGTACCTTCTCAGAAAACGCATTTGAGCGCAAATTAAATTCTATAAGATAGTCCTGTCTTTAACTACTGAGGCATTAACAAAAATATTTGAAACTGTCAAAGGTTTACATTGTGCACACTACGCTGGTTTACGCTGTACGCTACTGCAAAGTTTTTATTTTAGACAGATATTCGGTATTTATTTCGGTATGTATTCGGAACTGTTTCTTCATGTGCTTCTGAACCCATAAGAATAAGAACCTATTCTGAACCATTATGGGGAAAGCGCCTCTAGCCAACACCTCCTAGGAGGTGTTGCTCTAGCTGAGCACGACAACATTTCCAGGCACGAGTTCCTATGTAATTTTAGCCCTAATGCTGTGCCCTAACTCTCCAAGAACTTATCGCGTCCCTTTGTTACATATAAACTATTGTTTTAAAACCAGTACATTTCGACAAAAAATGAAGTAAAAATTTAATTTTTAAAAAAAAAGAGAGTAGCCTTAGGAACAAAACTAATTTCACATTCGAAATTTCCACGTCAGAACTAGGCAAGATCAAGCACTTGTATGAGTGCAACAAAAAAATTGCTCCTCAGTGTAATCTTTTTCAATTTGAATGTTTTTATTTTAACTTATACTTATATGTTGTTGTTTTTTTTTTCAGACGCCGGGTGTAGGCAAAGCGGCCAATGTGCTGGTGGGCAAAGCCCTTGGTACAAATGGGACAGGCTCAAGCAACCAAAGCCTAGGTTCTGTGTGCCATCCAGCACAAATGACAGAGGCCATTGTTCTCTTCACGATCGCTGCTCTAGGAATGGGCGCAAACATGTTCCTCATGCTGCTTATTGTGTTCAAAAGACCTTTAAGAAGGTAAGCACTATCCTATTTCGAAAAACATTTATGTTCTTTGACAATTGCAAAGGGGGGGGGGGAAATTTTTACTCATCACTGATTCAATTTCTATAAAACATTGAAATGAAAATAAATTTCAAAAAAAAGAAAAAAGAACGATTTCTATTTTATCATCAGTTACGCTGAGTGTCATCTATAAGATGGGAAACTAAGAAACTACTACAGGGTGCGTAGCCTAATCTATCAACAAAAAAAAGCACCTTTTAAGTACTTTTTAAGCACTCAAAAAATATTTTTAAGCACTATAAATGCAAAATAATTTTCAAAGACTTTACAGGATCATAATAAAATAACTAGTTTCTGACAGCGAACTCTTTTCTTGATTATATTAAACGTCATAAAATGATCAAGAGATTTTTCGGTTCGATTTCAGAGGGTGGAAAATGAAGCCTGAAATAGAGAATATCTTGCAAAATGCAGCAGAGTTGCACATAAGAGTGCAAAAATTGCACCGAACCCAGCTCACACCCACATGCGGACTTGCAAAATTTCATGAAACATGTAAAATGATTAGTGCTTTCATGCGCTATAGACTAACTGTACGCCGAAATAGATTGTGGTAGAATGAATTGTGAAAACGTTGAATAGAACAATGTGAAAAGCATGCTTTTATACAAATATGATGCGAAAATTAACATGATAAGGGGGAAAAAAATCTCATTTTCGAAAAGGGAAAATTAAACACTTTTTAAAAAACACCCGATAAAAAAAGCACCTTTAAGGGTTTTTAAAAAACGAAAATCGAAAATAAGCACCTTTAAGCACTTTTTAAAAACGCTACGCACCATGTACTAAATTCAACGATAATCTTGGAGTGAAACTAAACCGCATTTGCACTGAATGAAGGGAAAATTAACCCTCTGAGGGTAAACGTAACGGCAATTGTCCTCACAGCCAATTTATTAACAATTCCAGAGAAAAATAGAATCCCTTTGAAAGAATAATAGAACGCGGCAAACGAATAAATTTAATAAAGCTGGAAAGCGAACCTCTGTTGCTCGAGTTGGACGCAAGAACTTTATCCACTGAATAATCTCTGCACTCCAACCTATCTCGTTAATATCTTAGATCATTTTTCTTTGCAACTTAATCTTTTTGTTCTCCAACAAAAAATAAGCCTGAGTAAAGTCAACAAAAACTAGCCAAATTTTAAATGTCAATTTAAATTAGTACTATTTTAAGAGAAGAATATTTTTTCTAAGTATTTATTAAAAGAGAAATATCATTTTTGAGCAGAATATTCCTTGAAAAATATTTAATTATTTCAATTGTAACTTTTAACACACACACACACACAAAAAGAATACAAATAAAAGAAAGGAAAAATCATTAAAATATTAACAACCACATTATTTGAAATCATCGCTATTTTCTCATAAAATAAAAGAAATTTCAAAAAAAAAATTTATACTTTGAAATTATGTTCTTGTTAAAAAAAATAATAAATAACGCTTTCAGTAAATAGAGTATCTAAAATTTCCTTTATATAATAGTTAAGTTTTAAAGAGCTAAAAAGGCTGCAAACACAGTAATAAAAAAATAAAAAAAGAGTGAGAAAGAAACAAAGAAAAATATTTATAGGAATCCTCATGAGAGAGAACAGATAAAAACGAAGCAGGTAAAAAAAGAATTATGCACATAGCTTTCAAAGAAACAATAGGGAACTGATTGTATTACGAAACTAATAATAAAAAAGCTTCACAACGATAACAATTAAACTAGCTAGAGGGACATTTGATACATATTTTTTTTAATTAAGCATTTCATTTTATTTGAAATCCGCTATATAAAGAAAATTCGCTTAATAAAGAGAAATATTTTATAACCATTTTTGATGGATTTCTACTTTTAAAGATTTCTTTATATCTTAAATCGATAAAAAAAATAAAAAAAAAGCGGTTGCATTTTTTTTCCCCTTCATTATTAGCATTTATGCTACCAGAAGCAGGATATATACGCGTCCATAAAAATATATAACAATAAATAAAAAAATTATTTATTCGAATATGGAGACGTGATACTGCAGATAAAGAAATATTGATCGATGCTTTAGAAAAGATGGTTTTTACGTTTAGTACAAACTGGGAGAAGAGAACTAAAGGAAATGTTCACAATTTTATTTTTATAAAACAAATAAAGATGGAAAAGAAAATCTGAAAATATATAACAAAAGCTAAATAAAGTTTTTCTTCCCTGTAGTACGATAAGATCAAACTTTGCCAGTTTTGGAAAAATGACAAAATAGTTTAAGAAATGCATTTTAAATAAACAATTCAAAACTAATCTTCAGTTAGGTCTAGTTATATCTGCACAAAACCATAAGTAATTTTAAAAAAAAGTAATTAAAAAAAAAGTATAGCATTTTTTGGACGTGATGCTTATAACAAAAAAAAGTACATAGGACATTTAAAATCGAAATGTACCGAACGTAATAATGTACTAAATGAAATATCAACCGATCGGTATACGCGTGTATAGCTCATTCACCAGGAGTTGGCACTTGGCTCCGCCTTCATCACGTGGTATGCGACGATACTATTTCGCTATTTTTGGGAGAAGGTTGTAAGCAAACTTGAACAATGTTGCTATTTGGCGATCGTTTGGCAAAAATATTTATTTCGCAAACTTCATGTGCATTTTTTTAACAATAAATATTTCATAAATATGATTATATTTTGCACCATTTCTTACGATATTTCTTTCTTTTGAGTGAATAGTTTGTCCTTTATGAGCCATTTCGCTGGGAGAACAACAGTTTTTAAATTTAAACTATATTTAATTAGCTAGTGTAACAAAAGGTATAATAGCAGATGATAAAGCAAAGTAATGACTGAAAAATAATTCACTTTTTGTGTTTGGCGCAAATTAAGGGTTGTCTCAATTTCAACAACGGAGATGTTTCTCTTCTAACTCCCGCGCTGAAATGAACTCTGCGTCCCAGGAGGTGGAGCCAAGTCTCAACTTCTGGTGAACGAACTATATCTGATCCTTGTTTACGTCAAACAATACGCAAAGTTGTCTAAAACAGTTACTTTTTTTTTTATCTCATTAAAGTGATAATGCGAGAATTACCCATTTGAATATTTTCGTTTCCAACCGTATATATTGCTACACAAGTCCTAATTAATTGTATCATAAAGTTATCAATTTTCATCATCCGGAAGTCTTGCTGTCCTCTTCTGACGTCATAGCATTAATGTGACTTTTTTTTTTTTTTTTGACGTTCTAGGTTTGTTTGTATACGTTCTGAATTTTCAGTTGTTCTGAATTTAATTTTTGTGTCGTCTTTTTGTTTTTTTACAGCAACAAAAATACTACATGAATCTTTTACTGGAAGAAAAAAAAAATAATCTATGTAAATACAGCCCCCTACCGTTGAGAGCACGAAACACAGTAGCGAATAAGGTAATAATCGGTACATCACGTGTCTTACTCACGTGATTTACAAATTAGAAGATTATGCAAGCCTAATATTTAGTCTTTTTGTCGCTGCATCGAGATTCAATATTACGTTATTTACATACCTCACTTTTTGAGAAACAGTTAGCAGCACAAATGTATTTGGTGCAGATTTCTCGGATTTTCACAGAATCTGATTGTAAATTAGGTACTTGTACTTACAATGTCAAGAGCTTTCAGATACAAACGCGTGTAATCAAATATAGTATTTACTTTCTTGCCTAGAAGTAAGTACAAGGTAAACAGTAAGAAATCTTTTAAATGTGTGTTGCAGATTATATAAATGGATGTGATGTTGTCTTGTTTTAATCTTTTTAAAGATGGTCCCAAGGACTACTTTTCCATCAAGGTCTCGTTGATTGTGGTAGGGCAAGTCTTCTACTTCTCCTAGGTGTTGGAGTATTATTTTGTCAACGGTTGCCTAAGTGCAACATTATAGAAACAGCATTCCTATTACTGGTGACAGTTTCGACAGTCAACATGCTGACTTCCGTCATCAATGACGCCTCCTTGTTGCCCGATCAAGATTTTCAGGTTAGTGTTTAAAATGTTAAGAGATTTACGAACGTATGAATCTTATACACGTAATAAACTTATTTGCTACTATTATGAAGGCACCATTAAACACCAAATTTATGTTAAAAATTATTTATTATTGCGAGTTGATTAATGTAATAAGCTGGAAGTCTTAAATTCATCTTTAATTACTAATTATGAAATCTAACGAAAAAGAATTCAGTAAAATTTATCACATGACAAAATTTAATTTAAAATATACAAATAAATCAGTAATCAACAAATTATAAATAAATTTTTTGATACATTAATTTATTTATTTTTATTTATTTATTTATTTGCATTATCACTATGTAAAAATATAGGATAAAAAAACACTCAAACGTTTGACTGATGTAAAAAATGGAAAGGAAAATGCATTTTTGTAGAATATACAATGCAAGTTAAAATAAAATTCCTCTTACCCTTAGTATCAATTTAATGACCATTATATCAACCAGACTAACCCTTTGCACTAGAAGGCTCCTGTCTGGCACCATAAATCATCTATCATTCTAAATGCGAAAATTTTTACACGTTAATGTTTAGTAACCAATTTATTTAATGGTTTCTTTTGTCTAGTAAACTCTTAGTAATTGCGTCTTTTTTTTTCTTCTTTTTTTTGTGCAATGAAGCAAGCTTTTTTTTAAAGAAAAAAACTGTAATAGCAAAAGGTATAGAACAACAGAACAATGTTGAAAGCTCATAATTCATTGAACATGTAACGTTATGTTTTAACATAAGAATGTAATGAAATATTTCAGCATCCACCACAGCAATCCAGCCCTCATCGCCATCACTACCACCATCAAAATCCGATACATCCGAACCAAGACCTAACTGGATCGTCCACTGTATCCTTGGATTCGCCGCAGTGCATAGTTTTTGGTCTTTTCATAATCTGGTTCGCCAGCTTCACTATTAATTTAGGACCCACCTTGCTCAGCGGGGCCTTGACCAGCTCCAGAGATACAGCAGGGCACGTTGATGCCTGCCCTATGGTCTACGGCCCCGTTAGGCACTACGTGCTCAATGTCCTCTGGGTCACAGTAAACGTGATGTGCGCGGCACTTACTGGAGTTCACCTCAGAAAGCTATACAGGGATTTGACAAGGTAACTTTAACTACGAAAAAATTACTTTTTTTACACCTTCCCTTTACTCAAACAATAATTGTCGAATATAATTTTCTCCGTTGTCCCATAACAACTCTGCTCAAGGCAAATGATTATATATAGTAGCCTTCATAGAGAAATTAAATAAAACAAAAATATGCATTAACGATTACAATATTAAAACAAATTTAGCAATAAACTGAATAAATATATATATTGAGCGGTAATTTTACTATGAAACAAAAACGCATTTTCTTAGTGACGAGAATTTTTAATGTAAGTACTTCTTTTAATATTAAGTAATGAATTAAGATATAATTGCAACTCACCACGCTAATCTGTCAAGTCAATGGGGCTTTACTTAAAATTGTAAAGGATTAATTTTGATTACAGTTAACTTTTGTCAACTCTGCACTTCCACACCATGCCAACAGTATTTGTTCACTGTCCACCGAAAACATTGTTTTCGAACCCTCTTGCGAAGCTACTTGTATTCTCGAGATACTTAGTCCACAAAAGTTCTTTTATGTTGCGTATTATGATCCCCGAATAGCATAATATAACTAGTATTCAAATTTAATGATTGGTATATTGAACAAAATAATTAGTTTCCTTGAAAAGCTACACCAGAAATATGAAGCAATTGATTTTAAAAGCAGTATTTATTGCTAGTCGTAAATCTATCTTTATTATAATTCATGTACATAATCGGAGACTCAACCGCTGGTTACTTTATTCCTTGAGTAAATATCTAGATATTCATTTGCATTTTCTGTAATTGCATTTTGCTGTCAGAAAATATAAGTCGGTAGTGCAAGCAATGTCTCAAAAGAAAAATGAAGGCTAATAAGAATTCACTACAGTCTTAATTCGCTAATAATGATGATTTTGGCATAAGTTTAGTAAAAGAGATCATAATTTACTATTTAAGTATTTTTTAAAGAAATACTTTAATTGTTACAAATGGATAACTCAAGTAGTAACCTATAATCCTATTTTGAAATAATAAAGAGGATTATAAGGGACCTAAGATAAAAAACAAAAACCTTAAAATAAATTACTTTCGTTTTACTACAGAACGCGCAAGAATTTCGTACGACGAAAAACGACAATTATGTTTAGTAATGTAATATAAATAACAACGATTTGCACTTAATGTATTATTTTAAAGCGCAATAAAATTTTCGCAGGTCAAATCTAGAAGCAGTTAGGATAGCAGGTTTAGTGACAACCATGATATCCGTCAGATCAGATCCCCATGACGCATCTTGCAACGAATCTCAGCAGATTCAAAGCTACATTCACCGCCTGGAACAAGAAGGTAAGCCAAAGAATCTTTAGAGAAAAATGTATCATTTATATTATTTTCCTTGGACTAGAATTGCTATATTCCCCGCAGGCATTCGAAGGGTGAAGAGCTTTGCAATCATCTTAGCAGCATATGTCCTATTTTGGGGCCCACTATTCACCCTAACTTTAATCCAGCCCGGTAGACCCGGCTATGCCATAACCTATGAAATTACTCTGCACGTTGCCTTCGTTCATGCCTTTGTGAATCCCACTCTGCTGTTGATGTTGCATAGGGATTTGAGAAATGTCGCCTCGGATTTTCCTTGCTGTGGAAGTAGTTGGTCCGGAAATGATTGTAGTGCATCAAACAACCTCAACGGTAGTCACACACCTTCTACTGATATGGCAAGAGCCTGCCGACTGAACAGGGGATATATGTAAGTTTAACTTTCCTTTTGTCTAATAATTATTTAGAATCGGTTGGGTACGGTTAACTAATGACTATTATTCCCCAAATTCCCTTTACTTCCTTACTTAAATCGATTTATAATGAAATATGCACCATAATTGTCTCCAAAACAATGTTTGAATAGTTCCTTCAATGAAAATCGTGTTTTTAATTTTTAAAAAGTTGGATAGGATAATATTTATTATTGGCTTGGCATGCTAATAGTAATTGATAACTATTATTCTACAAATTCCTTATATAAATCTAATCAGAAATATGCACCATAAATACCAACAAAACAATATTTGAATACTTCCTTCAATGAAAATCGTGTGTTTTTAATTTTTAAAAAGTTGGATAGGATAATATTTATTATTGGCTTGGCATGCTAAAAGTAATTGATAACTATTATTCTACAAATTCATTATATAAATCTAATCAGAAAGAAGAAATATGCACCATAAATACCAACAAAACAATATTTGAATATTTCCTTCAATAAAAATGTTATGTAATTAATTTTTGGAAATTGGATAGAATAAGAGCTTGCACGAAATGATAAGGGTTTGTTTATCGCTTATAAGCGCTCGTAAACATTTAAAAAAAATACTGCTTGCTGTCAGGAAAAAAATGATTAACTTGTAAGGATAGCAACACAAGGATTTTAAAAACCAGAAAAAAAAATTTCAAAATATTGAAACGATTTTCGAACAAATAATTTACCACTACTCTTCCCAACCCGTTATTCTATCCCTAAAATGTATTAATATACCAAAACGCGTCATGTTGCGGAATGGTTTAGATTTCAAACTTTTTTGTAAAGTTATATTCCAACAATGCATAATTTTCCTTTATTCAACAACAAAAACAAAAACAAAAACGATATAATGTTTATAACTTTAAATTATCGAACCGCGATTTGAAGCAGCTGTCTAACGAGGGAACAATTGAACACTTACTTAATTCCTTTAATACTGGTAGTGATATAAAACTATAGTTAATTGTCTATTATGAAGCACATATAAATTGTTTTCAAATTAGGCATTTACCAATTTTTTTTTTTTTTTTTTTGAGTGAAAATGCGCGAATAAAATTCTTATAAAAAAATTATGAGCCATGTTACCAAGATTACATTAAGTAGCTCGAACAATCATAAATTCTTATTTTATTAATCTTATTGTGAAGTTTTAAATATATAACTAAGTATTTTCAGAGCATACCAATAGCTTCTCTTGTTTTAATATAGTACATAAACTTACATTATTTCATAATCTTTTTTTTTTGCATATTAATAAATTAACAAAACAAAGGAATAAATATTTGGCATTTAATTACGTAGCCATGGCATTACTCATATATGACGTAACTTTTAGCAGCCTTGGCTGCATTTTTTCACAGGATATTCTGAGATGTCACTATAAAAATATCAGTTAAACATCACTGTATTAAAAAAATAAGAAAACTGCCTTGCAAATAAAAAACTTTTTTACCTACAGAAGAAGTATTGATATAGTATGCTTAAAAAAAAAAATCAACAAGCACCTCTCTTAACAGGAAGATTCGAATAGTTATATTTTTATTCACTTCTCTCTTTTTTTTTCTTTCCTTTTTGAAAAAAAAAATCTCTTTTCGATCGAAATCGCATGCCACAAGCGACTGAAAAAACTTATTATTCATGAAATTCTTCCAAGTAGCAGTTGTTTCCTTTCTTAGTTGAAACTAGTTTGGTGATTTTGTTCAGAAAGAAAATGGGGAAGGAAAAAAAAGAGCACACCGTATATCAAATTGGTTTGGAACAGAGGAAAGTACTTTTAAAAGAAAGGAGGAAAAGTGTATTTCAACCAGATGAGAGTAAAATGGCAACTCTCCAAAATAAAGAGTTAAAAGTTTTAAGAGTTGAAATCTCATTTAACTTAAGTCCGGGCATAGAAAGGGCTTAAATTAATGAAATGACATTGTTGAAGGTGTTGACATTTCACGTTTAAAACCCTTCAAGTTTTACTTACTTTTACTACGCCGACACTTTTCAATAAAGTGGCTGTGGTTTGTAAAATAAGAAGTTTTAAAGAAAACTTTAGGAGAAAAAGAACTGATAAACTTTTTTTTCGCTAATCCATTTCCTGTCGTTAATGCAGCATATTATATAGACGAGTACCCTTAATGAAAATGTGGTAGAAGAAGCTTCTGCTTAAGAAAACAAAATCTGCTGGATATAATATGTATATCAATAACGTATTATGGTGGGCGCAAACATTTTAATTTTAAATATAAATGCTTAGAATAAATTAAATAAGACGTGTTAAGATATTACTCTTCTTTTTTTCTTTTGGAGAAAAGACGTGTTTCGAAAATGGAATCATCCGCGCCTAATGGGTTAATAATAATTAGTGCTATTAGTGTTCGTTTAATGAAATTAAACAAATAATACCAAGAAACTGAAGCGGTAAGACATTGCTTGATTAAATTCTTCATTCGCTTCAAAAATATACAAATTGGAAATAACAATCGACATGCTTCATGATCTCAAAAATAGGTGTCCATTTTCAAGACTTGCCAGGCGTGAATGAAAAGACATTTCAAATCAATTTTGTTTCTTCTCACTAACGTCTGACAAATCTTGAATGGACGCCTATTGAAAATGGGAAGCTTGAAAATGGGCGCCTATTTTTGAGCGCTTGAAACATGTCGACTGTAATTTCCAACTTGTATATTTTTTAAGCGAGTGAAGTTTTTAATCAAGTAATTATAATCCCACTCAACATTTCTCCTCAGCGATCATTTATAATACAAGTTTGCATTTTTTAACCTATGATGAGAAGATAAATTTTTTTTAAAACTACTATTTTATTGGAGTTTTAGAAAAGAGAAAAGTAGCAATTGAATAGCTTGAGAAATTAGATTTTGATTAATTGTCATCACGCCTAAACTATTTTCAAAAAAAAAAAAACCTTCGATATCGAAATTCTATATACATTTGATAAAAGAACATAAATTTACTACTTGAGTTTCCTTTGAACTGAATATTTATTTTTAAAAAATAAAATATCGCTTTTTAAGTAATATTTAGGAGTGGATACGCTTAAGAAAAAAATAAGCACTGATGGTAAATAATCGAAAATCTTTAGCATCACATAATGCCAAAAACGAACTTGTAAAGAGAAAAGCAGTCTTTTATAAAAACAATAATAAAAAAAAGAAAGACAGAAAAGATAAAACGGAAGAATTCTAAAATGAAAAACGCCTATCTCAATATCGATTTTAAAAAAAAATAAACAAAACTATTTTTATATAAAACATTTTAGTTTCCTTTCAAGCATAATCCAAGGCAGTCAATTTATATATGAATAATAACTTTTCTTAAATTTTTGAATGTATGAATGACCTAATAAATGAAGTAACTGTGTTAAGAAATAAAATTTTAAAAAAATATTTTTTATAAAATGTGAAAATTGGTGTGTAAATTGGATTATTATAGTAACTAAAATGTACTCTTTTTTCTAATACAGTTTATTTTATTTACCTATTTTTTATGTACAACAGTATGTATTCAAAGTTATTTTAAAAACGTAAAATAAAACATGTAAATGGAAAATTATTAATGCATGTTTTTACAATCTTTGTAGTCAAATATAAAGAAGAAAAAAAAACGCACGTTAAAGGCTGAAATTTACATTCAAGCAAGAAAACAAAAATGCTTCTAAAATTAACAAATCATTACAGAGAAATTCAGTAAGCATCGACTTGTTTGATTGTTGCAGGGAGGGAAAAAAAAATAGAAGTCGATTATTAGAATTACTTTCGAGTCTCATTAGACAACTTAACTAGCTATGAGAAATTTTTCATATCGTGTTCCTCATTAGTGATTTGACAGATTCACATATTTGACTATCCTGCTTTTGTTTTGCTGTAATATCAATTTGCGAAACCTATTGAGCATACTTTTTTTAAAGTTCATTTTTGACAAGCATTCTAAATGCATAGATTAATGGGGGTCAATAATAAACAGCCTTCATATATGCAAAAGCATTGACAAAAAGCTTTTTCAGAAAAAAAAATTCTATACAATATTCCTAAAGATCCAAATGATAATTTTTAAAATGTTTTTAATTTTTAAACTGAAGCCTAATTTTTAACAGTGTGCAGACCTGCCAACTTTTAATCCCTTCCATTATCATTTTTCCCAGTGGTATTAAAATGGAATTAAAACTTCAATTTTAAGCAAACAAATACGTTGTATTTGAAAAAAATTAAGTTGACAACCATGATAGTAACGCATATTAATATAAACGATTAATTTTTGAAAGAATAGTGGTGATCAAAATCACTTAAAAATTAAATTTATAAAAGAAAAAATAGTATATATTTACTACCACTTTAAATATGAAAATAAAATCTCCCGCAAAATCCGGGAGAGTTGGCAGGTATGAGTGTGTAAAGCGAATGATAGTCTAATGTGCTTACATTTATTAGTTAAAGATACTATATTGTTTGTCTTTGATTGTTGTTTAATGATACTACCCACTATCAACAAAATAAAACCTTAACATTCTAAAACTTAGTTATTTCTCAAGCTTCTAATTCTCTTCCTAATTAAAACATTATAAATTGGGTTTATTAAATAAATCCTCTACAACAACTTACTTTTTTGACAATTTCATATTTATGACCTAATTCTACAGTTTCTCATAACTCTAAAAACAGGTTTGAAGGAATAAAATGAGAAAGCCGCATTAAAAATAAAACGCAATATTGATTCCACTTCAAATCGCCTCGATATAAGACCAACTTTTCATCCTAAAAACAATCCAACGAAATACATTTTTAAAAGCATTATTCATCAAGATATCTTGGTCTTTTCTTCATTCTTTGTAGACAAAGCCAAAATACGACGGGATGGAGTGGATCGAAATGTCAGCCGATACTGTCCCTTGAGTCTTTTGAAGGGCTCCATACTTCTGGGTCCTTTAAATAAGGTCCGTAGATATATTGAGGTCTCTTAAAGTATATCTCAAAAACTTAAGGAAATGACGGATCGCTTGTCAGCGAAAAACTCTACCCCTTTTTCCATTTTTTTTTTATTTCTTTTTAAGGTCATTCTTTCCCACAGTTTTTGATTTGGCAATCTATTTTCAAGCACTCTTACTTTCATATAGGCATTCATTTATAATTTGTGACAGAAAAAGATAATGCATACCTTCTAACTTTTTTTAAAAAACATTGAATCGAAAAATTGTTTTAGTTTTGAGACATGTATTTTTTTTTTCAATTGCATTTGAAATAAATCTTATTGCTTTATATAGATTAAATATTGAAACATAACACGATGTGAACATGATGTAAGATAAAAGCCAATGTCAAAACTCACAAATATCTATAATGAAGTGGTTAAAAAAAAACATACAGTTTCCAATCTAGAATAACATACAGATAAAAAAAAGTACTTAACAATTATATGGCTCATCATATTAAGATTCCAGCAAATTTTTAAAATATCATAGTTCTTACTCTGATCCTAAATTGTTAACAGTTTATACTGGAATATAAGCGTATCGAAACAAACAAACAAACATAGCTAACAATTTTATATTACTCTAACACATTGGAAAAACAAATTTTTAAAATAAAAGCTACAATATTTAAATGTCTCATTTTTTAAAAAAAATGTTTAGTTTTATGCAAAAATGTTAAATGTTCATTGCAAGACTTTGGCATTTCTAGGGAAACGACCATCTGACAACAACTGCAAGCACGGGACGACCTCACCGTGTTTTCTGCCACCGCCCAATACGACGACGAAGGGTCATTACCCGTGGTACCACCTCCGCCTCCACCGAGATCAAGTGCCAGCTCTCCCCGACATCACCATCACCGTCACCACGATGAGCACCAGATGGCGACCCTCAGTAGCACTAACCACCTTCTCAACCCAGGCGATGCCGTAGTTGACGATGAAGATACCGCAAGCAGCGTGGACCCAGAGACTATACAATCCTACCAAATATTGCAGTGGGAGTCGCAACTACCAGATTATGGAAAGCATGCTTCAAACGGAAATGTTATGCAATGAAGTTATTTCAATTGGAACTCCGATACAATGTGATTTCTTCTGAGACCTTTTGGATATTATAATACTGCTTAGCAATACCAACTATCATAGACAAACATAAGTTTAAAATAAATTTGTTCAAGCCCACTAAAGGACCAGTATTTCTGTTGTTATGATTGTTTAACCGCTGACGCTTGGATATCTCCTTTGGACTTGCACTTCTGGTGAGTGTATGATTGGAAATACCCCTTAATTCTAGAAATTTATCTTTAAGAATGTACAGCATATTATATAGAAGAAATGAATAATTCCAACAATTAAAAAAAATTGACTAAATGAATTAGATTTATTTACTTACAAATATCTTTACTGTGTTAATTCATTTTTACCCAGAAATCTTCACATATTGAAGTACTTTGCACAACTAAATAAGATTCTTTTCACAACACTTAAATATTTACTTTATTTTCTACATATATAGAGAGAACAGTGTTCTGTTAGGTTAAAAAACATTTCGCTAAAAAAGAACGAATTCTAAAAGAAATAAAAATAAACAACTTAAAGAATAAAAATGCTGTTGCCAGCCATAGAATTTTTTGAAAGTTAACTTAGAAATGACAAACCAAACGATGTTAACAATATGACGTAGAAAGCGCAACTAGATCAAAATTATACAAGTGCAACTAGATCAAAATTAAAATACCTGAGCGCTTGACGTAACACATATATTGTTTTTAAAAAAAAACTACATTTTCGAACTATTGACATTAAATCAGGGTGCGTAGCCATATTTTTCAACAAAAAATAAGCACCTTTCAAGTACTTTTTAAGCACCGAAAAAAATATCTTTAATCATTTTCCAAAACAAAATTATAATTAAAATCTGCGATTAATAAAAATTATTTTTTCTATCTTTAAAGTTCTTAATTTATGAATATAAAATTTTAAAAAATTCAAAAACATTTTCACAAACTTCCCATAATCATGACAAAAAAACTAGTTTCTGATAAATATTGCAGAGAAAATTGCGAAAATCATGCATTTTTTGTAATTTAGAACGACAATCGTCACGGCAAAGAAAAAATCTCTTTTTAAAAGAAAATTAAGAACTTTTTACAAACTCCGAATAAAAAAAGCACCTTTAAGGGCTTTTAAAAATTTAAATCAAAAATAAGCACTTTTTAAAAACGCACCCCGTAAATGCAGAAATGAAAAATAAACATAAATTTTCAAAAATCACTCAGCAATTAATAAAACGCGAATAAATATTGATAATAAAAATTGAACATATACAAAACAAGTTTTAAGAAAGATTTTCTTCAGAAAGATTTTTTTAAAAAAGTAATCATGCTTAACAAACAAATAATCCTTAAAATCTTACTATGAAATCATACTCATCGTAAGAAGTCCTAAAAAGAATTACTGCTTCAAATGACCAATAGAACGTAAGACATATTGTTTCAAGTTTAGTAGTTAACTATGTTCAATCAACTTGATAGCTTTCTTGCTCAAATTTCTTTAAATGAAATTTGCTTAACATAGTAAATAAGATTTTGCTTCAAGGAATGAGGCTAGATTATAAACATAAATAACGAAACTGTATTAATAAATAAAAATAAAACAAAAGAAAAACCTATTCAGCTAATATTTCCTTCCAAATTTAACACACTTAATCGCAAAAATTGTGTTTTTTGGTATGCCTAGTGGATCCTTTTACTAACGCATTAGCGTTCTTTAAATGACTGATCCAAAAAATACACTGATGCTAATTTTTCCTTGGTCTGAGTACTTTCAGTAATCTTGGACCAGCGGACCACTTATTACTTCGATCAATTTCCAACCACATCGATTTAAAAATCTAGAAAGTTCAAAGAAAAATAGTCTTTTGCTTAAAAAAAAAAATTACATTAAAAAGCGTACTTTCATGAGCATAAAGGAGCAAGGAGTGCCTGATAGAACCCATAGATTACATAACAAAAATTGGTTACTTGACATTTTTTATTAAAATGAGAAAATCTGGAGTTAGGAGTTGGGTTGATTAGCATTACATTCTATTATCCTAACCTAAAATTATGAAGGATATAAGGCTTTTTTTTCCCGCTAAAAATCTTTCCGGAATTAACCGTGAATGTTGAAAGTTTCTTAGAAAGATTATCCTGCGTTATTAACTACAGTTTTAGCTCCAATTTTACAACAAAAAAAAACCTCATTTCAAGATTTAACGAATTTTTTTTTTCTCCCGAATAAAATGGGGGCAAATATCTTTAACAAATAATAAGCCTCGGATTAAAAGAATACTCCAACAGGAAAAAAAAAAAAAAATCTTTAAAAAAAAGATTTTTTTAGGTTTTTTGATGAATTTTTTAGTTTGGGGTCTATTTCCTAATTACCAGTCTTGAGTTTAAAAGAAATAATTCCAAACAACATTTTATCATCCTTTGATTTTTTTTCAAGGAAAATAAAAAAGAACAAGAAAAATTTAACGTTTGCATTCTTTTTGCTATATCATACAGATACATAGAGAATTTATTCCTTTTCACCCCTCAAAACTGTTTTTGGAATATTAAAATATTCAAAACTTTCGATGTATCGCTCCTCTCCGTCGAAGAATGACATAAAAAAAAAATATTAATACTTTAAAAATCCTTATGTTTCTTTTCTTCTCTTTCCCTTGAATTTTCAGCTCATTTTACCTTTTTCTTTTCAAAAAGAAGGAAAAGAAAAATAAGGAATAAAAGTAAAAGTGATAAGATTTTACCAATCTTCTAACGCTGTTTATCAAATCAATATTGGGCATAGTTCCGCGTAACTTAATAATGAAAAATCGGAAGGAGATATAAGGAAAAAAGATTTAAACAAATATTGCTATTTTTATAAAATGAAATGGGTTTTTTCTTCTCCTCAGAATTAAACTTATCTTCCTTCCTTCTTTTTATTATCTCGTTCACACCTCCTTCCCCCGTTTTAAAAATCACTTTCTTAATGGGAACGAAATAACATTGTTAGAAGATACAGAATTGAACTAGTTAGTTGCAAGAATATCTTATCATATTTTTTGTTCTTTTATTTTCTTAATATTAAATCAAAGAAATGATTCAAACTAAACCCAATAAAAATAGTCAATTGAATCCAGAAAACAGTCACTTACTACAACATACATAACTACCAACATGAAAAAGAAAATATCCAGGGCATTTAACACATTTTAGTAAATAAATTTTCCAACTACCCTTTGCGAAGTAAATAAGACACAGGGAATCTTAGGAATTTTCATGGTCAGTGAAATATGATAACTACAAATCACTAATAACTATATATTTAAATAGAGTGCAATATTTTCCACATATCATTCACATTAAATCGACATGAATGCAAAATGCTTTTATTATATTAATTATATTTTTGAATTAAAAAATTTGAACAGTAATAAATATTGAATCTCTTTTACATAGCTATTAAGATATTCCATAATTTTAACAGGGTGCGTAGTCAAATTATTCAACAAAAAAATCGCCTTTTAAGCACTTTGCAAGCACTCAAAAAATATTTTTATGCACTTTAAAAAAATATTATTAGGCAGGGTTGGAAAGTTTTCGACAATCGACCGTTTTATCTTGGTTTAACCGTCATATCAAACAAAAATAAAAACTATTTGGCATTGTTTTTGACAATTGTCAAAAATCATGAAATTTTGAATCATGTAAAACGAATGGCGTTTTCATACGCTGCGGACTAACTGAACTATACGCCGAAATAGATTGGGGTTGAATTAATTATGAAAAGGTGAATAGAACAATGTGAAACAGGGTCTTTTTGCATAATTCGAAGTGAAAATCAACATAGTAAAAGAAAAATCTCATTTTGAAAAATCAAAAATTAAGCACTTTTTAAAAACACCCAATGAAAAAAGCACCTCTAAGGGCTTTTAAAAAACGAACCCTGTTTAAAATAGAGAGTTCTGAATGAAAATAATGTTTAAAAAAGACTATTTAAAAAACAAAAGTTTCTAACGGATTACGATAAATAATGTTTGCTTCATTCATTAGTTACAGTACCTAGCATTGGGCAATATTTATTTAAATACTTAAGCGAGAAACAAACTGAATAAAAATTCTTTTAAATATGGATTTTTTTCAAAAACTTTCCGAATTTCGGAAAATTTTTTAAACTATACACAAACGAGAATTTTTAATTAAAACAGTTGAAACGAAAAATTCAGTAAAATGGACAGCTTTGCACGCCTGTTTCCGCGTCTGATGTAAGTAGAAAATCTACGTTTATAATAAATTAGACTTGAAATTATTTTCTCGAAGCCATATCGTAATCGATACTAGGTTTGTTAAATACCTGTATTAGTTTCTAAATTTTAATCTTAATCACCACAAACAAATCTCTCAAGAATAACCATTAACTATTACTGCATTTGCATAAAATATACTTCAAAAAAAATTTTTTATTTCTTCATCATTAGACTACACTTATTCTTTAGCATAAATACATATCAAAAGATTCTTAAGTATACTTTTTAAATATGTTCTAAGCCGTTACCTTAAATATCACAGTTATTAATCAACATTTAGAAATACAGTCAACTTAAATATTGCAGGATATGCATTTAAACAATTTGACTACTTACTTACAAATTTTATGGTGCTAAAGTAACAAATATTAATTTCAACACCAACAGTTAACAATCATAATGAAGAAGTTTAAATGCAAGAAACAACACTCAAACAAACAATTTAAAACAATTAAGTAAAAAAACAATTAAGTAAAAAAACAATTTGTGAGGCACTACCAAACAGACGATAATTCACTTAATATTTTTTTCAAAATTGTGCTATTTTTTCAAATCTAAAATTTTCATTAGGAAATATTTTGCATACAATACAGCATTAGGAAATATTTTGCAATAAAATTAAATGTTCGATTTTAAAACCTACTATTTAACGGAAAATATCAATTAAAAAAGAGGAGTGGAAGAAAAAAAACAGAAGGATAAAATATCTCTTGCGAATAAAACCGATTGTACTTTTTTTTATTATTTTCGAACGCAGATGATCAGAATATTTTGCCTTGGAGGTTTTGCAACGCACTCTAAAAGTTCCAAGTCATGGAACTTTCTCATATTTATTCATTGTTCGTTTGGAAAAATCTTTTCAAAGCCCAGTTAAATCGCATGCGTGACATCACGTTCTTGGCTGCATGTGACTATTCCGTCTTACTAACTTTATTTTAATATATAAAAATAAATTTTATGAAAAAAAATCTTTAATTTATTTGAGTGGGGGCATCAGGATCAAAATTATTATTTTATTAAAATTATTATTTATTAGGCCCATTTCGAAATTAATTTGTTTAGAACAAGAAGTTTTAATAGTTTCCAGTATCTACACATGTAATAAAATTAAAAAAATCGTGTATGACTGTATACCGGACTGCGGGTATACCATAAACACTAAAAATTGGACATCCAACATGAAGCTCAATTAGTACAATTGACAATAAATTAAGAAGCCCGATGATTTTTTTAATTTGACTTTCAACTCAGAGACATTTAAAAAATGTAATTTTCTCATTGGTTTAGCGGAAACTATTTTTTAAATTAAAGTACAGGCGATTCAGTTTTTACAAATATTTCAAAGATAGCAGCATCAGTGATGTTTGCTAGCGTGTAGCTCTGATCAACAAAAAAAAAATAATAATAAATAGCTTATTGCGCGTTCTGTAATAGATAATTATTTTTTATTCCTTATGCATGATTATCTGAATGATCATGGCTACGTCACCAAATTAGTATTCCTAATGTTCTCTGAAATCACGTGTTTATTTTGTTTATCATTACGCTTTTAAAACATGGTACCATAAAACTAAATTTAAAATCAACTTAAATTGAAAATTTTAAAAAAATTGTACAGAAAAGTAAAATTAATTTTAAAAAAATGGTACTAATTCATTTAATGGAGCTTAAAAAACCGGTAAAAATTATTGATGTTAATGATGCCGAGTTAATTTTGGTAATCGGTACATGATTACTTTGATTTAAAAAATAATAAGATATGTACTAAAAAGCAAAATCAATAGAGAAAATGTACTAATTTGTTTTGGGGAACCGTAAAAAGTCGGCATACCATTATTTACAACAGTAATGTTTAATTTTGGCAATAGGCACTACTGTCATTATGGTAATAGGTGCAGTTTTAATAGGTACCAAATATATCCTTATACAGGTACAAAGTATTTTATGAGTAAATTTGGTGCTTATTAAAGCTGTCCCAATACTGTGCATTTTATGATAGTACGGAATTATTTTTATGGTCCCTCGAAGATATAAATACAGGAGAAAGTTGCTTGATTGTAGTAAATTTTAAATAACATGAGTTGCCTCAAGGCATTCTGCCAGATGATACTGAATACAGTAACTCTTTATTTTGTTGGGATGAACTACTAAATGCGTTTTTTTTTTTTTTTTTTTTTTTTTGCTTAATTTAATAACGTAAAGTCACAGGGAAGGGCAACAAATAATAATAACAAATAAATAAATAAAGCATTTGATATGTTTTAACTTCATTATTTATGTTGGTATTTATCTGCTTTCAGCTTTGTGCATGATTTAGCAGTAATGTTCTTTTTTTTCCACCCCTTACGAAGAACAGGCATCCAGCTTGCTATATTATAAATGAAGCATCTGCACTTGCAGTATAACTGGATTAAATAAATATTAATAATAATCAATATCAAATGGTTAACATTTCTGTATACCAATCTATATTATATAAAATGCTAATACGCATGTATCAATAAAACCGATGATATTTTTTTTCTCGCGTTGGCAACAGTTTTCATTTTTAATTGATAGGATTCGGCGCGCAAGAGCACGTAGTGAGCATCATATGGCTAATCGGGTGAATTCTCACCAAATTATCCAAAAAATTCTCACAAAATTATCTTCATCGAAGCCGATGCTTTACATCCGGCGTTCAGTACTATTTCATGTTGTTTTACAACACATGGTTTTAGCCCTTTGGTGGGAAAGACTTTAAAACAAAACTTACAAGTTACTTTTCTTAACAACTGAAATTTAGAATAGTGTGATTAAGAAAAATATGCGTACTGTTTTCAATTTTAATTTAATATTGAAATGCACAGGTTTAGAATTTTCTACAGTGAAAAGTTTTCGGAACTTCAGTGTTCAAAAAAGTAAAGCTAGACGTTAAGAACGTATGCAATGAGCGAGCATCGGATTGCGAAGCAATCCGAAATGAACTGCGAAAGCAGTTTCGGGGTTGGCGAGCGCCAGCGAGCAGGGGGCGAAGCCTCCTAGTAATTAATTAAAATCTGTAATCGAGTTAAAGACTTTCTAAATCAAATAATTTTAATCTTGAAATGAAAACAGAATGAATAGGCATCTTAACATTTTTGTACCAAAAAAAAATTAAGTGTTATTAAAAATTCTATGATATGATTACCGTATTATTGATTGATATCGATCATTTTTAAAATCAGATAGAAAGAAAAGAATCAATAATTCTCAAAGCACAATACTGCATCCAAAAATACTTGCTGTTGTATTCACTGAAAACAATAAATAATGCGCACGACCGTTGAATTCGTTACCATAAAAAATTGATAATGAAAATCGTTAATTGAGTTCCGTTTTCATAACATGACAGAATTCCCAAAAAGTTTGAAGCATTGAGTCTTGCAAGTGGGGCTATATGCCAGAAACAAGCATGCTTGCATGATCCCAAAGTTTGAATTATCGAATTTCGATATATTTACGAGATTTATTAATAAAAATAAAAAGATTTTAGATCGAAAATCCAAATCTTTCAATTCTTCAAATCAATTATTTTAAAATCTGCAATTACATACGTAGAAAATGGGATATGCTGAACACATACAAAAATCAAGAATATCATGACAGACAAGGACAAAACATTTTTTTATCAGGACTTTTACAAACCCTGATATATTTGGATCAATTTAGCTAAATTTTCAGACAAAACCATTTTAAACAAACCACTGTTATTACGAGATTCTCATTTTAACACAGGAACATTTTTTTTAAAAATATTTAGTTGTTGATCTTTTTATTTATGGCAACTAAAAGAAGTAAAAAAAAAATTCTTAAAAATTTTTATTTTTTAAGTCAATTTCCAATTTTATAAAAATTACCTTGTTCACTGGTGATTGGCACCCCAACTCAAAAATCCTGAAAATTTCTTGAGTAAAATCATTCAAAAAATTTATATCTTTATAAATTTAAATCATTGAAATTTTCAAAACATGATATTCGAAATGAATTATATGCAGCATAATTTAAATGAATAATTATGTGTAAGTTTACTTTTATCTCTACTCACATTTATTACTCTACCAGAAAAAATATTTACAAATGAAAGAGATGCCAAGTATAAATTCCAGTTCTAATATTTTTAAATATACAAGAATTTTTATATATAAATGTGATCGATGATTTCTTGAAACTTCTGGACTTTGGATTTCTGGAAACTTTTGGATCGCAGTTAGCGAAAAATCCGGAAATCCGGATTTTTTCCGGAGCACAATCACCCCTGGTTGTTACGATAATCTCACTAGGGGACAAAAAGGAGTAAAAGACAGCAAACAAAAAAATTCGAAAATTGATTCAGTATTCTATTTAAAATAAATAAAAAAAGACCAAAAGTTAGATAGGAACAGCGAAAGGTTGCGGAAAATATTTCAACGAGGTGAAAAGGGAGAAAAAAAAATACAAATTTTAAGTACTTTGACTCAAATAACTACAATTTATAACTAACAATGCATTGTCTTTAGTCAACCAGATAAATTGCTATTTTATCAGATTTACCAGATAAATTGCTACTAGTAATAATAACTTCCATTAAGTGTGGATTTTTACCTATTTCTGTCTATTTATTGCATTTGCGCTCTATTCAAGGGTAAAAGAACTTTATTAAGCACTATAGGTCAAGAAGTTATCTTGATATGATTTTCTAAATTACTACTTACCCTCCAGAGAAAAACAGGATCCTTGCAGAAACAATGAGAAAAAAATAACAAAATCATTTCAATTCTAACAAGTTTTGGATCGAAGTAAAATATTCGTGACTACCACAATTTAATACAGTTATAACATTAATCGATATGTCAGTCGTGGTAATCACTGATATTTTACTCCCCTTTGAAAACAGGCTAGAAATAAAAAGGTTTTACAACAAGTCCCTCCCCCCACTAAGAGTTAGAGGTTGGGTAACCCCCCCCCCCACACACACACTCACTAATTCCAGGGTAAGGCTCCCAACATAATGTTTTTTTTTTTTTTTTTTTTTATTACTATAAGTTAATATATCAGGGTTGCCACAGAAAAAAATGAACAAAATAGTTACTTTTAGTAGCCTAAAGCATGAAAATAGTTGCCTAAATAAGAACAAAAATTCAGCAAAAATAAGACTAAAATTTTATTAAATGACTTAATTGTCATATACCATGATACATTTAGTCAAGTTGGTGGCAAATACGCTAATTTTTATGTAAACGTAAGTGTTCTAGCACTAAATTTTTATATAAAAAATTTTTTATATTTGCAGAAAATTAAATACTTTTAATTACTAGAATTCATTCAAAAAATACTTTTTCGTTAAAAAAAAAAACACTTTTTCTAAGAAATTTTGCCTTTCATCAATAATTGATTTAGCAAATATATATATATATATATATATATATATATATATTGTGAAAAGTGATTACTCAAATTCAAAATTCATGCATCGTAATAAAAATTGGGATTTTTAAAATCATGCAGAATTTCTTAGCAATAACCGTTCAAATGGCGATCGAGAAATGAAATAGACTGCATGAAATGAAATTGAACGCATTAAAAAGTGATGACTCAAATTTGCAATCTAAAACTTTCTATTTTTTAATGTTTTGATTATTTATTTAATTTTTTTAAGCTTGATTATTTTTATTTTACATTTCCTAAGAAAAGAAATTCAGTGTCTTCAGAAGAATTTGCAGGCTGCAGGTTTTCAACCCAATTAAGCTAAAAAAACATTGCTAGGAGTACAGAAAAGTCTCCTAATAGTCTCCTTTTCCTGAAAATAGTTGCTTTTTTAGTCTTTTTAGGCAAAAAAAATTGCCATAGTCGCCTCATGCTGAAAATAGTTGCATTTTAGTCGCTTGTGGCAACCCTGATATATCAGCCAATTTACATAATATTCAAGGGTTGGCTAAACAGCTTTTCACAGAACTAAATTTAGCAACTGTTTGAAATTTTAAAAAAATTATGTTGAATATGATTAAATAGCATACAACACTTCATATAGTGAAATGTAAATGCATAACATATCCACAACTGTTTTAAATTCACTAGAAAATTCCCATATTGGAAGTTTCACATTCTTTTCTTCTTTCTTTCCTGACCTGTTCTATTTATTTACTTCACTGCTGATTTCTGTCCTTTCATTATTAATTAATTTTGACTGGTTTAAAGGTCATGTATTATTATGACTTCTGACTATTAACTAATATGACTTCTTTAATATGACTTCTTACAGTTTAGTTCACAGAGACAAACTGAATATTATGTTAAAGAGAAAAACTGAATAATATGTTAAAGGGATAAACTAAATATTATGTTAAAGTTATAAGCAGCTATGAAAGTAACCATATACATTTTATCTACTTTTTGACAGAAGGAACAATTTTCAAAAGTTTACAAAAACCTGTCCATTCCTCTATTAAATTATTTTGTACTTTAACTATGTCTGAATATCAGGTTTCCTTAATGATTGTTTCAGCATGTTTTCCCCATAAATGTCACCATATAAAGCAATATAATAACGCCGTTTTGCTTAATTTGGTTTAATATTACAAAGAACTGGCAATTAGATATAAACTGCTCTTGGTAAATGTTTAAAAAAAGTCTAAATTACAAACCATGAAATCCACGAGGCTAATATGAAATGTTTTGGGATGATTTGAGACAGTGGTTTAACTAAGGGGAAATTTATTATATAATAGTGAAATTGCAAACTTGGCAAGATTTTAAGGCATGTAACGGCATGCGAGAAATTAGCTTATACAGCTAATCTCATGCCCTTTAACTACCATAGCATGCTGTAGTTTCATAAAATATTTTTCCTTGTAGAAACAAAGGAAATTTATTAACTCCGAGATAAATTAAGAATTAAAAAAAAATTCCCACCACTGCAAATGTATAACATAAACAGATATATAAATGGTCAAGTTCTTGAGTTCAGATAAAAGTCCTATAAAAGGTCAATTTTTTTTAAAAATTTCTGCTTCAGTGCACTACCACTGAAAAAAACCTCAAATGTTGCAGGGTATGTGACTTGCTTCCACTGGTTTGTTTTTGGTTCTGATAGTATTGTCTTTGATAGTTAAATAAATAAAAAATGCATCGAAAAAAAATTTAATAGCTTTTTGAAACAGTACACTTTAATTCTAACTTAACTACGATTTTTTAAAATTTAAAAGAACGAATCGAAATTCAATAAATAATAGTATTACTATATACCCATTGTTTTGGTTCGTTTAACCTCGGCAATAGACATACTCAACAATGGACTCTGCAATGTACATTCATCTGCAATGGACATAAGGTTACTGCCTAAATTTTATGTCAGGCTTATGTGAACCACAACCAATTAATTAAACACTAAATTTATGTTTTTCAGGGGGAAAAAATTTTTTGATTTATTACTAATTTCCAGTTATTCAATTTTTTTTTAATAACATTGTTACATACTCACTATTAAAAACCATTGACTGCAGCCGTAAATTTAAACTTTGCTAACGTTTGATACTCTTAGATTACATACTAAATATAAAATTAGCGCAATAATAATATTAATTTTTGGAAATAGAAAATCATTTAAACTGCATCAATGAAGGATGCCTAAGATAAAAACAAACAATCGAACCCCTTTTTTTGTGCATTTGCATTTTTATTATGGTGAATATAAATGAGAATGCACTGGGATTGTAGCTTCCAAATGTCCACTATAATTATAATTGACAACTTGATGTTTGCTCATAACAAAAAAACCTTATTTGAAAATACTACCTTTCTCATATTTTTTATTTGATTTTGTTACATTATAAAGTTCTGTTTGCAAATATTGATAATACATAGTGTATAGTTCTAAAATTATTCAAGTTCTTAATATTGCTTGCTTCAACTTAACAATAAATAAATTAGATTAAAAACTTTGCTTAAAAACTCACATAATTTTACTGCAACTATCTAAAGTGAATTAATATTTTGAAATACAAAATATAATTTGATATTATAAATTTTAAATGTCACAGTTGATTAATTTACATATTAGGTAGCATTCAGAAGTCATAATAGAAGCTAATAATTTGTTGAAAAATTGAAACAAAACGATAAGATAAAATATTTGTTAGAAAAATTGAAACCAAATTCTTCTTAACAGAACTAAATTCAGAACTTCTTAAAAGAAAGAAAATTGAAAAACAACAAAGATTTTTCTATTATAATTAGATTAATTAGACAGCATACTGTAATATGGGGTTACTTTGGGATACTTATGTTTTCTGCAATTATATGGCTCCTAATTGAAAAAACAGGCACGAGAGTTGAAAACGAACAAAAAGTCGGGACTAATTAGGAAAATCAACTCAATTTAGGGCAAAATATATAAAAAAGCGTATGAAACAATTTGGCACAAAAAGAAAACATTCTAGTTATTTACATATTGATTAATTTTATTTATTTATTTATTTATTTTTCCTTTTTTTCTACAGATGAGTACATTAACAACCCAACAAACTGTTAAGCTTTATTTATAAATTATGATTAAAGACAATAAAATAATAATGAAGTCAAACAACAAAATAATGAAGAAATATTAAGAATTCTACTAAAATTTAGAGAGCCAGAAATTACGCCTAAAGTTCGAAGAATCGGAGTTTTATTTTTTTCCCATAAAAATTATTAAAAAGAAAAATTGATGTTAAAAACATTTCCTGTTATTTTAAAAATTTTGAGTCTACAATCAACAAAAAAATTTACTGTAGAGTTCTCCCTAGGAACAAAAAAGGACAGGGAGCTTACTCGCAGAAAAAGGCAAGGTTTTGGAGGCTGGAGTTTGGGGAAAAGGGTTTCCAGAAAGGAAAGTTTTGAAAAGGCACTCACTTAACACCTTTAAAATTTATAAAAATATCAATATTATGTAAAAACTGAATTTGATCTTCAATTATTAAAATAACCATTTTATACTATTTTATGCGTACATTTCACTAAGTAATTCTCACTCATAATCAAAATAACAGAAAAAGTTGAAGCTTTTGAAAAATAGTAAGAGGCAAGCTAAAAGACAATCTGTATAAATTTTCTTCAAAAAAAATAAACTAAAAAAGGGGATTAATTGATGAACAACTTTAAAGCTTTCTTTGTATTTTAAACAGAAAATTGTGAGAAAATAAACATTTAAAATAAACAAATAAAAAGGTATTTTTAAAAAAAAAATAATGGTAAAACTTAAAATCACTAAAAAATGCATTAATATACCCCACTCCCAAATAAAAGATGATCTCTGAGGATGAATCTCATGCGAATTTTAAATAAGAAAAATCTTATTAACATAAAGAAATTAAAGTTAAATAGCTATCAAAAACAAAATAAATCAGAAATGGACTTCTCATTAAAACAGGTGGTTAAGAAAAGAATATTTTCCTGAAAAAATAAAATAAAAAGTTAGTGTTTTTAAGGGATGGTGGTCTATTTTTACAAAGAGGGCGCATTTATAAGGAATAAAAGGCAAGCATAGCGGGCCGTCTTGGTACCTCACCCAAGATGGCTACTTATTAATGCTGGAAAAAAAAATTTTTAATTCTCTTTAAAGTTTGAAATAAAAATTTACTTATCACATTTCACACAAGATATCCAAAAAGAAAAACTCAAACTTGAAGCATTTAAGCATGAAGCAAGCTTGAAGCATTTGTGGTACATAACAATCAAACTTGAAGCATTAGTAAAGCGTTAAATGTTATTTTACAGTAAAAATAAAATAGAATTAAAAATACAGCAAACTCAATTTCATCGAAAAGTGAAATAGCTGAACTAAGACAAATGAAATGCAACCAAAGATTGAAGCAAGAACAAGATATGTATGATCTGAATTCACCATGACTTAACTCGACTCAAATATAAGACCTGATTATAAAAATATGTGTAGCTAATTATCGACAATAAAAAATTTTATGATAGAAAAGAAAACATTTTGATGGAGTACGTGAAGACACAACTCATGGTAAATGCAAATATTGTAATCAAACGTGCGTAAAAAATGCCACAAAGATGAAAAGACATGTATATACAGTGAAATGAAGGAAAGGGAACACTCTGAATAACTCACGATCAAATAATCGGATTTCCAAGTACTAATCCTCAATCTTAATTTTATGCAGGCCTAGCTTTAAATATGCTATTTAATTACAGTAAATGATATTTTAAATGATGAAATCAAGCAACAACAAAAATTTACTGATTATTTTCCCTGAAGTAAACATTTTTCGCCAGATTTGGATTTCTTACATCCATATATTTTTGGTTTTGGTCAGGATTTGGACTCCTTAATGTTACTTTTACTTTTTACCTATTTTGTCATACCATGAGATGTTTTTAAGCAAATTGATTTTTTTTTTTTTTTTTTTGCACATAATTATAAAATTTGTTTATCTCAAGATAGTGCAAAAAATTCTTTAATTATTTATTATTTTCTATTACTATTATTTCTATTTCTATACCAATTAAAAACATTCACCAAAATTTTGAATTCTAAGGTATACAGATTTTAAACCATTTTAGAGAACTTTAAACGGAAAAATACAAAATACGCAAACAATCATTCAACAACCATGCAAAAAATCATTTTCAATAATTATTTATTTTTTTATTACTTTATTTAAAAGTGGTTGAAAAAATTTCAAGTTGAAAGGTACATAATTTTCAACATCATTTCATCAGAGTTTAAATTTATAAGGTAAAATTCACATTTTGAGCGAAATCGGTAAAACAGTTCCGAAAAATATTTTACTTTTTTAAAAACTAGATGAAGATTGTAACTAGCCGAAAACTAGGTCCGAATTTCATGCGTCAAAACAAAATTTAAAGAGGGTTTGGATTAATGGAGGAATCGTCGCAAGTTGGACACTTCAAACAGTAATAATTAACTCAAAATTCGTGTGCGAAAAATATTATCGGAAAACCTTGAAGAAATGGTTTAAAAAACAATAGAAAAACTATGTAGACTTAAAAGTCAATCAGCGCATCAAAAAGTGATAACTTATAGGCGTAAATCACATGTCGTATTAAGTAAATCAAAATGTGATATAATTGCTGATAAATAAATTGAATTTACAAAGCAATCGGAGCGAATTGAACTCATCAAAAAGTAATAACTCGTAATTGAAAAATCAAATTTAATTACAATATTATATCATATATTCTGGAATTGAACTACAACTGCTGAAAATACAATCTTTAAATTATCAAAATCAGACATTTCTGCAGAATGAGTTATAATTCTGTAGCCCATAGTAACAGGTGAAATCATGCAGAAACTATAGAGAATACATGGTTATTGGAATCTCTAGTTTAAATATGAGAAAGAAATTGTTTTTATCATTATTATTATTTATTTATTGAGTGTATAATAGAGAAGATAATAAAAATCTCTTAATTTTCTGAAATTCTTTTGTCAAAAAAAAATTTAAAAAGTAAATGTGTAAAATAGTTCCAAAAATAAACAGGTGAAATTTCAGATTAATAAACTTTTCAGGGTGGCCACTCGAACCAGATTTCAAATTTCCCTGATTTTTCCAGGTTTTCCAGATAAAAATCTTAAAAATTCCAGGTTTTTGTTTCTTTTTTCTTATAAAGTATAGGATGTGTACAAGAAAAGTGTCTATATTATAAAATATTTTATTCAAAATGTTACTTTTTTAACATATACTTGAAAAAAATAATTTATTTTGACAATTTTCAAAATTTTTTATTTATTTTTTAATCTTTTGGTAAAAAATTTTGAATCAAAAATCATATATTGACCAACAAAGGAGCCTTTTTTTAAAATTAAAATATGTTATAAGAGGTTAAAATGAAATAGAAAAAATTGCCATTAATGGAACAATTGTAACAATTTGTCGACAAACATTGCTGTTAGCGATTGTAAAAAAATGTGTGATTCGTTGGTTTGCTCAGAAAAAATAATTCACAGATTTCTTTGAATGGGAGTAGAAAAAGAAAAAGAGTGCGATATAAAATCTATTATCATAAAATTTAACCAACTAATTTTTGGAGAATTTTATAAAGTTAAAAATACAAAAACATTTTGTCAAAATCGAGAAAAAAAATAACCACCAAAGCATCGGAACAAACTTGAGCCATAAATGGATTCAGCACAAAGACAGTATTTAAAAATAGAAGCTAATATCCTAAATCTTTTTCCACCTACACCAGAATCTTTCCTAAATTGCACAGTCCCATAGCGGTCAAAGGTTTCTGCATTCGTTTAGCAACAGTAGGAGAATTTTATGTGGCATTCTAGTTTAACAGCTGTAATGGAGCAAATTTTGATGCAAGCAAAGTATTGCTAAGTTGATGATATTTCAACTGTTTGGCGATACATTTCCGTTAAAAAAAAGTGGGTATAATGGAGTAAATAATTTAAATTAAGAAAATTAGCAAAGAATTTAAATTAGTGAAATTAAAAAAATTATCAAAGAAAAATTTCCAGCTTTTCTTTAAAATTCCCTGATTTTTCCAGGTTTTTATCCAAATTTCCCTGATATTTCCAGGTTTTTTCCAGTATAAAAAAATTCCCTGATAATTCCAGGTTTTCAAGGTTTTCCAGGTGGGTGGCCGCCCTGCTTTTATAATTTGGGTTCTACTTCAATTTTTATCAATGCAAAATTAGGGTTCATTCAATATTACACAAAATAATGAAGCGTTATCAAAGGAAACAAAATTCCTCTGATCATTAAAATTTCCTTGCAAATTTCAAATAAATTCAGTTAAAAAGACAGTAACTGTAAAGCTGAAATTTGTTTAAATAAAAAAATTTCATAACATTTATACTCTGAAAAAAGTCCAGCGAAAGTCCTTTTCTATTTGTGAGCATTTGAGCATAATAATATACTGGTTAATCACAAATGATTAAGCAGGAAATAGTATAAAAATAAAAACAAACAGATTATTTAAAGACTAAAGTTAACTTCCGGCTGGCCAGCGGATGGATTATTCTCTTTAACTGAATAAACAATATTATATGCTATTAACAATATTATATGCTATAAACAATATTATATGAAAAATTAGCATGCTGCATTTATTTAAACGGTAGAACCATTTTAAATTGTAATAAAAGTATAGAATAAAAACTCTATTCAAAGACAGCAAAGTAAGAAATAGCTTCTAAGATTTTCTATTTCTGAAATACTGGAGTTTAATTGTTATAAAATAATAATGTTAAAGTGAGTATAGCATTCTTTCTTTTTTTTTAGGCATTGACAAAGGCAGCCCATCTTGAAAGATTCATAATTACCACCTATTAAATTTCTTTCACACAATGCCATACCTGTACACTTAGCAACATTTTTGCTCTCTCACTGTGTTTGTGATTATTAATGTTCTAGTTAGCATCTCAGGCATAAATAAAGAGAGAGTGATTTAGAAAGATGTTTAAAGTCATAAGTTGAATATTAATAAATTTAAAAATTTGTTGAGTGCTGTATGGAAATACTGTATTATTTCACATCAATAAGAACTATTAAAATTCCTAAAAGTTTTTTTTCCTTCATAACTTTGAAGTGCAGGATATATATATATACATATGATAATTATCTAATCACTTTTGACATAAAAAAAATAAATAAATAAAGCTTTGTAAGGACCGTTTAAAGCTTATGTAATCTTCTAGGGATGAAATTTCGCAATCTGCAGAAGAGAGTCTCTTTTAAATTGCTAAGGTGGTAAACATGGTTGTTCCTTATTTTAGATAAGAAAATGGTAAGGGGACAGAAATCAACAAAAAATACATTTAATTCTGGAAAACTGCAATAGTTTAAATGAAATAGACAGACCTCTTAAGGTTGATTTTACTTTTCCCAGATTTTGCAAACCTCGAACTATTTGCATTAATCAAAAAAAAATTTCACACACACTTATAAAACTTATTTACCTACAGATTTTCCATTAAAAAAATATTTATATATATTTATTTTAAAACTGAATAATGACTGAAAAAATTTAAATAGTAAAGTTTAAAACTTTTTACTTCAAACTAATTAATAATATGCATTTCAAATTACAAAATCAAAAATTTGCACGAAATCATATAAGACCTTTAAGATTGAGCCTCAGTGTGTACAAATCTGATAAACATATCAATATTAAAATAAAAGATGAAAAACAAATTTTATTATTTTTTTTAAATCTAATTTTTCTTTTTTAATTTTTATTTTCTTATAAAAATAATTTGATTTAAAAATAGTTTTATTCTTAAAACAAAAAGGCAGTTAATTTATATCAAATATAAAATTACAAATATTTTGCTAAAAAAAACATTAAAAATGTGTTTTTTATTATTGTACTTTCAATAAACTGAAAAAATAAAAAACATGCGGATTCAAATAGGATGTAACTGTCACAAATTCATAAATTAATAACAATTAGATAATAAACTAAATACTAAACATAACACTTTTAATCTTATCTCTTGATAACATAAAAAGCTGCCAAAAGAATACAAAATGAATATTGTAAAAATTTGCATAATATTAAGCATGGTGAACTGAAAATGTGAAATAAATAATTTGAATAGAGCACAAAAACTTAATGAAATAAACTTAATAGTGTGATTGTCTGTGACAAGACAAAAAAATTGCTACTGCTTTAGATATCAAAGACCCTAGAACTGATCTTTCAGATATTAGATGAGTGTAAGTAAAAAAAGCAGCTTTGAAATCTAACTGATATGGAGCTAATCTAGAGTAGAGTGAGTATATACAAATACTGAATTCAAGTGAAACCAGTAATAGAACTTCCAGCCTTCAATTAGTACTTATTAACAAACAGGAAAACTAATATAGGTAACAGGAACTACCAATAGATACTGGATATTT